>NC_135236.1:594766539-596251539 GCF_051348905.1 Ranitomeya variabilis
GAAATCTATGGAGTCTCGCCTCACGTCGATTCAATCTACTGACCCAGTTAACGCCGCCCAATTAGCTAGCCTCCAACAAGAGCTTGCCCAACAACGCGATACCCAGTCCCGCATGCTGAGTTATATGGCCTCTATTGATGACCGTTTATTTAATCTTCAGTCTGCCCCAGCTGTGGTCGCGCAAGCCCCTCCCCTAGATTCCAGTTCTCCGTCCACCGCTCACCCTCCTCCTCGATTAGGAAAACCTCCCAGGTACTCCGGCGATCCTAAACTCTGTAGGGGATTTTTAAATCAATGCCGCCTCCACTTTGAGCTTCTGCCACTTCAGTATCCATCTGACCGGGCGAGAGTGGCATTCATAGTGTCTCATCTAGAGGGAGAGGCATTAGCCTGGGTGAATCCTTTATGGGAGCGTGACGATCCCGTTGTCTGCCATCTGGATGAGTTTCTTGAGACCTTTCGGAAGGTCTTCGATGAGCCCGGATGTTTAGCCTCTACGACGGAGTCTCTCTTTAATTTACGTCAGGGATCTTCTTCTGTAGGACAATATGCCATCCGCTTCCGTACTCTGGCCTCAGAGTTAGGGTGGAACAACGAAGCTCTTGTGGGTGCTTTTTGGCGGGGCTTGTCCAGTCGTATTAAAGACGAGCTCGCCGGTCGTGACACTCCCACTACCCTTGAGGACCTTATCTCTCTCGCCACCCGGATTGACCTCCGTTTCCAGGAGCGTTCGCGGGAGTCTGCTCGAGAGAGGAGACCTATGCCTGTATCTTCTACCCTCCGTTTGCCCAGTTCTCCTCGTGCTCCCGTTTCTGTTCCTCCTTCTGTCCCAACCTCCGAACCCATGCAAGTAGATCGAGTTAAAATGGCGGAACAACGCTGCAAGGAGAGGCGCACCCAGGGTCTCTGCTTCTATTGTGGTAGTGCTACCCATTTACTCCGCAGTTGTCCTGACAGACCGGAAAACTCTTCCGCCTAGGCCAGGTAAGAGAGGCCTCCCTAGGTGCTCACGTTTCCTCTCTACCTCTGACTCTTTCCATTCTTTTTATTTCTAACCAGCATCAATCTTCCGAAGTGGCGTATGTGGATTCTGGAGCGGCAGGCAATTTTATCACTCTTGAAGCGGTTCGGAGGCTTCGCGTACCTGTATGTTGTGAATTTACCTTTTGGCTCCCTCTAGTGGCTACTAGGGATTTGACTCTGGGTATGTCATTCATCCCTTGTATGCTCACCTGGGTCGTTAGGTCAGGGGTGTTGCTATATAAGCTCCCTGGACCTTCAGTTCAATGCCTGGCAACGTTGATATCAGTGCTAATCTGTAGTGCTCGTGTCTTCTGATCCTGGTTCCTGTTTGATTAAGCTAAGTCTGTTTTCTTGCTTTTTGCTATTTGTTTTTGTTTGCATTTTTGTCCAGCTTGTATATAATCTGTATCCTGACCTTGCTGGAAGCTCTAGGGTGGCTGGTGTTCTCCCCCCGGGCCGTTAGACGGTTCGGGGGTTCTTGAATCTCCAGTGTGGATTTTTGATAGGGTTTTTGTTGACCATATAAGTTATCTTACTACATTCTGCTATTAGTAAGTGGGCCTCTCTTTGCTAAACCTAGTTCATCTCTGTGTTTGTCATTTCCTCTTACCTCACTGTTATTATTTGTGGGGGGCTTGTATCCTACCTTTGGGGTCCTTTCTCTGGAGGCAAGAGAGGTCTTTGTTTTCCTCTTCTAGGGGTAGTTAGCTCTCCAGCTGGCGCGAGACATCTAGCGACCAACGTAGGCATGTTCCCCGGCTACTTCTAGTGTTGGCGTTAGGAGTAGATATATGGTCAACCCAGTTACCACTGCCCTATGAGCTGGATTTTTGTACTTCACAGACTGGCTGATATCTCTGAGACCCTCGCCATTGGGGTCATAACAGTTTGCCAGGCCAGTATTAAATGTTAAATGCATTGCAGAAGCGGGATTATAAGAAAGAAAGTTCTGAGTTTTTTTTTTTCTCTCTCTCATTTTTTTTTTTCTTTTTCCCTTTACCTCTGAGTGGCTTGTGATTGCTGCAGACATGAATGTCCAGACCTTGATTACAAGTGTGGACCAGCTTGCTGCTCGTGTGCAGGGCATACAAGATTATGTTACCAGAAATCCTATGTCAGAACCTAAGATACCGATTCCTGAACTGTTTTCCGGAGACCGATTTAAGTTTAGAAATTTCAGGAATAATTGTAAATTGTTTTTGTCCCTGAGACCCTGTTCCTCTGGAGACTCCGCTCAGCAAGTGAAAATTGTTATTTCTTTTTTACGGGGCGACCCTCAGGATTGGGCTTTCTCGCTGGCGCCAGGAGATCCGGCATTGGCTGATATTGATGCGTTTTTTCTGGCGCTCGGTTTGCTTTATGAGGAACCCAATCTTGAGATTCAGGCAGAAAAAGCCTTGCTGGCTATGTCTCAGGGCCAGGACGAGGCTGAAGTGTATTGCCAAAAATTTCGGAAATGGTCCGTGCTGACCCAGTGGAACGAGTGTGCATTGGCTGCAAATTTTAGAAATGGCCTTTCTGAAGCCATTAAGAATGTGATGGTGGGTTTTCCCATTCCCACAGGTCTGCATGATTCCATGGCCCTGGCAATTCAAATTGACCGGCGGTTGCGGGAGCGCAAAACCGCAAATTCCCTCATGGTGTTATCTGAACAGGCACCTGATTTAATGCAATGTGATAGAATCCTGACTAGAAATGAGCGGAAAATTCATAGACGCCAGAATGGCTTGTGTTACTACTGTGGTGATTCTGCACATGTTATCTCAGCATGCTCTAAGCGTCTTACTAAGGTTGTTAGTCCTGTCGCCATTGGTAATTTGCATCCTAAGTTTATTCTATCTGTAACTTTGATTTGCTCACTGTCATCGTATCCTGTCATGGCGTTTGTGGATTCAGGTGCTGCCCTGAGTCTTATGGATCTGTCATTTGCCAAGCGCTGCGGTTTTGTTCTTGAGCCATTAGAAAATCCTATCCCTCTTAGGGGTATTGATGCTACGCCATTGGCAGAAAATAAACCGCAGTTTTGGACACAGGTTACCATGTGCATGACTCCTGAACATCGGGAGGTGATACGTTTTCTTGTTCTGCATAAGATGCATGATTTGGTTGTTTTGGGTTTGCCATGGTTACAGACCCATAATCCAGTCTTGGACTGGAAGGCAATGTCAGTGTCAAGTTGGGGCTGTCATGGAATTCATGGAGATTCCCTGCCCGTGTCTATTGCTACTTCTACGCCTTCGGAAGTTCCGGCGTATTTGTCTGATTATCAGGATGTCTTCAGCGAGTCTAGGTCAAGTGCATTGCCTCCTCATAGGGAATGTGACTGTGCAATAGATTTGATTCCAGGCAGTAAGTTTCCTAAGGGAAGATTATTTAATCTGTCGGTACCTGAACATACCGCGATGCGTTCATATATCAAGGAGTCTCTGGAGAAGGGGCATATCCGTCCTTCTTCTTCCCCTCTTGGTGCAGGATTCTTTTTTGTGGCCAAAAAGGACGGATCTTTGAGGCCTTGTATTGACTATCGGCTTTTAAATAAGATCACTGTCAAATTTCAGTATCCTTTGCCGCTGTTGTCAGACTTGTTTGCCCGGATTAAAGGTGCCAAGTGGTTCACCAAGATAGACCTTCGTGGTGCGTACAACCTTGTGCGCATTAAGCAAGGAGATGAATGGAAAACCGCATTCAATACGCCCGAAGGTCATTTTGAGTACTTGGTGATGCCATTTGGGCTCTCTAATGCACCTTCAGTTTTTCGGTCCTTTATGCATGACATTTTCCGGAAGTATCTGGATAAATTTTTGATCGTTTATCTGGATGATATTCTGGTTTTTTCTGATGATTGGGACTCGCATGTGGAGCAGGTCAGGATGGTTTTCAAGATTTTGCGTGAAAATTCTTTGTTTGTTAAAGGCTCAAAGTGTCTCTTTGGTGTACAGAAGGTTCCCTTTTTAGGGTTCATTTTTTCCCCTTCTGCTGTGGAGATGGACCCAGTCAAGGTCCGAGCTATTCATGATTGGACTCAACCCTCGTCAGTTAAGAGTCTTCAGAAGTTCTTGGGTTTTGCTAACTTCTACCGTCGTTTTATCGCTAATTTTTCTAGCGTTGTTAAACCGTTGACGGATATGACCAAGAAAGGCTCTGATGTGGCTAACTGGGCTCCTGCTGCCTTGGAGGCTTTCCAGGAGTTGAAACGCCGGTTTACTTCGGCGCCTGTTTTGTGCCAGCCTGACATCTCACTTCCCTTTCAGGTTGAGGTGGATGCTTCGGAGATTGGGGCAGGGGCCGTTTTGTCGCAGAGAGGCCCTGGTTGCTCTACTATGAGACCTTGTGCCTTTTTCTCTAGGAAGTTTTCGCCGGCAGAGCGAAATTATGATGTGGGCAATCGGGAGTTGTTGGCCATGAAGTGGGCATTTGAGGAGTGGCGTCATTGGCTCGAGGGTGCTAAGCATCGTGTGGTGGTCTTGACTGATCACAAAAATCTGATGTATCTCGAGTCTGCTAAACGCCTGAATCCTAGACAGGCCCGCTGGTCATTGTTTTTCTCCCGTTTTGACTTTGTGGTCTCGTATTTACCAGGTTCTAAGAATGTGAAGGCCGATGCTCTGTCTAGGAGCTTTGTGCCTGATGCTCCTGGAGTCGCTGAACCTGTGGGTATTCTTAAGGAAGGAGTTATCTTGTCAGCTATTTCTCCAGATCTGCGACGTGTGTTGCAGAGATTTCAGGCTGGTAGGCCTGACTCTTGTCCACCTGACAGATTGTTTGTGCCTGCTAAATGGACCAACAGAGTCATTTCCGAGGTTCATTCCTCAGTGTTGGCAGGGCACCCGGGAATTTTTGGCACCAGAGATCTGGTGGCCAGGTCCTTTTGGTGGCCTTCCTTGTCAAGGGATGTGCGGTCATTTGTGCAGTCCTGTGGTACTTGTGCTCGAGCTAAGCCTTGCTGTTCACGTGCCAGCGGGTTGCTCTTGCCCTTGCCTGTCCCGAAGAGACCTTGGACACACATCTCTATGGATTTCATTTCGGATCTTCCGGTGTCTCAGGGCATGTCTGTCATCTGGGTGATATGTGATCGTTTCTCCAAGATGGTCCATCTGGTTCCTTTGCCTAAGCTGCCTTCCTCTTCTGATCTGGTTCCTGTGTTCTTCCAGAACGTGGTTCGTTTGCACGGCATTCCTGAGAATATTGTGTCGGACAGAGGATCCCAGTTTGTTTCCAGGTTCTGGCGATCCTTTTGTGGTAGGATGGGCATTGAATTGTCGTTTTCGTCCGCTTTTCATCCACAGACTAACGGACAAACGGAACGAACTAATCAGACTCTGGAGGCGTATTTGAGGTGTTTTGTCTCTTCTGATCAGGATGATTGGGTGACCTTCTTGCCGTTGGCTGAATTTGCCCTTAATAATCGGGCTAGTTCTGCCACCTTGGTTTCGCCATTTTTCTGCAACTCCGGTTTCCATCCTCGTTTTTCCTCGGGACATGTGGAGCCTTCTGACTGTCCTGGAGTGGATTCTGTGGTGGATAGGTTGCAGCGGATCTGGAATCATGTGGTGGACAACTTGAAGTTGTCACAGGAGAAGGCTCAGCGTTTTGCCAACCGCCGCCGCGGTGTGGGTCCCCGACTTCGTGTTGGGGATTTGGTATGGCTGTCTTCTCGATTTGTTCCTATGAAGGTCTCCTCTCCCAAATTTAAGCCTCGATTCATTGGTCCTTACAAGATATTGGAGATCCTTAATCCTGTATCCTTTCGCCTGGATCTTCCGGTGTCGTTTGCCATTCACAACGTATTTCATAGGTCCTTGTTGCGGCGGTACGTTGTGCCTGTGGTTCCTTCTGCTGAGCCTCCTGCTCCGGTGTTGGTTGAGGGCGAGTTGGAGTACGTGGTGGAGAAGATCTTAGATTCTCGTCTCTCCAGGCGGAGGCTTCAGTACCTGGTCAAGTGGAAGGGCTATGGTCAGGAGGATAATTCCTGGGTGGTCGCCTCTGATGTGCATGCGGCCGATTTAGTTCGTGCCTTTCACGCCGCTCATCCTGATCGCCCTGGTGGTCTTGGTGAGGGTTCGGTGACCCCTCACTAAGGGGGGGGGTACTGTTGTGAATTTACCTTTTGGCTCCCTCTAGTGGCTACTAGGGATTTGACTCTGGGTATGTCATTCATCCCTTGTATGCTCACCTGGGTCGTTAGGTCAGGGGTGTTGCTATATAAGCTCCCTGGACCTTCAGTTCAATGCCTGGCAACGTTGATATCAGAGCTAATCTGTAGTGCTCTTGTCTTCTGATCCTGGTTCCTGTTTGATTAAGCTAAGTCTGTTTTCTTGCTTTTTGCTATTTGTTTTTGTTTGCATTTTTGTCCAGCTTGTATATAATCTGTATCCTGACCTTGCTGGAAGCTCTAGGGTGGCTGGTGTTCTCCCCCCGGGCCGTTAGACGGTTCGGGGGTTCTTGAATCTCCAGTGTGGATTTTTGATAGGGTTTTTGTTGACCATATAAGTTATCTTACTACATTCTGCTATTAGTAAGTGGGCCTCTCTTTGCTAAACCTAGTTCATCTCTGTGTTTGTCATTTCCTCTTACCTCACCGTTATTATTTGTGGGGGGCTTGTATCCTACTTTTGGGGTCCTTTCTCTGGAGGCAAGAGAGGTCTTTGTTTTCCTCTTCTAGGGGTAGTTAGCTCTCCGGCTGGCGCGAGACATCTAGCGACCAACGTAGGCATGTTCCCCGGCTACTTCTAGTGTTGGCGTTAGGAGTAGATATATGGTCAACCCAGTTACCACTGCCCTATGAGCTGGATTTTTGTACTTCACAGACTGGCTGATATCTCTGAGACCCTCGCCATTGGGGTCATAACACCTGTAATCTCTTTGGACACCCCCCGCTTAATCGCCTCTGTGGATGGAAGACCCTTACAAGACGCTATTTCTCTCGTCTCTGAAGAGGTGGAGATTCAAATTGGGGCCCTTCATCGCGAGAGGATCGCTTTTTATGTTCTGCCTAACCTCTCCTATGCCTTCCTGCTGGGTCTTCCTTGGCTTCGACTACATGAGCCTACATTAAGTTGGCGCACAGGAGACGTACTTCGATGGGGTCCTTCGTGCCATGATCGCTGTCTTCAATCTGTTTGTCCAGTTTCTCTTACCCAGCCTGCTGAAGTTCCTGATGGATTACCTTCCCCTTACTGGTCTTTCGCTGACGTCTTCAACAAGCGAGAGGCAGAAAACCTTCCTCCTCATCGTACCTACGATTGTCCTGTGGAGCTTCTCCCCGGTCGTTCTCCTCCTAGGGGAAGAATTTACCCGCTTTCCGCTGCTGAGACCAAATCTATGTCCGAATACATACAAGAGAACCTAGCTAAGGGTTTCATCCGGAAATCCTCCTCCCCTGCTGGAGCAGGGTTCTTCTTTGTGAAGAAGAAGGACGGTTCCTTAAGACCTTGTATAGACTTTCGGGGACTAAACAGCATCACGATCAAGAATCGGTATCCTCTGCCCCTTATACCGGAGCTCTTCGATCGCCTCCGAGGCGCCCGTATTTTTACTAAGCTAGACTTACGTGGCGCTTATAATTTGTTCCGGATCCGCTCTGGCGATGAGTGGAAGACCGCCTTTAACACCCGGGATGGACATTATGAGTATTTAGTTATGCCTTTCGGTCTCTGCAATGCTCCCGCGGTTTTCCAAGAGTTCGTCAACGACGTGTTCCGGGATCTTCTTTACTCTTGTGTTTTGGTATATCTGGACGACATCCTTGTTTTTTCTTCTGATCTTCCGTCACATCGCAGGAGCGTTCGCGAGGTCTTACAACGCTTAAGAGATAATCTCTTGTATGCCAAGATTGAGAAATGCCTATTTGAGCAAACCTCTTTGCCTTTCCTGGGATACATTGTTTCTGACTCCGGTTTTAAGATGGACCCTGAGAAAGTGAATGCCATTTTAAACTGGCCGCGGCCCTGCGGAGTGAAAGCCATCCAACGCTTCATCGGATTCGCCAACTACTACAGGCAATTCATCCCGCATTTCTCCTCCATAATCCGTCCTCTCTCTTTTCTCACTCGCAGGAGTTCCTGCTCCAAGGATTGGTCTCCTGAGGCCGAGGAGTCCTTTGTTCGACTTAAGAAATCTTTTTCTTCTGCCCCAGTCTTGCATCACCCGGAGGTGAACAAGCCTTTTATTCTGGAAGTTGACGCCTCCTCTACCGGGGCCGGAGCAGTGCTCTCTCAAAAGACCCCGGAGGGTCTAACGGCTCCATGCAGCTTCTTCTCTAAAGCCTTCTCTTCCGCTGAACGAAACTACACTATTGGAGATCGTGAACTGCTGGCTATTAAACTGGCCTTGGAGGAGTGGAGGTATCTTCTAGAGGGCTCGGTTCATCCGTTTGTTATCTTCTCCGATCACAAGAATCTTACTTATCGGCAGACTGCGCAAAGATTAAATCCTCGTCAAGCTAGATGGTCTTTGTTTTTTGCTCGCTTTGAATTTGAACTTCGCTTTCAGCCCGGCAACAAAAACATAAGAGCTGACGCCCTGTCCAGGTCTTTCCAGTCATCCGATGCCATAGAGGAGCCTGCTTACATCATTGACCCTACTAAAATGGTCACCGTTGCTCCTTTACGGATGTTCCAGCCTCCTCCGGGTAAGACTCTTGTCTTGGATGCTGACACGAAGAGGGTCTTATCTTGGGGCCATTCTTCTAAATTGGCTGGCCATGCCGGTACTAGAAAGACGTTTCTTCTCATCTCACGATACTATTGGTGGCCTACCTTACGTCAAGACGTAAAAGACTTCGTAGCCTCTTGTCCTTCTTGTGCCAGAAACAAGGTACCCAGACGACTACCGCTTGGAAATCTCCTTCCTCTTCCTGTTCCGTCCGCCCCATGGCAACACATCGCAATGGACTTCATCACCGATCTACCTTGCTCTTCTGCCTGCACGGTCATCCTCGTTGTTGTGGACCGATTCTCTAAGATGGCTCACTTCATCCCTTTGTCCGGTCTACCTTCAGCCCCCGAATTAGCAAACATTTTTATTCTTAACATTTTCAAATTCCATGGTCTCCCTCAGCACATCGTGTCAGACAGAAGGG
This sequence comes from Ranitomeya variabilis, assembly GCF_051348905.1. Taxonomy (NCBI): domain Eukaryota; kingdom Metazoa; phylum Chordata; class Amphibia; order Anura; family Dendrobatidae; genus Ranitomeya; species Ranitomeya variabilis. Next base: position 594,775,643 of record NC_135236.1, read on the forward strand.
TTCAATTTACTTCCCGCTTCTGGAGAGCCTTGTGCAAACTTCTAAAGGTGAATCTGGACTTCTCTTCCTCTTATCACCCTCAAACTAACGGTCAAGCAGAACGCACTAACCAGACTCTGGCTGTCTATCTTCGGCATTTTTCTAATGCTCACCATAATGACTGGGTCAAACTACTTCCTTGGGCGGAGTTTGCCTATAACAACCATTCCAGCGAGTCCTCTGCAAAGTCTCCATTTTTTATTGTTTTCGGACGGCATCCGAGTGTTCCTTTACCGTTTTCTCCTGCCTCTGGTGTTCCTGCAGCTGACTCTATGGCTCTCGACTTTTCTTCCATCTGGGGCGAGGTCAAACAGACGCTAAATCAAGCTTCGTCCAGAATGAAAAAACAAGCAGACAAGAGGCGTTTAGACTCTTCTCCTTTCTCCCCTGGTGATAAGGTCTGGCTTTCTTCAAAGTTCATCAGACTCAAGATTCCTTCCTACAAGCTGGGTCCACGTTTCATCGGTCCTTTTGAGATTCTACGTCGGGTCAACGATGTCGCCTACAAGCTGAAATTGACTGCCTAGCTCCGAATACCCAATACGTTTCATGTCTCTCTCCTCAAACCAGCCGTCTTTAACCGTTTTCATTCCCCCTCTTGTACCTCTTCTCTACCAGCCAGCACGGACAATATTTTCGAAGTTAGGGACATTTTGGCTGTTAAAAAGGTTCGGGGTAAAGAGTTTTTTTTGGTGGACTGGAGGGGGTTTGGTCCGGAGGAGAGGTCCTGGGAACCCTTGGAGAACATTGAAGCCCCTCGTATTCTTAATAAATTTTTTGCTACTCTTCGTAAAGGGGGGTGTAAGAGGAGGGGTACTGTTACACACACCGCTCTTCTGCGGCGCTGTTCTCACCACTCTAGCGCTGCGCTCCGGCATCCTCGTTCCACTGCTGCGCCTCTGCGTCGCGGTTCTCACCGCTCCAGCGCTGCACTCCTCCGCTCTCGGTCCGCCGCTGCTGCGTCCGAGTCTGCACGCTCTTCCGCCTTCCCTGCACTTCCGGTGGCCAGGTCCGTAGCAGGTATCCTGTCTCTGCGCAGGCATTCTAGCTTCCCTCCTGGACGCAGGTCTAGCCTCCCTGCTACCGCTTCCTGAGGTCATGGGGTTCCCTCAACCAATCCTGTTCCAGCGTCTACTATTTAAGGTAGCTCTTCCTGCTTCCTGGTGCCTGATTGTTTTAGCACCTTTGCTGTTATGTTTGGCCCACCGTTTGTTTTCCTGCCTCTTGGCCCGAACTCTTTGCCCTTCCGTGCTACCTTCCCTTTTACTCCTCGCCCTCCTTGTTATTTACCTTTGTCCCAGTTCTACCGTTCCTATTGTGTTCCTTGGTTTTGTTTTCTTCCCTCAGGTCCGCTCCTCTCCTGCCTTCCAGTCCTCAGGTCCTTCCGCTACCTCCCGGAGTCTCCTTCCATACCCAGCCTCTGTTGTCTCTCTTCCTGGAGCCGTCCCTGCTGGTATCTCACCGTGGGTAAGTGACCACTGGGCTTGCTCCTTGCGGTCCCTGTATAGGGGTCGTTCTCTCCTAGGCCGCTCGCCCAGGGGTAGGTCTCCCCACGGTCCAGAGGGTCCACTCTTGTCTCCTTTAGCTCGCTACAGTAGACTGTGCCATTGTAATCTTAGATGTGAGTAAACTAAAATGAAAAGTAAAAAATAAAGATTACAATCAGGCTTGTGCACTATACACTGTGTGTGCTAAGACTTTGTTAGTGTTTGTGTGCTTAGGGTAAAGTACAGCCCCCCTACTCTTACCTTCAACAGATCACTTTCTTGTAAGTGCAGTAGAAGCCTCTGGTTTTGGAGCTCAGAAAGGTTCTTTGTTACAGACCAAATAAAGCTGACTTCTTCCTCCAAAGTCTCTCCAGCAACTAGGATTTAGGACTAAAGGACCTGTACTGACATCATAATCACGTTACTTTGTGAGGGGAAACTCCCTTCCAGGATCACATTACCATGTCAGGCAGAATCCACACTCTTCCCAGCAACAGCCATCGACCAATAGTCATAAAGACTGAGTCATAAGTTCTTCCCCAACAACAGTACAGACAAAAAGACTGAGGAGTACATGTAAACCAAAGCAGGCCTCAAAGGCCCCAGGTACGTGAATCTGGGGTAGTCACAAAAAAAGCGTTGCTATACGAGATGCCTATAACATAAAAATATATGAACAACTGGATATTACTAACAACTATATACCTGAGGATTACCTTGAGTTTCAAAATTCTAACTAATGTAGTTTTACAGATAATAGAAAACAAGTAACCTAGCAGGCCTGCGAGGCCCCAGGTACGCGTTCTAGGGTTAAAATAGCTAGCCAGGAAAACATATAGATTTAACATAAGAGTAACCACCGACAACAGAAAAGGCATCATTATCTTTTTCATCCCCTGACTGTTGCCTGTCCATCGCCTCTTCCAGCTCATCCTCCTCTACTTGTTCCTTGGCTCCAGCAACTTCACTAAGAGTCTGTCTTGTACAATAAGCCCCCTCAATCACTGTGATTCACCCTAACATGGCATCAACCTGTGCAACAACAGACCGGAACTTTGAGATATTGTTATCCCTTCAGCATCGTCCTCTGCTTCCGCCTCTTCCTCCGGGTTAACCACCTCCTCACTTAGACTATTCAAGGTGTTCTCTAACATGCAGATCACTAGAATAGTGATGCTGATGATGGTATTGTCAGCGCTTACTTTCGTAGTAGTATCTTGTGCCCACTTCGCAAGCGTGATTTACACCATGTCCGTACGGCTTTGGTCCAGCCTATGCAAAAGGACATCAATGCTGCTACCACAGTTGCTGCAACATGTACAGAATGGAAATCCACCATGTCGAAACATCACAGATCAAACGATTAACCGCTAATCCGACAGACCTCTGTAGCAATGTAAGTCAATGACCTGCGGGGTGCCATCATCCAAAGAGAGCTCAAAGCGATTGTGCTTTCTGCAACAGTGCATCAAGGTCAGGGTAGTAGTGGAGAAATTGCTGTACCACCAGGTTGAGGACGTGAGCCATGAATGGCACGTGTGTGAGGCTGTCCCTGCGTAGGGCTGCCACAAGGTTTGCACCCTTATTGCACATGACCTTCACAGGCTCCAGGTTCAGTGGAGACAACCATTGCTCTAACTCAGCCTGGATAGCTGTCCACATGCCTTGAACTGTGTAACTGCGATCTCCAAGGCATATTATATTTTAACTAGTGTTGAGCGATACCTTCCGATATCGGAAAGTATCAGTATCGGATTGGATCGGCCAATATTCAAAAAATATCGGATATCGCCGATACCGATACCCGATACCAATGCAAGTCAATGGGACCAAAATATCGGAATTAAAATAAACTCTTTCTTTCCTTGTAGGTTCATTCTACATGAAGGAAAACAACTAAGAATAATGTAGGATGTATTGGGGGAGGTGGTGGAGACATTAAAGGCATAGAGGTTTAGCCCAATCAAATAGAATAGCAGGAATTTTATTTTTTTTTTAAGACGTTCGGAGTTACAAAGATATTGACTATGTTAAGATTTTTTTTATTTTGTCAGTTATTGATGTTTCACTACTTCCACGCCCTTCACCTTCTTTTTTACTTCTCCCACACTTTCTTCTTCATTATCCTCATCATCAGCTTCTTTGACATCAACTTCTTCACCTTATTCATCTTCTTCTTCATCTTCTACCTATTATTTTTTTTGTTACATTGTTCATATTCTTTTTATTTTACTATTATCTTCTTCATATTCAACTTCTTCATCATATTCTTATTTGTGACAGGCATTCCCGTAGTTGGTATCTATAAAAGTTTGAAGATTACACCTTCCGTTCTGCCTGTCACAAAACAGTTACATTTGTCCGCGTTCAGTTTGGCCTGCAGCATCAGGCTTTATCCAGGGGCACCACGAGGAGGAACGGACTCACCCCCTTACACTGCTTAGTCTTCTTCTGCTTATAATTTAGATAATATCTTTTGCTCTGATATTTAGTCTTATGCTTAATGTTCTTCTGCTCTTTGTTCTGCAGCCTCTTGTTCTTCTGCTTCTCGGTCTTCAAGGTCGTCGTCGTCTCCAGGGTCGTCGTCTCCGGGGTCGTCGTCATCGGGGTGGTCTTCAGGGTCATCGTCTCCAGGGTTGTCGTCATCTCAGTGGTTGTCGTCTCTGGTGTCGTCGTGATCTTAGGGGTGGTCTTCCGGGTCGTCATCTTTAGGGTCTTGAACTTGGGAATGTAGCAGAAGGTACAAGAAGGCTGAGAAAATGCCGAGAAACAGCTGATGGAACTGAAACTCGGATGGCTACCCGAAGGTCCAAGAGCCAATGGAACTACCGAGGACCAGCTGACATTACTGGAACCCGGTTACTAAGCAGGAGGTACCCGTGCCTGAAAGCACTACCAAGGACCACCTGACGTTGGTGGAACTCGGATACCCAGAGGGAGGCACCTAAGTCAAAGGCTCTGCCCGGAACCAGCTGACGGTACTGGAACCAGGATGGGGAGCAGAAGGTACAAGAGCAAAAGACACTGCCGAGAACCAGCTGACGGTACTGGAACCCGGATGGGTAGCCGAAGGTCCAAGAGCCAATGGAACTACCGAGGACCAGCTGACGTTACTGGAACCCGGTTACTAAGCAGGAGGTACCCGTGCTGAAAGCACTACCAAGGACCACCTGACGTTGGTGGAACTCAGATACCCAGAGGGAGGCACCTAAGCCAAAGGCTCTGCCCGGAACCAGCTGACGGTACTGGAACCAGGATGGGGAGCAGAAGGTACAAGAGCAAAAGACACTGCCGAGAACCAGCTGACGGTACTGGAACCCGGATGGGTAGCCGAAGGTCCAAGAGCCAATGGAACTACCGAGGACCAGCTGACGTTACTGGAACCCGGTTACTAAGCAGGAGGTACCCGTGCCTGAAAGCACTACCAAGGACCACCTGACGTTGGTGGAACTCGGATACCCAGAGGGAGGCACCTAAGCCAAAGGCTCTGCCCGGAACCAGCTGACGGTGCTGGAACCAGGATGGGGACCAATTCAAGCTTGTCTTCCTAGAGCCCCAACTAGCGGTGTTGGAGCAAAGGGTCAGCAGGGGGAGAAGAGTGTAGGCCGAAGCCTGCACTGGAGGCATTTGTAGGTCTGTTGCGTCTGCGTGGCTGTAGCAGGACACGTTGCCGGCTACACAGCAGGGGAACAGCTGGCGGTGCTGAACCCCACTGACACATTGGCTGGTGTTTATCTCTGTGCAGCTAGCAGTAGCGGGCCCCAACTGGCGGTGTTAGAGCCCAGGGTCAGCAGGAGGAGAGGGAGCAGAGTGTAGGCCGAAGCCTGCACTGGCGGCAGCTTTGTGTCTGCGTGGCTGTTGCAGGACACGATGCCGGCTACACAGCAGGGGAACAGCTGGCGTTGCTGAACCCCACTGACACATTGGCTGGTGTTTATCTCTGTGCAGCAAGCAGTAGCGGGCCCCAAGTGGCGGTGTTAGAGCCCAGGGTCAGCAGGAGGAGAGGGAGCAGAGTGTAGGCCGAAGCCTGCACTGGCGGCAGCTTTGTGTCTGCGTGGCTGTTGCAGGACACGTTGCCGGCTACACAGCAGGGGAACAGCTGGCGGTGCTGAACCCCACTGACACATTGGCTGGTGTTTTTCTCTGTGCAGCTAGCAGTACCGGGCCCCAACTGGCGGTGTTAGAGCCCAGGCTCTGCAGGGGGAGCAGAGTGTAGGCCGAAGCCTAATTGAACCAATTTTAAAGGTAACCTTTAACCCCCCCTCAGGTGTTACAAAGTAGAAGAGCCACGCCTTATGCAGCAGTAGTGCTGCACAAGTCAAAGGTTGCTCTTTTAGTTTTGTTCCTTGCACAAGCTGATTGAAACACGTACAACATTTTGGCCCTTATAGAGTCAATCTGTCTTGGAGGCGGGAGTTCCCTTTGTAATGAGACGCAGCACAGCTGGCAAAAATACCAACTTGGTGCTTGGCGCGGCCTCCTGAGCATCGCATTTTGCTGTACAGGAGTCTGCGTTGTTGCGTTATCCCTTGGCCATGCGCTGCCCGTCTTCTGACATCATTTCATGTCGGCTGGTGCGGTTCGCGATGCCCATGAATCCCAGCCCCGCAGTGTCTTTACAGTGTTTCACACTGTGGGGCTGGGATTCATGGCCTGGTGCAGTACATATGTTCGCCTCTCGCTCGTGTCCTTACACCTGCTACAGACTGTGCGGCGTCAGCTGATCCCTTATCGCATGCCGCGACCATGAAGCCGCACCGTCTGAAGAAGGCCGAAGGAGCTGAGTGACAGCCTGGCGAAGATATGCACTGCTCATGCCCGTCAATCACACCCTCGCAGTCAAAATAAATAAGACACCGAGGGGCGTTGTGTCGGGCAGGGTGGCCGCAGAGGCGCAGCCAGCCAAACAATGATGTCAGAAGAAGGGCTGTGCTACCAAGGGGGTTGTTGCGTGTCATTACAAAGGAAAGTCTCACCTCAGGGACGTTTTAATGGTCTCAGGGGACACATTGTAGACGTGTTCTGTTCCACGTGTGCAAGGAGAATAAGTTTATGAGCCACCTTGCACACATGCAGCATTACTGCTGTACAAGGTGGCTGGAAAACATACAAACACCTGGGGGAGGGGGGACAGGTTCCCTTCAATTTCAGTTCTTGTGTCTGCGTGGCATTTGCAGGACACGTTGCCGGCTACACAGCAGGGGAACAGCTGGCGGTGCTGAACCCCACTGACACATTGGCTGGTGTTTTTCTCTGTGCAGCTAGCAGTACCGGGCCCCAACTGGCGGTGTTAGAGCTCAGGGTCAGCAGGAGGAGAGGGAGCAGAGTGTAGGCCGAAGCCTGCACTGGCGGCAGCTTTGTGTCTGCGTGGCTGTTGCAGGACATGTTGCCGGCTACACAGCAGGGGAACAGCTGGCGGTGCTGAACCTCACTGACACATTGGCAAGGTGTTTTTCTCTGTGCAGCCAGCACTTCGGGGCAGCAACTGGCGGTGTTAGAGCCCAGGATCTGCAGGGGGAGCAGAGTGTAGGCCGAAGCCTAATTGAACCAATTTTAAAGGTAACCTTTAAAGCCCCCTCAGGTGTTACAAAGTAGAAGAGCCACGCCTTATGCAGCAGTAGTGCTGCACAAGTCAAAGGTTGCTCTTTTAATTTTGTTCCTTGCACAAGCTGAATGAAACACGTACAACATTTTGGCCCTTATACAGTCAATCTGTCTTGGAGGCGGGAGTTCCCTTCGTAATGAGACGCAGCACAGCTGGCAAAAACACCACCTTGGTGCTTGGCGCGGCCTCCTGAGCATCGCATTTTGCTGTACAGGAGTCTGCGTTGTTGCGTTATCCCTTGGCCATGCGCTGCCCATCTTCTGACATCATTTCATGTCGGCTGGCGCGGTTCGCGATGCCCATGAATCCCAGCCCCGCAGTGTCTTTACATAGTTAAAACACTGCGGGGCTCCGAATTCATGGCCTGGCGCAGTACATAGGTTCGCCTCTCGCTCGTGTCCTTACACCTGCTACAGACTGTGCGGCGTCAGCTGATCCCTTATCGCATGCCACGGCCATGAAGCCGCACAGTCTGAAGAAGGCGGAAGGAGATGAGGGACAGGCGAACATATGCACTGCTCATGCCCATCAATCACACCCTCGCAGTCAAAATAAATAAGACACCGAGGGGCGTTGTGTGGGTCAGGGCGGCCGCAGAGGCGCAGCCAGCCAAACAATGATGCCAGAAGACGGGCAGCGCTACCAAGGGGGTTGCAGCGTGTCATTACAAAGGAAAATCACACCTCCGGGACGGTTAAATGGTCACAGAGGACACATTTTTGACGTGTTCTTTTCCACATGTGCAAGGAGAATAAGTTTATGAGCCACCTTGCACACATGCAGCATTACCGCTGTACAAGGTGGCTGTAAAACATACAAACACCTGGGGGTGGGGCGACAGGATCCCTTCAATTTCAGTTCTTGTGTCTGCGTGGATTTTGCAGGACACGATGCCGGCTACACAGCAGGGGAACAGCTGGCGGTGCTGAACCCCACTGACACATTGGCTGGTGTTTTTCTCTGTGCAGCTAGCAGTACAGGGCACCAACTGGCGGTGTTAGAGCCCAGAGTCAGCAGGAGGAGGAGAGGGAGCAGAGTGTAGGCCGAAGCCTGCACTGGCGGCAGCTTTGTCTCTGCGTGGCTGTTGCAGGACACGTTGCCGGCTACACAGCAGGGGAACAGCTGGCGGTGCTGAACCCCACTGACACATTGGCAAGGTGTTTTTCTCTGTGCAGCCAGCACTTCGGGGCACCAACTGGCGGTGTTAGAGCCCAGGATCTGCAGGGGGAGCAGATGTAGGCCGAAGCCTAATTGAACCAATTTTAAAGGTAACCTTTAAACCCCCCTCAGGTGTTACAAAGCAGAAGAGCCACGCCTTATGCAGCAGTAGTGCTGCACAAGTCAAAGGTTGCTCTTTTAATTTTGTTCCTTGCACAAGCTGAATGAAAGACGTACAACATTTTGGCCCTTATACAGTCAATCTGTCTTGGAGGCGGGAGTTCCCTTTGTAATGAGACGCAGCACAGCTGGCAAAAATACCAACTTGGTGCTTGGCGCGGCCTCCTGAGCATCGCATTTTGCTGTACAGGAGTCTGCGTTGTTGCGTTATCCCCTGGCCATGTGCTGCCCATCTTCTGACATCATTTCATGTTGGCAGGTGCGGTTCGCGATGCCCATGAATCCCAGCCCCGCAGTGTCTTTACAGTGTTTCACACTGCGGGGCTGGGATTCATGGCCTGGCGCAGTACATATGTTCGCCTCTCGCTCGTGTTCTTACACCTGCTACAGACTGTGCGGCGTCAGCTGACCCCTTATCGCATGCCGCGGCCATGAAGCCGCACTGTCTGAAGAAGGCCGAAGGAGCTGAGTGACAGCCTGGCGAAGATATGCACTGCTCATGCCCGTCAATCACACCCTCGCAGTCAAAATAAATAAGACACCGAGGGGCGTTGTGTCAGGCAGGGCAGCCGCAGAGGCGCAGCCAGCCAAACAATGATGTCAGAAGAAGGGCTGTGCTACCAAGGGGGTTGTTGCGTGTCATTACAAAGGAAAGTCACACCTCAGGGACATTTTAGACGTGTTCTGTTCCAAGGGTGCAAGGGGAATAAGTTTATGAGCCACCTTGTGCACATGCAGCATTACTGCTGTACAAGGTGGCTGTAAAACATACAAACACCTGGGGGTGGGGCGACAGGATCCCTTCAATTTCAGTTCTTGTGTCTGCGTGGCTTTTGCAGGACACGATGCCGGCTACACAGCAGGGGAACAGCTGGCGGTGCTGAACCCCACTGACACATTGGCTGGTGTTTTTCTCTGTGCAGCTAGCACTACCGGGCACCAACTGGCGGTGTTAGAGCCCAGGGTCAGCAGGAGGAGGAGAGGGAGCAGAGTGTAGGCCGAAGCCTGCACTGGCGGCAGCTTTGTGTCTGCGTGGCTGTTGCAGGACACGATGCCGGCTACACAGCAGGGGAACAGCTGGCGGTGCTGAACCCCACTGACTCATTGGCTGGTGTTTTTCTCTGTGCAGCCAGCACTCCGGGGCACCAACTGGCGGTGTTAGAGCCCAGGCTCTGCAGGGGGAGCAGAGTGTAGGCCGAAGCCTAATTGAACCAATTTTAAAGGTAACCTTTAACCCCCCCTCAGGGGTTACAAACTAGAAGAGCCACACCTTATGCAGCAGTAGTGCTGCACAAGTCAAAGGTTGCTCTTTTAATTTTTCTCCTTGCACACGCTGAATGAAACACGTATAACATTTAGCCCTTCATACAGTCAAACTGTGTTGGAGGCGAGAGTTCCCTTCGTAATGAGACGCAGCACAGATGTCAAAAATCCCACCTTGGTGCTGGGTGCAGCCTCCTGAGCGTTGTTATTTGCTGTACAGGAGTCTGCGCTGTCGTGTTATCCCTTGGCCTTGCGCTGTTAGCGCTGCCCGTCTCCTGACATCATTTAATGTCGGCCGGTGCGGTTCGCGATGACCATGAATCCCAGCCCCGCAGTGCCTTTACAGTGTTTCACACTGCGGGGCTGGGATTCATGGCCTGGCGCAGTACATATGTTCGCCTCTCGCTCGGGTCCTTACACCTGCTACAGACTGTGCGGCGTCAGCTGATCCCTTATCGCATGCCACGGCCATGAAGCCGCACAGACTGAAGAAGGCGGAAGGAGATGAGTGACAACAGGCGAAGATATGCACTGCTCATGCCCGTCAATCACACCCTCGCAGTCAAAATAAATAAGACACCGAGGGGCGTTGTGTCGGGCAGGGTGGCCGCAGAGGCGCAGCCAGCCAAACAATGATGTCAGAAGACGGGCAGCGCTACCAAGGGGGTTGCAGTGTGTCATTACAAAGGAAAGTCACACCTCAGGGACGGTTTAATGGTCTCAGGGGACACATTTTAGACGTGTTACGTTCGGCGTGTGCAAGGAGAATAAGTTTATGAGCCACCTTGCACACATGCAGCATTACCGCTGTACAAGATGGCTGTAAAACATACAAACGCCTGGGGGAGGGGGGACAGGTTCCCTTCAATTTCAGTTCTTGTGTCTGCGTGGCTGTTGCAGGACACGTTGCCGGCTACACAGCAGGGGAACAGCTGGCGGTGCTGAATCCCACTGACACATTGGCGAGGTGTTTTTCTCTGTGCAGCCAGCACTTCGGGGCACCAACTGGCAGTGTTAGAGCCCAGGATCTGCATGGGGAGCAGAGTGTAGGCCGAAGCCTAATTGAACCAATTTTAAAGGTAACCTTTAACCCCCCCTCAGGTGTTACAAAGTAGAAGAGCCACGCCTTATGCAGCAGTAGTGCTGCACAAGTCAAAGGTTGCTCTTTTAATTTTGTTCCTTGCACAAGCTGAATGAAACACGTACAACATTTTGGCCCTTACAGAGTCAATCTGTCTTGGAGGCGGGAGTTCCCTTCGTAATGAGACGCAGCACAGCTGGCAAAAATCCCACCTTGGTGCTTGGCGCGGCCTCCTGAGCATCGCATTTTGCTGTACAGGAGTCTGCGTTGTTGCGTTATTCCTTGGCCATGTGCTGCCCATCTTCTGACATCATTTCATGTCGGCTGGTGCGGTTCGCGATGCCCATGAATCCCAGCCCCGCAGTGTCTTTACAGTGTTTCACACTGTGGGGCTGGGATTCATGGCCTGGCGCAGTACATATGTTCGCCTCTCGCTCAGGTCCTTACACCTGCTTCAGACTGTGCGGCGCCAGCTGATCCCTTATTGCATGCCACGGCCATGAGGCCGCACAGTGTGAAGAAGGCGGAAGGAGATAAGTGCCAGGCGAAGATAGGCACTGCTCATGCCCATCAATCACACCCTCGCAGTCTAAAGAAATTAGACACCGAGGGGCGTTGTGTCGGGCAGGGCTGCCGCAGAGGTGCAGCCAGCCAAACAATGATGCCAGAAGACGTGCAGCGCTACCATAGGGGTTGCAGCGTGTCATTGCAAAGGAAAGTCACACCTCAGGGACGTTTTAATGGTCTCAGGGGACACATTGTAGACGTGTTCCGTTCCACGTGTGCAAGGAGAATAAGTTTATGAGCCACCTTGCACACATGCAGCATTACTGCTGTACAAGGTGGCTGTAAAACACACAAACACCTGGGGGAGGGGGGAAAGGTTCCCTTCAATTTCAGTTCTTGTGTCTGCGTGGCTTTTGCAGGACACGATGCCGGCTACACAGCAGGGGAACAGCTGGCGGTGCTGAACCCCACTGACACATTGGCTGGTGTTTTTCTCTGTGCAGCTAGCAGTACCGGGCGCCAACTGGCTGTGTTAGAGCCCAGGGCCAGCAGGAGGAGTAGAGGGAGCAGAGTGTAGGCCGAAGCCTGCACTGGTGGCAGCTTTGTGTCTGCGTGGCTGTTGCAGGACACGATGCCGGCTACACAACAGGGGAACAGCTGGCGGTGCTGAACCCCACTGACAGAGTGGCGTGTGTTTTGCTCTGTGCAGCCAGCACTTCCGGACAGCAACTAGCGGTGTTGGAGCCCGGGCTCTGCAGGTGGAGCAGAGTGTAGGCCGAAGCCTAATTGAACCGATTTTAAAGGTAACCTTTAACCCCCCCTCAGGGGTTACAAACTACAAGAGCCACAGCTTGGGCAGCAGTAATGCTGCACAAGTCAAAGGTTGCTCTTTTAATTTTGCTCCTTGCACACGCAGAAAGAAACACGTATAACATTTAGGCCCTTACGCAGTCAAACTGTTTTGGAGGCGTGAGTACCCTTTGTAATGAGACGCAGCACAGCTGTCAAAAATCCCACCTTGGTGCTGGGCGCGGCCTCCTGAGCATCGTTATTTGCTGCACAGGAGTCTGCGCTGTCGTGTTATCCCTTGGCCTTGCGCTGTTAGCGCTGCCCATCTTCTGACATCATTTAATGTTGGCCGGAGCGGTTCGCGATGACCATGAATCCCAGCCCCGCAGTGTCTTTACATTGTTAAAACACTGCGGGGCTGGGATTCATGGCCTGGCGCAGTACATATGTTCGCCTCTCGCTCGGGTCCTTACACCTGCTTCAGACTGTGCGGCGCCAGCTGATCCCTTATGGCATGCCACGGCCATGAGGCCGCACAGTGTGAAGAAGGCGGAAGGAGATAAGTGCCAGGCGAAGATAGGCTCTGCTCATGCCCATCAATCACACCCTCGCAGTCTAAAGAAATTAGACACCGAGGGGCGTTGTGTCGGGCAGGGCTGTCGCAGAGGCGCAGCCAGCCAAACAATGATGCCAGAAGACGGGCAGCGCTACCAAGGGGGTTGCAGCGTGTCATTACAAAGGAAAGTCACACCTCAGGGACGGTTTAATGGTCACAGAGGACACATTTTAGACGTGTTCAGTTCCACGTGTGCAAGGGGAATAAGTTTCTGAGCCACCTTGCACACATGCAGCATTACTGCTGTACAAGGTGGCTGTGAAACATACAAACGCCTGGGGGAGGGGGGACAGGTTCCCTTCAATTTCAGTTCTTGTGTCTGCGTGGCTGTTGCAGGACACGTTGCCGGCTACACAGCAGGGGAACAGCTGGCGGTGCTGAACCCCACTGACACATTGGCTGGTGTTTTTCCCTGTGCAGCTAGCAGTAACGGGCACCAACTGGCGGTGTTAGAGCCCAGGGTCAGCAGGAGGAGCAGGGGGAGCAGAGTGTAGGCCGAAGCCTGCACTGGTGGCAGCTTTGGGTCTGTTGTGTCTACGTGGCTGTTGCAGGACACGTTGCCGGCTACACAGCAGGGGAACAGCTGGCGGTGCTGAACCCCACTGACACATTAGTGAGGTGTTTTTCTCTGTGCAGCCAGCACTTCCGGACAGCAACTAGCGGTGTTGGAGCCCGGGCTCTGCAGGTGCAGCAGAGTGTAGGCCGCAGCCTGCACTGGAGCAAGTTGAAATGGAACCTTTAACCCCCCCCCCCACGCGTTTGTAGCTGAAAGAGCCATCTTGTACAGCACTAATGCTGGAAAAGGTAAACGTAGCTCTTTTAATTATGGTCCTTGCACATGCTGAACCTAACACTTTTGAAATGTGTCCCCTCACACGGTTAAACCGTCCGGTCGGTGGAACTTTCCTTTGTCATGTAACGCAGCACAGCCATCATTCTTACCCCCTTGGCGCCGTGCGCCTCCTCCTCAGCGTTGTTTGAATCTGTCCCGGAGTCTGCGCTGTTATGTTATCCCTTGGCCAGGCACACTTAGCGCTGCCCGTCTTCTGACATCATTTGGTGTCAGAATGGCTGCGCCTGTGCGGCCGCGCTGGACGAGATCCCGCCTCGCTGTGTCATCTAATGTAATCACTCTGCGGACCTGTGATCCATGGGCATGAGCAGTGCATATCCTCGCCTCTCACTCCCCTCCCTACGGCTTCTTCAGACTGTGCGGCGTCACGGCCGTGGCATGCTATTAGGGATCAGCTGACAGCGCACAGTCTGAAGAAGGCGTAGGGAGATGAGTGAGAGGCGGAGGTTCAGATATGCACTGCTAATGTCCATGGATCACAGGTCCGCAGTGGGATTAAATCAGAAGACACTACGAGGCGGGATCTCGTCCAGCGCGGCCGCACAGGCGCAGCCATCCTGACACCAAATGATGTCAGAAGATGGGCAGCGCTAAGTGTGCCTGGCCAAGGGATAACATAACAGCGCAGACTCCGAGACAGATTCAAACAACGCTGAGGAGGAGGCGCACGGCGCCAAGGGGGTAAGAATGACGGCTGTGCTGCGTCACATGACAAAGGAAAGTTCCACCAACCGGACGGTTTAACCGTGTGAGGGGACACATTTCATAAGTGTTAGGTTCAGCATGTGCAAGGAGCACCACGAAAAGAGGCACTTTTTCCCTTTGCATCATTACTGCTGCACAAGGTGTCTCCTTCAGTAACAAACGCCTGGGGGGGGACAGGTTCCCTTAAATTTAACTTGTTGTGCCTGCGTGGCGGTCGCAGGACGCGTTGCCGTATACACAGCAGGGGAGCAGCAGGCATTACTGAACCCCACTAACACATTGGCGAGGTGTTTGGCTCTGTGCGGACAGCACTTCTGGATGGCAACTAGCGGTGTTGGAGCCCAGGGACAGAAGGAGGAGGAGGTGGAGGAGATAGGAGGGATTGCCACACACACAGCTGGGAAACAGCTGACGTTACTGAACCCCAATAACAGAGGAAGGACTGTTGGGACTGTGCGGGCAGCACTTCTGGACGGCAACTAGCGGTGTTGGAGCCCAGGGACAGGAGGAGGAGGAGGTGGAGGAGATAGGAGGGATTGCCACACACACAGCTGGGGAACAGCTGACGTTACTGAACCCCAATAACAGAGGAGGGACTGTTGGGACTGTGCGGGCAGCACTTCTGGATGGCAACTAGCGGTGTTGGAGCCCAGGGACAGGAGGAGGAGGAGGTGGAGGAGATAGGAGGGATTGCCACACACACAGCTGGGGAACAGCTGACGTTACTGAACCCCAATAACAGAGGAGGGACTGTTGGGACTGTGCGGACAGCACTTCTGGACGGCAACTAGCGGTGTTGGAGCCCAGGGACAGGAGGAGGAGGAGGTGGAGGAGATAGGAGGGATTGCCACACACACAGCTGGGGAACAGCTGACGTTACTGAACCCCAATAACAGAGGAGGGACTGTTGGGACTGTGCGGGCAGCACTTCTGGACGGCAACTAGCGGTGTTGGAGCCCAGGGACAGGAGGAGGAGGTGGAGGAGATAGGAGGGATTGCCACACACACAGCTGGGGAACAGCTGACGTTACTGAACCCCAATAACAGAGGAGGGACTGTTGGGACTGTGCGGACAGCACTTCTGGACGGCAACTAGAGGTGTTGGAGCCCAGGGACAGGAGGAGGAGGAGGTGGAGGAGATAGGAGGGATTGCCACACACACAGCTGAGGAACAGCTGACGTTACTGAACCCCAATAACAGAGGAGCGACTGTTGACTGTGCGTACAGCACTACCAGGCAACAACTAGCGGTGTTGGAGCCCAGGGACAGCAGGAGAAGCAGAGGAACACAATGTAGGCCAAAGCCTGATTGGAGAAAGTTGAAAGGGAACCTTTAACCCCCCCCCCCAAGGCGTTTGTAGCTGAAAGAGCCAGCTTGTGCAGCACAAAAGATGCAAAAGGAAAAGGTGGCTCTTTTCATTATGCTCCTTTCAAACACAGAACTAAACACTTATAAAATGTGTCCCCTGAAACCGTGAGACCGTCCCGGAGGTCGGACTTTCCTTCGTAATATGACGCAGCACAGCCGTCATTCTTACCCCCCCCCGGCGCCGTGCCCCGGCTCCTCAGCGTTGTTTGATTCCGTCCCGGAGCCTGCGCTGTTATGTTATCCCTTGGCCAGGCACACTTAGCGCTGCCCATCTTCTGACATCATTTGGTGTCAGGCTGGCTGCGCCTGTGCAGCCTCGCTGGCCGAGAGCCCGCCTAGCAGTGTCATCTAATGTAATCCCACCGCGGGCCTGGGATCCATGGCCATGCGCAGTGCATATCCTCGCCTCTCACTCCCCTCCCTACGGCTTCTTCAGACTGTGCGGCGTCACGGCCGTGGCATGCTATTAGGGATCAGCTGACGGCGCACAGTCTGAAGAAGGCGTAGGGAGATGAGTGAGAGGCGGAGGTTCAGATATGCACTGCGCATGTCCATGGATCTCAGGCCCCCAGTGGGATTAAATCAGAAGACAATGCGAGGCGGGCTCTCGGCCAGCGCGGCCGCACAGGCGCAGCCAGCCTGACACCAAATGATGTCAGAAGATGGGCAGCGCTAAGTGTGCCTGGCCAAGGGATAATATAACAGCGCAGGCTCCGGGACGGAATCAAACAACGCTGAGGAGCCGGGGCACAGTGTCAAGGGGGTAGGAATGACAGCTGTGCTGCGTCATATTATGAAGGAAAGTCCCACCTCCGGGACGGTTTTACGGTATCAGTGGACACATTTTATAAGTGTTAAGTTCTGCGTGTGCAAGGAGCTAAACAAAAATAGCTACCTTTTTCTTGTGCAGCAGTACTGCTGCACAAGGTGGCTCTTTCAGTAACAAACGCCTTGGGGGGGGGGACAGGTTCCCTTACATTTCAGTTGTTGTGTCAGCGTGGCGGTCGCAGAACACATTGCCGGCTACACAGCTGGGGATCAGCTGACGTTACTGAAACCCAATAACACTGGGTCGTATGTTTTGACTGTGCAGACGGCACTTCAGAGCCTCAACTGGCGGTGTTGGAGCCCAGGAATTTAAGTTCAGGTGGTAGAAAGATGAACACAACAGGAGACCTGGATAACGTAGACAGTCACCTAATTATTTAATCAGGAAGAGGAGTGGCAAATTCCTGCGAGATCCAGGCCTTGTTCATTTTCAGGAAAGTAAGCCGGTCAACGTTATCGGAGGATAGTCGCATGCGACGGTCAGTTAGTACACCACCTGCAGCACTAAAGACGCGTTCCGATAATACACTAGCCGCAGGGCAAGCCAGCACCTCCAACGCATACTGGCTTAGCTCTGGCCATGTATCCAGCTTTGAGACCCAAAACTTGAAAGGTGAAGAGCCGTCTGGGAGTACAGCAAGAGGGCAAGACATGTAGTCTGTCACCATCTGATGGAACCGTTGCCTCCTGCTGACTGGAGCCGTCTGTGATGGTGTAGACTTTTGTGGCGGGCACAGAAAACTGTGCCACAGTTGGGCCATACTGGTCTTGCCTTGGGCAGAGGCACTGCTTCTGCTCCCTCTTTGTGCAGAGCCTCCACCACTGCCTGGACGCAATGAGCTGCTTTGTAATGCACTAGCAGCACTTCTCTCACTTGGAATGGAGAAGATGATGGAATTCACCAGTGTGTCTTGGTACTCCCGCATTTTTCGCTCCCGATTCAACGGTGTGATGAGGCTTTCTACGTTGTCCCGGTAGCGAGGATCGAGGAGGGTGAACACCCAATATTCAGACATGTTGAGAATGTGGGCGATGCGGCGGTCGTTTCTCAGGCACTGCAGCATGTAATCCACCATGTGCTGCAGACTGCCAACTGCCCAAGAAACGCTGTCCCCTGCTGGAGGCGTGATCTCTGCCCGCTCGTCATCACCCCACCCTCGCTGTACACACTGACTACTGGACAATTGTGTAACTCCCTCCTCTGGACGGATGTCTTCCTTCTCCATTGACTCCTCCTCATCCTCCTCACAAACTGTCCCCTGCCTACCCGTTTGTGAGGAACCATGTGGCGCTGACTGTCCAGAAGATGATGGAAATGGTGAATCCTCATCCTCCACCTCTTCCACAACATCATCCCTTAGCGCTTGCAGTGATTTTTCAAGCAGGCAGATAAGGGGGACAGTCATGCTGACTAGTGCATCATCTGCACTCGCCATCCGCGTGGAATAATCGAAGGGACGCAAAACCTGGCAGACGTCATTCATAGTGGCCCACTCTGTGGTTGTGAAGTCTGAACGGCGCTGAGTGCGACTTCTTTGCGCCTGACGCAGCTGGTACTCCATTACAGCTTGCTGCTGCTCACACAACCGCTCCAACATATGTAACGTGGAATTCCACCTGGTAGGTAGGTCACATATGATGCGATGTTCCGGCAGGCGGTGTCGGCGCTGCAGAGCCGCAATGCGCGCTTTTGCCGTGCTGGAACGCCGCAAGTGAGCACACTCTAGGCGGACCTTGTGCAGCAGTGCATCAAGATCCGGATAGTCCCTCAAAAAACTCTGCACGACCAAATTGAGCACATGTGCCAGACATGGGATGTGAGTGAGGTTGCCGAGGCCCAGAGCTGCCACCAGATTTCGGCCATTATCACACACTACCATGCCTGGCTGGAGATTCGCTGGCACAAACCACACATCGCTCTCCTGCTTGATGGCATTCCAGAGCTCCTGCGCTGTGTGGCTTCGATTCCCCAAAGAAATTAATTTCAAGATGGCCTGTTGACGTTTGGCCACGGCTGTGCTCATGTCGGTCGTAACAGGTAAACATTCACGGCTCCATGTGGAGGTGGACTGTGACAGCTCCTGCAGCGATGATTCTGAGGAACTGGTGTAAGAGGAGGAGTCAATGCGTACAGAATGGATTCCTGCAATCCTTGGAGTGGGCAGGACACGTCCTGCGCCACTCGCACGATCTGTACCCGGCTCAACGACATTAACCCAATGGGCAGTGAGGGAAAGGTATCGCCCCTGTCCATGTTGACTGGTCCATGCATCGGTGGTGAGGTGGACCTTGCTACTGACGGCATTCAGTAGCGCGTGTTTTATGTGTCCCTCCACATGCTTGTGCAGGGCAGAAACGGCTTGCCTGCTGAAGTAAAAGTGGCTGGGCACATTGTACTGTGGGACTGCCAATGACATCAAGTCACGAAGCTGTCAGTCTCCACCAGCCTGAATGACAGCATTTCCAGTGACAGAAGTTTGGCAATGCCTGCAGTCAGAGCCTGTGCTCGTGGGTGGTTTGACGAGAAAGGCCGCCTTTTCTACCATGCCTGTACTACCGATGGCTGTACACTGGGCTGGGAGTGTGTGGATGACTGGGAAAGTGGTGCTGCGGGTGGAATTACAGCGGGTCTCTGGACAACACGGCCAGAGGTTCTTCCACGGCGATCCTGGGAGGAAGCCGAACCAGCTGCGTGTGAGCTGGAGGAAGAGGCAACACGAGCTGAAGAGGTGGTAGCTGCCGCTGTTTGTTGGCCTAGCTCTTCAGTGTGTCTTTCTAACTCCGCCGCGTGCCTGGTGCGCACATGTTTCCACATGTTGGAGGTATTGAGGTTGCTGACATTTCGACCTCTTTTGACTTTGTGATGACACACCTTGCATTTGACATAGCAAATGTCATCTGCAACTGTGTCAAAAAAGGACCAGGCACTGCAAGTCTTGGGAGCGCCCTTTTTGGCTTTTGGAAGAGACATGCTCCTAACGGGTGCCAAAGCGGAGTCTGCAGGATCTGCAGTCTTCCCCCTCCCTCTCCCTCTTTGGGCCGTATGGGGAATCTCTTCCTCAGAGCTGCTCCCACCACCTTCCTGTCCCTCACGCCAAGATGGGTCAAGGACCTCATCATCTACTCTACCCTCTGCCCCCAACTGCTCCTCCTGGGTAGTCTCAGCAGCAGAGCACGCACCAGAAAGTGGCACCTGAGTGTCATCAGTGGATGCGTCCTGCGATGTGGTGACCGGAGCCACTGGCCCACCCGCCTCTTCAGAGGAAGAGAGAAAAAGCGGTTGGGCATCACTGCACCCTGCCTCTTCTTCCATTTCTCCAATGCTGCTTGGCTGGCCCCCTGTTTCCAAGCCAAGAGATTCAGAGAACAGAAGTAGAGACGGCTCCTGTCCTGGGATCTTTGTCTGCCTGGGCAATTTGGCAGGTGGTGAAGAGACAGATGGCTGCTCTCCAGTGCTCTGTGTCTGAGAGGATGTGGCACTAATTGAAGTTGATGCATTAGCTGCCATCCATCCGACAACGGCTTTAATTTGTTCTTCACGCAGCAGCGGTGTACGGCGCTCTGCGACAAAGCTGCGCATGAAGGACTGTTCCCCGGTGAAAGTGGGTGCTGATGAGTCACCGGTGCCCACAGCATGCACAGAATCCCCACGTCCTCTCCCTGCTCCGCGCACCCGCGCCTTACTCACTGCCTTCTTCATCTTGGTTGACTGATAAAGATAAGCAGAAAAGTACTAATGGCTTTGTGTGCTTATTCCTGAACAACTCCTAACAGGTATAAGAAACACTAATTTTCTAAAGTGTGGACTAGACTTTAATATGAGCTAATGTGGCCTACACACATGTAAAGTGGTGTCACTGGTGTGTTTGGTGAACTTTATTATTTATTTATTTTTTGGGGGCTGAACTGACAACAGAGAGAGCTGCAGTCACACGGAGACCGTGCAGACAGCCGTAAACGGCGCTGCAAGGCCCAAAAACCCTCCTCTACGTTATCCTATGTAGTGTTTTTCCACAAGTTAGCTGGAGACGGGTGGAAAGACACTAATAGGAATTTTTTGAAAAAATGTGCAGCAGCCTGCACTTCTTAAAACAAAAGGAAAATTGATTTTACGGTATGACGCAGTGAAGAACCCTGAGCTGGAGACAACCAGGCTATGGCTGCTCACAGACTATAGGGCGAGCTGCAGTCACACGGAGACCGTGCAGACAGCCGTAAATGGTGCTGCAAGGCCCCAAAACCCTCCTCTACGTTATCCTATGTAGTGTTTTTCCACAAGTTAGCTGGAGACGGGTGGAAAGACACTAATAGGAATTTTTTGAAAAAATGTGCAGCAGCCTGCACTACTTAAAACAAAAGGAAAATTGATTTTACGGTATGACGCAGTGAAGAACCCTGAGCTGGAGACAACCAGGCTATGGCTGCTCACAGACTACAGGGCGAGCTGCAGTCACGTGGAGACCGTGCAGACAGCCGTAAACGGCGCTGCAAGGCCCAAAAACCCTCCTCTACGTTATCCTATGTAGTGTTTTTCCACAAGTTAGCTGGAGACGGGTGGAAAGACACTAATAGGAATTTTTTGAAAAAATGTGCAGCAGCCTTCACTACTTAAAACAAAAGGAAAATTGATTTTACGGTATGACGCAGTGAAGAACCCTGAGCTGGAGACAACCAGGCTATGGCTGCTCACAGACTACAGGGTGAGCTGCAGTCACATGGAGACCGTGCAGACAGCCGTAAACGGCGCTACAAGGCCCAAAAACCCTCCTCTACGTTATCCTATGTAGTGTTTTTCCACAAGTTAGCTGGAGACGGGTGGAAAGACACTAATAGGAATTTTTTTTAAAAATGAGCAGCAGACTACACTACTTGAAAAAAAAAAAAAAAAAAAGAACAGTATGAGGCAATGAACCACCCTCCCTGAACTGAATACAACCAGCTATGGATGGCCTATGGCTGCACTCAGACTAGAGAGTGGGCTGCACTCACACGCACACACAGACCTTGCAGATCGCTGTGAAAACAGCGCTACAAGGCAAAAGCAAGGTGATTAGTAGGTGAACACAGCGGTTGCTAAATTAGCCTTTGAAAAGCACAAAGAAGCAAATCGCTATCTCTAAACTGGCCCTCAGTCAGCAAACAGCGTCCTGTCACTAACTGAATTCACAGCAGAGTGAGCGCAAAATGGCGCCAGCGACTTTTAAACTGCATCATGACATCATTTCAGCAGCCAATCACAGCCTTGCCAGTAGTTTCAGGCCCTCCATGCTGAACAGGATGTGCCCACACTTGGAATCATTCTCATTGGCTGATTTTGTACAAATTTGTGCAGTTTGAATCCTGGGAACTTCCGATTCCGGTATCCGATACGCAGCAAGTATCGGATCTCGGTATCGGAATTCCGATACCGCTAAGTATCGGCCGGTACCCGATACTTGCGGTATCGGAATGCTTAACACTACAGATAACATGAGTTGGGTCATCCTTTGTGTTCACAAAAAAGGCTCAGGCTAGGCGACCATTGTAGCCATTGCGAACTGCACACTTGCAATCGGTGCTGGCCACTGCCAGAGTTGTGCTTGCATTGCTTTGTGTCTGTGTGGGAAGCCACAATGTAAACTCATCTTTGTCCTCCTTCACCTCCTCTGCTGAACTACTCAGCTCTGTACCTTTTGTTTTACTCCAAGTGGGATCTATAACCTCATAGTCATGTTGTCTATTCTCACAATCCTCACCCTGAGAGTCACCCAACCTCTTCCTGCCCTGACCTCAAAGTACAGTCCGCATGCACCTCTGGTATCTGAGTCTCATCAGGCTCACCTCTTCCCTTGGTGGTTAACATCTGGTCTCAAGGGTCTAGATTCTGCTCTGACCCTACTTCGTCCAGCCCGGATCCAACATGAAAAAATTCTGGACATCGGCGCAGATGATTTCCTTCACTGGACCTCATGGAATATAATGTGTGAACAGCTCTGCAGAATGGCCCATCTGTGGTTCCCAACAGTCAGTTGGGAATGTTGGGATGTTTGGAAATTTGTTATGCAGGGGAAACAAGCGTGATTGAAGTGACACCTCTGAGAATTGTACTGTGTGTGTTGTTAAGGTGGAGGAAGAGAAGGAGAGGACACTTGATGCATCACTTGCCATCGACTTTTGCACAGCGCTGTGTCTCTGCCAAAGAAAGGGAGCCGAGTAGTCCGTCCAGTAAAAGATGTTGTCAGTGGTATTTGGATAGGATGAGACTGTGCTTGTTCAGTTGAGCTTGTTTGAGCAGCGTTTCCTGAACGTGGACACATACTCTTAGGGTATGTGTCCACGTTCAGGAAACGCTGAGTTTTTGACGCAGCGTTGAGCAGCATGCAGAAAAAATGCAGCGCTCAGATGTTACAGCATAGTGGAGGGGATGTCATGAAATCCTGTCTCCACTATGCAGTAAAAGACGCATGCAGCACACCCGAGAAAACTCACATGCGGCGCGTCTTTTAAGAACTCAGCATGTCCTTACATTGCAGAAAAAAATGGACAACGCAGGTGACATGCCAGTGACCTCAGGTGCAGATTTGGTCAGGATTTTACCTGCATAAAATCCTGACCAAATCCTGAAGCAATCCTGATCCTATGTGAGTCGGACTTGAAGAGCTGCTCCTAACCAGAGTCCTGATGCATTGGGACATATGGGAACTCCACTAGCCTGGTTGCCTCAAATGATCTGAACACAGGTAAGTGTTATTTCTCATTTAAACCCTGTTATTTTTATAATTACCTTTGTACCTATTTTCAATTGTCTCATTTTCTAACATCCTTGTAATATTTTTATATGCCTTTTTTGTAAACACTGCCTTAAACTTTCGGGGTAAAATATATAAATTACTAGTTCGTTCTTCCTGTTCTAAAACGTACCCTAAGTCTTCTGAAGGGAATTACGCTACTGTTTGGGGTTAGCTTCGGACCCGTTTAATCGAAGCTGGTGGCAGCATCCCGTGTGCAGGCCTTTGGGTGTCGTTGTAGCGACTGTGGCGTTGATAATTATTGTTCCTGCCTGAGTGGGAGTATTTATATCGCCTCGTTGCAGCATGCCCATAGCCAGTACATAGCAGGCAGCCTTTCTGGCGACTAATTACCCTAGGTGCAGTACCTAATCTGACCTGAGAGTAAGGGGGGCGCCAGAGAGCTGCAAGTTTCAAGTGGAACTGTAAGCGGGATATACATAAATCCCTGCAGTTCATGGTATATTGAAGAGCAGTGAGATACCTAAAATAAGCCCCTGCTGTAAACTAAGAGGTCAATAGCCTTGTGTGTGTTTTTTTTCATCACATTGTAGCAGTGGAGGGATAACTAAGATAAGCCCCCCTGCACATGTGATAGCCATCTCTTGGCCTAAAGTCACCCCGATCCGTGACGTAGGGGTGACGGTCACCGTGTGAATCGTGACATATTGGTGGCAGCGGTGTGGATTCGTGACACCATCAAGTTCAACCCATAGCCTAACCTAACATGCCCTAACATGTTGATCCAGAGGAAGGCAAAGAAAACCCGTGTGGCAAAGAGTAAGCTCCACATTCGGGAAAAATTCCTTCCCGATTCCACATACGGCAATCAGACTAGTTCCGTGGATCAACACCCTATCGAGGAATCTAGTATACAGTATATAACCTGTAACATTATACTTTTCAAGAAAGGCATCCAGTCCCCTCTTAAATTTAAGTAATGAATCACTCATTACAACAGCATACGGCAGAGAGTTCCATAGTCTCACTGCTCTTACAGTAGAGAATCTGCGTCTGCTATTATGCTTAAACCTTCTTTCCTCCAGACGTAGAGGATGCCCCCTTGTCCCTGTCTCAGGTCTATGATTAAAAAGATCATCAGAAAGGTCTTTGTACTGTCCCCTCATATATTCATACATTAAAATAAGATCACCCCTTAGCCTTCGTTTTTCCAAACTAAATAGCCCCAAGTGTAATAACCTATCTTGGTATTGCAGACCCCCCAGTCCTCTAATAACCTTTGTCGCTCTTCTCTGCACCCGCTCTAGTTCAGCTATGTCTTTCTTATACACCGGAGACCAGAACTGTGCACAGTATTCTAAGTGTGGTCGAACTAGTGACTTGTATAGAGGTAAAATTATGTTCTCCTCACTAGCATCTATGCCTCTTTTAATACATCCCATTATTTTATTTGCCTTTGTAGCGGCTGCCTGACACTGGCCACTTAATGTGAGTTTGTCATCCACCCATACACCCAGGTCTTTTTCATTGACGGTTTTGCCCAGAGTTTTAGAATTAAGCACATAGTTATACATCTTATTACTTCTACCCAAGTGCATGACCTTACATTTATCCCCATTAAAGCTCATTTGCCATTTATCAGCCCAAGCTTCTAGCTTACATAGATCATCCTGTAATATAAAATTGTCCTCTGTATTGATTACCCTGCAGAGTTTAGTGTCATCTGAAAATAATGAAATTCTGCTCTGTAAGCCCCCTACAAGGTCACTAATAAATATGTTAGAAAGAAGAGGGGCCAATACTGACCCCTGTGGTACCCCACTGCTAATTGCGACCCAGTCCGAGTGTGCTCCATTAATAACCACCCTTTGTTTCCTATCCCTGAGCCAGCTCTTAACCCACTTACTCATATTGTCCCCTATCCCCATTATTCTCATTTTATGTATCAACCTTTTGTGTGGCACCATATCAAAAGCTTTTGAAAAGTCCATATACAGTACATCCACTGGGTTCCCTTGGTCCAGTCTGGAACTTATCTCTTCATAGAAATTGATCAGATTTGTCTGACAGGAACGGTCGCTAGTAAACCCATGCTGAAATTGGGTCATGAGGTTATTCCCTTTCAGATACTCCCAAATAGCATCCCTTAGAATGCCCACCAGGATTTTACCCACAGTAGAGGTTAAGCTTACTGGCCTATAATTTCCAAGTTCAGTTTTTGTCCCCTCTTTGAATATTTGCACCACATTTGCTATACGACAGTCCTGTGGTACAGACCCTGTTATTATGGAGTCTTTAAAGATTAAAAATAATGGTCTATCAATGACTGTACTTAATTCCTGCAGTACTCGGGGGTGTATCCCATCTGGGCCCAGAGATTTGTCAATTTTAGTGATTTTTAGATGCCACCGTACTTCCTGCTGGGTTAAGCAGGTGACATTTAATGGGGAATTTTTGTTATTCACTGATCATATTTTCTGCCATGGAATTTTCATGCGTAAATACTGATGATAAAAAGTCATTTAGCATATTGGCTTTTTCCTCATCCTCATCCACCATTTCACCCAGACTATTTTTAAGGGGGCCAACACTATCATTTTTAAGTTTCTTACTGTTTATGTAGTTAAAGAATATTTTGGGATTTTTTTTACTCTCTCTGGCAATGAGTCTCTCTGTCTCAATCTTTGCTGCCTTGATTTGCTTTTCACAGAATTTATTTAATTTTCTGTATTTATTTAATGCCTCATCACTACCTACTTCCTTTAATTCTCTAAATGCTTTCTTTTTGTCACTTATTGCACCCCTTACAGCTCTATTTAGCCATATTGGTTTCCTCCTATTTCTAGCATGTTTATTACTATACGGTATATACTGTGCACAGGTTCTATCCAGGATGCTAATAAACGTCTCCCATTTTCTTTTGTATTTGTTTTACTCTCTCCATTAGAGAAATCCCACAGGCCTCTACGAGTTTCTCACCATTTTTACCGTAATAAGGCCGACACCCACGTGGACTCCTTGACGCAGCAACAGAAGCATGAGAGGCCAAGTCTACACCTTACCGAAGTGTGATCGAGCATGTGGCCCAGATGCAAGAGATTATCGCTAAGGTGATGCCCTTAATGAGAGAAAACCTCCTCAAAGCACAAGAGGCGCAGTCAAGGATCTACAATAGGTCAAAAAGGGTGAGACAGTTCAACCCAGGGGATCGAGTACTGGTGCTGAAGCCCATGGTGGAGACCAAATTCCTAGCCAAGTGGCAGTTTCCCTATGAGGTAGTGGAGAAATTTGGGGAGGTCAACTACAAAATTCATCAACTGGGAAGCGAAAGCCCTATCTGTTATACCCCAGGAACCTAATTAAACTGTGGCTGGACAGAGAACCTGAGGAAACCCCTTGTCTGCTGGCTAAGTCCAAGGTCAGTGCAGAGGATGTCAAGGTGGCAGACGTCTTATACCATTCGAAGAAGCAGCAGTGCCAGGTGTTACTGCAGCAGAACAGAGACCTTTTCTCAAAACTCCAGGGGTGTACCAAGATTATAGAACATGAGGTTCTGATGGAGTCACATGTCTGGGTCAACATAAAACCATATCCGATTACTGAAGCTCTTCGAGAGGTAATCTCAAAGAGGTAAAGCGGATTCTGAGCCAGGGAGTCCAAAAAGTCGAAGAGTCCAAAAGTGGCTGGTCCAGTCCAATAGTTTTGGTGCCGAAGTCATATGGGGAATGGCAGTTTTGCAATGACTAGAGAGAGCTGAATGAAGTGCGATGCTTACCCAATGCCCCAGCTGAACTAATTGAGAGGCTAGGGCCAGCTTTGTACATTACTACCCTTGACCTCAAAAAAAGAATGCCTTTTCCATGCCACATGGATGCTTCCATTGCACAATGATGCCTTTTGGGTTACAGGGTGCTCCAGCTACATTCAAGAGAGCCATGGACCGGATCCTGCCCCCCCCACAAAAGGTATGCGGCGGCCTATCTAAATTACATTGTAATCTTCAGCCAACATTGGGGGAGCCATCTGCGCAAAGTTCAGGTGGTACTAGATGCTTTACGGAAGGCGGGGTTTTCTATAAACCCCAAAAATGAGCCTAGGGAATGGAGGAAGTGAGATACTTGGGCTACAGTGGGTTACGGAAAGTATTCATACCCTGCTAGGACTGGCGGAATGCACTGAGTAAATAGTGAGATGTTATCAGGTGCGTTCACAGTCCGGGGTCCACCATCCAGGAGAGAACCTGCTGCTAGCAAATGGCAGCGCTATATGGCGGTGGAAACAAACTCTGTTAAGTCACAGGTCTGCGGTACCGCACAAAGAGCGCAAGCAAGGAGTCACCGAACTCAGTCCCAAGACTCGGGATTTTAGTCCATCTAGACTACTTGCACTCGACACCGCTACTGGGTGTAAGAGATTAACTGCAATAATATTTTGAGCACAAGAGTGCGAGCTGTGCCGTACTGGGGTACGCCACCAACCACCCAGGCTTGGGCTAAGAAAGCGCTCTAATGGCGCGTGGCGCCGTACTGGCGGTCACAGCAGTAGATGCTGTTGTGTGTAATAGTGCTGACAGTTCAGCCGGGTGCTAGATAGCAGCCATACACCATACGCGAACAGTCATACAATAGGGATGGGATATTTAAGAACGACTTGCACTCATCAACATACACACGCATACAAATGTACACTAGCGCATGACCGTGCGGTCATGCAAACCTTTTATAGCTGCAGCATGTACAGGACCTTCCCAAAAGGACCAATGGGAGGCTGCCACAGAAGTTGAGCACCTTCAGGACCTTCCTGGAGGACCAATGGGACCTGCTGCAGTATCTGAGCATGTGACCCTCAATCTCCAACGGGAGATCTTGCCCTGGGCATGCTCAGAAGAGGAAAAGCAGGACTTAGTCCCAAAAGCATCTGCTCGCAGCTGCCCAGCACTGGCTTCAATGGCTGGGAAAAGCAGCAGTAACCCTTTGCGTGAGACTGAGCAAGATGCTAGGACCAACGTCTCCGCTGAGCAGGCGCCTCTGCGGCAGAAGGAGAATGGGAGACCGCAGCAGAGATGGCCTGAGATTCCGCCATAGCAGAGGCGGGAACTTGACCCCTAACATACCCCTTCAAATTTTGCACTCTTTGTTTCATTGCAGCCATTTGGTAAATTCAAAAATTTTCATTTTTGTTCTCATTAATGTACACTTTGCACCCCATCTTGACTGAAAAAAAGAGAAATGTAGTAATTTTTGCAAATTTATTTAAAAAGAAAACTGAAATATCACATGGTCATAAGCAGAGATGTCAAACTGCATTCCTCAAGGGCCACCAACAGGTCATGTTTTCAGGATTTCCTTAGCATTCCACAAGGTGCTGGAATCATTCTGTGCAGGTGATTAAATTATCACCTGTGCAATACAAGGAAATCCTGAAAACATGACCTGTTGGCAGCCCTCGAGGAATGCAGTTTGACACCTCTGGTCATAAGTATTCAGACCCTTTGCTCAGTATTAAGTAGAAACACCCTTTTGAGCTAGTACAGCCTTGAGTCTTCTTGGCAATGATGCAACAAGTAATTAACACCTGGATTTGGGGATTCTCTGCCATTCTTCATTGCAGATCCTCACCAGGTCCGTCAGGTTGGAAGGTGAATGTTTGTGAACAGCCATTTTCAGGTCTCTCCAGAAATGTTCAATTGCGTTTAGGTCAGGGCTCTGGCTGGGCCAGTCAAGAAAGGTCACAGAGTTGTTCTGAAGCCACTCCTTTGTTATTTTAGCAGTGTGCTTTGGGTAATTTTCTTGTTGGAAGGTAAACCTTTGGCCAAGTCTGAGGTCCAGAGCTATCTGGAAGAGGTTTTCATCCATGTTTCCTTTAAAGACAACCAGTTGTCCTGTCCCTGCAGCTGAAAAACACCCCCAAAGCATGATGCTGTCACACCCATGTTTCAATGTTTGGATTGTATTGGGCAGTTGATGAGCAGTGCCTGGTTTTCTAAAAAAGATACTGCTTAGTATTATCACCAAAAATGTCTATCTTTGTCTCATCAGTAGTGTTGAGCGATACCTTCCGATATTTAAAAGTATCGGTATCGGATTTTATCGGCCGATATTCAAAATATATCGGATATCGCCGATACCGATACCCAATACCTATGCAAGTCAATGGGACCAAAATATCGGAATTAAAATAAACCCTTTCTTTCCTTGTAGGTTCATTCTACATGAAGGAAAACAACTAAGAATAATGTAGGATGTATAGGGGGAGGTGGAGGAGACATTAAAGGCATAGAGGTTTAGCCCAATCAAATGGAATAGCAGGAATTATTATTATTTTTTTTTTTAAGATGTTGGGAGTTACAAAGATATTGACTATGTTAAGATTTTTTATATTTTGTCAGATATTGATGTTTCACTAATTCCATGCTCTTCATCTTCTTTTTTACTTCTCAGACACTTTCTTCTTCATCATCCTCAGCAGCAGCATCTTTTACATCAACTTCTTCTTCACCTTATTCATCTTCTTCTTCACCTTCTTCCTATTATTCTTTTTTGTTACATTCTTCATATTCTTTTTATTAAACTATTATTCTTCTTCATATTCTACTTCTTCATATTCTTATTTGTGACCGGCATTCCTGTAGTTGTTATCTATAAAAGTTTGAAGATTACACCTTCCGTGCTTGATAAAGGTCCTCGGACCGAAACGTTGCCACAGGAGGCAGATTAAAATGTAAGTTGCTTTCTTCACATCCTGATGTGGCGCTGTCCTTTCTTTATTTATATTTGGACTTGTGGACTGGGTTGGACCCCCCGGTAAGGACTTGCGCTTATATGTCCAGAGAGACTATACAATTTTAGGGTGCGGCCCTACGGCTATTTGGATATTTACACCTTCCGTTCTGCCTGTCACAAAAGAGTTACAACATGATTTGTCCGCGTTCAGTTTGACCTGCAGCAGCAGGCTTTTCCCAGGGGCACCATGAGGAGGAACTGACTCACCCCCATACACTGCTTAGTCTTCTTCTGCTTATAATTTAGATAATATCTTTGCTCTGATTTTTAGTCTTATGCTTAATGTTCTTCTGATCTTTGTTCTGCAGCTTCTTTTTCTTCTGCTTCTCGGTCTCCAGGGTCGTAGTCTCCAGAGTCGTCATCTCCAAGGTCATCGTCTCCGGGGTCATCGTTGTCTTTGGGGTGGTCTTCAGGGTTGTCGTCTCCAGGGTCGTCGTCTCACAGGTCATCATCTCTGGGGTCGTCATTGTCTTAGGGGTAGTCTTCAGGGTCGTCGTCTTTAGGGTCTTGAACTTGGAAATGTAGCAGAAGGTACAAGAAGGCTCAGGAAATGCTGAGAACCAGCTGACGTTACTGGAACCCAGATGACTACCCGAAGGTCCAAGAACCAATGGAACTACCAGGGACCAGTTGACGATACTGAAACCCGGTTACTAAGCAGGAGGTAATCATGCCAGAAAGCACTACCAAGAACCACCTGATGTTGGTGGAACTCGGATACCCAGTAGGAGGCACCTAACCCAAAGGCTCTGCCTGGAACCAGCTGATGGTACTGGAACCAGGATGGAAAGCAGAAGGTACAAGAGCAAAAGACACTGTTGAGAACTAGCTGATGGTACTGGAACCCAGATGGGTAGCAGAAGGTACAAGAGCCAATGGAACAACCTAGGACCAGCTGACATTACTGGAACCTGGTTACTAAGCAGGAGGTACCCGTGCCAGAAAGCACTACCAAGGACCACCTGACATTGGTGGAACTCAGATACCCAGAAGGAGGCACCTAAGCCAAAGGCTCTGCCCGGAACCAGCTGACGGTACTGGAACCAGGGGGACCTATTCAAGATTGTCTTCCTAAGAACCAGCTAATGGTGCTGGAACTCAGTTAGGCAGCAGAAGGTCCACAGGAAAAACAAAAGTTGCTAGGCCACGAGCCGGCCGTAATTACAGAAAATCCACAGTCCTACAGGGGGAGCTTCTCCTATTGGCACTATGGAACCAGCCTTGATTGCCAGTTCCCGCAGACCACATAGGAAGCACCTAAACTGCAGGCACCATAGAGTCGGCTAACCCGACAGCATCACAAGAGGACAATGTATTGTAGGCAAAGTGACCTTGACACTACCCGGAAACAGCTGGCATGCTGGAACCGGGCTGGGCAGGAGGGAGTACCCGTGCCAAAGACGCTTCTGAGCAGCAACTGGCAGTGTTGGAGCCCAGGGAATAAAGGACGAGCAGAGTGTAGGCTGAGGCCTAATTGGAGCAAGTTGAAAGGGAACCTTTAACCCCCCTCAGGTGTTAGCAACTAGAAGAGCCACCTTGTGCAGCTGTAATGCTGCACAAGGAAAAGGTGGCTCTTTTAATTATGCTCCTTCCACAAGCTGAATGAAACACTTATAAAATTGGGCCCATCATACCGTGAAACCATCCCGGAGGCGGGACTTTCTTTCTTAATGAGACACAGCACAGCTGTCATTCTTACCCCCTTGGCGCCGTGCGCAGCCTCCTGAGCGTTGTTTGATTGTGTACCAGAGTCTAAATGTTATGTTATCCCTTGGCCATGCGCACTTAGCGCTGCCCGTCTTCTGACATCATTTGATGTCAGCCTGACTGCGCCTGTGCGGTGGCGCTGCCCGAGGTCAGGCCCCGCAGTGTCTTCTGATTTATTCACACTGCAGGGCTGGGATTCATAGCCTTGAGCAGTGCATATCTTTGCCTCTCTTACTTATCTCCTTCCACCTTCTTCAGACTATGCGGTGTCAGCTGATCCCTAATCACATGCCACGGCCGTGACGCCGCACAGTCTGAAGAAGGTGGAAGGAGATGTGTGAGAGGCGAAGATATGCACAGCACATGCCCATGATTCCCAGCCCCGCAGTGTCTTCTGATTTATTCACACTGTGGGGCTGGGATTCATGGCCTTGCGCAGTGCATATCTTTGCCTCTCTAACTCATCTCCTTCCGCCTTCTTCAGACTGTGTGGCGTCAGCTGATCCCTAATCACATGCCATGGACGTAACGCCGCACAGTCTGAAGAAGGCAGAAGGAGATGAGTGAGAGGTGAAGATATGCTCTGTGCATGCCCATGAATCCCAGCCCCGCAGTGTCTTCTGATTTATTCACACTGCGGGGCGTGATCTCGGGCAGGGCGGTCGCACAGGGGCAGGCAGCCTGATACCAAATGATGTCAGAAGACGGGCAGCACTAACTGCACATGGCCAAGGGATAACATAACAGTGCAGGCTCCGGGACAGATTCAAGCAATGCTGAGGAGGCAGCGAATGGCGCCAAGGGGTAGGAATGACGGCTGTGCTGCATCTCATTAAGAAGGAAATTCCCACCTCCGGAACGGTTTCATGGTATGAGGCGACACATTTTATAAGTATTTAGTTCTGCTTTTGCAAGGAGCTTAAATAAAAGAGCCACCTTTTCTTTGTGCGGAATTAGTGCTGCACAAGGTGGCTCTTCTAGTTACAAATGCCTGGGGGGGAAACAGGTTCCCTTTAATTTCTGTTGTTGTGTCAGTGTGGAGGTCGCAGGACACATTGCCGGATACACCAATGGGGATCAGCTGACGTTGCTGAAACGCAATAACACGGCAGCAAGTGTTGACTGTGCAAACGGCACTTCTGGTCTGGGCAGCAACTGGTGGTGTTGGAGACCAAGGACAGCAGGAGGAGCAGACTTGAATGATTGTCGCACACACAGCAGGGGAGCAGCTGGCGTTACTGAACCCCACTAACACTGGAGCTAGTGTTTTTCTCAGTGCAGACAACATTTCCGGGCAGCAACTGGCGGTGTTGAAGCCCAAGGATTACAGAAAAAAAAAGAGTGTAGGCCGAAGCCTAATTGGAGCAAGTTTAATTTCTGAAGTTGTGTGAGTTTGGAGGTAGCAGGAGCAATTGCTGCACACACAGCAGGGGAGCAGCTGGCATTACTGAACCCCACTAACACTGGAGCTAGTGTTTTTCTCTGTGCAGACAGCACTTCCGGGCAGCAACTGGCGGTGTTGGAGCCCAGGGACAGCAGGAGGAGCAGGGACAGCAGGAGGAGCAGACTTGAGTGATTTCCGACCGCACAGCTGGGGAGCAGCTGGTGTTTACTGAACCCCAATAACACGGCAGCAAGTGTTGACTGTGCAGCACTTCCGAGCAGCAGCTGGCGGTGTTGGAGCCCAAGGACAGTAGGAGGAGCAGACTAGATTGATTGCCGCACACACAGCAGGGGATCAGCTGGCGTTACTGAACCCCAATAACACTGCAGCTAGTGTTTTTCTCTGTGCAGACAGCACTTCCGGGCAGCAACTGGCGGTGTTGGAGCCCAGGGACAGCAGCATGAGCAGACTTGAGTGATTTCCGACCACACAGCTTGGGAGCAGCTGGCGTTACTGAACCCAAATAACACTGGATCAGGTGTTGACTGTACAGACAGCACTTCTGAGCACCAACTGGCGGTGTTGGAGCCCAGGGACAGCAGGAGGAGCAGACTAGATTTATTGCTGCACACACAGCAGGGGAGCAGCTGGCGTTACTGAACCCCAATAACAGACGAGCAACTGTTGACTGTGCAGACAGCACTTCTGAGCAGCAACTGGCGGTGTTGGAGCCCAGGGACAGCAGGAGGAGCAGACTACAGTTATTACCGCACACACAGCAGGGGAGCAGCTGGCATTACTGAACCCCAATAACAGAGGAGCAACTGTTGACTGTGCAGGCAGCACTTTCAAGCAGCAACTGGCGGTGTTGGAGCCCAGGGACAGCAGGAGGAGCAGACTAGATTGATTGCCGCACACACAGCAGGGGAGCAGCATTACTGCTGCACAAGGTGGCTCTTTCAGTAACAAACACCTGGGGGGAGGGGACAGGTTCTCTTTAATATCTGTCGTAGTGTCAGCGTGGCGGTCGCAGGACACATTGCCGGATATTCAGCAGGGGAGCAGTTGACGTTACTGAACCCCACTGACAAAGGATCGAGTGTTTTTCTCTGTGCAGATGGCACTTCCAGGCAGCATCTGATGGTGTTGGAGCCCAGGGAATGCAGGAGGAGCAGATGGGAGGTATTGCCGCACACACAGCAGGGGAGCAGCTGGCATTACTGAACCAATAACACGGCAGCAAGTGTTGACTGTGCAGACAGCACTTCCGAGCAGCAGCTGGTGGTGTTGGAGCCCAGGGAATGCAGGAGAAGCAGAGTGTAGTCCGAGGCCTGCACTCGAGGCAGTTTAATATCTGTTGTACTTTCTGCATGGCGGTCAAAGGACACATTGCCGGACACACAGCAGGGGAGCAGCTGATGTTACTGAACCCCAATAACAGAGGAGCAACTCTTGACTGTGCAGACAGCACTTCCGAGCAGCAACTGGCGGTGTTGGAGCCCAGGGACAGCAGGAGGAGCAGTCTACAGTTATTGCCGCACACACAGCAGGGGGCAGCTGGCGATACTGAACCCCAATAACACGGCAGCATGTGTTGACTGTGCAGACAGCACTTCCGAGCAGCAACTGGCGGTATTGGAGCCCAGGGAATGCAGGAGAAGCAGAGTGTAGGCCAAGGCCTGCAATCGAGGCAGTCTAATATCTGTTGTAGTGTCTGCGTGGCAGTCGCAGGACACATTGCTGGACACACAGCAGGGGAGCAGCTGATGTTACTGAACCCCAATAACAGAGGAGCAACTCTTGACTGTGCAGACAGCACTTCCGAGCAGCAACTGGTGGTGTTAAAGACTTCTGGTGGTCCCAAACTTCTTCCACTTAAGGATTATAGAGGCCACTGTGTTCAGCGGGTACTTATTCTTAACGGTGATGGCGTTAAGACCCCTGTAATCTATGCAAGGACGTAGTTCTCTGTTCTTCTTCTGCACGAATTAGAACCCCGCTCCTGCAGGTGACACTGAACCCTCTTGCCAAATTCTCCTGGATGTATTGGGAACATAGCCTTCGTTTCCGGGAGAGAGAGGGGATAGACTCGTCCCCAAGGAGGTTCTTCTCCAGGCATGAGATCAATAGGACAGTCATAGGGGCGGTGAGGCGGAAGTGTCTCCACAGCCTTTTTGGAGAAGATGTCTGCATAGAACCAATAGCATTTGGGAAGGGAAGAAAGATATGTGGGTATCTCGGTGGTGGAAACCTGAACGCACTCTCTCACACATCTGCCCATACATGATTCACTCCAACCCAATATCCTCCCAGAGGTCCACTCAATATGTGGGGAGTGGGAACAGAGCCAGGGTATTCCCAGCAGAATCTCATCCATTCCCTCGGGAAGGACAAGAAGGGAAATAATCTCCTGGTGGGAAGGGGACATGGATAACGTGAAAGGGACAGTCTGGTGTGATTTGTGAAGGAAGTGTCGACCCATTTACTACTCTAACAGTCACCGGTTTGGCGAGCATCACCAGAGGTATTGCATTGCGCAGAGCAAAAGCAGAGAACATGAAATTCCCCTCTGCTCCAGAATCCACAAAAACCACGACTGTCAGAGAGGATGAGCCTAACATGATTGTCCCTTTGAAGGACAGCTTGGAGGAAAACTCTGCTGTGCCTAGTGAACTTCCTCCAATGGTTACTAGATGCGATCGTTTCCCGACCGCCATGGACATTTATTGGCGTAATGTCCTAGCTGTTGGCAATTTTTACAAACCACGGGTACTCTAGCGGTCCGAGACTTAGGTCCTGCTTGAGAAACCTCCATGGCCTCATGGGAGTCAGATGCCTGAACAGGAGATTCTAGAGGGCTGGAGAAGGTAGAAGCCAGCCGAAACCTCTGCCTACACTGGATCCGCTCTAACCTCCGCTCGTTAAAATGGAGGTTGATGCGGGTAGATATTGAAATAAGCTCCTCCAGTGTGGCGGGAATCTCCCTGGTGGCTAAGGCGTCCTTCACATGGTCTGCCAGTCCTTTCCAGAACACCGGAATTAGGACTTTATCCGGCCACTCCAGCTCAGATACCAGAGTCCGGAATTGGACGGCGAACTGGCTGACCATGGACGAACCCTGTATTATTGCCAAAAATTAGAGCGCGGTATCGTGGGTGACACGAGGTACCAAAAAACCTGCTTCAGAGCGTCCAGGAAGAGAGGAGCACTCTGCACCACACGATCATTATGCTCCCATAGAGGCGTTGCCCACTTCAACGCCCTTCCCAACAAAATGGATAAAATAAATCCCACTTTCGCCCGTTCCGTAGGAAAACGTGCAGCCAGGAGCTCTAGATGTATGGAGCACTGACCCACGAATCCCCGACATAGCTTACTGTCACCAGCAAACTTGTCTGGAAGCGGGAGATGGGATAAAGTCAGAGCAGGGGTGGCAGAGGACAAACTGGCTACAGCTACACTTGCAGTCTGAACAGCGACTGCGGTAACATCCACAGCTGAGGTTTTGCGCTCAAGTAACCCTTTGCACAGAGTAAGACCGAGCGAGACGCTGGGATCGACATCTCCTCTGAGCAGGCTCCACTGCAGAAGGAGAAGAATGGGAGACTGCAGCGGAGATGGCCCGAGATTCCCCCTGTGCAGAGGCGGGAACTCAACCCCTAACAATCTCTCTGTGCTAAACATTTGACCATTTTAGGCCTTCACATTCTAGTAATTTTGTTGTCTTTTACCTACTTATTGACACCAATTTGAAAACCAAAACAACATTTTTATCTACAGTCCAGATAGTTTAAAGTGTGGTTTTCCCGCACACATATCACACACAAGTTCGCTCCCAGTTCAGCCATTTGTAGTGAATGTGTAAAATATTCTAGTCCATTTACAATGGGCAAGGCATGTGGCAAGGGATGGGGAAGTGGACGTGATGGTAATGGTGCATGCCAAGGCAGTGGGCAAGCTGAAATTGGCCACAAAAACACCCACATCTTCTCTCTGGACCTTAGTGCCCGAAGTCCTAGGGGACCGAGGCAAGACAGCACTATTGAAGCCAGAGCAGTGTGAAAGGTTTTGTTTGTATAGCGGATAATACTTCCAGTTACTTGGCCACCACCACCAGCACCCTGTCTTCCACATGGTCAATTCTGAGTAGCCGTGAGTCCGGACCGCATATTCCTCACCCTGATCCTCCTTCCTCCCACCATGCCAAGTGCCCGTAGACAACTGATTGCACACTTGGACACTCCGAAGAGCTGTTCACTTTTCCAGTTTTTTCCTATCTGTTACTCTACTTTTATACAGCACTATTTAGCAAACCTCAAAAAAAATACAGGCCACGTATTTGGCAGTGTGATATTTCTGTGAAAGGCCTCATATATCTGAGTGTTCCAAGTTTGGGCATTTTAGGCCAGTATTCCAATTGTTTTCCTGTCTGCTACTCTACTTATATACAGCATTATTTTGCATTAAAAAAATAAAAAATACAGGCCACATATTTGGCACTGTAGTATTTCCGTGAAAGGCCTCAGATACAACCCCTGGCAAAAATTATGGAATCACCGGCCTTGGAGGATGTTCATTCAGTTGTTAAATTTTGTAGGAAAAAAGCAGATCACAGACATGGCACAAAACTAAATTCATTTCAAAGGGCAACTTTCTGGCTTTAAGAAACACTAAAAGAAATCAAGAACAAAAAATGTGGTAGTCAGTGATTGTTACTTTTTTTAACCCCTTCCTGACGTCGGACGGGATAGTACGTCCGACGTCAGGTCCCATGCTTTGATGCAGGGCTCCGCGGTGAGCCCGCATCAAAGCCGGGACATGTCAGCTGTTTTGAACAGCCGACATGTGCCCGCAATAGCGGCGGGTGAAATCGCGATTCACCCGCCGCTATTAACTAGTTAAATGCCGCTGTCAAATGCAGACAGCGGCATTTAACTACCGCATCCGGCCGGGCGGCCGGAAATGACGTCATCGCTGACCCCCGTCACATGATCGGGGGTCGGCGATGCTTCAGTATTGTAACCATAGAGGTCCTTGAGACCTCTATGGTTACTGATCGCCGGTAGCTGTGAGCGCCACCCTGTGGTCGGCGCTCACAGCACACCTGATTTTCTGCTGCATAGCAGCGATCTGATGATCGCTGTTATGTAGCAGAGGCGATAATAATGCAATAATGGGCGATCAAAAGAACGTATCTGCACCAAAATGGTATCATTAAAAACGCCAGCTCGGCATGCAAAAAATAAGCCCTCAACCGACCCCAGATCATGAAAAATGGAGACGCTACGAGTATCGGAAAATGGCACAATTTTTTTTTTTTTAGCAAAGTTTGGAATTTTTTTTCACCACTTAGGTAAAAAATAACCAAGTCATGTTAGGTGTCTATGAACTCGTAATGACCTGGAGAATCATAATGGCAGGTCAGTTTTAGCAGTTAGTGAACCTAGCAAAAAAGCCAAGCAAAAAACAAGTGTGGGATTGCACTTTTTTTGCAATTTCACCGCACTTAGAATTTTTTCCCATTTTCTAGTACACGACATGGTAAAATCAATGATGTTGTTCAAAAGTACAACTCGTCCCGCAAAAAATAAGCCCTCACATGGCCAAATTGATGGAAAAATTAAAAAAGTTATGGCTCTGGGAAGGAGGGGAGTGAAAAACGAATACGGAAAAACGGAAAATCCCACGGTCATGAAGGGGTTAACCAAGCATATGGGGGAAATTATGGAATCACTCAATTCTGAGGAAAAAATTATGGAATCACTCTGGAAATTTTTATACCCAAAAATAACACCTGCAACAAATTAGATACGCTCATTAGTCTGCATCTGAAAAGGACTGATCACACCTTGGAGAGCTGTTGCACCAAGTGGACTGACATGAATCCAACACGAGAGATGTCAATTGAAACAAAGGCGAGGATTATCAAACTCTTAAAAGACAGTAAATCATCACGCAATGTTGCAAAAGATGTTGGTTGTTCACAGTCAGCTGTGTCTAAAATCTGGACCAAATACAAACAACATGGGAAGGTTGTTAAAGGCAAACATACGGCTAGACCAAGAAAGACATCAAAGCTTCAAGACCGGAAACTTAAAGTAATATATCTCCAAAACAGGAAATGCACAACAAAACAAATGAGGAATGAATGGGTGGAAACTGGAGTCAACGTCAGTGACCAAACTGTCACAAACTGCCTAAAGGAAATGGGATTTACATACAGAAAAGCTAAGCGAAAGCCATCATTAACACCTAAACAGAAAAAATTAACAAGGTTACCATGGGCTAAGGAAAAGCAATCATATGACTGTGCGGCGCCCCAGAGTCCTGGTCGTTGCAGTACTGATGCTCCGCCGCTAAGGGGGGCTATGGTACGTCTGATGGCACTGAAGGAGTTCTTCTGACCAGGTATCACAGTCACCAAAACACTTCACAGTCTGGCCTCCAGGGGGAGCTAAGGGTGCTATGTATTAGGCCACTCCTCACAATCTGGTAAAACTGGGGGTTAGGCAGAAAGTTAGACAGAAGCTGACTGGGAATCGAACAAGCAACATCCTGTGGCAGAGGGTGTTGTGGGGAGAGACTCAGGGAGGTCCCTGTCAGGGGTGGGATCCTGACAGAGGCCTAGCTAACAGAGAGAACGTTACGGAACTGCGTCTGCACTTGATTGCGGCGGTACCCTAAGAAAGGACAAGAAGCGAGGTATATTGTGCTGAGTGAGAAACGAGATCAACGCAACAAGGAGAAATACCAGTAGGAGTCGTGCTGTAAGACGAGGCAACATCCTACTGAGGCGTGTAGCCGGTGGCCGGAACGCCGAGGAAGTACTAGGCTCCAAGCAATACTTCAAACCTACGGCAGGACAGTCATCTATAGGTGGGCTGTCTCACACAAATCACCTACGAAGACACAGGGGGCAACAATAGGAGAGGGGCGACGCTAGGGTCCCGGAAGAACTCCGAGCCTACCCGTCATACGGGTGCGTCCTAGCCATATCATCTGGGGGACGAAGAGGAACATCATAATCGAGTTGTGAGGGAACTTCAGAAACAGACACAACAGTTGTGGGGACTATCCCGTAAGCAAAGCAGGGGAGGACCACAACACACAAGCGCTAGAAGGTAGGCACAGATTTCCACCTGCAAAGGGAACTCTGGAGGTGCCATCGAACCGGCCGGACTTGCGCAGCCCGGTTAACCGTATTCCGGACTGAGGATCCTGGGACCTTCAGTAAAGAGGTAAAGAGACTGCAACCTGGTGTCCTCGTTAATTAACCTGCACCGCACCACCACAACATCATCACCATTCCCTCTACCTTCATTGTACGCCCCTCAGCAGGGTCACGGACCGGGTCTAGCCACCGTGACAACCCCAGAACAGAGACTCAGAGGCCCGGTACCGGGTACCCCTCAGCCCTGCGACAGTGGGGGCGCTACAACTTGGCGTCACGAACAGGATCTACTTAAGCCTGAAGAATCAGGTCATGTGTGCCTTGGAACTGTGCTTTATTGTACTTGGACTGTGACTTATTGCAAAGACTGTGCACTGCCATTTGTCGCCAAAAACCGCCGCCATTACAGCGCTGAGGAGAGCGCAGGAGAAGAAGAGGGGCGTGGAGTAGGCGTGGACCAGCTGAAGGGCGCGAAAGACAATGGCAGCCCAGTCTAAATATTTCTGCACCGTGAGGACGTGTCCGTCAGCAGCCGAGATCCGCCTCCTGATTCTCAATGGTGGGCGGAGACAGCAAAAACGAAACCGCCCACGAAGGAGAGAGCGGGAAAAGGACCAGGAAGCGACCCATGCGGAGGACGCCATGACGAGTCGCTCAGACCAGGAATGCGGGGTTGAGGCCGAAGGCTCCCCCAGCCACCCGGATGAGCCCAGCAGCCAGTTCTCCGCGATAGGGGCTGGCCTCCTGCAAATGGAGATGGAGGGCCTGATCGAACAACTCCTTCAGCTGCAGACGGAGGTGCCAGCGGAGGACCTTCTAATGTTGGACCTTGCGTTGCTGCCGGAAGCCCAGCCGACGCTCCCACTGACCATACCGCCAGCGGGGCCGACCGAGGAGGAGGAGCACGCACCGACTGGTGAGTCCGCCGACCCTGTCCCGCTGGCTGAGGGTCTGTTGATGGTCCCCGTCGCGGCACCCCCTCTCCCTGGGACCCATAGACTCCAGCGCTTGTTACCGTGGGAGGAGACAACGGGTATGGAACATGTTTTGAAAGCCCCGATTCCACCGATTACCCCGCTGAGTGAGGTCCATGCGGAGCGTACAGTGTGCCGCTGGGTGAATCCAGGGCCCGACCTTATGGGATTCCCCGGGGTGAAGACACAGGAAGGGGAGATGGTGCAGTCCCTGAGCTGGGAGGAATACCAGGCCCAGCTGGAACAGCAGTGGGAGGAGAAGGTGTACCAGGCCGGGCTGGAGGCCTACCACCAAAGGGACTTGGCAGTCAAGTACCGGGCCCGCAAGGACCCAACCGCTCACCAGGCCCCACGCAGGCAGGGCACCGTCGTCGCCTTCAAGCTCCGTGGAGGCTGGGGCTTTATAAAAGAGCCGGGCCTGTATGCCGAAGTTTTTGTCAACCGGAGAGATGTGGAGTCTCATCTCAGGGAAGGCCATCCAGACCGGGATCTCTACCCGGGGGACGACGTCGCTTACATCCGGCACTTTGGGGAGAAGGGGTGGTTCGCCCTGAATGTTCATAAGAAGCGAAACCCCGTGACACCCCTGACTAAGGGGGCGGTGAAGCTGTTTCCCATAGCGAAGGTGCCCCCTTGTGGTCAGCCCGCAATCATCACCAAGACCACCGTGGCCACTCCAACGTGCACCATTATCAAAACCACGACCTGCAGCATCGTCACCTCAACCACCGTTGTGGCCAAGGAGGCGCCTCCTCAGGTAGTCGGTGCCTCTGCTGCCCCAGGACTGAAGACAGTGGGTACACAGACACCCAGATGGGATAACACTCCCCCTTACGCAGTACCAGGCGGCGGGCAATATCCAGTGGGGTTGCCTCCACCGGTGCTGCCTCCTGAGTGGTTCAAGTAAATGTTCTAACCTTTCGAACATGTAAATAGTTAACTGTTTGTCCTCTTGCTACGACCCGACTAGGGTTAACTCTTAAAGGGATCCCTTTGTTTACCCCGGATCCCTTCTTCTGCTTTTTGTTTTTGTTTCCTGTTTTATCATTG
Source organism: Ranitomeya variabilis (assembly GCF_051348905.1). Taxonomy (NCBI): domain Eukaryota; kingdom Metazoa; phylum Chordata; class Amphibia; order Anura; family Dendrobatidae; genus Ranitomeya; species Ranitomeya variabilis. The sequence continues at coordinate 594,817,919 of NC_135236.1, forward strand.
TTGAAAGAACTGCTGGATCATGAACACTGCATGATTACAAACTCCTTGTAAATAGTTTGCACCTTCTTAAAGGTGCCCTCTACTGGTTTTATAAAAGAAAGGACTCTTTGCGAAGAAACTGTTCCTGGAAGCAGTACAGGAGTCCTTGCTGCACACGGACTTGCAGCTTGAGAAGTTGCACTACCTGATAGAGACTTGGTCCCTTCTTAAAGGGGACGTTCATCGATAGTACTTACAGAATGATGATGCTTTAAAAGAGAGTATTAATAATGCTTACGTATAAAAAGGTTATATGTAGTGAGCTAGTTAATTGTGAGAAATGTTTAATGATGTTGCTAGAAGAATGAGGACAGGAAGTGAACCCAGACGGGGTTAGTCGGTGAGTCCTCCTAGGAGCCATACAGAGATGGCTCGGTGATTCTGAACTGAGAGATGGAAGATAAGTTCTATACTGTGTATAGTGGCAGAAAGGCAGTAGGCCCGGGCTGAAAGGGGCGGTCCTGCAACAGAACGAGAGGCAGTAGGCCTGGGGCAGATAGACAGGCGGTCCTGCAGATGTAAAGATGGAAAATGAAGGAAAGGTTGATTAGCCTTATAGCGTTTTATAAGAAGGTCTTTAGTGGATTCAGTGTGTACATCCTTAAAGGCAATGTTAAATTATTGTTCAAAAATTTGCACTTAGTAGAATACCCGGATGGGTAAGAAAAGTTATTTATAGTATGTTATTTAAAGTATTTAACCATGTTGTAACGTTCAAGTGTTCTCACCTATCGTAAAGGGAAGCTCTGTTCAAACTTGCTTAATGTTATTGCATTTCAAAATTGTATGTATTTTCGCTGACATGTACTGTTGTTTTCTTCCCAGTCCAGGAGTACTGGATTTAACCGGGGGGGAGTGCAGCGCCCCAGAGTCCTGGTCATTGCAGTACTGATGCTCCGCCGCTAAGGGGGGCTATGGTACGTCTGATGGCACTGAAGGAGTTCTTCTGACCAGGTATCACAGTCACCAAAACACTTCACAGTCTGGCCTCCAGGGGGAGCTAAGGGTGCTATATATTAGGCCACTCCTCACAATCTGGTAAAACTGGGGGTTAGGCAGAAAGTTAGACAGAAGCTGACTGGGAATTGAACAAGCAACATCCTGTGGCAGAGGGTGTTGCGGGGAGAGACTCAGAGAGGTCCCTGTCAGGGGTGGGATCCTGACAGAGGCCTAGCTAACAGAGAGAACGTTACGGAACCGCGTCTGCACTTGATCGCGGCGGTACCCTAAGAAAGGACAAGAAGCGAGGTATATTGTGCTGAGTGAGAAACGAGATCAACGCAACAAGGAGAAATACCAGTAGGAGTCGTGCTGTAAGACGAGGCAACATCCTACTGAGGCGCGTAGCCGGTGGCCGGAACGCCGAGGATGTACTAGGCTCCAAGCAGTACTTCAAACCTACGGCAGGACAGTCAGCTATAGGCGGGCTGTCTCACACAAATCACCTACGAAGACACAGGGGGCAACAATAGGAGAGGGGCGACACTAGGGTCCCAGAAGAACTCCGAGCCTACCCGTCATACGGGTGCGTCCTAGCCATATCGTCTGGGGGGACGAAGAGGAACATCATAATCGAGTTGTGAGGGAACTTCAGAAACAGACACAACAGTTGTGGGGACTATCCCGTAAGCACAGCAGGGGAGGATCACAACACACAAGCGCTAGAAGGTAGGCACAGATTTCCACCTGCAAAGGGAACTCTGGAGGTGCCATCGGACCGGCCCGACTTGCGCAACCCGGTTAACCGGATTCCGGACTGAGGATCCTGGGACCTTCAGTAAAGAGGTAAAGAGACTGCAACCTGGTGTCCTCGTTATTTAACCTGCACCGCACCACCACAACATCATCACCATTCCATCTACCTTCATTGTACGCCCCTCAGCAGGGTCACGGACCAGGTCTAGCCACTGTGACAGCCCCAGAACAGAGACTCAGAGGCCCGGTACTGGGTACCCCTCGGCCCTGCGACAGTGGGGGCGCTCAACTGGATGAAAGTCATATTCAGTGATGAATCGTGAATCTGCATTGGGCAAGGTGATGATGCTGGAACTTTTGCTTGGTGCCGTTCCAATGAGATTTATAAAGATGACTGCCTGAAGAGAACATGCAAATTTCCACAGTCATTGACGATATGGGCTGCATGTCAGGTAAAGGCACTCGGGAATTGGCTTTCATTACATCTTCAATAAATGCACAAGTTTATGTTGATATTTTGGACACTTTATTTATCCCATCAATTGAAAGGATGTTTGGGGATGATGAAATCACTTTTCAAGATGATAATGCTTCCTGCCATAGAGCAAAAAACTGTGAAAGCATTCCTTGAAAAAAGACACATAATCTCAATACCATGGCCTGCAAATAGTCTGGATCTCAAGCCAATTGAAAATATTTGGTGGAAGTTGAAGAAAATGGTCCATGACAAGGCTCCAACATGCAAAGCTGATCTGGCAACAGCAATAAGAGAAAGTTGGAGACAGATTAATGAAGAGTACTGTTTGACACTCATTAAGTCCATGCCTCAGAGACTGCAAGCTGTTATAAAAGCCAGAGATGGTGCAAAAAATACTAGTGATGTTTTGGAGTGTTTTTTTGCTTGTTTGTTTTTCATTATTCCATAATTTTTTCCTCAGAATTGAGTGATTCCATAATTTTTTCCCTATGCTTGCTTAAAAAAAGTAAGCATTACTGACTACCCATTTTTTGTTCTTGATTTCTTTTAGTGTTTCTTAAAGACATAAATACTATTTCTACTCTTGTGAAATTTATACTACTTCCGTGGTGTAAGGCTCTCATTTGTTTAAATGTGATCACTCCTGGTTGGGTGTCCATCTGCTGGATTGGGTGCAGTGGAAGACCTGTCGGTCCCTATTATACTATTTCTATTGTGGTGAAATTGATGCAACTTTGGTATTGTCTGCCAATATTTTTTGGAAATGTGAACACTCCTGGTTGGGTGTCCATTTGCTGGATTGAGTGCAGTGGAAGACTTGTCGGTCACTAATGTACTATTTCTACTTTCATGACATTTTTTGCCACTTTTGTGGTGCTAGACCCTCATTCGTTTAAATGTGAACTTTCTTGGTTGGGTGTCCATCTGCTGGATTCGGCGTAGTGGAAGTCCCTATTATACTATTTCTACTGTGGTGAAATTGATGCCACTTTGGTGGTGTCTACCAATAATTTTTGGAAATGTGAACACTCCTGATTAGGTCCAATTCATGCATGTTGACTGTAACAGTAGGCATCCGACACCATAAGGCCTCCACTTCCTTGTACTCATCTACCCGTGTTACCATCCTTAAAAGTTTCTGAAAATGGTAGTCCGCAAAACTGATATTTGTTCCACCTGAGTGTGGCTTAGCATGAAAGCAGGTAGAGGTATTGCATGTGGTATCAGGGCTCCCAGCAAATGAGGCCAACACCGATCACTCACCCACCTCGTCTTACTGTGATGTTCAATTGAATGCTGTAAATGCTGTCCCAGACCTCGATACCTCATGCCTTGCTGATTGCTGCAATGCCATGCTAAAATTTGTACTGTTATAATAGATGAATGTGGATAAAATCTGCGCTGCTGTGACAAATAATGAATCCAGATATAGTTGTAAGGTGTTCGGGTGGTTTATTCAACGCGTTTCGAAGCTCATGGCTTCTTCTTCAGGAAGTTTCCACACAAAGATATCTTTGTGTGGAAACTTCCTGAAGAAGAAGCCATGAGCTTCGAAACGCGTTGAATAAACCACCCGAACACCTTACAACTATATCTGGATTCATTATTTGTCACAGCAGCGCAGATTTTATCCACATTCATCTATTATAACGTCTCTAAGAGGTTGCAGCGCCGACCTGTGGATCTGCAGCAGCTGACAAATTACACGCCTTTACTTTGCACCATCAGGTGAGCAGTTCTCTCATAATTCTTTAAGAGCAATCCTGAGGATAAGACCCTATTTGCGCTTTTTTGTCTCCTATTTCTTCTATACTAAAAATTTGTACTGTGGGTGAATTGATGCCACTTTACTGGTGTCTATCCCTTATTTGATGTGTTTTGGCAGCATTTGAGGCTGTTATAAGGTGTTGTGCATGCATTTGTTTTTGCCTCCCATTGACATGAATGGCATTCATGAACTGAACATTGAAATATTCGCTCATCTCTAGTGTCTATTGCTTTAGCTCTCCATCCCCTGGTGTAGTAGTTTAGCTTATAACTAGTGTTGAGCAATACCGTCCGATACTTGAAAGTATCGGTATCGGAAAGTATCGGCCGATACCGGCAAAGTATTGGATCTAATCCGATACCAATACCCGATACCAATACAAGTCAATGGGACACCAAGTATCGGACGGTATCCTGTATGGTTCCCAGGGTCTGAAGGAGAGGAAACTCTCCTTCAGGCCCTGGGATCCATATCAATGTGTAAAAGAAAGAATTAAAATAAAAAATAGGGATATTCTCACCCTCTGACGTGCCCTGGACTTTACCGCCGTAACCGGGAGCCGTTGTACCTAAGAATGCGCGCTTGAAGGGCCTTAGATGACGTCATGGCGCTCTGATTGGTCCGTAGCGGTCGCGTGACCGCTACGCGACCAATCACAAAGCCGTGATGTCACCTAAGGTCTTTCAAGCGCTTGAAATACCTTAGAAGACGTCCGCAGCTTCTGATTGGTCGCGTAGCGGTCGCGTGACCGCTACGCGACCAATCACAAAGCCGTGACGTCACCTAAGGTCTTTCAAGCGCTTGAAAGACCTTAGGTGACATCACGGCTTTGTGATTGGTCGCGTAGCGCTCACGCGACCGCTACGGACCAATCAGAGCGCCATGACGTCATCTAAGGCCCTTCAAGCGCGCATTTTTAGATACAACGGCTCCCGGTTACGGCGGTAAAGTCCAGGCTGCGTCGGAGAGGTGAGTATATCCCTATTTTTTATTTTAATTCTTTATTTTACACAGTAATATGGATCCCAGGGCCTGAAGGAGAGTTTCCTCTCCTTCAGACCCTGGGAACCATCAGGGATACCGTCCGATACTTGAGTCCCATTGACTTGTATTGGTATCGGGTATCGGTATCGGATTAGATCCGATACTTTGCCGGTATCGGCCGATACTTTCCGATACCGATACTTTCAAGTATCGGACGGTATCGCTCAACACTAGTGCTCGCTCATCACTATTAAATTATTATCGTTGTTGCTTAGTGTAGATTGTAAGCTGTCACTAGCAAGGTAGTTTTATTTCTGTTTAATTATTGTACTATTATTATCGTTGTTAGTTAGTGTAGATTGTAAGCTTTCATGAGCAAGGTCTTTTTATTTTGGTATCATTATTGTATTATTGTTATCGTTGTTCTTTAGGACTGTTGTGTTTGAAACTGTTAAACTGTAAACATATTGGCGCTAAATAAACAAATATAAATATTATTATTAGAACACAGAAAAGCAGGATGAAGACATTAATTAAGGCATCATTGCCACTCACCATCTTCGTGCATTCCTCAAAATTTTGGAGGATGGTACATGTAATGTATAAGAATTAGATCTGTCTCTTTAAGAAAGGAGTGCGGGCGTTGAGTTTAGTTTCTGTTTCAGTTCTAGCCTGAGGAGGAAATCTTATGCTGCTAGTATGCTGTGTGCTGGAGGAAAAGAGAAGAATAAAATACAGTTAAAGCTTACTCTCTCTTAAATTCCTTACACCGTGTGGACATTACAACTGGCGACGAGGATGGGATTGAATCACCTGCTACTGTGAGTACTGACCCCTGCTTTACCGCTTCACACGCCAGCGCCACTGAGAGACTCCATCATGGCTCAATACTTGAACACGGTTCCCACAGTTTGATATGACTGATGTCACTAATCTCTCTCATAACTGGAGAAAATGGTTAAATCGATTTGAGAATTTCCTGGAAGCAATAGATATAAAAGAGGAGAACAGAAAAAGAGCTGTGTTCCTGCATTGTGCGGGCACAGGAGTCTATGACATATACAGCACATTACCAGCAGCGGAGACAGACACGTACAGCAAATGCTCCAAAGCTCTCACTGACTACTTCAACCCTAAACAAAACATCAGATATGAAAGATACAAGTTCAGGATTGCTAAGCAGCTTCCAGAAGAATCCATAGACACCTATGTCACCCGGCTAAAAGAACTTGCACATGGGTGTGCATTTACTGACGTAGATGATGAAATCCTAACTCAAGTAATTGTCACCTGCTCGTCTAATAACATAAGGCGTAAAGCTCTGCAGCAGGATCTCTCTCTGCATGATTTACTCAAGATGGTTCGTGCTATAGAAATAGCAGATCATCAGGCAACTGCAATGGAGAATGGGGATAATTTACATGTGCATAATCTCAAACATAACAGTGCACAAGGCAAGCAAGCCCCGCAACAGAAGAAATGTTATAGATGTGGACAAGATTTCCCTCACCACATGAACAAATGTCCAGCTATAGGACAAACTTGCAGCAAATGTGGAAAAGGGAACCATTTTGCAGTTGTCTGCAAATCAGCACCCAAAAAGTCTCCTCTGCCAATGACAAAGCCTGCGAATATAAAAATGGTAAATCAGGATATAGAAGAAATGTCTGTGGCTGAGAACTATGTGTTCACAACTACTGTCACTGGCTCAGTGCAGTCTCCATGTATTACACTCACCATCTGCAACACGGATGTCACCTTTACAATAGATACAGGAGCTTCGGTGGATATCATAGACAGCAATACTTATGAACAGTTGAAAACAAAGCCAGTCTTACAGCAAGTGCATACTAAAATATTTCCATATGGATCTAAAACACCTCTAGTTACAATGGGACAATTTGATGCTGAACTTAGCTATAAAGAAAATAGGCAGAAAACCACTTTTCACACATTACAAGGATCAGGAGGCTGTCTTCTCAGCTATCACACTGCCTTGAAGCTAGGACTCATCCAGATTGTTCATACCATAACCGACCCTGCGGACCTGGATGTACAAGCCATGGTGAACAGTTTTCCCTCCCTATTTAGTGGATTGGGGAAATTAAAGGACTCTCAAGTGCATCTTCATGTGGATGACACTGTTCGTTCAGTAGCCCAGGCTCACAGGCGTATTCCATTTCACCTGAGAAAGATGGTAGAAAAGGAACTCCAATTACTCATGGATGATGATGTCATTGAAACTGTTTCTGGTCCCACTCCGTGGGTCTCTCCACTTGTGGTAGTTCCAAAACCAAAGACTCCAGAGCAGATAAGACTGTGTGTTGACATGCGCCTGCCCAACACTGCTATTCAAAGGGAAAGACACATCTCACCCACAATTGATGACATTATTCATTTATTAAATGGAGCAACCGTTTTTTCAAAGCTCGACCTCAATAAGGGCTATCATCATTTAGAATTAAGTCCAGAATCCAGATACTTAACAACATTTTCCACCCATGTGGGTCTCAGAACATACAAAAGATTGATGTTTGGGGTCTGCTCAGCAGCGGAAATTTTTCAAGATACGATAAGGAGTGTCATTCAACATATTCCAAATGCCTTTAATTACAGTGATGACATACTGGTTTTTGGGAAAACTCAAGCTGAACATAATCGTGCTCTATATGCTATCTTTGAATGTCTGCTCTCTGCTGGACTCACTTTAAACAAAGAAAAATGCGAATTTGATAAAAATTCATTGGAGTTCTATGGTCACATTTTCTCAGCGGAAGGAGTACGACCTGATCCCAAGAAGGTGGAATCCATCAGAGCAGCTTCAATTCCACAGGATGCCAGTGAAGTGCGCTCTTTTCTTGGAATGGCAAGTTACTGTGCTAGATATATTCCAAATTTTTCGACAATCAGCACTCCATTAAGGGAACTTACGAAACAAAATTGCGTTTTTCAATGGTCCCAAGACTGTCAGGCCTCTTTTGAAACAATCAAAAACGAACTCTGCTCAACAACCACCATGGCCTATTTTAATCCAGCTCTTCGAACCGAACTGATTGTGGACGCCAGTCCCGTGGGACTGGGTGCAATTTAAGCACAATACAAGGATGACAATCAAAGTCCCCACATCATTTCTTATGCAAGTAAAAGCTTAACAAGCACTGAAAGAAAGTATTCACAACCTGAAAAAGAAAGCTTGGCAGTCGTCTGGGGATGTGAACACTTTCACTTATTTCTCTATGGCGCTCCCTTCACTATTGTCACAGATCATCAAGCTCTCCTTACAATTTTTGGAAATCCCCGAGCTAAAATGCCGGCACGGATTGAACGATGGGGTCTACGTCTACAGGACTATAATTACAACATTGTTCACAAACCTGGAAAATACAGCAATCCGGCTGATTATCTCTCAAGACATCCTACGAATGATGATTTACCTGTGCATTCCTCCATTGAAGAATACATCCACTTTGTTGCAGCTCACGCCGTGCCAAAAGCACTTTCTGTTGATCAGTTTGTGAATACAACAAGTGACAAAACACTCTGTGCCTTAATACAAATTATCCAAAATAGAAGGTGGCATGAAATTCAAAAAAAAAAATTTCCTGAAGATGGGATTGATCTGAAAGAGTTAAAACTATTTTCAAATGTACGTGAGGAATTATCAGTCACTGAAGATCAACTCATCCTTCGTGGTACCAAACTGGTTGTACCTAAGGCCTTGCGCAACCTAGTCATACAGATAGCACACGAAGGTCATCTAGGAATTGTTGGCACAAAAAAGTTACTCAGAGAAAAAGTGTGGTTCCCAAATATGGATAAATTGGTGGAAGAGAAGATTAGACATTGCTCCACTTGTCAATTAATTACTCCATCATCAACTCTAGAGCCATTACAAATGTCTCCGTTACCCACTGCTGTATGGGAGGAAGTGGCAGTCGACATATATGGACCATTACCAAATGGCCAATACATTCTAGTAACAATTGATGAATATTCTAGATACCCTGTCATTTCATTCATCTCTTCAACGTCTGCTAATAGTGTCATACCAGAACTGGACAACATATTCTCTGCATATGGCATTCCAAGAGTGGTCAAAACAGATAATGGACCTCCATTCAATGGACATGTGTTTGCACAGTTTTCTGAATACTTGGGGTTCAGCCACAGAAAAATCACACCTTGCTGGCCACAAGCTAATGGAATCGTAGAACGTTTCATGCGCACCATGGGGAAACGAATCAAGGCAGCTAGCCTGGAGCACACCCCACTGAAACAGTCACTATACAAATTCCTGCGCAATTACCGCAACACGCCACATTCCACCACTAATGCTGCTCCATCTCATCTCATGTTCAGCAGAACTCTTCGTACACGGATCCCTGATGTGACCAGCCATCCCTTACCAAATGACTCTTCTGTGTGATCAACGGATTTCTTTAACAAGCAAGCCATGAAACATTATGCAGACAGAAGGCGACGGGCACAGCCATGTACCATCAAAAGAGGTGATATGGTTGTTGTGCGTCAAAAATCAACCAACAAAACCTCAGCTGTATATAGTCCTGCAAAATATAATGTTACTGAGAGAAAAGGCAGTATGGTCACGGCTGAGCGAGACGGACACTCCATCACTCGAAATTCCTCACATTTTAAAATCATACCGCAGAACAATGGTAATGAACTCCCACCAGTGGAAGATTTGATACCCGATGGTGGAGAGGACCAACAAGAGGTGACTGATCTGTCAGCACTGGACACCCCCAATGGACCCAGACATTACCCTACACGGGAAAGAAGGGCTCCATCGAGACTTATTGAAGAGATATAGTTTAAAAAAAAGGGGGAATAAGACAATACAGACATATGGTTTTTCTTGGTCATTTTCGTGTTGTTACATTGTCAATATTTGTTTTATGTTGTTAATATATATATATATATATATATATATATATATATATATATATATAAAAAAAAGGGGGATGATGTAATGTATGAGAATTAGATCTGTCTCTTTAAGAAAGGAGGGCAGGAGTTGAGTTTAGTTTCTGTTTCAGTTCTAGCCTGAGGAGGAAATCTTATGCTGCTAGTATGCTGTGTGCTGGAGGAAAAGAGAAGAATAAAATACAGTTAAAGCTTACTCTCTCTTAAATTCCTTACACCGTGTGGACATTACAGTACATATGACCGACATACCCATGTTGATGATGGTAGTCACCAACTGCCCTCTTCTGCTCTCAAATTCTTTCCAACATCCAACGAGTGGGGACATCACACACCAGTCTGTGAGCCAGAAGCTGCAAGTGCTGCTGAAGCACGGCAAGGACGAATGAAGCTCTAGCTGACTTTCTAAAATGGGGTAAACTGGGTGTCATATTTTCCCTAGCAGATCCAGCAGCTCCGTGTTGCTTTTGATAAACCGTTTTTTTACGGCTGGCGGAACGCATCGAGGAAATATATGAGTTGTTGTAAGTGCGTTCGCAGTCTGGGGTCCACCGTGCAGGAGAGAATCCTGCTGCTAGAAAATGTCAGCCCTATATAGCGGTACAATGTCAGATTAGATGTGAGTTCCATCATTCGGTCAGTATCAGCACGAACCCTGTTGCTTCAGTGTCGTGAAATAATTATTTATATATATTATTTATAATTAGTGGGAACTAAAACCCTATCTAGGGCTGTGCTTGCTCTGGAACTCTTCTGTGCTAACCACACACATGAAGGAACCAGATGCTAAGCCAAGCGACTAATTGCCCCCATTGACTCTAGCAGCCTGCCTATGTAATTTCCCAAGGCTAACGGACACTGTCCACGTGTAGCCTGAGTGGCAGAGTATTACTGGCGACAAGCACAAAACACAAATGATACTAGCGCATGGCCATGCAAACCTTTTATAGTTGCAGCTCTTTCAGGCCCTTCCTGGTGGACCAATAGGATAATAATAATAATCTTTTTATAGCGCTAACATATTCTGCAGCGCTTTACACACAATATCATTGCTGTCCCCGATGGGGCTCACAATCTAAATTCCCTATCAGTATGTCTTTGGAATGTGGGAGGAAACCGGAGTACCCAGAGGAAACCCACGCAAACACGGAGAGAACATACAAACTCTTTGCAGATGTTACATAGTTACATAGTTATTAAGGTTGAAGGAAGACTGTAAGTCCATCTAGTTCAACCCATAGCCTAACCTAACATGCCCTAACATATTGATCCAGAGGAAGGCAAAAAAAACCCATGTGGCAAAGAGTAACTCCACCATGGGGAAAAAAATTCCTTCCCGACTCCACATACGGCAATCAGACTAGTTCCCTGGATCAACGCCTTATCAAGGAATCTAGTGTATATACCCTGTAACATTATACTTTTCCAGAAAGGCATCCAGTCCCCTCTTAAATTTAATTAATGAATCACTCATTACAACATCATACGGCAGAGAGTTCCATAGTCTCACTGCTCTTACAGTAAAGAATCTGCGTCTGTTATTATGCTTAAACCTTCTTTCCTCCAGACGTAGAGGATGCCCCCTTGTCCCTGTCTCAGGTCTATGATTAAAAAGAGCATCAGAAAGGTCTTTGTACTGTCCCCTCATATATTTATACATTAAAATAAGATCACCCCTTAGTCTTCGTTTTTCCAAACTAAATAGCCCCAAGTGTAATAACCTATCTTGGTATTGCAGACCCCCCAGTCCTCTAATAACCTTGGTCGCTCTTCTCTGCACCCGCTCCAGTTCAGCTATGTCTTTCTTGTACACCGGAGACCAGAACTGTGCACAGTATTCTAAGTGTGGTCGAACTAGTGACTTGTATAGAGGTAAAATTATGTTCTCCTCATGAGCATCTATGCCTCTTTTAATACATCCCATTATTTTATTTGCCTTTGTAGCAGCTGCCTGACACTGGCCACTGAATATGAGTTTGTCATCCACCCATATACCCAGGTCTTTTTCATTGACGGTTTTGCCCAGAGTTTTAGAATTAAGCACATAGTTATACATCTTATTACTTCTACCCAAGTGCATGACCTTACATTTATCCCCATTAAAGCTCATTTGCCATTTATCAGCCCAAGCTTCTAGTTTACATAAATCATCCTGTAATATAAAATTGTCCTCCCCTGTATTGATTACCCTGCAGAGTTTAGTGTCATCTGCAAATATTGAAATTCTACTCTGAATGCCCCCTACAAGGTCATTAATAAATATGTTAAAAAGAAGAGGGCCCAATACTGACCCCTGTGGTACCCCACTGCTAACCGCAACCCAGTCCGAGTGTGCTCCATTAATAACCACCCTTTGTTTCCTATCCCTGAGCCAGCTCTCAACCCACTTACACATATTTTCCCCTATCCCCATTACTCTCATTTTATGTAACAACCTTTTGTGTGGCACCGTATCAAAAGCTTTGGAAAAGTCCATATACACTACGTCCACTGGGTTCCCTTGGTCCAGTCCGGAACTTACCTCTTCATAGAAGCTGATCAAATTAGTCTGACATGAACGGTCCCTAGTAAACCCGTGCTGATACTGGGTCATAAGGTTATTCCTCTTCAGATACTCCAGTATAGTATCCCTTAGAATGCCCTCCAGGATTTTACCCACAGTAGAGGTTAAGCTTACTGGCCTATAATTACCGAGTTCAGTTTTTGCCCCTTTTTTTAATATTGGCACCACATTTGCTATACGCCAGTCCTGTGGTACAGACCCTGTTATTATGGAGTCTTTAAAGATTAAAAATAATGGTCTATCAATGACTGTACTTAGTTCCTGCAGTACTCGGGGGTGTATCCCATCCGGGCCCGGAGATTTGTCAATTTTAGTTATTTTTAGACGCCGCTGTACTTCCTGCTGGGTTAAGCAGGTGACATTTAATGGGGAATTTTTATCACTAGTCATTTTGTCTGCCATGGGATTTTCTTTTGTAAATACTGATGAAAAAAAGTCATTTAGCATATTGGCTTTTTCCTCATCCTCATCCACCATTTCCCCCAGATTATTTTTAAGGGGGCCAACACTGTCATTTTTTAGTTTCTTACTATTTATATAGTTAAAGAATATTTTGGGATTATTTTTACTCTCTCTGGCAATGAGTCTCTCTGTCTCAATCTTTGCTGCCTTGATTTGCTTTTTACAGAATTTATTTAATTTTCTGTATTTATTTAATGCCTCCTCACTACCTACTTCCTTTAATTCTCTAAATGCTTTCTTTTTGTCCCTTATTGCGCCCCTTACAGCTCTATTTAGCCATATTGGTTTCCTCCTATTTCTAGTATGTTTATTCCCATACGATATATACTGTGCACAGGTCCTATCCAGGATGCTAATAAACGTCTCCCATTTTCTTTGTGTATTTTTGTGTCTCAGGATATCGTCCCAGTTAATTGCACCAAGATCCTCTCTCATCCGTTGGAAATTTGCCCTCCTGAAGTTTAGTGTCCTTGTCACCCCCCTACTACCCATCTTATTAAAGGTTACATGAAAACTTATTATTTTGTGATCACTATTCCCCAAGTGACCCCCAACCCTTATATTTGATATGCGGTCTGGCCTATTGGTTAATATTAGGTCTAGCAGTGCCCCCCTCCTTGTTGGGTCCTGAACCAGTTGTGAAAGGTAATTGTCTCTCATAGTTGTCAAAAACCGATTACCTTTGCTGGAACTGCAGGTTTCTGTTCCCCAATCTATTTCAGGGTAGTTGAAGTCCCCCATAATAATGACTTCTCCTTGAGTCGCAGCTTCATCTATTTGCTTTACGAGGATATTCTCCATTGCTTCCATTATTTTTGGAGATTTATAACAAATCCCTATCAGTAATTTATTATTTTTTCCCCCTCCCCTTATCTCCACCCACAGGGACCCTACATTTTCATTAAATTCACCTATATTATCACGCAGGATGGGTTTTAAGGATGATTTTACATATAGACACACCCCTCCCCCTCGCTTATCTGTACGGTCATTTCTGAACAGGCTATAGCCCTGCAAGTTAACAGCCCAGTCATGGCTCTCATCCAGCCACGTCTCAGATATCCCCACCATGTCATAATTATGCTCCAACAACATTAGTTCTAATTCATCCATTTTGTTGGCGAGGCTTCTGGCATTAGTATACATGCACTTGATGTTACTCTCTGTACTGTTGTGAAATTGGATTTTGGGCTCCCCCGGTGGCCACTGGTGGAATTGAACTGGTGTGCATCATCCCCTCTGTTCACCTGTTCCCATCAGGATGTGGGAGTCGCTATTTAGCCTTGCTCCTCTGTCACTTCCATGCCGGTCAACATTGTAATCAGAAGCCTTTCTGTGCATGTTCCTGCTGCTAGACAACTTTCAGCTAAGTTGGACTTTGTCCTCGTTTGTTTTTGCATTTTGTTCCAGTTCACAGCTGTAGTTTCGTTTCTGTGTCTGGAAAGCTCTTGTGATCTGAAATTGCCACTCTGATGTTATGAGTTAATACTAGAGTCTTAAAGTAATTTCAGGATGGTATTTTGATAGGGTTTTCAGCTGACCATGAAAGTGCCCTTTCTGTCTTCCTGCTATCTAGTAAGCGGACTTCAATTTTGCTAAACCTATTTTCATACTACGTTTGTCATTTCATCTAAAATCACCGCCAATATATGTGGGGGCCTCTGTCTGCCTTTCGGGGAAATTTCTCTAGAGGTGAGCCAGGACTATATTTTCCTCTGCCAGGATTAGTTAGTCCTCCGGCCGGCGCTGGGCGTCTAGGGATAAAACGTAGGCAAACGCTACCCGGCTACTGTTAGTTGTGCGGCAGGTTTAGTTCATGGTCAGTTTAGTTTCCATCTTTCCAAGAGCTAGTTCTTATGTTTGCTGGGCTATGTTCTCTTGCCATTGAGAACCATAACAGTTTGACCGGCCCCAAAAGGGTTAAATTAACCCTCCGTCACATACAACTGATCTGACAGGCGCTTCTCTTTTACTTTCATTTCTCCTTCCTCACCAGATTGTGAGGAAAGCCCCTCCCTCCAGGTAGTCTCCTGTCTCTTGAAGGTCTGTGAAACCTGATATCACAGTTGGATTTCAGAGCTTCAGGGGAGAGGATATAGCTGCACAGATCTCTCAGGCTCATTGTATGTGAATACGTCACATTCAGTAAGGTTGGTATTTTATGTTTTTATTCATCACAATAGTTTATTTAGCTTGTTTTATGAATGTATAGCACAAAATGTGAGGATATTTCATAGAAATAAGGGAGATTTTATAAAAGAAAGTGTGCTGCTCAGGCATATACAGTAGTTCCCTAACATATTCCTTCTCTTGCTTCAGATTATCTGCTGAAATGGAGAGGAAAATGTACAATTTATCCAAACAACTTGATGTTGAGGAAGTAACAAACTTGCTGTTAGATGATAGAGACCTCACACTGAATGAGGATTTAGGAGAGGAAAGTGAGATTGATTCTCATGATGAGGTGGAAGAATGTGTCCTGGATTCTGAAACAGAGCAAGATGGTGACAGTGGTGAGGATGAAGAAGTTGGATCATATTATATTGGAAAAGATAAAAATACTAAATGGAACAAGAAGCCATTCCAGAAAAAACGTAGGGAACCTTTAAACATTATTACTCACCTTCCTGCAGTAATAGGAACTGCACGTAATGCAAAAACTGCAGTTAAATGCTGAAACAGTATATTTACAGATGACATTCTGGACTCTATTGTCACATATACCAACCAATATATAGACATATTAAAGGACAAGTACATCTGCAACAGAACCATCAAGCCCACAGATGAAATAGAACTGCGTGCTTTTTTTGGATTACTGTACCTTGCAGGAGCTTATAGGGCAAATAGACAAAGTTTGGAGGAACTTTGGGGTAAAGATGGGGATGGAGTTGAAAAATTTAGCCTTGTTATGTCCATAAACAGATTCAAGATTCTAATTTGTTGCCTTCGGTTTGATGACAGAACTACCCGAACCGAACGCAAAACACATGACCGACTTGCTCCAATTCGTGATATATTTCAAAGATTTGTTGTAAACTGTAAACAAAGTTATTACCCTGGAGAGAATCTCACTATTGACGAAATGCTCCCTGGTTTTCGTGGTAGATGTGCCTTTCGTCAATATATTCCATCAAAGCCAAACAAATATGGAATAAAAATGTATGCCCTTGTTGATGCCAGTAAGACCTACACTTACAACCTGGAAGTTTATGCAGGAAAACAACCAGAAGGTCCTTACTGTGTGAGCAACAAACCCATTGATGTTGTAAAAAGACTGGCTGAACCCTTATTTGGATCGGGTCGCAATATTACAGCTGACAATTGGTTTACAAGTTGTGATCTGATTGATTATCTGAAAATTCAGAAGCTGTCATATGTGGGAACTGTAAGAAAAAACAAAAGGGAATTGCCGCCACAGTTTGTAAGTGTGAAAGAGAGACAACAGTACAGCAGTATGTTTGCATTCCATAATGGAAAGGCTTTAGTTTCCTATGTACCACATGCCAAAAAAATCGTACTTCTTCTATCAACACTTCATGATGATGCTGCCATCGATCCTGGGACTGGGGCAGAAAAAAACCCGGAGATAATTACATTTTACAATGCCACCAAAGGGGGTGTGGATACAGCAGATCAGATGTGCTCCACTTTCAACGTCAGCAGAAACATCAAACGCTGGCCAATGGTCATATTTTTTGCTATGTTGAATTTGGGTGGTATAAATTCACAAGTGATTTATCTTGAAAACAAGCTTGAACCACTCCGTAGACGATTGTATCTGAAAAAATTGGCCCATGAACTAGTACTTGGAGAGCTACGCAGGAGAAGCGTGAAAACAATCGGTATCCCCTCTCGCCTTCAAGTTCAGCTCAAAAGGTTCCGCCCAGAAGATGATGGTGAAAAGTCACCATCTGCACCACCTCACAAAAGAAGGAGATGCACCACCTGCCAAACGGAAAGCGGAACCAGAAGGCTTTCAAATTATGAATGTCTCAAATGTCATAAAGCAATTTGCCTGACACATGCAAAAATGGTGTGTAATTCTTGCTATTTGCTCTGCAAGTGTGACTTTTCTGGGGAAACCTCAGCATCTACTTCTGATTGAATATGTTTTTAATAGTACTTAAGGTACCTTAAAATTAAGTTTGTGTTCAAAAATTTTCTTTGTACATTTTTTTGAGAGAGTCGAACTGGGGACTATTTGGCGGGAGTTTTGAAAAGTTTGTATTTCATAGTTATTAGTTTTATGTTAAGTAAATGTTTTTTTTTGCAACTGATTATGTGTAGTCTCTTTTATTACATCCCTATGAAGGTCACTGATCACTTTTTGAGCACTGAAATTGCAAACATTAGATATTATAGGTATTTTTCCAGCAGGCGCCTGACAGGCACATTGTATGTGAACTCGTTAGTCCGAATATTGTATGTGACGGAGGGTTAATTGACAGAGAAAGGAGAGAAAAGAGAAGTCTGCTGAAGATTTTTTTTTTTTTTTTTTTTTTCCCTTCAGTTCTGAGTGTGCTTGTAATTGAATCTCTTGCAAGTCTGCCTATATTGCAGCCTTCCTCTCTCTCTCTCCTTCTAATCCTGGAATGGCTCTGTGTTCACCTGATTAAAATGGATATTCAGAGTTTAGCTGCAGGTTTGAATAATCTCACCACGAAAGTTCAAAATTTACAAGATTTTGTTGTTCATGTTCCTATATCTGAACCTAGAATTCCTTTGCCTGAATTTTTCTCGGGGAATAGATCTTGCATTCAAAATTTCAAAAATAATTGCAAGTTGTTTTTGTCCCTGAAATCTCGCTCTGCTGGAGATCCTGCTCAGCAGGTCAGGATTGTGATTTCCTTGCTCCGGGGCGACCCTCAGGATTGGGCTTTTGCATTGGCTCCAGGGGATCCTGCGTTGCTCAATGTGGATGCGTTTTTTCTGGCCTTGGGGTTGCTTTATGAGGAACCCCAGTCAGAACTTCAGGCGGAAAAGGCCTTGATGTCCCTATCTCAGGGGCAAGACGAAGCTGAAATATACTGCCAGAAATTTCGTAAATGGGCTGTGCTTACTCAGTGGAATGAGTGCGCCCTGGCGGCGAATTTCAGAGAGGGTCTCTCTGATGCCATTAAGGATGTTATGGTGGGGTTCCCTGTGCCTGCGGGTCTGAATGAGTCCATGACAATGGCTATCCAGATCGATAGGCGTCTGCGGGAGCGCAAACCTGTGCACCATTTGGCGGTGTCTACTGAGAAGACGCCAGAGAATATGCAATGTGATAGAATTCTGTCCAGAAGTGAACGGCAGAATTTTAGACGAAAAAATGGGTTGTGCTTCTATTGCGGTGATTCAACTCACGTAATATCAGCATGCTCTAAGCGTACTAAGAAGCTTGATAAGTCTGTTTCAATTGGCACTTTACAGTCTAAGTTTATTCTATCTGTGACCCTGATTTGTTCTTTATCATCTATTACCGCGGATGCCTATGTCGACTCTGGCGCCGCTTTGAGTCTTATGGATTGGTCCTTTGCCAAACGCTGTGGGTATGATTTGGAGCCTCTTGAAACTCCTATACCCCTGAAGGGGATTGACTCCACCCCATTGGCTAGCAATAAACCACAATACTGGACACAAGTAACTATGCGGATTAATCCGGATCACCAGGAGATTATTCGCTTTCTTGTGCTGTATAACCTACATGATGTGTTGGTGCTTGGATTGCCATGGCTGCAATCTCATAACCCAGTCCTTGACTGGAAAGCTATGTCTGTGTTAAGCTGGGGATGTAAGGGGACGCATGGGGACGTACCTGTGGTTTCCATTTCATCATCTATTCCCTCTGAGATTCCTGAATTCTTGACTGAATATCGTGATGTTTTTGAAGAACCTAAGCTTGGTTCATTACCTCCGCACCGGGAGTGCGATTGTGCCATAGATTTGATTCCGGGTAGTAAATACCCTAAGGGTCGTTTGTTTAATCTGTCTGTGCCTGAACATGCTGCTATGCGAGAATATATAAAGGAGTCCTTGGAAAAGGGACATATTCGTCCTTCATCATCTCCCTTAGGAGCCGGTTTTTTCTTTGTGGCTAAGAAAGATGGCTCTTTGAGGCCGTGTATTGATTATCGGCTTTTGAATAAAATCACGGTTAAATATCAATATCCGTTGCCACTGCTGACTGATTTGTTTGCTCGCATAAAGGGGGCCAAGTGGTTCTCTAAGATAGATCTCCGTGGGGCGTATAATTTGGTGCGAATTAAGCAGGGGGATGAGTGGAAAACCGCATTTAATACGCCCGAGGGCCACTTTGAGTATTTGGTGATGCCTTTTGGTCTTTCAAATGCCCCTTCAGTCTTTCAGTCCTTTATGCATGACATTTTCCGTGATTATTTGGATAAATTTATGATTGTGTATCTGGATGATATTTTGATTTTTTCGGATGACTGAGACTCTCATGTCCAGCAGGTCAGGAGGGTTTTTCAGGTTTTGCGGTCCAATTCTTTGTGTGTGAAGGGTTCTAAGTGCGTTTTTGGGGTTCAAAAGATTTCCTTTTTGGGATACATTTTTTCCCCCTCTTCCATCGAGATGGATCCTGTCAAGGTTCAGGCTATTTGTGATTGGACGCAACCCTCTTCTCTTAAGAGTCTTCAGAAATTTTTGGGCTTTGCTAACTTTTATCGTCGATTTATTGCTGGTTTTTCTGATGTTGTTAAACCATTGACTGATTTGACTAAGAAGGGTGCTGATGTTGCTGATTGGTCCCCTGCTGCTGTGGAGGCCTTTCGGGAGCTTAAGCGCCGCTTTTCATCCGCCCCTGTGTTGCGTCAGCCTAATGTTGCTCTTCCTTTTCAGGTTGAGGTCGACGCTTCTGAAATCGGAGCTGGGGCGGTTTTGTCGCAGAGAAGTTCCGATTGCTCCGTGATGAGACCTTGTGCTTTTTTCTCGCGTAAATTTTCGCCCGCCGAGCGGAATTATGATTTTGGGAATCGGGAGCTTTTGGCCATGAAGTGGGCTTTTGAGGAGTGGCGTCATTGGCTTGAGGGGGCTAGACATCAGGTGGTGGTATTGACTGACCACAAAAATTTAATTTATCTTGAGTCCGCCAGACACCTGAATCCTAGACAGGCGCGCTGGTCGTTGTTTTTCTCTCGGTTTAATTTTGTGGTGTCCTACCTGCCGGGTTCTAAGAATGTTAAGGCGGATGCCCTTTCTAGGAGTTTTGAGCCTGACTCCCCTGGTAATTCTGAACCTACAGGTATCCTTAAGGATGGAGTGATATTGTCTGCCATTTCTCCAGACCTGCGGCGGGCCTTGCAGGAGTTTCAGGCGGATAGACCTGATCGTTGCCCACCTGGTAGACTGTTTGTTCCTGATGATTGGACCAGTAAAGTAATTTCTGAGGTTCATTCTTCTGCGTTGGCAGGTCATCCTGGAATCTTTGGTACCAGGGATTTGGTGGCAAGGTCCTTCTGGTGGCCTTCCTTGTCTCGAGATGTGCGAGGCTTCGTGCAGTCTTGTGACGTTTGTGCTCGGGCCAAGCCTTGTTGTTCTCGGGCTAGTGGATTGTTGTTGCCCTTGCCTATTCCGAAGAGGCCCTGGACGCACATCTCGATGGATTTTATTTCGGATCTTCCTGTTTCTCAGAAGATGTCTGTCATTTGGGTGGTGTGTGATCGTTTCTCTAAGATGGTCCATTTGGTTCCCCTGCCTAAGTTGCCTTCTTCTTCCGAGTTGGTTCCTCTGTTTTTTCAAAATGTGGTCCGTTTGCATGGTATTCCGGAGAATATCGTTTCTGACAGAGGTACCCAATTTGTGTCTAGATTTTGGCGAGCATTCTGTGCTAGGATGGGCATAGATTTGTCTTTCTCGTCTGCTTTCCATCCTCAGACTAATGGCCAGACCGAGCGGACGAATCAGACCTTGGAGACATATTTGAGGTGTTTTGTGTCTGCAGATCAGGATGATTGGGTTGCTTTTTTGCCTTTAGCGGAGTTTGCCCTCAATAATCGGGCCAGCTCTGCCACCTTGGTGTCTCCCTTTTTCTGTAATTCGGGGTTTCATCCTCGATTTTCTTCTGGTCAGGTGGAATCTTCGGATTGTCCTGGAGTGGATGCTGTGGTGGAGAGGTTGCATCAGATTTGGGGGCAGGTAGTGGACAATTTGAAGTTGTCCCAGGAGAAGACTCAGCTTTTTGCCAACCGCCGGCGTCGGGTTGGTCCTCGGCTTTGTGTTGGGGACTTGGTGTGGTTGTCTTCTCGTTTTGTCCCTATGAGGGTTTCTTCTCCCAAGTTTAAGCCTCGGTTCATCGGCCCGTACAGGATATTGGAGATTCTTAACCCTGTGTCCTTCCGTTTGGACCTCCCTGCATCTTTTCCTATTCATAATGTTTTTCATCGGTCATTATTGCGCAGGTATGAGGTACCGGTTGTGCCTTCCGTTGAGCCTCCTGCTCCGGTGTTGGTTGAGGGCGAGTTGGAGTACGTTGTGGAAAAAATCTTGGACTCCCGTGTTTCCAGACGGAAACTCCAGTATCTGGTCAAATGGAAGGGATACGGTCAGGAGGATAATTCTTGGGTGACTGCCTCTGATGTTCATGCCTCCGATCTGGTCCGTGCCTTTCATAGGGCTCATCCTGATCGCCCTGGTGGTTCTGGTGAGGGTTCGGTGCCCCCTCCTTGAGGGGGGGGTACTGTTGTGAAATTGGATTTTGGGCTCCCCCGGTGGCCACTGGTGGAATTGAACTGGTGTGCATCATCCCCTCTGTTCACCTGTTCCCATCAGGATGTGGGAGTTGCTATTTAGCCTTGCTCCTCTGTCACTTCCATGCCGGTCAAAATTGTAATCAGAAGCCTTTCTGTGCATGTTCCTGCTGCTAGACAACTTTCAGCTAAGTTGGACTTTGTCCTCGTTTGTTTTTGCATTTTGTTCCAGTTCACAGCTGTAGTTTCGTTTCTGTGTCTGGAAAGCTCTTGTGATCTGAAATTGCCACTCTGATGTTATGAGTTAATACTAGAGTCTTAAAGTAATTTCAGGATGGTATTTTGATAGGGTTTTCAGCTGACCATGAAAGTGCCCTTTCTGTCTTCCTGCTATCTAGTAAGCGGACTTCAATTTTGCTAAACCTATTTTCATACTACGTTTGTCATTTCATCTAAAATCACCGCCAATATATGTGGGGGCCTCTGTCTGCCTTTCGGGGAAATTTCTCTAGAGGTGAGCCAGGACTATATTTTCCTCTGCCAGGATTAGTTAGTCCTCCGGCCGGCGCTGGGCGTCTAGGGATAAAACGTAGGCAAACGCTACCCGGCTACTGTTAGTTGTGCGGCAGGTTTAGTTCATGGTCAGTTTAGTTTCCATCTTTCCAAGAGCTAGTTCTTATGTTTGCTGGGCTATGTTCTCTTGCCATTGAGAACCATAACACTGTACCTCTATTCTTTCTTAAATTACTAACTATTCTAACCCCACCCCCCATGCCACCGAAGTTCAGTTTTCAGTGTGTGAAAAGCAGGACTTTGTCCCAGAAAAGCCTGCTCACCGCTGACCAGTGCTGGCTACAAAGGCAGAGCCTGGAGAGGCAGCAATAACCATTCGCACAGTATCAAGCTGAGCCAGACACTGGGACCGACGTCCGCTGAGCAGGCTTCACTGCGGCTGGAGGAGAATGGGAGACCACAGCGGACATGGTTCGTGATTCCCCCTGTGCAGTGGCGGGAACTCAACACCATTGAACAATGAAGTTAAGCACATGGGCAAGACATGACATGTATGTGAGCTGGCCTCGCCTCAGAGCAGCCACCAGGTTCTGGACATTGTCACACAAGACCATGCTTCGCTGTTGGTTCAGCTTTGTCAGCCATAGATCTGTCAGAGCTGTCCACAACTCTTCAGTATTGTGTGTTTTGTCACCTAAGGATTTTAGCGTTAGCACAGCCTGCTGTCACCTGGATGAGTCAGTGCTGCAGAGCTTCCAGCTTGTGACTGATGTGCTACTTTTGGAGAAGGAGGCTGAAGAGGAGGAGGAGGAGGTGCAGGAGCTTTAGACTGTGGTGGCAACCCAGATTGATATATGGCCCACAATACTTGAGGTTGGGAGCACATGCACCATCCCAAAGTCAGACTGGGCCCCGGCCCGGCTTCCACTATGTTAACCCAGTGTGCCGTCAGCGAGATGTAACATCCCTGCCCACAAGCACTTGTCCAAGTGTCTGTGGTTAGGTGGACTTGCCCAGTATGTTATGACCCCAATGGCGAGGGTCTCAGAGGAACGTGGAAGTCTGCAGAATACAAAAATCCAGCTCATAGGGCAGTGGTAACTGGGTTGACCATATATCTACTCCTAACGCCAACACTAGCAGTAGCCGGGGATCATTCCTACGTTGATTCTAGATGACACGCGCCAGCCGGAGAATCTAGCTACCCCTAGTAGAGGAAAAACAAAGACCTTTCTTGCCTCCAGAGAAGGGGACCCCAAAGCTGGATAGAAGCCCCCCACAAATAATAACGGTGAGGTAAGAGGAAATGACAAACACAGAAATGAACCAGGTTTAGCACAGAGAGGCCCGCTTACTGATAGCAGAATAAAGAAAGGTAACTTATATGGTCAACAAAAACCCTATCAAAATCCACACTGGAAATTCAAGAACCCCCGAACCGTCTAACGGTCCGGGGGGAGAACACCAGCCCCCTAGAGCTTCCAGCAAAGGTCAGGATATAGATTAGGAACAAGCTGGACAAAAATGCAAAATCAAAACAAATAGCAAAAAGCAAAAGGCAGACTTAGCTGATATAACTGGAACCAGGATCAGTAGACAAGAGCACAGCAGACTAGCTCTGATAACTACGTTGCCAGGCATAGAACTGAAGGTCCAGGGAGCTTATATAGCTACACCCCTACCTAACGACCCAGGTGCGGATAAAAGGAATGACAGAAAAACCAGAGTCAAAAAACTAGTAACCACTAGAGGGAGCAAAAAGCAAATTCACAACAGTACCCCCCCCCTTAGTGAGGGGTCACCGAACCCTCACCACGACCACCAGGGCGATCAGGATGAGCGGCATGAAAGGCACGAACTAAATCGGCCGCATGAACATCAGAGGCGAACACCCAGGAATTATCCTCCTGACCATAGCCCTTCCACTTGACCAGGTACTGAAGCCTCCGCCTGGAGAGGCGAGAATCCAAGATCTTCTCCACCACGTACTCCAACTCGCCCTCAACCAACACCGGAGCAGGAGGCTCAGCAGAAGGAACTACAGGCACAATGTACCGCCGCAACAAGGACCTATGAAATACATTGTGAATAGCAAACGACACAGGAAGATCCAGACGAAAAGATACAGGATTAAGAATTTCCAATATCTTGTAAGGCCCAATAAAACGAGGTTTAAATTTGGGAGAGGAGACCTTCATAGGAACAAAGCGGGAAGAAAGCCATACCAAATCCCCAACGCGTAGTCGGGGACCCACACCGCGGCGGCGGTTGGCAAAGCGCTGAGCCCTCTCCTGTGACAACTTCAAGTTGTCCACCACATGATTCCAGATCCGCTGCAACCTATCCACCACAGAATCCACCCCAGGACAGTCAGAAGGCTCCACATGACCCGAAGAAAAGCGAGGATGGAAACCAGAGTTGCAGAAAAAAGGCGAAACCAAGGTGGCGGAACTAGCCCGATTATTAAGGGCAAACTCAGCCAACGGCAAGAATGTCACCCAATCTGTTGTGAATTTGGATTCTGGGCTCCCCCGGTGGCCGCTTGTGGAATTGGACTTGTCATCCTCTTTCCTGTTTCACCTGATTCCATCAGTAGTGGGTGTCGCTATTTAAGCTCATTTCTCTGGTGGTTTCTTGCCGGTCAACAATGTTATCTGATGCCTCTCAGTGCTTGTTCCTGCTTCTAGACTACTACTAGATAAGTTGGACTTTTGTCCATGTTTTGTTTTGCCTATTTGTTCCAGTTCACAGCTGAGGTTTTGTTACTGTGTCTGGAAAGCTCTCGTTGATCAGGGATTGCTACTCTGGCGTTATGAGTTAATGCCAGAGTTTAAGGTAATCTCTGGATGGTGTTTTGTTAGTGTTTTTCTGCTGACCATGAAAGTATACTATCTGTCTTCTGCTATCTAGTAAGCGGACCTCAAATTTGCTAAGACTATTTTCCTGCTGCGTTTGTTGTTTCATCTGAACTCACCGTCATTATATGTGGGGGGCTACTGTCTTCTTTGGAATATTTCTCTAGAGGTGAGCCAGGTCTTATATTTCCCTCTGCTAGCTATTTAGGTCTTAGGCCAGAGCTGGGCATCTAGCGATAAATAGGAAATGCTACCTGGCTATTTCTAGTTGCGCGGCAGGCTTAGTTCATGGTCAGTATAGTTCCATCTTCCGAGAGCTTGTCCCTCTATAGGCTTGCTATGATCTCTGCCTGCAGAGATCATGACAGTTTGACCGGCCAATAAAGTGTTAAAGACCCAGGTTGAGAAAGGAGAGTTATAAGAAGTCTGCTGAAATTTTTTTTTTTTTTTTTCCTCCAGTCTGCCTTGCTGCAGTCTTTTCTCTCTCTCTCCTCCTAATCTCTGTATGCTCTGTGTGCACCTGACAATAATGGATCTCCAGAGTGTAACTGCGGGTTTGAATAATCTCATCACGAAAGTACAAAATTTACAAGATTTTGTGGTACATGCTCCGGTATCTGAGCCGAGAATTCCTTTGCCGGAGTTCTTCACAGGGAATAGAGCTAGCTTCCAGAATTTCCGAAATAATTGTAAGCTTTATTTGTCCCTGAAGTCTCGTTCAGCTGGAGACCCTGCTCAGCAGGTTAGGATTGTGATTTCCTTGCTCAGGGGTGACCCTCAAGATTGGGCCTTCTCATTGCCAGCAGGGGATCCTGCGTTACGCGATGTGGATGCGTTTTTTCTGGCCTTGGGCTTGCTTTATGAGGAACCTCATTTGGAACTTCAGGCAGAAAAAACTTTGATGGCACTATCTCAGGGGCAAGACGAAGCTGAAGTTTTCTGCCAAAAATTCCGTAAATGGTCTGTGCTTACTCAGTGGAATGAGTGCGCCTTGGCGGCAACTTTCAGAGAGGGTCTCTCTGATGCCGTTAAGGATGTTATGGTGGGGTTCCCTTTGCCTGCAGGTCTGAATGAGTCCATGACAATGGCTATTCAGATTGATAGGCGTCTGCGGGAGCGCAAACCGGTGCACCATCTGGCGGTGTCTATGGAAAAGACGCCAGAAAGTATGCAGTGTGATAGAATTCTGTCCAGGAGCGAGCGACAGAATTTTAGACGGAAGAATGGATTGTGTTTCTATTGTGGGGATTCTACTCATGTTATATCGGCATGCTCTAGGCGTACAAAGAAGCTTGATAAGTCTGTTTCCATTAGCACCATTCAGTCTAAGTTTATTTTGTCTGTAACCCTGATTTGCTCTTTGTCATCCATTGCCACGGACGCCTATGTTGACTCTGGCGCCGCTCTGAGTCTTATGGATTGGTCCTTTGCCAATCGTTGTGGTTTTGATTTGGAGCCTTTGGAGACTCTTGTTCCTCTGAAGGGGATTGACTCCACCCCATTGGCTAATAATAAACCACAATACTGGACACAAGTAACCATGCGTATCAATCCGGATCACCAGGAGATTATTCGTTTCCTGGTGCTGTATAATTTACATGACGATTTGGTACTGGGATTGCCATGGTTGCAGTCTCACAACCCAGTCTTGGACTGGAGAGCAATGTCTGTGTTGAGCTGGGGATGTAAGGGTATTCATGGGGACGTACCTTTGGTTTCTATTTCGTCGTCCATTCCCTCTGAAGTCCCTGAGTTCCTCTCTGATTATCAAGACGTCTTTGACGAACCCAAGCTTGGGTCGTTACCTCCGCACCGTGAGTGCGATTGTGCCATAGATTTGATACCGGGTTGTAAATATCCAAAGGGTCGTTTGTTTAATTTGTCTGTGCCGGAACATGCTGCTATGCGGGAATATATAAAGGAGTCTTTGGAAAAGGGACATATTCGTCCATCTTCTTCTCCCTTGGGAGCTGGGTTTTTCTTTGTCTCAAAAAAAGACGGCTCTTTGAGACCATGTATTGATTATCGGCTTCTGAATAAGATCACTGTTAAGTATCAATACCCATTGCCATTGCTTACTGATTTGTTTGCTCGTATAGAGGGTGCTAAGTGGTTCTCTAAAATTGATCTTCGTGGGGCGTATAATTTGGTGCGGATCAGGCAGGGGGATGAGTGGAAGACCGCATTTAATACGCCCGAGGGCCACTTTGAGTATTTGGTCATGCCTTTTGGTCTTTCTAATGCCCCTTCAGTTTTCCAGTCTTTTATGCATGATATTTTCCGCGATTTTCTGGATAAATTTATGATAATATATCTGGATGATATTCTGATTTTTTCTGATGACTGGGACTCTCATGTCCAGCAGGTCAGGAGGGTTTTTCAGGTTCTGCGGTCTAATTCTTTATGTGTGAAGGGGTCTAAGTGCGTTTTTGGGGTCCAGAAAATTTCCTTTTTGGGGTATATTTTTTCTCCCTCTTCCATTGAGATGGATCCCGTCAAGGTGCAAGCTATTTGTGACTGGACTCAGCCCTCCTCTCTTAAGGGTCTTCAGAGATTTTTGGGCTTTGCCAATTTTTACCGCCGATTTATTGCTGGTTTTTCGGATGTCGTTAAACCACTGACTGATTTGACCAGACAAGGCGCTGATGTTGCTAATTGGTCCCCTCATGCTGTAGAGGCCTTTCAGGAGCTTAAGCGCCGTTTTGCCTCTGCCCCTGTGTTGCGTCAGCCTGATGTGAATCTGCCTTTTCAGGTTGAGGTTGACGCTTCGGAGATCGGAGCTGGGGCAGTGTTGTCGCAGAAAGGTTCCGACTGCTCCGTCATTAGGCCTTGTGCCTTCTTTTCTCGCAAATTTTCGCCCGCAGAGCGGAATTATGATGTTGGGAATCGGGAGCTTTTGGCCATGAAGTGGGCGTTTGAGGAGTGGCGCCATTGGCTCGAGGGGGCTAGGCATCAGGTGGTGGTATTGACTGACCACAAAAATTTGATTTATCTTGAGACTGCCAGACGCCTGAATCCTAGACAGGCGCGCTGGTCTTTATTTTTTTCTCGCTTTAATTTTGTGGTGTCATACCTACCGGGTTCTAAGAATGTTAAGGCAGATGCCCTTTCTAGGAGTTTTGACCCGGACTCTCCTGGTAATTCTGAACCCACAGGTATCCTTAGGGAGGGAGTAATTTTGTCGGCCGTTTCTCCTGATCTGCGGCGGTCCTTGCAAGAGTTTCAGGCGGATAGACCGGATCGTTGTCCGCCTGATAGACTGTTTGTTCCGGATGATTGGACCAGCAGAGTCATCTCTGAGGTACATTCTTCTGCATTGGCAGGTCATCCCGGAATTTTTGGTACCAGGGATTTGGTGGCAAGATCCTTCTGGTGGCCTTCTCTGTCACGAGATGTGCGAGTCTTTGTGCAGTCATGTGACGTTTGTGCTCGGGCCAAGTCTTGTAGTTCTCGGGCTAGCGGACTGCTGTTGCCCTTGCCTATTCCTAAGAGGCCTTGGACACACATCTCGATGGATTTTATTTCAGATCTGCCTGTTTCCCAGAAGATGTCTGTCATCTGGGTGGTCTGTGACCGTTTCTCTAAAATGGTCCATTTGGTTCCTCTGCCCAAGTTGCCTTCTTCTTCTGAGTTGGTTCCTCTGTTTTTTCAGAATGTTGTCCGATTGCACGGTATTCCTGAGAATATTGTTTCTGACAGAGGTACCCAATTTGTGTCTAGATTTTGGCGGGCATTCTGTGCTAGGATGGGCATAGATTTGTCTTTTTCGTCTGCTTTTCACCCTCAGACTAATGGCCAGACCGAGCGGACTAATCAGACCCTTGAGACATATCTGAGGTGTTTTGTCTCTGCTGACCAGGATGATTGGGTTGCTTTTTTGCCATTGGCAGAGTTCGCCCTCAATAATCGGGCCAGTTCTTCCACCTTGGTGTCCCCGTTTTTCTGTAATTCGGGGTTTCACCCTCGATTTTCCTCCGGTCAGGTGGAATCCTCGGATTGTCCTGGAGTGGATGCGGTGGTGGAGAGATTGCATCACATTTGGGGGCAGGTTATGGACAATTTGAAGTTGTCCCAGGAGAAGACTCAGCGTTTTGCCAACCGTCATCGTCGTGTTGGTTCTCGGCTTTGTGTTGGAGATTTAGTGTGGTTGTCTTCTCGTTTTGTCCCTATGAGGGTCTCTTCTCCTAAGTTTAAACCTCGGTTCATCGGCCCTTATAGAATATTGGAGATTCTTAATCCTGTTTCTTTCCGTTTGGACCTCCCTGCGTCCTTTTCCATTCATAACGTTTTTCATCGGTCGTTATTGCGCAGGTATGAGGTACCTGTTGTACCTTCAGTTGAGCCTCCTGCTCCGGTGTTGGTTGAGGGTGAGTTGGAGTACGTTGTGGAGAAAATTTTGGACTCTCGTGTTTCCAGACGGAAACTCCAGTATCTGGTCAACTGGAAGGGTTACGGCCAGGAGGATAATTCTTGGGTCAATGCATCTGATGTTCATGCTTCTGATCTTGTTCGTGCCTTCCATAGGGCTCATCCTGGTCGCCCTGGTGGATCTGGTGAGGGTTCGGTGCCCCCTCCTTGAGGGGGGGGTACTGTTGTGAATTTGGATTCTGGGCTCCCCCGGTGGCCGCTTGTGGAATTGGACTTGTCATCCTCTTTCCTGTTTCACCTGATTCCATCAGTAGTGGGTGTCGCTATTTAAGCTCATTTCTCTGGTGGTTTCTTGCCGGTCAACAATGTTATCTGATGCCTCTCAGTGCTTGTTCCTGCTTCTAGACTACTACTAGATAAGTTGGACTTTTGTCCATGTTTTGTTTTGCCTATTTGTTCCAGTTCACAGCTGAGGTTTTGTTACTGTGTCTGGAAAGCTCTCGTTGATCAGGGATTGCTACTCTGGCGTTATGAGTTAATGCCAGAGTTTAAGGTAATCTCTGGATGGTGTTTTGTTAGTGTTTTTCTGCTGACCATGAAAGTATACTATCTGTCTTCTGCTATCTAGTAAGCGGACCTCAAATTTGCTAAGACTATTTTCCTGCTGCGTTTGTTGTTTCATCTGAACTCACCGTCATTATATGTGGGGGGCTACTGTCTTCTTTGGAATATTTCTCTAGAGGTGAGCCAGGTCTTATATTTCCCTCTGCTAGCTATTTAGGTCTTAGGCCAGAGCTGGGCATCTAGCGATAAATAGGAAATGCTACCTGGCTATTTCTAGTTGCGCGGCAGGCTTAGTTCATGGTCAGTATAGTTCCATCTTCCGAGAGCTTGTCCCTCTATAGGCTTGCTATGATCTCTGCCTGCAGAGATCATGACACCAATCGTCCTGATCAGCAGAGACAAAACACCTCAAATAAGCCTCCAAAGTCTGATTGGTTCGCTCCGTCTGTCCATTAGTCTGAGGATGGAAAGCAGACGAAAACGACAAATCAATGCCCATCCTACTACAAAAGGATCGCCAGAACCTGGAAACGAACTGGGATCCTCTGTCTGACACAATATTCTCAGGGATGCCGTGCAAACGAACCACGTTCTGGAAAAACACAGGAACCAGATCGGAAGAGGAAGGCAGCTTAGGCAAAGGAACCAAATGGACCATCTTGGAGAAGCGATCACATATCACCCAGATAACGGACATGCCCTGAGATAGCGGAAGATCAGAAATGAAATCCATGGAGATATGTGTCCAAGGTCTCTTCGGGACAGGCAAGGGCAAGAGCAAACCGCTGGCACGAGAACAGCAAGGCTTGGCTCGAGCACAAGTCCCACAGGACTGCACAAATGACCGCACATCCCTTGACAAGGAAGGCCACCAAAAGGACCTGGCCACCAGATCTCTGGTGCCAAAAATTCCCGGGTGACCTGCCAACACCGAGGAATGAACCTCGGAAATGACTCTGCTAGTCCACTTATCCGGGACAAACAGTCTGTCAGGTGGACAAGACTCAGGCCTATCAGCCTGAAATCTCTGCAACACACGTCGCAGATCCGGAGAAATAGCTGACAAGATAACTCCATCTTTAAGAATACCAACAGGATCAGCGACTTCAGGAGCATCAGGCACAAAGCTCCTAGAAAGAGCATCGGCCTTCACATTCTTTGAACCTGGTAAATACGAGACAACAAAATCAAAGCGGGAGAAAAACAACGACCAGCGGGCCTGTCTCGGATTAAGGCGTTTAGCAGACTCGAGATACATCAGATTTTTGTGATCAGTCAAGACCACCACACGATGCTTAGCACCCTCGAGCCAATGACGCCACTCCTCAAATGCCCATTTCATGGCCAACAACTCCCGATTGCCCACATCATAATTTCGCTCGGCAGGCGAAAACTTCCTAGAGAAAAAGGCACAAGGTTTCATAACAGAGCAACCAGGGCCTCTCTGCGACAAAACGGCCCCTGCTCCAATCTCTGAAGCATCCACCTCAACCTGAAAGGGAAGTGAGACATCGGGCTGGCACAAAACAGGCGCCGAAGTAAACCGGCGTTTCAACTCCTGGAAAGCCTCCACGGCAGCAGGAGCCCAGTTAGCTACATCGGAGCCCTTCTTGGTCATATCCGTCAAAGGTTTCACAATGCTAGAAAAATTAGCGATAAAACGACGGTAGAAGTTAGCGAAACCCAAGAACTTCTGAAGACTCTTAACTGACGAGGGCTGAGTCCAATCAAGAATAGCTCGGACCTTGACTGGGTCCATCTCCACAGCAGAAGGGGAAAAAATGAACCCCAAAAAGGGAACCTTCTGTACACCAAAGAGACATTTTGAGCCCTTG
Organism: Ranitomeya variabilis; assembly: GCF_051348905.1. Taxonomy (NCBI): domain Eukaryota; kingdom Metazoa; phylum Chordata; class Amphibia; order Anura; family Dendrobatidae; genus Ranitomeya; species Ranitomeya variabilis. The sequence goes on from NC_135236.1 coordinate 594,849,677, forward strand.
ACAAATAACGAATTTTCACGCAAAATTTTAAAGACCAACCTGACCTGCTCCACATGCGAATCCCAATTCTCAGAAAAAACCAAAATATCATCCAGATAAACAATCAAAAATTTATCCAGATACTTCCGGAAAATGTCATGCATAAAGGACTGAAAAACTGAAGGCGTATTGGAGAGCCCAAAAGGCATCACCAAGTACTCAAAATGACCTTCGGGCGTATTGAATGCAGTTTTCCATTCATCACCTTGCTTAATGCGCACAAGGTTGTACGCACCACGAAGGTCTATCTTGGTGAACCACTTGGCACCTTTAATCCGGGCAAACAAGTCAGACAACAGCGGTAAAGGATACTGAAATTTGACAGTGATCTTATTTAAAAGCCGATAATCAATACAAGGCCTCAAAGATCCGTCCTTTTTTGCCACAAAAAAGAATCCCGCACCAAGAGGGGAAGAAGACGGACGAATATGTCCTTTCTCCAGAGACTCCTTGATATATGAACGCATAGCGGTATGTTCAGGTACCGACAGATTAAACAGTCTTCCCTTAGGAAATTTACTGCCTGGGATCAAATCTATAGCACAGTCACAGTCCCTATGAGGAGGCAGTGCACTGGACTCAGACTCACTGAAGACATCCTGATAATCAGACAAATACTCAGGAACTTCCGAAGGCGTAGAAGAAGCAATAGACACAGGCAGGGAATCCCCATGAATACCACGACAGCCCCAACTTGAGACTGACATAGCCTTCCAGTCCAGGACTGGATTATGGGTCTGTAACCATGGCAGCCCTAAAACAACCAAATCATGCATTTTATGTAAAACCAGGAAACGTATCACCTCGCGGTGTTCAGGAGTCATGCACATTGTAACCTGTGTCCAATACTGCGGTTTATTTGCTGCCAATGGCGTAGCATCAATACCCCTAAGAGGAATAGGATTTACTAATGGTTCAAGAGAAAAACCACAGCGCTTAGCAAATGACAGATCCATAAGACTCAGGGCAGCACCTGAATCTACAAACGCCATAACAGGATAAGACGACAGTGAGCAAATCAAAGTTACAGACAGAATAAATTTAGGTTGCAAATTACCAACGGTGACAGGACTAACAACCTTAGCTATACGTTTAGAGCATGCTGAGATAACATGTGTAGAATCACCACAGTAGTAGCACAAGCCATTCCGGCGTCTATGAATTTTCCGCTCATTTCTAGTCAGGATTCTATCACATTGCATTAAATCAGGTGTCTGTTCAGACAACACCATGAGGGAATTTGCGGTTTTTCTATCACATTGCACCGAATTAGGTGTCTGTTCAGACAACACCATGAGGGCATTTGCGGTTTTGCGCTCCCGCAACCGCCGGTCAATTTGAATAGCCAGTGCCATAGTATCATTCAGACCTGTGGGAATGGGAAAACCCACCATAACATTCTTAATGGCTTCAGAAAGGCCATTTCTAAAATTAGCGGCCAGTGCACACTCGTTCCAATGTGTCAGCACGGACCATTTCCGAAATTTTTGGCAATACACTTCAGCCTCGTCCTGCCCCTGAGACATAGCCAGCAAGGCCTTTTCTGCCTGAATCTCAAGATTGGGTTCCTCATAAAGTAAACCGAGCGCCAGAAAAAACGCATCAATATCAGCCAATGCCGGATCTCCTGGCGCCAGCGAAAAAGCCCAATCCTGAGGGTCGCCCCGTAAGAACGAAATAACAATTTTTACTTGCTGAGCAGAGTCTCCAGATGAACAGGGTCTCAGGGACAAAAACAATTTACAATTATTCATGAAATTCCTAAACTTAAACCTGTCTCCGGAAAACAGTTCAGGAATCGGTATTTTAGGTTCTGACCTAGGATTTCTGATAACATAGTCTTGTATGCCCTGCACACGAGTAGCCAGCTGGTCCACACTTGTAATCAAGGTCTGGACATTCATGTCTGCAGCAAGCATAGCCACTCTGAGGTAAAGGGGAAGAAGAAAAAAAAAAAAAAACTCAGAATCTTCTTTCTTATAATCCCTCTTCTGCAATGCATTAAACATTTAATACTGGCCTGGCAAACTGTTATGACCCCAATGGCGAGGGTCTCAGAGGAACGTGGAAGTCTGCAGAATACAAAAATCCAGCTCATAGGGCAGTGGTAACTGGGTTGACCATATATCTACTCCTAACGCCAACACTAGCAGTAGCCGGGGATCATTCCTACGTTGATTCTAGATGACACGCGCCAGCCGGAGAATCTAGCTACCCCTAGTAGAGGAAAAACAAAGACCTTTCTTGCCTCCAGAGAAGGGGACCCCAAAGCTGGATAGAAGCCCCCCACAAATAATAACGGTGAGGTAAGAGGAAATGACAAACACAGAAATGAACCAGGTTTAGCACAGAGAGGCCCGCTTACTGATAGCAGAATAAAGAAAGGTAACTTATATGGTCAACAAAAACCCTATCAAAATCCACACTGGAAATTCAAGAACCCCCGAACCGTCTAACGGTCCGGGGGGAGAACACCAGCCCCCTAGAGCTTCCAGCAAAGGTCAGGATATAGATTAGGAACAAGCTGGACAAAAATGCAAAATCAAAACAAATAGCAAAAAGCAAAAGGCAGACTTAGCTGATATAACTGGAACCAGGATCAGTAGACAAGAGCACAGCAGACTAGCTCTGATAACTACGTTGCCAGGCATAGAACTGAAGGTCCAGGGAGCTTATATAGCTACACCCCTACCTAACGACCCAGGTGCGGATAAAAGGAATGACAGAAAAACCAGAGTCAAAAAACTAGTAACCACTAGAGGGAGCAAAAAGCAAATTCACAACACCAGTAACAGCATTGTGTAGGGCACATGTAATGTTGTGGGATTCTAGCCTGTGTAATGCCGGGACGGCACACCGGGACAAATAGTCCCACATGTTCGGGGCCTCGGGATGATCCTTGACTCTGCCCTCTCTTTCAAGCTACATATCCAAGCCCTTGCCTCCTGCTGCCCATTATAACTCTAAAACATTTCCCGGATCCATACAGCCCAAGTAACTGCAAAAACAATTGTGCACGCCCTCATCATCTCCCACTTTGACTATTGCGACCATCCACTCTCTGGTCTCCCCTCTAGCTCTCTTGCACCACCCCAATCCATCCTAAACTCTGCTACCCGAGTAATCCAACTGTCCCTCTGATATTCCCCAGTCTCTCCTCTATGTCAGTCCCTTCACTGCCTTCCTGTTACCCAAAGGCTACAGTTCAAAACCCTAACTATGACATACAAAGCCTTCCACAAACTGTCTCCTCCATATATCTGTGACATGGTCTCCCAATGTCGGACTGGGTCATGGCTTTCTCTATGCTAACCCAGTGAGCCATCAGCGAGATGTACCATCCCTTCCCACAATCACTTGTTGATGTGTCCGTGGTTAGGTGCACTTTCCCAGTAACAGCATTGTTGAGGGCCCGGGTACTCTTGTGGGACACATGCTTACTTGTGTAATGCCGTGCTGGCAAACTGGGAGAAATTGTGGCAGCTGGGGACCGAGTACCTTGTAACAGTTGCTGCCTTCAGGTTGCAGAAAGCTTCCATCTCCCACGAGCCTAAAATGCAACATTTCGAGTACAAGCAGATGAGAAATGTGTGAATTTAGTACTGTGGTCTGTGTGGCGTTGGCTGCGTATTTCCGCAAGCGTTCTAAGGACTGGGGTATGGACAACTGAATGCTGCACTGGGCCAAGGACCTGGACATGTTTCTTGATGGTGCTAGTTGAGTTTGTGTGCAACTACAGATGCAGGGCAGGAGGAATCTTTGCATGCACCATGGACAGGAGATTGGCTTGCACGTACAACAGCGGAAGAAGCAGTGGTATCACCCGCAGACACTGTTCATGCAGCCTGGTGTTCGGCCAATAAAGTCGGGTGCTTTCCTGCCATGTGCCTGATCATACTGGTGGTGGTTAGGCTGGTAGTTTTGCTACCCCTACTGATGCGGACATGGCCGGGGTGCAAATGGCCTTCTTGGTGTTATTGGCAGAGTTTTTAAAAAACAACCAGACTGTTATGGGGACAGTCAGTGTCTTCATCTCCCACACCCCCTGCTCACCTCGACCCCTGTCTTTTGGTGTTCCCCAAGGTTAAGTTCTAGGACCCCTACTCTTCTCCATCTACACCTTTGGTCTGGGACAGCTCATGTAATGGCACGGTTTGCAATATCATCAGTGTGCCACAAAGTATGACACAAAGATCTACCTAGCTGTACCTGACATCACCTCCTTACTGAACAAATTCACACGTGTTCCCGCTATTTCATCCTTCTTTGCTGCTCACTTTCAAGAAATGGACATGGACAAAACGGAATACCTCATCTTTCAACCTTATCACACTGAGCAGACTTGAGAGCTGTGTATGCATCATTTGGTACAACTTTAGTAAGAGGGAAAGTTTGCCCAAGAGAAAATTAATTTCCAGACCTTCACAGCCTCTTTTGAACATTGTTTGCAGTTGTGATCTTCATCTTCTTGGTGGGGATGTGGTAAAGTTCAAAATCGTCATCAATACCATCATCGTCGACATCTTGTAAAGAGGAAATCTGGTGTTTCCCAGGGTCGTGGTTATCTACGTTAAGTTGCATTCCTTTAACAGTGCTTGTTACACTAGAACAAATAATTTTTGGCTCTGACATTTGGATATTATTGGTAATATTTATGGGTGAAGATGAAGAACCTTGTGCCACAGGTGTGTTGATAGTTACGGATGGTGCACTCCTCTTTAAACTTGGTCTTTGACGAGCATCCATCAGTTTTTAAGTTTTCCTCCAACACTAATCTGTTTCTCTAATTCAGTATCTCACGAACATGTCGCACTTTGCCCTTTATATTGACACGTGCGTCTTTGGCAACACTTTTTTTTTACGGATGATTTTTATGCCGAGTTTCGCACGTGCATCTGTTACACTGATTTTCTGATGGGCATGAAACACATACTGGTAATTGGTGGTGGGCAGGGTAAACAACTAATCATTGTAGGTTGTATCCTGGATCCCATACCTCCCATAGCCACCACTGTTATTAATCCTGTACGTTACCATTCCTGTCATCACCATGCCCCTTTTCTTGATCACTTCATCCAACGATTCATCCACCATATTTTTACTAAAAACCTGCACCTTCACCGTAGCAACTGTGTAGGAAACAATGCTACTGTTTTCCAAGGTGTTTATGATGCTCCTAAAAAAATATATATACACTCTGTTGTTATGTACCCCCCAGGGGGAAATGTTTGTCAGCCCATACACTTAGTGTATGGGCATTCCAAGTATAGGTGAACAGCTGCTTTGTAATGTGAAAAGATTTTTATGAAACACTCCTCGTTTCTTCCAATGGGGGTTGTGGTGCTTGCAAATTAGGGCCAGGCCTTGCATTCACTTCATGGACAAACTTTATGGCAATAAAAAAAAAGAATAATGGAAAATTTTGTTTCCAAGGGTTATTGGGGTGCATGTAAAATTGGTGCAGGGCAGGCCTTGCATTCAGTGCATAAGCAAACAGTATGGGAGACACACTTTCTTCTAATGCGAACAATTTTGTCCTGAGGCCCTCAAGTACAGTACGTCTGCTGAAACGGTTATTGGGGTGTATGTAACTTTAGGGCAGGCCATGCCTTCTATTCAATGCAACATTTTTTCACGATGCCCTCCTGTATGTCTCATGAAAGGGGTATTGGGGTGCATCCTAATTTTTGGTAGCCCAGCTACTCACTGCATAGGCAATAGGCCAGCTACAGTGGGTGAACAGTAATAAGCAAGGGGTACCCACGAGTTTGGTGGTCCTTATAAGGGGTACATTTTACTCATCACCAGCTCTTTCGGTACTCTTTATTATTGTGATATTCTTGCAAAAATGCATATATGAGGTGTTATCTGACTTTCTCCTGGCTTCTTTATTGTTCCTGTTTTTTTCCCTGCTGTATCAGCCTGTGTCCGCATTTATCCCCCTCTATATTTGCATATATAGAACTTCAGGCCTATATACATGACACTTCTATAAAGTCAACAAATCCAAAAAAGAAAGAAACCGGAAGTAAACGTCATATTAATCTCACAAATAAGTATACTTTATTGAATATTTTAAAACAATGAAAAAAATGAAATTTAAAAATGGAGACAACATATACAAATGACCGCACAGAACCTTCACATGCAACACATGTTATATATATGCTTAAATGTATGCAGATATGTGGGGAACCTGTTCAAAAAGTATTGGTGCCCCTCTGCAAAATGGCTAAACCTCTCATTGTGACAGTGCCTTATTTATATATTTGGAGCTACCCCAATATCAGGTGGAGGTGATTATCCCTGCGGAGGTGTTGTGGTAATATATATAATAAAGTGCTCAGTGCATTGTGCTAAACTTTTATCCACATTTCACCTCCACAGCAATACCACAGCCACCAATGGGGAATCCTTGCTACTATAGCCTACTTGTCCCCATACATCTGCATACAAAAATGTAAAATAGCCAAATAAATAATACAAATTCTGTTACATGACCTGTTTTGTGCGATCCTGAGCCCCAACGCGCGTTTCGCGTTAGCTTCGACCGGGGGTATGTATCCCCACATATCTGCATACATTTAAGCATATATATAACATGTGTTGCATGTGAAGGTTCTGTGCGGTCATTTGTATATGTTGTCTCCATTTTTAAATTTCATTTTTTTCATTGTTTTAAAATATTCAATAAAGTATACTTATTTGTGAGATTAATATGACGTTTACTTCCGGTTTCTTTCTTTTTTGGATTTATTTATCCCCCTCTGTTGATGCTAAGTTATTTGGCTTGTATTATGTGTATGTAATTTTGCTTTAATAATTAATTTTTTGGATTTTATTATCCTTTTGGTGGTATTTGCACTCCACTTTTCTTGTGTTGTTATATATTTTCAGGAGTATTTCACCAGCTGATGTATATTTCTGTATTTATGCACCTATTTCCGGAGCGAGGCTTCAGCCTCTCTCAGCCTTATCGTATTCTGCTTATTTTGACTCTTGTTCTATAGGCAATAACAGTATAGGAGACCGACTGTTTAATGGCCCTTTAAGAAGATTAATGCTCCTGATGCCCCTCTAAAAATAGGCTTTGTGACTTTAAGAGTCCCTCCTTTATAAATGAAGCAATATGTGTCTGCTTATGTGTCACACAGCACATGGTCAGCTTGGGTTGTTAAATATTACAATGACATTACCCAGTGAATGCATTTGTATTGGTTGAAAGTAATGCTAAAGTTGAAAAGCGCATAAAAAGTGCTGCGTGTGAACATAGCCCAAGTGGGGGAGAAACATTTTTGTTTGGGGTTAGTTAGTTTGCCTTATATACAAGTCATTACCCTGGAAAGGATGTTCCGTAAGATATTTTCCACCAAAATCCATTTTGGTTTTGTATGTTTTTGGTGCACCTGTAAAAATGGCATGAAACTCTGACAACATTGTTTACAGCTGTGACCTAGGAGTCAGAAATGCTTCCAGGGACATTTGCCACGATGTTTCCGGGTCATTTGAGCAGTGTTTCCATCATTTTCAGATGCTTTTAAACCTTAAAAGGACCCCGGGAGGGATCGCGGTAAAAATGCTCTGGTCTCCCATAGACTTACATTTGGGCTCGTTGTTCTGTCCGAGTACCCGAGTATTACAAATTTTTTGATCCGAGCAATGAGCACCTGAGTGTTTTAGTGCTCGGTCATCACTATTTGGGCTCCTACTCACTTGCGAGCAACTCGGATGAGTCTTGCATGTTAAAACCCGGCTCTGTTGCCGGCACTCAGATTGGAGCGTGCGGCCGCTTAGCAATACGTGCAGCCGCATGCTCCGCTCCTCTGTGTCGGGTGCAGTGCCATGCGGGACTCATCCGAGTCTCGCGCAAGTGAGTAGGAGCCCTTAAGAAGTCTTTCACCATCTTGGTCAACTTTTCCCTCCTTGTCATAGTTACACCCACAGATGTGATGTGACGGTTTCATGAAAATGTGTCAGTTGGTGGACATTTCCCCCTCCCTGAGTTGCATCTGGTGTACGTGGCCTTCCCCTGAAATTTTTGTGGGTGAAAAGAGCCGGTGCCTCTGCCAGGAGCTCTGTCTGAGGGCAATCTTTTTAGCAAGTTTTCCACAATGGCCCTCTGGCATACATGCACTGAAAATGGCAGGTCTGCTTTTGACATGAGAGAAGCAAATTTCTCCTTGTACCGTAGGTCAAGAAAGATGCACAGCCAGTATTTCATGTTGGACAAAATGTGTTTTACGCAAGGGTCTTGGGAAAGGCATCTCAACATGAACTCTGCCATGTGTGGCAGTCTACAAAGAGTCAAACATTTAGTGTCCTCACCAGGAAGAAAACTAAACATCCTCTCCTTCTCATGATGGATAGCCTCCTCATCCTTCTCTTCAAGCAATCCATGCTGGAAAGGCATGAATCTGGGATTGGGAGCCCCTTTTGAAGCGCAGACCAAAAACTCCTGTTCCGCCTCCTCCTCCTCCTCCTGTTCCTCATCATCACGCAATGTGGCTTGAGACTATTGTGTGAGGCTGGGTTGTGTGGTATCACCCACTGTAAAATCTTCCTTAATTGCCACCTGATGGACAGTCAAAGTTTCCTCTTTGAATATTCTGCAGCAAATGTTTTAATAGACAGAGCAGCGGGATGGTTACGCTGACAATAGCGTCATCAGCGTTCACCATCTCGATGCAATGCTCAAAGTTTTGAAGAACCTCAGAAATGTCATGGATCCACACCCACTCAGCAGTTGTTACGTGTGAGGGCTGAGTGTTACTCTGACGGGCATTGAGAAGCTGGAATTCAGACACTGCTCTTTGCTGCTCACTAAGCCTTACCTACATATGAATCGCCTAAAAACCTCAACACATTTATTTAACTATCCCTGTATTGACCATTTACAATTTTCTTCATAAACAGGATCCTTGTATTTTGTTCTCACACGCTTTATGCATTTAATAGCCCTCTGTGCCTGTACATACTGGTTGGAAACCAGTTCATGCAGCATTACATGAACACACGATTACTTACATTATGGCTGGTCAGAACAGCGAAAGCATTTGTTACCTTCAACCTTTCATGTTTCCCCTATTTACTCATAGATTATAAGCTTACAAGAAGCGCCTTCATTACTCCTGGTATCTGTTGTTTATGTGATTATTGTTATTCTATAATGTTTTTTATGGTCTGCACAAGTCCTCTCTAAAATGTAGTGCTGTGGAATATGTTGGAGCTATATAAATAAAATTATTATTATTTATTATTATTTTTATTATTATTATTAAAGGTTGAATTATAGCGTGTGGGCAGGTCACAAATCAGTCAATGACAAGGCAAATTATGGTGCTGCTGCTGAAAAGCTAGTCCGGAAAAAAGCCTAAGATGACTTTTGGAAATGTGCGCTGACACGCCTTATAGGTCCGGCAAGTTAGGGTATGGTTTTAAAAAATGCTGTACAACCAAGTTCAGCATGTGGGCCATACATAGAACATCTTATCTGCTTGCCAAGCTTTAAAGCCGCCACCAAGTTACACCCATTATTGCACACAACCAGACCTGGTTGAAGGTTCAGCAGGGAGAGCCACTGATCGGTCTGTTATTTTATCATCTTCAGCAGCTCGGCTGCATTGTGAGCTTTATCACCTAAACAGATGAGCTTCAGCATAGTGTGCTGCCACATTGCCAAGGTAGTTCTGCAGACCCCCCAGCTGGGAAGTGATGGGGAGGCTACATTCAGTGAGGAGGAAGAGGAGCAGGAGTGACAGGAACTGTAATACAAGGAGACTGAAACCCTAATGGAAGTTGGGACCGCTATCCTTTGTGTGAGTAAGATATGTGATGTCCTAGCATCTGACTCTGTCACAGACTCTACTAGGTTCAGTCAGTGTGCCATTAGGGAAAAGCAGTGTCCCTTTCCATAAGAACTTGTCCACATGTCTGTGCTAAAGTTGACCTTCCCTGTGACTGCATTGCCCAAAGCACACCTGATAGCAACAGGAACGCATATGTAACGCGCTGACGGATGAATAGTGTTGGATTGTAATCAAGTTCCGTGGGTCTGCCACCTCCAAGAGGTCACAGAAAGACTCCGTTCCCACAAGTCGAAATGGCAACATTTCCAGGGCTACCAATCTGGTTATGTGGATGTTTAGCATTTTGGACTGTAAGTTGGTAGGTTGATATTTCTTCTTTCTGTTAAATGTCTGGGGCAGGGACAAGTAAATGCTGCACTGGGACAATAAACTAGATGTGGTTGCTGACTGTTGTGTCTGTGCAACTGCAGGGTGTAGGCAGAAGGCATCAGCACCTGCTTCATGGACTGCAGATTAGGAAGGCCATAACATAGGGGAAGGGGCAGTGGTTTCCCCATCAAACAAAGATTTTGCAGCCAGGCGTTCCGCCCACCTACTGTGATGCTTGGCTGCCATGTGCTTTTGCATGCTGGTGGTGAACAGGTTGGCGGTGTTCTTGCCTGTTCTTAGCTTGGTTTGGCAGACGATGCAAATTACAGTTGTTTTGTCTGAAGGAATTTCAGAAAAAACTGCAATGCAGAGGAGCAACGCATCCTTGGCCTGTTATGTAGCCTAGTGCGAGGGGCTCTGTGGCACAGTTGACCGAGTTCTCCCTCAGGTCAAACCACTACCTTTTCTTGCCTGTTTTTCTGCTATGGACCAATCCCTGTCTGCATTCCTGTGCCTGCTAGGTGTGCCACCGTGCCTGTTTGGATCAGTGTCCTCATCATCGACTGCGTCATCTTCCAATTCCTCAATTTGATCCTTCTTCTGAGTTGCGAATTTAGGCTGACCTGATGGCAACTGTGCATTATAATTATCCTCGACCTCTTCAGGCATGAATTCACCTTCCTTTCTCCTAACCGTGGGTGCTCAAATCTTTGTGCATCACTGCACTCCACCTCCTCATGACCCTCTTTAATGCTGTACATTGAGAGCCCTGACAAATTACAAGGGAATGTAATTAGTTCCTCAGAGTTGCCAGCGTTGGGATCAAATGTCTCCTGGGACTCTTGATGGTGGGAGGAAGGAGGATCAGGTTGAGAATTTTGAGGCCCAGCCTCTTCGCTATTGAGACTGAACTGTGTTGAAGACTTCATGGTGCTGCTTGTCAGCACACTGGAGCCTTTGTCTGCCATTCAACCCACAACATCCTGGCAATTATCGGGGGTCATCAATGCTGTACTGCGCTTACCACATTTTGACAGGAAGCTAGAAATAGATCCAGTCACCTTCCGATCTGTAAAATGGCCTTAGCGCTCACCACCACATCCACGTCCCTTAATGTCATAATTTTTCATATTGAATACTTGATGATTATATAAAAAATATGTCCTGGCTTTATTTTTAACAAGTACCCTCACAGAGGTGTTATGTACAAATTCAATTTACCTAGCAATGTGTGGCAATTTTTTTAAGAAGCAATGTGTGGAAATTTTTTTAAGATATAAGCTTTATTACACATGCAATATCAGACTAATGGAATGAGAGATTAATAGTCACGTTTGCTTATCTCTGCAGGCTTTGCGCCAGTCGCACAACTGCTAGATAAAGATGCACTATTTATTAAACCAATAGAAATGTGCAGGCTTGTGCAGATTGGTCAATGGCTCTCCTGTCCCTTTCCCTTGAGGAGGCTGCTTCCAAGTAAAATCAGGCCTGATAGACTGAGCATAATACAGGCCTTCAATTGCATACACTGTATTCAGAATTTAATTCTAATGCTTTTGGTGTCTGGTAGAATCCAATTTACTGGCAATGATCATACAGCTTTCCTACCTCCTGTATTATATTCAACTTACAGCAGCTTTACCTGCTATGAAAGTGGTTCAATTGGGATCAGGTGGAAAAAATGAACTGCAGGCCTTACAAAACCCAGGTTTCACAGCACCAGGTAGCCCTCTGAAAATTAAATGCGAGGGCCACACAATGATATGGTTGTGGACATGGTGGTGGCAGGCAAATCCCAAAATTCAAATGGGCATGTTTTAAGCTAGTTTCACACTTCCATTGGGCCGAGCTGCAGAGGGATGCGTAGTTCCTCCGTTAAGCCCCGCCCACTGCCTTACCTCTTCCATTCAGTTCTATGTCAGCATGCATCCTGCGTACCTATCTTTAACAATGGGTACGCAGGCCATGCAAATGTATGTGGATGCCTCCGCATGAGTCTTTTTGACTCTGTGCCGACCGCAACAAAATGCAACATGCTGCATTTGACGCAGTTCTGCGCAGCGTCAAAACGACACATGCAGAGGCATCTGCATACATTTGCATGGCCTGCATATCCAATGTTAAAGATAGGAATGCAGGACACATGCTGACGTAGGCGGAATTGAATGGAAGAGGTGCGACAGTGGTGGCGGCTTAATGGAGGATACGCTGCCCTCTGCAGCTCGACCCAACGCAATTGTGAAACCAGCCTTAGCTGGCATTGTAAAGAGATGGGGAATATGTATTCCACTACCTGGCTATTTGGCATGAGGGATGGACCTCCCTAAAGTAGGAGTGAGTGCTCTCGCAAAAGTATGATACAGGCCACCTTACCAAACTCAGGCTTCCTGGAACCTGCTGGCTCTCTGCTGATAGTCAGCAAGGCATGCATAATGACATGGCAGTGGGCATGGTAGTGGTGGTGGGCGATGACCAAAATTAAAATGGGCACGTTTGAAATGACATTGTAAATTGATGGGGAATATATATTCCACTATCTGGCTAACTATTTGGTATGAGGAAGGGTCCTCCCGAAAGTAGGAGTAAGAGATCTCCCAAATTTATGATACAGGGTCACCTGAGGGCCCTTATCAAACTCAGATTTCTCGGCACCTGTTGGCACTCTGCTATATGTCAGTGAGGGACGCATAATGACATGGTGGTGGGCATGGTGGTGGTTGTGGGCAAAGCCCAAAATTCAATTGGGCATGTTTTAGCTTGCATTGTAAAGTGATGGGGAATATGTAGTCTAAGGGGTAAGGTTTTTCCTTGTGCAGAGTAACATACCAGCTCTGGCTTGTGAAGGTAAGGAGGTTTATTAACCGTGCAATGCTCCTCTGGGAAATTTAATATGCAAATTGCCTCTTCAGAGAAAAAGAGGACTTGAACTATATAGCGCCACCTGTTGGAAGTAGCTGTTAGGGCTAGTGTAACGCACCGAGTATAGGAAGGAAACAAGGTGCGTTCGCAGCTCGGGGTCCACCGTGCAGAAATATCTGCTGCAAAGTAATTGGCGGCACTTTATGGTGGCATAAGCGAACTCTGTTAACTTCACAGAATCGCAAAGATATGAAAATGCTCTGCCCTGTTAACCTCACAGAGGATCACAGCTACCTAAATGAGCAAAGCAAAGAGTAGTCATGCAGTCAGCACAGCACACAAACAACTCCTCACCAGAGGTGCCGGTATTCTAGGGGTTTATTTCAGCCGGGCCCTGAATCCAAGCATACAAAACTCCTCACCGGAGGTGCCGATATTCTAGGGGCTCATTTCAGCCAACCTTGACCACATGCAGACATGACCACCAAGTAGCAAAGCTCATAACATAGGTTGATACTAGCATATGGCCGTGTGGACATGCGAACCTTATATAGCTGCAGCAGACAAGGACCTACCTAGTGGCCAAATTGGAGCTGCTACAGGACCTAAGCGTGTGACCCCCGACCTCCAATGAAAGGTCCTCTCGTGGGCATGCTCTGTGTGTGCAAAGCAGGACTTAGTCCCAGAAAAGCCTGCTCGTCGCTGACCAGTGCTAGCTACAAAAGCAGAGCCTGGAAAGGCAGCAGTAACCCTTTGCACAGTATCAGGCTGAGTGAGACGCTGGGACCGACGTCTCCACTGAGCAGGCTCCACTGCGGCTGATGCAGAATGGGAGACTGCAGCAGACATGGCTCGAGATTCCCCCTGTGCAGTGGCGGGAACTCAACCCCTAACAGTAGCAACCCTACAAGTCACAATCAAACCTTTAGGCTATGTGCACACGTAGCAGAATTGCCACGGAAAATTCTGCGCCTCCTGCCGCGGGTATATTGCATGCATATACCCGCAGAAAACTAGCATTTTGCAAGCATAATTAGCTTGCAGAATGCTAGCGTTTCCCAAGCGATCTGTAGCATCGCTTGGAAAACTGTTTGACAGGTTGGTCACACTTGTCAAACATAGTGTTTGACAAGTGTGACCAACTTTTTACTATAGATGCAGCCTATGCAGCATCTATAGTAAAAGGTAGAATGTTAAAAATAATAAAAAAAATTAAAAAAAAGGTTATACTCACCTCAGTGGCTTCCGTGCCTAATGCTGTGTATTCAGGACCTTCCATTGACGTAGCGGTCATGTGACCCGCGGTCATGTGACCATGACGTCATCGCAGGTCCTTCAAACACACCACAGAAGCCGTTGAAGAGGTTGGGCCGCCCGAAGGTTAGTATATCGCTATTTTTTATTTTAATTCTTTTTTTTTTACCACTTATATGGTGCCCAGTCCGTGGAGGAGAGTCTCCTCTCCTCCACCCTGGGTACCAACCGCACATAATCTGCTTACTTCCCGCATGGTGTGCACAGCCCCGTGCGGGAAGTAAGCAGATCAATGCACTCCTATGTGTGCAGAATCGCCGCGATTCCGCAATTTTAATGAACATGCTGCGTTTTTTTTCTGGATTGCGATTCCGCTCAGGAAAAAAATGCAGCATGTGCACAAAAAATGCGGATTGCATTCTGTTACATAGGATGCTTAACCCCTTAAGCCCCGAGGGTGGTTTGCACGTTAATGACCGGGCCAATTTTTACAATTCTGACCACTGTCCCTTTATGAGGTTATAACTCTGGAACGCTTCAACGGATCTTGGCGATTCTGACACTGTTTTCTCGTGAGATATTGTACTTCATGTTAGTGGTAAAATTTATCTTGTGTTTATTTGTGAACAAAAAATGGAAATTTGGCAAAAATTTTGAAAATTTCACAATTTTCCAACTTTGAATTTTTATGCCCTTAAATCACAGAGATATGTCACACAAAATACTTAATAAGTAACATTTCCCACATGTCTACTTTACATCAGCACAATTTTGGAACCAAAATTTTTTTTTGTTAGGGAGTTATAAGGGTGAAAAGTTGACCAGCAATTTCTCATTTTTACAACACCATTTTTTTTCGGGACCACATCTCATTTGAAGTCATTTTGAGGGGTCTATATGATAGAAAATAACCAAGTGTGACACCATTCTAAAAACTGCACCCCTCAAAGTGCTCAAAACCACATTCAAGAAGTTTATTAACCCTTCAGGTGTTTCACAGGAATTTTTGGAATGTTTAAATAAAAATGAACATTTAACTTTTTTTCACACAAAATTTACTTCAGCTCCAATTTGTTTTATTTTACCAAGGGTAACAGGAGAAAATGGAAAGTAGACCCCTTAAGGAACTTATCTAGATGTGTGGTGAGCACTTTGACCCAACAAGTGCTTCACAGAAGTTTATAATGCAGAGCCGTAAAAATAAAAAATCATATTTTTTCACAAAAATTATCTTTTCGCCCCCAATTTTTTATTTTCCCAAGGGTAGGAGAAGAAATTAGACCACAAAAGTTGTTGCTCAATTTTTCCTGAGTACAATGATACCCCATATGTGGGGGTAAACCACTGTTTGGGCGCATAGCAGAGCTCGGAAGGGAAGGAGCGCCATTTGACTTTTCAATGCAAAATTGACTGGAATTGAGATGGGACACCATGTCGCGTTTGGAGAGCCCCTGATGTGCCTAAACATTAAAACCCCCCACAATTGACACCATTTTGGAAAGTAGACCCCCTAAGGAACTTATCTTGATGTGTTTTGAGAGCTTTGAACCCCCAAGTGTTTCACTACAGTTTATAACGCAGAGCCATGAAAATAATTTTTTTTTTTCAGAAAAATGATTTTTTAGCCCCCAGTTTTGTATTTTCACAAGGGTAACAGGATAAATTGGACTCCAAAAGTTGTTGTCCAATTTTTCCTGAGTAAGCTGATACCCCATATGTGGGGGGGAACCTGTTGTGAATCCGCTTTTTGGGCTCCCCTGGTGGTTGCTGGTGGTACTGGTGACTTGTGTGTGCTTTGCTGTCTCAGTTCACCTGCTCCCATCAGTGTTTGGGAGTTTCCTATTTAGATTTGCTCTCCAGTCATTTCCTTGCCGGTCATCATTGTAACCAGAGCCTTCGGTTGCATGTTCCTGCTACTAGTCTGCTGATCAGCTAAGTGGACTTTGTCCTTTTGTTTTGTATCTTTTGTCCAGTTTGCAGTTTTTGTTATTCTCTGTAGCTGGAAGCTCTTGCGGGCTGAAATTGCCACTCCTGTGTCATGAGTTGACACAGGAGTCTTAAAGTAATTTCAGGATGGTTTTTTGAAAGGGTTTTCAGTTGACCGTGAAGTCCTCTTTTGTATCCTTCTGCTATCTAGTAAGTGGACCTCTCTTTGCTAAATCTACTTTCATACTGTGTATGTCTTTTCCTCTTAACTCACCGTTATTACATGTGGGGGGCTGCTATCATCTTTTGGGGTATTTCCCTAGAGGTAAGCCAGGTCTGTTCCTTCCTCTACCAGGCGTAGTTAGTCCTCCGGCTGGCGCGTGGCATTTAGGAAGTCGTAGGTATGCTCCCTGGCTACTATTAGTTGTGTGGTAGATTTAGCTCACGGTCAGCTCGAGATTCCATCTCCCAGAGCTCGTCCGTTATTTTTGTGTTCTGATGTTTCCCTGCCATTGGGAATCATGACAGTTTGACCGGCCAATGTTAAAGTTATTGGCAGAAGAAAGGAGAGAAAAAAAGAAGTCTGTAGATTTTTTTTTTTTTTTTTTTTCCCCTATGCTTGCTCCATAGTTGGATCAGTTGTATTTCAGCTCTAATTATAGCCTTTGCCTTTCTCTCCTTCTAATCCTTGAATGGCTCTGATCTCACCTGTTTAAAGATGGACCCTCAGAGTTTGGCTGTAGGTTTAAATAATCTTGCTACCAAGGTTCAAAATTTACAAGATTTTGTTACACATACTCCGATGTCTGAACCTAAAATTCCTACACCAGAGGTGTTTTCCGGAGATAGATCTCGGTTCCTGAATTTCAAATATAATTGTAAATTGTTCCCTTCTCTCAGACCTCACTCCTCTGGAGATCCTGTCCAGCAGGTTAAGATTGTAATCTCTTTGCTGCGAGGTGACCCTCAAAATTGGGCATTTTCATTGACACCAGGGGATCCTGCGTTGCTCAATGTGGATGCGTTTTTTCTGGCTTTAGGGTTGCTTTATGAGGAACCTAATTTGGAGATTCAAGCTGAAAAAGCTTTGATAGCCCTATCTCAAGGGCAAGATGAAGCGGAGATATACTGCCAAAAATTTCGTAGATGGTCTGTGCTTACTCAGTGGAATGAGTGTGCCCTAGCGGCAAATTTCAGAGAGGGCCTTTCTGATGCCGTTAAAGATGTTATGGTCGGGTTCCCTGCGCCCACAGGTCTGAATGAGTCCATGACAATGGCTATTCAGATTGATCGGCGTTTGCGGGAGCGCAAACCCGTGCACCATTTGGCGGTATCTTCTGAAGAGACGCCAGAGAAAATGCAATGTGACAGAATTCTGTCCAGAAGAGAGCGGCAGAATTATAGGCATAAAAATGGGTTATGCTTCTATTGTGGTGATTCTGCTCATGTTATATCAGCATGCTCTAAACGTACAAGGAAGGTTGACAAGTCTATTTCAATTGGCACTTTACAGTCTAAATTTATTCTGTCTGTAACCTTGATTTGTTCATTATCAGTTATTACCGTGGATGCCTATGTGGACTCTGGCGCCGCTCTGAGTCTTATGGATTGGTCCTTTGCCAGGCGCTGTGGGTTTGATTTAGAGCCTCTGGAAGTCCCTATACCTCTGAAGGGTATTGATTCTACGCCTTTGGCTTGTAATAAACCACAATTCTGGACGCAAGTGACTATGCGTATGACTCCAGACCATCAGGAGGTGATTCGCTTCCTTGTGTTGTACAATTTGCATGATGTTTTGGTGCTCGGGGGGCTCATGGGGACGTACCTTTGGTTTCCATTTCGTCATCTTTTCCCTCTGAGATTCCGGCATTTTTGTCTGATTATCGTGATATTTTTGAGGAGCCAAAAATTGGTTCACTCCCTCCCCACAGAGATTGTGATTGCGCCATAGATCTGATTCCTGGCAGTAAATTTCCAAAGGGTCGTTTTTTTAACTTATCTGTACCTGAACATGCTGCTATGCGAGAGTATATTAAGGAGTCCCTGGAAAAGGGACACATTCGTCCTTCTTCATCTCCTTTAGGAGCTGGTTTTTTCTTTGTATCTAAAAAGGATGGCTCTCTGAGGCCTTGTATTGATTATCGACTCCTGAATAAAATTACAGTCAAATATCAGTATCCGTTGCCTTTGCTGACTGATTTGTTTGCTCGCATAAGGGGGGCTAAGTGGTTCTCTAAGATTGATCTTCGTGGGGCGTATAATTTGGTGCGAATTAAGCAGGGGGATGAGTGGAAAACCGCATTTAATACGCCTGAGGGCCATTTTGAGTATTTAGTAATGCCTTTCGGCCTTTCTAATGCACCTTCAGTCTTTCAGTCCTTAATGCATGATATTTTCCGTGAATATTTGGATAAATTTATGATTGTGTATTTGGATGATATTTTGATTTTTTCTGATGACTGGGAGTCTCATGTTCAACAGGTCAGGAGGGTTTTTCAGGTTTTGCGGGAGAATTCTTTGTGTGTAAAGGGTTCAAAGTGTGTTTTTGGAGTTCAAAAGATTTCCTTTTTGGGGTACATTTTTTCCCCTTCTTCTATTGAGATGGACCCTGTCAAGGTTCGGGCTATTTGTGACTGGACGCAGCCTACTTCTCTTAAGAGTCTTCAGAAATTCTTGGGCTTTGCTAATTTTTATCGTCGATTTATAACTGGTTTTTCTGGCGTTGCTAAACCTCTGACGGATTTAACCAAAAAGGGTGCTGATGTTGCCAATTGGTCCCCTGCTGCTGTGGAGGCCTTTCGGGACCTTAAGCGCCACTTTTTGTCTGCCCCTGTGTGGCGCCAGCCTGATGTTTCTCTTCCCTTTCAGGTTGAGGTCGATGCTTCCGAGATCGGAGCGGGGGCGGTTTTGTCGCAGAAAAGTTCCGACTGCTCAGTGATGAGACCTTGTGCGTTCTTTTCTCGAAAATTTTCGGCCGCCGAGCGAAACTATGATGTTGGTAATCGGGAGCTTTTGGCCATGAAGTGGGCATTTGAGGAGTGGCGTCATTGGCTTGAGGGTGCCAGACATCAGGTGGTAGTTTTGACGGATCACAAGAATCTGATTTATCTAGAGTCTGCCAGGCGCCTGAATCCTAGACAGGCACGATGGTCGTTGTTTTTTTTCTCGGTTTAATTTTGTGGTTTCATACTTACCGGGTTCTAAAAATGTTAAGGCAGATGCTCTTTCTAGGAGTTTTGAGCCTGACTCTCCTGGGGATTCTGAACCTGCTGGTGTCCTTAAGGATGGGGTGGTTTTGTCTGCTGTCTCCCCAGATCTGCGACGTGCTTTGCAAGAATTTCAGGCGGATAGACCTGATCGTTGTCCGCCTGGTAGACTGTTTGTTCCTGATGATTGGACCAGTAGAGTCATCTCGGAAGTTCATTCTTCTTCGCTGGCAGGTCATCCTGGAATTTTTGGTACCAGAGATTTGGTGGCTAGATCCTTCTGGTGGCCTTCCCTGTCTCGGGATGTGCGTGTTTTTGTGCAGTCTTGTGATGTGTGTGCTCGGGCCAAGCCTTGTTGTTCTAGGGCTAGTGGGTTATTGTTGCCCTTGCCTGTTCCGAAGAGGCCTTGGACGCACATCTCTATGGACTTTATTTCTGATCTCCCTGTTTCTCAGAAGATGTCTGTCATCTGGGTGGTGTGTGACCGTTTTTCTAAAATGGTTCATTTGGTACCATTGCCTAAGTTGCCTTCCTCATCTGAGTTGGTCCCTCTATTTTTTCAAAATGTGGTTCGCTTGCATGGTATTCCGGAAAACATCGTTTCTGACAGGGGAACCCAGTTCGTGTCTAGATTTTGGCGGGCATTCTGTGCCAGGTTGGGCATTGATTTGTCTTTTTCGTCTGCATTCCATCCTCAGACTAATGGCCAGACGGAGCGAACTAATCAAACCTTGGAGACTTATTTGAGGTGTTTTGTGTCTGCTGATCAGGATGACTGGGTTGCCTTTTGGCCGTTGGCAGAATTTGCTCTTAATAATCGGGCTAGTTCTGCCACTTTGGTTTCTCCTTTCTTTTGCAATTCAGGGTTTCATCCTCGTTTTTCATCTGGTCAGGTGGAATCTTCGGATTGTCCTGGAGTGGATGCGGTGGTGGATCGGTTGCATTGGATTTGGGGACAAGTGGTGGACAATTTGAAGTTGTCTCAGGAGAGGACTCAGCAGTTTGCTAACCGCCGTCGTCGTGTTGGTCCTCGCCTTCGTGTTGGGAACTTGGTGTGGTTGTCTTCCCGTTTTGTCCCTATGAGGGTTTCTTCTCCTAAGTTTAAGCCTCGGTTCATTGGTCCTTATAGGATTTTGGAGATACTTAACCCTGTGTCCTTTCGTTTGGACCTCCCGGCATCTTTCGCTATCCATAATGTATTCCATCGGTCGTTGTTGCGGAGATATGAGGTGCCGGTGGTTCCTTCTACTGAACCTCTTGCTCCTGTGCTGGTGGAGGGTGAATTGGAGTACGTTGTAGAGAAGATCTTGGATTCCCGTATTTCCAGACGGAGACTTCAATATCTGGTTAAATGGAAGGGCTATGGTCAGGAAGATAATTCTTGGGTAACTGCCTCTGATGTTCATGCCTCGGATTTGGTTCGTGCCTTTCATAGGGCTCATCCAGATCGCCCTGGCGGTTTTCGTGAGGGTTCGGTGCCCCCTCCTTAAGGGGGGGGTACTGTTGTGAATCCGCTTTTTGGGCTCCCCTGGTGGTTGCTGGTGGTACTGGTGACTTGTGTGTGCTTTGCTGTCTCAGTTCACCTGCTCCCATCAGTGTTTGGGAGTTTCCTATTTAGCCTTGCTCTCCAGTCATTTCCTTGCCGGTCATCATTGTAACCAGAGCCTTCGGTTGCATGTTCCTGCTACTAGTCTGCTGATCAGCTAAGTGGACTTTGTCCTTTTGTTTTGTATCTTTTGTCCAGTTTGCAGTTTTTGTTATTCTCTGTAGCTGGAAGCTCTTGCGGGCTGAAATTGCCACTCCTGTGTCATGAGTTGACACAGGAGTCTTAAAGTAATTTCAGGATGGTTTTTTGAAAGGGTTTTCAGTTGACCGTGAAGTCCTCTTTTGTATCCTTCTGCTATCTAGTAAGTGGACCTCTCTTTGCTAAATCTACTTTCATACTGTGTATGTCTTTTCCTCTTAACTCACCGTTATTACATGTGGGGGGCTGCTATCATCTTTTGGGGTATTTCCCTAGAGGTAAGCCAGGTCTGTTCCTCCCTCTACCAGGCGTAGTTAGTCCTCCGGCTGGCGCATGGCATTTAGGAAGTCGTAGGTATGCTCCCTGGCTACTATTAGTTGTGTGGTAGATTTAGCTCACGGTCAGCTCGAGATTCCATCTCCCAGAGCTCGTCCGTTATTTTTGTGTTCTGATGTTTCCCTGCCATTGGGAATCATGACAGGAACCACTGTTTGGGTGCATGGCAGAGCTCGGAAGGGAAGGAGTGCCATTTGGAATGCAGACTTAGATGGATTGGTCTGCAGGCGTCACGTTGCATTTGCAGAGCCCCTGATGTACCCAAACAGTACAACCCCCCCACAAGTGACCCCATATTGGAAACTAGACCTCCTGAGGAGCTTATCTAGATGTGTTTTGAGAGCTTTGAACCCCCAAGTGTTTCACTACAGTTTATAACGCAGAGCCGTGAAACTAAAAATGCTTTTTTTTCAGAAAAATGATATTTAGCCCCCCAGTTTTATATTTTCACAAGGGTAACAGGACAAATTAGACCCCAATAGTTGTTGTCCAATTTGTCCTGAGTACGCTGAAACCCCATATGTGGGGGGGAACCACTGTTTGGGCGCATGGCAGAGCTCGGAAGGGAAGGAGTGCCATTTGGAATGCAGACTTAGATGGATTGGTCTGCAGGCGTCATGTTGCATTTGTAGAGCCCCTGATGTACCCAAACAGTATAAACCCCCCATAAGTGACCTCACATTGGAAACTAGACCTCCCAAGGAACTTATCTAGATGTGTTGTGAGAACTTTGAACCCCCAAGTGTTTCACTACAGTTTACAACGCAGTGCTGTGAAAATAAAAAATCCTTTTTTCCCACAAAAATGATTTTTAGCCCCCCAAATTTTTATTTTCCCAGAGATAACAAGAGAACTTGGACCCCAAAAGTTGTTGTCCAATTTGTCCCGAGTACGCTGATGCCCCATATGTTGGGGTAAACCCCTGTTTGGGCGCACGTGAGAGCTCGGAAGGGAAGGAGCACTGTTTTACTTTTTCAACGCAGAATTGTCTGGAATTGAGATCGGACGCCATGTCGCGTTTGGAGAGCCCCTGATGTGCCTAAACAGTGGAAACTCCCCAATTCTACCTGAAACTAATCCAAACACACCCCTAGCCCTAATCCAAACTGTAACCCTAACCACACCCCTAACCCTGACACACCCCTAATTCTAATCTCAACCCTAATCCCAACTGTAAATGTAATCCAAACCCTAACCCTAACTTTAGCCCCAACCCTAACTTTATCCCCAACCCTAACTTTAGCCCCTACCTTATCCCTAACTTTAGCCCCACCCTAACTTTAGCTCCAACCCTAGCCCCAACCCTAACCCTAACCCTAGCCCTAACCCTAGCCCTAACCCTAGCCCTAACCTTAACCCTAGCCCTAACCCTAGCTCTAACCCTAACCCTAGCCCTAACCCTAGCCCTAGCCCTAACCCTAGCCCTAATGGGAAAATGGAAATAAATACATTTTTTTAATTTTATTATTTTTCCCTAACTAAGGGGGTGATGAAGGGGGGTTTGATTTACTTTTATAGCATTTTTTATATCAGATTTTTATGATTGGCAGCTGTCACACACTAAAAGACGCTTTTTATAGCAAAAAAGTTTTTGCGTCTCCATATTTTGAGACCTATAATTTTTCCGTATTTTGGTCCACAGAGTCATGTGAGGTCTTGTTTTTTGCAGGACGAGTTGACGTTTTTATTGGTAATATTTTTGGACATGTGACAGTTTTTGATCACTTTTTATTCCGATTTTTGTGAGGCAGAATGACCAAAAACCAGCTATTCATGAATTTCTTTTGGGGGAGGCGTTTATACCGTTTTACGTTTGGTAAAATTGATAAAGCAGTTTTATTCGTCGGGTCAGTACGATTACAGCGATATCTCAATTATATCATTTTTTTATGTTTTGGCGCTTTTATACGATAAAAACTATTTTATAGAAAAAATAATTATTTTGGCATTGCTTTATTCTGAGGACTATAACTTTTTTATTTTTTTGGTTATAATGCTATATGGCAGCTCGTTTTTTGCGGGACAAGATGACGTTTTCAGCGGTACCATGTTTATTTATATCCATCTTTTTGATTGCGTGTTATTTCACTTTTTGTTCGGCGGTATGATAATAAAGCGTTGTTTTTTGGCCCGTTTTTTTTGTTTTTTTTCTTACGGTGTTCACTGAAGGGGTTAACTAGTGGGACAGTTTTATAGGTTGGGTCGTTGCAGACACAGCGATACTAAATATGTGTACTTTTATTGTTTTGCTTGTTTTTTTTTAGATAAAGAAATGTATTTATGGGAATAATATTTTTTTTTTTCGTCTTTATTTAGGAATTTGCTTTTTTTTTTTTTTTTTTTACACATGTGGACATTTTTTTTTTTACTTTTTTACTTTGTCCCAGGGGGGGACATCACAGATCGCCGATCTGATAGTGTGCACAGCACTCTATCAGATCGGCGCTCTCACTCACATCGCTGCAGGCTGCAGCTTTCATCTGCAGCCTGCTCCGGACCCAGAAGTACTCCCTGCAGGATCCAGATGCAGCCCTGCGGCCATTTTGGATCCGGGGCCTGCAGGGAGGAGACGCTCGGTACAAGGTGAGTACATTCCCTTGTACCGATCGTCTCAGGGAAGCCCGCAGGGAGCCCCCTCCCTGCGCGATGCTTCCCTGTACCTCCGGTACACCGCGATCATGTTTGATCGCGGTGTGCCGGGGGTTAATGTGCCGGGGGCGGTCCGTGACCACTCCTGGCACATAGTGCCGGATGTCAGCTGCGATAGGCAGCTGACACCCGGCCGCGATCGGCCGCGCTCCCCCCGTGAGCGCGGCCGATCGGCTATGACGTACTATCCCGTCACTGGGAATTAAGTCCCAGGTCACCTTGACGGGATAGTACGTCATATGGGATTAAGGGGTTAATGTTAGCGTTTTTTTCACTGTTTTATAGCGTTTTTATAGCGAAAAACCACGAAAAAAAACCAAAAAATCTGCTACGTGTGCACACAGCCTTAAAGGGTCGTGCAATATGACTTAGGATAAAAGCCAAATCAGTATCTCAATTCGCAGACACAGTGTTTCGGGCTGTTGGCCCTCATCAGTGTGAAGCATGAGAACTAGTTTGGTTAGATGAGAGGCTCTGGAATGGGATCTAAGGGGGTAAGGTTTCTCCTTGTGCAGAGTGACATACCAGCTCTGGCTTGTCAAGGTAAGGTTATTCACCGTGCAATGCTCCTCTGGGAAATTTAATATGCAAATTGCCTCTTCAAAGAAAAAGAGGTCTTAAACTATATACCGCTACCTGTTGGAAGCAGCAACCCTACAAGTCACAATCAACCCTTTAACGAGTCATGCAATATGACTTAGGATAAAAGCAAAATCAGTATCTCAATTTGCAGACACGGTGTTTTGGGCTTTTGGCCCTCGTCAGTGCGAAGCATGAGAACTAATTTGGCTAGGTGAGAGGCACATCATGTTGCGTTTGGAAAGCCCATGATGTGCGTAAATAGTGGAAACTCCACACAAGTGACCCCATTTTGGAAAAGAGACCTCCAAGGAACTTACTTAGATGTGTGATGAGCACTTTGAACCCCCAAGTGCTTCAGATAAGTTTATAACATTTGTCAACATATGACCCACACCCATTACCACGCACTCGGGATGGGTAACACTTTAAACAACCATTAAACATACTCATCTGCTCAACAATTATTAAACTGCCTGCAGAATAAAAAGTGTTGTACTTTTTTTTAGATAAAACAGTTATAACTTTATTAAAGACAAACAATACACAAACTATGCCTCAAACCATAATTATATAAATAGCAGATAGGCGTAGAGACAATCCTAAGGCCATGTGCACACGTTAAGTATTTTTCGCGTTTTTTTCGCGTTTTTTCGCTATAAAAACGTGATAAAAACGCGAAAAAAACGCTAACATATGCCTCCTATTATTTTAAGTGTATTCCGCATTTTTTGTGCAAATGTAGCCTTTTTTTCCACGAAAAAATCGCATCGCGGAAAAAAAAGCAACATGTTCATTAAAATGCGGAATTGCAGGGGATTCCGCACACCTAGGGGTCCATTGATCTGCTTACTTCCCGCACGGGGCTGTGCCCACGATGCGGGAAGTAAGCAGATTATGTGCGGTTGGTACCCAGGGTGGAGGAGAGGAGACTCTCCTCCACGCACTGGGCACCATATAAGTGGTCAAAAAATAAGAATTAAAATAAAAAATAGTCATATACTCACCCTCGATGTCTTCCCGCCTCCACTGCATGCTGTCGCTTCGGTTCCTGTAGCTGGTGTGCGGTGAAAGACCTTGCCGATGACGTCACTGTCCTGTGATTGGTCGTGAGCGGTCATGTGACCGCTCACGTGACCGTGACGTCACGGAAGGTCCTGTGCGCACACACCAGCTATACGGAACGGACGCCGGTGAGATGTCTGGGTGAGTATAAGCATTTTTTTATTTTTTTTATTATTTTTAAACATTCTATCTTTTACTATAGATGCTGCATAAGCTGCATCTATAGTAAAAAGTTGGTCACACTTGTCAAACGCTATGTTTGACAAGTGTGACCAACCTGTCAGTCAGTTTTCCAAGCGATGCTACAGATCGCTTGGAAAACTTTAGCATTCTGCAAGCTAATTACGCTTGCAGAATGCTAAAAAAACGCGAAAAAAACGGAAAAAAAACGCAAAAAAAAAAAATGCGGATTTCTTGCAGAAAATTTCCGGTTTTCTTCAGGAAATTTCTGCAAGAAATCCGCAACGTGTGCACATACCCTTAGGGTAGCAGAAAGCATCAGGTAATACGAACAATCATTTATTTGTTAAATCCACCAATAGAGCATGCTGAGATAACATCATAAACATTAATATATTTACCACACATTGTGAATTGTCCTTGGTTAAAGATGTTGTTGATTATTTATGCTACAGACCTGGATGTTAATTAAATTACAACAAGCAAGGACTGTGCACCCTGCACTATTATATTTACCAGTCCATTGAGCAAACCAAGGCCAGCTATGCTGCAAACAATGAGTCTCAACACCCTATATGCATGAAATACACACATTATCTTTTTAAATAATGGTAGATGCTGCATTCAGCCATCAGACTTAATATAACTCAGCTTGCCTATTAGGGAAAAAAAACCTGATCCGAAAATTTACTACTGAAAATAATGCAAACCAGGGCCTTAATAAATAAATGTTTATGGCGCAGAACCATACATATAACAGATAATCACCCAAAATAATGGAGATTAATATAACAGGCCCATGGATACCAACATTGGAAAAGTTTCCTCAGCAAACTAAATGT
Organism: Ranitomeya variabilis; assembly: GCF_051348905.1. Taxonomy (NCBI): domain Eukaryota; kingdom Metazoa; phylum Chordata; class Amphibia; order Anura; family Dendrobatidae; genus Ranitomeya; species Ranitomeya variabilis. The sequence goes on from NC_135236.1 coordinate 594,876,531, forward strand.
CAAATTCAGTACATGCATTAGATTTTCAGGTGTCACAGCCAGATACTCAAAAAATCAACATGTAAGAGGGCAGCCGGACGCAATACCCACCATATATCTATGTAATACACCTGATTGTTTAATCAAAACTCAAAACCTCGCAATCATATGAGGTAATGCAAGTGTCTCTCCAACTGAATGAAATCTAAAGCAAGGAAACTATCATGTACGTATTACCTGACAATGTAACGCTCCCTGCTCCCAGCCAGTCGTGGCACGCCAACCTCTGCAAACCCCTGGGGTCACAGGGTGCAGCAGATGGACTTTAGTGAGATCCCTGAAATTCACCCCACTATGCTGGTGATTGATATCGCTCTGACCCTCGGTGGCTTTTCAGCTCGTGCCTGAGGACGCCATGAGTCAGATGCTGAGATCAAGCGGGAGTTCCCACCCTATACTGACCGGTTGTGAGGACTAATAAAAGATTACCGCACAGAGTGCGTACAGCGCCACTCTGGCGGATGCGACTGGTTTGATGCAGTAAAGATCTTGCTCTAGCGTTTAGGATAGCACTGTCAGGCGCTAGGTAGCTCCAACATTCGCGAGCATTCAACAACACTAGGAAAGGAAATGATTAAGGAGCAATCATCAGAACAGGCATGCATCCACACACACAATAACAGGTTTATACTAGCAAATGGCCGTGTGGCCATGCGAACCTTTTATATCTGTAGTTCTGCAGGACCTTCCCAATTGGTCCATAGGGGCTGCCACAGGACCTGAGCACATGACCCCCGACCTCCAATGAGAAGTCATCCCTTGGGCATGCTCAGAAGAAGAAAAGCAGGACTTAGTCCCTGGAGCACCTGCTCGCTGCTGATCAGTGCTGGTTACAATGACTGAGCCTGGAAGGGCAGCAGTAACCAAACGCACAGTGTCTGCCTGAGCCAGGTGCTGGGACTGATGTCTCTGCTGGGCAGGCTCCACTGCGGCTGGAGGAGAATGGGAGACCGCAGCAGAGGTGGTTCGAGATTCCCCCTGTGCAGTGGTGGGAACTCAACACAACACATAGAGCCATGAAAACTAAAAATCATATTTTTTTGCTCAAAAATGATATTTTCGTCCTAAATTTTTTATTTTACCAAATGTAACAGGAGAAATTCGACCGCAAAAGTTGCTGTGCAAATTGTCCTGAGCATGCTGATATCCCATTTGTGGGGGTAAACCACTCTTTGGGTGCATGGCCGAGCTCGGAAGGGAAGCATCACCGTTTGACTTTTTCAAAGCAAAATTGGCTGGAAGTGAGATCGGACACCATGTCTCGTTTGGAGAGACCCTGATGTGTGTAAACAGTGGAAACTCCCCATAAGTGACCCCATTTTAGAAACTATACCCCCCAAGGAACTTATCTAGATGTGTGGTGAGCAATTTTAACCCCAAGTGCTCCACATAAGTTTATGCCATAGAGCTGTGAAAATAAAAAAAATCATTTTTTCCACAGAAATGATTTTTTTCGCCTCCAAATTTTAATTTTCCCAAGGGCAACATGAGAAATTTGACCCCTCCAAAAAGTTGTGCAATTTGTCCTGAGTATGCTGATACCCCATATGTGGGTTTAAACCACTGTTTGGGTACATGGCATAGCTCCGAAGGAAAGGAGCACAATTTGACTTTTTCAATGCAAAATTGGCTGGAATTGAGATTGGATGTCATGTCACATTTGGAGATCCCCTCATATGCCTAAACGGGGGAAACCCCCCACAAGTGACCCGATTTTTTAAACTATACACCCAAAGAACTTATCCAGATGTGTGGTAAGCACTTTGAACCCTCAGGTGCTTCACAGATGTTTATAATGTTGAGCCATGAAATTAATAAAATCATATTTTCCTTACACAAATGTTATTTTAGTCCCAAATTTTGCATTTTCATAAGGGTAACAAGAGACATTGCACCATATACACACGTGGTCAAAATTGTTGGTACCCCGCGTTTAATGACAGAAAAACCCACAATAGTCACAAAAATAACTTAAATCTGATAAAAGTAATAATAAATAAAAGATCTATGAAAATGAACAAATGAAAGTCAGACATTGCTTTTCAACAATGCTTCCACATAATAAAAAAAAAAAAAAAAAAAACTCATGAAACTGGCCTAGACAGAAATGATGGTACCCTTAACTTAATATTTTGCTGCACAACCTTTTGAGTCAATGACTGCAATCAAACGATTCCTGTAACTGTCATTGAGACTTCTGCACCTGTCAACAGGTATTTTGGTCCACTCCTCAAGAGAAAACTGCTCCAGTTGTCTCGTGTTTGAAGGTTGCCTTTTCCAGATGTCATGATTCAGCTCTTTACAAAGATGCTCAATAGGATTTAGGTCAGGGCTCATAGAACGCCACTTCAGAATAGTCCAATGTTTTCCTCTTAGCCATTTTGGGGTGTTTTTAGCTGTGTGTTTTGGGTCATTGTCCTGTTGCAAGACTCATGACTTGTGACTGAGACCAAGCTTTCTGACATTGGGCAGTACATTCTCTCTAAAATCCCTTGATAGTCGTGAGATTTGATTGTACCCTGTATAGATTCTAGACACCCTGTGCCAGATGCAGCAAAGCAGCCCCAGAACTGTTATGATCCTTAGTGGTTGAGGATCACGAATTACTCCAGCTATGTAACAAACATAGGACAAGCTCTAGGGAGGTGGCAAACTGGACTGACCGCAAATCTAAACCTATCCAAACACACTAGAAGTAGCCGGTGAACGTGCCTAAAAATCCTAGACGTCTCGAGCCAGCCTGAGGAACTAACTACCCCTAGAGAGAAAGAAAGACCTCTCTTGCCTCCAGAGAAATAATCCCCAAAGATATAGAAGCCCCCAACAAATAATAACGGTGAGGTAAGAGGAAGGCACATACACAGGAGTGAAAACAGATTCAGCAAATGAGGCCCACTAATACTAGATAGCAGAAAATAGTAAAGGGGTCTGTGCGGTCAGTAAAAACCCTTACAAAATATCCACACTGAGATTTCAAGAACCCCCGCACCAACTAACGGTGTGGGGGGAGAAACTCAGTCCCCTAGAGCAACCAGCAAGCGAGGAGATCACATCTTAGCAAGCTGGACAAGAAACATAATGAATGCTGATAATCAAAAAATGAACGGACAAAAACTTAGCTTGTCTTGGAGAGGCTGGGAGCAAGGTAATCACAAGGAATCTGAAGAGCACTGAATACATTGATAGCAGGCAAAGAACTGAGTATGCAGGTGAGCTAAATAGGAAACCAACCAGGATAACGAACCAGCTGATGCAGCCAACCTGCAGAAAGACAACACTACACAGTACCGCTTGTGACCACTAGAGGGAGCCTAAAAATAGAGTTCACAACAGTACCCCCCCTTGAGGAGGGGTCACCGAACCCTCATCAAAACCTCCAGGGCGATCAGGATGAGCCGCGTGGAAGGCACGAACCAAATCGGCCGCATGAACATCAGAGGCGACAACCCAGGAATTATCCTCCTGACCATAGCCCTTCAACTTCACCAAATACTGAAGCCTCCGTCTAGAGATACGAGAATCCAAAATCTTCTCCACCATGTACTCCAATTCTCCCTCGACCAGCACCGGAGCAGGAGGCTCAACAGAAGGAACCACAGGTACCACATACCTCCGCAACAAAGACCTATGGAACATATTATGAATGGCAAACGATGCTGGGAGATCCAAACGAAAAGACACCGGGTTAAGGATTTCCAAGATCTTATAAGGACCGATGAAGCGAGGCTTGAATTTAGGAGAGGAGACCTTCATAGGAACATACCGAGAAGACAGCCACACCAAATCCCCAACACGAAGTCGGGGACCCACACCGCGGCGGCGGTTGGCAAAGCGCTGAGCCTTCTCCTGTGACAACCTCAAATTGTCCACCAAATGGTTCCAAATATGCTGCAACCTATCCACCACAGAATCCACCCCAGGACAGTCAGAAGACTCAACCTGACCCGAGGAAAAACGAGGATGGAAACCAGAATTGCAGAAAAAAGGTGAAACTAAAGTAGCAGAACTAGCCCGATTATAAAGGGCAAACTCGGCCAATGGCAAAAAAGTCACCCAATCATCCTGATCAGCAGAAACAAAACATCTCAAATAAGTTTACAACGTCTGATTAGTTCGCTCGGTTTGGCCATTAGTCTGAGGATGGAAGGCCGACGAAAAAGATAAATCAATACCCATCTTAGCACAAAAAGTCCGCCAAAACCTGGACACAAACTGGGATCCTCTATCAGACACAATATTTTCAGGAATGCCGTGCAAGCTAACCACATTCTGAAAAAATAGAGGAACCAAATCGGAGGAGGAAGGCAACTTAGGCAAGGGCACCAAATGGACCATCTTGGAAAAACGATCACACACCACCCAGATGACAGACATTTTCTGAGATACTGGAAGATCCAAAATAAAATCCATGGAAATGTGCGTCCAAGGCCTTTTCGGGACAGGAAAGGCAAAAGCAAACTGCTGGCACGAGAACAGCAAGGCTTAGCCCGAGCACAAATCCCACAAGACTGCACAAAGGAACGCACATCCTGCGACAAGGAAGGCCACCAGAAGGACCTAGCCACCAAATCTCTGGTACCAAAAATCCTAGGATGACCCGCCAACACCGAAGAATGAACCTCGGAAATAACTCTGCTGGTCCATCTATCCGGGACAAACAGTCTCTCTGGTGGACAACGGTCAGGTCTATCCGCCTGAAATTTCTGCAGCACTCGTCGCAAATCTGGGGAAATGGCAGACAAAATCACTCCCTCTCTGAGAATACCAGCCGGCTCAGAAACTCCCGGAGAGTCAGGCACAAAACTCCTAGAAAGGGCATCAGCCTTCACGTTCTTCGAACCAGGCAGGTATGAGACCACGAAGTTGAAACGGGAGAAAAACAGCGACCAACGAGCCTGTCTAGGATTCAGGCGCTTGGCAGATTCAAGGTAAATCAGGTTTTTGTGATCAGTCAAGACCACCACACGATGTTTAGCTCCTTCGAGCCAATGTCGCCACTCCTCAAATGCCCACTTCATAGCCAACAACTCCCGATTACCAACATCATAATTCCGCTTGGCAGGCAAAAACTTTCTTGAAAAGAAAGCACATGGCTTCATCACAGAGCCATGAGAGCTTCTCTGCAACAAAACAGCCCCTGCTCCAATCTCAGAAGCATCAACCTCGACCTGGAAGGGGAGAGAGACATCTGGTTGACATAAGACTGGAGCTGAAGAAAACCGGTGCTTCAGATCCCGAAAAGCCTCCATGGCCGCAGGAGACCAATTAGTCACATCAGAACCCTTCTTGGTCAAATCCGTCAAAGGTTTAACCACGCTAGAAAAATTAGCGATGAAACGACGGTAAAAATTTGCAAAACCCAAGAATTTCTGAAGACTCTTAACAGACGTAGACTGAGTCCAGTCATGAATAGCCTGGACCTTGACTGGATCCATCTCCACAGTAGAAGGAGAAAAAATAAAACCCAAAAAGGAGACCTTCTGTACTCCGAAGAGGCATTTTGAGCCCTTCACAAATAAAGCATTAGCACGCAGGACCTGAAACACCATCCTGACCTGCTTCACATGGGACTCCCAATCATCAGAAAAGACCAAAATGTCATCCAGATAAACAATCATAAATTTATCCAGATATTCTCGGAAGATGTCATGCATAAAGGACTGAAACACAGAAGGAGCATTAGAGAGTCCAAAAGGCATCACCAAGTACTCAAAATGGCCTTCGGGCGTATTAAATGCTGTTTTCCATTCATCTCCCTGCTTAATGCGCACAAGGTTATATGCACCACGGAGATCTATCTTAGTGAACTGGCCCCCTTAATCCGAGCAAGCAAATCAGACAATAGTGGCAAAGGATACTGAAATTTGACTGTGATTTTATTCAGAAGACGATAATCTATACAAGGTCTCAAAGAACCGTCCTTCTTGGCCACAAAAAAAAATCCTGCACCAAGAGGGGAAGAGGATGGGCGAATATGTCCCTTCTCCAAAGACTCCTTTATATAATTCCGCATCACGGCATGCTCTGGTATAGACAAATTAAAAAGTCGTCCCTTAGGGAATTTACTACCAGGAATTAAATTTATAGCACAGTCACAATCCCTATGAGGGGGCAGGGCACTGGACATGGGCTCATCAAATACATCCTGGTAGTCAGACAAAAACTCAGGGACCTCAGAAGGAGTGGAAGAAGCAATAGACACCAACGGAGTATCGCCATGAATTCCCTGACAACCCCAACTTGACACAGACATAGCTTTCCAATCTAAAACTGGATTATGAGTCTGCAGCCATGGCAGACCAAAAACAACAACATCATGCAAATTATGCAAAACAAGAAAGCGAATCACCTCCTGATGTACGGGAGTCATGCACATGGTCATTTGCATCCAATACTGAGGCTTATTCTCAGCCAATGGCGTAGCATCAATTCCCCTCAGAGGAATAGGAAATTCCAAAGGCTCCAGGACAAAACCACAGCGCCTGGCAAACGACAAATCCATCAGATTCAGGGCAGCACCCGAATCCACAAAAGCAATAACCGGGTAGGACGACAAAGAACAAGTCAAAGTAACAGACAAAATAAATTTAGGCTGTATCGTACCAATGGTGACAGGTTTAGCGATTTTTTAAACGTTTAGAGCATGCTGAGATAACATGAGTAGAATCACCACAGTAAAAGCACAACCCATTTTGAGGTCTATGATTTTGTCGCTCAATTCTGGTCAGAGTTCGGTCACATTGCATAGACTCAGGTCTCTATTCAGAAAATACCGCCAAAGGATGAGCAGATTTGCGCTCCCGCAAACGCCGATCAACCTGAATGGCTAAAGCCATATAATCACTCAGACTTGTAGGGGTGGGAAACCCCACCATAACATTATTAACGGCCTCAGAAAGACCTTCTCTGAAATTTGCAGCCAGGGCACACTCATTCCATTGAGTAAGCACCGACCATTTCCGAAATTTTTGACAATACACCTCTGCTTCATCCTGACCTTGAGAGATAGCCAGCAACGCTCTTTCTGCCTGATTCTCAAGATTAGGCTCCTCATAAAGCAGTCCAAGAGCCAGAAAAAATGCATCTACATTAAGCAATGCAGGATCTCCTGGCGCCAGAGAGAAGGCCCAATCTTGAGGGTCGCCACGCAACAAGGAGATAACAATTTTAACTTGCTGAGCGGAATCACCAGAGGAACGAGGTCTCAGAGACAGAAATAACTTACAATTATTCTTAAAATTCTGAAACCTAGATCTATCTCCAGAAAACAACTCAGGAATGGGCATCTTTGGTTCTGACATAGGGCTATGAATAACAAAATCCTGAATACTTTGCACCCGTGCAGCAAGATGATCCACACTAGAAGTCAGAGTCTGAACATTCATGTCTGCAGCTGAGCTCAAAACCACCCAGAGTTCAAGGGGATGAAAGGAGCTAAACAGACTGCAGCAAAGGAAAAGCGGGAGGAAAAAAAAAAATGTACTCAGGTCTTCTTTTTATCCCACTTCTGCGATGCATTAAACACTTTTTTGGCCTGCTATACTGTTATGATCCTTAGTGGTTGAGGATCACGAATTACTCCAGCTAAGTAACAAACATAGGACAAGCTCTAGGGAGGTGGCAAACTGGACTGACCGCAAATCTGAACCTATCCAAACACACTAGAAGTAGCCGGTGAACGTGCCTAAAAATCCTAGACGTCTCGAGCCAGCCTGAGGAACTAACTACCCCTAGAGAGAAAGAAAGACCTCTCTTGCCTCCAGAGAAATAATCCCCAAAGATATAGAAGCCCCCAACAAATAATAACGGTGAGGTAAGAGGAAGGCACATACACAGGGGTGAAAACAGATTCAGCAAATGAGGCCCACTAATACTAGATAGCAGAAAATAGTAAAGGGGTCTGTGCGGTCAGTAAAAACCCTTACAAAATATCCACACTGAGATTTCAAGAACCCCCGCACCAACTAACGGTGTGGGGGGAGAAACTCAGTCCCCTAGAGCAACCAGCAAGCAAGGAGATCACATCTTAGCAAGCTGGACAAGAAACATAATGAATGCTGATAATCAAAAAATGAACGGACAAAAACTTAGCTTGTCTTGGAGAGGCTGGGAGCAAGGTAATCACAAGGAATCTGAAGAGCACTGAATACATTGATAGCAGGCAAGGAACTGAGTATGCATGTGAGCTAAATAGGAAACCAACCAGGATAACGAACCAGCTGATGCAGCCAACCTGCAGAAAGACAACACTACACAGTACCGCTTGTGACCACTAGAGGGAGCCTAAAAATAGAGTTCACAACACAGAACATAACATAGCCTCCTGCATGTTTCACAATGGGGACAGTGTTTTTTTCTTGATATGCTTCATTTTTCCATCTGTGAACATAAAGCTGATGTGCCTTGCCAAAAAGTTCAATTTTTGTCTCATCTGTCCATAGGACATTCTCCCAGAAGCTTTGTGGCTTGTCAACATGTAGTTTGACAAATTAGTCTTACTTTTTTATGATTTTTTTTCAACAATGTTGTCCTTCTTGGTCGTCTCCCATGAAGTTCACTTTGGCTCATACAACGACGGAAGGTGCGATCTGACACTGATGTTCCTTGAGCGAAAAGTTCAACTTTAATCTGCTTAGAAGTTTTTCTGGGCTCTTTTATTACCAATCTTATTATTGGTGTCTTTGATTTGTCATCAATTTTCCTCCTGAGGCCACGTCCAGGGAGGTTGGCTACAGTCCCATGGATCTTACATTTCTGAATAATACGTGCAACTGTAGTCATAGGAACATCAAGCTGCTTGGAGATGGTCTTTGAACTTTTACCTTTAACATGTTTGTCTATAATTTTCTTTCTAATCTCCTGAGACAACTCTTTCCTTCGCTTCCTCTGGTCCATATTTAGTGTGATGCACACCATGTTACCAAACAGCACAGTGAGTATCTGTAGCCAAATATACAGGCCCACTCACTGATTCCAAGATTGTAGACACCTGTGATGCTAGTTAATGGACATACCATGATTTAACATGTCCCTTTTGTCACATTATTTTCAGGGATACTGTCATTTCAGTTCAGGCCTATTTCAAGAGTTTTATTTTTTTTTTATTTTGTGGAAGCATGGTTGAAAAGCAATATCTGACTTGCATTTGTTCATTTCATAGATCTTTTATTTATTATTACTTTTGTCAGATTCAAGTTATTTCTGTGATCATTGTGCATTTTTCTGTCATTAAGCGAGGGGTACCAACAATTTTGAACACGTGTGTAATTTGTTGTGCAATTTCTCTTGAGTACGCCAATACCCCTTATTTAGGAGAATACTACTTTTGAGTCACAGTGCAAAGATCAGAAGGTTAATAAATATCACAGTTCACGTATGGTGGGTCAAGATTACACTTTATCTTGTATTTGTATATTTATAGAAATTATAGTGAAAGATATATTCTTAGATAGACCACCAGGGTGCACTGTGTGACAAATACTGTGGAATCCACAGTGAAAGACCGAACTAAAACTAAAGCAATACAGCAAGGACCAAATACCAAAAAATAAAAATCAAAGCATAGGATTATTAAAATATGCCTTTATTTTATGAAAGTGGCAATGGTTACAATAAAAAAAAGGGTTTTTTTTATAAAAATTATTATATAACAAATTAAACAAACTTGCGCGGTACCAGGTATAATTATCATTCCTTAATTATCCCCCTATTACTATATAAGGATATATTAAAACGTGCTGTACAAAAATAGATCTCCCTTGTGTAAGAAGAGCATAAAACTCATATTCATTGTGAAAGATAAAAAATAAAATATAAAAAATATTTTTAAAAATATAACAAATATAGAAAAATCCTCATAATCACAAATATATAATTATAAAGTGTGCAAATATACCACAATATAAATAAAGTGACCGAGTGCTTCAGTGTGAAATTTTAATTATTTCCAACCACCAACAAAAAACCTAGAGGGTGTGCAGGAACCTATCACTAGGTTCACAGGTGCCAGCATATGCTGGAATCACGTGCATAGAAAAGGACTTTTTTTGTACAGCCACTATATGATTATATATACCTTAGGGGTCCAGAACCTGTGCCTGCGCCTCGCCCGACGCGCGTTTCGGAGTTAATTATCCTTCGTCAGGGGGAGTAACAGTTTAATTTCTAAAGGGCTTTTTATAGTGTGTCCTATTTCCGAGCGCTGCGGTCCGGGTGTAACCGGCGCGTGCGCAATCAGGAGGACCAGTGACTCCGGCCCCCACGTCACATGATCGGCTGCATGGGAACGGAGTACCCAGCATAACCACGGCAACATGGACGCAGGAAGCCGGAGCCGCCGGACACAGACCGCGCACGCGCACAGCCAGGAACGCTGCGTGGGAAAACCTTGTATTATAACCCGAGCGGGCATAAAGATTCAATGGCTGATAGGGGAAATTAGATGAAAAGACAGACCGATAATGCCTTGAAGATGTGTGATGGCATATATATGAGAAAAACTCCCATATTAAATAGTCCCAGGCAAATAATTAATTAGTTTGCTGAGACATAAAAATGATGAAAAATAATATATAAATAATTTGTGATATGGGAATAAATCCCACATATAAAGCAAAAACCATATACATATGAATATCTACTATCTCAAGAGAAATTAATTATTTGCTACATATACAATATTAGAGGACAAAAAATTATTAAATACAAGTGAAGAATATAATAAAATTCAGAATAATTATACTGAAAAATAATATATGAATAATTTGTGATATGGGAATAAATCCCATATATAAAGCAAAAATTATATACATGTGAATATCTACTATCCCAAGAAAAATTAATTATATGCTACATATACAATATTAGAGGACAAAAAATTATTAAGTACAAGTGTAAAATATAATAAAATTCAGAATAATTATAATGACCGCAATTACCAGGGTTAGACCATGTATGTAATCACAGTAGACTGCATATAACATAGATACCTAAATATGTCACATATTTGATTGAATTTGTAGGTCAAAAACCCCATAGTTCCTCTACAGTCACTTGAATTATATTTGTTATACATAATTTGTTACTGAAAAAATTAAATTGTCCTTTTCTTCCACAGGTTTGGCCCTCTTTATCTTGAATCATGGCAACGGAGTCCGCACACGGTAAGTTGATCGACTGTCTGAATTCCAAATCCACTCACAGGGAAAATTGTAGAACAAATGAAACTAAGAAATATGATGAAAATGTTAGAATATAAAATTATAAAAATAACCAATTAGCCATATGGTACTAAAAACAGATTAAAAAAATCAATAAACATGCAATATGACCACATACACATATATACACACATGAACATATTCCCATACGTATATATATATACATATACATACACGTATACACATACATATACATATACATACACATACACACACATACCCAATACATAAAACCCAGAAAATTAAAAACATAAAAATAGTAAAAAGATTATCCACTGATGGTTGTTATAAAAATGGTACAAAACTTAGATTTTCATTTAGGCCTTTTGGTGATACAGTGTCAAGAGTCCAGATCCATTTTGTTTCTTTTTTGGCCAGAGTTGTACTTATCTTACCTCCTCTCTCACTCATCTTTATCATGTCTATACCCGTTATTTTCAATAAAGATGCGTCGCACCCATGACGTAATTTGAAATGTTTCGGGATTGTTTTTAATAATGATAAGTCATCTATTTCTTTTGCTGCCAAAATGCCCCGAATATGTTCCCTGGCACGGACCTTCAGCTGTCTTGTTGTCATTCCCACATACACAAGGGAACAAGGGCATGTGGCATGATAGATCACGGCTTTCGTGGTACAAGTTATAGCGTGTTTAATTTTGTATAAAGTTGTACCATCAAAATTGCAAAATGATTCTGTTCTTAAAATGTTTGGACACGCAATACACTGACCACACGGCTTACAGCCCAACGCTATCCTTGTACTTGTTAGAAAGGAAGGAACCACTGGATTATATGCATAATGGCTCCTGACTAACTCATCTTTAAGATTTCTAGATCTACGATAGGTAATATTAGGTCTTTCACTAATATACTTGGATAGAACCGGGTCGGCCTTTAAAATGGCCCATGATTTAGTTAGGTAAGATCTCATTAGCTCAGTCTGCCCATGATATTGTGTGATATATCTAATCACTCGATCAGGTTTTGATGGTTTTTCCTCATAGAGGGCTTGATGTCGTGTTATATGTTTAGCTCGATTATAGCCTTTCTTGAGCGAGCGTTTACTATACCCTCGTTCTTCAAATCTTTTTTTCATATCCAGGGCTTGATTTTCAAAGTCTATTTCATTAGTACAAATCCTACGTAGACGCAAGAATTGGCCTATTGGTATGGATCTTATCATTGTCGGGGGGTGTGAAGAGGAGGCATGTAGGAGGGAATTTACTGCCGTTGATTTACGGTAAATATCTGTAAAGAGGCAACCACCATCATCTTTATATATACCCACATCTAGGAACTCCATAAACTTCATATCATATTTGTACGTCAAATGAATGTTTAAAAAATTAGAATTTAGCTGTTCCATAAACTCACGGAGGGATTCAGCTGACCCTTGCCAAATAAAAAATACGTCATCAATAAACCGCACCCAAAAGGGAATGCGGTCCACTGATGACGCTGACTCAGTCTGAAAAAGGTCCCTCTCCCACAGCCCCAGGAACAAATTAGCATATGATGGTGCAAAAGATGCACCCATTGCTGTGCCCTGGAGCTGCAGGTAGAGGGACCCCTTAAAGAGAAAAAAATTTTTTGTCAATGAAAATTCAAGAAGCTGAATTACAAAATTCTTCATAGATGTGGGTATAGGTGATGCCTCTAAAAAATACCCTGCCGCCTGTAAACCGTCCTGGTGACGAATATTAGTGTATAAACTTTCAACGTCACATGATACCAAGAGCACTTCCTCACCCACATGTAGGCCATCAACTTTCTTCAAAAGATCTTTAGTGTCTTTTATAAAGGACGGCAGGTTTTCAACCAACGGCTGTAGCCTTGAGTCCAAGAACTTGTTAATATTCTCAAGATAATTACCACATCCGGATACGATGGGCCTACCCGGTGGAATCTTTTGGTTTTTATGAACCTTTGGTATCAAATAAAATGTTGACACCGTTGGTTCACTTACTTGAAGGGCTGAAAACAACTCTTTATTAATGACCTCAGCATCAAGGGCTTCCCTTAGAAGTGTTAAGAGTTCGACCTTAAATTTGTCTAAGGGATTAAAAGTTAATTTTTTATAAAATGTGTTGTCCCTAAGCTGCCGAAATACCTCATGTTCATACATTCGCTTAGGCCAAATCACCACATTACCCCCCTTGTCAGCTGGTTTTATGACCACATCAGACATATTTTTTAATTTTTCAAGTGCCATTTTTTCATCTTTGTTCAAATTATTGCTCATTGGAAAACGTGGGATTTTGTCAAATTCCTTACTTACAGTTTTCACAAATGTGTCTATGATGGGACAAGCCGACAAGGGGGGAAACTTACGTGACTTAGGCCTAATGGAGATTGGGATCTTACCTCCTATCGGTTCGTTGTGCTCTTGTGCTAATTCATCCAGGATTTCTAGTGCCTCCTGCTCCGCCTCTGTAGGAAACAATTGTGATACCTCTTCATTATGGAAATGTTTTTTGAAAAGTAATTTCCTAGCGAATAAATGCAAATCTTTTATGGCTACAAATTTATCAAATTGTGCCGTAGGGCAGAATGTCAGGCCTTTCTTCAAAACATTAATTTCTGTTTCAGATAAAACATGAGTACTTAAGTTAATCACCTTTAAATTGTTTCTGTAATTTTCTGGTGAGTATCTGAAATTCCGTTTGGCCGGTGCATATCTTGGTTCGCGCTTCCTTTTTGGGGTAGAATTAGTGGAAGCCAAAGATCAGAAGGGAAGAAGAGCCATATTCCAAGTCAGCTTTTGCGGAAATGGTTTGAGGGTGCCATTTCACATCTGCAGAGCCTCTGATGTGCCAGTACAACAGCAACCCTCTATATGCGAACTCATTTTGCATACTACACTCTCCAATAAATTCTTCTAGGAGTGCAGTGATTATATTGACACCACATGTGCGTCACATAATTTTCTACCACTGAACGGTGAAAAAAGAATAATTTAGATTTTTACCACTAAATTGTTGTTTTAGTCCCAAGTTTTAAATATTTCTTAGGGCTAATAGGATTTTTTTAGCAACAAACTGAGGTACATTTTTTCCTGAGTGCGCCAATACCCTACATGAAAAACAGGAAATATTTTTCAGGATCAGAGCAAAGTTCAGAAGGCAAGGAGCCCCCCGTATTTTACGGTCAGGGTTTGCAGGTGCCATGACCCATTGGGATAGCCCATGAGGTGTCAGAAGAGCAGAACCCCCCATAAGTGACCCCATTTTATGAACTACATCTCTCAATATATTCATCCAGGGTGCAGTAATCATATTGACTCCCTGAGTGTGTCACAGAATTTTATACCATTGAACAGTGAAGACAAAATAACTACATTTTTACCACCAAAATTTTGTTTTATCCAAAGATTTTTACATTTTCACATAAGTGGGTAAAAATGGCACAAAAATGTGTCTCACAGTTTCTACTGAATGTGACAAAACCCCTTATGTGGCTGTACAGTGCTACTTAGCCATACAGAGAGACTCGGGAGGAATGGAGCGCTATTTGCCACCTTGGGAACAGATTTTCCTAAAACAGTTTGCGTACTCCATATACAGAATCCCTTATTGCTAGAAGAGCAGAATACCCCCTCAAGTGACCCCATTTGGCAAACTATACCCCTTGGGAAATTTATCTACAGGTGTAGTGACGATTTTGCCTCCATGATTTTTCCAGAAACAAGCAGTAATGAATGTTGCCGAGTGAAAATTGCAACCAGCTGTTGTAGTGAGTAGTACGCTGTAGTGACCAGTACGTTGCAGTCACCAGTATATTATGCCCAACCCATGCTTCTGAAGGCTCTCATCATTTCAAAAATGCCAAACATGGATGCAATATGTGGTTTAGGTAAACTGTGGGGCTCAGAAGGGAGGGGGCATTTGTATTTGGGATCGGAGAATTTGCTGAATTCTTTTTAATGGATGAATAGCTATTTTGCTCTTCCAGAGCCTTTGTGCTACCAGTAACGTGGAAACCCCCTATAGTTCCATTAACAGATGGTGGACCTGAGTGAAGGCTTGCTATTTTCTGGATTGAGTCAAAGCTTTTTTTGTGAACATTTTACACAATGTTTGGGATCACATTTCTCAGGCGCTCTACACTGAGCACTTACTTTGGGGTTTCCATCTAAATCTTCAAGTGACGTGATTCAGATGAAACTCCTGAGGGATCCATTCACTACAGTGAGGCAGCAGAGTTACTTAGGACTCCGTCTGCCTTCTTTTCAGTGGTGTCCTTCTCTTCAGAAGTGCACAAAACTGTGGATGACAGCACTTTTAAAAAGACAGATACCGCCGGATCACAGGTCAGTTGACATCCACAGTGCCTCCATCTGCCTCACTTTAGGGAATCCTTTTCCGGGGGTTCCATCTGAATCACGTACTTCAGAGATTTACAAAGAAACCCTGATGCAAGCGTTCAGCGCAGGATAAATGTGAGGCAAGCCTTACTGCGATCTTTAAGAGTCAGAATGAAAAAATCAACAGCATTTGAAGAGTTGGTTTTACTTATTTTTTTATGCCATTCCTCATGCGGTATAAGTGATTAGGTTACTTTATTCTTTGGGTCGGTTTGATTACAGCGATACCAGATTTAGGCCTCTTTCACATGTCCGTGTCTCCGGCACAGTTATAACATGTACTGGATACACTTACACACGTAGACCTATTCAAGTGAATGGATGTCACGCTCACGCACTGACTGGTGGGCGTGAGCACGCGGGGGTATGTGGCCCCACTGTGCCACAAACCAAACCTCCCTGGAAGGGGCGTAACTAAGTAGCTTCCTAGGTGTTCGCTGGAGCCTCTGATGGTGAGGTCAGACTTGTGCAATAGGAAGCTACCAGGTACCACTCCAGGGTGGAGTCTGGTTGTGGCTGCTGATCCCACCGGGGAACGGAACATAGACAAGCAAGCGGGCACGGCTGGCACATAGGCAGGCAGACGGGTACAACAGGAACACTGTCAGGCAGGCGGGCACGGCTGGCTCTCTGGTAGGCAGGCGGGCACGGCTGGCTCTCTGGAAAGGCAGGCGGGCACGGCTGGCTCTCTGGCAGGACTGGTGGACAAGACTGGTACACAGGAAGAACCGGTAGGGACCGGTCTGCAGGCAGGTATGTAGAATGGGTAAGAACCTGTTCAGACACGAGGACTTAGGAATAAGTAGATAAAGACCGCAAGAGCGGATGCAGAGCGAAAGCACAGGAGCTAGAGCCAAGAACAGAAATGCAGGAGGCGGAGCCAAGAGCAGGAGGCGGAGCCAAGAGCAGGAGGTGGAGTCAAGAGCAGGAGGCGGAGCCAAGAGCTGGAGGCGGAGCCAAGTGCAGACAGGCAGGAGGCGGAGCCAAGTGCAGGAGAAGTAGAACCGCAAGGAGCGGAGCCAGGGAGAACCGCAAGGAGCGGAGCCAGGTAGAACCGCAAGGAGCGGAGCCAGGTAGAACCGCAAGGAGTGGAGCCAGGTAGAACCGCAAGGAGCGGAGCCAGGTAGAACCGCAAGGAGCGGAGCCAGGTAGAACCGCAAGGAGCGGAGCCAGGTAGAACCGCAAGGAGCGGAGCCAGGTAGAACCGCAAGGAGCGGAGCCAGGTAGAACCGCAAGGAGCGGAGCCAGGTAGAACCGCAAGGAGTGGAGCAAGGTAGAACTGCAAGGAGCGGAGCCAGGTAGAACCGCAAGGAGCGGAGCAAGGTAGAACCTCAAGGAGCGGAGCCAGGTAGAACCGCAAGGAGCGGAGAGGAGCTGCGGGAGGGGTCTCTGCAGCAAAGCTGAGCAGAGCCACAAGGAAAGTGGAGAGAAGCTGCAGCAAGGGATAACTGCAACAGCAGAAGATAAGCAGAGTAGAAAGGAGCAGAAAAGCAGAAGTAAGGAGCAGAGGTAAAGTCACAAAGGTTCAGAGCAGGCAGAGCTGCAAGAGTGCGAAGTGTAAGCAGACTGAGAATATAAGGAAAGACAACAGGGAAGGAAGCCAAAGACTAGGAGACCGAGGTAAGACTAAGTGCAGACAAGGCAATGGAACAAGACACAAGGACAAAGACACTGGGACCAGGATATACTGCCTCCTGGTGGGCGGACAAAGACCAAGGAAATAACACAGAGAATCCTCCAGAGAGGGAGTAACTCAGAGCAAGGCCAGGCAAACTCAGAAGCAAGACACTAACTGAGCTAACACATTGCACAGGCCCCGACCACTGGGTGGAGCTGAACTAAATACTGGAGGTCTCCTGGCAATTGGTCAGGAACAGATTGGACAGATGCACCTGATTCCTATAAGAACCAGAGAGTTCAGGCGCCGCCCCTCTATACACAGAACTATGAAGCATGCAGAGAGCAGAGACACAGAACATGGAGCTGGCAAGAAACAGAAACCACATCATGACCTGGAGCAGTGGGTAAGATAGTGTGAGAAATGCGAGGCCATGCCGTGATGCCAGCAGAGTTGTTACAGTACCCCCCCCCTTTACGGCCTCTCTTCTTCAAGCCCGCCAGAATAACTTGTAGAAGAAGGATGGGAGCACACATAGTCCAGGCCAACATGACATCTTCAGGGTAGAAGGTGGCAGGAGGGTCACCAGGTATCTCAGAAAACAAAGTCTTTTGGTACTCAACAGGGTTAGCTTCATCAATGGACTGGACCATCTCCTCAGGGTAGACAAGAAGCAGGGACTTGGAAGCTACCGACTTGTTATCTTCACCAGCCGGCCACATGGAAGCAGAAGGAATACTCACAGGATACACTCTCTGCCCAATATCCAGAGACAAGCTTTCAGATGGCAGAGATGTTCTAGAGTACTGAACACAGGAAAAGTCACTAGAGAAGAGTGTGGAGAACAGCTCCACCGGGTCAGAGAAAAATTGAGGTGAACAAACTTCTGTTTTGAAGTCTTCACCAGCCGGCCATAAGGACGCAGAAGGTATAAACATAGGAACCATCTTGTGCCCATTATCTAGAAGAAATCGTCCAAGCGGCGGGGATGTTCCTAGGAACGGATTACAGGTATAGTCGTTGGAGATGTGTGGAGAGATAGTCACCGCCTCCCCATGTTTGGTGACATTAGCACACCTTGACTCGACGACTAAGTGTTTACTGGTATAGTCGCTGGAGATGTGTGGAGACATCGTCACCGTTTCCCCATCTTCGGTGACGTCAGCACACCTTGACTCGACGACTAAGTGTTTACTGGTATAGTCGCTGGAGATGTGTGGAGACATTGTCACCATTTCCCCATCTTCGGTGACATCAGCACACCTTGACTTGTCGACTAGCAGACCAGCTAAAGAAGATGACACTGCTGAGTGTCTTTGACGCATGGGAACCAGACAGTTCTCAAGACTGGGTAAGTTCAAACGAAGCACTTTACTGGAACCCTTGACCAGAGCGGGTGGTAGAGTCCTTGGCTCAGTATGACCCATGGGCATAACAGACAGCATGTGGAAGACAAACTTCTTCGTGTATAAGGCTCCAATTTGGAGCTGTAGTTGTCCTTGCAGGACTAGACTGCTCTTTAGCAGGGTTCGGCCATTATCAGGCAACGCCCACACCGGGTTCTGGAGCTGAAGAACGGAGACCATACACTGACTCCGCATGACAGGCGGCTTAAACACACCAAAGCTCCCAGAAGGCAGAGAAACAGTCATTAACTTAGATGGAGAGGGAGTACTCTCGCCAGGGGCAGCCTCTCCTACTGGCCCAGGGTTTTGGAGTACAGGCTTCACAGGGCACAGACCACCTGAATGTTCTTTACAACCACAGGGATACCGTATTTCAATCTCAGCACCAGATTCAGGCTGCAGATTTGCCAGCCCCCTTTTATTAGACCTCTCGGATCTTGCTCGGGTGGCTGCTTCGGCAGGTTGTGGAACAGGTGAGTCTTGGATGGTCATGGACGGAAGCGACGGTTTACCTTCAGGTTTCTTTTGTCTGGACCGTCTCTGTGAGCTTGGAGGGGGAAGACTTTTCAGGAGACGCAGAGGTAGGCACATCGAAGACTTTACGGAAGGCCGCCAGGAAGGCCTCCAAGTCCATGATGATGAGATCCCCTGCTTCAAACAAGGGGTTGATCCATTGCAAAGCATCTCCTCTTAGGTAAGACATTATGTATCCAACCTTGAACAAATCAGAGGGGAAAGCAGAAGCATACCATTCGAAGTTCAGCATACACTGCTCCAGGAACACATGGCACTGCTTTGGATCCCCATAGTACCTTGGCGGATCCGTAGGAGCCTGCTTTTCATAGGCCAAAAGTTTATTAAAGATAGCATCAGAGACAACGATTAAAGCATCTTGCTCCGAGAGAGAAGGCACATGGGACTCAGCGGGGACCATGGCCTGTGCAAACTGTCACGCTCACGCCCTGACTGGTGGGGGTGAGCACGCGGGGGTATGTGGCCCCACTGTGCCACAAACCAAACCTCCCTGGAAGGGGCGTAACTAAGTAGCTTCCTAGGTGTTCGCTGGAGCCTCTGATGGTGAGGTCAGACTTGTGCAATAGGAAGCTACCAGGTACCACTCCAGGGTGGAGTCTGGTTGTGGCTGCTGATCCCACCGGGGAACGGAACATAGACAAGCAAGCGGGCACGGCTGGCACATAGGCAGGCAGACGGGTACAACAGGAACACTGTCAGGCAGGCGGGCACGGCTGGCTCTCTGGTAGGCAGGCGGGCACGGCTGGCTCTCTGGAAAGGCAGGCGGGCACGGCTGGCTCTCTGGCAGGACTGGTGGACAAGACTGGTACACAGGAAGAACCGGTAGGGACCGGTCTGCAGGCAGGTATGTAGAACGGGTAAGAACCTGTTCAGACACGAGGACTTAGGAATAAGTAGATAAAGACCGCAAGAGCGGATGCAGAGCGAAAGCACAGGAGCTAGAGCCAAGAACAGAAATGCAGGAGGCGGAGCCAAGAGCAGGAGGCGGAGCCAAGAGCTGGAGGCGGAGCCAAGTGCAGACAGGCTGGAGGCGGAGCCAAGTGCAGGAGAAGTAGAACCGCAAGGAGCGGAGCCAGGTAGAACCGCAAGGAGCGGAGCCAGGTAGAACCGCAAGGAGCGGAGCCAGGTAGAACCGCAAGGAGCGGAGAGGAGCTGCGGGAGGGGTCTCTGCAGCAAAGCTGAGCAGAGCCACAAGGAAAGTGGAGAGAAGCTGCAGCAAGGGATAACTGCAACAGCAGAAGATAAGCAGAGTAGAAAGGAGCAGAAAAGCAGAAGTAAGGAGCAGAGGTAAAGTCACAAAGGTTCAGAGCAGGCAGAGCTGCAAGAGTGCGAAGTGTAAGCAGACTGAGAATATAAGGAAAGACAACAGGGAAGGAAGCCAAAGACTAGGAGACCGAGGTAAGACTAAGTGCAGACAAGGCAATGGAACAAGACACAAGGACAAAGACACTGGGACCAGGATATACTGCCTCCTGGTGGGCGGACAAAGACCAAGGAAATAACACAGAGAATCCTCCAGAGAGGGAGTAACTCAGAGCAAGGCCAGACAAACTCAGAAGCAAGACACTAACTGAGCTAACACATTGCACAGGCCCCGACCACTGGGTGGAGCTGAACTAAATACTGGAGGTCTCCTGGCAATTGGTCAGGAACAGATTGGACAGATGCACCTGATTCCTATAAGAACCAGAGAGTTCAGGCGCCGCCCCTCTATACACAGAACTATGAAGCATGCAGAGAGCAGAGACACAGAACATGGAGCTGGCAAGAAACAGAAACCACATCATGACCTGGAGCAGTGGGTAAGATAGTGTGAGAAATGCGAGGCCATGCCGTGATGCCAGCAGAGTTGTTACAATGGATCTGTGCAAATGTCAGTGTGTTTCCATGGACCATGTGTCCATGGGCAAAACACACTGACATGTCCATTTTTTTATGTCAGCAGGGGCTGAAAAACATCCTGCACACACCTGCACACACCTGCACATGGATATGCACATGGATACCACACATGGATGTCAGCCCGGCTGGGAAAGTAGCCCCCCTGACCTGCGGCAACCTTGATGATGTCACTGCCAGTCACTTATGCTGCGCTCACAAAAGCTCATTCTCCAGTGGTTCTCAGCCTGAATGGTCATATCATAGCACCGTCCAGGTGAAAACTATTACTCCCCCAGATATGGATTATGACATGGGACAGAACAACGGCCAGGTGAGGGCTATGGTTGTTTTTTATTTTTGTCTTATTGCAGGAGAACGAGGGCTTCGGTGGAATTAGGCATTGTGTGAGTATAACTATGTTTGTTATTTTTAAATAAAAATGGAAAACTGTGTTTTGTTTATATCTAATAAAAGACTTTATTCTGGATGAATCTTTATTTACCATATAACTATAGGGTTAGTAATGGATAGGTGTCTTATAGATGCCTCTTCATTACTAAACCGTGGGCTTGACATCACCTGACAATACAAAGGTGACATCAACCCCACAACAAATATGAACCCCACTTGTCACCTCTACAGGGCAAGTGGGAAGAGCTAGGCAAAGAAGAAGTTTTTTTCAGGAGTAGTTTCAACAGATCACAGTGCCACCTGCCGCCGCTCCAGCCGCCGCACCTGCTGCTCACTCTGCGAGCCGACATACTTCCCCATCCTGGCATGCTCCAGCGGCGTGCATGTGCCTTCCGGTCTTTTCTCCTGACTCACTGCCGGTCCCTGGCTCTGGTCGGGTGCGTGCCTCTCACTGGGCACGTGCACTTCCTCTCTCTGGTCTGCAGACGCTCCGTTCCTCCACTCTATGATTCTGGAGAATCTTGAAGTTCTGCAGCACTCAGTCTTCTTCCTCTGCTCAATGCCTCATTGTTATTTGTCCTCATTTGACCCAGGTTCTTCTGTGCCTTGCTCTGTCCTGTGCATCCGCCATATCATTCCTGTCCTGTGTCTCCGACATACCCTGCCTGTCCTGTGTTTCCACCATATCCAGTCTGTCCTGAGCATCCGCAATATCCTGCCCATTCTCTGTCTCAGTCATTGCCAGTCTGTCCTATGTCTCCGCCATATCCAGTTTGTCCTGGGCATTCTCTATAACCTGCCTGTCCTGTGTTTCTGCCATATCCAGCCTGTCCTTGGCGTCCGCCATATCCTGCCTATTCTTAGTCATTGCCAGTCTGTCCTGTGTCTCCGTTATAGCCAGTTCTTCATCTTTTCAACTCCTACTTCCTGTCCCCGGGTATCAGCTTCTGCGGCAATAGTCTCCCTCGGGCCTGCCCCTAACACTCCCTTTATTGGGGGTGGTCCACCAGGCCAGCTCACCCTTGGGAGGTTCGTTGTCGAGATTCTGCGGGTTCACTTTAGGAGTTCCAAAAGATCTGACAGTAAAGATCTGACACAATGCAGAGTTCTCTTATTTTTATGACTAAAAGCAGTTTCAGAATGTTTGGTGAGAGAACCTGCAGTTTTAGACATTTGAGGTAGGTGACCACAACGATGGGATGCGAACTTATAGGTGCCTGGTCAAGATAATCTTTCCCCTGTTGCTATGACTTCCATGGTCAGAGGAAGACATGTTTGTGAGAGTGTCCAAAAACAGTGTTAGGGCTAGCGGAACGCACCGAGTATAGATACGTAGCTACAAGGTGCGTTCACAGCCCGGGGTCCACTGTGCAGAGATATCTGCTGCTAAGTAACGGCGGATAAACTCTGAGCTCACACCTGGGTTAAGCTTCACCCTATGTGAACTGGAAGCGATCTCTGTTGCCTCACAGAGTCACGCTGTACACAAAATTATTACCCTAACTAGGGTTGTGCTTGCTCTGGAACTCTTCTGTGCTAACCGCACACATGAATGAACCAGATGCTAAGCCAAGCAACTAATTGCCCCCACTGACGCTAGCTGCCTGCCTGAGTGTACAATCGCAAAGCTACAGCCTCACACCACATATGAATAGAGTGGTATAGTATCCACTGGCATAAGCCAAACACATTTGATACTAGCGCATGGCCGTGCGGCCATGCAAACCTTTTATAGTTGCAGCTCTTTAGGACCTTCCTGGTGGACCAATAGGAGCTGCTACAGGGCCTGATCGTGTGACCCCCGACCTCCAATGAGAGGTCCTCCCGTGGGCATGCTCAGTGCGTGAAAAGTAGGACTTAGTTCCAGAAAAGCCTGCTGCCGCTGACCAGTGCTGGCTACAAAGGCAGAGCCTGGAAAGGCAACAGTAACCATTCGCACAGTATCAGGCTGGGACCAACGTCTCCGCTGAGCAGGTTCCACTGCAGCTGGAGGAGAATGGGAGACCACAGCAGACATGGTTCGAGATTCGTAACTCTGGCGGAGAAAATTGCGCGGGAGCCCACGCCAATTTTTTCCGACATTTAACCCTTTATTTTAGCAGCTACAGTGCCCAAATTTTGCACATATGAGATGGTTTACTGCATGTAAACCATGTTGTTATGGAAATATTAGGGTTGGATAAATTTATCCCTCTGTGTGTGCTGCGGCCGCTCCCAATTAGACTGAGTATTTTGAGCGCTCATCAAGAATGGACTGTACACAACTGTGACAGAACAACATTCCATCAATACTGAAACTTTATTGTACATACATAGTTTTATATTTTCACATAGAAAGGAGTGGTTAGGGGTTGTCAGGGGTGGTTAGTTAATTACCATATTGTCTAGCTCCTCTGTCATTGGTTATCTAAACATATATGGAATATTGTGATTAATGCTCATATGACTGCTGACCAAGCAAGTAAACTTGAGTTCTGTATGTAGGACAGAGTTGAGACATCTGACACTGTTGGTCTGCCGTTTCAGCAAGATTCAGCTATATTCCAGGCATTATTTCAGACATCTGACCCGAGTTCCTGTTTTTAAGATGGAAAAACCCCATACAATCTGTCTGGCTTATATGAGTTTGTCAGCCATTTTAAACCATTGATTATAATGTATATATTAGCTGTGAGCATATAAGTATATATTTGATTATAGAGGAGTATACATGCAAGTGAGATCTACATGATATATATATAGGAGAAATGAAAAGCCGGCAATTGAATTACCGACTTTTCACTAACACCGCTGCGTATTTCTCGCAAGTCACACTGCTGGTCCGTGTGGAATCCGTATTTTTCTCGCCCCCATAGACTTTCATTGGTGATTTTTTTGCGCAATACGCTGACAAACGCAGCATGCAGCGATTTTGTACGGCCGTAGAACGCCGTATATTACGGATCCGTAATATACGGCTGATAGGACGAGACCCATTGAGAAGCATTGTGCCGTATGTTATGAGAGTTTTACGCACGTAGTTTCTGCGCTCTTACGTCCGTAAAACTCGCATGTGTGACGGCGGCCTTAGTCTTTTTCAGATATCCTGATTCTGACTTCCAGGTAGGACCTGCAGGATTTTGGGATATTCAATGCAATTCCAAATGTTTTGAGCTATTTCCAGGTGCAGTAATGCAATCAGTCCGCCAGATGGCACCAAAGAGACTTTTTTCAACACATTTCTGGACTTTGACAGAATCTGTGACAAATCTCTTACTTACATGTCAGAGAGGGAAATATTTGTGATGATCGAATAGTGAAATATTTGGATTTGGGTAAATCGTGTCCAATAATTTCTAATATCCGTGTATTTGTACTAAATAACTAATCAAATGCATGTCAATGGGAAAGCTGAATATTTTTCTGCTGAACCCAGCAAACAGGTTTGGGGGCATGGGAAAAAAGCTAAAATGAATGGAAAAGAGCTAAAACTAAATGGGAACAGCATGGAGAAGATGCCTGCATGCCTTTCTGACTCACATACAGTAATTGTAGAACCAGGGCAAAAAGTAACAATGAAATTAAACCTATTGAAAAACAACGACCCACTAGTTTTTCTCAGTATAAGGCCGACGTCACACTAGCGAGTTTTACGGACATATGAGAGGTGCAGAAAATACGCATTGCACACAGTACAATGAATCTCTATGTCCCAGCTCCTATCTGCCGTATTTTACGTATCCGTATTATACGGTCTTGTACGGCCGTAGAAAATCGCAGCATGCTGCGTTTGTCAGCGTATTGCGCAAAAAATACGCCAATGACAGTATATGGGGGCGAGAAAAATACGGATTCCACACGGACCAGCAGTGTGACTTGCGAGAAATACGCCACACATCTCCAGGTGCCAGGAAATGTGCCAAGCCCTCAATCAGGAAGCGCAGACATGCTAATTAGCTGAAAAAGCCAGACAGACGTCCCGGAAGTCTGGCGCTCGCCTCCACGGAGTTGCAAGCAGCATGGCAAGCATCATCAATGTCGATATGCTCCTCATCTTGGTCCAAGAAAGGCCTGAAATCTGGGACCAGCGGATCCAAACTATTCCAACCGGGCCAGGAAAGAGGCAGCTTGGAGTACCGTCTGTGGGATCCTATTCCCAGATTATGCCCAATGCCCACGTGCCGAGCAGACACAACTTTGTAAGTACACTCATGTTGCGACATTAATTAACCTTGAAAAATGCTTTACCTACATGATTTCAGGCAGATTTTTTTTGGCTTATTCTGTTTTTTTTTTTATGTTCAAAAACAAAGATGATGAACATGAGAAAGTGTTCACGTACATAGATAATATAGATGTTGCGTTGGGTACTCTTTTTGTTAATGCCAGACTGGTACAGATGGGAGTGAACCCTGGTCCTTGTGTTGTTTCATTTTATTGTGTACTTAAGAAGGCATTTTATTAGCACCGTTAAAATATGATCAATCAATGCCAACTGATTTAAGCAATGTGCAGAATGAGCTTATAGAATATTTGTTACCATGTCATTGCAGTGGATGATGTTATGACACGATGGCGCAGCATCAGGGACCAATATTGGCGGGAAAGGCAGCAGCGGGCAAGAAGTGGCTCAGCAGCAACAACCAAAAAAAGAAAGTACATATACTACGATCGACTTTCATTTTTGGATCCCAGTATGGATCAAAGACAGTAAGTAAAAACCTCACAACACAATTATTATTATTATTATTATTATTATTTGTTATTGATATAGCGCCTTTTATTCCATGGCGCTTTACATGTAAGGAGGGGTAAACATAATAAAAAAAAGGTGAATAATCTTAACCAATACAAGTCAGAACTGGTACAGGAGGAGAGAGGACCCTGCCCGCAAAGCCTCACAATCTACAAGGGATGGGTGAGAATACAGTAGGCGAGGGTAGAGCTGGTCATGCTGTGGTTTGGTCGATCGTTGGTTAATGCTGGTTATATGCTTGTCGGAAGAGGTGGGTCTTCTGGCTCTTTTTGAAGCTTTCAATGGTAGGCGAGAGTCTGATGTGTTGTGGTAGAGGGTTTCAGAGTAGGGGTGACACATAAATCTTGTATACAATTGTGTGATGAGGAGATAAGATGGGAGTAGAGAAGGAGATCTTGTGAGGATCGTAGGTTGCGTGTAGGTAATTACCGGGAGACGAGGTCACAGATGTCTAATAAACTTATGTTAGAAAATGACTCAACTATTATTATTATTTTTTTTTTTTCATACCAGAACACAGTCCAACCTCACTGAGAGGGAGACCAGGTAGGACTCGGAGGTTGTCATAGATCCGGTTGCTGTTGATGAAGAGGTGGCAGGCCCATCTTTGGCCTCTTCTAGCTCCATCCTTCCTGGACCATCGGCTTCTGCATCACAAGAGACAGCAACAAGTTCCCAAGATGCAGCACCAACAACCTCAACAGCAACTGATCCTGTAAGCCAGGAAGAGCATGGACACAGCAGCAGCCCTACTGTACCACTGGTGTCCTCCCCACAGGCATCTGGGCCTTTACTTCAGAGGCCGCAGAAGGAGAGAGCTGCAAGCCACTAGGAGGAAAGTGGATGCTGGGGTCCTCAATTATTTGGCCAGGGCAGCCACGGATGATGGTGAGGAGGCCTTTGCTCGCAGCCTGGCCCGGTACCTTTGTCCCCTTCCCCGTGAGGTGAGGCTACGTGTGAGAGGGTGTATTCAAATCCTGATTGATTTCAGCACCACCCCAAATGACCCCTATGAGGTTTTTGAATTTATTGAGAGAAGGCAGCTTTCACCACATAACCTCTTGCGCCTTTCACGAACTCAACAGGTGCATGGTCAATCAGGATTTGAAGCACCTC
The DNA here is from genome assembly GCF_051348905.1 of Ranitomeya variabilis. Taxonomy (NCBI): domain Eukaryota; kingdom Metazoa; phylum Chordata; class Amphibia; order Anura; family Dendrobatidae; genus Ranitomeya; species Ranitomeya variabilis. Next base: position 594,903,855 of record NC_135236.1, read on the forward strand.
CTCCACATGTGCCTACACCTCAACCCCTCCCAACCCAAAATCAACCAAGGCCAGCACCATACCATATGGCAGCCTACAACCAACCTTCCCAATATGGCCACTTTTCCAGACCCAGTGCTGTAGGCTGGTCCCAACCTGGGTTTTGACGACATGGCCATTTTGGGGGTGGGCATGAGTCCAGCCAATATGTTCATCAGCATGAGGGGCATAGACAAATCCCTTATGGCCAATACCCAACTGGCCAATATGATCAAGGCCTGTATTTTGATACTCCACACACAGCATCCACACAGGCTGAAGGATAATTGGCCCAACATCACCTCCACCAACTTACAGAAATCTGTAACCCAAAGTTATTTTTGTTTATATTTGTTACGCGTAACCATGTTTTGGTTAACTTTGTGCTGTAATTGTAGTTTGTTCTGTTGTGGTTTAAAAAAAAATACTAAACCAAAAAAAAAAAAAACATGAAACAAATATGGTTGAAAGTTTACAACTAAAGGCTTTTGCTCTAAGTAAAAAATGTTGGCAAAAGCCAATTGACGTTTGTGGGACAATCATTCTTACATCACACACATATGCTCTATTCATAAGCATCTGGTAATTAAGTAAATACAACACACAGAGTACATTTTCTGTATGAAACAAATTTTTTATGGTGATAATATTTTTTTTAAAATAAGGAAATCACAACTGAGAAACAGCATAATTTTGCCAGGGAGTAGCACCCTGAGGAGAAACAAAATAATTTGTGAAAATATCTCTCACTTTGATTCCAGAAAGGGGACGGCGCGGAGGAGGGCCATGTGGTGTAGGGCTACTCACATTGGGCAACATTTCTTCACCAAGAACAGATGACGGGCAATCGTGAAGTCTACTAAAATTGTGCAAAACAACATACGCTTTTATAACTTCATTAATAGTAGCCTAACTTAGCTGAATGGCAGACTGGAGGAGACGCCATTTGGCACACAGAATCCCAAAGGCACACTCCACCAGTCTACGGCCCTGGAAAGCCTCAAATTAAAAACACACCTTTGGTGATCCAGGTTTCGCCTGGGATAAGGCCTCATGACATTCCTTTTCAATTGGAAGGCCTCATCTCCCACAAGAACATATGGCACTGCTTCAGCATTGGAGCCTGGGAGTTGTTGTGGTGGTGGGAGAAAACTGGTTTTCTCGTAGCCGCCGACCCATAAAGGATGAATTGAAGACCCTTGAGTCTCCTGTTCGCCCATAGGCCCCAATGTCCACAATTATAAACCTGTCGTCACTGTCAACTACAGCAAACAGAACTACAGAGAAAAACTGCTTATAATTGAAGAATTGGGTCCCAGAGTTCGGCAGCTTACACACCGATATGTTTCCCGTCCAAGGCTTAAATGCAGTGTGGGAAGTCACAAGTGTCATTGAACCCATGGGCTATTTTTAGCCAATCAGCCATTTTTGGCTCAGGCATGACAAGTTCATGGAATTTCTCCCATATTTCAATACATGTTGAGCGCACAATGCCAGAAATTGTGGAGCAACCAATGAGAAACTCCAGGTGTAGTCCCGCATAAGACAAGCCAGTTGACAGGGAGCTGAAAGGACCCAAAAAAGCATATTAGTTATGTAACAATAGTTTTGAGAAAACATGATAAAGCACAAGTATGTTGCTTAATAAAAAAACACTGGAATATCAATGAAATTTATCAATATTTACCTAGTGTACATAAGTAGAACATTAAAAATATATCTTTATCTTGTGTTTTTCTCCTAAGTAACACATATATTTTAAAATAGCTGATAGCAAACAACCCAGAAAAAAAACATCATCAACAAACAGTATGTGAAGATGTTGAATACATACCGTAAGGTAAGGAGAAGACGTTCCTCTGCGGATATGCTTTTTCGCATCATGGTGTCCTGATACGTGAGTCCTGGACGTACTGTCTCCAACAAGATATCAAATGTTGGTATTGTCATTCGACAGTATAGGTAAAACTTATCAGGATGTGCACGTAGAGCTGTATAGAGCCTCTTAAAATGGCCATTAGTGAGGCGTTGGGTCAAAAGAGGATGCACCCACATTCTTCTTCTCCTCCTTCGCGGATCTACAATCACAGGGTATGGCTGGCCAAACCGACGCGACAAGACCCAGTTAAACAAAACCCGCTGAGTTGGGGTGAAGTGCACTAGGTCAGACATGGTGCAAACGTTACCACAACACACCAATAGATGCACAACCACAAAATCGCCATATGGGAGGGTTCCAGCTGTTGTAGAGGCCTTAAATAGGGTTGCTGATGGTGATTTAAATTAATTTCAGCCTCCAAAACCGTTAAATGTCCATTTTGTCAGGTTGCGTGGAAAAAATTACGGATGTCATACGGATTACATACGCAACATTACATGCGCAAAATACGCGACCACACCTTGCCAATGGATTGCATGCGAATCACCATTTCTGGATATTTTATGCGTATTACGGCCGTAAAATATGGACCGTATTTCCCTATGCTGAGTGTGACGCCGGCCTAAGGCTGCCGACACACTGGCCGTATTTGGCCAGTATTTTACATCAGTATTTGTAAGCCAAAACAGGAGTGGAACAAATAGAGGAAAAGTATAACAGAAACATATGCACCACTTCTGTATTTATCACCGACTCCTGGTTTGGGCTTACAAATACTGATGTAAAATACTGACCAAATACTGCTAGTGTGACAGCAGTCTAAGACGTTTTCCAGACTCAAGGTAGAGGAGATTTTATTATGGCCTGTAATTACTGTAGCAGGATGAATAGCTTCCTCCAATAAGTTTCATCACTCCTCAAATGCCAATTTGATCGCAAGCAATTCTCTGTTACTAGTGATCAGCGAGCACTAAAATGCTCGGGTGCTCGTTGCTCGTGTAGAGCAGATTGAAATACTCGGGTACTCGACCCAAGCAACGAGCCAAATGTAAGTCTATGGGAGACCCGAGTATTTTTACAGTAATCCTCCGGGGGTCTATTTAAGGTCTGAAAATGATGGAAACACTGCTCAAATGACACAGGGAAATCATGGGGATCACCCCTAGAAGCATTCCAGACTCCTAGGTCACAGCATTAAACAATTTTTTCCGAGATTCATGCCATTTTTCCTGGTGCCACAAAAACACACTAAAACAAAACCAAAATGGATTTTGCTGGGAAATATGTCAAGGTACATCCTTTGCAGGTTAATGACTTGCCTGTAAGGCCAAATAATTAACTCTTGACCGAAAATTTCCTCCCCCACTTGGGCTTAGTTCAGACACTGCGTTTTTGAAGCGTTTTTCAACTTTAACATTGCTTTCAACCACTACAAAAGCATTCACTGGGAAATGTAATTATAACATTTAACAATCCTAGCTGACCATGTGGTGTGTGACACATAAGCAGACCCATCTTGTTTCATTTATGAAGGAGGGACTCTTAAAGTCACAGAGCCTATTAGTACTGGTGCATCAGGCGGCATTAATCTTCTTAAAGGACCATTATTAAGCAGTGGATGGGCAGCCAAGAATTACAACGCACACATATATCCTTGGGACTTGCCGGTCAGCAGATAATGAAATAAAGAACATCTAGTATGATCAGGAAGGTGATCGGGAAGACACTGCGTTTCCTGGGGTAGGCCATTCAGTATGGCTGCATAGCTCACTGTACATTCGAGTATCTGGGAAACATAGTGGTTTGTTCTGGTCCATCAATGGAACCGACCATACAGAATTATGACATTTTAGTATGCGACAACTTGAGTCAACACCTTAATTCAATTCACAAGGGTAACATTGTAATTGCAAAGAGTCCAAACAAGCCAAGCATCCACATCTGCAAAAGGGTAATTGGATTGGAAGATAACAAAGTCTGTACTAGCAGCCCATCAGACTTCATAAATAAATTCTGCAAAAAGCAAATCAAGGCAGCAAAGATTGAGACAGAGAGACTCATTGCCAGAGAGACTAAAAATAATCCCAAAATATTCTTTAACTATGTAAATAGTAAGAAACTAAAAAATTATAGTGTTGGCCCCCTTAAAAATAGTCTGGGTGAAATGGTGGATGAGGATGAGGAAAAAGCCAATATGCTAAACAACTTTTTTCATCAGTATTTACACAAGAACATTCCATGGCAGACAATATGATCAGTGATAACAAAAATTCTCCATTAAATGTCACCTGCTTAACCCAGCAGGAAGTACTGCGGCGTCTAAAAATCACTAAAATTGACAAATCTCCGGACCTGGATGGGATACACCCCCGAGTACTGCAGGAACTAAGTACAGTCATTGATAGACCATTATTTTTAATCTTTAAAGACTCCATAATAAAAGGGTCTGTACCACAGGACTGGCGTATAGCAAATGTGGTGCCAATATTCAAAAAGGGGACAAAAACTGAACTCAGAAATTATAGGCCAGTAAGCTTAACCTCTACTGTGGGTAAAATCCTGGAGGGTATTCTAAGAGATGCTATACTGGAGTACCTGAAGAGGAATAACCTCATGACTAGTGTTGAGCGATACCGTCCGATACTTGAAAGTATCGGTATCGGAAAGTATCGGCCGATACCGGCAAAGTATCGGATCTAATCCAATACCGATACCCGATACCAATACAAGTCAATGGGACTCAAGTATCGGACGGTATCCCTGATGGTTCCCAGGGTCTGAAGGAGAGGAAACTCTCCTTCAGGCCCTGGGATCCATATTAATGTGTAAAATAAAGAATTAAAATAAAAAATATTGATATACTCACCTCTCCGACGCAGCCTGCACCTTATCGAGGGAACCGGCAGCCTTCTTTGCTTAAAATGCGAGCGTTTACTGCCTTCCGTGACGTCACGGCTTCTGATTGGTCGCGTGCCGCCCATGTGACCGCGACGCGACCAATCACAACAAGCCGTGATGTAATTTTCAGGTCCTGAATGCCTAATTCTAGAATTAGGCATTCAGGACCTGAAAATTACGTCACGGCTTGTTGTGATTGGTCGCGTCGCGGTCACATGGGCGGCACGCAACCAATCAGAAGCTGTGACGTCACGGAAGGCAGTAAACGCGCGCATTTTAAGCAAAGAAGGCTACCGGTTCCCTCTGTAAGGTGCAGGCTGCGTCGGAGAGGTGAGTATACCCCTATTTTATATTTTAATTCTTTCTTTTACACATTGATATTAATCCCGATACCGATTCCCGATATCACAAAAGTATCGGATCTCGGTATCGGAATTCCGATACCCACAAGTATCGGCCGATACCCGATACTTGCGGTATCGGAATGCTCAACACTACTCATGACCCAATATCAACATGGGTTTACTTGGGACCGCTCACGTCAGACTAATCTGATCAGTTTCTATGATGAGGTAAGTTCCAGACTGGACCAAGGGAACCCAGTGGACGTAGTGTATATGGACTTTTCAAAAGCTTTTGATGCAGTGCCACACAAAAGGTTGATACATAAAATGAGAATTATGGGGATAGGGGAAAATATGTGTAAGTGGGTTAAGAGCTGGCTTAGGGATAGGAAACAAAGGGTGTTTATTAATGGAGCACACTCGGACTGGGTCACGGTTAGCAGTGGGGTACCACAGGGGTCAGTATTAGGCCCTCTTCTTTTTAACAAATATACTAATAACCTTGTAGGGGGCATAGAGAGCAGAATTTCAATATTTGCAGATGACACTAAACTCTACCACAATAACCCCTTTTGTATATTAAACAGTGAGGTAGAGAGTTTTTTGCAAAAATATCAATATTTTATTATACAAACAAGATTAATTTACATAAGAATAGAGTACCACAAACCAAGCAGGTAAAGGGGAAGTGAAGCCAGGTATGTTACAAGTAACAATTTATATCATCAACATTTAATAAAACATAAATGTCAAGCCCACCATAACAGGTGCCATATATATCCATATTTTATTTTTATGCAAAGTTGCTGTGCATGGTAAAAACCTAAAGGATATATGGCCCTTTAAGAGGAAAGTAAGTATGAGATATCCTAGGGCGCTTATATATATGTGACTGAATTATCTTGGATATTTAATTAGAACTGATAGAGAATTAAATATATAATCCGCAAGTGCCATATAATATAGCCCTACCAGAGAGATGAGTACCAGGTGCTGTGCAAAACCAAAATGTGCGACCTAAATCGAAAGGCAACTTACTTAAATGGAGACCTAGTATCCCCGCCTGCCGCCCCGACGTGCGTTCCGCTGTTTCTTCAGGAGGTGTGGCTAAATGTTGAACTCATATCCGTATATATATAAAAGACTAACCAATAGAGAGATCGCATTTGTAGTTGATGTCAGCCACTGTCCGGCGCATGCGTCGATATTCCCCGGCCCCATATGGATACTCCCTCTTACGCTACTGAGACGCAAGCGATCCACCGCTGCCTAGCAGCGGGGAACGCCCGCGCATTACGTGAGCGCATCGGGAAGATCCCAGCACAGGAATTCCCGGGCATGCACACTGGCCGGAAAATTTCCGAGCACAAAAAGTCACCGAGCATGCGCACTAGCAAACAGGTATGTATCAGCGGCCAGTGCGTAATGGGCCTAAAAAACAAAGCAGAAGGCCTCATAAAGCTAAATATATATTGAAGAGGCTAAATTTATAAAAAATAAGGACCATACTAATAAATACGGGAAAGTGGATCAACCTCCTGGTGGATCACCATACACAGCACCAGTGCAAAATTCCAACATTATTACATAAAATATACATAGTTACAAATAGACAAGTACAATGAGCCTCATAACATAGACAAATGACAAAATTATATGTATATACATATACATACATATATATATACACATACGTACATATATCTTCACAAACATTAAGATAAATAACATTAAATCCAATATGTATAATATAAATATAAATACATATAAAGTGCTAATGGAATGAAAATGATAAAATTATCCATAAATATACGAGACCATATACATAAGTGATAAAGATTTAAACATTATACTAAACTTGTATGTGTTAAAATACAATGAACGTGTAAATTACTGTGATCAAGTAAAATTGTGTGTATTGAAAATAAACAATAAAGTGCTATGTGAAAATAGCTGTACTAATAAAAAAAAAGATTATTATGCTGTAGATATCATAAAATATAGTGATACTAATAAAAAATTACCAATCTGTGGTGTATATGTGTGTAAAAATGTGAACTCCAGATAAAAATAAAATACAATGAAACATAAAAACAATAAAAGGAAAATTAATAATAATTATCTATAATTGTGCTTGGTGATTCTTCATGGGGTCCGACAGAGTCCATTCTCCAATAAAGATTAGCTCCCATCATCAATACTCAGATATTGATCACTCGAATACATAAGTAAATACATCTAGAAATACAAATCAAAATATCAATAAAATGCTAAAACTGAAATTAAAACTAATACGAATATAGAATAAAAACTTAACCATAATGAACAATAATTCAAAGGAATGATCCGAAACCATGACTCTCATTTGTCCATATGGGACTAATGTATTTAACCTAAAAATCCAACGACTTTCCACTTGAGATAAAACTCTAAATAAATTTCCTCCCCTGATACCCAAGGTTACCTGGTCAATCGCCATAAATCGAAGATTAATGGCATCGGAATTGTGCACGGCTTGGAAGTGTCTAGCGAGTGTTTTTAGCTGTTCATTCTCTTTTGCGTCTTTGGATTTTTCTATGTCGCGTATGTGTTCGCGTATTCCGATACGAAACTCGCGGGTAGTCATGCCAATGTACAATTTGTTACAAGGGCAATAAGCCAAGTATATTACTCCTTGTGATGTACAGGTAAGATATTTCCTAATGGAAAAAGTTTGTGATTTATCAAAGTTATGGAATTCTTTACTCTTGACTGTGTTCGCACAGGCTTTGCATTTTTTACAGGGAAAGAAGCCTTGTACTTCACCAAAGGGATTCATCTGAATAGATTTTTTTGGAGCATAGTGACTCCTTACAAGTAAATCAGACAAGTTTTTTTTTTATCTTTTAGCCATTATAAGATGTTTAGATGTCAGAGTTCTCTTTAAAATAGGGTCCGATAGTAAAATGGCCCAACGGTTATGTATGACTTTGTTTAATTCTTTAATTCATTCCATTGGCCATTGAACGTAGTAATCAGTCTCACTTGATCAGATTGTTGTTTCTTGTCCTTATTCATGTAAAGGAGCTGATTTCTTGTAAAACTTTGAGCTCTATTATAAGCATGACGAATTGGTCGATGTCCGTATCCCCTTTCTCGAAACCTGGAATAGAGATCAGCCGCTTGAGTTTGAAAAGCGTGTTCAGTAGAATAAATCCATTTAGCCCTAAGGTATTGGCCTACTGGGATAGATCTAATAGTGGAGGGTAGGTGAGATGATTCTGCATGCAATAAAGAGTTGGTAGATGTAGGCTTTCTAAAAATACTAGTAAAGATCGTACCATCCTGGTTGACAGATATGTCAATATCCAGGAATGTAACTCTCTGCCCAAAAGAATTTGTCAAATGTATATTTAGGTCATTATTGTTAAGATATGTCATCAGATCATTGAGTTCATCTTCAGTGCCCTCCCAGACGAACATGATGTCGTCGATATATCTTATCCAGTTTTGTATTTTCTCCATGCCTGGAATTGAAGAACACTGAAAGATGTCTCTCTCCCAAAGACCTAAAAAAAGATTTGCATATGAGGGGGCGCAAGCCGCCCCCATAGCAGTCCCTTGTAATTGCAGGAACACCTGTTCCTTGAAAGTAAAACAATTGTGTGTTAACACAAATTCTAGAAGTATCAAAAGGAATCTTACCAATTCTTTATCCAAATTACTATTATGCAGAAACCAGGACACCGCTGCCAGTCCTTGGGAATGTCTGATTGACATATATAATGGCTCAAAATCGCGTTGTCATCGCGTTGCTGCGAGGGTCTCTTACCTCCTATGCCTTCAGGCCCCGCATCCAAAATGGCCACGGGGCTGCATCCGGGTCCTGCAGGGATTACTTCCGGGTGCAGACCAGGCTCTGGTAAGCCTGCAGCACTCTAAGTCAGATCGCCGATCTGACAGAGTGCTGTGCAAACTGTCAGATCAGCGATCTGTGATGTCCCCCCCTGGGACAAAGTAAAAAAAAAAAAATTCCACGTGTAAAAAAAAAAATAAAATTCCTAAATAAATCAATTTTTAAAAAAATTATTCCCATAAACACATTTCTTTATCTAAATACAAAAAACAATAAAAGTACACATATTTAGTATTATTATTATTATTATTATTATTTATTGTTATAGCGCCATTTATTCCATGGCGCTTTACAAGTGAGGAGGGGTATACATAATAACAAGTACAATAATCTTGAACAATACAAGTCATAACTGGTACAGTAGGAGAGAGGACCCTGCCCGCGAAGGCTCACAATCTACAAGGGATGGGTGAGAATACAGTAGGTGAGGGTAGAGCTGGTCATGCAGCGGTTTGGTCGATTGGTGGTTACTGCAGGTTGTAGGCTTGTCGGAAGAGGTGGGTCTTCAGATTCTTTTTGAAGGTTTCGATGGTGGGCGAGAGTCTGATGTGTTGTGGTAGAGGGTTCCAGAGTAGGGGTGATACGCGAGAGAAATCTTGTATGCGATTGTGGGAAGAGGAGATAAGAGGGGAGTAGAGAAGGAGATCTTGTGAGGATCGGAGGTTGCGTGTAGGAAAGTACCGGGAGATGAGGTCACAGATGTAAGGAGGAGACAGGTTGTGGATGGCTTTGTACGTCATGGTTAGGGTTTTGTACTGGAGTCTCTGGGCAATGGGGAGCCAGTGAAGGGATTGACAGAGGGGAGAGGCTGGAGAATAGCGGGGGGACAGGTGGATTAGTCGGGCAGCAGAGTTTAGAATAGATTGGAGGGGTGCGAGAGTGTTTGAGGGGAGGCCACAGAGCAGAAGGTTGCAGTAGTCAAGGCGAGAGATGATGAGGGCATGGACTAGGGTTTTTGCAGATTCTTGGTTGAGGAATGAGTATTGCCGCATCCGTAACGACCCAACCTATAAAACTGTCCCACTAGTTAACCCCTTCAGTGAACACCGCAAGAAAAAGAAACGAGCCAAAAAACAACGCTTTATTATCATACCGCTGAACAAAAAATGGAATAACACATGATCAAAAAGATGGATATAAATAACCGTGGTACCACTGAAAACGTCATCTTGTCCCGCAAAAAACAAGACCTCACGTGACTCTGTGGACCAAAATATGGAAAAATTATAGGTCTCAAAATGTGGAGACGCAAAAACTTTTTTGCTATAAAAAGCGTCTTTTAGTGTGTGACAGCTGCCAATCATAAAAATCCGATATAAAAAAATGCTATAAAAGTAAATCAAACCCCCCTTCATCACCCCTTTAGTTAGGGAAAAATAATAAAATTAAAAAAATGTATTTATTTCCATTTTCCCATTAGGATTAGGGTTAGGGCTAGGGTTAGGGCTAGGGTTAGGGTTAGGGCTAGGGTTAGGGCTAGGATTAGGGCTAGGGTTAGGGCTAGGGTACGGGTTAGGGCTAGGGTTAGAGTTAGGGTTAGGGTTAGGGCTAGGGTTAGGGTAAGGGCTAGGGTTAGGGCTAGGGTTAGGGCTAGGGTTAGGGTTGGGGCTAGGGTTGGAGCTAAAGTTAGGGTTAGGGTTGGGGCTAAAGTTAGGGTTAGGGTTGGGGCTAAAGTTAGGGTTAGGGTTTGGATTACTTTTACAGTTGGGATTAGGGTTGGGTGTGTCAGGGTTAGGGGTGTGGTTAGGGTTACCGTTGGGATTAGGGTTAGGGATGTGTTTGGATTAGGGTTTCAGGTAGAATTGGGGAGTTTCCACTGTTCAGGCACATCAGGGGCTCTCCAAAGGCGACATGGCGTCCGATCTCAATTCCAGCCAATTCTGCGTTGAAAAAGTAAAACAGTGCTCCTTCCGAGCTCTCCCGTGCCCCCAAACATATGGGGTATCAGCGTACTCGGGACAAATTGAACAACAACTTTTGGGGTCCAAGTTCTCTTGTTATCTTTGGGAAAATAAAAATTTGGGGGGCTAAAAATCATTTTTGTGGGAAAAAAAAGATTTTTTATTTTCACGGCTCTGCGTTGTAAACTGTAGTGAAACACTTGGGGGTTCAAAGTTCTCACAACATATCTAGAAAAGTTCCTTGGGAGGTCTAGTTTCCAATATGGGGTCACTTGTGGGGGGTTTATACTGTTTGAGTACATCAGGGGCTCTACAAATGCAACATGACGCCTGCAGACCAATCCATCTAAGTCTGCATTCCAAATGGCGCTCCTTCCCTTCTGAGCTCTGCCATGCGCCCAAACAGTGGTTCCCCCCCACATATGGGGTATCAGCGTACTCAAGACAAATTGGAAAACAACTTTTGGGGTCCAATTTCTTCTCTTACCCTTGTGAAAATGCAAAACTGGGGGCTAAAAAATCATTTTTGTGAAAAAAATAATAATTTTTATTTTCACGGCTCTGCGTTATAAACTGTAGTGAAACACTTGGGGGTTCAAAGTTCTCACAACACATCTAGATAAGTTCCTTTGGAGGTCTAGTTTCCAATATGGGGTCACTTGTGGGGGGTTTCTACTGTTTGGGTACATCAGGGGCTCTACAAATGCAATGTGACGCCTGCAGACCAATCCATCTAAGTCTGCATTCCAAATGGCGCTCCTTCCCTTCCGAGCTCTGCCATGCGCCCAAACAGTGGTTCCCCCCACATATGGGGTATCAGCGTACTCAGGACAAACTGGACAACAACTTTTGGGGTCCAATTTCTCCTGTTACCCTTGGGAAAATACAAAACTGGGGGCTAATATATCATTTTTGTGAAAAAAAAAAGAATTTTTATTTTCATGGCTCTGCGTTATAAACTGTAGTGAAATACTTGGGGGTTCAAAGCTCTCAAAACACATCTAGATAAGTTCCTTAAGGGGTCTACTTTCCAAAATGGTGTCAGTTGTGGGGGTTTCAATGTTTACGCACATCAGGGGCTCTCCAAACGCAACATGGCGTCCCATCTTAATTCCAGTCAATTTTGCATTGAAAAGTCAAATGGCGCTCCTTCCCTTCGGAGCTCTGCCTGGTTTATCCCCACATATGGGGTATCAGCGTACTCAGGACAAATTGCACAACAATTTTTGGTGTCCAATTTCTTCTCTTACCCTTGGGAAAATAAAAAATTGGGGGCGAAAAATCATTTTTGTGAAAAAATATGATTTTTTATTTTTACGGCTCTGCATTATAAACTTCTGTGAAGCACTTGGTGGGTCAAAGTGCTCACCACACATCTAGATAAGTTCCTTAGTTGGTCTACTTTCCAAAATGGTGTCACTTGTGGGGGGTTTCAATGTTTACGCACATCACGGGCTCTCCAAACGCAACATGGCGTCCCATCTCATTTCCAGTCAATTTTGCATTGAAAAGTAAAATGGCGCTCCTTTCCTTCTAAGCTCTGCCATGCGCCCAAACAGTGGTTTACCCCCACATATGGGGTATCAGCGTACTCAGGACAAATTGTACAACAACATTTGGGATCCATTTTCTCCTGTTACTCTTGGTAAAATAAAACAAATTGGGGCTGAAATAAATTTTGTGTGAAAAAAGTTAAATGTTCATTTTTATTTAAACATTCCAAAAATTCCTGTGAAACACCTGAAGGGTTAATAATCTTCTTGAATGTGGTTTTGAGCACCTTGATGGGTGCAGTTTTTAGAATGGTGTCACACTTGGTTATTTTCTATCATATAGACCCCTCAAAATGACTTCAAATGAGATGTGGTCCCTAAAAAAAATGGTGGTGTAAAAATGAGAAATTGCTGGTCAAATTGTAACCCTTATAACTCCCTAACAAAAAAAAATTTGGTTCCAAAATTGTGCTGATGTAAAGTAGACATGTGGGAAATGTTACTTAAGTGTTTTGCGTGACATTTCTCTGTGATTTAAGGGCATAAAATTCAAAGTTGGAAAATTGCGAAATTTTCTAAATTTTCACCAAATTTCCATTTTTTTCCACAAATAAACGCAAGTTATATCGAATATATTTTACAACTATCATGAAGTACAATATGTCTCAAGAAAACATTGTCAGAATCGCCAAGATCCGTTGAAGCGTTTTAGAGTTATACCCTCATAAAGAGACAGTGGTCAGAATTGTAAAAATTGGCCCGGTCATTAACGTGCAAACCACCCTCGGGGCTTAAGGGGTTAACACATACAAGTTTAGTATAATGTTTACATCTTTATTACTTATGTATATGGTCTTGTATATTTATGGATAATTTTATCATTTTCATTCCATTAGCACTTTATATGTATTTATATTTATATTATACATATTGGATTTAATGTTATTTATCTTTATGTTTGTGAAGATATATGTATGTATGTGTATATATTTATGTATGTATATGTATATACATATAATTTTGTCATTTGTCTATGTTATGAGGCTCATTGTACTTGTCTGTTTCTAACTATGTATATTTTATGTAATAATGTTGGAATTTTGCACTGGTGCTGTGTATGGTGATCCACCAGGAGGTTGATCCACTTTCCCACATTTATTAGTATGGTCCTTATTTTTTATAAATTTAGCCTTTGCCCATATATCTTAAGAATTAAAAGTGCCCCTTCAATATATATTTAGCTTTATGAGGCCTTCTGCTTTATTTTTTAGGCCCATTACGCACTGGCCGCTGATACATACCTGTTTGCTAGTGCGCATGCGCGGGGACTTTTTGTACTCGGAAATTTTCCGGCCAGTGCGCATGCCCGGGGATTCCTGTGCTTGGATCTTCCCGATGCGCTCACGTGATGCGCTGGCGTTCCGCGCTGCTAGGCAGTGGTGGATCGCTTGCGTCTCAGGAGCGTAAGTGGAAGTATCCATATGGGGCCGACGCATGCGCCGAACAGTGGCCGACATCAATTACAAATGCGATCTCTCTATTGGTTAGTCTGTTATATATATATACGGATATGAGTTCAACATTTAGCCATGCCTCCTGAAGAAGAAACAGCGAAACGTGCATCGGGGCAGCAGGCAGGGATACTAGGTCTCCATTTAAGTTAGTTGCCTTTTGATTTAGGTCACACATTTTGGTTTTGTACAGCACCTGGTACTCATCTCTCTGGTAGGGCTATATTATATGGCACTTGCGGATTATATATTTAATTCTCTATCGGTTCTAATGAAATATCCAGGTTAATTCAGTCACATATATATAAGCGCCTTAGGTTATCTCATACTTACTTTCCTCTTAAAGGGCCATATATCCTTTAGGTTTTTACCAGGCACAGCAACTTTACATAAAAAATAAAATATGGATATATATGGCACCTGTTATGGTGGGCTTGACATTTATGTTTTATTAAATGTTGATGGTATAAATTGTTACTTGTAACATACCTGGCTTCACTTCCCCTTTACCTGCTTGGTTTGTGGTACTCTATTCTTATGTAAATTAATCTTGTTTGTATAATAAAATATTGATATTTTTGCAAAAAACTCTCTACCTCACTACAAATGGGTTTATTGTGGTATAGTGTAATTGGAGTAAAGGTACCTTCACACGAAACGACATCGCTAGCGATCCGTGACGTTGCAGCGTCCTCGCTAGCGATATTGTTTCGTTTGACACGCAGCAGCGATCAGGATCCTGCTGTGATGTCGCTGGTCGCTGAATAAAGTCCAGAACTTTATTTGGTCGTCCGATCGCTGTGTATCGTTGTGTTTGAAAGCAAAAGCAACGATACCAGCGATGTTATACGCTTGTAACCAGGGTAATCATCGGGTTACCAAGCGCAGGGCCGCGCTTAGTAACCCGATGTTTACCCTGGTTACCAGCGTAAAAGTAAAAAAAACAAACAGTACATGCTCACTTGCGCGTCCTCCAGCGTCTGCTTCCTGACAATTACTGAGCGCCGGCCCTAAAGTGAAAGTGAAAGCACAGCGGTGACGTCACCGCTGTGCTGTTAGGGCCGGAGCTCAGTCAGGGTCAGGAAGCAGACGCTGGGGGACGCGCAGGTGAGCATGTACTGTTTGTTTTTTTACTTTTACGCTGGTAACCAGGGTAAACATCGGGTTACTAAGCGCGGACCTCGGCATCGTTGGTCGCTGGAGAGCGGTCTGTGTGACAGCTCTCCAGCGATCAAACAGCGACGCTGCAGCGATCGGCATCGTTGTCGCTATCGCTGCAGCGTCGCTTCGTGTGAAGGTACCTTTATACTGTTATCTTGATTTGAGATCCTGCGGTATTTGACACTAAACTCTGCAGGGTAATCAATACAGAGGAGGACAATTTTATGTTACAGAATGATTTATGTAAACTAGAAGCTTGGCTGATGAATGGCAAATGGGGATAAATGTAAGGTCATGCACTTGGGTAGAAGTAATAAATGTATAACTATGTGCTTAATTCTAAAACCCTGGTTAAAACCGTCAATGAGAAAGACCTGGGAATATGGGTGGATGACAAACTCACATTTAGTGGCCAGTGTCAGGCAGCTGCTACAAAGGCAAATAAAATAATGTGATGCATTAAAAGAGGCGCAGATGCTCACGAGGAGAACATAATTTTACCTATATACAAGTCACTAGTTCGACCATACTTAGAATACTGTGTACAATTCTCGTCTCCGGTGTATAAGAAAGACATAGCTGAACTGGAGCGGGTGCAGAGAAGAGCGACCAAGGTTATTAGAGGACTGGGGGGTCTGCAATGCCAATATAGGTTATTACACTTGGGGCTAATTAGTTTGGAAAAACAAAGGCTAAGGGGTGATCTTATTTTAATGTATAAATATATGAGGAGACAGTACAAAGACCTTTTGATGATCTTTTTAATCATAGACCTGAGACAGGGACAAGGGGGCATCCTCTACGTCTGGAGGAAAGAAGGTTTAAGCATAACAACAGACGGATTCTTTACTGTAAGAGCAGTGAGACTATGGAACTCTCTGCCGTATGCTGTTGTAATGAGTGATTCATTACTTAATTTTAAGAGGGGACTGGATGCCTTTCTTGAAAAATATAATGTTACAGGTAATATATTTTAGTTTCCTTGATAGGGCATTGATCCAGAGAACTAGTCTGATTGCCATATGTGGAGTCGGGAAGGAATTCTTTTTCCCAATGTGGAGCTTACTCTTTGCCACATGGGTTTTTTTTTTGCCTTCCTCTGGATCAACATGTTAGGGCATGTTAGGTTAGGCTATGGGTTGAACTAGATGAACTTAAAGTCTTCCTTCAACCTTAATAACTATGTTACAATACCCCTTTCATAAGATGTCCAGGAGGGCCTCCTGAAAAAATGTTGCATTGGATGCAAGGCCAGCCCTGCTACCAATTCATATGCACCCCAATAAGCCTTTGAACCCACATACCGGACGGGCCCATGCAAATCTACTTCACAATATTCATTTTGCGCTCACATACTCCTTTGTTTTACACATTGGCAGCAAGGCCAGTCCTGCTGCATAGTAATATGCACCCCACTACACCTTGAACCCACATACTGGATGGGTCCATTAAAATCCACTTCACAATATGCATTTTGTACTCCTGTACTCTTTTGTTTTACACATTGGCAGGGATGCCAGCCCTGCTGCATAGTCATATGCACCCCATTACACCTTGGAACCCACATACTGGATGGGCCCATGAAAATTGACTTGTATTTTTTAATGGTATTATGGTCTCCTCTTTGCAGAATTATTTACAGGAGAATTTGGCAATTTTATTTGCCATGTGTTTAACACTGAGGTTCAGATACGGCTTTAAAGGGAACCTGTCACCTGAATTTGGCGGGACCGGTTTTCAGTCCAATGGGCGGTGTTTTCGGGTGTTTGATTCACCCTTTCCTTTCCCGCTGGCTGCATGCTGGCCGCAATATTGGCTTGAAGTTCATTTTCTGTCCTCCATAGTACACACCTGCGCAAGGTAATCTTGCCTTGCGCACGCGCAGTATGCATTGCCCAACTGCGGGCAAAGCCAAAAAGCATTAGGGCGCATGCGCCGGCGCACTATGTCCCGGAACACAGCAAAATACTTCCGAGACAGTTTTTCGGCTTTGCCCGCAGGTGGGAAAAGCATACTGCGTGTGAGCAAGGCAAGATTGCCTTGCACATGTGTGTACTACGGAGGACAGAGTGTGTACTACGGAGGACAGAGAATGAACTTCAAGCCAATATTGTGGCCAGCATGCAGCCAGCGGGAAAGGAAAGGGTGAATCAAACACCCGAAAACACCGCCCATCGGACCAAAAACCGGTCCCGCCAAATTCAGGTGACAGGTTCCCTTTAAAGAAGGCTAATACTTGCAATACAACGCAATTTTATTGTAAGGTACAAAATTCAAGGAATAGTATGATTGAATAGTATGATATGAGTACGTACACTTTTGAATATGTTAACATACAAAGGTTAATAAGTACATATAAGGATTAAACACATATAATGATTACGTATATATAAAGATTAACTACTTACAGTATACTTACATAATCAACAAGAGGCTTTTAAACATCATCTGTCTGGAATATCAGAGAAGCAACACGAAGACAGAGAACCCCTGGGAGATTCACTACACTGCATGGTCATCCCCAATTATGCAGGTATAAGCACACTGTACATGTACAGGTACCCCAGTTTTGGCATCTGTCTTAGTTATGTTTCTCTGGCCTTATATAGTGATTTACACTATGTAGTAACTCTAGTTTCACCCAGCCCTTCAAGTGGTCAGGTTTCAAGGTTGTATGAAACTGATCATGAAGTCATCAGAGGAGGGGCCATAAACCCATAGAATATAAAAGCCACAAGGATTAAGATTAAACCACCACAGGCAGAGTTTCAGTAAACCTTAATATTTTACAATGACAAACAGCAAACATATATAGGCCTAGAACTGTTTGTGAAGTGAACAAACAAACATTTCTCAAGATTGTGTCACTATGAGCATTGTCTGTCACATCTGTAAATGTTTTACAAGAAATGCAGCAACGTTATTGTCTGTATGCATTTGGTATACAGTATTTTAATCTGGATTCCAAATTGCCATTTGTATATTCGCCATTTGTACATTTGATGCAGCCAAATTTATGGCTCTCAAGGAGGGAAACTAAAACAGTGGACAAAGAAATATTTGTAATGAACTACTGACCCAAACTAACAGCATTGCTTTATCAAATTTATATGAAGTGTATTGTGTCTAATGTGAGCAACCAGGCAGCACAAAAAGGAGCTTTTCAAGTGAGCTCTTTAAGGTACACAAATGTTATGAAGTCTTTGCCAACAAGGATGTGGTTTCACCAATGGGGGGTACCTTTTTTAAAAATATACTATTGAAATCATAGCCCCCCTTGCTCAAAATTCTGTGGCCTATAGCAGTACAGAACATGTTCACCCAGGTCATGTCGTCGGAGATAAGGAAGAGACATTGAAGGAAACCGAGTTAAGAAGTAGGCCCAATGTAGGGGTGTGGGTCTCTGAGATTTGTAATGAAGTGCATGAGCTGACAACCAATTCCCCAATGTGGGGTCCTTTTTTAAATAAATGAAATAGTGTCATCACATCCCCGTTGCCCAAAATTCACCGACCTATAACAGTACAGAGCACGTTCACCCTGGTCATCTAGTGGCAGGAAAAGAAGAGACATTGCAGGAGTCAGAGTTAAGAAGTAGGCCCAATGTAGGGATGTGGGTCTCTGAGACTTTTAATGGAGTGCATGAGCTACAATTCCCCAATTGGGGGTCCATTTTTAACCCCTTAATGACAGTCAATACGTCTTTTAACTGACCTGAGATATTAGAGAATAGCCTCCCCATACAGGTGACAATCCAGCAGTTGTCGGCTGTACACTACAGCTGACAACTTGCTGTATCAGCCACGATCAGTGTTTGCACCGCACATATCTGTTTAACCCCTTAGATGCTGCTGTCAATAGTGGCTACATCATTATAAATAGTTTACAGAGTGTGAGGTCTTCCTCTTAATCCAAATTGGTGCCCTCAGATCATCATTTTGTGGTCCTGATGTTTGTCATGGTAATTCACGACCAAATAGCTGCCTTAGAGTCTGACGGCTGTTGTAACCTGTTCAGAAGTTAGCGATATTTAGGTGGTAAAAATACATATTTTCATTCCTGTCATGCCACTTTGAATTAATTCCTGTAAAGCACCTGAAGGGTTAATAATCTACTTGACTGTAGTTTTCAGTATGTCAGGGGGTGCTGTTTTTAAAATGTTATCATGTTTTGGGTGTTTCCCAATATATGGGACCCCTAAAGTCACTTCAAACATGGATAAGTCCCTAAAAAAAGAAATTGCTGCTACATTTTTAATCCTCTTAAAATGCTAACAAAATAAAATAACATTTTACAAATGGCGCTGATGTAAAGCAGACATGAGGGAAATGTTATTTATTAATGCTTTGCTGTGGTATGACTATCTGGATTAAAGGGATAATCATTCAAAGTTTGAAAATTGCTAATTTTTAACATTTTTCTCAACTTTTTTATATTTTTTATAAATAAACACAAAACATATTGACCTAAATTTACCATTTTCATAAAGTATAATGTGTCACAAAAAAACAAACTGAAAATAACTAGGATGTGTTGAAGCATTGCAGAGTCACTACCACGTAAAGTGACACTGGTCAGATTTAAAAAATTTGGCTCCGTCACTAAGGGGTTAATAATTAAAATATTGCCATCACAGCGGCCTTGCCCAAAATTCATCGGCCTATAACAGAACAGAGCACGTTAACCCTGGTGATCTAGTGGTTCTGGATGATGAAGATGATGATAAGGAGGAGGATACGAACAAACACACCAAATCTGGAAGCGTATACCCATGTGTGGTTGTGAAGAGGTGCATGAGAATACACATCCCCAAAAGAGAGAATGTGTGTTGAGGTTATGCAGCGCCTCAGAGTCCTGGTCGCTGCAGTAACGTCGCTCTGCCACTAAGGGGAGTGATGTTACGTCTGATTGCACTAAAGGAGTTCACCTGACCAGGTAACACACACACTACACTTCACACTCCGGCCACCAGGGGGAGTGGTTCTATCTAGTAGGCCACTCCTCACACTCTGGTAAAACTGGGGGTTGGACAGGAAGACAGGGAGAAGTAACAGGGAAGAGCTAGAGAGAGGACCTGTCAGGGATGGGATCCTGACAGATTCCTAAGAAAGGACAAAAAGTGAGAAAACGGGAATACAGCAAAGAGGCGAGAGAACCAGAAGGAGTCGTGCTGTAAGATCGAGGCAACATCCTTCTGAGGCGCAAATAGTCGGTGGCCGGAACGCCGAGCAAGTAAGAGACTCTAAGCATTACTGCAAACCACGGCAGGATAGCCAATTATAGGTTGGCTGTCTCACCCAAATCACCTAAGCAGACAACGGAGGCAGCTGTGGGAGAGGGGCGACTCTAGGGTCCCAGAAGAACTCCAGGCCTACCCCGTCATACGGGTGCGTCCCAACCATATCATCTGGGGGACGGAGAGAACGAACATCAGAGACAGACAGAATCAGTTGTGAGGACTATCCCGGGGTGCTCAGCAGGGAAGGACTACAACACACAGGCGCTAGAAGGTAGACGCTGATTCCCACCTGTTAAGGGGACTCCTGATGTGCCTTTGGACCAGCCGGTCTCAGACAGCCCTGTTAACAGTGCTCTGGATTGAGTATGTCGAGACCGTCAGTAAAGAGGTAAAGAGACTGCAACTCTGTGTCCTCGTTATTCATTGCACCCCACACCCCAACATCATCACGTTCTATCTTCGCTGGACACCCCTCAGAAGGGTCACGGACCGGGTCTAGCCACCGTGACCACCCCAGAACTGAGGCACAGAGGCCTGGTACCGGGTGCCCCTCGGCCCTGCGGCAGTTGGGGGCGCTCCAGTTATGTTTTGCTGTTTTCACTTGGTGGTGTACAGAAGTGTTTCCCAATCCATCCTTGTTCATTTTTAGAAGAGTCAGCCTGTCAGCATTTTCCGTTGACAGGTGGATGCGCTTATCTGTTATAATTTCTTTAGCGGCATTAAAAACCCGCTCTGACAGAACACTAGCAACAGGGCAGGGCTGGCCAGGACCTCCAAGGTTTAGAGAGTCAGTTCATGCCACGTGTCCAGCTTGGATACCCAATAATTAAAAGGAACAGAGGAATCAATGAGGACGTTTGTACTATCTGCAAGGTACTCCATCACCTTCTTCTCAAACATTGCCCTTCTTGTAACAGCACCCCTTGCCTCTGTGCCATCATGATGGGAGGGTCTGAGAAAACTGACCTAGAACTTTGTCATTGTTCCCCTGCCTGAGCTGGATTGTACTTCTGTCTCTCTTGCTTGGTCTCCTTGGTTGTACAGAAAACTCTGATGTCTGCTGCTGGCAGCGTTCTCACATGGGAATTTTCTAAGTAATTCCGCTACAAGGGCCCTCTGGTACTGCAACATTTTAGTACACCTCTCTGTCTCTGGCAGAAGAGATTGAAAGTTCTCCTTGTAGCGTGGGTCTAGAAGTGTCACCAACCAGTAATGAGTGTCACCCAAAAATTTTATAATGCGAGGGTCACATGAAACGCAGCAAAACATAAAGTCAGCCATGCGTGCCAGACTGCTAACAGGCAAGACTTCCGTGTCCTCACCAGCAAGATGGCTGACCATGCTGTTCTCCTCCTCCTCATCCTCATTCTCCTCCTCCCTGTTCTCAGGCCTTCCCCGCTGAACAAATGGTATGACAGCTGTGCTTGTAGTACCGTCTGTAGCGCATGAAAGTAGCTCCTGTTCTTCCTCCTCCTCCTCATTACCTACTAATCCACATTGAGAAGACATGAGGCTGGGCTGAGTGTAATCCCCCTATATGGTTCCTTGTTCCATGTCCTCATGCTCTGCCTGCAATGCATCTTTTTTAATTGTGAACAAAGAGGTTTTCAGAATGCTGAGAAGTGGGATGGTGACGCTAATTATGGTGTCATCGCCATTCACCATCTTGGTGCAGTCCTCAAAGTTTTGTAGGATGGTACATATGTCTGACATCCATGTCCCCTCCTAAGGTCTTGTGTGTGCAGTCTGAACTGAATATCGACGGCCTTGTTGATGTTGGTAGTCAACAACTGCCCTCTTCTGTTCACAAATCCTTTCCAACATATGCAGCGCAGAGTTCCAGCGCGTGGGGACATCACACACCAGTCGGTGTGCTGGAAGCTGCAAATGCTGCTGAAGCACGGCAAGGGTGGCTGAAGCTGTAGCTGACTTTCTAAAATGGGCAGACAGAAGTTGTACTTTAACTAGCAGATCCGGCAACTCCGAGTAGCTTTTCAGGAAGCGTTGAACCACGAGGTTAAGCACATGGGCCAAGCAAGGTACATGTGTGAACTCACCTTGCCTCAGAGCCACCACCAAGGTTACGGCCATTGTCACACATGACCCTGCCTGGCTGTAGTTTCAGCAGTGTCATCCAAATATCTGGCTGCTCTTTCAGCGCTGTCCACAACTCTTCTGCATTGTGCAGATTTTTACATATGCAGATTACCTTCAGCACAGCCTGTTTCCGCTTGGCTGAGGCAGTGCTGCAGTTCTTCCAGCCTCTGACTGATGATTTGATTTTAGAGATGGAGGATGGAGAGGGGGAGGAGAAGGAGATGCAGGAGCTGTAGACTGTGGGGGCAGCCCTGATTGACGTAGGGCCAGCAATCCTCGGTGTGGAGAAGAAGTGTTCCATCCCAAGGTCCGACTGGGTCCTGGCTTCCACTATGTTAACCCAGTGTGTCATCAGTGAGATGTACTGTCACTGTCCACAAGCACTTGTTCACGTATCCGTGATTAGGTGGACTTTTCCTATCACAGCATTGTTGAGGGCCCGGGTAATGTTGTGGGACACATGCTGGTGTAATGCCGGTATGGCACACCGGGAGAAAAAGTGGCAACTGTAGACCGAGTACCTTGGGACGGCAGCCGCCATCAGGTTGCGAAAAGCTTCCATCTCAACGTTCCTAAAAGACAACATTTTGAGCACAATCAGAAGAGAAATGTTACAATTTAGAACTGTGGCCTGTGGGGCGTTGGCTGGGTATTTCCGCTTGCGTTCCAAAGACTGGAGTATGTACAACTGAAGGCTGTGCTGGGACAAGGACGAGGACGGCCTAGTTGATGATGGTGCTGCTTGACTGTGGGCACAACAGGTGCAGGGCCAGAGGCATCTTCACATGCACGGTGGACTGTGGATTGGATTCCGCGCAAAACAGTGGAAGGAATCAGTGGTGTCATCTGCAGACAGTGTTCCTGGAGCCTGGGGTTCTGCCCACAAAGTTGGGTGCTTTACTGCCATGTGACTGATCATGCTGGTGGTGGTCAGGCTGGTTGTTTTGCTACCCATGCTGATGTGTGCATGGCAGGTGCTGCAACTTGCCTGTTTGGGGTTATCGGCAGAGTCTTTAAAAAATAACCAGACTCGGGAAGATCTAATAGTTGGAATGGCAACTTCACTCATGTTGGTGTTATGGGGAACAGATGCACGCCTTCTGTCTGTGGCCACCACACTGCTTATTCCTGCCTTTTGGGGGATATGCCTCATTCCCCATGTGTGCTGCTGTCCTCGCTATACATGTCCTTCTGCCAGGTTGGGTCAGTCACTATGTCATCCACCACCTCGTCTTCCACATCCGCACCATGCTCTTCCTCCTCACATTCTGGCAATTGTGTCTCATCATCATCCACCTTTTGTGACACTTTCCCACTATTGCCTTCGTGTAAACAGGGCTGGTCAAAGCTTTGGGTAGCTCTACATGCGATCTCATCTGTCCCCACTTCAAATTGACAGGCCGAGTGTCCGGTATCTTGAAATGGAAAACTGAACAGCTCTTAAGAGTGTCCAAGTGTGGGATCAGTTGTCTCAGGGCACTCTGCATGGTGGGAGAAAGGAGGATCAGGGTGAGGAATATCTGGGCCACACTCATGGCTACTCAGACTTGACTGTTTGGAAGATATGTTGGTTTTGGTGGTGGCTACGTGACTGGAAGCATTATCCGCTATCCAACCAACAACCGTTTCACACTGCTATGGCTTCAATAGTGGTGTGCTGCGGTCCCCTAGAAACTGGGACAGGAAGGTCAATCGAGAAGATGTGGGTCTTTGTTGTGGCCCACTTACACCTTGGCCACAGCCTCGTCCTCTGCATGCCCCATCAGCATCACGTCCACTTCCCCTTCCCTTGCCTTGCCCATTTTAAATGGACTACTGCACTATTTCAAAAGCTCAACACAAATGTATTTATTTGGAGCTAAATGATATCTGATCAGTATGCCTTCAAAGCTACAATTTTTCAATCACAAACACTAGGCCTCAGCCTGACATAACAGACAGTATTATTTTGGGGGGGGATTTGGTGAATTTAACCCCCCCAAAAGAGTGTCACAAGGCTAGCACTCAGAACTGTGCTACTTTTGCCTCCTGAAATACGATTTTTCTAAACCAGACACAACAGAACTCAGCCTGACATAACAGACTGTATTAACTTTTTTTTAGGGTTTTGTATAACTAAAAAGAAAAAAAAAAGATCAAGGCTAGCAGACAGAACTATGAAACTTAGGGTATGTTTCCAAGTTCAGGAAACGCTGCGTGTTTGACGCTGCGTTAAGCCGCAGCGTCAAACACGCAGCGTCCAGATGTTACAGCATAGTGGAGGGGATTTCATGAAATCCCGTCTCCACTATGCATTAAAAGACGCATGCGGCACGCCCACGAAAACGGACATGCGGCGCATCTTTTAAGAAGGCAGCATGTCCTTACAATGAGCAAATGCATGTATGATAGCTGCGGAGACACCATCACGTGTTTCTCAATGCAAGCAGTGAATAGCCAGACCTTTCCACGGGAAGGGCAGCATCCAATAAAGGAAAACATCCAATACAGGAAAACCACCTATGCCAAGCATGGTATCCATCCACAGACAGCTGTTTCGGGGTGTTTGCCCCTCATCAGTGTAGAGTAGGAATCTGGCTATTAGGAGCAGTGCCTAGTTAAAGGCTGTAAAGGCACAGATGATTGGCCTCGGGGAGACCAAAACATCCAACACCGCGGAGACACCATCACGTGTTTCTCAACGCAGTGATCCAGAACACTGCCCCCATCCCTTATGGGAAATATGCAAATGCATGTAGGATAGCTGCGGAGACACCATCACGTGTTTCTCAATGCAAGCGTTGAGTGTTGGATGTTTTGGTCTCCCCGAGGCCAATCATCTGTGCCTTTAAAGCCTTTTACTAGGCACTGCTCCTAATAGCCAGATTCCTACTCCACACTGATGAGGGGCAAACACCCCGAAACAGCTGTCTGTGGATGGATACCATGCTTGGCATAGGTGGTTTTCCTGTATTGGATGTTTTCCTTTATTGGATGCTGCCCTTCCCGTGGTTGTTCCTTCCCAGGGAAAGGTCTGGATATTCACTGCTTGCGTTGAGAAACACGTGATGGTGTCTCCGCTGCTATCCTACATGCATTTGCATATTTCCCATAAGGGATGGGGGCAGTGTTCTGGATCACTGCGTTGAGAAACACGTGATGGTGTCTCCGCGGTGTTGGATGTTTTGGTCTCCCCGAGGCCAATCATCTGTGCCTTTACTTACAATGAGCAAAACATGCAACAACACCGCAGGTGACCTGCCAGTGACCTCAGGTGCAGATTTGGTCAGGATTTTACCTGCATAAAATCCTGAAAAAATCCTGATGCAATCCTGAACGTGGAAACATACCCTTATGCCTGTCAAGCTACGATTTTTCCACCAAAGATACAACAGGCCTCAGTCTGACATAACAGACTGTCTTAATTTTTTTGGGGGGGTTGTAGAATTTTTTTTAAAGCAATATATTGCTGTACATAAGTAGAGTAACAGACAGCAAAAACAGTTTAAAACCAGCCTAAAATGCCCAAACTTGGAGCACACAGATATATGAGGCCTGTCACGGAAATACCACACTGCCAAATATGTGGCCTGTATTTTTTTAAATGCAAAATAGTGCTGAATATAAGTAGAATAACAGACAGAAAAAAACTGGACTAATGGCCTAAAATGCCCAAACATGGAGCACGCAGATATATGAGGCCTGTCACGGAAATACCGCACTGCCAAATATGTGGCCTGTATTTTTTAAATGCAAAATAGTGCTGGATATAAGTAGAGTCACAGACACCAAAACAGTAGAAAACTGGCTTAAAATACCCAAACTTGGAGCATGCAGATATATGAGGCCTTTTCTGTTTTTTGGTGAATTTAAAACAAAAAAAATAGTGGCACAAGGCTACCACACAGAACTATGCTACTGTGGAAATTTGATTTTTCAAAAACAGATACACCATGACTCTGACTTAACAGACTGTATTAATGTGTTTTTTGCTTTTTGGTGAATGTAAACAAAATAAATTTGACCAAGGCTAGCACTCAGAACTATGCTACGTATGCCTGCGGAAATACGATTTTTCAAAAAATGAAACATCAGCCCTCAGCCTGACATGACAGACTGTATTATTTTTTATTTTTTTTGGCTTTTGTGTGAATTTATAAAAAAAAAATAGTAGAACAAGGCTAACACGCACAACTATGCTACATATGCCTGAGAAACTATCATTTTTAAACAGATGCACCAGGCCTCAGTCTGTCATAGCAGACTGTATATTTTTTTGAGGGGGTGAATTTTTGGAAAAAAGAAAAAAAAAGAAAACTGCAACTAAGTATATAGTAAATTAGCAGCAGCAGACAGTTATGGAGCTTTGGGAGGGATGCCGTGGGAGCTACGCACATACAGTGCCTGCAAGCCTTGCACTGATGTGGATATGCCGTGCGCTGCCTTCCTAACGCTGCAATATCAGGACCCACAAATTAGCCCTAAAAAGGACTGTTGTTTCTGAGGAGTTGTGGAATTAACAGTTGCAGACCTACACTAACTATGAAAAGCACGATTCTGACCCTATCTCGGCAGCAGCTCTCCCTACTCTCGCTGAATCTGGAGCTGAATGCGGCGAGCAGGGCGGC
The DNA here is from genome assembly GCF_051348905.1 of Ranitomeya variabilis. Classification (NCBI taxonomy): domain Eukaryota; kingdom Metazoa; phylum Chordata; class Amphibia; order Anura; family Dendrobatidae; genus Ranitomeya; species Ranitomeya variabilis. Next base: position 594,930,898 of record NC_135236.1, read on the forward strand.
ACCATGCCTCTTATACTCGTGATGATGCTGTGCGGTCAAGCCAATCAGTGCACGACCACAACAAAGATGGCTGTTTCATGGCCTGGCAGACAATCCCTGCAGCGTGATTGGGTCTCTAAAGTCCGCCAAAAATGCTGAGTGGAGGCACCAGTTAATGCTGAATTATCCCGGAAATGCTCGGTGCTCGGCGCGTACACCGAGTACACTAATACTCGGGCAAGTAATGAGTAGTTGCGAGCACGTTCGCTCATCACTATCTGTTACCTGTACAGTGAAGGAAATAATTATTTGATCCCTTGCTGGTTTTGTAAGTTTGCCCACTGACAAAAACATGAATAGTCTATAATTTTAAGGGTATGTTAATCTTAGCATTGAGAGATAGAATATCAAAAATAAAATCCAGAAAATCACATTGTATAAATTATATAAATGTATTTGCATTTTGCAGTGAGAAATAAGTATTTGATCCCCTACCAATCAATACGAGTTGTTGCTCCTACAGAGAAGATAGACGCTCCTAATGAACTTACTACCTGCATTAAAGACAGCTGTCCTACATAGTCACCTTTATAGAAGACTCCTGTCTACAGTCTCAATTAATCAGTTAGACTCTAAATTCTACAACATGGGCAAGACCAAAGAGCTTTCTAAGGATATCATAGACAAGATCATAGACATGCAAACAGCTGGAATGAGCTACAAAACCATAAGTAAGATGCTGTGTGAGAAGGAGACAACTGTTGGTACAATAGTAAGAAAAAGGAAGAAATACAAAATGACTTTCAATCAACATCGATCTGGGGCACCATGTAAAATTTCACCTTGTGGGGTATCCTTGATCATGTGAAAGAAAAGATCAGCCTAAAACTACACGTGGGGGAACTTGTTAATGATCTCAACGCAGCTGGGTGCACAATCACCAAGAAAACCATTGCTAACACATTACACCATAAAGGTTTAAAATCCTGCGGTGCCCGCAAGGTCCCCCATGGATCCCAGGCCCGCAGTGTGATTAAAGCAGAAGAGACTGCAAGGCGGAATCTCGGGCAGCGCGTCCGCACAGGCGCATCCAGCCTGACACCAAATGATGTCAGAAGACGGGCAGCGCTAAGTGCGCATGGCCAAGGGATAACATAACAGCGCAGGCTCCGGGACAGATTCAAACAACGCTGAGGAGGCGGCGCACTGCACCAAGGGGGTAGGAATGACGGCTGTGCTGCGTCCCATTACGAAGGAAAGTCCCACCTCCGGGACGGTCTCACGGTATCAGGTGACACATTTTATAAGTGTTTAGTTCTGTGTTTGCAAGAAGCATAATTAAAAGAGCCACCTTTTCCTTTTGCATACTTACTGCTGCACAAGTTGGCTCTTTCAGCTACAAATGCCTTGGGGGGTGTTAAAGGTTCCCTTTCAGCTTCCTCCAATCAGGCTTCGGCCTACACTCTGTTCCTCTGCTCCTCCTTGATTCCCTGGGCTTCAACACTGCCAGTTGCTGCCCGGAAGTGCTGTCTGCACAGTCAAGAGTTGCTCCTCTGTTACTGGGGTTCAGTAATGCCAGCTGCTCCCCTGCTGTGTTGCGGCAATACCTCCAGCCTGCTCCTCCTGCTGTCCCTGGGCTTCAACACCGCCAGTTGCTGCCCAAAAGTGCTGTCTGCACAGTCAACAGTTGCTCCTCTGTTATTGGGGTTCAGTAATGACAGCTGCTCCCCTGCTGTGTTGCGGCAATACCTCCAGCCTGCTCCTCCTGCTGTCCCTGGGCTCCAACATTGCCAGTTGCTGCCCAGAAGTGCTGTCTGCACAGTCAACAGTTGCTCCTCTGATTTTGGGGTTCAGTAACGCCAGCTGCTCCCCTGCTGTGTTGTGGCAATACATCCAGCCTGCTCCTCCTGCTGTCCCTGGGCTCCAACACCACCATTTGCTGCCCGGAAGTGCTGTCTGCACAGTCAACAGTTGCTCATCTGTTATTGGGGTTCAGTAACGCCAGCTGCTCCCCTGCTGTGTTGCGGCAATACCTCCAGCCTGCTCCTCCTGCTGTCCCTGGGCTCCAACACCGCCATTTGCTGCCCAGAAGTGCTATCTGCACAGTCAACAGTTGCTCCTCTGTTATTGGGGTTCAGTAATGCCAGCTGCTCCCCTGCTGTGTTGCGGCAATACCTCCAGCCTGCTCCTCCTGCTGTCCCTGGGCTTCAACACTGCCAGTTGCTGCCCGGAAGTGCTGTCTGCACAGTCATCAGTTGCTCCTCTGTTAATGGAGTTCAGTAACGCCAGCTGCTCCCCTGTTGTGTTGCGGCAATACCTCCAACCTGCTCCTCCTGCTGTCCCTGGGCTTCAACACCACCAGTTGCTGCCCGGAAGTGCTGTCTGCACAGTCAACATTTGCTCCTCTGTTATTGGGGTTCAGTAACGCTAGCTGCTCCCCTGCTGTGTTGCGGCAGTACCTCCAGCCTGCTTCTCCTGCTGTCCCTGGGCTTCAACACCGCTAGTTGCTGCCCAGAAGTGCTGTCTGCACAGTCAACAGTTGCTCCTCTCTTATTGGGGTTCAGTAACGCCAGCTGCTCCCCTGCTGTGTTGTGGCAATACCTCCAGCCTGCTCCTCCTGCTGTCCCTGGGCTCCAACACCGCCAGTTGCTGCCCGGAAGTGCTGTCTGCACAGTCAACAGTTGCTCCTCTGTTATTGGGGTTCAGTAACACAAGCTGCTCCCCTGCTGTGTTGCGGCAATACCTCCAGCCTGCTCCTCCTGCTGTGCCTGGGCTTCAACACCACCAGTTGCTGCCCGGAAGTGCTGTCTGCACAGTCAACAGTTGCTCCTCTGTTATTGGCATTCAGTAAGGCCAGCTGCTCCCCTGCTGTGTTGCGGCAATACCTCCAGCCTGCTTCTCCTGATGTCCCTGGGCTTCAACACTGCCAGTTGCTGCCCAGAAGTGCTGTCTGCACAGTCAACAGTTGCTCCTCTCTTATTGGGGTTCAGTAACGCCAGCTGCTCCCCTGCTGTGTTGCGGCAATACCTCCAGCCTGCTCCTCCTGCTGTCCCTGGGCTCCAACACCGCCAGTTGCTGCCCGGAAGTGCTGTCTGCACAGAGAAAAACACTCACCACTGTGTCAGTGGGGTCCAGTAACGCCAGCTGTTCACTTGCTGTGTAGCCGGCAACGTGTCCTGCAAACGCCACGCAGACACAACAGATATTAAACTGCCTCTAGTGCAGGCTTCGGCCTACACTCTGCTCCTCTGCTCCTCCTGCTGACCCTGGGCTCTAACACCACCAGTTGGTGCTCAGAAGTGCTGGCTGCACAGAGAAAAACACCCGTCACTGTGTCAGTGGGGTTCAGTAATGCCAGCTGTTCCCCTGCTGTGTAGCCGGCAACGTGTCCTGCAAACGCCACGCTGACACAACAGATATTAAACTGCCTCCAGTGCAGGTTTCGGCCTACAATCTGCTCCTCTGCTCCTCATTGATTCTCTGGGCTCTAACGCCGCCAGTTGGTGCTCGGAAGTGCTGGCTGCACAGAGAGAAACACTCGCCACTGTGTCAGTGGGGTTCAGCAATGCCAGCTGTTTCCCTGCTGTGTAGCTGGCAACGTGTCCTGCAAATGCCACGCAGACTCAACAGACACTAAGCTGCCTCCAGTGCAGGCTTCGGCCTATACTGTGCTCCTCCTGCTGTCCTTGGGCTATAACACCACCAGTTGGTGCTCGGAAGTGCTGGCTGCACAGAGAAAAACACCCGCCACTTTGTCAGTGGGGTTCAGTAATGCCAGCTGTTCCCCTGCTGTGTAGCCGGCAACTTGTCCTGCAAATGCCACGCAGACACAAGAGACAATAAGCTGCCTCTAGTGCAGGCTTCGGCCTACACTCTGCTCCCCCTGCTGACCCTTGGCTCCAACACCGCTAGTTGGGGCTCTAGGAAAACAATCTTGAATAGGTCCCCCTGGTTCCAGTACTGTCAGCTGGTTCCGGGCAGAGCCTTTGGCTTAGGTGCCTACTTCTGGGTATCCGAGTTCCACCAATGTCAGGTGGTCCTTGGTAGTGCTTTCTGGCATGGGTGTTATGATCCTTAGTGGTTGAGGATCACAAATTACTCCAGCTAAGTAACAAACATAGGACAAGCTCTAGGGAGGTGGCAAGCTGGACTGACCGCAAATCTGAACCTAACCAAACACACTAGAAGTAGCCGGTGAACGTGCCTGAATTCCTAGACGTCTCGAGCCAGCCTAAGGAACTAACTACCCCTAGAGAGAAAGAAAGACCTCTCTTGCCTCCAGAGAAATAATCCCCAAAGATATAGAAGCCCCCAACAAATAATTACGGTGAGGTAAGAGGAAGGCACATACACAGGGGTGAAAGCAGATTCAGCAAATGAGGCCCACTAATACTAGATAGCAGAAAATAGAAAAGGGAATCTATGCGGTCAGTAAAAAACTCTTACAAAATATCCACTCTGAGATTTCAAGAACCCCCACACCAACTAACGGTGTGGGGGGAGAAACTCAGTCCCCTAGAGCAACCAGCAAGCAAAGAAATCACATTTTAGCGAGCTGGACTAAAAACATAATGAACACTGATAATCAAAAAATGATCAAACAAAAACTTAGCTTGTCTTGGAGAGACTGGGAGCAGGGTAGACACACGGAATCTGAAGAGCACTGAATACATTGATAGCAGGCAAGGAACTGAGTATCCAGGTGGGCTAAATAGAAAACGAACCAAGGATAACGAACCAGCTGATGAAGCCAACCTGCAGAAAGACAACACTACACAGTACCGCTTGTGACCACTAGAGGGAGCCCAGAAATAGAGTTCACAACACACGGGTACCTCCTGCTTAGCAACCGGATTCCAGTAACGTCAGCTGGTCCTCGGTAGTTCCATTGGCTCTTGGACCTTCAGGTAGCCATCCGAGTTCCAGTTCCATCAGCTGGTTATCAGCATTTTCTCAGCCTTCTTGTACCTTCTGCTACATTTCCAAGTTCAAGACCCTAAAGACGACGACCAGGAAGACTGAGAAGCAGAAGAACAAGAGGCTGCAGAACAAAGAGCAGAAGAACATTAAGCACAAGACTAAACATCAGAGCAAAAGATATTATCTAAATTATAAGCAGAAGAAGACTAAGCAGTGTATGGGGGTGAGTCCGTTCCTCCTCGTGGTGCCCCTGGAAAAAGCCTGCTGCTACAGGCCTAACTGAACGCGGACAAATCCTGTTGTAACTCTTTTGTGACAGGCAGAATGGAAGGTGTAATCTTCAAACTGTTATAGATAACAACTACAGGAATGCCTGTCACAAATAAGAATATGATGAAGAAGTAGAATATGAAGAAGAATAATAGTTTAATAAAAAGACTATGAAGAATGTAACAAAAAAAATAATAGGTAGAAGATGAAGAAGAAGATGAATAAGGTGAAGAAGAAGTTGAAGTCAAAGATGCTGCTGCTGAGGATGATGAAGAAGAAAGTGTGGGAGAAGTAAAAAAGAAGGTGAATGGCATGGAAGTAGTGAAACATAAACATCTGACAAAATAAAAAAATCTTAACATAGTCAATATCTTTGTAACTCTGAACGTCTTAAAAATAAAATTAAAATTCCTGCTATTCTATTTGATTGGGCTAAACCTCTATGCCTTTAATGTCTCTGCCGCCTCCCCCAATACATCCTACATTATTCTTAGTTGTTTTCCTTCATGTAGAATGAACCTACAAGGAAAGAAAGGGTTTATTTTAATTCCGATATTTTGGTCCCATTGACTTGCATTGGTATCGGGTATCGGTATCGGCGATAGCCGATATTTTTTTAATATCGGCCGATCCAATCCGATACTGATACTTTCCGATATCGGAAGGTATCGCTCAACACTACTGAATACACACTTCTCAAGTTTAGCATACAACATATTTGCTCTGAGAATTTGAAGTACTCGCAATCCCGTGAGTATATAAGAATTTAATCCAAGTAAATGATTACAAACTTTCCTAAAAGATTAGAAAAAACATAATGAACAAAGTGTTGGAATACTGCAGTTGTATTGGTAAGGCCTAAAGGCATCAGAGGGTTTTCGAAGTGTGTTAAACACCAATTTCCACTTATTCCCTTGTTTGACCCGAATCAGATTATAGTATCACGTGACCGCTCACGTGACCAATCACAAGCCGCGACGTCATCTAAGGTCTTTCAAGCGCTCATTCTTAGGAGCGGAAGATGCCGGTTACATCGGTAAGGTCCAGGCTGCGTCGGAGAGGTGAGTATATCAATATTTTTTATTTGTATTCTTTATTTTACACATTAATATGGATCCCAGGGCCTGAAGGAGAGTTTCCTCTCCTTCAGACCCTGGAAACCATACAAGATACCTTCCGATACTTGGTGTCCCATTGACTTGTATTGGTATCGGGTATCGGTATCGGCGATATTCGATACTTTTCGGGTATAGGCCGATACTATCCGATACTGATACTTTCAAGTATCGGACGGTATCGCTCAACACTAGTCCCATTGACTTGTATTGGTATCGGGTATCGGTATCGGCGATATCCGATATTTTTTGGATATCGGCCGATCCAATCTGATACCGATACTTTCAAATATCGGAAGGTATCGCTCAACACTACTGATAACACAGGTCAACAAAAAAAAAATTTTTTTCTGGTGTCCAAAATATTTTAATGAATTTGGGGTATTTTTGGGGTGCTGATTCTGAATATGCTATCAGTTTTGCCAGATTGGCTCAAGTTTTTGAGATTTTTGGTATCTTATATATAGCACTTGTTGGTAAATGCGACGCATCATCTCATTAATTTCTTTGGATTAGTACTTGAACTGAGCAGTTCTCAATATAGTTTTGTGTTAATTAGTGTTCTAAAAGTTTGTTCATAGCTTGATTTTTGCACTAACTTTATGTTGTTGTCTCTTTTCCAGTGAAAAGCATGAACTCATCAAGAAGAAGTTGTCTTAACGATCCAGACTCATTCTGTTACATTTGTGGTGAATACACACTGCCAAAACATAGAAGAAACATAACAGACTTCGTAAAAAAAGTGTATTTTGCCTATTTTGGGGTTATGCTTGGGGACCAAGACAAGTTTTGGGCACCACACATAGTGTGCAAAGCATGTATCGAATTATTACGAAAATGGAGCAAAGGACAAAGAAAAAGCTTCAAATTTGGTGTTCCAATGGTGTGGAGAGAGACAAAAAATCATCATGATGACTGTTATTTCTGTGCAGTGCAAGTGCAAGGATTCAATAAGCATAAGAAACGAAAATGGGAGTAACATGGAATCTGCAAGAAGGCCTGTCCCTCATTGTGAAGATGTGCCTGTACCTGTGTTTACCATAAATAACAGTCATCATGATGATTTTTTGTCTCTCTCCACACCATTGGAACACCAAATTTGAAGCTTTTTCTTTGTCCTTTGCTCCATTTTCGTAATAATTCGATACATGCTTTGCACACTATGTGTGGTGCCCAAAACTTGTCTTGGTCCCCAAGCATAACCCCAAAATAGGCAAAATACACTTTTTTTACGAAGTCTGTTATGTTTCTTCTATGTTTTGGCAGTGTGTATTCACCACAAATGTAACAGAATGAGTCTGGATCGTTAAGACAACTTCTTCTTGATGAGTTCATGCTTTTCACTGGAAAACAGACAACAACATAAAGTTAGTGCAAAAATCAAGCTATGAACAAACTTTTAGAACACTAGTTAACACAAAACTATATTGAGAACTGCTCAGTTCAAGTCCTAATCCAAAGAAATTAATGAGATGATTTGTCGCATTTACCAACAAGTGCTATAAATAAGATACCAAAAATCTCAAAAACTTGAGCCAATCTGGCAAAACTGATGACATATTCAGAATCAGCACCCCAAAAATACCCTAAATTCGATGAAATATCTTTGGCACCAAAAATGCTGTTGACCAGTGTAAGTAGTGATGAACGAGCACTAAAATGCTCGGGTGCTCGTTGCTCGGGTCGAACAAATTGGAATACTCGGGTACTCGACCCAAGCCACGAGCCCAATATAAGTCTATGGGATACCCGAGTATTTTTACTGCCTAAAAACATCTGAAAATGATGGAAACACTGCTCAAATGACACAGGGACATCATGTGGATCGCCCCTGGAAGCATTCCTAACTACTAGTTCACAGCTGTAAACAATTTTTTCCGAGATTCATGCCATTTTTCCCGGTGCCACAAAAAAACACACTAAAACAAAACCAAAACGGATTTTGCTGGGAAATATGTCAAGGTACATCCTTTGCAGCTTAATGACTTGCCTGTAAGGCCAAATAATTTACCGTAGACCAAAAATCTCCTCTCCTACTAGGGCTTAGTTCAGACGCAGCGTTTTTGAAGCATTTTTCAACTTTAACATTGCTTTCAACCACTACAAATGCATTCACTGGGAAATGTCATTGTAACATTTAACAATCCTAGCTGGCCATGTGGTGTGTGACACATAAGCAGACCCATCTTGTTTCATTTATGAAGGAGGGACTCTTAAAGTCACAGAGCCTATTTTTACTGGTGCATCAGGCAGCATTAATCTTCTTAAAATCTTCGTTATTAAACAGTGGGTCTCTTAAACTGCTGTAGCCTACGCTCTGTGTAGATGGGCTGCCAAAAATTATAACACACCACAATATCCCTTTCATAAGATGTCCAGGAGGATCTTCTGAAAAAATGTTGCATTGAATGCAAGGCTTGCCCTGCTGCCAATTCATATGCACCCCATTATGCCTTTGAACCCACATACTGGATGGGCCCCTGAAAATCCACATCACAATATACATTTTGAATTCCCATACTCCTTTGTTTACATAGTAAAAGCATTGTCTGCCCTGCTACATAGTCATATGCACCCAATTACGCCTGAACCCTCATACTGGATGGGCCCATGAAAATCCACTTCACAACATGCATTTTATACATCCATAAGTCACCAATGATAGTCTAACTTAATCTACCCAAGTGATTATTATTATTTCCAACATTTAAAAGTAAATGGCATTTCCACGCCAAAAAAATTAATTACACCTCCATGCAAAGTGTGTCTTTTCTCCACAGATACACTTGAAGATCATTATATTTTTTTCGACTGTTATTGTATCAGATAAAGAAAATAATGTTGCTTCCCTGAAATAGTCTTCTGATGGAAAAGAAAAGCATTCAGTGAACTGTCAAACTGTAGGCAAACATTGTACATTGCAAGATGGTGGACGTTAAACAAGGCATGGTTCCAAAAGTTTTTTTTTCAAATGTCAGAAAAGTGCGATCTTCCCCTATTAAATCCATTTCACAATGTTCAAACAAAAAATCACATATAAAATCACACAGATTTAAGAGAAATGACTGCAAGGAAAAAAAAAAGAAAGGATTTTTTATCTCTTCCACCAAAACTTGCTAACACTTCAGAGTTGTTGCTGATAAAAATATCACTAATTAGTCCAAAAGCTAGTGAAACAGATTACTTTAAATCCGTGCAAGACTATAAAGTATACTAATGTGACACAAAATAATGTCTGTTTTCAGTTAATCTTTTGAGAAAACCCAAACAATGCAGTCTGAGTGAAGTGATTGGAGACAGGAGACTGTTACTTTGAAAAAAAAATTGTGTACCATGAAACCTCAAGCTGTCAAACCCTTTCTTGGTTTTCAAATGGTAATGGAATCCCGACAATACGTTAAGAGTACGATGCACTACATTGAAGGACGATTAACTTTTTGTCTTTTTTAATGGTATGATGGTTCCCGCTTTGTAGAATGATTTACAGGAGAATTTGGCAATTTTATTTGCCAAGTTTTTAACACTAAGGCTCAGATACAGCTTTAAAGAAGGCTAGTACTTGCAATACAATGCAATTTTATTTCAAAGTACAAAATTCAAGGAATAGTATAATTGAATAGTATGAGTGCGTATGCTTTTGTATATGTTAAGATACAAAGGTTAAGTACATATGTGGATTAAATACATATAATGATTAAGTATATATAAAGAATAACTACTTACAGTATACTTACATCATCACCAAGAGGATTTTTCATCTGTCTGGAACATCAGAGAAGCAACACCAAGACAGAGAACACCTGGGAGATTGCCTACACTGCATGGGCATCCCTAATTATGCAGGTATCAGCACACTGTACATGTATAGGTACCCCAGTTTTGGCATCTGTCTTAGTCATGTTTCTCTGGTCTTATATAGTTATTTACATTATGTAGTAACTCTAGTTTCACACAGCACTTCAAGTGGCCTGCTTTCAGGGTTGTATGAAACTGAGATATCATGGAGTTATCAGATGAGGGGCAATAAAACCTTAGGATATAAAAGCCACAATGATTTAAATAAAACCACCACAGGCAGAGGTTCAGTAAACCTTAATGATTTACAATGGCAAACAATAGACACATAGAAGCTTAGAACTGTTTGTGAAGTGAATAAACAAACATTTCTCAAGATTGTGTCACTATGAGCATTGTCTCTCACATCTATAGATGTTTTACAAGAAATGCAGCTATGTAAAGGTACCTTCACACTAAACGATATCGCTAGCGATCCGTGACGTTGCAGCATCCTGGCTAGCGATATCGTTTAGTTTGACACGCAGCAGCGATCAGGATCCTGCTGTGATATCGCTGGTTGTTGAACAAAGTTCAGAACTTTATTTGGTCGTCAGACCGGCGTGTATCGTCGTGTTTGACACCAAAAGCAACGATACCAGCGATGTTTTACACTGGTAACCAGGGTAAACATCGGGTTACTAAGCGCAGGGCCGCGCTTAGTAACCCGATGTTTACCCTGGTTACCAGTGTAAAATGTAAAAAAAAAAAACTACATACTCACCTTCGCGTCCCCCGGCATCCGCTTCCCACACTGACTGAGCGCCATAAAGTGAAAGTGAAAGTACAGCACAGCGGTGACGTCACCGCTCTGCTGTTAGGGCCGGCGCTCAGTCAGTGCAGGAAGCGGACGCCGGGGGACGCGAATGTAAGTATGTACTGTTTGTTTTTTTTACATTTTACGCTGGTAACCAGGGTAAACATCGGGTTACTAAGCGCGGCCCTGCGCTTAGTAACCCGATGTTTACCCTGGTTACCCGGGGACCTCGGCATCGTTGGTCGCTGGAGAGCGGTCTGTGTGACAGCTCTCCAGCGATCAAACAGCAACGCTGCAGCGATCAGCATCATTGTCGCTATCGCTGCAGCGTCGCTTAATGTGAAGGTACCTTAATTGTCTGAATGCAATCAGTATATTTCAATCTGGATTCAAAATCGCCATTTGTATATTCGCCCTACACTATTAACAGCAATCATATCTTTATTCAGCCTTTCTAGAAAAGCTTAAGCTTAACCCATTGAGTACTCTGGATAATCATGACAATCTTGTTGACCAGTATCTATAGTTAAGTAACGTTAAAATAGCTGCTACTATGAATTCCAGAAATAAAAGTGACAACTGCTAGAATGTGAAGATGCTCTAAAAAATAACTGTGACCATGGTCAATTTTCCATAATGTTCTGTTTGGCTATTTAGTAAATATTGGAGACACAATAGATGATCTGACATCCTTTCAAATAATTACTTTACTGATAAAAAGAGCATTTATTATTATTCCTGTTTATTATCCTAGAAAGAAAGAAGGAACATGCAGTCTCCCTCACACAAGTTATCTCAGACAAAATTGATTCAGTCCTCTGCATCTACAAGCATTCAGCCATCACATGCAACCAAAGTTATTGCTCTCAAGGAGAGAAACTAATATAGTTGACAAAAAAATATTTTTTAATGAACAACTGAGCCAAACTAACAGCATTGCTTTATCAAATTTATATAAAGTGTATTGTGTCCAATGTGAGCAACCAGGCAACACAAAAAGGAGCTTTTCAAGTGAACCATTTAAGTTACACAAATGTTATGAAGTATTTCCCAACAAGGATGTGGTTTCACTAATGTGGGTACCTGTTTTAAAAATACACTATTGCCATCATAGCCCCCCTTGCCCAAAATTCAGTGGCCTATAACAGTACAGAGCACGTTAACCCTGGTCATCTAGTGCCAGGTAAGGAAGAGACATTGCAGGAAACCATGTTAAGAAGGCCCAATGTAGGGATATGGGTCTCTGAGACTCGTAATGGAGTGCATGAACTAACAAACAATTCCTAAAGGGGGTATCTTTTTTAATAAATAAATTAGTGCCATCACAGCCCCCCTTGCCGAAAATTCACCGACCTATAACAGTACAGAGCACGTTAACCCTGGTCATCTAGTGGCAGGAAAGGAAGAGACATTGTAGGAAATGGAGTTCAGAAGTAGGCCCAATGTAAGGGTGTGGGTCTCTGTAGCTTGTAATGGAGTGCATGAGCTGACAAACAATTCCCCAATGGGGGGACCTTTTGTAATAAATAAACTAGTGCCATCACAGCCTCCCTTGCCCAAAATCAGTGACGTATAACAGTGCAGAGCATGTTAACTTTGGTCATCTAGTGGCAGGTAAGGAAGAGACATTGGATTTAAATATAACTTTTAATATAAATCAACAAGATAAAAAGGTATCGAAAACCAGTATTCACCACAAAGTGCAAGGTGCATAAGACATACAACACATATAAAGTGGAGTGCATATTACCAATGGGGCACTTCTCATATTCACCCCTTATATGCAGGAAAACTGACCCTTAAATCCATTCCCATACAAAATATAGTATGTAGTATGGTATGTTCAATAGCTTTCCACTATACGGTCAGATTTATATAGACAATCATACATCAGCTCGTATTGTCCTTACTTTCTCTACTCCGCATATTACGGCTATTGCAGCCTCACTAAGTTATTCATACAGCATGGACCTTTTATCAACATCTGTCGGGTCTATCTGTTTGTCATACATGGGACCCCACCCTATAACCGAATGTCCATTAGGACCAATGTATAGCAGATTATTTCAGGGTCATAAAATATTATCCATGTTAGATCCCCAGGTAGTGCAGTCTATTAATGAAACAAGTCTCTCAAATTCATACCAGGTGCTTCTACCAACCTCCTTATAGGCTTACAGGGGATTTCATAACATTAGTATATGGCAAATTAGAACTATCTCACCCATGTGGATGTGGCTCTTACAGGCGCCCTCCATTCCAAACATAGGGGTGGATCTTGTCCCCCTTTGTTCCTGGCACGTTTCATTGTCCTCATCAGGGAATAACATTGGGGCTAGTGCGATCATGCCATCAGGGAGACGCTGTCATTGCGTGTGTGTCATATAGCATTGACCGGCCTTAAAAATGTGCCCTGCATTCAAATCTACACATGTTTCCAGCTCAGGTATTGCGTGATATCCGGTTTCCGGACCGCGCTCACTAGCCGGATGTAAGCTCGGTGGAACGCAAGCGTCAACAACAAATTCTGCGCCTGGGTCTCCGAGCTGATCCTACAGTGCAGGCGCCTGGTCCGCGCATGCGCGTACCATAGTACACGCCTACCGCTCGTCATTCTCTGACAGGGGGGATTCATCAAGTGCCACGCCCCCTACTCAGGGCAGTACAGATTGCGCCTCCATTCCCAGCATATATTCTGCTATGGGTGAAGACACATATCTGTTCCACAACGTTATGTACAGGCTACACCCCACGGGGTACATCATAGAGGACAGTCTTGGCTATAAGAGACAATGACCTACGAAGAAAAATCATAACCCTAGGTATATGCTATGCCAAACTATATCTTATTTATGTAGAGATGAAGAGACTGGGTCAGTCCAGGATATATAAATAAAAGGATATGAGGAATAAACAGACTTATTAACCCTCTATGCGCACAGACCAATGATCCTCTCAGGAGACCAGATGTACAGAAAAAATAGGTAGAAAGTTGGGAACAGATGAGGGGAGGGGGATTACAACCTGTGATCTCCCTGGGATACCTTATGCTCTCTTGCCACTACCTAACGCGGAGGTTGGCACCCTAAATCCTGCACAGTGGGCGGCGGCTGTCCCTCTCTGATAGCCCTATTATGTCCTACGTTAAAGGAAAGAGGAAAAGGAGAGTTGGTCATTAAGACCATTAGGGTGTACAGTTTGTAGCCAGAAGATCCATTTACACTCTTTTTGAAGGATCATTTGGTCCCAGTTGCCCCCTCTTACAGGGGGATTAATTCTGTCAATTCCCAAAAACGAGATCTTCTAAGGCTACTTTCACACTAGCGTTAACTGCAAACCGTCTCAAATCGTCTTTTTTCAGAAAAAACGCATCCTGCAAAAGTGCTTGCAGGATGCGTTTTTTTCCCCATAGACTTGTATTGGCGACGTATTGCGACGGATTGGCATACGTCGTGTACATCGTACGACGTATGCGTCGAAATTTGGCGACACGTCGTCGGCAAAAAACGTTGATTGTAAAGTTTTTTGTCTCCGCCTAAAAAACGTGTCGCGACGCATCCTGCGGCATGCGTCGTTGGCTACAATGGAAGCCTATGAGCGACGGATGCGTCGGGACACTTCGTACGACGCAATGCAGCGCTGCAATACGTTTTTTTACACTGAGCATGCTCAGAAGCTGGATTTTGTTGCCAATTGGCCAGACACCAGACACCCCCAAATCTATGTAAACCTGGCCTGGGCCTTCAACCCCACATATGCCAGCAAGACACAGAGAAGCAAGGAAGCCTGCCAGCAAGAGCCAGCCTGCCACAAGACCCCAGCCTGCCACAAGACCCCAGCCTGCCACAAGACCCCAGCCTGCCACAAGACTCCAGCAAGCCTGCCACAAGACTCCAGCAAGCCTGCCACAAGACTCCAGCAAGCCTGCCACAAGACTCCAGCAAGCCTGCCACAAGACTCCAGCCACCATAGAGCCAGTGTAAGTATTGCAATTTTTGTGTGCATCTGTGTGCCTGTGCATTTGTGTGTATATGAGGTACTGACTACAGCAAGAGCTTAAAACCTGAAGAGAACCTGAGGCCTGCCATCGTCCTGCAACAGCCAGTGCCATGCTAGAGTCCAGATCCACCCTGATGCCAGCCACTGTGAAGACATGCAGCTCCAGCCGGAGGATTGTCAGCCTTTTTTACGTGTGTGTATGTGTGTGCGTATGCGTCTTCTGTTTGGGTCCACCTTTCTGCCTTTGTTGTACGTATGTGTATTTGCATAAAGCTTATGTGCTTGTGTGTGTGTGTTCGTGTGTGTGTGTATTTTTGTACGGCTGTATGCTTTTGTATGTATGTCTTCATGTGCCTGCACCTTATTATGCCTTTGCCAATCTTATGCCTGTTCATGTGGGAGGGTATGTGTCCACGTTCAGGATTGCATCAGGATTTGGTCAGGATTTTTCATCAGTATTTGTAAGCCAAAACCAGGAGTGGGTGATAAATGCAGAAGTGGTGCATATGTTTCTATTATACTTTTCCTCTAATTGTTACACTCCTGGTTTTGGATTACAAATACTGATGGAAAATCCTTATCAAATCCTGATGCAATCCTGAACGTGGACACATACCAGGCATGTTTGTGTGCATCTTGTTGATTGCATGTGCATTTGTCCATGCCTAATTGGTTAATTGCCTTTTTCTGATGTATTTACTAAGTATAGTGGTCTGTGCAGCATGTGGTTTAAATGTGTGTATTTTTTTTTTCTCTTATTTATTTATTTATTTATTTATTTTTTAAATCGGATGTATTTTTGCAAAGTCTAGTCTTTAGCTTGTGGTTTGAATGTGTGAGCGTGCGTTTTTTTTTTTTCTATTTAAAAGTGTTGATTTTCTGTTGAAACCATTCGCAGTTGATGTACCGTACTTGTATTTAAAATAAAGAGCATTTCAGCTCCTAATTGTGATGTGAAAAAAAAAAAAAGAATAATAAAATGTTTGTTAAAAAAATGTCCGTAGTATCATTTCAGAAAGGTAAATTTAAAACTGGTGTATGTACCAATGGTTACACATGCAATACAGAGTTGGTTGACATCTCATTTTTTAATAAAGGTTATACTTTAAAGGTTTTTTGTGTGAGGTGATTTTAGAAAATAAAATGTGGTAAATATATTTTTACATGGTGGGTTCACATTTAAAAATATTTTTTTTGGGACATGGAAATGAATGGTATAACGTGCACCTGTTTTTGGGTTTTGGTGTTCACCTCTAATGAACATTTCTCACATCATTTCAGCAGGGTGTTTATCGTTAAACATTACCTAGTTCAGGGGGTGGTCTAACTATAAATCCATTATACTTATTACAGATACACCAGGGACCAGGACCACAGCCGCTGCCTGTGTTCCCACCAGGACCAACTCACCAGGACCAGCCCACCAGGACCACATCCAACAATCGTTAAAAGTAAGTTTTGAAGACCCCAAATCTGCCACTTCAATGTGTAGAGCAGATTGCAAGTATCTTTTAACTTACAGAGACACCAGGACCACAGCCGCCGCCTGTCTTGCCCACCAGGAACAGCCCACCAGGATCAGCCCACCAGGACCACATCCAACAATCGTTAAAAGTAAGTTTTGAAGACCCCAAATCTGCTACTTCAATGTGTAGAGCAGATTGCAAGTGTCTTTTAACTTACAGATACACCAGGACCACAGCTGCCGGCCTTGCTACAGCAACAATGTCCTCTTCTGACAGCCCTCCTCCACAGCAACAGCGTGTATCGGTAAATTAACACAAAAAATGTTTGTTTTTTTTTGTTTTTTTGTTTTTTTAATTTACATTTTTGTTGATCACTACATGCATAAATTATGTTTAAACAGGAAGCTGAATCAGAAGAGGAGCTGTCAGAAGGGGGCGAGATGGGTGGAGAGATGCAAGTGGAGGAGGAACCAAGTGTAAGTAGTGGTGAAACAGTTGCTTCACACATCACACTACACCATACACAAAACAGATTTTCATACATAACTAAACACAGAAAATATATGCCTACATTAAAGAGAATTTGTTTCCTTTATTTCAGTCTCCTGCTGCTCCTGCTGCTGCTGCTAACCAGTCAGCAAATCGTGAAGGTTCTCCCAGCCGCTCCCTCCCAGAGTCGGCGGAATCGTCGCCGCGGTCAGCCATCAGTGAGTTTTTTTTTGGAGGGGGATTCTATTGGTACTTTTGTGTTTCAGTGTACTAATTTATTTGTTTTTCTTCTTTTTTTTGCACAGGCTTCACGGCGTGCTCCCGCCGAAGACTATGATGACGATATAGACATCGAATGTCTCATCGAGGAGGTTCGCGAGCGGGAGCCGCTCTGGAACATGGCTGACCCCAAGCATGCCGATACCGGTGTCACCCGTCGGCTCTGGGACGAAGTGTGCCAGAACATCTTTCCGAGGTGGGAGGACCTTCATCCACAGCAGCAGAGCAAACTATGTAAGTATTCACTTTTCAGTGATGTTTTGAGCTGAATGTAATGTATTGCATTGACCAATTTTTTTTTTCTTTTCATTGTTGTCTTCACAGTTGGAAAGGTTAGGAAGCAGTGGCGGTCACTGACGGATCGCTTTAAGAGGGAATTTAACGCGGAGATGCAGGCCCCGAGTGGCTCAGCAGGAAGGAAGAGGAGCAGATATAAACACGGCCAGGCCCTATCCTTCCTGAGGCGAACAATGCTGAGCAGAGTGTAAGTATTCTACAGCCCACTAATAACCATGTTAACCTGTCTACTAGGGTTGAGCGACTTTCATTTTTTTAAGGTCGAGTCGGGTTTTGTGAAACCCGACTTTGTCCAGAGTCGAGTCGAGTGCAGTCGGCCGATTATCGCTAAAAGTCGGGGATCGACCGAAACACGAAACCCAATGCAAGTCAATGGGGAAGCATAGTCGGCAGTGAGTGGAGGCCAGGAACACACCTACAGTGCCCATTTTAATGCCAAAAACATCCACTCTTGTTTCTGAAGCTTGTCAATCTTAATTAACTTTATAATAATAGTTGGGCATTGGAACTTGGGGGTCATTTTGCAAAAGTTGTGGAGGGTAGGGCTGGTTCAAGCTTTTAGTGGGCCCAGGAAACGTGGACTACGTCACGGCGGTGGAGCAGTGAGAGGTAAGTATGTCAAGTTTGCAAGTGCTGTGATCCTAAGCAAGCAGGGAGGCCCCCTCGTTGGCATTGGCACTGGCACAGGGCCCCTCAAAGTACAGCGGTGTGTTTGCAAGGCGGGGGCGCCTCCAACCAGCAGCGACACTTTTGCGTACTCTGAGGGGCCCTGTGCCAGTGACGTCGCCAACGAGTATGCCCCCCCACCTGATGAAGGAACCTGCACTTTCATCTGCACCTTCCTCTTTGTCCCTGTGTAAGGTGGTATAACATGCGGGAAGGGGAACCTTCCTTTCAGCAGGGTCAGATTCTGGCTGTGTAGAGTGCAAGGGGAATGTAGTGGTCTAGGTCAATGTACCAGCAGACTCATCTAGCAGTGACTGGGGAATGGGCAGGATGAGGAGGAAACAGATATAGGGCCAAAGAATAAAGTAGGCTAAATGCAGTTCAAAATTGGTAACAGGACTAAACAGGCGGCATTGCTTTGTTGAGTGGAGTAGCAAACCCAGGAGCAGCAGACACTGTTTTAAGGGCCCAAACACACTAATAGGCCAAATGCAGTTTAATATTTGCTACTATAGGCCAAAAGCCAGAAGGTAGAAGCTCAGCTTTATTCAGTTGAGGACAACACCAGGCAGGGGCAGACACCGTTAGTAGGCCGGAACCACCAATCTTTTAAAAAACAGCACTTAATGAGAGCCAGAAGGTAGAAGCTCAGCTTTATTCAGTTGAGGACAACACCAGGCAGGGGCAGACACCGTTAGTAGGCCGGAACCACCAATCTTTTAAAAAACAGCACTTAATGAGAGCCAGAAGGTAGAAGCTCAGCTTTATTCAGTTGAGGACAAACACCAGGGAGCAGCAAACAGAGGTATTAGGCCCCATCCAGCAATTAAAAAAAAAAAAAAGCTTAATCAGAGCCAGAAGGTAGAAGCTCAGCTTTATTCAGTTGAGGACAACACCAGGCAGGGGCAGACACTGTTAGTAGGCCGGAACCACCAATCTTTTAAAAAACAGCACTTAATGAGAGCCAGAAGGTAGAAGCTCAGCTTTATTCAGTTGAGGACAACACCAGGCAGGGGCAGACACCGTTAGTAGGCCGGAACCACCAATCTTTTAAAAAACAGCACTTAATGAGAGCCAGAAGGTAGAAGCTCAGCTTTATTCAGTTGAGGACAACACCAGGCAGGGGAAGACACCATTAGTAGGCCGGAACCAACAATCTTTTAAAAAACAGCACTTAATGAGAGCCAGAAGGTGAAAGCTCAGATTTATTCATTTGAGGACAACTTGAATTAGGGACTGCAGACAGACTTACCAGGCTGTCCCCTGTGTGGACCATGCATCCAATACATTAACCCATTGCGCCACAAAGGACACGTAACCTTCCGTGGCCATGCCTACCACTCCATGTGTCTGTTGTCAGGTGTACCTTTGGACTCACAGATTGACAGAATGAAAGGACAATGTGGTCTTTAACATGCTGGTGGAGGGGTGCGATGGCTTTTCTCGCAAAAGAATTGTCAACTGGGTAGCTCATAGCGTGGTACAGCGTAGTCCATCATGGCTTTATTAATATTAAATAAAATAAAAAAATAGGCTCTATGCACTGTAAAAAAGGTTTCAGGGGTACACGGGCAGCAGTGGTCAGGTCAGTGGAGGCCTAGTGGAAGGAGGGACCGCAGACAGGCTTCCAAGGCCTAACATAATAAAATGGGCTGGCTGTAGGCACTTTATAATTGGTTCCAGGGGGACACGGGCAGCAGTGGTCTGGTCATTGGAGGCCTAGTGGAAGGAGGGACCGCAGACAGGCTTCGAAGGCCTAACATAATAAAATGGGCTGGCTGTAGGCACTTTATAATTGGTTCCAGGGGTACACGGGCAGCAGTGGTCTGGTCATTGGAAGCCTAGTGGAAGGAGGGACCGCAGACAGGCTTCAAAGGCCTAACATAATAAAATGGGCTGGCTGTAGGCACTTTATAATTGGTTCCAGGGGGACACGGGCAGCAGTGGTCTGGTCATTGGAGGCCTAGTGGAAGGAGGGACCGCAGACAGGCTTCGAAGGCCTAACATAATAAAATGGGCTGGCTGTAGGCACTTTATAATTGGTTCCAGGGGGACACGGGCAGCAGTGGTCTGGTCATTGGAGGCCTAGTGGAAGGAGGGACCGCAGACAGGCTTCGAAGGCCTAACATAATAAAATGGGCTGGCTGTAGGCACTTTATAATTGGTTCCAGGGGTACATGGGCAGCAGTGGTCTGGTCATTGGAGGCCTAGTGGTAAGAGGGACCGCAGACAGGCTTCGAAGGCCTAACATAATAAAATGGGCTGGCTGTTGGCACTTTATAATTGGTTCCAGGGGTACATGGGCAGCAGTGGTCAGGTCAGTGGAGGCCTAGTGGAAGGAGGGACCGCAGACAGGCTTCCAAGGCCTAACACAATAAAATGGGCTGGCTGTTGGCACTTTATAATTGGTTCCAGGGGTACACGGGCAGCAGTGGTCTGGTCAACGGAGGCCGATTGTAATGAGTGTCTGCCAGTTAGTAGTCCAAAACAACAAATAAATGTGAATATCTCGCATTAAAACAAAACAAAAACACTAAAGGGTGCAATCATTAGGTTCAGGGGTGGGATCCTCTGCGTTGTTTCAGACCTACTAATTTAGCGCAAAGTATTTACTGTGATAAATAGAGGACACTGCCCCTGACTATGTTAAGTACCATCATACATGTCAACACAATGGTATTGTCAGTGGCAGGTATGGAAGGATGTCAGCGCATAGACTAAACATTGGTGGAAGTGTGAGAGATAACTGTGGAAGTGGTAGAGCAATGTTTGACCTGGGGGTGGGTGAACTCTCTTGTGGCCGGCGGTAGAGGCCCAGGGCCCCTCATGTTACAACAGTGTGTCTGACGTTGGGTGCGCACCACCACCGCCAGAGACACTTTATTGTACTATGAGGGACCCAGTAGCAATGCCGTCGACCAAAAGCGAGCACACCCACCTCTTCAGACAAACAGCAGTCTCACGGGTGCTTGCGCCAAGTCACGATACCACGGCCCCGTGTGGGGAGTTTGGCCATTTAGGGAGGTGTAAACATGTCGTATGCTGGACAATCAGCTGCAGCAAATTAGACATTAGAAAAGTAATTCACAGTAGTCCACAGGCAAGAGCTTTTCATAGGAAAGCTAGGTGTCAGCCGGGCAAGGTGGGGCAAAAGATTTCGAAATCCAGTTGTGGTTCATTTTAATGAATGTTAGATCATCAACATTTTGGGTAGCCAGTCGAGTCCTTTTTTCGGTTAATATTGAACCTGCAGCACTGAATACTCTTTCTGATAGGACACTAGCTGCCGGGCAAGCAAGCTCCTGCAATGCATATTCTGCCAATTCTGGCCAGGTGTCTAATTTTGATGCCCAGTAATCAAATGGGAATGACGGTTGAGGGAGAACATCGATAAGGGATGAAAAATAGTTAGTAACCATACTGGACAAATGTTGTCTCCTGTCACTTTCAATTGATGCAGCAGTACCTGTCCTGTCTGCGGTCATAGCAAAATCAGTCCACAACCTGGTCAGAAAACCCCTCTGTCCAACGCCACTTCTGATGTGTGCACCCCTAACACTCCTAGTCTGCTGGCCCCTGGAGCTCGTGTGAGAATGATCACGTGCGCTGTGTGCTGGGAATGCCTGAAGCAAACGGTCAACAAGAGTTGATTGTTTGGTTGCTAATATTAGTTCCAAGTTCTCATGTGGCATAATATTTTGCAATTTGCCTTTATAGCGTGGATCAAGGAGGCAGGCCAACCAGTAATCGTCATCGTTCATCATTTTCGTAATGCGTGTGTCCCTTTTTAGGATATGTAAGGCATAATCCACCATGTGGGCCAAAGTTCCAGTTGACAAATCTCCGGTTGTGATTGGTTGAGGGGCAGTTTCAGGCAAATCTACGTCCCTTGTGTCCCTCAAAAAACCAGAACCCGGCCTTGCCACGCAACCAATTTCCAGTGCCCCCGGGAAAGCTTCCTCATTAAAAATAAACTCATCCCCATCATCCTCCTCGTCCTCCACCTCCTCTTCGCCCGCTACCTCGTCCTGTACACTGCCCTGACCAGACAATGGCTGACTGTCATCAAGGCTTTCCTCTTCCTCTGGTGCAGACGCCTGATCCTTTATGTGCGTCAAACTTTGCATCAGCAGACACATTAGGGGGATGCTCATGCTTATTATGGCGTTGTCTGCACTAACCAGCCGTGTGCATTCCTCAAAACACTGAAGGACTTGACACATGTCTTGTATCTTCGACCACTGCACACCAGACAACTCCATGTCTGCCCTCCTACTGCCTGCCCGTGTATGTGTATCCTCCCACAAAAACATAACAGCCCGCCTCTGTTGGCACAGTCTCTGAAGCATGTGCAGTGTTGAGTTCCACCTTGTTGCAACGTCTATGATTAGGCGATGCTGGGGAAGGTTCAAAGATCGCTGATAGGTCTGCATACGGCTGGAGTGTACAGGCGAACGTCGGATATGTGAGCAAAGTCCACACACTTTGAGGAGCAGGTCGGAGAACCCAGGATAAGTTTTCAATAAGCACTGCACCACCAGGTTTAAGGTGTGAGCCAGGCAAGGAATGTGTTTCAGTTGGGAAAGGGAGATGGCAGCCATGAAATTCCTTCCGTTATCACTCACTACCTTGCCTGCCTCAAGATCTACTGTGCCCAGCCACGACTGCGTTTCTTGTTGCAAGAACTCGGACAGAACTTCCGCGGTGTGTCTGTTGTCGCCCAAACACTTCATAGCCAATACAGCCTGCTGACGCTTGCCAGTAGCTGGCCCATAATGGGACAACTGGTGTGCAACAGTGTCATCTGCCGATGGAGTGGTTGGCCGACTGCGGTCTGTGGAAGAGCTGTCGCTTCTGCAGGAGGACGAGGAGGAGGAGGAGGGGGTGCGAACGCCTACAGCCAACTGTTTCCTAGACCGTGGGCTATGCACAACTGTCCCGAAATTGATGTCCCCTGTGGACCCTGCATCCACCACATTCACCCAGTGTGCCGTGATGGACACATAACGTCCCTGGCCATGCCTACTGGTCCATGCATCTGTAGTCAGGTGCACCTTTGTACTCACAGATTGCCTGAGTGCATGGATGATGCGCTGTTTAACATGCTGGTGCAGGGCTGGGATGGCTTTTCTGAAAAAAAAGGGTCGACTGGGTAGCTCGTATCGTGGTTCAGCGTACTCCATCAGGGCTTTGAAAGCTTCGCTTTCAACTAAACGGTAGGGCATCATCTCTAACGAGATTAGTCTAGCTATGTGGGCGTTAAAACCCTGTGTACGCGGATGCGAGGATAAGTACTTCCTTTTTCTAACCAGAGTCTCATGTAGGGTGAGCTGGACTGGAGAGCTGGAGATCGTGGAACTTTCGGGTGTGCCGGTGGACATGGCAGACTGACAGACGGTTGGAGACGGTATTGTTTCCGCCGGTGCCCTAGATGCAATATTTCCTCCTACAAAACTGGTGATTCCCTGACCCTGACTGCTTTTGGCTGGCAAAGAAACCTGCACAGATACTGCCGGTGGTGCGGAAAATGGTGGCCTTACAGTGACGGAAGGGATGTTGCGTTGCTGACTAGCTTCATTGGCCGAGGGTGCTACAACCTTAAGGGATGTTTGGTAGTTAGTCCAGGCTTGAAAATGCATGGTGGTTAAGTGTCTATGCATGCAACTAGTATTGAGACTTTTCAGATTCTGACCTCTGCTTAAGCTAGTTGAACATTTTTGACAGATGACTTTGCGCTGATCAATTGGATGTTGTTTAAAAAAATGCCAGACTGCACTCTTCCTAGCATCGGATCCCTTTTCAGGGATTGCAGTCTGAGCTTTAACCGGATGGCCACGCTGTCCTCCAACAGGTTTTGGCTTTGACACGCGTTTTGGCCCAGATACGGGACCGGCAGATGGAACCTGTTGCGATGTTGATGCCTGCTGCGGCCCCTCCTCCACCTCCGCTTCTGAACTACTGCCGCCTGCACCCTGTTCCCCCAATGGCTGCCAATCGGGGTCAACAACTGGGTCATCTATTACCTCCTCTTCGAGCTCGTGTGCAACTTCGTCTGTGTCACCGTGTCGGTCGGTGGTATAGCGTTCGTGGCGGGGCAACATAGTCTCATCAGGGTCTGATTGTGGATCAGTACCCTGAGAGGGCAATGTTGTGGTCTGAGTCAAAGGAGCAGCATAGTACTCTGGCTGTGGCTGTGCATCAGTGCACTCCATGTCAGAATCTACTTGTAATGGGCATGGCCTGTTAAGTGTTTCACTTTCTAAGCCAGGGACGGTATGTGTAAAGAGCTCCATGGAGTAACCCGTTGTGTCGCCTGCTGCATCCTTCTCTCTTGTTGTTGTTTTTGCTGAAGAGGACAAGGAAGCGACTTGTCCCTGACCGTGAACATCCACAAGCGACGTGCTGTTTTTACATTTACCAGTTTCAGAAGAGGAGGCAAAAGAGCTAGAGGCTGAGTCTGCAAGGTAAGACAAAACTTGCTGTTGCTGCTCCGGCTCTAAAAGCGGTTTTCCTACTCCCAGAAAAGAGAGCGTTCGAGGCCTTGTGTAGCCAGACAACGAACCTGGCTCCACAGCTCCAGACTTAGGTGGAATATTTTTATCCCCACGACCACCTGATGCTCCACTACCACTACCATCATTACCAGCTGACAATGAACGCCCACGGCCACGACCTCTTGCACAAGACTTCCTCATTGTTTTAAAAACTTAACCAAAGTAACTTTATTTGTTGCTGTCAAACAACTTACACGGTGAGCTATAACTTCAGTATGATTTCAATATCCCTTTACAGGTTGGTGAGACCACAAGGAAAATCAGGCCCAATGTTACACACTCTGTTTTCTGTGGCACCAAATCACAGAGATGCCACACACGCAGGACTGTCACTCAAGCACAAATGTCAATATTAATCTCCCACCTATTTTATTTTATTTTATTTTTTCAGGGAGACTTTAGAAACCAAATAAGATAAAATGATTTTTTCAGGGACAATTTAGAAACCAAATAATAATAAAAAAAAAGGCTTTCTATGGCCCACTGAGTGAGAGATGGCACACACAGGAGTCAGGAGTGGCACACAAGCCCTGAGGCCAATATTTTTCTCCCAATGATTGATGTAGTGATTTTTTTTCAGGTAGATTTTAGAACCCAAATCAAGCAAAAAAATTAATAGGCTTTCTATGGCCCACTGAGTGAGAGATGGCACACACAGGAGTCAGGAGTGGCACACAAGCCCTGAGGCCAATATTTTTCTCCCACTGATTGATGTAGTGATTTTTTTTCAGGTAGATTTTAGAACCCAAATCAAGCAAAAAAATTAATAGGCTTTCTATGGCCCACAATTTGAGAGAGAGAGAGAGAGATGGCACACCCAGGGTCAAGACTGGCACACATGCAGAAAGGGCAATATTAATCTCCCACTGTTTTAATTTATTTATTTTTTTCAGGGAGACTTTAGAAACCAAATAAGATAAAATGATTTTTTCAGGGACAATTTAGAAACCAAATAATAAAAAAAAAGGCTTTCTATGGCCCACTGAGTGAGAGATGGCACACACAGGAGTCAGGAGTGGCACACAAGCCCTGAGGCCAATATTTTTCTCCCAATGATTGATGTAGTGATTTTTTTTCAGGTAGATTTTAGAACCCAAATCAAGCAAAAAAATTAATAGGCTTTCTATGGCCCACTGAGTGAGAGATGGCACACACAGGGATGGCACTCTAGCAGAAATGCCAATCTTAATCTCCCACAAAAAAAAAAAAAAACAGGGACTGTCCTACAATTACTATCTCCCTGCAGTAATCTCAGCCAGGTATGGCAGGCAGCAATAAGAAGTGGACTGATGCACAAATTAAATAAAAAGTGTGGACAAACAAAAAAGATAGCTGTGCAGAAAGGAAGGAACAAGAGGATTTGTGCTTTGAAAAAAGCAGTTGGTTTGCACAGTGGCATACACACAGCAATGCAGCTATCAGGGAGCCTTCTAGGGCAGCCCAATGAGCTACAGCGCTGAGGAAAAAAAGAAAATGTAGCTTCCACTGTCCCTGCACACCGAAGGTGGTGTTGGACAGTGGAAATCGCTACAGCACAAGCGGTTTGGTGGTTAATGGACCCTGCCTAACGCTATCCCTGCTTCTGACGAAGCGGCAGCAACCTCTCCCTAAGCTCAGATCAGCAGCAGTGAGATGGCGGTCGGCGGGAATGCCCCTTTATAGCCCCTGTGACGCCGCAGACAGCAAGCCAATCACTGCAATGCCCTTCTCTAAGATGGTGGGGACCAGGACCTATGTCATCACGCTGCCCACACTCTGCGTTCACCTTCATTGGCTGAGAAATGGCGCTTTTCGCGTCATTGAAACGCGACTTTGGCGCGAAAGTCGCGTACCGCATGGCCGACCCCGCACAGGGGTCGGATCGGGTTTCATGAAACCCGACTTTGCCAAAAGTCGGCGACTTTTGAAAATGAACGACCCGTTTCGCTCAACCCTACTGTCTACTTAGTTTGGTTTCAGTCAGGGCTTTTTCATATCAATATATTAATTTATTTTGTTTTTTCTTTCACAGCACCTTCTCCAGCTACCGGGCGCCTGCATCTTCCTCTGCGCCCTCTGGAGCGATCCCTCCTGAGTCCGCCACTGAGGGCCACGTCGGTAGGCCCCACACCTCTGACCCCTCCTCTGACCCCTCTGTCCCCTCCACTTCATCCGCCCCAAGCAGTGGAGCATTATTGCAGCCTTCATTGCTCGCATCTGATGCTCAACAGATAGAGTTCCCTTTACCCCACCCCTCTGATCCTGCCACCTCTAGACCACCATTAGGTTCGTGGCGGCAGCGACAGAGGGGTCAGGAAAGGAGCTATGCTCCTGAATTCTTACATCTAAATGCATCCTTCCAAAGCTCTTTCAAAATTTTGGGAGAGCAAGTGACTGCTGGTTTCAACATGGTGCAATCCCGCATCAGTGAAACAAGCCATGAAACCAGCAGTCACTTGGATAGGCTGCATTCAGATGTAAGTCAGTCTCTGGCAAATCTTTTTTTTCAATCCATGCTCAGGAGCATGGAAAAGCTTTCTTTTGAGCAACAGATGCGGGTAATGAATACCTGCCATAATGCTCTACTGAAGGCCCTTAACGAACCCCAATCTACCCACACATCCACTACAATTCCACCTCAGGCCCCACCCCAGGCCCCATTTCCACACCATGCCCCACCCCAGGCCCCATTTCCACACCATACCCCCCATTACCAAACCCAGCCCCAATACCCACACCAGCCCCAATACCAAACCCAGCCCCAATCCCCACACCAGCCCCATTACCAAACCCAGCCCCAAACCCCACGCCAGCCCTATTACCAAACCCAGCCCCAATACCCATGCCAGTCCCAATACCCATCCCAGTCCCAATACCCAACCCAGTCCCAATACCCAACCCAGTCCCAATACCCAACCCAGTCCCCATACCCATCCCTGTCCCCAAACCAAATTTCTTCCCCAATGTTTTCTTCCTTGCCCAGCTTTTCTTCCCCAGTAAGTATTCCCCCTACCCCAACACCACCCCCCTCTGGTCAGCCTCCTGGTTTTACCCCCCCTTCCACTGCACCCCAACCAAGTAGGGTTTCCCCACCTATCGATGTGGTCCAACCTTCCAGCCCCTCCTCCCCTCGTATCTCCACCCCACACTTTGAAGATTTATAACATTATGTACAAATGTTAAATTTTATAAAAATAATTTGAAAAGTAAAAAAAAAAAAAAATTGAAAATAACAAATATATGTTTTTTGCAAAGAAAAAAAAAAACAATTTAAAAAAAGAGTTCAAATAAAATTCTGTCTGATTTAAATTCTACTCTTTGTGTGTTTGTGGATTTATTAAGGTAATATGGTAACTAATAAAAAAGGTAAACTAAAAATAAACACCAGACGTGTGAAAGGTACATATTGGTTTTATTAGCAAGAAAACCATGCTTTTGGGCCTTTTTTTTTTTTTTTTTTTTTTGGGAGAAACACATTTTTTACATAAACAAAACACATGGAAAACAGGTCACACAATGATGTCTTGCCATGGGATCCACCCGACAGGTGACACAAAATAATCCGCAAACTGGTCCCTCATCCTTGTAACAGAACCTGTGGAGCGAACCGAGCTGCTGCGGTAGTCCCACAAGGTTGTCTCCAATTCTTCGTCATCCAAGGAAACGGGCTCCTTTGAAAGGACAAAGTTGTGGAGCACCACACAGGCTTTAACAACCTCGTCTATAGTTGTGGTTTTCAGTTTGATTGCCATCAGCAGAACTCTCCACTTCGCCGTCAATATACCAAAAGAACACTCTACTACTCTTCGTGCTCTAGTAAGCCGGTAATTAAATACCCGTTTGGTACGGTTTAAGTTCCCGTTACTATACGGTTTCAGTAGGTGCGGCGAGAGTTGAAACGCTTCATCACCTACACAAACATATTCCATGGCTGGTTCACTTGTTCCTGGCAGTGGTCTGGCTGGCGGGAAATCGTATGTCTCTCCATACAGGCAACGACCCATTGGAGAGTTTTTAAAAACTTGAGAATCGTTGGACCGTCCATAGGCTCCTATGTCCACAGCAAGGAACTTGCAGTTGGCGTCTGCAATAGCCATAAGTACGATGGAGAAGTACTTCTTGTAATTGTAGTACTCCGATCCTGTTCCTGCCGGTTTCGCAATCCTTATGTGTTTCCCGTCAACTGCACCAACACAATTTGGGAAATGGCAAATTTGCTGAAACTGTTCTGCACTTCTCAACCAGATGTCCATGGATGGTTGGGGGATATACTCTGGCTGTAAAGTGGTCCAAATAGCCCGACATGTCTCCTTCACTATTCCGGAAATAGTGGAAATGCCCAGCCGGAATTGGTAATGGAGCGAAGTCATAGATTCACCCATAGCTAGGAAGCTGAAAAAAAAAAAAAATGTTAGAAAAAATTGCACAGACCAACAAGTTTCAATAAATGGCACTGTGAAAATTTTTTTTTTTTTTTAGGACGGGACACACAATAAAACCTGCATGAAACCGGTGTAAAATAGTGGAATGGCCGCAAACAAAACAAACATTACATGCTGCAGAAAATAGTGCGCAATATGTCAGCGCAGTATTGTCTGCAGCATGTAATATAACATTAAATATGAGCAATGACAGAAAAGAAAGCAGTTGCATGTCAACAAGCCCCCCCCAAAAAAAAACATTCTGCAGAAAATGCAACGCAATGTTTCAGCGCAGTATTTTCTGCAGTCTGTTATAGGACATTCAATATGAGCAATGACATTAAAAAAAAAACAGTGGAATGGCCGCAAACAAAACAAACACTGCATGCTGCAGAAAATAGTGTGCAATATGTCAGCGCAGTATTGTCTGTAGCATGTAATATAACATTAAATATGAGCAATGAAATAAAAAAAAAGAGGCTTACCGCAGGGTCACCATCAGCCGCTTCACCGGTGTGATGGCAAGCCTCATCCTTGTGTCCTGCCTTCGGATGACATCCTCCAGTTTTTCAAG
The DNA here is from genome assembly GCF_051348905.1 of Ranitomeya variabilis. Lineage (NCBI taxonomy): Eukaryota > Metazoa > Chordata > Amphibia > Anura > Dendrobatidae > Ranitomeya > Ranitomeya variabilis. Next base: position 594,960,497 of record NC_135236.1, read on the forward strand.
CAAAAAGTCAAAATTTTCCATCCTCATCCGCACGTAATTGTAGAATTTGTCTGGGTTGTGCCGCAACTCCAGGTAGAGAGTGGACTGGACGCCCCGGGTCATCTGTAGTTCATTAATCGGATGTATCCAGAGTCGTCTCCGTCTCCGTTGCTGCAGAAGCATCCTCCGTCTTTCCACTGCCGCCTCCTTCTCCCGCACTATGATATCCAGGCGATTCGTCTCAAATATAACGTCAGTAACCAAACTCGCAATCCTCACAAGAACACCTTCCATCGCTGCCACAAAACTAAAACCCTCAAAGATGGGCTGTAAAAACAGTAACTATATAGTTTTCCATATTTTCCAGTAGCCAATCAAATTTGGGAGCCTCCCATTTTAAAAACGGATCCGTCGTAAAAACGGAGGCAACGGATGGTAAAAACGGATGCAACAGATGCAACGCATCCAGTACTTCGACGGAAACGTTTTGCGGATTTGCGACGGATCCGTCGAAATGCTGTATGCGTTGCATACGTTTTTCACTTTTGTGACGCATCCGTTTTTTCGGCAAAAAAGACGATTTGAGACGGTTTGCAGTTAACGCTAGTGTGAAAGTAGCCTAAGTGTTACCCTGGTGGTGTCTGTTTACATGATTAGCTATAAAGGTGTCCATTTTGTTAATAATATCTCGGATGTGTTCCCCTATCCTCCTGCAGAACTCTCTTTTTGTTTTTCCCACATACTCTAGACCACATTCACATGTTGCCTTGTATACAACCCCCTTTGTTTGGCAGTTAATGAACTGTGATGTGATACTTTCTACCCGTATTATTACTTACAAACGTTTTGCTCGTTTGTAAGGAGCTGCATGCTTTACATTTTCCTCATTTACAGCATCCTACGGGTTGTGTGCCTAACCAGGACTGATTTATTGGGTTATGATAATAGCTGTTATTATGCTTACATCCGGCTAGTGAGCGCAGTCCAGAAACCGGATATCACGCAATACCTGAGCTGGAAATATGTGTAGATTTGAATGCAGGGCGCATTTTTAAGACTGGTCAATGCTATATGACACACGCGCAATGACAGCATCTCCCTGATGGCATGATTGCACTAGCCCCGATGTTATCCCCTGATGAGGACAACGAAACGCGTCGGGAACAAAGGGGGACAAGATCCACCGCTGTAAGAGCCACATCCACATGGGTGAGATAGTTCTAATTTGCCATATACTAATGTTATGAAATCCCCTGTAAGCCTATAAGGAGGTTGGTAGAAGCACCTGGTATGAATTTGAGAGACTTGTTTCATTAATAGACTGCACTACCTGGGGATCTAACATGGATAATAATTTATGACCCTGAAATAATCTGCTATACATTGGTCCTAATGGACATTTGGTTATAGGGTGGGGTCCCGTGTATGACAAACAGATAGACCTGACAGATGTTGACCCCTACTCTGGAACCCTCTACCACAACACATCAGACTCTCGCCCACCATCGAAACCTTCAAAAAGAATCTGAAGACCCACCTCTTCCGACAAGCCTACAACCTGCAGTAACCACCGATCAACCAACCGCTGCACGATCAGCTCTATCCTCACCTACTGTATTCTCACCCATCCCTTGTAGATTGTGAGCCCTCGCGGGCAGGGTCCTCACTCCTCCTGTACCAGTTATGACTTGTATTGTTCAAGATTATTGTACTTGTTTTTATTATGTATACCCCTCCTCACTTGTAAAGCGCCATGGAATAAATGGCGCTATAACAATAAATAATAATAATAAAATAATAATAATAATAATAAAAGATCCATGCTGTATGAATAACTCAGTGAGGCTGCAATAGCCGTGATATGTGGAGTAGAGAAAGTAAGGACAATACGAGCTGATGTATGATTGTCTATATAAAACTGGCCGTATAGCGGAAAGCTATTAAACATACCATACTACATACTATATTTTGTATGGGAATGAATTTAAGGGTCAGTTTTCTTGCATATAAGGGGTGAATATGAGAAGTGCCCCATTGGTAATATGCACTCCACTTTATATGTGTTGTATGTCTTAAGCACCTTGCACTTTGTGATGAATACTGGTTTTTGATACCTTTTTATCTTGTTGATTTAAATTAAAAGTTATATTTAAATCCAAAACGCTGATAACAAATTACTGGTTGGATTGTACTATTGGCTAAAATATTTAACCCCTTAACCCCCAAGGGTGGTTTGCACGTTAATGACCGGGCCAATTTTTACAATTCTGACCACTGTCCATTTATGAGGTTATAACTCTGGAACGCTTCAAAGGATCCCAGTGATTCTGACACTGTTTTCTCGAGACATATTGTACTTCATGATAGTTGTAAAATGTTTTTGATATTACCTGCATTTATTTGTGAAAAAAATGGAAATTTGGCAAAAATTTTGAAAATTTCGCAATTTCCAACTTTGAAATTTTATGCCCTTAAAGGGAACCTGTTACCCCCAAAATGGCTGGTGAGGTAAGCTCACCGGCATCAGGGGCTTATCTACAGCATTCTGTAATGCTGTAGATAAGCCCCGATGTTACCTGAAAGAGGAGAAAAAGACGTTAGATTATACTCACCCAGGGGCGGTCCCGGTGCGGTCAGGTTGGATGGGTGTCTCCGGTCCGCTCCTGCGCCTCCCATCTTCATTCCATGACGTCCTCTTCGGGTCTTTACGCCGCGACTCCGGCGCAGGCGTACTTTGTCTGCCCTGTTCAGGGCAGAGCAAAGTACTGCAGTGCGCAGGCGCCGGGCCTCTCTGACCTCTGGCCTGAGCACTGCAGTACTTTGCAGGAGCGGACCGGAGACACCCATCCAACCTGACCGCACCGGGACCGCCCCTGGGTGAGTATAATCTAACGTCTTTTTCTCCTCTTTCAGGTAACATCGGGGGCTTATCTACAGCATTACAGAATTCTGTAGATAAGCCCTGATGCCGGTGAGCTTACCTCACCAGCCATTTTGGGGGTGACAGGTTCCCTTTAAATCACAGAGATATGTAACACAAAATACTTAATACGTAACATTTCCCACATGTCTGCTTTACCTGAGCACAATTTTGGAACCAACATTTTTTTTTGTTAGGGAGTTATGAGGGTTAAAAGTTGACCAACAATTTCTCATTTTTGCAAAACCATTTTTTTTTAGGGACCACATCACATTTGAAGTCACTTTGAGGGTCTATATGATAGAAAATACCCTAGTGTGACACCATTCTAAAAACGGCACATCTCAAGGTGCTCAAACCACATTCAAGAAGTGTATTAACACTTCAGGTGTTTTACAGGAATTTTTGAAATGTTTTAAAAAAAAATGAAGATTTAACTTTTTTTCACAAAACATTTGCTTCAGCTACAATTTGTTTTATTTTACCAAGGGTAGCAGGAGAAATTGGACACCAAAAGTTGTAAAATTTGTTCTGAGTGCGCTGATACATGTGGGGGTAAACCACTGTTTGGGCGCATAGCAGAGCTCAGAAGGGAAGGAGCGCCATTTGACTTTTCAATGCAAAATTGACTGGAATTGAGATGGGACGCCATGTCGCGTTTGGAGAGCCCCTGATGTGCCTAAACATTGAAACCCCCCACAAGTGACACCATTTTGGAAAGTAGACCCCCTAAGGAACTTATCTAGATGTGTTGTGAATACTTTGAACCTCCAAGTGTTTCACTACAGTTTATAACGCAGAGCCATTGTATTTTTTAGCCCCCATTTTTGTATTTTCCCAAGGGTAACAGGAGAAATTGGACCCCAAATGTTGTTGTCCAATTTGTCCTCAGAACGCTGATACCCATATCTAGGGGGGAACCACTGTTTGGGCGCATGGCAGAGCTCAGAATGGAAGGAGCGCCGTTTAGAATGCAAACTTAGATGGATTGATCTGCAGGCGTTACGTTGCATTTGCAGAGCCCCTGATGTGCCTAAACAGAAGAAATCCCCCACAAGTTACACCATATTGGAAACTAGACCCCCAAGGAACTTAACTAGATGTGTTTTGAGAACTTTGAACCCCCAAGTGTTTCACTACAGTTTATAACACAGAGCCGTGAAAATAAAAAATATTTTTTTTCCACAAAAATTGTTTTTAATCCCCCGGTTTTGTATTTTCCCAAGGGTAACAAGTGAAATTGGACCGCAAACGTTGTTGTACAATTTGTCCTGAGTACGCGGATACCTCATATCTTTGGGTAAACCCCTGTTTGGGCGCACAGGAGAGCTTGAAAGGGAAGGAGCACTGTTTTACTTTTTCAGCGCAGAATTGGCTGCAATTGAGATCGGACGCCATGTTGCGTTTGGAGAGCCCCTGATGTGCCCAAAGTGGAAACCCCCTCAATTCTAACTGAAACCCTAACCCAAACACACCCCTAACCCTAATTCCAACCATAACCACACTCCTAACCCTAATCCCAACCCTAATCCCAACTGTAAATGCAATCCCAAACTTTAGCCCCAACCCTAACCATAACTTTAGCCCCAAAACTAAGTTTAGCCCCAAGAATAACCCTAACTTTAACCCCAAACCTCACCCTAAACACAACCCTAACCTCAACCCTAACATTAGCCCCAACCCTAACTCTAACTTTAGCCCCAACCCTATACCCCTGGATACACACATGGGTTAACTTCACCCTGTGTGAAGGAAGCGAACCCTGTTGCATCACAGGGCCACGGTACCGCACCAAGAGCTCAAGCAAGGAGTCTCAGAACTCAATCCCAAGACACAAAATTTGAGTTCATATTCACCTCACAGAGTGAAAGAAATAATATTAATAAAGATGCATGAGAGTGCGTGCGGTGCCACGCAGGCGGACGCCACTAACCACCCAGGCTTGGGTCTGGAAAGCGCTGTGAAAGCACATGGCGCTGCACTAGCGGTCACAGCAATAGACGCTGTTTTGTGTGTTACGAGCTGATGGCTAAGTCGGGAGCTAGATAGCAATCATCCACCTTACGTGAGCAGTCATACAATAGGGATGGAATATTTAAGGACGACTTGCACTCATCAACACACACGCGTATACAAATATACACTAGCGCATGGCCGTGTGGTCATGCGAAACTTTTATAGCTGCAGCATGTACAGGACCTTCCCAGAAGGACCAATGGGAAGCTGTCACAGAAGTTGAGCACCTTCAGGACATTCCTGGAGGACCAATGGGATCTGCTGCAGTATGTGAGCATGTGACCCTCGATCTCCAATGGGAGATTGTGCCCTGGGCATGCTCAGAAGGGGAAAAGCAGGACTTAGTCGCAAAAGCATCTACTCGCCGCTGCCCAGCACTGGCTTCAATGGCAGAAGCTGGAAAAGCAGCAGTAACCCTATGCGCAGAGTGAGACTGAGCAAGACGCTGGAACTGACGTCTACGCTGAGCAGACTCCACTGTGGCTGGAGAATGGGAGACCGCAGCGGAGATGGTTCGAGATTCCCCCTGTGCAGAGGCGGGAACTTGACACCTAACATTACCCCCCTCCTAGGGCTCCCCCTCCTTGGACCTCGCTACGCTCGAAGGCAGCAATGAGCTGTGGAGCTTGAATGTGTTCAGCAGGCTCCCAGGACCTGTCCTCTGGGCCATAACCCTTCCAATCTACCAAATACAATTTTTTGCCACGTAGCACCTTGCACCCCAAAATAGAATTCACCTCATAATTGTCCGTAGACGAACCCGATGTCCCGGCAGATGAATCGGAAAACCGGGACATGTATACGGGCTTCAAGAGGGACACATGAAAGGTGTCGGTGATACCCAGGCATGGAGGAAGGGCCAGACGGTAGACCACAGGGTTAACCTGTTCGAGGACCTTGAAGGGACCCAAGTAGCGAGGTGCAAACTTAGTGGACTCAACACGCAGCCTGATATTACGGGCGGAGAGCCACACTAAGTCGCCAGGAGCAAAAGTCGGAGTTGGGCACTGATGAGCATAGCCGGAGGACCTCATTCTCTCCTTGGAGGCCCGAATGGCATCCTAAGTGCGGTCCCAAATGGCCCTTGCCTCCACAGCCCAGTCTGCCACCCTGGAGTCAGCGGAAGACAAGGGCATGGGCACAGGGACACGCAGTTGCTGGCCATAATTTAGGAGGACTGGAGTCTGACTGGTGGTCAGTTACGGCATTGTTAAGCGCAAACTCTGCCCACGGTAGCAAGGATGCCCAGTCATCCTGCCTGGCGGAAACAAAATTTTGTAAATATGTGACCAGGGTCTGGTTGGCCCTCTCTACCAACCCATTCGTCTTGGGATGATTTGCCGAAGAGAGATTCAACTCAATACTGAGTAGACGACAAAGCTCTCTCCAGAATCAAGATGCAAACTGTGGACCCCGGTCACTGACAATTTTGTCCGGCATACCATGTAGGCGAAAGATATGTGTGATGAACAACGCAGCCAGAGCCCGTGCAGAAGGTAGCCGTGGAAGAGGCACGAAGTGCACCATTTTGGACAAATGGTCGGTGATCACCCAGATAAAAGTGCAGCTACGAGACCTGGGTAAGCCCACTACAAAGTCCATCTCGACCATCTCCCAGGGCCTGTCTGCCAACGGCAGGGGGTAAAGCAACCCAGCTGGCCATTGCCGAGGAAACTTGTTCTTGGCGCAGGAGACACACGCCCGAACATAGTCTGTGACGTCACGAGCCATATGCGGCCACAAGTACGTCCTCGCCAAGAGCTCAGATGTCCTCTTGGTCCCAAAATGTCCACCCACCCTGGACAAGTGAGCCCAAGAGAGAATCTCCGGTCACAAATTAGATGGAACGAAAATCTTGCCTGGGGGCACAGACTCTAGCGAAACCGGAGCCACAGTTCTCAGGCTCTCTGAAGGGAAAATAAGCTGAGACTCCTCCTCCTCCTCCTCTGATGACACTACAGAGCGAGAGAGAGCGTCGGCACAAACGTTCTTCTCCCCGGAAAGAAAATGGAGGGTGAAATGGAACCGGGAGAAGAACAGGAACCATCTAGCCTGACGAGAATTTAGCCGCTGGGCTGTCTGTAAATACACCAAGTTCTTGTGGTCTGTGAACACCTGGAAGGGAAATCGAGCTCCCTCCAGAAGATGTCTCCACTCTGAGAAAGCCAACTTCATAGCTAGCAACTCCCTGTCCCCAATGGAATAATTCCTCTTCGCTGGTGAAAAGGTCTTAGAGAAGAAGAAGCAAGGATGCTTCCGACCTTGAGCATTCTTTTGGAAGAGGACTGCTCCAGCACCAACGGATGAGGCATCCACCTCCATAACAAATGGCCTATCTACATCAGGGCGATGTAGAATGGGAGTGCTAGCGAAGTGTGACTTAATCGAGAGAAAGGCCTTGGAGATCTCCTCCGACCACAACTTGGGATTTGCCCCCTTCTTGGTGAGGGCAACCAAGGGAGCTACCAAAGTTGAGAAGTGGGGAATGAACCCCATAAAGCGCTGCACCGCTTTGAGAGAATGGGGTTCCTGCCAGTCCATCACAGCTTGTAACTTGGCAGGATCCATAGCCAATCCCTGGGCAGAGATGATATAGCCAAGGAAAGGCAAGGATTCCTGCTCAAACACACACTTCTCCAACTTGGCATAGAGGGAGTTAACCCATAGGAGGTCGAAAACCTTGCAAACATCTCTCCGGTGGGAGTCTATATCTGGAGAGTAGATGAGAATATCATCCAGATAAACTACGACCGAGGTGGAAAGCATATCCCGAAAGATGTAATTTACAAAGTCTTGGAAAACGGCTGTGGCATTACAGAGTCCAAAGGGCATCACTAGATAATCATAGTGCCCATCCCTGGTGTTAAAAGCCGTCTTCTATTCGTCCCCCTCACGGATGTGAATCAGGTTGTAAGCACCCCGCAGATCTAATTTAGTAAATACCCTTGCTCCCGGTAGACTATCAAAAAGCTCAGATATCAGGGGTAGTGGGTACTTATTTTTAATGGTGATGGCATTAAGACCCCTGTAGTCTATGCATGGACGCAGTTCTCCACGCTTCTTCTGTATGAAAAAGAACCCAGCCCCTGCAGGTGACACTGACTTCCTAATGAATCCTCTTGCCAGATTCTCTCGGATATACTGTGACATTGCCTCCGTCTCCGGGAGAGACAAATGATAGACTCGACCCCGGGGAGGCTCAGCACCAGGCAAGAGGTCAATAGGGCAGTTATAGGTGCGGTGAGGCGGAGGGTTTCCGCAGCCCTTTTGGAAAACACGTCCGCATAGGTCCAATATTGCTTGGGAAGAGAGGATAAATCTGCGGGTACCTCAGTAGTAGCAACCTGAACACTCTCCCTCTGACATCTACCCCCACAAGATTCACCCCATCCTAAAATTCTGGCTGTGGACAACTCAATATTAGGAGAGTGATACTGCAGCCAAGGCATCCCTATATCAGGACTCTGAACATTTTTTACCTTTTGTGCATTACTGCCCTGTTCCAAGATGGTGTCTTTGGTCTCATGTGCACTGTGTCTTCCTGCTATAAAACTCCACCCCAGCCTTGAGTCTGTGCTAGAGTATTCTGCCTTGCATCCAGCTCCTGACCTCTGATTACTCCCTGGCTATACACCTGCTCCTGTGAACCTGTGTGGTGATCCTGCTACTCTGCTCTGAGTTCCTGCTGCATACTAGTTTCCAGTAATCCTCCTTCATCTGCTGTTCGTGCTTACTTCCATCGGCATTTGCTGGACATGTAAGCTGTTACTGCTTTGCAATAACCTGAGACTATTACCCAGGCCTCCCTGGTTGAGCTAAGATATGATTTGAACTGCCTAATAAGCATGTCTATCTGTGCCTGGACTAAGACAAGGATTTATTCGTGTCAAGTATCCTCAGTAATAACTGTGCTTCATAGACTTTCTGCTTAATTGCATTTTCCTCTGAAGTTTCCTATAGACTGCTAAGCTGCATTTATTATTTGCACCTAGTGTTGTGGACTTGAGTTTCTCTCTGCACCTGTTTGAATCACCGTGTGATAATATAGACTTTACCACTTATAAAACTGTGTCCTGTAGTTGTCTTGTTCCATGCAAAGAGGCTCCTGAGTTATCCCCTATAATTATTACAGGATACTGTAGCCTAAAAAAAAAAAAGGAGACTGCTGGAACAATGACTGCAGAAAGCAAACTAGAGCAGGGGTTTTCCATAATTAGATCACTGCAGAAAGATCAGGAAGGTCTGCAAAAGAAGTTTGGAAGCTTTGAACACAATTAACAAGTGTTTGGACAAACTTTACAGGACTTGAGCAACCGCATGGAAGCCCAGGAAAACAAACTTGCTGGCATAGAGTCCCAGTATGGACGGGCTTTTCAGGACATAAGCACACAAATAGCTGCACAAGTGACTTTACCCTCTGGGCAACCGCCACCAGCTAGCCCACCTAAGTTGTCCCCATTCAGATTTAATGGTGATCGCGACAAATTTTGTGGCTTTGTGAATCAATGTATGCTATATTTTGATGTGCATGCTGACCATTCTCCTACTGATAGATCCAAAGTATTGTGTGAAATAATGCTACTGACCTCACGAGCGCTTGCCTGGGCGAATCCGATGATTGAGTCTCGTGACCCACGGTTAAATGACTTGGATGATTTCTTGACCACTATGGCATTAATGTTTGATGACCCTAATCGACATGCAACTGCTGAATCTGCTTTGTTGTCTTTACGCCAGGCTAAACGTTCTGTTATTGAGTATGCCACTGAATTCAGGAGATTGGCGGTAGATACCAATTGGGACAGTTATGCACAATTGCCTATTTTTAAAAGGGGTCTGTCTAGTATTGTAAAAGATGAACTAGCTAGCTCTGAGTCACCACAAGAGCTAGATACATTTATACAGCATTGTGTGCGCATAGACATTCGCCTTACTGAGCTTAGGCAGGAGAAAATTGCTGTTTCTAACTTTTCCCTTCCTTCCAAGGAACCTGCAGGTAAAACCTCCCGAGAGGTGGAGGAGGTGCCCATGCAAATTGATTCCGTTCAGAGGCGCGAGATCAATGAGCGCTGATAGCATCGCCTTCATGAAAGTCTATATTTCTACTGCGGCCAGTCTGACCACTTCTTGATCAATTGTCCTAAGTGTCCTAGACAGCCTAACAAGGTGCTAGTAGCAATAGGGGAGTATGACAACTGTGATGATGAATCTGACATCTCTCAATGTAGCCTGCCTTTAAATGCTGTATTCCATTCACTTTCTATGACTTCACCCCCAAGGAGCTGAAGGAAAAGAACTCTCTCTGTTCTCTCCCTATTAAGATCCTGTGTTCAGGACAGTGGATTTCCAGTTCAGCTATGATTGACTCTGGTGCAGGTGGCTATTTCATGGATATCGCATTTGCCAAGGAACATGGTATTAAAATTCAGCAAAGAGCCTCTCCAATTATCATGGAAACAGTGGATGGGTCACCTTTAATCTCTGGGCTTGTGGATCAGGAGACCGTACCCCTTGAAATTTTGTTGGAGCCTAATCATCAGGAGCAACTTTCTTTCTTGCTAGTTTCTTCTCCTCATTTTCCTGTGATTTTAGGCATTCCTTGGTTGCGTTCTCAGAATCCGATTATCAACTGGGGGACCAAGGAGATTATCTTCCCAACAAGGAGCAACTCAGCGTTAACAGAAGCTGTCCCTGAGTCCACGGCTACGGAACCACATGTACAGGTATTTTCTTTAACTTCAGCTTATAAAGAGTTCTCTGACATCTGTGACAAGAAGAATGCAGATCAGCTTCCTCCACACAGGCATGATGACTGTCCCATTGAGCTGCTTCCCGGGGCAGCCATTCCTTTTGGTAACGTATACCCTTTGGCGGCACCTGAGCTTCAAGCCTTAAAAGAGTATATTGATGAAAATCTGGCCAAAGGCATCATACGTCCTTCTTCCTCACCAGCAGTGACACCTATCTTTTTTGTAAAGAAGAAGGATGGGACCCTGAGACCCTGTGTTGACTATCGAGAACTCAATAAGGTAACCGTACGAAACCATTACCCTTTGCCTCTGATTCCCGAATTACTGGAAAGAGTCGGCCATGCTAAGGTGTTCTCTAAACTGGATCTTCATGGGGCTTATAATTTGGTGCGTATTCGTCCAGGGGATGAGTGGAAGACAGCATTCAGATGCCGGTATGGACACTTTGAATCTCTTGTGATGCCCTTCCGGCTTTGTAACACCCCTGCAACATTTCAACACCTTGCTAATGACATTTTCAGAGATTTGTTGGACCAGTTTGTAGTGATCTATTTGGAAGATATACTAATCTTTTCTGACTCTACAGGAACATGAAGAACATGTCAAAACTGTTTTAAGACGTCTGAAAGAGAACCATCTGTATATTAAGCCGGAGAAATGTGAGTTCCATCATTCTGAGATACAGTTCTTAGGTTATATCATCTCTCCCCAGGGGCTGAACATGGAATCTGGTAAAATTCAGGTTATCCTTGACTGGCCGGTACCCAAGAACGTTAAAGAGGTCCAACGTTTTATTGGTTTTGCAAATTTCTACAGACGCTTCATTCGAAATTTTTCTGATATTGTCCGTCCCATTACTTCCATGACAAAGAAGGAAAAGCCCTTTAAGTGGTCATCACAGGCTTAAGAAGCTTTTGATCGGCTTAAGATCTGTTTCACATCAGCACCGCTGTTGATACACCCAGATCCAACACTTCCTTTCATTGTGGAGGTGGACGCTTCTGATAATGCTTTGGGGACTATTCTCTCCCAAAGAACTGGAGAGAAGGGTCTGCTACATCCTTGTGCTTTTTTTCCCATAGACTAACCTCAGCAGAGAAGAATTACGACGTGGGAGACAAGGAATTGCTGTCTATTATTGCGGCTTTCAAAGAATGGAGGCATCATCTGCAAGGAGCTGCACAAGAGATCATAGTGTTAACTGACCATCGCAATCTAGAGTTCCTTAGACCCGCTAGATGTCTTTCTCCTCGTCAGGCTCGTTGGAACTTATTTTTAAATCAATTTAACTTTGTTATCTCGTACCGTCCAGGTTCTCGTAATGGGAAGGCTGATGCTTTATCCCGAACCAATGCTGCGGATTCCGTACCTGGAGCCCCGTCCAAGACCATTCTATCTGATGCCAACTTCATCGGAGTTATCCACGATCAGAAGTTGTGGAAGGAGTGCAGGGAGGCCTATGAAGGTGATGTATTTCGGGCCAACCCACCTGTGGATATTAATCTTTGCTTTAAGGGTGGCATGTGGTTCAGAGATCGACGTATCTATGTCCCGGAGGTCGTCCGTCTGCAGATCCTCAAGTTGGGACAAGACTCCAAGTTGGCTGGTCACAGGGGGGTACAGAAGACACAAGAGTTCCTGAGCCGATTATTCTGGTGGCCAATGTGCCCGAAGGATACCAAGGACTATGTTCTCTCTTGCGAGGTATGTGCCCATTACAAGACTACTCATGTGGCACCTACGGGTCTTCTACAACCATTACCTGTTCCGTCCCACACTTGGGGGTCTATATCAATGGACTTTATTGTGGAGCTGCCTACATCTGGGGGCATGAATACAATCATGGTGGTAGTTGATCGCCTGACTAAAGCTGCTCATTTTGTTCCGTGCACCGGCCTCCCCTCAGCTAAAGATACAGTGAACTTGGTAATACAGAATGTCTTTCGGTTGCACGGAGTTCCAGATGAGATCATCTCTGACCGTGGAGTACAGTTCACTTCAAGATTCTGGAAGGGGTTTTGCTCTGCACTCAATATTAATGCCTGTCTCTCTTCTGCTTACCATCCCCAGACAAATGGTTAGACTGAGCGTACCAACCAGATGCTGGAACAATATCTAAGATGTTATGTCAGCCATCTCCAGGATGATTGGTTGGAGTTGTTGCCGTTAGCCGAATTTTCATATAATAATTCTCAGAACGCCTCCACAAAATTTACACCTTTCTTTGCCAATGTGGGTTATCATCCGTGTATTTTACCTAGGTCTCCAATTAATTCTCTGGTTCCGGCAGTGGAGGAATGGCTGACTGCGATGAGACAGAATCTGGAGGTTCTGAAGGAATCCCTGACCACAGCTCAAGAACGTTATAAGAGATCGGCTGATAGATTCCGTAAACCTGCACCCATGTTCAAGGTAGGAGATTCCGTGTGGTTAGCAACTAAGAATCTGAAGTTAAACGTTCCTTCACAAAAACTTGGACAGAAATTCATTGGCCCTTTCAAGATCAACGGTATTGTGAACTCTGTGGCCTGCCTGCTGAAGCTGCCTAGGACAATGAAGGTACACCCAGTTTTTCATGTATCTTTACTAAAGCCTGTATCTCCTAATACCTTCCAGGGAAGTGTTGTTCCACCTCCGCAGCCTGTGGTGATTGATGGGCAAGAACAATTCGTGGTGGAGGAAATTATTGATTCCAGGATTCGCAGGAATCGGCTGCAATATCTGATAAGATGGCAGGGATATCCCGAGGAAGACTCTTGGGAACCTGTGGAAAACATCAATTCCCAACAGAAGATTTCTTGTTTTCATCAGAGATTCCCTGAGAAACCAGGTCCAGGATTGTCCTGAGGCCGCTTCTAAGGAGGGAGTAATGTCAGGACAATGAACATTTTTTTACCTTTTGAGCATTACTGCCCTTTTTCAAGATGGTGTCTTTGGTCTCATGTGCACTGTGTCTTCCTGCTATAAAACTCCACCCCAGCCTTGAGTCTGTGCTAGAGTATTCTGCCTTGCATCCAGCTCTTGACCTCTGATTACTCCCTGGCTATACACCTGCTCCTGTAAACCTGTGTGGTGATCTTGCTACTCTGCTCTGACTTCCTGCTGCATACTAGTTTCCAGTAATCCTCCATCTGCTGTTCGTGTTTACTTCCATCTGCATTTGCTGGACATGTAAGCTGTTTCTGCTTTGCAATAACCTGAGACTATTAACCAGGCCTCCCTGGTTGAGCTAAGATATGATTTGAACTGCCTAATAAGCATATCTATCTGTGCCTGGACTAAGACAAGGATTTATTCGTGTCAAGTATCCTCAATAATAACTGTGCTTCATAGACTTTCTGCTTGATTGCATTTTCCTCTGAAGTTTCCTATAGACTGCTAAGCTGCATTTATTATTTGCACCTAGTGTTGTGGACTTGAGTTTCTCTCTGCACCTGTTTGAATCACCGTGTGATAATATAGACTTTACCACTTATAAAACTGTGTCCTGTAGTTGTCTTGTTCCATGCAGAGAGGCTCCTGAGTTATCCCCTATAATTATTACAGGATACTGTAGCCTAAAAAAAAAAAGGAGACTGCTGGAACAATGACTGCAGAAAGCAAACTAGAGCAGGGGTTTTCCATAATTAGATCACTGCAGAAAGATCAGGAAGGTCTGCAAAAGAAGTTTGGAAGCTTTGAACACAATTAACAAGTGTTTGGACAAACTTTACAGGACTTGAGCAACCGCATGGAAGCCCAGGAAAACAAACTTGCTGGCATTGAGTCCCAGTATGGACGGGCTTTTCAGGACATAAGCACGCAAATAGCTGCACAAGTGACTTTACCCTCTGGGCAACCGCCACCAGCTAGCCCACCTAAGTTGTCCCCATTCAGATTTAATGGTGATCGCGACAAATTTTGTGGCTTTGTGAATCAATGTATGCTATATTTTGATGTGCATGCTGACCATTCTCCTACTGATAGATCCAAAGTATTGTGTGAAATAATGCTACTGACCTCACGAGCGCTCGCCTGGGCGAATCCGATGATTGAGTCTCGTGACCCACGGTTAAATGACTTGGATGATTTCTTGACCGCTATGGCATTAATGTTTGATGACCCTAATCGACATGCAACTGCTGAATCTGCTTTGTTGTCTTTACGCCAGGCTAAACGTTCTGTTATTGAGTATGCCACTGAATTCAGGAGATTGGCGGTAGATACCAATTGGGACAGTTATGCACAATTGCCTATTTTTAAAAGGGGTCTTTTCTGTTCCACCGCTGTGAAACAGGACTGTGTCGGCTTCCTCCACTACGCCACCAACGCTTGCCCCTTACCTGCACATACAACTGAGACGGACGTTATTCCTTTATCCACTGGCAGCATACCCTATTGTACAGAGAGGTCACCTCTACAACTATTTGCCAGGACTTGTCTGGTCCCCTGCATATATAAGTGACACAGCATTATACCTTCATGTTCCCTCTGGGACACTGCAGAATACACAGGACGGACATAGCCTGAAATTTATCATTCACTGTATCCACAGGACAGTTACAAGTCTCGTTCCAGCAGCAGATACGGCTTTTGTGCATGGGCTTACGTTCTTTAGCACTCCTGCTAGGTTATGCCTCTTCATCACTTTATCTGACTCACCAAACGTAAAGGGTCCTTTCTTTGTATGCAACACAGTTCTAACAGGCGATTTTGTGAACAAGGCCACGGGTTGGCCGAAACGTCAACTCGCCAAGTACTTCTTTCCACTGATTCAAATTTAATAAACCTTTTGAATAATGCATCTGAAAACCATACGAGTGCAGTGATTTTTTGGACTTTATGAAGTGTGGGATTGAATATCCCGTTCACTGGCACCGTGAACTGTATTGATTGAGTGCTAGCTTTTCATTACTTTCTACATCCACAGCTGAGGTTGTGCGCTCGAGAGCCACCAACCTACCCTCCAGCTGCTGGATGTACAGCAAGGATTGATGTTTGTCCGTCATTACTAGCCAGACCCTGGCGCTAGTGTAATGTTAGGGCTAGCAGAATGCACCAAATAATCAGAAAGATAGATTAAGGTACGTTCGCAGCCCGGGGTCCACCGTGCAGAGATGGAACCTGCTGCTAAGTAATGACAGACTATATGGTGGTACAATGTGTATACACACATGGCTTAACTTCACCCTGTATGAAGGAAGCAAACCCTGTTGCGTCACAGGGCCGCGGTGCCGCATCAAGAGCGCAATCAAGGAGTCTCAGAACTCAATCCCAAGACACAGGATTTGAATTCATATAGACCTCTTGCGCTCGACACCGCGACTGGGGTGTCAGAGTGAAAGAAATAATATTAATAAAGATGCATGAGAGTGCGTGTGGTGCCACACAGGCGGACACCACTAACCACCCAGGCTTGGGTCAGAAAAGCGTTGTGAAAGCGCACAGCGCCGCACTGGTGGTCACAGCAATAGACGCTGTTTTGTGTGTTACGTGCTGATGGCTAAGTCGGGCGCTAGATAGCAATCATCCACCTTACGTGTGCAGTCATACAATAGGGATGGGATATTTAAGGACAACTTGCACTCATCAACACACACACACGTATACAAGTGTACACTAGCGCATGGCCGTGCCGTCGTGCCTTTTATAGCTGCAGCATGTACAAGACCTTCCCAGAAGGACCAATGGGAAGCTGCCACAGAAGTTGAGCACCTTCAGGACCTTCCTGGAGGACCAATGGGATCTGCTGCAGTATTTGAGCATGTGACCCTCGATCTCCAATGGGAGATCTTGCCCTGGGCATGCTCAGAAGGGGGAAAGCAGGACTTAGTCCCAAAAGTGTCTGCTCGCCGCTGCCCAGCACTGGCTTCAATGGCAGAAGCTGGAAAAGCAGCACTAACCCTATTCACAGAGTAAGACTGAGCAAGACGCTGGGACTGACATCTCCACTGAGCAGACTCCACTACGGCTGGAAAAGAATGGGAGACCGCAGAGGAGATGGTTCGAGAGTCCCCCTGTGCAGAGGCGGGAACTCAACACCTAACACGGGGTTTGATTTACATTTATAGCGGATTCTTATGATTGGCAGCTGTCACACACTAAAAGAAGCTTTTTATTGCAAAAATAGTTTTTGCATCTCCACATTTTGAAAGCTATAATTTTTCCATATTTTAGTCCACGGAGTCATGTGAGGTCTTGCTTTTTGCAGGACGAGTTGACGTTTTATTAATACCATTTTCGGGCACGTGACATTTTTTGATCGCTTTTTATTCCGATTTTTGTGAGGTAGAATGAACAAAAACCAGCTATTCATGAAATTCTTTTGGGTGGGGTGCTTATGCTGTTCCACGTTTGGTAAAATTGATGAAGCAGTTTTATTCTTCGGGTCATAGCGATTTGCAGAGATCCCTCATTTATATAATTTTTTTATGTTTTGGCGCTTTTATACGATAAAAACTATTTTATATAAAAAATAATTATTTTTCATAGCTTTATTCTGAGGACTATAGCTTTTTTTATTTTTTTGCTGATGATGCTGTATGGTGGCTCGTTTTTTGTGGGACAAGATGTCGTTTTCAGCGGTACCATGGTTATTTATATCCGTCTTTTTGATCGCGTGTTATTTTACTTTTTGTTTGGCAGTATGATAATAAAGCGTAATTTTTTGCCTCGTTTTTTTATTTTTTTACTATGATGTTCACTGAAGGGGTTAACTAGTGGGACAGTTTTATAGGTCACATCATTATGGACACGGCAATACTAAATATGTGTACTTTTATAGTTTTTTTATTATTATTTAGACAAAGAAATGTATTTATTGGAAGATTGTTTTTTTAATGTAAATATGTAAATATTTTTTTAAAATTTTTTACATCGCCCCAGGGGGGGACATCACTGTACAGTGAAAGATCGCTGATCTGACACTTTGCAGTGCGATCTGACAGGCACTTCAGGGATGCTTGCCGCTTCAAGGATGCTTGCTCTGAGCAGGCACTTGCAAGGAGGAGATTCTCGGAGCAACGCAATCACATTGCGCTGCTCCGAGGGTCTCAGCAAAGCGCGCAGGGAGCCCTCTCCCTGCACAATGCTACCCTGTGCCACCGGAACGCTGCGATCATCTTTGATTGCAGTGTGTCGGGGGTTAATGTGCCGGGAGCGGTCCGTGACCGCTCCTGGCACATAGTGCTGGATGTCAGCTGTAATAATCAGCTGACACCTGGCAGCAATCGGCCGTGCACCACCCATGAGCGCGGCCGATTGCCTATGACGTACTATCCTGTCACTGGAAATTAAGTCCCAGGTCACCTCGACGGGATAGTACGTTATATGGGATAAAAGCTTTAAGGAAAAGACATTGCAGGAAACCAAGTTAATAAGTAGGCCCAATGTAGGGATGTGGGTCTCTGAGACTTGTAATGGAGTGCATGAGCTGACAAACAATTCCTCAATGTGGGGACCTTTTTTAATAAATAAACTATTGCCATCACAGCCCCCCTTGGCCAAAATTCAGTGGCCTATAACAGTACAGAGCATGTTAACCCTGGTCATCTAGTGGCAGATAAGGAAGATACATTGCAGGAAACCGAGTTAAGAAGTAGGCCCAATGTGGGGATGAGGGTCTCTGAGACTTGTAGTGGAGTGCATGAGCTGACAAGCAATTCCCCAATGGGGGTACCTTTTTTAAAATTATGTCCATAGAAAAGAAAGCAGATTGGCACATATCGTCCCGTGCAACAAAATCCTTTATTGTGGCATCATCATACCAACAGCAGGCAAATAAAACAGTGGACCAAATACAGACGATGATCGTTTCACGCTCACATTGCGCTTCAACAGGTCATATGTAGGACAAAGCTCACAGAATATTTATCAGCAGCCATTGCCCTTGTCCCACCCACCATCAGGTGAAAACATATCATTAATTGTGAACAAGTGAAAACTAGATACAGGCAGTACAACAAATATTGTTAAAAACAGATAAATAAAAACAAATTACAAAAACACAGCTATGTCAAGTTTGTCATTAAAGCCTAATGGACCTTGAGCACGAGTCTGAATAATCCATCTAGCCTCCTTTCTTAATAATAATTTATTGAGGTCACCTCCTTGCGCAATATTCTGTGAGCTGTGTCCTACTTATGACCTGTTGAAGTGCAATGTAAGCGTGAAACGATCGTTGTCTGTATTTGCTCCACTGTTTTATCTGCCTGCTGTTGGTATGATGATGCTACAATAAAGGATTTTGTTGCACGGGACGGTATGTGCCAACCGGCTTTCTTTTCTCTGGACATACAGATTATTTTTCTTTAGAAGTGGCACCCGTAATCCCTGGTGTGTGTGCAGCTTCATCAACCCGAGGTCATACAGCGGTGCCTTTGTCCTGCTTCTCTTTTTTAAAAATATACTACTGCCATCACAGCGCCCCCTCCCCAACATTCACCAGCCTATAACAATACAGAACACGAACACCCAGGTCATGTAGTCAGAACTAAGAAATAAACATTGCAGGAAACCGAGTTAAGAAGTAGGTCCAATTTAGGGGTGTGGGACTCTGAGACTTGTAATGGAGTGCATAGCCTGACAAGCATTTGCCCATGGAGGGTAAATTTGTTAAAAATATTTCATGGGGATCATAGACACCCTTGCCCAAAAATTGGACTGCCTGTAGCAGCACAGAAGATGTTATGCCTGGTGATCTAGGGGTGGAGAATGAGGAGACATTGCTGAAGGCCTCATTACAAACTAGGCTCAATTTAAAGGAGCGGGTCTCCTACACTTGTAATGCCCATACACTAAGTGTATGGGCTGACAAACATTTCCCCATGGGGGGTAATTTAAAAAAAAATATACTATGGGTATAATAGACACCCTTGCCCAAAAATTAAGTGTCTGTAGCAGCACAGAAGACGTTAAGCCTGTTGATCTAGTGGTGGAGAATGAGGAGACATAAAGATAAATCATAATGAAATAAAACAAATACATAAAAAATGTGAATCCACCGATGAAAGTAAATAACAAAAGGGAGGGGTGAACACAGGTTCTTAGATTTGAAGCCAGAATGTGTCCAACGAGATATGTTTGTCCCTAGCAACAGCTCAGAGACAGGGCTATAAATAGAAATATAATTTAAAAGTCTTTGAATTATTTTCTATTGTAGAGGTATACACTACCTCATTATAGGACTGTCCAGAGATAGGGAAAATATAAGAATTAATGGAAATAATAGACAATTGTTTTGGTTTCCAATTAGTAACAGGCATCATAAAAACACCATTGCACAAAAAAAATGTGACTTTGGCATCACGCAATCCGTTCACCCTGGTATTCTACTGGTTGTGGATGATGAGGATGAGGATGAGGATAAGTAGGGGGATGACAACAAACAGACCAAATCTAGAAGTGTATACCCATGTGTGGTTGTGAAGAGGTGCATGAGAAAACACCTCCCCAAAAAAGAGAATGTATTAGAGGTTATGTTTCGCAGTTTTCACTTGGTGGTGTACAGAAGTCTTTCCTAATTCAGCCTTTGTTCATTTTGATGAGTCAGCCTGTCAGCATTTTCAGTTGACAGGCGGATGCGCTTATCTGTTATAATTCCACAAGCAGCCTTAAAAACCCACTAGGACAGAACGATAGCAGCAGGGCAGCAAGGACCTCCAAGGCGTAGAGAGCCAGTTCATGCCACATGTAAAGCTTGGATACCCAATAATTAAAAGGCACAGAGGAATCCGGAGGACATTTGCACAATCTGCAAGGTACTCCCTCAGCATCTTCCCAAACATTGCACTTCTTGTGACAGCACCCTTGCCTCTGTCTATCCTCATCCTTATCCTCCTCCTCCCTATACTCAGGCCATCCCCGCTGAACAGACTGTATGACAGCTGTGCTTGTAGTACCATCTATAGCACATGAATGTAGCTCCTGTTCTTCCTTCTCCTCCTCCTCATTGCCTACCAATCCATGTTGGTAAGACATGAGGCTGGGCTGAGTGTAATCCCCCTGTATGGTTCCTTGATCGTTGTCCTCATGCTCTGCCTGCAATGCAGGTTTTCAGAATGCTGAGAAGCGGGATGGTGATGCCAATTATGGCGTCATTTCCACTCACCATCTTGGTGCAGTCCTCAAAGTTTTGTAGGATGATACATATGTCTGACATCCATGTCCACTCCTGAGGTCTTATGTGTGGAGTCTGAAGTGAATATCAATGGCCTTGTTGATATTGGTAATCAACAACTGCTTTCTTCTGCTCAAGAATCATTTCCAACATATGCAGCGTAGAGTTCGAGCGTGTGGGGACATCACACACCAGTTGGTTAGCTGGAAGCTGCAAACGCTGCTGAAGCACGGCAAGGGAAGCTGAAGCTGGAGCTGACTTTCTAAAATTGGCAGACAGATGGTGTACTTTCACTAGCAGATTTGGCAGCTTCGGGTAGCTTTTCAGAAAACGTAGAACCACGAGGTTAAGCACATGGGCCAAGCAAGATACGTGTGTGAGCTCACCTTGCCTCAGAGCCGCCACAAGGTTCCAGCCATTGTCACACACGACCATGCCTGGCTGTAGGTTCAGTGGTGTCATCCAAATATCTGACTGCCCTTTCAGCACTGTCCACAACTCTTCATCATTGTGCGGTTTGTCACCTATGCAGATCAGCTTCAGCACAGCCTGTTGCCGCTTGGCTGAGGCAGTGCTGCAGTGCTTCCAGCTTCTGACTGATATGTTGATTTCAGAGTTGGAGGCTGAAAAGGAGGAGGAGGAGACAGTGGTGCAGGAGCTGTAGACTGTGGGTGCAACCCTGATTACCGTAGGGCACGCAATCCTCGGCATGGGGAGGATGTGTTCCGTCCCAAGGTCTGACTGGGTCCTGGCTTTCACTATGTTAACCCAGTGTGCCGTCGATGAGATGTACCGTCCCTGCCCACAAGCACTTGTCCACGTGTCCGTGGTTAAGTGGACTTTCCCAGTAACAGCATTGTTGAGGGCATGGGTAATGTTGTGGGACACATGCTGGTGTATTGCCTGTACGGCACACCAGGAGAAATAGTGGCGACTGGGGACCGAGTACCTTGGGATGGCCACCGCCATCAGGTTGTGGAAAGCTTCTGTCTCAATGAGCCTAAAAGGCAATATTTTGAGCGCAAGCAGAAGAGAAATGTTAGGATGTAGGACTGTTGCCTGTGGGGTGTTGGCTGGGTATTTCTGCTTGCGTTCCAATGACTGGGATATAGACAACTGAAGGCTGTGCTGGAACAAGACATGGATGGGCTTGATGATGGTGCTGCTTGACTGAGGGCAACAGGTGCAGGGCTACAGGCATCTTCACATGTATGGTGGACTGGGGATTGGCTTCTACGCAAAACAGTGGTGTCACCTGCAGACAGTAATCCTGGAGCCTGGGGTTCGGCCCACAAAGTCGGGTGCTTTGCTGCCATGTGCCTAAGAGACAATTACCTTTCACAACTGGTTCAGGACCCAACAAGAAGGTGGGCACTGCTAGACCTAATTTTAACCAACAGGCCAGACCGCATATCAAATATAAGGGTTTGGGATCACTTGGGTAATAGTGATCACTAGGGTTGAGCGAAACGGATCGGTCATTTTCAGAAATCGACGACTTTTAGGCAAAGTCGGGTTTCATGAAACCCGAACCGATCCTAATGTGGGATCGGCCATGCGGTACACGATCAGAGCGCCAAAGTCGCATTTCGTATGACGCTTTTACCGCCGTTTTTCATCCAATGAAGGAGGACGCACAATGTGGGCAGCATGATGACATAGGTCTCTGTCCCCACCATCTTAGACAAGGGCATGGCAGTGATTGGCTTGCTGTCTGTGGTGTCACAGGGGCTATAAAGGGGCATGCACGCCGACCACCATCTTACTTCTGCCGATCTAAGCATAGGGAGAGTTTGCTGCAGTTAGTCAGAAGCAGGGACAGAGTTAGGGAGGAAATATAAACCCCCAAACCGCTTGTGCTGGAGCGATTTTCACTGTCCCACACCAACTTTTTGTGCAGGGACAGTGGAGGTCGTATTTTAGTGCAGCAGCTGCATAGCTGTGTGCACGGTGCTGTGCAAACCAACTGCTTTTTTCAAAGCAAAAATCCTGTTGCTCCTTTCTGCACAGTTACCTGTCTTGTTTATTTGTCTACCAATTTTTTTGTTCAGCAGTCCTTTTTATTGCTGCCATACTTGTCCTGAGATCATTGTAGGAAGCTTTTTATTGCAGTAATTTTTTTTTTATAATAATTACAGGCACTTTCTGCCATGTTCATAGTGTTGTGTTATACCACTGGGCCAGAGTTGTGGTTCAGTGTCTCCCCCCAAAAGTGAGATAGTAATTCTCACACAGTTTATATTCTGCAGTACTGCTAGTGTGTCATATATCAGGCAGCCACTTTCTGCCACGTTCATAGTGTTGTGTTATACCACTGGGCCAGAGTTGTGGTTCAGTGTCTCCCCCCAAAAGTGAGACAGTAATTCTCACACAGTTTATATTCTGCTGTACTGCTAGTGTGTCGTATATCAGGCAGCCACTTTCTGCCACATTCATAGTGTTGTGTTATACCACTGAGCCAGAGTTGTGGTTCAGTGTCTCCCCCCAAAAGTGAGATAGTAATTCTCACACAGTTTATATTCTGCAGTACTGCTAGTGTGTCATATATCAGGCAGCCACTTTCTGCCACGTTCATAGTGTTGTGTTATACCACTGGGCCAGAGTTGTGGTTCAGTGTCTCCCCCCAAAAGTGAGACAGTAATTCTCACACAGTTTATATTCTGCTGTACTGCTAGTGTGTCGTATATCAGGCAGCCACTTTCTGCCACATTCATAGTGTTGTGTTATACCACTGGGCCAGAGTTGTGGTTCAGTGTCTCCCCCCAAAAGGGAGATAGTAATTCTCACACAGTTTATATTCTGCTGTACTGCTAGTGTGTCGTATATCAGGCAGCCACTTTCTGCCACGTTCATAGTGTTGTGTTATACCACTGGGCCAGAGTTGTGGTTCAGTGTCTCCCCCCAAAAGTGAGATAGTATTTCTCACACAGTTTATATTCTGCTGTACTGCTAGTGTGTCGCATATCAGGCAGCCACTTTCTGCCACGTTCATAGTGTTGTGTTATACCACTGGGACAGAGTTGTGGTTCAGTGTCTCCCCCCAAAAAATGAGGAAGTCTGGTGGAAGAGGCCGTGGGCGGGGGTTGCCAGCTAGTACTGATGGTGGTGGTGGTGCTGCATCTGGTGGTAGTGGCAAAAGCACAGTAGCACCTAAGGCTGGAGGTGTTGAGCCTGCGTCATCGTCTGGCTACACAAGGCCTCGAAGGCTCCCTTATCTGGGAGTAGGAAAACAGCTTTTAAAGCCGAAGCAGCAGGAAAAAGTTTTGTCTTTCCTTGCTGACTCAGCCTCTAGCTCTTTCGCCTCCTCTTCCCAAAGTTCAAAATCTAAGAGCAGCCAGTCGTCAGTGGATGCTCCCGGTCAGGAACAAGACGTTTCCTTGTGTCCTTCTCCCAAACCAAAAGTGAAGGATGCGTCAGGCGACACAACAGGTTACTCCATGGAGCTCTTTACCCATACCAAGCCAGGGTTAGAAAGGGAAATTGTACACTGCCCATTACAAGAAGAATCGGACATGGAGTGCACTGATGCACAGCCACAGCTAGAGTATGATGCTGTTTCATTGACTCAGATCACTACATTGACCTCGCAGTTTCCTGAGCCAGAATCTGACCCTGATGAGACTATGGTGCCCTGTCCCGAACGCTATAGCACCGGCTTTCACGGTGACACTGAGGAAGGTGAACATGACATTGTGGAGGAGGAGGTGATAGATGACCCAGATCTTGACCCAGATTGGCAGCCATTGGGGGAAGAGGGTGCCGCTGGCACTAGCTCACAAGCGGAGGAGGGTTATCTGCAGCAACACCAATCTACATCGCAACAGCTGTCATCAGCCATGCCCGTATCAGGCCCAAAACGTGTGACAAAAACAGTTTTAGGACAGCGTGGCCAACCGCTGAAAGTTGCACAGCGTGCAATGCCTGAAAAGGAATTCCATAGTAGGAAGAGTGCAGTGTGGCATTTTTTTTACCAAGATCCCAATGATCAGTCTAAAGTGATCTGTAAGAAATGCTCAAAGACCTTTAGCAGAGGAAAGATTCTTCAACATTTAGATACAACATGCATGCGTAGACATTTAACCAGCATGCACTTGCAAGCCTGGACTAATTACCAAACGTCCTGTACCGTTGGTGCACCTGTTCAGAATGAAGGTAGTCAGCAACCCTACATTGCTTCCCTCACTGTAAGCCCACCGGTTCGGACACCACCAGCAGCAAATGTGGAGGTATCGTGCAAGGCCAAAGCAGGCAGGGAATCAGAAGGTTATTGGTAGGAAGCACTGTATGTAGGCCAACATCACCAACTGTCTCTCAATCCGCCATGTCCACCACCACCACCACCGCTAGTTCCACCATCTGCAGGTCTCCTGTCCAGCTCACCCTAGAAGAGACTCTTGCTAGGAAACGAAATTACTCATCCTGTCATCCGCGTACACAGGGTTTGAATGCCCACATTGCCAGACTTATCTCGTTAGAGATGATGCCCTACCGGTTGGTTGAAAGCAAATCTTTCAAAGCCCTGATGGCCTACGCAGTACCACGCTATGACCTACCCAGTCGCCACTTCTTTGCGAGAAAAGCCATCCCAGCCCTCCACCAGCATGTCAAAGACCACATTGTCCATGCACTGAGGCAGTCTGTCAGTGGGAAGGTGCACCTCACAACAGATGCATGGACCAGTAGGCATGGCCAGGGACATTACATGTCCATCACGGTGCACTGGGTTAATGTCGTGGATGCTGGGTCCACAGGGGACAGCAATGGTGGGACAGTTCTGCCTAGCCCACGATCTAGGAAACAGTTGGCTGTAGACGTTCGCCACCCCACCTCCTCCTCCTCCTCCTCCAGAAGCGAAAGCTCATCCACAGAGCGCTGTCGCACGACCACTCCATCCGCAGCTGCCAGTGTTGCACACGAGGTGTCCCATTACGGAACAGCTAGTGGGAAGCGTCAGCAGGCCGTGTTTGAAATGAAGTGTTTGGGCGACAACAGACACACCGTGGAAGTACTGGCCGAGTTCTTGCAGCAAGAAAGTGAGTCATGGCTGAGCAGTGTCCATCTTGAGACAGGCAAGGTAGTCAGTGATAACGGAAGGAATTTTATGGCTGCCATAGCCCTTTCACAACTTAAACACATGCCTTGCTTGGCTCACACTTTGAACCTGGTGGTGCAGTGCTTCCTGAAAAATTATCCGGAGTTACCAGCCCTGCTCCTGAAGGTGCGAAAACTTTGTTCGTACATCCGCCGGTCGCCCGTACACTCCAGCCGTATGCTGAACCATCAGCGATCACTAAATCTTCCACAGCAATGCCTAATTATAGATGTTGTAACAAGGTGGAACTCCACACTGCACATGGTTCAGAGGCTGTGTGAACAGAGGCGTGCTGTCATTTATTTGTGGGAGGATACGCATACACGGGCAGGCAGTTGGATGGCAGACATGGAGTTGTCTGGTGTGCAGTGGTCAAAGCTACAAGACTTCTGTCAAGTCCTTCAGTGTTTTGAGGAATGCACACGGCTGGTAAGTGCAGACGACGCCACCATAAGCATGAGCATCCCACTTATGCGTCTGCTGATGCAAAATTTGACGCACATTAAGGAGCAGGCGTCTGCAGCCGAGGAGGAGGGAAGCCTTGATGACAGTCAGCCATTGTCTGGTCAGGGAACTGTGCAGGACGAGGTGGCGGACGAAGAGGATGAGGAGGAGGATGATGGGGCTGAATATGTATGGGAGGAGGGAGCTTTTCAGGGGGCAATAGAAACTGGTGCCGTTGCAAGGTCTGGTACAGGTTTCTTGCGGGACACTTGTGATGTAGATTTGCAAGAAAGTGCTCCTCAACCCAGCAGAAGCAGTGAATTGACACCTGGAACATTGGCCCACATGGCTGAGTATGCCTTGCGTATCCTAAAAAGGGACCCCCGCATTGTCAAAATGATGACCGATGACGATTACTGGTTGGCCTGCCTACTGGATCCACGCTACAAAGGGAAATTGCAAAATATCATGCCACATGAGAACCTAGAGCAAATATTGGCTACCAAACAAGCAACTCTTGTAGACCGTTTGGTTCTGGCATTCCCAGCACACAGCAGCAGTGATGGTTCTCACACGAACCGTAGGGAGCAACATGGCAGAGGTGCTAGCGGTGCAGAAATCCGAAGTGAAATTGGACAGAGGGGTTTTATGACAAGGTTGTGGACTGATTTTTCAATGACCGCTGACACGACAGGGACAGCTGCATCGATTCAAAGTGACAGGAGACAGCATTTGTCCAGTATGGTTACAAACTACTTTTCCTCCATTATCGATGTTCTCCCTCACAGGTCATTCCCCTTTGATTACTGGGCATTTAAACTAGACACCTGGCCTGACTTGGCAGAATATGCATTACAGGAGCTCGCTTGCCCTGCTGCCAGTGTGCTATCAGAAAGGGTCTTCAGTGCTGCTGGTTCAAAACTGACCGAAAAAAGTACTCGCCTGGCTACCCAAAATGTTGATGATCTAACCTTCATTAAAATGAACCAATCATGGATTTCACATTCTTTTGCCCTACCTTCCCCTGCTGACACGTAGCTTTCCTTTAAAAAGGTCTTGCTTTTGGACTCCTCTTACTGACTGCTCTAATTCCTCCATTTGCTGCTGCTGAATGTCTACCATAGACCATTTTTAACACCTCCTTAAATGGGCTGACTCCCCCCACGTGGTCACCACTTGGCGCAAGCACCCGTACGAGTGCCGTTTGCCTGGACAGGTGGGTGTGCCCACTTTTGGCCAACGGCACTGGCACAGGGTCCCTCATCGTACAATTAAGTGTCTTTGGTGGTGGGGGTGCACACCCAACGTCAGACACACTGTCGTAATATGAGGGGCCCTGGGCCAGTACCGCCGCCCATGAGAGAGTGTCCCCCCCCCAGCTCAAACAGTGCTCCACCGTTGTTTAGTCGGTGCTGTTAAATCCTTCAATGGCACTGCCAATACAAATTGAGAGATGATAGTAAATATATACAGGGACCATGCCCTCCATTTTGACCTGTGAATACTGTGCACTAACTACCACTATCTGGTGCTCAGCAGAGGAACCCACCCCTGTACGTTGCTTTGCCACCTGTTTATTTACGAACATTTTTTTTGCAGACATTTAGCCCGCTTTACTATTTAGGCCAACGTACTGTGTCAGCCACTTATTCCAGTTGTCCTCCACCGAACAAAGCAGTGCCACCAGTTTACTCCTGTTACCAGTTTAGAACTGCATTGAGCCAACTTTTTTATTTTAGGCCTAGTAAGTCTGTCTGCACCACTCTTACTAATCGTCCACCGCTGACCAAAACAATGCTGCCTGTGTACCCGTTACGCATTTTGAACTGCATTGAGCCTACTTTTTTATTTTAGGCCTAGTAAGTCTGTCTGGGCCACTCCAGTCCTGACAATCATCCTCCGCTTAACAACGCTCTGCCGCCTGTGTACCCCTGTAACCAAATTTAAACTGCATTGAGCCAACTTTTTTAATTTAGGCCTACTACCTGTGTCTGTCTGCGCCACTCAATACAGCTGTCCTTCACTGCACAAAGCAGAGCCTCAGTTTGCAGCCAATATCACATATTAAAGTGCATTTGGCCTACTAGTTTGGTTGGGCCTACTAACGGTGTCTGCCGCTCCTTCGTATTCTCCTGTTTTTCTCCTAAGCTTCAATCTTCAGGCTTTCGGCCTATAGGAATTTTAAAACTGCATTTGGCCTACTGGTTTGGTTGGGCCTACTAACGGTGTCTGCCGCTACTTCCTGTTCTCCTCCACTGAACAAAGCAGTGCTGCCTGTTTACTCCTGTTACCAATTTTGAACTGCATTTAGCCTACTTTATTCTTTGGGCCTATATCTGTGTTTCCTCCTCATCCTGCCCATTGCCCAGCCACTGCTAGATGAGTCTGCCGGTACATTGACCCAGACCACTACATTCCCCTTGCACTCTACATAGCCAGTATCTGACCCTGCAGAAAGTCTGGTTCCCCTTCCTGCATACTATACCACCTTACACGGGGACAAAGAGGAAGGTGCAGATGAAAGTGCAGGTTCCTTCAACAGGTGGGGGGGCATACTCGTTGGCGACGTCACTGGCACAGGGCCCCTCATAGTACGCAAAAGTGTCTCTGCCGGTGGGAGGCGCCCCCGCCGTCAATCACAACGCCGTACTTTGAGGGGCCCTGTGCCAGTGGCAATGCGAACGAGTGTGCCCCCCCTGCTAGCTCAGGATCACAGCACTTGCAAAGTTGAAATACTTACCTCTCCCTGCTCCACCGCCGTGACGTAGTCCGCGTTTCCTGGGCCCACGAAAAACTTGAGCCAGCCCTACTCCCCCCACAACTGTTGCCAAATGACCCCCAAATTTTCAATGGCTAACTATTATTATAAGGTAAATTAAGATTGACAAGCTTAAGTAACAAGAATTGATGTTTTTGGCATTAAAATGGGCTCTGTTGGTGTTTTCCTGTCCTCCACTCACTGCTGACTTTGATTCTCCATTGACTTGCATTGGGTTTCGTGTTTCGGTCGGATCCCCGACTTTTCGCAATAATCGGCCGAATCCACCCGACCCGACTTTTGACAAAGTCGGGTTTCGCGAAACACGACTCGATCCTGAAAAAGTAAAAGTCGCTCAACCCTAGTGATCACAAAATAATAAGTTTTCATGTATACTTTAATAAGATGTGTAGTAGAGGGGTTACAAGGACACAAAACTTCAAGAGGGCAAATTTCCAACGGATGAGAGATGATCTTGGTGCAATTAACTGGGACAAAATCCCGAGACATAAAAATACACAAAGAAAATGGGAGACGTTTATTAGTATCCTGGATAGGACCTGTGCACAGTATATACCGTATGTAAATAAACAAACTAGAAATAGGAGGAAACCAATATGGCTAAATAGAGCTGTAAGGGGTGCAATAAGTGACGAAAAGAAAGCATTTAGAAAATTAAAGGAAGTAGGTAGTGATGAGGCATTAAATAAATATAGAAAATTAAATAAATTCTGTAAAATGCAAATGAAGGCAGCAAAAATTGAAACAGTGAGACTCATTGTCAGAGAGAGTAAAAATAATCCCAAAATATTCTTTAACTACAAATAGTAAGAAAGTAAAAAATGATAGTCTTGGCCCCCTTAAAATTTGTGTGGGTGAAATGGTGGATGAGGTTGACGAAAAGGCAATATGCTAAAATACTTTTTTTCATAAGTATTTACAAAAGAAAATTCCATGGCAGACAATATGATCAGTGATAACAAAAATTCCCCATTAAATGTCACCTGCTTAACTCAGCAGGAAGTACGGCGGCATAAAAAAATCGCTAAAATTGACAAATCTACGGGCCCCGATGGGATACACCCCTGAGTATTGCAGGAATTAAGTACAGTCATTGATAGACCATTATTTTTAATCTTTAAAGACTCCATAATAACAGTGTCTGTACCACAGGACTGGCGTATAGCAAATATGGTGCCAATATTCAAAAAAGGGACAAAGAAACTGAACTCGGAAATTATAGGCCAGTAAACTTAACCTCTACTGTGGGTAAAATCCTGGAGGGTATTCTAAGAGATGCTATGCTGGAATATCTGAAGAGGAATAACCTCATGACCCAATATTAGCATGAGTTCACTAGTGACCATTCCTTTCAGTCTAATCTGATCAATTTCTATGAAGAGGTAAGTACCGGACTGGACCAAGGGAATGCAGTGGATGTAGTGTATGTGGACTTTTCAAAAGCTTTTGATATGATGCTACACAAAAGGTTGATACATAAAATAAGAATAATGGGGATAGGGGAGAATTTGTGTAAGTGGGTTAAGAGCTGGCTCAGGGATAGGAAGCAAAGGGTGGTAATTAACCCCTTCACCCCCAAGGGTGGTTTGCACGTTAATGACCGGGCCAATTTTTACAATTCTGACCACTGTCCCTTTATGAGGTTATAACTCTGGAACGCTTCAACGGATCTTGGCGATTCAGACACAGTTTTCTCGTGACATATTGTACTTCATGATACTGGTAAAATTTCTTCGATATAACTTGCGTTTATTTGTGAAAAAAACGAATATTTGGCGAAAATTTTGAAAATTTTGCAATTTTCCAACTTTGAATTTTTATGCCCTTAAATCACAGACATATGTCATGCAAAATACTTAATAAGTAACATTTCCCACATGTCTACTTTACATCAGCACAATTTTGGAACCAAAATTTTTTTTGTGACGGAGTTATAAGGGTTAAAAGTTGACCAGCAATTTCTCATTTTTACAACACCATTTTTTTTTAGGGACCACATCTCATTTGAAGTCATTTTGAGGGGTCTATATGATAGAAAATACCCAAGTGTGACACCATTCTAAAAACTGCACCCCTCAAGGTACTCAAAACCACTTGCAAAAAGTTTATTAACCCTTCAGGTGTTTCACAGGAATTTTTGGAATGTTTAAATAAAAATAAACATTTAACTTTTTTTCACACAAATTTTATTTCAGCTCCAATTTGTATTATTTTACCAAGGGTAACAGGAGAAAATAGACCCCAAAATTTGTTGTACAATTTGTCCTGAGTACGCTGATACCCCATATGTGGGGGTAAACCACTGTTTGGGCGCATGGCAGAGCTCGGAAAGAAATGAGCGCCATTTGACTTTTCAATTCAAAATTGACTGGAATTGAGATGGGACGCCATGTTGCATTTGGAGAGCCCCTGATGTGCCTAAACATTGAAACCCCCCACAAGTGACACCATTTTGGAAAGTAGACCCCCTAAGGATCTTATCTAGATGTGTGGTGAGCACTTTGACCCAACAAGTGCTTCACAGAAGTTTATAATGCAGAGCCGTAAAAATAAAAAATCATATTTTTTCACAAAAATGATCTTTTTGCCCCCAATTTTTTATTTTCCCAAGGGAAAGAGAAGAAATTGGACTGGACAAATTATTGTGCAATTTGTCCTGAGTACGCTGATACCCCATATGTGGGTGTAAACCATTGTTTGGGCGCAGGGCAGAGCTCGGAAGGGAAGGAGCACCATTTGACTTTTCAATGCAAAATTGACTGGAATTGAGATGGGACGCCATGTTGCGTTTGGATAGCCCCTGATGTGCCTAAACATTGAAACCCTGTACAAGTGACACCATTTTGGAAAGTAGACCCCTTAAGGAACTTATCTAGATGTGTGTTGAGCACTTTGACCCAACAAGTGCTTCACAGAATTTTATAATGCAGAGCCGTAAAAATAAAAAATCATATTTTTTCACAAAAATGATATTTTCGCCCCCAATTTTTTATTTTCCCAAGGGTAAGAGAAGAAATTGGACCCGAAAAATTGTTGTGCAATTTGTCCTGAGTACGCTGATATGCCATATGTGGGTGTAAACCATTGTTTGGGCGCAGGGCAGAGCTCGGAAGGGAAGGAGCACCATTTGACTTTTCAATGCAAAATTGACTGGAATTGAGATGGGACGCCATGTTGCGTTTGGAGAGCCCCTGATGTGCCTAAACATTGAAACCCTGTACAAGTGACACCATTTTGGAAAGTAGACCCCTTAAGGAACTTATCTAGATGTGTGTTGAGCACTTTGACCCAAGAAGTGCTTCACAGAAGTTTATAATGCAGAGCCGTAAAAATAAAAAATCATATTTTTTCACAAAAATGATCTTTTCGCCCCCATTTTTTTATTTCCCCAAGGGTAAGAGAAGAAATTAGACCACAAAAGTTGTTGTTCAATTTGTCCTGAGTACGAAGATACCCCATATGTGGGGGTAAACCACTGTTTGGGCGCATAGCAGAGCTCGGAAGGGAAGGAGCGCTATTTTACTTTTCAATGCAAAATTGACTGGAATTAAGATGGGATGCCATGTTGCGTTTGGAGAGCCCCTGATGTGCCTAAATATTAAAAACCCCCACAAGTGACACCATTTTGGAAAGTAGACCCCCTAAGGAACTTATCTAGATGTGTTTTGAGAGCTTTGAACCCCCAAGTGTTTCACTACAGTTTATAACGCAGAGCCGTGAAAATAAAAATTCTTTTTATTTTCACAAAAATGATTTTTAGCCCCCAATTTTGTATTTTCACAAGGGTATCAGGATAAATTGGACCCCAAAAGTTGTTGTACAGTTTGTCCTGAGTACGCTGATACCCCATATGTGGGGGGGAACCACTGTTTGGGCGCATGACAGAGCTCGGAAGGGAAGGAGCGCCATTTGGAATGCAGACTTAAATGGATTGGTCTGCAGGCGTCACGTTGCATTTGCAGAGCCCCTGATGTACCCAAACAGTACAAACCCCCCACAAGTGACCCCATATTGGAAACTAGACCCCCCAAGGAACTTATCTAGATGTGTTGTGAGAACTTTGAACCCCCAAGTGTTTCACTACAGTTTAGAACGCAGAGCCGTGAAAATAAAAAATCTTTTTTTTCCCACAAAACTTATTTTTTGGCCCCCAGTTTTGTATTTTCCCAAGGGGAGCAGGAGAACTTGGACCCCAAAAGATGATGTCCAATTTGTCCTGAGTACGCTGATACCCCATATGTTGGGGTAAACCCCTGTTTTGGCACAAAACCCCTGTTTTGAGACACACAGATATATATATATATATATATATATATATATATATATATATATATATTTACTTCAGCGCGATATATGTGAAAAGCCGTTAATTCAATTGCCGGCTTTTCATTTCTCCTGCCTAAACCCGACATGATATGAGACATGGTTTACATACAGTAAACCATGTCATATCCCCCTTTTTTTTGCATATTCCACACTACTAATGTATGTGCAAAACATCGGCGCTGTAGCTATTAAATTTAAGGGTTAAATTGCGGACAAAATTGGCGTGGGCTCCCGCGCAATTTTCTCCGCCAGAGTGGTAAAGCCAGTGACTGAGAGCAGATATTAATAGCCTAGAGAGGGTCCATGGTTATTGGCCCCCCCTGGCTACAAACATCTGCCCCCAGCCACCCCAGAAAAGGCACATCTGGAAGATGCGCCTCTTCTGGCACTTGGCCACTCTCTTCCCACTCCCATGTAGCGGTGGGATATGGGGTAATGAAGGGTTAATGCCACCTTGCTATTGTAAGGTGACATTAAGCCAGATTAATAATGGAGAGGTGTCAATTATGACACCTATCCATTATTAATCCAATTGTATGAAAGGGTTATAAAAAAAACACACACACATGATTAAAAAGTATTTTAATTAAATAAACACACAGGTTGTTTTAATATTTTATTGCTCTCTCAATCCACCTGAAGACCCTCGCTTGGCAAAATAATAAACAAACAATATACATACCCTCCGATGAACTGTCAAGTCCCACGAGGTAAATCCATCTGAAGGGGTTAAAATATTTTACAGGCAGGAGCTCTGCTATAATGCAGCTGTGCTCGTGCCTGTAAACCCCGTAGAATGAAGGAAATGTAGGTCAATGACCTATAGTTACCTTCAGTCGCGGTGATGCGCCCCCTGGTGGATGTCCTCATATGACCTGGAGCGTGGGAAAAAGTTCCCAGGCTGCAGTTCATGAGGACTGATGATTTACCTCGTGGGACTTGACAGTTCATCGGAGGGTATGTATATTGTTTGTTTATTATTTTGCCAAGCGAGGGTCTTTAGGTGGATTGAGAGAGCAATAAAATATTAAAACAACCTGTGTGTTTATTTAATTAAAATACTTTTTAATCATGTGTGTGTGTTTTTTTTATAACCCTTTCATACAATTGGATTAATAATGGATAGGTGTCATAATTGACACCTCTCCATTATTAATCTGGCTTAATTTCACCTTAAAATAGCAATGTGGCATTAACCCTTCATTACCCCATATCCCACCGCTACATGGGAGTGGGAAGAGAGTGGCCAAGTGCCAGAATAGGCGCATCTTCCAGATGTGCCTTTTCTGGGGTGGCTGGGGGCAGATGTTTGTAGCCAGGGGGGGGCAATAACCATGGACCCTCTCTAGGCTATTAATATCTGCTCTCAGTCACTGGCTTTACCACTCTGGCGGAGAAAATTGCACTGGAGCCCACGCCAATTTTTTCCGCGATTTAACCCTTAAATTTAATAGCTACAGCGCCGAAATTTTGCACATACACACTACTAACATTAGTAGTGTGGAATATGCAAAAAAAAGGGGGATATGACATGGTTTACTGTATGTAAACCATGTCTCATATCATGTCGGGTTTAGGCAGGAGAAATGAAAAGACGGCAATTGAATTACCGGCTTTTCACATATATCGTGCTGAAGCAAATATTAAAAAAGTATGCTTCCCCATTGACTTGCATTGGGTTTCGTGTTTTGGCCGATCCCGACCCCGACTTTTCAATAAGATCGGCCGATTTCACTCGACCCGACTTTTGAGAAAGTCGGGTTTCGTGAAACCCGACTCGATCTCAAAAAATGAAATGTCGCTCTTCCCTAGTTATTACACTTGGGGCTATTTAGTGTAATGATTATAGGGGATAACTGAGGAGACTCTTTGTGTGGAACAAGACAACTACAGGACACAGTTTTATAAGTGGTAAAGTCTATATTATCTTATCACACGGTGATTCAAACAGGTGCAGAGAGAAACTAAAGTCCACAACACTTGGTGTAAATATTAAACGCAGCTTAGCAGTCTATAGGGAACTTCAGAGGAAAAAGCAATCAAGCAGAAAAGTCTGTGAAGCACAGTTATTCTTGAGGATACTTGACACGAATAAGTCCTTGTCTAGTCCAAACACAGATAGATAGGCTTATAAGGCAGTTCAAGCAATGTCTTATGACAACCAGGAGGGCATGGGTGATACTCTCAGATTTAAGCAGAGCAGCAACAGCTTACATGTCCAGCAAATGCAGATGCAAGTAAACACAAGTAGCCAGATGAAGGAGGATTACTGGAAACTGGTGAATGCAGCAGGAACTCA
The DNA here is from genome assembly GCF_051348905.1 of Ranitomeya variabilis. Taxonomy (NCBI): domain Eukaryota; kingdom Metazoa; phylum Chordata; class Amphibia; order Anura; family Dendrobatidae; genus Ranitomeya; species Ranitomeya variabilis. The sequence continues at coordinate 594,996,198 of NC_135236.1, forward strand.
GAGCAGAATAGCAGGATCACCAACCAGGTTCACAGGAGCAGGTGCAAAGCCAGGAAGCCACCAGGGTCAGAAGCTGGATGCAAGGCAGAATACTCTAGCACAGACTAAAGGCTGGGGTGTAGTTATACAGCAGGAAGACAAAGTGCACATGAGACCAAAGACGCCATCTTGGAAAAGGGCAGTAATGCACAAAAGGTAATCAAAAAATGTTCAGAGTCCTGACATTACTCCCTCCTTAGAAGTGGCCTCAGGACGATCCTGGACCTGGTTTTTCAGGGAATCTCTGATGAAAACGAGAAATCTTCTGTTGGGCATTGAGGTTTCCCACAGGTTCCCAAGAGTCTTCCTCAGGGGGATATCTGTTATGACCCCAATGGCGAGGGTCTCAGAGATATCAGCAAGTCTGCGAAGTACAAAAATCCAGCTCATAGGGCAGTGGTAACTGGGTTGACCATATATCTACTCCTAACGCCAACACTAGAAGTAGCCGGGGAACATGCCTACGTTGGTCGCTAGATGTCTCGCGCCAGCCGGAGGACTAACTACCCCTAGAAGAGGAAAACAAAGACCTCTCTTGCCTCCAGAGAATAGACCCCAAAAGTAGGATACAAGCCCCCCACAAATAATAACGGTGAGGTAAGAGGAAATGACAAACACAGAGATGAACTAGGTTTAGCAAAGAGAGGCCCACTTACTAATAGCAGAATGTAGTAAGATAACTTATATGGTCAACAAAAACCCTAACAAAAATCCACACTGGAGATTCAAGAACCCCCGAACCGTCTAACGGCCCGGGGGGAGAACTCCAGCCTCCCTAGAGCTTCCAGCAAGGATAGGATACAGATTATGTACAAGCTGGACAAAAATGCAAACAAAAAACAAATAGCAAAAAGCAAGAAAGCAGACTTAGCTTAATCAAGCAGGAACCAGGATCAGTAGACAAGAGCACTATAGATTAGCTCTGATATCAACGTTGCCAGGCATTGAACTGAAGGTCCAGGGAGCTTATATAGCAACACCCCTGACCTAACGACCCAGGTGAGCATACAAGGGATGATAGACATACCCAGAGTAAAATCACTAGTAGCCACTAGAGGGAGCCAAAAGGTAAATTCACAACAGTACCCCCCCTTAGTGAGGGGTCACCGAACCCTCACCAAGACCACCAGGGCGATCAGGATGAGCGGCGTGAAAGGCACGAACTAAATCGGCCGCATGCACATCAGAGGCGACCACCCAGGAATTATCCTCCTGACCATAGCCCTTCCACTTGACCAGGTACTGAAGCCTCCGCCTGGAGAGACGAGAATCTAAGATCTTCTCCACCACGTACTCCAACTCGCCCTCAACCAACACCGGAGCAGGAGGCTCAGCAGAAGGAACCACAGGCACAACGTACCGCCGCAACAAGGACCTATGAAATACGTTGTGAATGGCAAATAACACCGGAAGATCCAGGCGAAAGGATACAGGATTAAGGATCTCCAATATCTTGTAAGGACCAATGAATCGAGGCTTAAATTTGGGAGAGGAGACCTTCATAGGAACAAATCGAGAAGACAGCCATACCAAATCCCCAACACGAAGTCAGGGACCCACACCGCGGCGGCGGTTGGCAAAACGCTGAGCCTTCTCCTGTGACAACTTCAAGTTGTCCACCACATGATTCCAGATCCGCTGCAACCTATCCACCACAGAATCCACTCCAGGACAGTCAGAAGGCTCCACATGTCCCGAGGAAAAACGAGGATGGAAACCGGAGTTGCAGAAAAATGGCGAAACCAAGGTGGCAGAACTAGCCCGATTATTAAGGGCAAATTCAGCCAACGGCAAGAAGGTCACCCAATCATCCTGATCAGAAGAGACAAAACACCTCAAATACGCCTCCAGAGTCTGATTAGTTCGTTCCGTTTGTCCGTTAGTCTGTGGATGAAAAGCAGACGAAAACGACAAATCAATGCCCATCCTACCACAAAAGGATCGCCAGAACCTGGAAACAAACTGGGATCCTCTGTCCGACACAATATTCTCAGGAATGCCGTGCAAACGAACCACGTTCTGGAAGAACACAGGAACCAGATCAGAAGAGGAAGGCAGCTTAGGCAAAGGAACCAGATGGACCATCTTGGAGAAACGATCACATATCACCCAGATGACAGACATGCCCTTAGACACCGGAAGATCCGAAATGAAATCCATAGAGATGTGTGTCCAAGGTCTCTTCGGGACAGGCAAGGGCAAGAGCAACCCGCTAGCATGAGAACAGCAAGGCTTAGCTCGAGCACAAGTACCACAGGACTGCACAAATGACCGCACATCCCTTGACAAGGAAGGCCACCAAAAGGACCTGGCCACCAGATCTCTGGTGCCAAAAATTCCCAGGTGCCCTGCCAACACTGAGGAATGAACCTCGGAAATGACTCTGCTGGTCCATTTAGCAGGCACAAACAATCTGTCAGGTGGACAAGAGTCAGGCCTACCAGCCTGAAATCTCTGCAACACACGTCGCAGATCTGGAGAAATAGCTGACAAGATAACTCCTTCCTTAAGAATACCCTCAGGTTCAGCGACTCCAGGAGCATCAGGCACAAAGCTCCTAGACAGAGCATCGGCCTTCACATTCTTAGAACCTGGTAAATACGAGACCACAAAGTCAAAACGGGAGAAAAACAATGACCAGCGGGCCTGTCTAGGATTCAGGCGTTTAGCAGACTCGAGATACATCAAATTTTTGTGATCAGTCAAGACCACCACACGATGCTTAGCACCCTCGAGCCAATGACGCCACTCCTCAAATGCCCACTTCATGGCCAACAACTCCCGATTGCCCACATCATAATTTCGCTCTGCCGGCGAAAACTTCCTAGAGAAAAAGGCACAAGATCTCATAGTAGAGCAACCAGGGCCTCTCTGCGACAAAACGGCCCCTGCCCCAATCTCCGAAGCATCAACCTCAACCTGAAAGGGAAGTGAGACGTCAGGCTGGCACAAAACAGGCGCCGAAGTAAACCGGCGTTTCAACTCCTGGAAAGCCTCCACGGCAGCAGGAGCCCAGTTAGCTACATCAGAGCCTTTCTTGGTCATATCCGTCAGCGGTTAAACAATGCTAGAGAAATTTGCGATAAAACGACGGTAGAAGTTAGCAAAACCCAAGAACTTCTGAAGACTCTTAACTGACGAGGGTTGAGTCCAATCATGAATAGCTCGGACCTTGACTGGATCCATCTCCACAGCAGAAGGGGAAAAAATGAACCCCAAAAAGGGAACCTTCTGTACACCAAAGAGACACTTTGAGCCTTTTACAAACAAAGAATTTTCACGCAGAATCTCAAAAACCATCCTGACCTGCTCCACATGCGAGTCCCAATCATCAGAAAAAACCAGAATATCATCCAGATAAACAATCAAAAATTTATCCAGATACTTCCGGAAAATGTCATGCATGAAGGACTGAAAAACTGAAGGTGCATTAGAGAGCCCAAATGGCATCACCAAGTACTCAAAATGACCTTCGGGCGTATTGAATGCGGTTTTCCATTCATCGCCCTGCCTAATGCGCACAAGGTTGTACGCACCACGAAGGTCTATCTTGGTGAACCACTTGGCACCTTTAATCCGGGCAAACAAATCTGACAACAGCGGCAAAGGATACTGAAATTTGACAGTGATCTTATTTAAAAGCCGATAGTCAATACAAGGCCTCAAAGATCCGTCCTTTTTGGCCACAAAAAAGAATCCCGCACCAAGAGGGGAAGAAGAAGGACGGATATGCCCCTTCTCAAGAGACTCCTTGATATATGAACGCATCGCGGTATGTTCAGGTACCGACAGATTAAACAGTCTCCCCTTAGGAAACTTACTGCCAGGAATCAAGTCTATTGCACAGTCACATTCCCTATGAGGAGGCAGTGCACTGGACTTAGACTCGCTGAATACATCCTGATAATCAGACAAATACGCCGGAACTTCCGAAGGCGTAGAAGAAGCAATAGACAAGGGCAGGGAATCTCCATGAATTCCATGGCAGCCCCAACTTGACACTGACATAGCCTTCCAGTCCAAGACTGGATTATGGGTCTGTAACCATGGCAAACCCAAAACAACCAAATCATGCATTTTATGCAGAATAAGAAAACTATTACCTCCCGATGTTCGGGAGTCATGCACATGGTAACCTGTGTCCAAAACTGCGGTTTATTTTTTGCCAATGGCGTAGAATCAATACCCCTAAGAGGGATAGGATTTTTCAATGGCTCAAGAACAAATCCGCAGCGCTTGGCAAATGACAGATCCATAAGGCTCAGGGCAGCACCTGAGTCCACAAACGCCATGACAGGATACGATGACAGTGAGCAAATCAAAGTTACAGATAGAATAAATTTAGGTTGCAAATTACCAATGGCGACCAGACTAACAACCTTAGTAAGACGTTTAGAGCATGCTGAGATAACATGTGTAGAATCACCACAGTAGTAACACAAGCCATTCTGGCGTCTATGAATTTTCCGCTCATTTCTAGTCAGGATTCTATCACATTGCATTAAATCAGGTGCCTGTTCAGACAACACCATGAGGGAATTTGCGGTTTTGCGCTCCCGCAACCGCCGGTCGATTTGAATAGCCAGGGCCATAGAATCATTCAGACCTGTGGGAATGGGAAAACCCACCATCACATTCTTAATGGCTTCAGAAAGGCCATTTCTAAAATTTGCAGCCAATGCACACTCGTTCCAATGTGTCAGCACGGACCATTTCCGAAATTTTTGGCAATACACTTCAGCCTCGTCCTGGCCCTGAGACATCGCCAGCAAGGCTTTTTCTGCCTGAATCTCAAGATTGGGTTCCTCATAAAGCAAACCGAGCGCCAGAAAAAACGCATCAATGTCAGCCAATGCCAGATCTCCTGGCGCCAGCGAGAAGGCCCAATCCTGAGGGTCGCCCCGTAAAAAAGAAATAACAATTTTTACTTGCTGAGCGGAGTCTCCAGATGAACAGGGTCTCAGGGACAAAAACAATTTACAATTATTCCTGAAATTTCTAAATTTAAATCGGTCTCCGAAAAACGGTTCAGGAATCGGTATCTTGGTTCTGACATAGGATTTCTGATAACATAATCTTGTATGCCCTGCACACGAGCAGCAAGCTGGTCCACACTTGTAATCAAGGTCTCTACATTCATGTCTGCAGCAAACACAAGCCACTCAGAGGTAAAGGGGAAAAGAAAAAAAATGAGAGAGAGAGAAAAAAAAAACTCAGAACTTTCTTTCTTATAATCCCGCTTCTGCAATGCATTTAACATTTAATACTGGCCTGGCAAACTGTTATGACCCCAATGGCGAGGGTCTCAGAGATATCAGCAAGTCTGCGAAGTACAAAAATCCAGCTCATAGGGCAGTGGTAACTGGGTTGACCATATATCTACTCCTAACGCCAACACTAGAAGTAGCCGGGGAACATGCCTACGTTGGTCGCTAGATGTCTCGCGCCAGCCGGAGGACTAACTACCCCTAGAAGAGGAAAACAAAGACCTCTCTTGCCTCCAGAGAATAGACCCCAAAAGTAGGATACAAGCCCCCCACAAATAATAACGGTGAGGTAAGAGGAAATGACAAACACAGAGATGAACTAGGTTTAGCAAAGAGAGGCCCACTTACTAATAGCAGAATGTAGTAAGATAACTTATATGGTCAACAAAAACCCTAACAAAAATCCACACTGGAGATTCAAGAACCCCCGAACCGTCTAATGGCCCGGGGGGAGAACTCCAGCCTCCCTAGAGCTTCCAGCAAGGATAGGATACAGATTATGTACAAGCTGGACAAAAATGCAAACAAAAAACAAATAGCAAAAAGCAAGAAAGCAGACTTAGCTTAATCAAGCAGGAACCAGGATCAGTAGACAAGAGCACTACAGATTAGCTCTGATATCAACGTTGCCAGGCATTGAACTGAAGGTCCAGGGAGCTTATATAGCAACACCCTTGACCTAACGACCCAGGTGAGCATACAAGGGATGATAGACATACCCAGAGTAAAATCACTAGTAGCCACTAGAGGGAGCCAAAAGGTAAATTCACAACAGATATCCCTGCCAACTTATCAGATATTGGAGCCGGTTCCTGCGAACCCTGGAATCAATAATTTCCTCCACCATGAATTGTTCTTGCCCATCAATCACCACAGGCTGCGGAGGTGGCACAACACGTCCCTGGAAGGTATTAGGAGATACAGGCTTTAGTAGGGATACATGAAAAACTGGGTGTACCTTCATAGTCCTAGGCAGCTTCAGACGGCAGGCCACAGAGCTCACAACACTGTTCATCTTGAAAGGGCCAATGAAGTTCTGTCCAAGTTTTTGTGAAGGAACGTTTAACTTCAGATTCTTAGTTGCTAACAACATGGAATCTCCTACCTTGAACATGGGTGCAGGTTTACGGAATCTGTCAGCCGATCTCTTATAACGTTCTTAAGCTGTGGTCAGGGATTCCTTCAGAACCTCCAAATTTTGCCTCATCGCAGTCAGCCATTCCTCCACTGCCGGAACCGGAGAAATAATCAGAGACCTAGGTAAGATACATGGATGATAGCCCAGATTGGCAAAGAAAGGTGTAAATTTAGTGGAGGCACTCTGAGAATTATTATATGAAAATTCGGCTAACGGCAGCAACTCCAACCAATCATCCTGGAGATGGCTGACATAGCATCTTTGATATTGTTCCAGCGTCTGGTTGGTACGCTCAGTCTGACCATTTGTCTTGGGATGGTAAGTGGGAGAGAGACAGACATTAATATTGAGTGCAGAGCAAAACCCCTTCCAGAATCTTGAAGTGAACTGTACTCCACGGTCAGAGATGATCTCATCCGGGACCCTATGCAACAGAAAGACATTCTGTATAACCAAGTTCACTGTATCTTTAGCTGAGGGGAGGCCGGTGCATGGAACGAAATGAGCGGCTTTAGTCAGGCGATCAACTACCACCATGATTGTATTCATGCCCCCCGATGTAGGCAGCTCCACAATAAAGTCCATTGATATAGACCCCCAAGGGCGGGACGGAACAGGTAATGGTTGCAGAAGACCTGGAGGTGCCACATTAGGAGTCTTATAATGAGCACATACCTCGCAAGAGAGAACATAGTCACTGGTATCCTTCAGGCAAGTTGGCCACCAGAAAAATCGGCTCAGGAACTCTTGTGTCTTCTGTACCCCCCTGTGACCAGCCAACTTGAAGTCATGTACCAATTTGAGGATCTGCAGATGGACAACCTCAGGGACGTAGATACATCGATCTCTGAACCACATGCCACCCTTAAAGACAAGAATAATATCCACAGGTGGGTTGGCCTGAAATACATCACCGTCATAAGTCTCCCTGCACTCCTTCCACAAGTCCTGATCATGGATAACTCTGATGAAATTGGCATCAGATAGAATGGTCTTGGATGGGGCTCCAGGTACGGAATCTGCAGCATGGATTCAGGATAAAGCATCAACCTTCCCATTACGAGAACCTGGACGGTACGAGATAGCAAAATCAAATTGATTTAAAAATAAGTTCCAACGAGCCTGATGAGGAGAAAGACATCTAGCGGATCTAAGGAGCTCTAAATTGCGATGGTCAGTTAGCACTATGATCTGTTGCGCAACTCCTTGCAGATGATGCCTCCATTTTCTGAAAGCCGCAATAATAGCCAGCAATTCCTTGTCTCCCACATCGTACTTCTTCTCTGCTAAGTTTAGTCTATGGGAAAAGAAAGCACAAGGATGTAGCAGACCCTTCTCTCCAGTTCTTTGGGAGAGAATAGCCCCCAAAGCATTATCAGAAGCGTCCACCTCCACAATGAAAGAAAGTGTTGGATCTGGGTGTATCAACAGTGGTGCTGAGGTGAAACAGATCTTAAGCCGATCAAAAGCTTCTTGAGCCAGTGATGACAACTTAAACGGCTTCTCCTTTTTTGTCAAGGAAGTAATGGGACAGACAATATTAGAAATATTTCGAATAAAGTGTCTGTAGAAATTTGCAAAACCAATAAAACGTTGGACCTCCTTAACGTTCTTGGGTACCAGCCAGTCAAGGATAGCCTGAATCTTACCAGATTCCATGTTTAGCCCCTGGGGAGAGATGATATAACCTAAGAACTGTATCTAAGAACGATGGAACTTGCATTTCTCCAGCTTAATATACAAATGGTTCTCTTTCAGACGTCTTAAAATAGTTTTGACATGTTCTTCATGTTCCTATAGAGAGTCAGAAAAGATAAGTATATCGTCCAAATAGATCACCACAAACTGGTCCAACAAGTCTCTGAAAATGTCATTAGCAAGGTGTTGAAACTTTGCAGGGGCATTACAAAGCCCGAAGGGCATCACGAGATACTCAAAGTGTCCATACCGGCATCTGAATGCTGTCTTCCACTCATCCCCTGGATGAATACGCACCAAATTATAAGCCCCACGAAGATCCAGTTTAGAGAACACCTTAGCATGGCAGACTCTTTCCAGTAATTTGGGAATCAGAGGCAAAGGGTAACGGTTTCGTATGCTTACCTTATTGAGTTCCCGATAGTCAACACAGGGTCTCAGGGTCCCATCCTTCTTTTTTACAAAAAAAATATAGGTGCCTCTGCTGGTGAGGAAGAAGGACGTATGAAGCCTTTGGCCAGATTTTCATCAATATACTCCTTTAAGGCTTGAAGCTCAGGTGCTAAAAAAGGGTATGCATTACCAAATGGAATAGCTGCCCCAGGAAGCAGCTCAATAGGACAGTCATAATGCCTATATGGAGGAAGCTGATCTGCATTCTTCTTGTCACAGATGTCAGAGAATTCTTTATATGCTGAAGGTAAAGTAAATACCTGTACAGGTGGTTACATAGCTGTGGACTCAGGGACAGCTTCAGTTAATGGTGAGTTGCTCCTTGTTGGGAAGATAATCTCCTTTGTCTCCCAGTTGATAATTGGGTTCTGAGAACGCAACCAAGGAATGCCTAAAATCACAGGAAAATGGGGAGAAGAAATTACCAAGAAGGAAAGTTGCTCCTGATGATTAGGCTCCAACAAAATTTCAAGGGTACAGTCTCCTGATCCACAGTCCCGGAGATTAAAGGTGACCCATCCACTGTTTCCATGGCAATTGGAGAGGCTCTTTGCTTAATTTCAATATCATGTTCCTTGGCAAATGCGATATCCATGAAATTGCCACCTGCACCAGAGTCAATCATAGCTGCACTGGAAATCCCCTGTCCTGAACACAGGATCTTAATAGGGAGAGAACAGTGAAAGTTCTTTTCCTTAAGCTCCTTGGGCTGTGAAGTCATAGAAAGTGAATGGAATACAGCTTTTAAAGGCAGGCTACATTCAGAGATCTCAGATTCATCACCACAGTTGTCGTACTCCCCTACCGCTGCTAGCACCTTGTTAGGCCACTTGGGACACTTGGGACATTTGATTAAAAAGTGGTCAGACTGACCACAGTAGAAACATAGGCTTTCACGAAGGCGATGCTCCTGGCGCTCATTAATCTCGCGCCTCTGAACGGAATCAATTTGCATGGGCACCTCCTCCACCTCCCGAGATGTTTTACCTACAGGCTCTTTGGAAGGAAGGGAAAAGTTAGATATACGGTTAAAGGCAGCAAACTTCTCCTGCCTACGCTCAGTAAGGCGAATGTCAATGCGCACACAATACTGTATAAATGTTTCTAGCTCTTGTGATGACTCAGAGCAAGCTAATTCATCTTTTACAATACTAGACAGGCCCCTTTTAAAAATAGGCAATTGTGCATAACTGTCCCAATTAGTATCTACCGCTAATCTCCTGAATTCAGTAGAATACTCAATAACAGAACATTTAGCCTGGCGTAAAAACAATAAAGCAGATTCAGTGGTTGCACGGCGATTAGGATCATCAAACATTAATGCCATAGCGGCCAAGAAATCATCCAAATTATTTAACCGTAGGTCACAAGACTCAATCATCGGATTTGCCCAGGCAAGCACTTGTGAGGTCAGCAGCATTATTACACACAATACTTTGGATCTATCATTAGGAAACGGTCAGCATGCACATCAAAATATAGCATACATTGATTCACAAAGCCACAAAATTTGTCGCGATCACCATTAAATCTGAATGGGGGCAACTTAGGTCGGCTAGCTGGTGGCGGTTGCCCAGAGGGTAAAGTCGCTTGTGCAGCTATTTGCGTGCTTTTATGTCCTGAAAAGCCCGTCCATACTGGGATTCTATGCCAGCAAGTTTGTTTTCCTGTGCCGCCATGCGGATGCTTAAGTCCTGCAAAGTTTGTCCAAACACTTGTTGATTGTGTTCAATGCTTCCAAACTTCTTTTGCAGACCTTCCACATCTTTCTGCCATGATCTAATTATGGGAAACACCTGCGCTAATCTGCTTTCTGCAGTCATTTTTCCAGCAGTCTCCTCTTTTGAGGCTAGAGTATCCTGTAATGATTATAGGGGATAACTCAGGAGACTCTTTGCGTGGAACAAAACAACTACATGACACAGTTTTATAAGTGGTAAAGTCAATATTATCACACGGTGATTCAAACAGGTGCAGAGAGAAACTCAAGTCCACAACACTTGGTGTAAATACTAAACGCAGCTTAGCAGTCTATAGGGAACTTCAGAGGAAAAAGCAATCAAGCAGAAAAGTCTATGAAGCACAGTTATTCTTGAGGATACTTGACACGAATAAGTCCTTGTCTAGTCCAGATATATATGCTTATAAGGCAGTTCAAGCAATGTCTTATCACAACCAGGAGGGCCTGGGGGATTCTCTCAGATTTAGGCTATGTTCACACGATCCTTTTTTTGATCCTTTTTTTTTCAGGTCCTTTTTACATGCAGGGTACAGTCCAATGTTACTCTATGGAAAACAAAAACCGCTGTGCCCACTATCCTTTTTTTCTCAGGCAAATCCGCAAGGATTTGCCTGCAGAACAAAAGAAGTACCATGTCACTTCTTTCTGCGGATTCAGCTCCTGTTTTCATCAGGCACCAATAGGAAAGTGCTGTTGAAAACCCGCAGATGAATCTGCAGAAGAAACTGCAGGAAAATCAGCAGTGCAGTTTTGCACTGCGGGTTTTCTAAATCAGGACCTGAAAAAAAAAGGATCAAAAAAAGGATCAAAAAAGGATCGTGTGAACATGGCCTTAAGCAGAGCAGCAAATGCTTACATGTCCAGCAAATGCAGATGCAAGTAAACTCAAGTAGCCAGATGAAGGAGGATTACTGGAAACCGGTGAATGCAGCAGGAACTCAGAGCAGAGTAGCAGAATCACCAACCAGGTTCACAGGAGCAGGTACAAAGCCAGGAAGCCACCAGGGTCAATCCAATAGAAAATAGATACTCCAGCTCCGATAAAATTGAAGTCTTTATTTATCCAAAATGGTTAAAACGTAGTCCTTACATTTGGTGGACCAAACAGGTGTATATAGAGCCGTGATCTATATACACCTGTTTGGTCCACCAAATGTAAGGACTATGTTTTAACCATTTTGGATAAATAAAGACTACAATTTTATCGGAGCTGGAGTATCTATTTTCTATTGAATTTGCTGCTGCTAGGACGTCTGGGTCAGGACGAACCTCCGTGCTCCGTACCTGCAGGACTGGTTGGTGAGCTGGCTATGGCTTTTTAAGCCATTTTTTTTTTTATAAGCCATCAGGGTCAGAAGCTGGATGCAAGGCAGAATACTCTAGCACAGACTAAAGGCTGGGGTGGAGTTATATAGCAGGAAGACAGAGTGCACATGAGACCAAAGACGCCATCTTGGAAAAGGGCAGTAATGCACAAAAGGTAATCAAAAAATGTTCAGAGTCCTGACACTTAGTTTGGAAAAACGAAGGCTAAGGGGTGATTATTTTAATGTATAATTATACTATGGAACTCTCTGCCGTATGATGTTGTATTGAGTGATTCATTACTAAAATTTAAGAGGGGACTGGATACCTTTCTTGAAAAGTGTAATGTTATAATGTTACAGGTTATGTATACTAGATTCCTTGATAGGGCGTTGATCCAGGGAACTAGTCTGATTGCCGTTTGTGGCATTCTGGCAATTGTGTCTCATCATCGTCCACCTCTTGTGAAAGTTTCCCACCATCGCCTATGTGTGACTGTGGCTGGTCAAAGCTTTGGGCATTGCTACATGTGATCTCATCTGGCCCCACTTCACGTTGACTAGCCGAGAGTCCGGAATCTTGAAAGGGAAAACTGAACAGCTTTTTGGAGTGTCCAAGTGTGGGATCAGTTGTCTCAGGGCACTCGGCATGGTGGGAGGAAGGAGGATCAGGGTGAGGAATATCCGGATCACACTCATGGCTTCTCAGACTTGACCATGTGGAAGACATGGTGGTGGTGGTGGCTAAGTGACTGGAAGCATTATCTGCTATCTAACCTACAACTCTTTCACATTGCTCTGGCTTCAATAGTGGTGTGCTGCGATCCCCTAGAAACTGGGACAGGAAGATCAAGCGAAAAGATGTGGGTCTTTGTTGTGGCCCACTTCAGCTTGGCCACGGCCTCGTCCTCTGCATGCACCATCAGCATCATATCCACTTCCTCGTCCCTTGCCCCTTGACTTGCCCATTTTAAATGGAGTACTGAACTATTTCAAATGCTCAACACAAATGTATTTATTTGGAGGTAAATTATATCTGATCAGTATGCCTTCAAAGCTACGATTTTTGCACCACAGACAAAACAGGCCCCAGGCACAGATAACAGACTGTATTTTTTTTTTTCTCTTGTATGTGAAATTTGGCAAAAAATTAAAAATGAGTACAACAAGGCTAGCAGACAGAACTATGAAACTTTTGCCTTCGAAGCTACGATTTTTCCACCACAGATATGTCAGGCTGAGGCCTGTTGTAACAGACGGATAATTTTTGGGGGGGTTTTGGAGAATTTTTAAAATAAAAAAAAGAGTGGAACAAGGCTAGCATACAGAACTATGCTACGTATGCCTGTGGAAGTACAATTTTTCAAAAACAGATACACCAGGACTCAGCCTGACATAACCGACTGTATTAATGTGTTTTTTGCTTTTTGTTGAATTTAACAAGAAAAAAAATTGAACAAGGCTACCACACAGAACTATGCTATGTATGCCTGCGGAAAAACGATTTTTCAAAAACAGATACACCAGGACTTAGCCTGACTTAACAGACTTTATTAATGTGTTTATTGCTTTTTGGTGAATGTAAAAAAAAAAGAAAAAAAGAGTAGAACAAGGCTAAGACACAGAACTATGCTATGTATGCCTGCAAAACTATGAGTTTTAAACAGATACACCAGGCCTCAGTCTGACATAACAGACGGTATACATTTTGGAGGGTTTTTGGTGAATTGTTTTTCAAAAAAAAGAAAACTGCAACTAGGTATATAGTAAATAAGCAGCAGCAGCAGACACTTATGGAGCTTTGGGAGGGATGCAGTGGGAGCTTTGTACGCACATACAGTGCCTGCAGGTCTTATGCTGTGCCCTGCCTACCTAGCGCTGCAATCTCAGGACCCACAAATTAGCCCTAAAAAGGACTGTAGGTTTCTCAGGAGTTGTGGACAAAACAGTTGCAGACCTACACTAACTATTAAAAGCACAATTCTGACCCCTGCAGCAGCTCTCCCTACAATCTCTGAATCCGGAGCTGAATGTGGCGAGAAGGGTGGCGCCAGGTCTCTTATACTCGTGATGATGCTGTGTGGCCAAGACAATCACTGCACGACCACAACAAAGATGGCTGCGGCGTTTCATGGCCTGGCAGACAATCCCTGCAGCGTGATTGGGTCTCTAAAGTCCACCAAAAATGCTGGGTGGAGACACCAGTTCCCACCGAGTAATCCCGAAAATGCTCAGTGCTTGCCGAGTATGACGGGTACCGTGATACTCGGGCGAGTATCGAGTAGTGGCGAGCACGTTCGCTCATCACTACTGAAAAGTGGAAGAGAATAAGGATCTTGTACTGTTATTTGGTTGTGCTCCTAGAAGTACAAACACAGCCTTAGGGTATGTGTCCACGTTCAGGATTGCATCAGGATTTTGTCAGGATTTTAAATCAGTATTTGTAAGCCAAAACCAGGAGTGGGTGATAAATGCAGAAGTGGAGCGTATGTTTCTATTATACTTTTCCTCTAATTGTTCCACTCCTGGTTTTGGCTTACAAATACTGATGTAAAATCCTGACCAAATCCTGATGCAATCCTGAACGTGGACACATACCCTAAACCCACCATCCTTCTTTTTGACATAGAAGTATCAAGCTACAGGTGAAGAGTACAGCCTAATGTGTCCTTTAGTCTAAGTTCACATTTGCGGTCTGCGCCGCAGCGTCGGGCGCCGCAGCGTCGGGCGCCGCAGCGTCGCCGCATGCGTCATGCGCCCCTATATTTAACATGGGGGCGCATGGACATGCGTCGCACTTGCGTTTTGCGCCGCATGCGTCCCTGCGGCGCCCGCGTCCGGGCGCAGAGGACGCAGCAAGATGCATTTTTGCTGCGTCCAAAATCAATGAAAAAAAGGACGCATGCGGCGCAAAACGCAGCGTTGTGCATGCGTTTTGCTGCGTTTTTGTTTGCGTTGTGCGTTGCGGCGCCGACGCTGCGGCGCACAACGCAAATGTGAACGTAGCCTTAGCTAGACTCTCAGTTATATACTACTTGAAAGCTAATCTCTTTGGACCAGACAAATTCTAGAGTTTGGTTACATACATAGTGATCGGGGATACACAGACTTGCAGGTGACCTCATTATAGAGTTTGCATTATGGCAATTTTGCCCCCAGAATCAACCTTATGGTACAGTCATAAGGCCCATGGGGTGGCAACCCCTGACAACATGTTTCTGAAAACACATCACTAAGTTCAGATAGAAAACCAGGAAGACTTGTTGTAATTATTGAAATACAGGTTCCTAAGCAGTGGTTTTTATAATATTTGCTCCATTTAACACCTTAACAACTGCCGATACGCCTTTTAATGGCGGCCGCTAAGGGTACTTAAACCACAGCGCCGTTAATTAACAGCGCTGTGGAAAAAGTGAATAGCGCCCCCCACAGTCGGATTTTCTCTGGGGTCTCGGTTGCCAAGGGTAGCCGAGACCCCAGAGAACATGATTTGGGGGGTTTTTACCGACCCCCGAGTTGCGATCGCCGGTAATTAACCGTTTACCTGCGGTCGCAACAAAATAAAAAAAACGCTATTTGCCATTTAATTTCTCTGTCCTCCGATGTGATTGCACATCGGAGGACAGAGAAATGGGGTCCCCGATAGCCCCCCAATACTCACCTATCTCCCCCGGTGCTCCTCATGGCTCCCGATGGGCGCCGCCATATTTTTCCGGGGAAAAAATGGTGGGCGCTTGCGCAGTGCGCCCGCCGCCCGGCACCCGGAAGATCTTTGGGGTCTCGGCTGCCGGGGGTAGCCGAGACCCCAAAGAACATGATCGGGGTCAGTTTTTACCGACCCCTGTTTTGCGATCACCGGTAATTAACTGTTTACCGGCGACCGCAAAAAAAAAAAAAAAAAAAGCGATGTCATTCTCTGTCCTCTGATGTGATCGCACATCAGAGGACAGAGAAATAGGGGGATTTGGGGACCCTGTTATACTTACCGGTGTCCCTGGGTCCTCCTGCTTCTTCTGCTGGCCGCTGGCTTCTTGCTCCGGTAAGAAAATGGCGGGCGCATGCGCAGTGCGCCCGCCATGATCTGCCGGCTGGCAGAGGAAGATTATTCCACTTGTTTTATTTTGATCACTGTGAGATCCTATCACAGTGATCAAAATAAAAAAAATAGTAAATAACCCCCCCTTTATCACCCCTTTAGTAAGGAAAAAATAATAAAATTTAAAAAAAGTATGAATTTCTATTTTCCAATTAGGGTTAGGGTTAGGGGTAGGGTTAGGGGTAGGGTTAGGGTTAGGGGTAGGGTTAGGATATGTGCACACGTAGAATGGTTCTCTGCGGATTTTTCCGCAGCAGATTTGATAAATCCGCAGGGCCAAAACGCTGCGTTTTTCCTGCGGATTTATCATGGATGTACCGCGGTTTTTGTGCGGATTCCCCTGCGGTTTTCTATTATGGAGCAGGTGTAAAACCGCTGCGGAATCCGCAGA
Organism: Ranitomeya variabilis; assembly: GCF_051348905.1. Lineage (NCBI taxonomy): Eukaryota > Metazoa > Chordata > Amphibia > Anura > Dendrobatidae > Ranitomeya > Ranitomeya variabilis. The sequence goes on from NC_135236.1 coordinate 595,012,325, forward strand.
AAGAATGGACATGCTGCGGAATGTAAACCGCTGCGTTTACACGTGGTTTTTTCCGCAGCATGGGCACAGTGTTTTATGTTTCCCATAGGTTTACATTGTACTGTAAACTCATGGGAAACTGCTGCGAACACGCAGCTGCGGAAACGCGGCGGATCCGCAGCAAAATCCGCAACGTGTGCACATAGTCTTACGGTTAGGGCTAGGGATAGGGCTTGGGTTAGGGTTAGAGCTAGGATTAGGGTTAGAGCTAGGGATAGGGCTAGGGTTAGGGTTGGGGCTAAAGTTAGGGTTAGGGTTGGGGCTAGGTTTAGGGCTAAAGTTAGGGTTTGGGATAAAGTTAGGGTTAGGGCTAGGGTTGGGGCTAAAGTTAGGGTTAGAGTTGGGATTAGGGTTTGGATTAGGGTTGGCATTAGGGTTACATTTGGGATTAGGGTTAGGCTTGAGATTAGGGTTAAGGCTAGGGTTGGGATTAGGGATAGGGGTATATTGGGATTAGGGTTAAGTTTTGAGGTTAGGGTTGAGATTAGGATTAGGGGTGTGTTGGGTTTAGGGTTTTGATTAGGGTTATGGTTAGCTTTGGGATTAGGGTTAGGGGTGTTTTGGGGATAGGGTTGTGATTAGGATTATGGATCAGGTTGGGATTAGGGTTAGGGGATGTGTTGGGGTTAGGGTTGGAGTTAGAATTGGGGGGTTTCCACTGTTTAGGTACATCAGGGGGTCTCTAAACGCCACAGCCAATTTTGCGCTCAAAAAGTCAAATGGTGCTCCCTCCCTTCTGAGCTCTGCCGTGCGCCCAAACAGTGGTTTACCCCCACATATGGGGTATCAGCGTACTCGGGATAAATTGGACAACAACTTTTGGCATCCAATTTCTCCTGTTACCCTTGTGAAAATAAAAACTTGGGGGCTAAAAATCTTTTTTGTGGAAAAAAAAATATTTTTTATTTTCACGACTCTGCATTATAAACTTCTGTGAAGCACTTGGGCATTCAAAGTTCTCACCACACATCTAAATAAGTTCCTTGGGGGGTCTAGTTTCCAAAATGAGGTCACTTGTGGGGAGTTTCTACTGTTTAGGCACATTGGGGGCTCTGCAAATGCAACATAACGCCTGCAGACCATTCTATCAAAGTCTGCATTCCAAAACGGTGCTCCTTCCCTTCCGAGCTCAGCCATGCGCCCAAACAGTGGTCCCCCCCACATATGGGGTATCAGTGTACTCAGGACAAATTGGATAACAACTTTTCGGGTCAAATTTCTCTTGTTACCCTTGTGAAAGTAAAAATTTGGGGGCTAAAAAAATCTTTTTTGTGGAAAAATATATTTTTTTTATTTTCACGACTCTGCATTATAAGCTTCTGTGAAGCACTTGGGCATTCAAAGTTCTCACAACACATCTAGATAAGTTCCTTGGGTGTCTAGTTTCCAAAATGAGGTCACTTGTGGGGGGTTTCTACTGTTTAGGTACATCGGGGGCTCTGCAAACGCAAAATAACGCCCGCAGACCATTCTATCAAAGTCTGCATTCCAAAACGGCGCTCCTTCCCTTCCGAGCTCTGCCATGCGCCCAAACAGTGGTTTATCCTCCACATATGGGATATCAGCCTACTCAGCATAAATTGCACAATACATTTTAGGGGCCAATTTCTCCTGTTACCCTTGTGAAAGTAAAAATTTGGGGGTGAAAAGATCATTTTTGTGGAAAAAATATGATTTTTTTATTTTCATGGCTCTACATTCTAAACTTTTGTGAAGCAGTTGGGGTTCATAGTTCTCAGCACACATCTAGATAAGCTCTTTGGGGGGTCTAGTTTCCAAAATGGGGTCACTTGTGGGGGGTTTCTACTGTTTAGGTACATCAGGAGCTCTGCAAATGCAACATGACACCCGCAGACCATCCCATCAAAGTCTGCATTCCAAGCGGCGCTCCTTCCCTTCCGAGCCCTGATGGGTGCCCAAACAGTTCCCCCCCACATATGGGGTATCAGCATACTCAGGACAAACAGGTCAACAGATTTTGGGGTCCAATGTCTCCTGTTACCTTTGAGAAAATAAAAAATTGCAGGCTAAAAAATCATTTTTGAGGGAAAAAAAAGGATTTTTTATTTTCACGGCTCTACATTATAAATTTCTGTGAAGCACTTGGGGGTTTAAAGTGCTCACCACACATCCAGATAAGTTCCTTAAGGGGTCTAGTTTCCAAAATGGGGTCACCTGTGGGGAGTTTCTACTGTTTAGGCACATCAGGGGCTCTCCAAACGCGACATGGCATCCGATCTCAATTCCAGTCAATTCTACATTGAAAAAGTAAAACGGCACTCCTTCTCTTCCAAGCTCTGCAGTGCGCCGAAACAGTGGTTTACCCCCACATATGGGGTATCGACGAACTCAGGAGAAATTGCACAATAACTTTTGTGGTCTAATTTCTCCTGTTACCCTTGTCACAATAAAAATTTGGGGGCAAAAGTATCATTTTTGTAGACAAAATGCGATTTTTTATTTTCATGGCTCTACGTTATTAACTTCTGTGAAGCACCTGGGGGCTTAAAGTGCTCACCACACATCTAGTTAAGTTCCTTATGGGGTCTAGTTTCCAAAATGGTGTCACTTGTGGGGGCTTCCACTGTTTAGGCACATCAGGGGCTCTCCAAACGCGACATGGTGTCCGATCTCAATTCCAGCCAATTCTACATTGAAAAAGTAAAACGGCACTCCTTCTCTTCCAAGCTCTGCGGTGCACCCAAACAGTGGTTTACCCCCACATATGGGGTATCGACGTACTCAGGAGAAATTGCACAACAACTTTTGTGGTCTAAATTCTCCTGTTACCCTTGTGAAAATAAGAATTTGTGGGCGAAAAGATCATTTTTGTGTAAACAAATGCGATTTTTTATTTTCACGGCTCTACTTTATAAACTTCTGTGAAGCACTTGGGGGCTCAAAGTGCTCACCACACATCTAGTTAAGTTCCTTAAGGGGTCTAGTTTCCAAAATGGTGTCACTTGTGGAGCTTTTCCACTGTTTACAATATATCCAGAGAAAAAGAAAAAAGATCACCTCCGCACAGCTGCAGCCAAACTAACCACCTAGCATAACAGTCAAAATAATGCTGAGAGTCCCACACGGCAGCTCCAGTGGTGCAGTATCCAAGGAAAACAAGACGATAAATATCCAAATATATAAGAAGAGAGGAACGCACTCACCGGACAGGTAAAATCCAATCCTTTATTGCAGCATGGATAAACTTAGCAGGGAGGGGAGTGGAGGATGACGATCTGTCCGTCATCCTCCACTCCCCTCCCTGCTAACTTTATCTATGCTGCAATAAAGGATTGGATTTTACCTGTCCTGTGAGTGCGTTCCTCTCTTCTTATATATTTGGATATTTATCGTCTTGTTTCCACTGTTTAGGCACATCAGGGGCTCTCTAAACATGACATGGCATCCGATCTCAATATCAGCCAATTCTGCATTGAAAAAGTCAAACGGCGCTCCTTCTCTTCCAAGCTCTGCGGTGCGCCCAAACAGTGGTTTACCCCCCACATATGGGGTATCGGCGTATTCAGGAGAAATTGCACAACAAAATGTATTGTTACATTTCTGTTTTTACACTTGTGAAAATAAAAAAATATGGTTCTGAATTAAAATGTTTGCAAAAAAAGTTAAATGTTCATTTTTTCCTTCCACATTTTTTCAGTTCCTGTGAAGCACGTAAAGGGTTAATAAACTTCTTGAATGTGGTTTTGAGCACCTTGAGGGGTGCAGGTTTTACAATGGTGTCACACTTGGTTATTTTCTATCATATAGACCCCTCAAAATGACTTCAAATGTGATGTGGTCCCTAAAAACAATGGTGTTGTAAAAATGAGAAATTGCTGGTCAACTTTTAACCCTTATAACTCCCTAACAAAAAAAAAATGTTGTTTCCAAAATTGTGCTGATGTAAAGTAGACATGTGGTAAATGTTATTTATTAACTATTTTGTTTGACATATCTCTCTGATTTAAGGGCATAAAAATACAAAGTTTGAAAATTGCTAAATTTTAAAAATTTTCGCCATATTTCCATTTTTTTCATAAATAATCGCAAGTAATATCGAAGAAATGTTACCACTAATATGAAGCACAATATGTCATGAAAAAATATTCTCAGAATCAGCGGGATCCGTTAAAGCGTTCCAGAGTTATAACCTCATAAAAAATTGTAAAAATTGGCTCAGTCATTAAGTACCAAATTGGCTCTGTCACTAAGGGGTTAATTATCTCTGAGTTTACCAATCAATAGTGGGGTTATGTAAGGCTAGCCAAGCAAATCCCAACACAATTTGTGCAAGAGGGCCTAATATGATATCCGCTCAGACTAAAGTATCCCAATACGAAGGACCAGCCCCTGTACCAACTCAACACAGCCCACCTAAGTAAGAGGTGATAAATTGATGGCAAATATCTGAACAGAATTGGATAACCCATTCAAATCCAACCCTGAGGAACAGGCACACTGCTCATCAATCATGTTTGCCTATGAACTACTGTCTAGAAAAATAGAAATCTTGACCCTGGCGAGTATCACAATATTGAGACACTGTAGTGAAGGATATACAGTGGGTATGGAAAGTATTCAAACCTCTTTAAATTTTTCACCCTTTGTTCCGTTGTGCCACTCTGCCGTAAAGGCCCGACTGGTAAAGGGCTGTAGTGATAGATGACTTTGTGGAACTTTCTCCCATCTCCCTATTGCATCACTGGAGTCATGAAGTCATGAAGCCTTTTATGAAATGGCCTGTCAATAAGTGTTACCAATAACTAGTGTTGAGCGATACCGTCCGATACTTGAAAGTATCGGTATCGGAAAGTATCGGCCGATACCGGCAAAGTATCGGATCTAATCCGATACTGATACCCGATACCAATACAAGTCAATGGGACTCATGTATCGGACGGTATTCCTGATGGTTCCCAGGGTCTGAAGGAGAGGAAACTCTCCTTCAGGCCCTGGGAACCATATTAATGTGTAAAATAAAGAATTAAAATTAAAAATATTGCTATACTCACCTCTCCGATGCAGCCTGCACCTTACCGAGGGAACCGGCAGCATTGTTTGCTTAAAATTCGCGCTTTAACTTCCTTACGCGAAGTCCCGGCTTGTGATTGGTAGCGCGCCGCCCATGTGGCCGGGACGCAACCAATCACAGCAAGCCGTGACGTAATTTCAGGTCCTTCAGGATTTTAAAATTACGTTCCGGCGTTGTGATTGGTTGCGTCGCGGTCACATGGGCGACGCGACCAATCACAAGCCGTGACGTCACGGGAGGCAGGAGACGTGCGCATTTTAAAATGCGCGCGTGTCCAGCCTCCCGTGACATCACGGCTTGTGATTGGTCGCGTCGCCCATGTGACCGCGACGCAACCAATCACAACGCCGGAACGTAATTTTAAAATCCTGAAGGACCTGAAATTACGTCACGGCTTGCTGTGATTGGTTGCGTCCCGGCCACATGGGCGGCGCGCGACCAATCACAAGCCGGGACTTCGCGTAAGGAAGTTAAAGCGCGAATTTTAAGCAAACAACGCTGCCGGTTCCCTCGGTAAGGTGCAGGCTGCGTCGGAGAGGTGAGTATAGCAATATTTTTTTTATTTTAATTCTTTATTTTACACATTAATGTTGTTTCGATACCGATACCCGGTACCACAAAAGTATCGGATCTCGGTATCGGAATTCCGATACAGCAAATATCGGCCGATACCCGATACTTGCGGTATCGGAATGCTCAACACTACCAATAACATAGCTAACTCTATAGATGGAAACAAAAAAGGAACAGCACAGTATAATACTTATCTTCGGGTGCAAGGCCCCCAGACAATCTGTCCAATGATTATCCAAACTTCATAGAATTCCAAGAAAGAGGCAGCACTCCATTGTTTCAGTGGGAAAATGTGCAGGATTTTAATCAACCCACATGTCTGGGCGACGTTTCGGCTACAAAGAAAGCCGAGAAAGGCTCATTTGTAGCCGAAACGTCGCCCAGACATGTGGGTTGATTAAAATCCTGCACATTTTCCCACTGAAACAATGGAGTGCTGCCTCTTTCTTGGAATTCTAACTCTAAAGATGGAGAGATTTAATTTATAACTAAAGGCTCCTTTACCCTCTCACACAAGTCTTGGAAAAACTGGCTTTTCAGCACATGATCATTCCACTGTGTATCTGTGGACCAGCTCCGTAATTCAGCACAGTAATCCTCTGCTGTCTGATCTCACTGTTGTAGCAATCTCCACGTTTGGCAATTCCCGCATGTGTTGCGGTTGTCTACCTTCTCAAACCATGTAGCCACAGGGACTAGAAAATATTATTCGAGTACGCCCAAGATACTCAGATAACACGTTATCCGAGCACATTCGCTCATCAAAAATTCCCACCAATTCCAAGAACAGGGACTCTGAAAAGCTCCATGTGAATGAGCGGTGGTCAATCCTGCGCTCCTCGGCTCCTCCGCTCCATTCATTTTTTAGGGTACCTCTAAAGATAGCAGTGCACAGCATTTGGATGGCCCTCTGCCCATTTGTTCGATGGGGATCTTAGCAGTCAGACAACAGTAATTGGAAAGTTATTTCCTTCTCTACTGATTGGTGATAACTTTTACATTTGGTACAATCTTTTTAAGGGAAAGGAGCCTGTACAGCAAATAGCTGAATTTTGAAAAAAAAAAGACTTCACAATTTTATGCACATGTGGAATATATTGTACATTTCCTCAATTGTGCTTTACATTATTTTCAATGTACTTTGCATTTTTTCTATATTTCTAGTTAAACTAAAAAAATTTATTTCAATATGTTAAAAAGTAATTAAAGCCTTTAATAAGCTCTAGAAATTACTTCCTTTTTATTAATGTACTTTTTAAAACCTTTTGCTAACAAGTTATTATGTACAAAGTGCCCTCTATTATTATGTCATTTTCACATTTGTCATTGAGAGATCTTTTAATAAAAGCTAGTACAGCAAGCCATCAATACAGTTATGCAAGAAGCTTGTTGGCAAAATATAGCATATATATTTTTGTGCTCTAAATGTAATTGTATTTACAGATATATTCATCACTCGAAAAAGTATGGAAGCACACATTATTATATTTGATGCTGCCAACATGTGCATTAATCATTTAGGTTGTTAAATCCATATGAAGACATTCAATTATTAAAAAACTTACCATGCAACAACACTAAAAGCAATAGCATTAAATATTGATGCTTTTGTAGATAATATTGGACAATTCCACTTGCTGTATTATGAGGAATGCCCTGTGCTTGAACAAAAATAGAATTCTTGATGTAGACTTCCACAACATTGAAAAGAATATTAACTGCTCATAGCAAATTCAGCACCTGTTTTTCTGTGCACAGAAGGCATCCACTGATTATTTAATTTTGACATGATGTATCACCTTGTATTCCACAAACTTGATAGAGTAAATTAATCTTTGATTGCATGAGCCACTGGTTGTTGTCATTAGCTATATAATTTCATAAGGCTGTATACGTTTTATTTTCTTGTCAGAGATATGAGAGCCCAGAAGCAATTGCCGAAATCCATTTGAGCTAGCATAAATATACTATATATCCTATACATTATTATTTATACACCACACCATTATTGACAAGGTTAAATAATTTTAACACTGCTCTGTATATTTATGTTCATCAAATATGTAAATTAAAATGTAAAATATGTACATAGTAATAAATGAATAGAATAATCTACATACATACATTAACCGTGTATGTTTATATTGTTTTTGAGCATATATACAGTGTCTATGTGTGTGTGGGGGTGTGGGCGCATATAAATATATATATATATATATATATATATATATATATATATATATATATATATATAATTTTTTTTTTTTTTTCACTCTTTGTTTCATCACAATCATTTGGTAAATTTAAAAAAGTTAATTTTTTCTCATTAATGTACACTCTCCACCCTATCTAGACTGAAACAGAATGAAATGTATACATTTTTGCAAATTTATTAAAAAAGATAAACTGAAATTTCACATGGTCATAAGTATTCAGACCCTTTGCTCAGTATTGAGTAGAAGAGTCTTCTTGGAAATGATGCAACAATTTTTTCACACCTGGATTTGGAGATCCTCTGCCAATCTTCCTTGCAGATCCTCTCCAGTTCCCTCAGGTTGGATGGTGAACGCTGGTGGACAGCCATTTTCAGGTCTCTCTAGAGATGCTCAATTGGGCTTAGGTCAGGGCTGTGGTTGGGCCAATCATGAATGGTCACAGAGTTGTTCTGAAGCCACTGCTTTGTTCTTTTTGCTGTTTGCTTAGGGTCGTTTTCTTGTTAAAAGGTGAACCTTCAGCCAAGTCTGAGGTTCAGAGCATTCTGGAAGAGGTTTTCATTCAGGATATCTCTGTACTTGGCTGCATACATGTTTCCTTCAATGACAACCAGTCGTCCTGTCCCTGCAGCTGAAAAACACTCACCCACTGCCTCACTGCCACCACCATGTTTCACTGTTGAGATTAGTATTGGGCAGGCAATGAGCAGTGCCTGGTTTTCTCCAGACATGTCGCTTAGAATTATCACCAGAAAGCTCTATCTTCGTCTCATCAGACCAGAGAATCTTATTTCTCATAGCCTGGGAGTTCTTCATGAATTTTATAGCAAACTCTATGCGGGCTTTCATATGTCTTGCACTGAGGAGAGGCTTCCGTTGGGCCAATCTGCCATAAAGGCCCAACTGGTGGAGGGCTGCAGTGATAATTGACTTTGTGGAACTTTCTCCCATCTCGTACAACATCTCTGGAACCAGGGCCGGCGTCAGCACCCGGCGCACCCGGGCAAGTGCCGGGGCCCTGGCGAGACAGGGGGGCCCACTCACGCTGGGATACTGCTGCGCACACACACTGTTCAGCAGGGCCGCCGTCAGGGCATTACTGCCCTGACTGGCGTATGGGGCCCGATGAACAGAGGGGAACCGCATCGGTCAGGTCCCATCCTGACCTCATGGACCCGCCATTAACTTCTCCCTCCTCACTATTCCCCTCAGCCGGGGGAGCGCACTCAGCGCACGGAATGAGTGCATGGTGTGGCAGGGGAGCGGGAAAGGAACAGGAACAGCCCCTGAGAGAGAGGAGAGCTGGGCTGCGAACTGGTGCTGTGTCCGCAGCTAGCTCTGGGATGTTCCTCATCCAACAGTGGCCAGTCTGTGGATGCCCAGCCGTGCACTATGGCGGCGGCGGAAGTCACCGGGAGCAGCAGCTACAACGGTAGCAGCAACACCTCCAGCACCGGCGAGGAGAGGATCATGAGGCACATCTTCCAGACCTGTGATGGGGACGGTGACGGCTATATCAGCAGGTATGGGGGGGGGGGCGCATCTTTCCACCTTACTCCTGAATAGTTGGCTGCAGGGGGCACTTATTCCCCTGTGAGTGCAGGAGGCCGGCCTGAGAGCCCTTTTGCCCACTGCTGATGCCACCCTCTGGGCCCTAGGGGCACAGGGGCTCCACTCATTCTGCCCTGGTACAGCACCTGTCCCCCCCTGCCCCTGTGCTGCCCACCTTTCCTGGGTACAGCAGGGGGAATCTGCTGGCAGGGTCAGTCCTCAGGGCGATGCTCCTATTGCCCTGAGAAGAGGAGTTATTTCTAGAAATTCCTGAAATTTGTACCCATGTACTTAGAACAGTTTATGAAGAGCAGCACTGGCACATGAGACATCTCAGGATGTGACATTCGGGCCCAGTCTTATAGGATTTATGGGAGATATGACACATCAGAAGCTACTTTCACACTTCTCCGTCGGTACGGGCCCGTCGCAATGCGTCGGGCCGACGTACCGACGGACGCTGTGAATAACTGCAAGACGTGGGCAGCAGATGCAGTTTTACAAGGCATCCGCTGCCCATTCTGTGCTGTCGAAAATGGCGGATGCGACGCACAAAAAAATGTTACATGGAACTTTTTTGTGCCGACGGTCCGCCAAAACACGACGCATCCTTCGCACGATGGATGCGATGTGTGGCAATCCGTCGCAATGCGTCGCTAATGCAAGTCTATGGAGAACAAAACGTATCCTGCAGGCAACTTTGCATGATGCGTTTTTCTCCAAAACGACGCATTGCGACGTACATCACACGACGCTAGTGTGAAAGTAGACTTAGTTTACCTAAGGCCATGTTCACACTGAGGTGTAAGTGCACTAGAATCTGAAGCAAAAAATCTGTGGCTGACCCTGTGGTGCTCGCTGTGGGGTCTGCGTCTGGAATATCCCATCCCATCCCATTGTGTACAGCCAACCACTGCAGTGTCCAGGAAGATTGTTCACTACTGTAGGTGACATGTCACAGGTTAAAAAAAAAATCCACTGGAATGACCAGCAGCGCAGATTACCCACTGGAGATTTGTGGGAGATTTGTGGGTAGTTCATATGAAAATCTGCTCTGTGGAGACTAACTCTAAGGTTGGCTCATACTGAGGTGTTTTTTCTCAGCTTTTGCATTAGAAAATCTTAAAAAAAAAACACCAGTAGTAAAACACTGCCAAAAACCCTCTGTGTGAACATGTCCTACAAGAGGAAAAACAATGTTTTTCAAGAAAAAACTCTTCAGAAATCATTACTTTTCTTTTGCGTTGTGCAAACCTAAAACCTCCTTTATATTAGTAGTTTCTGGACTTTACAGTACCTGAGCTCTTTTTCAACACTTTATTCTTGCTGGACTTTTTCTTTGAGGCGGGAGCGTCTTACTGACATTTGATGGACTTTAAAAAAAAATCTTTACAATGAATAAGAAAACAGTAGCTTTTTTTTTTTTTTAAAGCCGTCGCTCAAAGCGCTGTGTTCTACATTACAAGCATAGTGGATGAGATTTATAGAAATCCCATGCCGACTGTGCTTCTATTTACCGCTGCGTAAACTCACCCGTGGCACGGGTTTACGAGCCGCAGCATGTTGATTATCTGCAGCGGAGACGCTAGTCTGCATAGTCTCACCCATAGCCATTCATTTGATGCAGTAAATCCGCATGGTTCACTGAACACATGCGGATTTACCTGCATGATTAGAACACAGCGTTTTGGATGCAGCGAAAATACTCTGTGTCCAAAACATTGCTATATCCTGATCGTGGGGACATAGCCTAACCTGTGGATTAACCCCATAGCTGCCTACTACTAGCGTTTGGGGACATGACAAGTTCCCTCTATTGAGTATATCTGTGCATTATGAATTGTGGTATGTGTTAAAGGGGGGGCCCACTGAGACTCTTTCGCCCGGGGCCCTCAAAAACCTGGAGCCGGCCCTGTCTGGAGCTTAGCCACAGTAATCTTGGGGTTCTTCTTTACCTCTCTCACAAGGCCCTTCTCCCTCAATTGCTCAGTTTGGCTGGATGGCCAGGTCTAGGAAGACTTCTGGTGGACCCAAACTTCTTCCATTTAAGGATTATAGAGGCCACTGTGCTTATCTGAACATTGAATACTGCACAAATTCTGTTGTAACCATGGCCAGATCTGTGCCTTGCCACAATTCTGTCTCTGAGCTCTTTGGCCAGTTCCTTTGACCTCATGATTCTCATTTGGTCTAACATGCACTGTGAGCTGTGAGGTCTTTTATAGACAGGTGTGTGCCTTTCCAAATCAAGTCCTATGAGTTTAATTAAACACAGCTGGACTCCAATGAATGAGTTGAACCATCTCAAGGTGGATCAGGAGATGGACAGAGTGTGACTTAAATATGAGTGTATGAGGAAAGCGTCTGAATATGATCTTATGACCATGTGATTTTTCAGTTTTTCGTTTTTAATAAATTTGCAAAAATTTCTACATTCATGTTTTTTTCCGTCAAGATGGGGTGCAGAGTGTACATTAATGTGAAAAAATGACCTTCTTGAATTTAAAAAATGGCTGCAATGAAGCAAAGAGTGAAAATTTAAAGAGGTCTGAATACTTTCCGTACCCACTGTATCTGCTTGTAGTTTCTGTGCGCATTCTAAAGTATCGCATACCTATCTGGCTGGTATTCTTCTTCCACTACCTATTCTTAGCAGACCATGGACACACTTGTCCATGGATTTTTTTACTGACCAACTGGTATCTGTACTCAAGACTGTGGTTTAAGTGGTTGTAGATCGTTTGAGTAAAGTGGTTCACTTCATCGCATTGCTGACACTCTTGCTCAGGTGTTTATAAATGAGATTGCAAACCTCCATTGTGGTGTCAGATCAGAGGACCCAAAACGGGAACCCACAACGGAGTTTGCTAAAAAACACATGAAGGACTCCCGGACTATGAGAAATAAGATTCTCTGGTCTGATGAGACAAAGATAGACCTTTATGGTGTTAATTCTAAGTGGTATGTGTGGAGAAACCCAGGCACTGCTCATCACCTGCCCAATACAATCCCAGCAGTGAAACATGGTGGTGGCAGCATCATGCTATGGAGGTGTTTTTCAGCTGCAGGGACAGGAGGACTGATTGTCATTGATGGAAACATGAATGCAGCCAAGTACAGAGATATCCTGGACAAAAACCTCTTCCAGAGTGCTCTGAACCTCAGACTTGGCCGAAGGTTCACCTTCCAACAAGACAATCAGCCTAAGCACACAGCTAAAATAACAAAGGAGTGGCTTCAGAACAAATCTGTGACGATTCGTGGCTGGCCAAGCCAGAGCTCTGATGTAAACCCAATTAAGCATATCTGCAGAGACCTGAAAATGGCTGTCCACCAGCGTTCACCATCCAACCTGACAGAACTGGAGAGGATCTGCAAGGAACAGGTCTGAGTACTTTCCGTACCCAATTTACATTTTCAACCACATCTCAATGCAACCCACTCACCAAAAATGATGAGAAAGGAGGTCTGCAGTTGCCTCAACACCAGGATGACAGAGTTGTGATGCTCCTTAATTTATTTGCGGCACAGATTAGATGGTACAAATAACCTTCCTGGAGGGCAGGAGGCAGGGGCATCCATCTCAGGGTGCAATGTCGAAATGATTACCCCCTTCTGCAAAATCGGGGCAGGGTCCTCATGGTCACCAGCACAATGGAAGCTCCAGGACAAAGCATCAGTCTTGACATTTTTGACCACTGGATAGAAGCTGACAACAAAATTAAACCTAGTAAAAAGCAGGGACCATCTAGCTTGCCTAGGGTTGAGATGTTTAGCCGATTGAAGATATGACAAGTACTTATGGTCAGTGATAACAGAAATAGGATGGACAGCCCCCTCCAACTAATGTTGCCATTCTTCAAATGCCAATTTAATCATCAAAAGCTCCCTATTACCCACGTCATAATTTCTCTTAGCCAAAGATAATTTCTTAGAAAAGGAAGCGAATGGACGCTGTAATGGGGTCTGCTGTGCTGGAGTACCTTTTTTAGAACCACCTCGTGTTTTAGGAGGTCCACTCTGTTTTTTCTGGATTCTGAACGAAGGACGCTGACTGGAATGGCTTCATTACATGGGCATATATAAAATATCCCTGCTTCTCCACGTATTTCCAGTGTGACAACTCTTTACTCACAGGACACAGAATATATATCACAACAGATACAGAGGGCAGGCCAATTCAAAAGCTGCAAGCCAGGCATACATTACAATAGCCACAGGTAGCCGGAGTCTGCCGATATTTACTGTGGGAATTACAAAGGTGGGGAAGGACAGAAGGGGGATATCCTGTCCCCTCTGCCCAGGGGGCGCAGCCAGTGGGCTGATGCATTAGGGACCTGCCTCTCACATGGAACATATTATACATACATATGACTGCATACAGAGGCGTAGCTAGAGCTTTTGCCGCCCGGGGCTGTTCCCGAGTTTGGCGCCCCCCCGGCTCAAAAGATTTTTTTAAGCCACCAAAATGACAAGGTAGACTCTTTTGACCAGGCCCTACTCTACTGTAACCTATTAAATATTTGTTAAAATATGCAGTACAATTTAGGTATATTTTTATTTATTTTTCAATTTTTAAAATGACCTATAATACCACATACAAGGAACAAATACCACAGCACCATGACCAGACACCATATCACCACAGTGACCTATAATACTATCTACAAGGCACAAATACCGCCACACCATGACCAGATGACATATTACCACCACAGTGATCAAATAATATCAAATACAAGGAAAAAATACCACAACATCATGACCAGACCACATATTACCACCACATAGTGACTGAATACTACAATACTGATAATAAAAAAACCCCACAATACTATCACCATAAGTGCCATTATACACAGGAGATCTGTACTTAGTATGCAGTGTCTGTGTACGGGTAATACAGTGATCACCAGTGACATTATACACAGGAGCTCTGTATATAGTGTATAGGTAATACAGTGATCACTAGTGAAATTATACACAGGAGCTCTGTATACAGTATACAGTGTATAGTGTCAGTGTATAGGTAACACACTGACTCACCAGTGACGTCTCTAGGTGAAGTCTTTCATCTTTCATCCCGCACAGACCGCCATCACTTCATCCAGCCAGGACTCGTCTCTGCAGGAAATAACACAGTTATCACGAGTTCCACTTGCATAACACATTACTTAATTTTCCCAACTTCTACATTACACCACATGAAGAAGGCGACATAGTGTCACTCTACAGTACACAGTAATAGGACCGCCCCTCCATTTAAAACAGTGTACTCAAAAAATAAAATAAATACATCACTGCAGTAATAATATCCCTTAATCAGCCCCTATGGTAATAATATTCGCCATTCTAGCCCCCGTGTGTCTCATTCCTGGCTCCAGCCATATGTTCTCCCATCCTGCCCTAATGAGTATCCATCCTGCCCCATATGATCTCCCCATCCTGCCCCATCTGTCTCCATCGTATCCATCCTGCCCCATGATCCTGCCCCATCTGTCTCCAATCCTGCCTCCAGTGTCTCCAATCATGCCCGTATCACCATTCTGCCCCATCTCCAATCATGCCCCCTGTGTCTCAATCCTGCCCCATCTGTTTCCAATCCTGCCCCATCTGTCTCCAGTCATGCCCCAGTGTCTCCAGTCATGCCCCCATGTCTGTCATGCTGCCATGTCTGTCATCCTGCCCCTGTGTCTCCATTCTGCCCCAGTGTCCAGCATACTGCCGCCCCAGTGTCCAGCATACTGCCGCCCCAGTGTCCAGCATACTGCTGCCCCAGTGTCCAGCATACTGCCGCCCCAGTGTCCAGCATACTGCCGCCCCAGTGTCCAGCATACTGCCGCCCCAGTGTCCAGCATACTGCCCCCCCAGTGTCCAGAATACTGCCCCCCCAGTGTCCAGCATACTGCCCCCCCAGTGTACAGCATACTGCCCCCTCAGTGTCCAGTATACTGCCGCCCCAGTGTCCAGCATACTGCCGCCCCAGTGTCCAGCATACTGCCCCCCTAGTGTCCAGCATACTGCCCCCCCAGTGTCCAGCATACTGCCCCCCCAGTGTCCAGCATACTGCCCCCTCAGTGTCCAGCATACTGCCCCCCCCAGTGTCCAGCATACTGCCCCCCCAGTGTCCAGCATACTGCCCCCTCAGTGTCCAGCATACTGCCCCCTCTGTGTCCAGCATACTGCCCCCTGTGTCCAGCTTTCTGCCCCCCTGTGTCCAGCTTTCTGCCCCCTCTGTGTCCAGCTTTCTGCCCCCCTGTGTCCAGCTTTCTGCCCCCTCAATGTCCAGGTTTCTGCCCCCCAGTGTCCAGCTTTCTGCCCCCTAGTGTTCAGCTTTCTGCCCCCCTGTGTCCAGCTTTCTGTCCAGGCCCCCCCCTATCGCCGCTCTCAATAAAAAAAAAAAAAAACAAGTTCTGCTTACCTGCCGCGTTCCTGATCTTCATGCAGCTGAAGCGTGCACTCGCCAACGACTGACAATGACGTCAGACGCCGGCGACATGCATGCTGGGACTGACGTCAGCTGCCAGCCTCAGATTGGCTGGCGGCTGTTAACTATTGACGTGCGGGCGCGGGCCCGCACGTCAATAGCGTTAAGGGCCCCTTTCCACTTGCGAGAAACATGTCCGTGTCTCGCATGTGGAAACCAAGCTGTGGTGACGGCACTTTGGAGCGGAGCTGTGCAGCTCCATGTGTTCATATGCGGCCGCACGCTCCGCTCTGGAGTGCCGGTGCCACAGCTTGGTTTCCACATGCGAGACACGGACGTGTTTCTCGCAAATGGAAACAAGCCTTAAACAGCTGCAGCGCCGCCCCCCGCATTGTGCCGCCCAGGGCGGACCGCCCCCCCCCCGCCCCCCCTTCCTACGCCACTGACTGCATAACATATTCTGGGTGCTGGGGGGGTCCCGAAACAGAAACACAGTTAGCAGGGCACGAACCCTGAGACAACACAGCCCAACCCCCAACTCCGACGCATCAACCTCCACAATAAAAGGTTAGGAAACATCAGGTTGCAAAACAGCTCTTTAGAGAGGAGAAAGCCTGCAGGCGGCATCCGAACCCTTGGAAAAATCAGTCACCTTGTCATGTCAGTAAAAGGTTTCACAATTACTGATTAGTCTGGATGAATTTCCGGTAAAAATTAGTAAAGCCCAGAAAACATTGCAGAGCCTTCAAGTTCTCGGGACGGACCCAATGAAGGACAGCATGGATCTTCTCTGGATCGAACCGAAAACTCAAAGATGACAACCAAAACTGCACCTCCTGGATAGCGAAAAAAGATTTTTATAATTTGGCATAAAGTTTGTTATCCCTTAAAATTTGCAGCACCTGTTTGACATGCCCCTGATGTGTCTCAAAATCATGTGAGTAAATAAAATTATCATCCAGATATACCACCACAAACCTGCACACCAAATGATGGAAAATATCATTAATGAAATGCTGGAATACCGCAGGTGCATTGGTGAGACTGAAAGGCATGACCAGACTCTCGAAATGACCCTCAGTGGTATTGAACGCCGTTTTCCATTCATCCCCTTCTCTGTTTCTAACCAGGTGGTAGGCCACCCTTAAATCCAATTTGAAGAACCTTAGCTCCCACCACCTAGCTGAACAGATCCGGAATCAGTGGAAGAGAGTATGGATCTCGGATCCAGTTGATTTAATTCCTTGAAATCTAAATATGGACGTAAACTGCCATCTTTTTTCTTCACGAAGAAGAACCCTGCTGCCACAGGCGAAGATGAGGGTCTGATATGTCGCTTCTCTAGGCTTTCCGCAATGAAATCCTTCATATCTTGCCTCTCTGGGCCAGAAAGATTATATAGTCTAGACTTTCATAGTATAGCTTCTGGGGTCAGATTAATAGGACAGTCATATGCACGATTAGGAGGCAAATACTAAAACCCCCATTCAGAAAAAACTTCCTCAAACCCAAACAAAAGTGCAGGTAAGGTTTCTGTAGAGGCTGTAGGAAGGGAAATAGTTTAACAGTTCTCATGGCAGTAATCTCCCCACTGATTTCCCTGTCTTGCCAATCCACCGATAGATTATATTTCCCCACACATGGAAGACCCTGTCAAGATCATCCAGGACATAGCAAGGAATTATCTCACGATGAACCTACCCCACCCTCGGTCTTACATTATGCACAATATGAGTGAGAACTTTCTGTGCAAGTGGCAGTGAGTCGATGGCATAGATGGGAAAGGGTTTAGCTAAAGTACAGCAAACAAGCCCATGAGCTCTAGCAAACTGGTTGATGAAAAATGCACCCCATTCCTATTCAACTCCAGACTACCAAAGTTTAAATGAGTTTCCTTTTCCTTAGGCATTAAAGGACAGGCTCCAATAAAATGTCCCTTTTTTCCTCAAAAAAACACACACCATTTTTTTTGCGAAATTCCGAGAAAATGTACAATACGGAGGCACCACCTAACTGCATGGGTTCCTCCGCCCTATCAAGTACTGGTTCACTGCCAGACTGCTCCCCTGGCAAAGAGACACTACCCCGAAAAGAAGGCTATGGAGAAGTTGGGCTTACCCTCTATCCCAAAGGCATCAATCAACACGTATAGCCATTGACATGGCAGCCTCCAAAGACTCCGGGATTTCATAAACTGCCAAGGTATCTTTCAACAAGGCCCTGAAAAAATTGGATTCTGAGACCCAGGTCATTCCATTTACTATCAGTTGCCTATCTGCGGAATTCAGAGCTGTACGTTTCCACTGACTGATCCCCCTGCTGAAGGCGATGCAGCCGGGACTCAGCCAAAGAAATTCGGTCAGGGTCATCATAGATGAGGGCTAGAGCCAAAAAAACCCTCCACAGACTGGAGACAAACCAAATCCTGCAGCAAAGAGAAAGCCTTTGATTGAGGATCTTCTTACACCAGTGAGATCACAATTCCTACTCATTGCTCCTCATTTCCAGAGCAGTGAGGACGTAGTTTAAAATACAGTTGGCAAGGATAATTGAACACAAAAAACTATTCTCTACCTCGAGAAAACCAGTCCAGGAGGGCAACTGTGGGTTCCAGCTGGACCGGCCTTCCTGCAGAGACCCCCACATTAGCGTCCTGCAGCCACTGCCGCGGCTGCTGAACCTTAACCTCATAGCGGTGGTCAGTCACCTGTAGTGAAAGACAGCTCAGACTGCTCTGCCATCCCTGCAACCAGATCCATAATCAAGGGAGAGAAGAAAAAAAACATGACAGAAAAAGCAAGAAATAAAACCAAGTCAGTTTTTTTTCTTTTTCTAAAAATGCATGGCCGGTGATAATGTCACGTGCAGTGTGGGAAAGACTAAGTGCAACACGAAGGGATGAGGGGAAGGTAGCCCAAACACTAGGGAATGGGGGAGTGGAGACCTCTAGGCAGATTTTATAACACATTGCCTAATCTAGTGTCCCTAAATTGGTTCCACACAATCTTTAAGGAAATCTAAGCCCTACATATCCCTAGAGCTAGGCCCTGGATAGGGAGGGGGATGTGCACTGGTCAGTCCCCACTGATAACTAAAGACAACAAGGGAGAAAAACAAGGAGAGAGGAATTTGAGCAGACTCCAGAGAGATAGCACAGAATGTCCTCCAAGAGCAACAAAGAGGAAGATAGCTGACAGCTACAGCTCCAAGCCTTCACAAGGGAAAAAGTGAATATCACCGATGGCTCTCTGAAGCGGGCTGGGAGTTTATAGACACCAAGGCCCAGATGCATCAATTGGTTGCCGCGGGGTCAAACAGTCAGAAGGATTAAGAAGGTGTCTGCAATGCCAAATGCAGATATCTTCTGCAGCTAGATGTAGAGCAACTGTCTGTTGCATTTGACACACACATGGCAGAAACAGTTTCCTGGAAAGTGGATTGGTCATGGTGGGCCAGATGAATGGCCACCAAGGTCTCCTGATCTGACCCCCTTAGACTTTTATCTTTGGGGTCATTCACATGTGCTGTGAAGATACAAGGTGTGCAGCATCTGAAACAAGGGATACTGGAAGCCAACACTAGCATTTCTTCTGTGGTGTTACTATCAGTGTATCAGGAGTGGGAGAAAAGGGTTGCACTGACAAACCAACACAATGGGCAGCACTTTGAACACATTTAATAAGTGGTCATAAACTTGTAAATAACTCATTAAATAATAAATTTACGTTAAAACCAAGCACACCATTGCTTTTCTTGTGAAATTCTCAATACGTTGATGTGTCATATGACCCTCTTCCCATTGGAAAAAATAAAGTTGGATCCAAAATGGATGACTTCAAAATGGCCACCATGGTCAACACCCATCTTGAAAAGTTTCCCCCCTCCCATATACTAATGTGCCATAAACAGGAAGTTGATATCACCAACCTTTCCCATTTTATTTAGGTGCATCCATATAAATGTCCCACCCTGTAGAACCTTCACTTTGCTGTCCTCTAGCCAATGACAGGTCGACTTGGCCTTGTGTTTTGGATTTTTGTCATGTTGGAACATCCAAGTATGTCCCATGCGCAGCTTCCCGGCTGATGATTGCAAATTTGCCTCCAGTATTTGCTGATAATGTCCTGTATTCATCTTTCCTTCAACTTTGACTAAGTTTCCTGTGCCTTTGTAGCTCACACATCCCCAAAACATCAGAGATTCACCTCCATGCAGTGAGAATGGTGTTCCTTTCCTCATAGGCCTTGTTGACCCCTCTCTAAATGTAACATTTATGGTTGGGGCCAAAAAGTTAAATTTTGGTCTCATCACTCCAAATTACCTTTTTCTAGAACTTTTGAGGCTTGTCTCTGTGCTGTTTTGCGCATTGTAGTCGAGATACTTTGTGGTATTTGTGCAGTAATGGCTTTCTTCTGGTGACACGACCATGCAGCCCATTTTTCTTCAAGTGCCTCATTATTGTGCATCTTGAAACAGCCACACCCCTAATTTTCAGAGAGTCAAGTATTACAGCTGATGTTATTTGTGGGGTTTTCCTTGCATCCCGAACAATTTTTTTGGCAGTTGTAGATGAAAGTGGAAAATTTTTTTGTTGGTCTTCCTGTTTTTACAGAGCCCCTGATTTTCCGTTTGTTAATCACAGTTTGAAGGCTTCTGACTGGCATTATCAATTACTTGGATATCTTTTTGTATGCCTTTCCTGTTTTATACAGTTCAACTACCTTTTCCCATAGATCTGTTGACAATTATTTTGCTTTCCCCATGACTCACAATCAAGAAATGTCAGTGGCTGGATGAAAGATGCAAGAGTCTGTCTGGATCCCAGAAACTCACTCAGCTTTTATTCACACACACACTGATTACAAGCAAACAGGTCACAGGTGAGGATGCTACCTTTACTAGCCATTTGTGTCAACTTCTATGCATATTATCAGGGCAACATCACCAGGGTATGTGAACTTTTGATCTTTTGATCAGGGTATTTTTGATGTTTTGGGTTGTCATTATTATTTGAAAAGAGAAAACACAGTAGTTTGACAATAAATGGCTTCACCCAACAACTATCCATGATTGGAAAAAAGTATTTGTGTTATCATTCATGTTTTCTGAAAAAAGGCCAAGATAGCAAAAATTAGGCAGGGGTATGTAAACTTTTAAGCACATCTTTATATACTGTATATATATATATATATATATATATATATATATATATATATATATATATATATATATATATATATATATATATATATATATATATATATACGTATGGGTAGGCGCACGTGACAGGAGAGGTATTCTTAGTATACGGCTGCAAACAGGGCAACTCCACAAAATTGTCAGAGGTTACAACAATAAATAAATTAAAACGTTTGCGCCTGTCTACACCCTCGGTGAGAAAAAAAAGGATAAATAAATAAAACTAGATAGATAAATAAAAACTTGTGCACAATCTCTTTGAATAGGATATACGTGCAAATACAGCCTCTGAATTAAGGTCCGCTCTGTGCAAGGCAAGTTTTTCCGGGTTAAAATTATTGGTGCATATGAAAGATTGTGACTACTCCCAGTAGCCAATATAAATAGTTAATTTTACCTTATCTGTAAGGTGATGTTGAAATCCTAAAGGTACCGTCACACTAAACGATATCGCTAGCGATCCATGACGTTGCAGCGTCCTCGCTAGCGATATCGTTTAGTTTGACACGCAGCAGCGATCAGGATCCTGCTGTGATGTCGCTGGTCGCTGAATAAAGTCCAGAACTTTATTTGGTCGTCCGATCGCCGTGTATCGTTGTGTTTGACACCAAAAGCAACGATACCAGCGATGTTTTACACTGGTAACCAGGGTAAACATCGGGTTACTAAGCGCAGGGCCACGCTTAGTAACCCGATGTTTACCCTGGTTACCAGCGTAAAAGTAAAAAAACAAACAGTACATGCTCACCTGCGCGTCTCCCAGCGTCTGCTTCCTGCTCTGACTGAGATCCGGCCCTAAAGTGAAAGTGAAAGCTCAGCACAGCGGTGACGTCACCGCTGTGCTGTTAGGGCCGGAGCTCAGTCAGTGTCAGGAAGCAGACGCTGGGGGGACGCGCAGGTGAGCATGTACTGTTTGTTTTTTTTACTTTTACGCTGGTAACCAGGGTAAACATCGGGTTACTAAGCGCGGCCCTGCGCTTAGCAACCCGATGTTTACCCTGGTTACCCGGGGACCTCGGCATCGTTGGTCGCTGGAGAGCGGTCTGTGTGACAGCTCCCCAGCGATCAAACAGTGACGCTGCAGCGATCGGCATCGTTGTCGCTATCGCTGCAGCGTCGCTTAATGTGACGGTACCTTAAGTGAAAACACTGCAGTCTTCTCCTTATCTTCCTTCACAGCTTACCAGCGTTACTAGATAAAATCCGCATTCCTGTAGCAGCTTAACAGCAATAATAAATCTTCAGGAGCGTGGTCCCGGCCGGTGACACACGCTCCCTAAGCCTCCTTCCTGGTGTAGCACGGACTCACCGAGCCCCGTAATCAAGGAATACAATGCCGCGTCCGGCTTGCAGGACCTTAGGTGACGCAGGGTGTCACGTGGTATGCAGGGATACGAGGCGCTGTTAGGACCAAATCCAACGCGTTTCAGAGATCACGGTCTCCTTCATCAGGGATCATCAGGGATATATATACTAGCTGTAGTAAATATCTGTGGTTAGTTATAGCACCTCACCTCTCTTATTTTCCCATCACACCTCTCATTTTCCCCCTCACATTTTTCATTTTCCCCCTCACATCTCTCATTTTGCACTCACACCTTTTCATTTTCACCTCACACCTCTTATTTTCACCTCATACATCTCATTTTCACCTCACATCTCTCATTTTCCCCTCAGTATATACATGTTTGTCATCTACTGTATATAGTACATACCTGTATGTTATCTCCCCTGAATATAGTATATACCTGTATGTCATCTCCTCTGTAAATAGTATATACCTGCTGTATGTCATCTCCTCCTGTATATTGTATATACCTATGTGTCATCTCCTCCTATATATAGTATATACCTGTATGTCATCTCCCCTGTATATAGTATATACCTGCTGTATGCCATCTCCTCCTCTATATACCTATGTGTCATCTCCTCTTTTACATAGTATATACTTGTATGTCATCTCCTCCTGTATATAGTATATACGTGTGTCATCTCCTCCTGTATATAGTATATACCTGTATGTCATCTCCTCCTGTATATAGTATATACCTGTAAGCCATCTCCTCCTGTATATAGTATATACCTGTGTGTCATCTGCTCCTGTATAGAGTATACACCTGTGTGTCATCTCCCCTGTATATAGTATGTACTTGTATGTCATCTCCTCCTTTATTAGACCTCGTTCACACGTTATTTGGTCAGTATTTTTACCTCAGTGTTTGTAAGCTAAATTGGCAGCCTGATAAATCCCCAGCCAACAGGAAGCCCTCCACCCTGGCAGTATATATTAGTTCACACATACACATAATAGACAGGTCATGTGACTGACAGCTGCTGTATTTCCTATATGGTACATTTGTTGCTCTTGTAGTTTGTCTGCTTATTAATCAGATTTTTATTTTGGAAGGATAATACCAGACTTGTGTGTGTTTTAGGGCGAGTTTCATGTGTCAAGTTGTGTGTTGAGTTGCGTGTGGCGACATGCATGTAGCGACTTTTGTGAGATGAGTTTTGTGTGGCGACATGTCGAAACTTTTTGTGTGTCGAGTTGCATGTGACAGGTTAGTGTAGCAAGTTGTGTGCAGCAAGTTTTGAGCATGGTGAGTTTTGCACGTGGCGAGTTCTATGTGTGGTGCGTTTTGAGTATGTGCAAATTTTGTGTGAGGCAACTTTTGCATGTGTTGCAACTTTTGTGCATGTGGCAATTTTTCCTAGTGTGCAAGTTTTGCATGTGGCGAGTTTTACATGAGGTGAGTTTTGCATGTGTGGCTAGTTTTGAGTGAGCCTAGTTTTGCATGTGGCGAGTTTTGCATGTGGCGAATTTTGCGAGTGGTGAGTTTTGAGCGGTGACTTTTGTGCTTCGACTTTTATGTGGCGAGGTTGGTGTATGTGTGGTGAAATGTGTGCTGAGGGTGGTATATGTGTTCACGCATGTGGTAGTGTGTGGCACATTTTGTATGTGTGTTTATATCCCCGTGTGTGGTGAGTATCCCATGTTGGGGCCCCACCTTAGCAACTCTATGGTATATACTCTTTGGCGCCATCGCTCTCATTTTTTAAGTCCACCTTGTTCACATCTGGCAGCTGTCAATTTGCCTCCAACACTTTTCCTTTCACTTTTTCCCCATTATGTAGATAGGGGCAAAATTATTCAGTGAATTGGAAAGCGCAGGGTTAAAATTTTGCCTCACAACATAGCCTATGATGCTCTCGGGGACCAGACGTGTGACTGTGCAAAATTTTGTGGCTGTAGCTGCGACGGTGCAGATGCCAATCCTGGACATACACACATACATACACACACACACATTCAGTTTTATATATATATATATCAAAACTATGAATTAACACATGTGGAATTATATACATAACAAAAAAGGGTGAAACAATTGAAATTATGTCATATTCTAGGTTCTTCAAAGGAGCCACCTTTTGCTTTGATGACTGCTTTGCACACTCTTGGCATTCTCTTGATGATCTTCAAGAGGTAGTCACCGGGAATGGTTTTCACTTCACAGGTGTGCCCTGTCAGGTTTAGTAAGTGGGATTTCTTGCCTTATAAATGGGGTTGGGACCATCAATTGTGTTGTGCAGAAGTCTGGTGGATACACAGCTGATAGTCCTGCTCAATAGACTGTTAGAATTTGTATTATGGCAAGAAAAAAAGCAGCTAAGTAAAGAAAAACGAGTGGCCATCATTACATTAAGAAATGAAGGTCAGACAGTCCGAAAAATTGGGAAAACTTTGAAAGTCTCCCCAAGTGCAGTGGCAAAAACCATCAAGCACTACAAAGAAACTGGCTCACTTGAGAACCGCCCTAGTTAAGGAAGACCAAGAGTCACCTCTAGAGTTGAGCGACTTTTACTTTTTTAGGATCGAGTCGGGTTTCGCGAAACCCGACTTTGTCAAAAGTCGGGTCGGGTGAAATCGGCCGATTATTGCAAAAAGTCAAGGATCTGACTGAAACACGTAACCCAATGCAAGTCAATGGGGAAGCAAAGTCGGCAGTGAGTGGAGGACAGGAAAACACGTACAATGCCCATTTTAATGCCAAAAACATCAATTCTTGTTACTTAAGCTTGTCAATCTTAATTTGCCTTATAATAATAGTTAGGCATTGAAAATTGGGGGTCATTTGGCTAAAGTTGTGGGGGTGGGGAGTAGGGCTGGCTCAAGTTTTCCGTGGGCCCAGGAAACGCGGACTACATCACGGCGGTGGAGCAGGGAGAGGTAAGTATTTCAACTTTGCGAGTGCTGTGATCCTGAGCAAGCAGGGGGGGCACACTCGTTTGCATTGGCACTGGCACAGGGCCCCTCAAAGTACGGCGGTGTTTTGGACGGCGGGGGCGCCTCCCACCGGCAGAGACACTTTTGAGTACTATGAGGGGCCCTGTGCCAGTGACGTCGCCAACGAGTATGCCCCCCCACCTGATGAAGGAACCTGCACTTTCATGTGCAACTTCCTCTTTGTCCCCATGTAAGGTGGTATAGTATGAGGGAAGGGAAACCTGACTTTCAGCATGGTCATATTCTGGCTGTGTAGAGTGCAAGGGGAATGTAGTGGTCTGGGTCAATGTACCAGCAGACTCATCTAGCAGTGGCTGGGCAATAAGCAGGATGAGAAGGAAACACAGTTAGTTGGCCCAAATAATAAAGTAGGCTAAATGCAGTTCAAATGTGGTAACAGGACTAAACAGGCGGCATTGCTTTGTTCAGTGGAAGACAACTGTAATGAGTGGCAGGCACAGTTAGTAGGTCCAAATAATAAAGTGGGCCAAATGCAGTTCAAAATTGGTAACAGGAGTAAACTGGCTGCACTGCTTTGTTCAGTAGAGGAGAACAACAAGCAGCGTCAGACACCTTTAGTAGGCCCAACCAAACAAGTAGGCCAAATGCAGTTAAATATCTGATATAGGCTGAAAGCCTGAAAATTGAAGCTCAGCTTTGTTCAGTGGAGGAGAACAACAAGCAGTGGCAGACACCATTAGTAGGGTCCAACCAAACTAGTAGGCCAAATGCAGTTTCATATTCAAAATATAGGCCGAAAGCCTGAAGATTGAATCTCAGCTTTGTTCAGTGGAAGACAGCTGTATTGAGTGGCGCAGACAGACACATGTAGTAGGCCTAAAACAAAAAAGTAGGCTCAATGCAGTTTAAAATAGGTTACAGGGGTACACAGGCAGCATTGGTTTGGTCAGTGGAGGATGATTGCAAGGAGTGGCGCAGACTTACTAGGCATAAAATAAAAAAGTAGGCTCTATGCAGTTTAAAATAGGTTACAGGGGTACACAGGCAGCATTGGTTTGGTCAGCGGAGGACGATTGCAAGGAGTGGCGCAGACTTACTAGGCCTAAAATGAAAAAGTAGGCTCAATGCAGTTTAAAATAGGTTACAGGGGTACACAGGCAGCATTGGTTTGGTCAGCGGACGACGATTGCAAGGAGTGGCGCAGACTTACTAGGCCTAAAATAAAAAAGTAGGCTCAATGCAGTTTAAAATAGATTACAGGGGTACACAGGCAGCATTGGTTTGGTCAGCGGAGGATGATTGCAAGGAGTGGCGCAGACAGACTTAGTAGGCCTAAAATAAAAAGTAGGCTCAATGCAGTTTAAAATAGGTTACAGGGGTACACAGGCAGCATTGGTTTGGTCAGTGGAGGACGATTGCAAGGAGTGGCGCAGACATACTAGGCCTAAAATAAAAAAGTAGGCTCAATGCAGTTTAAAATAGATTACAGGGGTACACAGGCAGCATTGGTTTGGTCAGCGGAGGACGATTGCAAGGAGTGGTGCAGACAGACTTAGTAGGCCTAAAATAAAAAAGTAGGCTCAATGCAGTTTAAAATAGGTTACAGGGGTACACAGGCAGCATTGGTTTGGTCAGCGGAGGACGATTGCAAGGAGTGGCACAGATTTACTAGGCCTAAAATAAAAAGTAGGCTCAATGCAGTTTAAAATAGGTTACAGGGGTACACAGGCAGCATTGGTTTGGTCAGTGGAGGATGATTGCAAGGAGTGGCGCAGACTTACTAGGCCTAAAATAAAAAGTAGGCTCAATGCAGTTTAAAATAGGTTACAGGGGTACACAGGCAGCATTGGTTTGGTCAGCGGAGGACGATTGCAAGGAGTGGCGCAGACAGACTTAGTAGGCCTAAAATAAAAAGTAGGCTCAATGCAGTTTAAAATAGGTTACAGGGGTACACAGGCAGCATTGGTTTGGTCAGTGGAGGACGATTGCAAGGAGTGGCGCAGACATACTAGGCCTAAAATAAAAAAGTAGGCTCAATGCAGTTTAAAATAGGTTACAGGGGTACACAGGCAGCATTGGTTTGGTCAGCGGAGGACGATTGCAAGGAGTGGCGCAGACAGACTTAGTAGGCCTAAAATAAAAAGTAGGCTCAATGCAGTATAAAATAGGTTACAGGGGTACACAGGCAGCATTGGTTTGGTCAGCGGAGGACGATTGCAAGGAGTGGCGCAGACTTACTAGGCCTAAAATAAAAAAGTAGGCTCTATGCAGTTTAAAATAGGTTACAGGGGTACACAGGCAGCATTGGTTTGGTCAGTGGAGGATGATTGCAAGGAGTGGTGCAGACTTACTAGGCCTAAAATAAAAAAGTAGGCTCAATGCAGTTTAAAATAGGTTACAGGGGTACATAGGCAGCATTGGTTTGGTCAGCGGAGGACGATTGCAAGGAGTGGCGCAGACTTACTAGGCCTAAAATAAAAAAGTAGGCTCTATGCAGTTTAAAATAGGTTACAGGGGTACACAGGCAGCATTGGTTTGGTCAGTGGAGGATGATTGCAAGGAGTGGTGCAGACTTACTAGGCCTAAAATAAAAAAGTAGGCTCAATGCAGTTTAAAATAGGTTACAGGGGTACACAGGCAGCATTGGTTTGGTTAGCGGAGGACGATTGCAAGGAGTGGCGCAGACAGACTTAGTAGGCCTAAAATAAAAAGTAGGCTCAATGCAGTTTAAAATAGGTTACAGGGGTACACAGGCAGCATTGGTTTGATCAGCGGAGGACGATTGCAAGGAGTGGCGCAGACTTACTAGGCCTAAAATAAAAAAGTAGGCTCAATGCAGTTTAAAATAGGTTACAGGGGTACACAGGCAGCATCGGTTTGGTCAGCGGAGGACGATTGCAAGGAGTGGCACAGACTTACTAGGCTTAAAATAAAAAAGTATGCTCAATGCAGTTTCAAATAGGTTACAGGGGTACACAGGCAGCATTGGTTTGGTCAGCGGAGGACAATTGCAAGGAGTGGCGCAGGCTTACTAGGCCTAAAATAAAAATGTAGGCTCTATGCAGCTTAAAATAGATTACAGGGGTACACAGGCAGCATTGGTTTGGTCAGCGGAGGACGATTGCAAGGAGTGCGCAGACAGACTTACTAGGCCTAAAATAAAAAAGTAGGCTCAATGCAGTTCTAAACTGGTAACAGGAGTAAACTGGCAGCACTGCTTTGTAAGGTGGAGGACAACTGGAAGAA
Organism: Ranitomeya variabilis; assembly: GCF_051348905.1. Classification (NCBI taxonomy): domain Eukaryota; kingdom Metazoa; phylum Chordata; class Amphibia; order Anura; family Dendrobatidae; genus Ranitomeya; species Ranitomeya variabilis. Next base: position 595,040,854 of record NC_135236.1, read on the forward strand.
GTGGCTGACACAGTAAGTTGGCCAAAATAGTAAAGTGGGCTAAATGTCTGCAAAAAAATGTTCCTAAATAAACAGGTGGCAAAGCTAGGTACAGGGGTGGGTTCCTCTGCTGATTAGCAGACAGTGGTAGTTCGCGCACAGTATTCACAGGTCTAAATGGAGGGCAGGGCCCCTGTATATTTTTACTATCATCTATCATTTCAACAAATTAGTATTGGCAGTGCCATTGAAGGATTTAACAGCACAGACTAAACAGTGGTGAAGCAGTGAGAGGTAAGTTTTGCAAGTGGTAGAGCACTGTTTGAGCTGGGGGGGGGCACTCTCTCGTGGGCGGCGGTACTGGCCCAGGGCCCTCAATATTACGACGGTGTGTCTGACGTTGGGTGTGCACCACCACCACCAGAGACACTTCATTGTACTATGAGGGACCCTGTGCCAGTGCCGTTGGCCAAAAGTGGGCACACCCACCTGTCCAGGCAAACGGCACTCGCACGGGTGCTTGCGCCAAGTGGCGACCACGGCCCCGTGGGGGGAGTAAGCCCATTTAGGGAGGTATAAAAATGGCCTATGGTGGACATTCAGCAGCTGCAAATGGAGGAATTGGAGCAGTCAGTAAGAGGAGGCCAAAAGCAAGACCTTTTTACAGGAAAGCTACGTGTCAGCAGGGGAAGGTGGGGCACAATAATTTGAAATCCATGATTGATTCATTTTAATGAAGGTCAGATCATCAACATTTTGGGTAGACAGACGAGTCCTTTTTCCGGTCTGTATTGAACCAGCAGCACTGAAGACTCTTTCTGATAGCACACTAGCAGCAGGGCAAGCGAGCTCCTGTAATGCATATTCTGCCAATTCAGGCCAGGTGTCTATTTTAGATGCCCAGTAATCAAAGGGCAATGACGTGTGAGGGAGAACATCGATAAGGGAGGAAAAATAGTTCGTAACCATACTGGACAAATGTTGTCTCCTGTCACTTTTAATTGATGCAGCAGTACCTGTCGTGTCTGCGGTCATTGTGAAATCACTCCACAACCTGGTCATAAAACCCCTCTGTCCAACGCCACTTCTGATTTGTGCACCTCTAACACCTCTGCCATATTGCCCCCTGCAGCTCGTGTGAGAACCATCACCGCCGCTGTGTGCTGGGAATGCCTGAACTAAACGGTCTACAAGAGTTGATTGTTTGGTAGCCAATATTTGCTCAAGGTTCTCATGTGGCATGATATTTTGCAATTTCCCTTTATAGCGTGGATCCAGGAGGCAGGCCAACCAGTAATCATCATCGGTCATCATTTTGATAATGCGGGGGTCCCTTTTTAGGATACGCAAGGCATAATCAGCTATGTGGGCGAATGTTCCAGGTGTCAAATCACTGCTTGTGCTGGGTTGAGGAGCACTTTCTGACAAATCAACATCACTTGTCTCCCGCAAAAACCCTGTACCTGACCTTGCAACGCCACCAGTTTCTATTGCCCCCTGAGAAGCTGTCTCCTCCCATAAATATTCATCCCCATCATCCTCCTCCTCCTCTTCGTCCGCCACCTCATCCAGGAGAGTTCCCTGAGCAGACAATGGCTGACTGTCATCAAGGCTTCCCTCATCCTCGGCTGCAGATGCCTGCTCCTTAATGTGCGTCAAACTTTGCATCAGCAGACGCATTAGTGGGATGCTCATGCTTATGATGGCGTCGTCTGCACTTACCAGCCATGTGCATTCCTCAAAACACTGAAGGACTTGACAGAGGTCTTGTAGCTTCGACCACTGCACACCTGACAACTCCATGTCTGCCATCCAACTGCCTGCCCGTGTATGTGTATCCTCCCACAAATACATTACAGCACGCCTTTGTTCGCACAGCCTCTGAAGCATGTGCAGTGTGGAGTTCCACCTTGTTGCAATGTCGATTATTAGGCGGTGCTGGGCAAACTTCAACGATCGCTGATGGTTCTGCATACGGCTGGACTGCACGGGCGACCGGCGGATGTGCGAGCAAAGTCTTTGCACCTTCAGGAGCAGGGCTGGTAACCCCGGATAACTTTTCAGGAAGCACTGCACCACCAGGTTCAAGGTGTGAGCCAGGCAAGGTATGTGTTTCAGTTCTGAAAGGGCTATGGCAGCCATAAAATTCCTTCCGTTATCACTGACTACCTTGCCTGCCTTAAGATGTACACTGCCCAGCCATGAATGAGTTTCTTGCTGCAAGAACTCGGCCAGAACTTCTGCGGGGTTTCTTTTGTCGCCCAAACACTTCATTTCCAACACAGCCTGCTGATGCTTACCACTAGCTGTTCCATAATGGGACACCTCATGTGCAACACTGGCAGCTGCAGATGGAGTGGTCGTGCGACTATGCTCTGTTTACGAGCTTTCACTTCTGCTGGAGGAGGAGGAGGAGGAGGGGTGGGGGTGAACGCCTACAGCCAACTGTTTCCTAGACCGTGGGCTAGGCAGAACTGTCCCAATATGGCTGTCCCCTGTGGACCCTGCATCCACCACATTAACCCAGTGTGCCGTGATGGACACTTAACGTCCCTGGCCATGACTACTGGTCCATGCATCTGTTGTGAGGTGCACCTTTCTACTGACTGATTGCCTGAGTGCATGGACAATGCGGTCTTTGACATGCTGGTGGAGGGCTGGGATGGCTTTTCTCGCAAAGAAGTGTCGACTGGGTAGGTCATAGTGTGGTACTGCATAGGCCATCAGGGCTTTGAAAGCTTCGCTTTCAACCAACCGGTAGGGCATCATCTGTAACGAGATTAGTCTAGCAATGTGGGCGTTCAAATCCTGTGTACGCGGATGAGAGGATGAGTACTTCCTTTTCCTAACGAGAGTCTCTTGTAGGGTGAGTTGGACTGGAGAGCTGCATATGGTGGAACTAGCGGGGGTGGTGGTGGACATGGCAGATTGAGAGAGGGTTGGTGAGGGTATTCTTGCTGTTGGCCTACATACAGTGTTTCCTACCAACAACCTGGTGATTCCCTGACTGCTTTGGCCTTGCGATGATACCTCCACATTTGCTGCAGGTGGTGTCCTAAACGGTGGGCTTACAGTGAGGGAAGCAATGTAGCGATGCTGACTAGCTTCATGAAGAGCGTGTGCACCTACGTTACGGGACGTTTGGTAGTTAGCCCAGGCTTGCAAGTGTTAAATGTGTACGCATGCACGTTGTGTTTAAATTTTTGACATTCTGCTCTCTGCTAAAGGTCCTTGAGCATTTCTTACAGATAACTTTGCACTGATCATTCGGATCTTGGTTAAAAAATTGCCAGACTGCACTCTTCCTACTATCGAATACCTTTTCAGGCATTGCACGCTGTGCTACTTTCACCGGATGGCCACGCTATCCTTAAACTGTTTTTGGTTTTGACACACAGTTTTGGCCAGATACGGGCCTGCCAGATGAAAGCTGTTGCGATGTTGATGCCTGCTGCGGCTCATACTCCTCTGCTTCAGAGCTACTTCCAGCAGTACCCTGTTCCCCCAATGGCTGCCAATCGGGGTCAACAACAGTGTCATCCATCACCTCTTCAATGTCCTGTGCACCTTCCTCTGTATCACGGTGTAAGGTGCTATAGCGTTCGGGACGGGACACAATAGTCTCATCAGGGTCAGGTTCTGGCTCAGTACACTGTGAGGGCAATGTTGTGATCTGAGTCAATGGAGCAGCATAATAATCTAGCTGTGGCTGTGCATTTGTGCACTCCATGTCCGATTCATCTTGTAATGGCCTGTTAACAATTTCCCTTTCTAACCCAGGCACGGTATGTGTAAAGAGCTCCATGGAGTAACCTGTTGTGTCGCCTGACACATCTTTCACTGTTGTTCTGGGTGAAGGACACAAGGAAGCGACTTGTCCCTGACCCGGAGCATCCACTGACGACTCGTTGCTTTTACATTTTGAACTTTCCGAAGAGGAGGCGAAAGAGCTAGAGGCTGAGTCAGCAAGGAAAGCCCAAACTTTTTCCTGCTGCTCCAGGTTTAAAAGCGGTTTTCCTACTCCCTGAAAAGGGAGCGTTCGAGGCCTTGTGTAGCCAGACGATGATGCTGGCTCAACAACTCGAGCCTTAGGTGCTATTTTGCTTTTCCCAATACCACCAGATGCTCCAGCACCACCACCACCATCATTACCAGCTGGCAATGACCGCCTACGGCCACGACCTCTTCCACCAGACTTCCTCATTCTTGGGAAAATGTAACCAAACTAACAACCATTATATGGTACTGTAAAACAAGGTAGAAGGTGTATGTAAACTTGTTGTGAATTTAAATCTCCCTTTCTCTATGGGTGGGAGACTGCTGCAAAATCAGGCCCACTGTATTACACTACACAGTGTACGTGGCAGAAAGTGGTAGGCAGATATACGCCAAACAGAACGGACGCAGATGCAATTAGTGGCAATAAAATCTCCCTTTTTATGTGTGGGAGACTGCTGCAAATAAAAAACAGGCCCACTGTTTTACACTACACAGTATAAGTGGCAGAAAGTGACTGGCAGATATACGCCAAACAGAACGGACGCAGATGCACTTAGTGGCAATATAAATCTCCCTTTTTATGTGTGAGACACTGCTGCAAATTAAAAACAGGCCCACTGTATTATACTACACAGTATAAGTGACAGAAAGTGGCTGGCAGATATACGCCAAACAGAACAGATGCAGATGCACTTAGTGGCAATATAAATCTCCCTTTTTATGTGTGGGACACTACTGCAAAATCCAGGCCCACTGTATTACACTACACAGTATAAGTGGCAGAAAGTGGCTGGCAGATATACGCCAAACAGAACTGACGCAAATGCACTTAGTGGCAATATACACTCACTGGCCACTTTATTAGGTACACATGTCCAACTTCTTGTTAACACTTAATTTCTAATCAGCCAATCACATGGCGGCAACTCAGTGCATTTAGGCATGTAGACATGGTCAAGACAATCTCCTGCAGTTCAAACCGAGCATCAGTATGGGGAAGAAAGGTGATTTGAGTGCCTTTGAACGTGGCATGGTTGTTGGTGCCAGAAGGGCTGGTCTGAGTATTTCAGAAACTGCTGATCTACTGGGATTTTCACGCACAACCATCTCTAGGGTTTACAGAGAATGGTCCGAAAAAGAAAAAAAATCCAGTGAGCGGCAGTTCTGTGGGCGGAAATGCCTTGTTGATGCCAGAGGTCAGAGGAGAATGGGCAGACTGGTTCGAGCTGATAGAAAGGCAACAGTGACTCAAATCGCCACCCGTTACAACCAAGGTAGGCCTAAGAGCATCTCTGAACGCACAGTGCGTCGAACTTTGAGGCAGATGGGCTACAGCAGCAGAAGACCACACCGGGTACCACTCCTTTCAGCTAAGAACAGGAAACTGAGGCTACAATTTGTACAAGCTCATCGAAATTGGACAGTAGAAGATTGGAAAAACGTTGCTTGGTCTGATGAGTCTCGATTTCTGCTGCGACATTCGGATGGTAGGGTCAGAATTTGGTGTAAACAACATGAAAGCATGGATCCATCCTGCCTTGTATGGAGCATCTTTGGGATGTGCAGCCGACAAATCTGTGGCAACTGTGTGATGCCATCATGTCAATGCAGCGCCCCAGAGTCCTGGTCGTTGCAGTACTGTGGCTTCGCCGCTAAGGGGAGCCATGGTACGTTCGATGGCACCGAAGGAGTTCCTCCAATCAGGTATCACAGACACCAATATATTTCACAGCTGGGCCTCCGGGGGGAGCTAAGGGTGCTATTCATTAGGCCACTCCCCACCATAGTGGGTAAACTGGGGGTCAGGCAGGAAGTTAGAGAGAACGCTGACGGGATTGAACGGAGCAACACCCTGTGGCAGGGGGTGTTGTGAAGGGAGAGACTGTAGGGTCTCTGCCAGGGGTGGGATCCTGGCAGAGGCTTGGCATTGAAAGAACGTAACGGGTCCGCGCAGGCTCCTGGAAGCGGCGGGACTCAGAAAAGGACTAGAAGCGAGATAGATTGTGCTGAGTGAGAAACGAGATCAAGCAGAAGGAGAATACCAGCAGGGGTTGTGCTGAAAGAGGCAGCACCTTGCTGAGGCGCAATACCGGTGGCCGGAACGCCGAGGGAGTGGATTAGAATACAGCTTCAAGCCATACTCCAAACAGCGGCAGGACAGTCGGTCTCAGGCGGGCTGTCTACCACATATCACCTATGAAGTCTTGGGGGGCAATTGCGGGAGAGGGGCGTCTCTAGGGTCCCGGAAGAACTCCAGGCCTACCTGACAAACGGGTGCCATTCCAACCTGAATACAGGGAAGGGGTGGATTGCAGAGGAACATCAAATTGAGTTGTGAGGGAACTTAAGAAACAGACACAACCGTTGTGGGGTTACTTTCCGTAAGCACAGCAGGGAAGGACTACAACACATAGCGCTAGAAGGAAGGCACAGATTTCCACCTGAGAGGAGAACTCTGGAGGTGCCATTGGACCGGCCGGACTTGCGCAGCCTGGTGAACCGTGTTCTGGACTGAGGACTCAGAGATCTCCAGTAAAGAGGTAAAGAGACTGCAACCTGGTGTCCTCGTTATTTACCGCGACTTACACCCCACAACTGCACCGCTACATCGCTACCATTACTACCACCTATTGCACCGGACGTCCCCCACTGACAGACAGGGCCACGGACCGGGTCTAGCCACCGTGACAACCCCCAGAGCAGAGACTCAGAGGCCCGGCTCCGGGTACCCCTCGGCCCTGCGGTGTGGTGGGGGCGCCGCAGACTTGGCGTCACGAACAGGATCTACTTAAGCCTGAAGAATCAGGTCATGTGTGCCTAGAGACTGTACTTTGTTGTGCTTGGACTGTACTTTATTACAAAGACTGTGCTGCGCCATTAGCCGCCAAAAGTTCCCGCCAAAAGGCGCCGCCATTGCTACACCCAAGGGGAAGGAGGGCGTGTTATGGGCGGAGACTCCCAGTGTGGCGCGAGAAATGGCTACCGCCCCCTGCACTTCTGGCTGCAGAGGAATGACTTGCCCCAAAGCAGAAGAGAAACACCCCTTGATATGCAACGGCGAGAAGCGGGTGACGGAGAAGCCCAACCTCGGAGAAATGGCGGAGCTAGGTGCATGCACTGCCACCGACTATCAGGCAGCGATGGTGAACGGCGAGTGCCTGAGCGAGGAAGAAGCGGTTCAGGCCTGCCTTTCTTCACCGGAGATGGGCCGGAAGCCTGCGGACCCAACAGCGGAGTTACGTCCACCAATCCCGACCCCGGAGTTAGAGGAGGAGGAACCACAGCCAGCGGAGCCGAATCTGAGCATCCCATTGGAGGAGCCCCGGTCCGGGCTGCAGCCGATTCCAGCGTCCTTGTTAACGGACCGGAGCGACACCGATGGAACCACATTAGACGCAGGTATGGCCGACGCCCCTGCTCCCCTTCACGAGCCCGTTTCCATGGCCCACCTCCATCGCAGTAGGGAGCGACTTATCTCGGCAGGGCTAATGGTGCTATCCCCCGACGATCTGGGGAGGATGGTGCCACCGCTGTCGACTGGAGTGGGGGAGCCTGTGGATGTGAGCTTAGATGGAGTGGTTCTTCGGTGGGACACCCCTTGGTTTAGAGCAGATGGATCCCGGGAGAACGGGTCCACTCTTGCGGTGCTTACATGGGAACAATATAGACAGTGCTTGATTCTACAGTGGAAAGGCCGGAAAGAGGCCGAGTCGATGGGCCCATCGAAAGTGCAACAACCCCCTCCGGCATGGGATGACAGAGACGTGACAAGGCGGGGCACTGTGTTGGCCTACCATGCAAGGAGAGGGTGGGGCCTCATACACGAGCCAGGATTGGATACTGACGTTTTTGTTGCGCATTGTAACGTGAGGGCTCCCTGCTGTGGCCGAAGTGGAGAACCATTGCAAAAGGGGGATTCGGTGACCTACAGCCGCCACCAGAACCCGCTCGGGTGGTATGCACGGAATCTTCGGCGGTGTATGTCTGGAGCCGCGACCCTTACCGCCTCAGACCTAGTCCCGGGAGCGCCTGAACTTGTCACCATCGCAACGGTACGCCTAGTGGCAGCCCCGGAGTTGGCCAGTCGAGTCCATCTGCATGTTCGAACCGAGGACACTGGTGCTGCAGTGGCCGGGGGCCGGGAGCCCCAGCCACCGGAAGAAGAATAAACCTCGATACCATGGAAAATGTAAATAGTTACTGTTTGTCTTTTATTCCTTTAAGCTGCTAAACCCGCCCAGGGTTAATGGATCCCTCTGTTGACCCGGGATCCCCTTTGTTTGTTTCCCTTTTCTGAAGTTGTTACACAAAGTTATACAAACTGCAGTAATCATGGACTGTGCATGATTCGAACTTCCCTTGTAAATAGTTTGCACCTTCTTAAAGGTGCTCCCTACTGGTTTTAGCCAAAGACACTTTGCGAAGATATTTGCCCTATTTGTTTGAGCCAAAGACACTTTGTGAAGATACCTTTCCTACCGGTTCTAGTTAAAGACACTTTGCGAAGATACCATACCGGAACCTTTGCATGGACTGGTAGGCCGAGAAGACGAGCTACCTCGGAAAGACTTGGTCCCCTCTTAAAGGGGATGTGAGAAACTGAACTTGAGAGAGATACTGTTGCAGAACAGTAATGCCATAATGATGCCTTGAAAAGAAATGTAACTGTTTTACATGCTAAGTTATATGTGTTGAATTTGTTGAAATGTCTAAATAATGTTTGCAGAAAGAAAAGATGCAGAGAGCCCGTAGGGGTAGAGATTGAGGTCTGCATAGTTGAAAGTAAGCAAAGTAATAATGAAGGTGAGGATAGAAGGTAAACCCCGCGTCCCCATTAGAAAGTTACTTTGTTGCTAAGGACAGAAAGCGAACCCGTAGGGGTTAGAGAGTGAGTCCTTAAAGGAGCCGAGTAGAGCTGGCTCAGAGTTCTTTAAACGAAAGGAATGTTATGTCTATACTATGTATAGTAGAGAAAGGCAGTAGGCCCTGGCTGAACGGGGCGGTCCTGTAAAAGAAAGGAGAGGCAGTAGGTCTGGTGCCATAGGGACAGGCGGTCCTGCAGGTTCAAAGTAGGAGAATGTGAAGTTACCTTACCCTGTAATGTGATTATAGGAAGGCCTTTGGTAAACTAAGAGTGTATGTTTCTTAAAGGCAATGTTAATTTATTGTTCCAGAATTTGCACTAAGTAGAATACCCGGTTGGGTAACAGGAGTTATGCATAGCCTGTAATTTATAATGTTGACCATGTTTGTAACGTTAAAAGTGTCCTCACCTCCCATAAAGGGAAGCCTGTTCAAGTATACTTATTGTTTTGCACTCAACAAAATTGTATGTCTGTTTGCTAATCTGTATTGTTGTTTTTCTTCCCAGTCCCGGAGTACTGTGTTTAACCAGGGGGGAGTGCAGCGCCCCAGAGTCCTGGTCGTTGCAGTACTGTGGCTTCGCCGCTAAGGGGAGCCATGGTACGTTCGATGGCACCGAAGGAGTTCCTCCAATCAGGTATCACAGACACCAATATATTTCACAGCTGGGCCTCCGGGGGGAGCTAAGGGTGCTATTCATTAGGCCACTCCCCACCATAGTGGGTAAACTGGGGGTCAGGCAGGAAGTTAGAGAGAACGCTGACGGGATTGAACGGAGCAACACCCTGTGGCAGGGGGTGTTGTGAAGGGAGAGACTGTAGGGTCTCTGCCAGGGGTGGGATCCTGGCAGAGGCTTGGCATTGAAAGAACGTAACGGGTCCGCGCAGGCTCCTGGAAGCGGCGGGACTCAGGAAAGGACTAGAAGCGAGATAGATTGTGCTGAGTGAGAAACGAGATCAAGCAGAAGGAGAATACCAGCAGGGGTTGTGCTGAAAGAGGCAGCACCTTGCTGAGGCGCAATACCGGTGGCCGGAACGCCGAGGGAGTGGATTAGAATACAGCTTCAAGCCATACTCCAAACAGCGGCAGGACAGTCGGTCTCAGGCGGGCTGTCTACCACATATCACCTATGAAGTCTTGGGGGGCAATTGCGGGAGAGGGGCGTCTCTAGGGTCCCGGAAGAACTCCAGGCCTACCTGACAAACGGGTGCCATTCCAACCTGAATACAGGGAAGGGGTGGATTGCAGAGGAACATCAAATCGAGTTGTGAGGGAACTTAAGAAACAGACACAACCGTTGTGGGGTTACTTTCCGTAAGCACAGCAGGGAAGGACTACAACACATAGCGCTAGAAGGAAGGCACAGATTTCCACCTGAGAGGAGAACTCTGGAGGTGCCATTGGACCGGCCGGACTTGCGCAGCCTGGTGAACCGTGTTCTGGACTGAGGACTCAGAGATCTCCAGTAAAGAGGTAAAGAGACTGCAACCTGGTGTCCTCGTTATTTACCGCGACTTACACCCCACAACTGCACCGCTACATCGCTACCATTACTACCACCTATTGCACCGGACGTCCCCCACTGACAGACAGGGCCACGGACCGGGTCTAGCCACCGTGACAACCCCCAGAGCAGAGACTCAGAGGCCCGGCTCCGGGTACCCCTCGGCCCTGCGGTGTGGTGGGGGCGCCGCATCAATATGGACCAAAATCTCTGAGGAATGCTTCCAGCACCTTGTTGAATCTATGCCACGAAGAATTGAGGCAGTTCTGAAGGCAAAAGGGGGTCCAACCCGTTACTAGCATGGTGTACCTAATAAAGTGGCCGGTGAGTGTAAATCTCCCTTTTTATGTGTGGGACACTGCTGCAAATAAAAAACAGGCCCACTGTATGACACTACACAGTATAAGTGGCAGAAAGTGGCTGGCAAATATACGCCAAACAGAACAGATGCAGATGCACTTAGTGGCAATATAAATCTCCCTTTCTATGTGTGAGAGACTGCTGCAAAATTCAGACCCACTGTATTACACTGCACGGTATAAGTGGCAGAAAGTGGCTGGCAGATATACGCCAAATAGAACTGACGCAGATGCACTTAGTGGCAATATAAATCTCCCGTTTTATGTGTTTGAGACTGCTGCAAATAAATAACAGGCCCACTGTTTTACACTACACAGTATAAGTGGCAATGAGAGGCTGGCAGATATACGCCAAACAGAATGGACGAAGATGCACTTAGTGGCAATATAAATCTCCCTTTTTATGTGTGGGACACTGCTGCAAATAAAAAACAGGCCCACTGTATTACACTACACAACATAAGTGGCAGAAAGTGGCTGGCAGATATACGCCAAACAAAACTGACGCAGATGCACTTAGTGGCAATATAACTCTCCCTTTTTATGTGTGGGACACTGCTGCAAAATTCAGGCCCACTGTGTTACACTACACAGTATAAGTGGAAGAAAGTGGCTGTAAGATATATATATATATATATATATATATATATATATATATATATATATATAAAGGAACTGTACTACAATAACAATCTCCCTACAATGATCTCAGGACAAGTATGGCAGCCAGCAATAAAAGGGACTGCTGCACACAAAAGTGTGGACAAATAAACAATAGAACTGTGCAGAAAGGAGCAACAGGACTTTTGCTTTTAAAAAAGCAGTTGGTTGGCACAGCGGCGTACAAACAGCAATGCAGCTATCAGGGAGCCTTATAAGCTACAGAGCTGATGCACAGAAATCTAGCCTCCACTGTCCCTGCAAAGAAAATGTGGTGTTGGACAGTGGAAATCGCTACAGCACAAGCGGTTTGGGGGTTAATATTTCCTCCCTAACAATATCCCTGCTTCTGACGAAGCTGCAGCAACCTCTCCCTATACTCAGATCGGCAGAAGTAAGATGGCGGTCGGCGTGCACGCCCCTTTATAGCCCCTGTGATGCCGCAGAAAGCAAGTCAATCACTGTCATGCCCTTCTCTAAGATGGTGGGGACCAAGACCTATGTCATCACGCTGCCCACACTCTGCGTCCACCTTCATTGGCTGAGAAATGGCGCTGAAAGTGTCATACGAAACGCGACTTTGGCGTGAAGATCGCCGACAGCATGGCCGATCCCACACTGGGATAGGGTAGGGTTTCACGAAACCTGACTTTGCTGAAAGTCGGCAATTTTTGAAAATGCCCGATCCGTTTCGCTCAACCCTAGTCACCTCTGCTTCTGAAGATAAGTTTATCCGAGTCACCAGCCTCAGAAATCGCAGGTTAACAGCAGCTCAGATTAGAGATCAGGTCAATGCCACACAGAGTTCTAGCAGCAGACACATCTCTACAAGAACTGTTAAGAGGAGACTTTGTGCAGCAGGCCTTCATGGTAAAATAGCTGCTAGGAAATTACTGCTAAGGACAGGCAACAAGCAGAAGAGACTTGTTTGGGCTAAAGAACACAAGGAATGGACATTGGACCAGTGGAAATCCATGCTTTAGTCTGATGAGTACAAATTTGAGATCCTTGGTTCCAAGCACCAAGTTTTTGTGCGACCCAGAAAAGGTGAACGGATGGACATGACTGGTTCCCACCATGAAGCATGGAGGAGGAGGTGTGGTGGTGTGGGGGTGCTTTGCTGGTGACACTGGGATTCATTCAAAATTGAAGGCATACTGAACCAGCATGACTACCACAGCATCTTGCAGTTGCATGCTATTCCATCCGGTTTGCGTTTAGCTGGACCATCATTTATTTTTCAACAGGACAATGACCCCAAACACACCTCCAGGCTGTGTAAGGGCTATTTGACCAAGAAGGAGAGTGATGAGGTGCTATGCCAGATGAACTGGCCTCGACAGTCACCAGACCTGAACCCAATTGAGATAGTTTGGGGTGAGCTGGACCGCAGAGTGAAGGCAAAAGGGCCAGCAAGTGCTAAAAATCTCTGGAACTCCTTCAAGATTGTTGGAAGACCATTCCTGGTGACTACCTCTTGAAGCTCATCAAGAGAATGCTAAGAATGTGCAAAGAGGTCATCAAAGCAAAAGGTAGCTATTTTGAAGAACCTAGAATATAAGACATAATTTCAGTTTTTTCACACTTTTTTGTTAAGTATATAATTCCACATGTGTTAATTCATAGTTTTGATGCCTTCAGTGTGAATGTACAATTTTCATAGTCATGAAAATACAGAAAAATCTTTAAATGAGAAGGTGTGTTCACAGTATATATACATTTTTACATGGATACGTTTAACCCCTTCGTGCCATGCGCCGTGCTAGTACGGCGCTGCCGGCACTGCATTAGTGCCAGCCGCAGTACTAGTACGGCGCCCCGATCACCGCTGTCTCGCGCTGAGCGCCGTGGTGATCGGGTGTGGGTGTCAGCTGTATATGACAGCTGACACCCCGCAGCAATGCCCACGATCGGCGCTATCGCCGATCGCGGGCATTTAACCCCTCTGATGCTGCTGTCAATAGTGACAGCGGGATAGAGGGGGATCGCGCAGGGACGGGGGCTCCCTGCGCTCTCCCACCGGAGCAATGCGATGAGATCGCGCTGCTCCGGTGACCTGGAAGGAGTCCCCGGATCCAAGATGGCCGTGGGACTCCTTCCGGGTCATGAGATGACCCTGCTTGCCGGCGCCTGCTGAGAATTCCTCATAGCAGGCGCCGGCAAGCCTCTGGAACGTGCCTCTCAGATCGGTGATCTGACAGAGTGCTTTGCACACTGTCAGATCACCGATCTGTGATGTCCCCCCCTGGGACAAAGTAAAAAAGTAAAAAGAAAAAATTTCCACATGTGTAAAAAAAAAAAAAAAAAAAAAAATCCTAAATAAAGAAAAAAAAATAAATATTCCCATAAATACATTTCTTTATACAAATAAAAAAAAAATCACACAATAAGAGTACACATATTTAGTATCGCCGCGTCTGTAACGACCCCACCTATAAAACTATATCACTAGTTAACCCCTTCAGTGAACACCGGAAAAAAAAAAAAAAAAAAAAACGAGGCAAAAAACAACGCTTTATTCTCATACCGCCAAACAAAAAGTGGAATAACACGCGATCAAAAATATGGATATAAATAACCATGGTACCTCTGAAAACGTCATCTTTTCCCGCAAAAAAAAAGCCGCCATACAGCATCATCAGCAGAAAAATAAAAAAGTTATAGCTCTCAGAATAAAGCAATGCAAAAACAAATATTTTTTTATATAAAATAGTTTTTATTGTGTAAAAGCAGCAAAACATGAAAAAATTACATAAATGAGGTATCGCTGTAATCATACTGACCCGAAGAATAAAACTGCTTTATCATTTTTACCAAACGCGGAACAGTATAAACGCCCCCCCTAAAAGAATTTCAGGAATTGCTGGTTTTTGTTCATTCCGCCTCCCAAAAATCGGAATAAAAAGCGATCAAAAAATGTCATGTACCCGAAAATGATACCAATAAAAACGTCAACTCGTCCCACAAAAAACAAGATCTCACATGACTCTGTGGACCAAAATATGGAAAAATTATAGCTCTCAAAATGTGGTGATGCAAAAACTATTTTTTGCAATAAAAAGCGTCTTTTAGTGTGTGACGGCTGCCAACCATAAAAATCCGCCCAAAAAACGCTATAAAAGTAAATCAAATCCCCCTTCATCACCCCCTTAGTTAGGGAAAAATAATAAAATTTTAAAAAATATATTTATTTCCATTTTCCAGTTAGGCTACTTTCACACTAGCATCGGTACGGGGCCGTCGCGCTGCGTCGGCCCGACATACCGATGCATACTGTGCAAGCGCCGCACAACAGGGGCAGCGGATGCTGTTTTTCCATGCATCTGCTGCCCCATTGTGAGGTGCGGGGAGGTGGGGGCGGAGTTCCAGCCGCGCATGCGCGGTCAGAAATGGTGGACCGTCGGCACAAAGTTACATGTAACGTTTTTTGCTGCCGGTGGTCCGCCACAACACGATGCAACCATCGCACGACGCTTGCGACATGTGTCAATACGTCGCTAATGTTAGTCTATGGGGAAAAAACGCATCCTGCAGATGACTTTGCAGGATGCGTTTTTTCACCAAAACGACGCATTGCGACGTATGCAAAAAAACGCTAGTGTAAAAGTAGCGCTAGGGTTAGGACTAGGGTTAGGGCTAGGGTTAGGGTTGGGGTTAGGGCTAGGGTTAGGGCTGGGGTTAGGGTTGGGGTTAGGGTTTCAGTTAGAATTGGGGAGTTTTCACTGTTTAGGCACATCAGGGGCTCTCCAAACGCGACATGGCGTCCGATCTCAATTCCAGCCAATTCTGCTTTGAAAAACTAAAACAGTGCTCCTTCCCTTCCGAGTTCTCCTGTGCGCCCAAACAGTGGTTCCCCCCAACATATGGGGTATCAGCGTTCTCAGGACAAGTTGGACAACAACTTTTGTTGTCCAATTTCTCCTGTTACCCTTGGGAAAATAAAAACGTGGGGGCTAAAATATAATTTTCGTGGAAAAAAAAATATTTTTTATTTTCACGGCTCTGGGTGATAAACTGTAGTGAAACACTTGTTGGTTCAAAGTTCTCACAACACATCTAGATAAATTCCGTGGGGGGTCTAGTTTCCAATATGGGGTCACTTGTGGGGGGTTTCTACTGTTTAGGTACATCAGGGGCTCTGCAAATGCAACATGACACCTGCAGACCAATCCATCTAAGTCTGCATTTCAAATGGCGCTCCTTCCCTTCCGAGCTCTGCCGTGCGCCCAAACAGTGGTTCCCCCCCCATATATGGGGTATCAGCGTACTCAGGACAAATTGGACAACAACTTTTGTTGTCCAATTTGTCCTGTTACCCTTGGGAAAATAAAAACGTGGGGGCTAAAATATAATTTTCATGGAAAAAAAAAATATTTTTTATTTTCACGGCTCTGCGTGATAAACTGTAGTGAAACACTTGTTGGTTCAAAGTTCTCACAACACATCTAGATAAGTTCCGTGGGGGGTCTAGTTTCCAATATCGGGTCACTTGTGGGGGGTTTCTACTGTTTAGGTACATCAGGGGCTCTGCAAATGCAACATGACACCTGCAGACCAATCCATCTAAGTCTGCATTTCAAACGGCGCTCCTTCCCTTCCGAGCTCTGCCGTGCCCCCAAACAGTGGTTCCCCCCCATATATGGGGAATCAGCATACTCAGGACAAATTGGACAACAACTTTTGTGGTCCAATTTCTCCTGTTTCCCTTGGGAAAAAAAAATTGCGGGCTAAAACCTCAGTTTGTGGAAAGAAAAAATGATTTTTTAATTTTTCCAGCGCTACATTCTAAACTTTAGTGAAACAATTGGGGGTTAAAAGTGCTCACCACACATCTAGATAAGTTCCTTAGGGGGTCTTCTTTCCAAAATGGTGTCACTTGTGGGGGTTTCCACTGTTTAGGCACGTCAGGGGCTCTCCAAACACGACATGGGTTCCGATCTCAATTCCAGCCAATGTTGCATTGAAAAGTCAAATGGCGCTCCTTCCCTTCCGAGCTCTGCCATGCGCCCAAACAGTGGTTTATCCCCATATATGAAGTATCAGCGTACTCAGGACAAATTGCACAACAACTATTGGGGTCCAATTTATCCTGTTACCCTTGGTAAAATAAAAAATTTGGGGCAAAAAATCATTTTTTGTGAAAATTAATATGAATTTTTTTTTACGGCTCTACATTATAAACTTCTGTGAAGCACTTGGAGGTTCAAAGTGCTCACCACACATCTAGATTAGTTCCTTCGAGGGTCTTCTTTCCAAAATGGTGTCACTTGTGGGGGTTTCCACTGTTTAGGCATGTCAGGGGCTCTCCAAACACGACATGGGTTCCGATCTCAATTCCAGCCAATTTTGCATTGAAAAGTCAAATGGCACTCCTTCCCTTCCGAGCTCTGCCATGCGCCCAAACAGTGGTTTATCCCCATATATGAAGTATCAGCGTACTCAGGACAAATTGCACAACAACTTTTGGGGTCTAATTTATCCTGTTACCCTTGGGAAAATAAAAGATTTGAGGCAAAAAATCATTTTTTGTGAAAATTAATATGACTTTTTTTTTACGGCTCTACATTATAAACTTCTGTGAAGCACTTGGAGGTTCAAAGTGCTCACCACACATCTAGATTAGTTCACTAGAGGGTCTACTTTCCAAAATGGTGTCACTTGTGGGGGTTTCCACTGTTTAGGCACATCAGGGGCTCTCCAAACACGACATGGGTTCCGATCTCAATTCCAGCCAATTTTGCATTGAAAAGTCAAATAACGCTCCTTCGCTTCCGAGCTCTGCCATGTGCCCAATCAATGGTTTACCCCAACATGTGGGGTATCGGCGTACTCAGGACAAATTGTACAACGACTTTTTTGGTCCAATTTCTCCTGTTAACCTTGGTAAAATAAAACAAATTGGATCTGAAGTAAAAATTTTGTGAAAAAAAGTTAAATGTTCAATTTTTTTTAAACATTCCAAAAATTCCTGTGAAGCACCTGAAGGGTTAATAAACTTTTTGAATGTGGTTTTGAGTACCTTGAGGGATCCAGCTTTAAGAAAGGTGTCACTTTTGGGCATTTTCTGTCATATAGATCCCTCAAAGTCACTTCAAGTGTGAGGTGGTCCGTAAAAAAAATGGTTTTGCAAATTTTGTTGCAAAAATGAGAAATCGCTGGTCAACTTTTAACCCTTATAACTCCCTAACAAAAAAAAATTATGTTTCCAAAATTGTGCTGATATAAAGCAGACATTTGGGAAATGTTGTTTATTAACTATATTATGAGATATAACTCTCTAATTTAAGGGCATAAAAACTAAATTTTGAAAATTGCTAAATTTTCATAATTTTCGACAAATTTTTGTTTTTTTCACAAATAAGTGCAAGTCATATCGAAGAAGTTTTACCACTATCATGAAGTACAATATGTCATGAGAAAAAAATCTCAGAATCAGCAGTATCCGTTGAAGCGTTTTAGAGTTATGACCTCATAAAGTGACAGTGGTCAGAATTGTAAAAATTGGCCCTGTCACTTAGGTGAAAACCGGCTTTGGGGTGAAGGGGTTAATATATAAATATCATCTATTCTATTTACTACAGTTTGACTTTAGATATTTAATGGACACAAATGAACCTGGTGGTGTTAAAACTATTTACTCTTTTCAGTAATCATTTGTGTTCAAAATAATAGCACGTTTATATTGGATTACAGGGTTTTCAAACCGAAAAATCATGTAATTTAACCCAAAACAATCTTTATTATTAAAAGGAAAGGCAAACAATGCCACCGCTAAGTGACCAAAACAAAACAAAAACGTGTTCCACCCAGTTAAAATCTATGGGATATGACTAGCAATCCCTGAACAAGCTCCTAGATGATACCTGCCTGCCAGCGGAGGTTGACACCCTAGGGGGAGCGTATTGGCACCCCCGCTCCAACGATGACTGACCCTAGGGGCCCTAGTACACCCTACAACCACTGGTGAGCCCCACTACCCATGGGCTAAAGGACCACTGAGTCTATACAAGCAGATGCTGTCCTAGGGAGAGCTAGCACCCACAGAAATATAAAATATAAAAACAATCTGAGCACAACAGGACCAGACTGGTGTATTAAATGGAAGATCTCAGCAGATATTGGTAACTATCTATGGTGGCTAATTGATACACATACACCCCTACCATTCAAAATTCAGGATTACCTGTAATTATCAGACCGATACTCTAGTATATGAATAACATGTGTATGTATCTGCACAGTCCGGATACCCCATGTATCCTGGTTGATGGGACCGAGGAGAAAACCATAAAAGGCCTCCAAATCTGACTTGATATCAATACACACAGTATTGGTGTTTAACAGCCACCATGCCCATAAGAACCATTGATACTCATCTGCATACTGCCAGACTTCCTACACCGTCAGTCCTTCAAAGTTAGCGCCTCAACGCATTTCGCCTGCCTAGGCTCATCAGGAGGCTCGATATATTGATGTCCTTGTGTCCCAAGAAAATGGCCTACCGTGATGCTCAGCCTACTGAACCACCGCAGAAACAGCTCTATCCTCTCCTAGTGCATCCTCACCCATCCCCTGTAGACAGTGAGCCATCACGGACAGGGTCCTCTCTCCTTCTGTACCTGATAGTGCCTTGTTTTTGCTCATGTTTATTGTATTTGTCTATATTTGCCCCCAATTTCACATGTAAAGTGCCATGGAATAAATGGCGCTATAAAAAATGTATAATAATAATATTCGGGAGAAGTCTTGGAGGTGGTTGGGTGAGGAGCGAATAAGTGTGGAGGAAAGAAGGAGGTTCTTGGGAGGACCGGAGATTACATGAGGGAAGATATCGGGAGATTAGTTCAGAGAAATATGGAGGAGACAAGTTATGGATGGCTTTGTAGGTCAGAATTAGTAATTTAAACTGGATATTCTAAGGGAATGAGAGCCAATGAAGAGATTTGCAGAAGGGAGAAGAGAAGGAGTAGGGAGGATAGAGATGAATTAGTCAGGCAGCAGAGATATGGATGGACTGGAGAGGTGCAAGGGTGTTAGAAGGGAGGCCACAGAAAAGGTTGATGCAGTAGTCAAGGCAGGAGATGATGAGGGCATGCTTAAGCATTTTAGTTGATTGAGGTTTAAGGAAGGGACGGATTTTGGAGATATTTTTGAGCTGGAGGCGACACGAGGTGGAAAGAACTTGGATGTGTGGGTTAAAGGACAGGGCAGAGTCAAGGGTTACTCCGAGGCAGTGAACTTCAGGTAGGGGGAAAACGTGATGTCGTTAATTGCAATAGATAGGTCAGGTAAGGAAGATCTGTGAGATGGAGGAAAGATAATGAGTTCAGATTTGTCCACATTGAGTTTGAGAAAGCGAGAGGAGAAGAAGGAGGATATGGCTGATAGACACTACGGGAGGTGACATCTGGGCTAGAGAGGTAGATCTGAGTGTCATCAGCGTAAAGGTGGTACTAGAATCCATGGGAATTTATGAGTTATCCCAGGCCAAGTGTATAGATTGAGAAGAGTAAGGTTGTAGAACAGAGAACTGGGGGACTCCAACAGAGAGAGGGTGGGATAAGAATCCAGTGTGGGAGTTGGAGATGCTGAATCTGCAGTTGGAAAGGAATGAGGAGATCCAGGATAGGGCGAGGACTTTGATGCCAAAGGAGGAGAGGATCTATAGTAGGAGGCAGTGTTCAACTGTGTCAAAAGCAGAGGACAGGTCCAGGAGGAGGAGTATACAGCATTGTTCGTTAGCTTTGGCTGTAAGTAGGTCGTTAGTAATTTTGGTCAGGGCAGTCTCAATGGGGTGATGGGGGTGGAAACCAGATTGTAGATTGTAAAAGAGAAAGTTAGAGGAGAGGTGGGAGGAAAGTTCAGCGTGGACGTGCTGCTCCAGGAGTTTGGAAGCGAATGGGAGCATCGATATTGGGCGACAGCTGGACATAGCGGTTGGGTTGAGGTTTGGCTTTTTAAGGATAGGCATGATTGTGGCATGTTTGGCATGTTTCCCATCCACACAAAAAAAAATAAAATAAAAAAAAATCTGTTACTAACGTCACAAAGTAGGGGACATCTGACGTTGACATTTTTTGGAGCAGATCTTTTTTGTCATACAGGCCTCATCCACACTGAAATAATTCTTTCTTATGTGAGTAACTTGACTCATTATGCCATATTTTACCTTCAAATTTTGTGCCGCTGAAATTCAGCTGTGTGCAGAGGTTGTGCAGAGTAAAAAAATCTAATTTTTAGTTGTTAATAATGCACTCCTAGCACACAATCTGAGCAACATAACTGGGAAAAAGTGAGGACGTGGTGAAAGAGGGATTAGCCTTGGTGTTCAAGGTGTATGTGGGGTAGGTCTTAATGTTTCTGAAAGAACTAGTGAACCAACAACGTGATATCCTATCCAAAGACAACTGACAACTTCTGTTACTGAATGTTGTAGTTTTTAGTGTGCTGCATTGTTCTTTTGAGCTTATGTGCCTGCTGCTGTTGCTGCTGCTGGAGAAGTTAATGCTAATTTGTGGAAATATGAATATTCCAGCTTGGGTATCCATCTGCTGGATTGGTGTAGTGGAAGACCGGTCAGTCCCTAGTAGACTATTTCTACTGTGGTGAAATTGATATTACTTTATTGGTGTCTGCCAATAAATGTTTGTAAATGTGTACAGTGCCTTGCAAAAGTATTCGGCCCCGTGGAACTTTTCAACCTTTTCCCACATATCATGCTTCAAACTTAAAGATACTAAATGTAAATTTTTGGTGAAGAATCAACAGCAAGTGGAACACAATTGTGAAGTTGAATGAAATTTATTGGTTATTTTAAATTTTTGTGGAAATTCAAAAACTGAAAAGTGGGGCGTGCAATATTATTCGGCCCCTTTAACGTAATACTTTTTTGCGCCACCTTTTGCTGCGATTACAGCTACTAGTCGCTTGGGGTATGTCTCTTATCAGTTTTGTACATCAAGAGACTGAAATTCTTGCCCATTCTTCCTTGGCAAACAGCTCGAACTCAGTGAGGTTTGATGGACATCGTTTGTGAACAGCAGTTTTCAGCTCATTCCACAGATTCTCAATTGGATTGAGGTCTGGACTTTGACTTGACCATTCTAACACCTGGATATGTTTATTTGTGAATCATTCCATTGTACATTTTATGTTTGGGATCATTGTCTTATGGGAAGACAAATCTCTGGCCCAGTCTCAGGTCTTTTGCAGACTCAAACAGGTTTTCTTCAAGAATAGTCCTATATTTGGCTCCATCCATCTTTCCATCAATTTCAACCATATTCTCTGTCCCTGCTGAAGAAAAGCAGGCCCAAAACATTATGCTGCCACTTTATTTGACAGTGGGGATGGTGTGTTCAGGGTCATGAGCTGTGTTGCCTTTACATCAAACATATAGTTTGGCATTGTTGCCAAAAAGTTCGATTTTGGTTCATCTGACCAGAGCACCTTCTTCCATATGTTTGGTGTGTCTCCCAGGTGGCTTTTTGCAAACTTTAAATGACACTTTTTATGGATATCTTTGAGAAATGGCTTTCGTCTTGCAATTCTTCCATAAAGGCCATATTTGTGCAGTGTATGACTGATTGTTGTCCTACGGACAGTCTGTCCCACCTCAGCTGTAGATCTCTGCAGTTCAACCAGAGTGATCATGGGCCTCTTGGCTGCATCTCTGATCAGTCTTGTCCTTGTTTGAGGTGAAAGTTTAGAGGGACGGCCGGGTCTTGGTAGATTTGCAGTGGCATGATACTCCTTCCATTTCAATATGATCGCTTGCACAGTGCTCCTTGGGATGTTTAAAGATTTGGAAATCATTTTGTATCCACATCCGGCTTTAATCTTCTTCACAACAGTATCACAGACCTGCCTGTTGTGTTCCTTGGTCTTCTTGATGCTCTCTGGGCTTCAAGCCGAACCCTGAGACTATCACAGAGCAGGTGCATTTATACAGAAACTTGAGTACACACAGGTATATTATATTTATCATCAATGGGCATTTAGGACAACATTGGATCATTCAGAGATCCACAATGAACTTCTGGAGTGAGTTTGCTGCACTGAAAGTAAAGGGGCCGAATATTATTGCACTCCCCACTTTTCAGTTTTTGAATTTACATAAAAATTTAAAATAACCAATAAATTTCGTTCAACTTCACAATTGTGTTCCACTTGCTGTTGATTCTTCACCAAAAATTTACATTTGGTATCTTTATGTTTGAAGTTTGATATGTGGGAAAAGGTTGAAAAGTTCCAGGGGGCCGAATACTTTCGGAAGGCACTGTACACATTTACATTTATTGGCAGACACCAACAAAGTAATATCAATTTCACCACAGTAGAAATAGTCTACTAGGGACTGACAGGTCTTCCACTACACTAATCCAGCAGATGGACACCCAAGCAGAAATGTTCATATTTCGTCAAACATTAAAACCTACCCCACATACACCTTGAAAAGTTCCAGGGGGCCGAATACTTTCGCAAGGTAGTGTAGATTGCTGGCTGGATCTCCTTCATGTGTGGTGCCTGTAGCAGTAGGCCTCCGATACCGGCAGCCCTCTACTCTCTTTGAGTCAACTACCCATGTTACTATCCCTACATTTTTCTGATAATAGTAATCTACAAAACTGATATGTGTTCCACCTGAGTGTGGATGAGCATCAATTTCATTTATTTTTTTATTTTTTTTTCACTTATATAGCACAAATAATTCAACAAATCGCTTTACAGACATTTAAGTATTTTACTGGCTCAGTCACCATTGAGACTCAAACTATAAATTTACTATCTGTATGTCTTTGTAGTAAGGGTAGAAAAATAATTACTGGGAGTAAACCCTAGAAAAACAATCGTAGAAGATGCAAACTCTTTGCAGATGCTTTCCTTGGTGGAGTTGGGACTACAGTGCTACAAGGCTGCTAATGATTTTGCGTTGACAACTGAACGTTTCTGCGGTTGGAAGGCTATAACTGCTATGCAAACTGCATGCTTCACTGCTATCTTGGGAAAAAACACTGTC
The DNA here is from genome assembly GCF_051348905.1 of Ranitomeya variabilis. Classification (NCBI taxonomy): domain Eukaryota; kingdom Metazoa; phylum Chordata; class Amphibia; order Anura; family Dendrobatidae; genus Ranitomeya; species Ranitomeya variabilis. The sequence continues at coordinate 595,064,237 of NC_135236.1, forward strand.
AAGATTGTCTTCATGCATGTTTGATGCTGCAGCATGGGAGCATCCGTTTCCAGGGTGGGAAGCAATAGCCAAAATGTGCTTTTTTTTAATGTGGATAGATCACACTGGCAACCCAGTAGTCAGCACTATTTTGAATCATAACTATACTGGTAACAATAACAATCATGCTGCAGATAGTGCTGCAAGAAGGTGCTCATGGGTCGGTCACATTCATCAGGTCCAACTCCACAGTTTGTTGGCATCGGGATAGCACTGAAGCTTTTTTCCTTCATCGCCTTCTGACCAACATGGACAACATAGAGAGAATCATTATCGTCTTCATCTCCTAACTGTTGCGCGTCCATCTCCTCTTCCTTCTCATAAATGTCATGGTCTTTCTCCATTAGTTCCTCCTATCGCAACTGTCTGTGAGATGACAGACCTAAACTTATAGATATTTTTAACCTCAAATGAATCCTCTTCTTCCTCCTCTTCCCCCGAAGCCAGGACCACCACCACCACCTCCTCATCTAGAATATTTAAAGTGTGCTCAAGTATGTAGATAACAGTAATAGTGATGCTGATAATGGCATTATCTCCACTAACCATCGAAGTAGCCATTAAGAAAACATGCATGTTTTGGTGTGTATTTCATTCCTTCTGCAATCATAGCTGTTTAGTAGTTTAGTTATTCAACCCCTGTTGTCTGTTACTTTAGTTCTCCATCTTCTGGTGTTATTTTGTTTCATTCTGCAATCAAAGCTGTTTAGTAGTTTAGTTATCCAACCCCTGCTAACTCTACGATAACCCTACACTCCTTGTTGCTAATAACAATCTTGTTTTTAAGCAAATAAATAAATACAGGCTGATTGGATGCCATTTTTCTTTGCAGTTTCACACCATCAGGGTGTTCCATACACTCAGAGTAGCAGTCATATACCGGTCCCCAGGCTCACCCACCCACTTCCTTGACCATTTTTATGCATTGATGCAACACTTCATGTCCTCAGAATTGCCAACCCTTATCCTGGGAGACTTCAACAGCCCCATCTCCCCAACTGCATCCCAGCTTCTATCTCTAGCCAATTCTCATGGCTTATCACAACTTTCAAACTCTGAGACACACATAGATGTTAGCACCGCTGATCTGGACTTTGTCCAGCTCAGTTCAATCTCCTACCTAGATAACTCATCTCTTACCCTTTGTCCCCTATAAAATTAGGAGAATAACCACAACTTAGACATTTTTAGGTCCTCCCTAAAAACACATCTGTTTTGGGTGGCCTATCACATTCCTTATTCAAAGTCCTTTTTTATATATATAGCTTATTCTCTACTTCTCTGAACATAATTTGCCATCAAACTCAACCATATCCAAAAGGCTTTTACAGCCTTTATCTACCCCCATTTCCTGAAGATGGATTTGCCATCATTGTAAATAAGCACTAGTGATGAGCGAGAATACTCATTGCTCGGGTTTTCCCAAGCAAGCTCGTGTGGTCTCTGAGTATTTGTTAGTGCTCGGAAATTTAGTTTTACTCAGCCGCAGCTGCATGATTTACAGCTCCTAGCCAGGCTGAATACATGTGAGGAATGCCTGTTTTTAGGGAATTCCCACATGTATTCAGGCTGTCCAGCAGCCATAAATCATGCAGCTGAGGCGTCGAAAACTAAATCTCTGAGCATTAGCAAATTCATGGAGATCACCAGAGCATGCCCGGGGAGACCCGAGCAACAACGCTATTCGCTCATCACTATTAAGCACCTGTAACTTCTGTCACCCCCACCTCACTGTAGATTGTAAGCTCTGAAGAGCAGGGTCATCATTATTTTTGCTTTAATTGTTTTATTATCTTAAACTTGGTAGCTTTTGACTGTTTTACATGAACTGATGACTTGTAAAGCTATGCGGAATGTGTTTGTGATATTTAAAAAAGGGTTATTAATATTAGTAGATTGAAGATGGTGAAGTTCAAGCTCTTAGCTTTGCCATGTATATTAGGAAAGAATCTTGTACGTGAGCATATCTGCACTAACGATTGTATGCTGGTCTGCTGACACAGGGTGGAGTAGGGTGAACACGACAAGCTGCTGGACTGTGAGAGAGGTGCAGGAGGAGATGTTACAGTGGATTGAGAAAGATGGAGTGTGCTTGGTATGTAAGATCAGTCAAAAACAGCAGGCATGTCCAATTCTGTGTCAGCTGACAGGCCCTCAGTCACCACAACTTTACAGGGTAAATAAGTTGGTTGTGCGGCCTCAGACCTGTATGACAACACTTGCCACGGTAAGAGAGGAGGAAGAATCGGTGGTTGACAAGGCCTGCTAGTCTGCATTTTAGAACAGTGACATTCCCAGATTAATGCATGTTGATTGTGCATGTGCCAGTTCTTGTGTGTAGTACTGAAATTATTTCATTTTTTTACTCTGCTATGTCGGTTTTAAAAAAAGTTGACAGATAATGTGTTTTTTTAGATTTTTGCCAGTCTGAAAAAAAGACCCAACAAAGGCAAATGCAGAACCGCAAATGCTGCTGTACACTGCCAAAGTTGGGGCTCAGGATGCATTGGTTGTCATGGTTGCATAACTCTGTGTCTATGTAACCTCATCTTCCTCCTCTACCTCCTCTACTGAGCTACTCAGCTGCATGCTTCTGGGTTGACATCAAGTGAGATTTACTACCTCATCGTCATCCTACTCCTCACTTTGAAAGTCACCCTCCTCTTCTTCCCGCCTTGACAGCGCAGAGCAGTCTGTTGAAGAGGCTTTGGATTATTCTTGGACCCAAATTCGTCTGGCCCTGGATCAAACTGAAAATAAATGTGGCCATCGGTGCAGACGATTTCCTCCTCTTGACTCTGTGAATCTTTAGAGTACACTTCCGATGCCCATAGCATACAATGTGTAAAGAGATCTGCAGACTCAGCCATCTTTCATTCCCAATAGTCAGTTGGGTGGTTGGAGAGTTGTGATGTGGAGGAAAACAAGGGTAATTGGGGTGCCACCATTGAGGACTGTACTGTGTGTGATGTTAAGGTGGAGGAAGAGAAGCAGAGGCCACTTGATGTAGTGCTTGCCACCTACTGGAGCACATGTTCTTACTGGCCCTCATCTACAAAACGTACCACTATACAGCTGCCAAAGAAATGGAGTGGAGGAGCCCGTCCAGTGACAGAAGTTGTAAAAATTTGGCACAATTGTGCAATGTAGCAAAACAACCAGACTTCTCATCCCTCATATCATATCTGTCTCACAACCTTAAATAGCTATTCAGCACTTTCAATTCTCTCCTGCTCCCACCAGCTCTTCATCCCTCTCCTCTCATCTCAGCTGAAGACTTTGCCTCACCACCTTTGAACTTGACACAATAACGTCCCACCTCATTCGAAACTTTACCACAGTCTTCATCACAAGCCTAACTCAACTCTTCAACCTTTCACTAACAACTTTTGTCTTCATTCCTGATTGAAACATACCTCGATCACACCCATCCTCAAAAAGACCATACTTGACCCATCCTCTATGTCTAGCTATCGCCCAATATCATTTCTCCCCCATTGCCTCTAAACTACTGGAACAACACATCCATTTTGAACTGTCCTCTCACCTCTCCTCTTTGCTCCTTCTTTGACCGGTTACAATCTGGCTTCAGATTGCACCATTCCACTGAAACGGCCCTGACAAAAGTCAAAATCACAAAATTGACCAAAGATCTAGCACATACCCTATAATAGATCTGTCTATATCCTGCTTTGCTGTGGAGGTTGGTAGCCTAGATATACAATTGTGGCGCCCCCACTAAACGTGGGTTATCCCTTACTGCCCTCACTCACCCTATATTAAAGGTGAGAAAACAATAATATCAAGAAGAGAGATGAAGAAAGCAAAACAATGGTAAAAAAACATAAAAAATTATCAAAATCAGAGCAATTTACCACCTCACACGAGCAGTAACCATTGGGTATCACCCTTTATAATTATTTCAATTATTTCACACACAGTACTGTATACGATACATGCATGGCCTATCCTTGACCATAATGTAGCATAGCCTCTCAACTTAATAAGTCTGATGGGTATGCCCTATTCACCATATTGTTTAAATTCATGTTCACCATATTGTTTAAATTCTCATAAAAAAAAATAATTTTCACTGACTAAAGTCACCAACCACCTACTAACCACCAAATGAAAGAGATGTGAGTTTGTCCTCCTCCTACTTCTGGACCTGGCATTTGCCTTTGACACACTTGACCATTCCCTCTTACTACAGACTTTGTGATCTGTTGACATTACAGACTTGGCCCTTGTTGGATCCCTTTGTACCTAATCGACAGGACATTCAGTGTCTTCCACTCACACACCACCTCCTCATCTCACCCCCTATGTATCGGTGTAGATGTAGGACAGGGCACTATGCTTAGGGCACGCGCTCGCTCCCTCCCTCTTAAAGGGACCACCCTCATCAACCTAAGGTATTTCAAGCCTACAACTGGGTGACCCCTTCTATTTAAGTTTTCTCCTTCAACATGGAGGTCCTGAGCTACGTTGTTAGTTTGCCTTGCATGCTTGCTAGTTGTCAGGTTCCCCAGGTCCGCCCATCTGCTTGTCTACCCTGTACCCATCTGCTCTTACCTGTCTGTGTCCATAGGCTCACACCTACTGTATATGTGCTATTCTGTCCATTAGCCAGTCCAGGTCACAACTGCCAGTGCTGATCTAACACCTGGTCCAGGCCGCACCTTCCAGTGCTTTTCTGTTCCTCAGCTGGTCCAATTTGCACCTGTGGTTCCAGAGTTCCTACAGTGCCACCTGCATTCTTCATCCCTTCTTCAGGCTGCAGCAGCTTACCCACAGTAGGGGGTCAGCTGCCACCTTCTGTAGGTAAGCCACAGAGTAGCACCTGGTGCCACCTCCTTGTCCCTCCTTGGGTCACCTTTTTCACCTGCTGTCACTTATCCGATTTGCGATTTGGAAGGCCACCTAGTTATGCCCCTCCAGGCTTTCCGAGGGATGCGGCACAGTGGTTTCACCACCTTGCTCGTTGCAGTCTCCATCTGCTGGGTTGGCTGTTGTGGAAGAGGTGTTGGTCTTTGCTATACTAGTTCTACAATATTGCAATTGATGCCACTTTGTTGGTGTCTGTCACAAATTTTTGTAAATGTATAGACTCCTGGTGGAGTCTCCTTCTTGCATTGTGCCTGTAGCAGTAGGCCTCCGATACCATCAGGCCTCCACTTCATTGGAGTCAACTACCTGTGTTTCTGTTCTTAGGTTTTTTTGACAATAGTAGCCTAAGAAATTTATATGATATTTGTGCGACCTGAGTGTGACTGAGCATGAAAGCAAGTTGAGCTGTTGAATGTGGTATCAGGGCTCCCAGCACAGGAGGCCTAGACTGATCCCTCATCCACCTCGTCTTACTTTGACGTTCAATTGAAAGCTGTAAATGCTGGCCCAGACCCCAATACCTTATGCCTGGTTTATTGGTGAAGTGCCATGATATAATTTGTACTGTGGATGATTTGAAGGCACTTTCCTGGTGTCTGTCCCTCATTTGATGTGGTTTGGCACCTTTTGGGACCATTATAAGGTGTTGCGCATGGGTTTGTTTTTGCCACCCATTGAATGTAATGGTATTTAGTTATGTTCTGCGAATATTCGCAAAATAATTTGGCAAATTTGGCGATTGTGATCCGAACCGAACATTTAAATATTTGCTCATCTTTAGTGCTAAATCACTTTAACAACTGCAAAAAATATTTTTATTTTTATTGTAGAACAGCACTGCACAAAGCTGATTTTTACGGCAAATAAATGATAAGCTGAGATATAGCATGCTGATGTTAGCAACTGCCAATTTTTTATTTTTATTATGCAACAGCTCTGCATACAGTGCAATTTCATCATCACAAAATAGCAAGGTGGGATATGGCGTGCTGTATCACAAATATCAACCGAAAATAATTGTTTTTTTACTGTGCAACAGCTGTGCAGAAAGATGAATTTCACCACCACTAAATGACAAGGTGGGATATGGCGGTCTGTATCATGTTTTTTCTACAGAAATTTTTTTTTACTGTGCAACAGCTGTAGAGAAAGTTGAATTTCACTGCCACTAAATGACAGGGTGAGATATGATGTGCTGAATTACATTATCCACCGCAAAAAAATATAGTTTTTTACTGTGCAACAGCTATACAGAAAGATGAATTTCACAGCCACTAAATGACAGGGTGAGATATGGTGTGATTAATCACGTTAGCAACTGTTAAAAAAAAATGTTTCACTGGGCAGCAGTTCTGAACCCAAAACAATTTCAACGCCCTTAAATGACAAGGTGTCATGTCGGACGCTGTTCACACTAGGGCGTCCGACAGACAGCGGTAATTCCGCTTTTGTCCACTATGCGCTCAGTGGTGTTGGCTAGATTTTATCTAGCTGGTCTGGGGTTAATTTAGCTGGTGCTCGGATTGGAAGCTGGGCCACGCCCACTGCCTTTAAATAGTTCTTCTGAACATTGGGCGTCGCCGATTATAGCTTCTGTCTAGTGCTTGGTTATCTCGGTCTGGAGTGGTGGTCTAGGAAAAGGAGTATCGTATCTGGTGGTGTATATTTCCCTTTGTCATATTTTCCTCCTTCCTATATTTGTATTTGTTTTGCCCTGTGCACTTATTGTGTTTTCCTGAGTGACTGCGGCGTGGTGTATATTTTCCTTTATCCTTGTCTGTGCTAACTGTGGGTATTGGTTAATGGTCTCCTCACTGGGTGGTGGGTGGAGGTTTCAGCCTAGGGTTGAAACAGGAGACAGGGTGAGGGAGGAGGCCCAGACATGCACACCATCAGTGTAAACTCTGGGAGAGGGTCAGTCAAGGTTTCCCAGAGTTGAGGGAAATCGCAGGGGCCTGGGTAATTAGTTCTTGCCTACCTAGTCTTCCCATGACATTATAATCGGCCTACATTATTTAAATTCCATGGATCCCATGACTTCCGTAACCCGCCAGTTGAGGGCACTGTTCCTGCAGGTCACTGAGTTGAGGGGGGCAGTGCAGCAACAGGGACTAGCAATATCTAATGTGCAAGTTGGAGCAGCAGGTAGAGTTGCTGAGCCTAAGTTTCCTTTGCCTGAAAGGTTTGCTGGGGAGCGCAGTAAATTTGTTACTTTTCGTGAAGCTTGCAAACTTTATTTTCGTATGCGCCCGATCTCCTTAGGTAATGAAGCTCAGCGTGTGTGTCTGGTGTTGTCATTACTAAATGGGGATCCTCAAGCATGGGCATTTTCTTTGCCTTCTGATTCTGCTGCATTTAACTCAGTGGAGAGTTTTTTTTCTGCTTTTGGAAACATTTACGATGAGCCTGACAGAATGGCTCTAGCAGAATCTAAGATACGCACTATTCGACAGGGGGAGCATGTTGCAGAGGATTACTGTTCTGAATTTCGCCGCTGGGCGGTCGACACTCAGTGGATTGACTCTGCGGAGTCAGTTTATTCATGGGGTTTCCGGAAGGGTTAAAGAAGCCCTCCTGATGTACGAGGCTCCTGCTTCTTTGGATTCCGCTATGAGTCTTGTTGTCCGCATTGATCGCCGTTTGCGTCAGGGGGAGCCTGAGACACCACCTATAGGGGAAGGTGTAGGTTCACGTGAGGTTGCTGCAGGTGAGCCCACGGAGCCTGTGCAAATCGCAGGGGTGTCAAATATTAAGCATCGAGCCCCTGTGCTCAAGAAGCAGGGAGCCTGTTTTTACTGTGGTAAAACTGGTCATTTTGTTAACATTTGTCCTCTGCGGTCTAAGGAAAAACGCAACGGTGGAAAACTTCTAAGCTCAGAGGGTGTGGAGGAGACCAATCTGAGCTTATGCATATCCTCCATGGTGGTTTCTCAATGCATGTTCCCTTCCAAAGTTATCATAGCTGGCAGAGAGCTGCCAATCACTGTTTTTGTGGATAGTGGTTCTGCCACAAATCTCATTGATGAGGAGTTTGCATGCACAGCAGGTTTTAGGATCGAAAAACTGCCTCATCCTATCCGCGTGGTCACCATCAATGCAGCTCCTCTCTCACAGGGGGAGATTACTGAGTTTGTTGCTGAGGTGAAATTCCACATTGGGGTTCTACATTTCGAGCAGGTTAAGTGTAAGGTGCTCAGGAATCTTCCTGCACAGGTGGTTTTGGGTTTCCCATGGTTGTCTATGCACAACCCTGGTTATCGATTGGAAAACTCAGGACATAATTCAGTGGAGCGAATTCTGCCAGGAGAATTGCCTGGCCACATGTGTGTCTGCTGTGACTTCAAGCGTTCCTGAGTCACTTCTGGATGTGTTCTCTGAAGAGGGTTGTTCAGAGTTGCCACCACATCGCTCCTATGACTGTACTATCAGGTTTAAACCAGGGGCCAAATTGCCTATAGCTAGGATGTTTAACATCTCCGGTCCGGAGAGACAAGCGTTAAAGGATTACATTGCTGACAGTTTGAGCAAAGGGCACATCAGGCCTTCGTCCTCGCCTGTGGCAGCTGTTGTGAAATTGGATTTTGGGCTCCCCCGGTGGCCACTGGTGGAATTGAACTGGTGTGCATCATCCCCTCTGTTCACCTGTTTCCATCAGGATGTGGGAGTCGCTATTTAGCCTTGCTCCTCTGTCACTTCCATGCCGGTCAACATTGTAATCAGAAGCCTTTCTGTGCATGTTCCTGCTGCTAGACAACTCCCAGCTAAGTTGGACTTTAGTCCTCGCTTGTTTTTGCATTTTGTTCCAGTTCACAGCTGTAGTTTCGTTTCTGTGTCTGGAAAGCTCTTGTGATCTGAAATTGACACTGTGATGTTATGAGTTAATACTAGAGTTTTAAAGTAATTTCAGGATGGTGTTTTGATAGGGTTTTCAGCTGACCATGAAAGTGCCCTTTCTGTCTTCCTGCTATCTAGTAAGCGGACCTCAATTTTGCTAAACCTATTTTCATACTACGTTTGTCATTTTCATCTAAAATCACCGCCAATATATGTGGGGGCCTCTGTCTGCCTTTCGGGGAAATTTCTCTAGAGGTGAGCCAGGACTATATTTTCCTCTGCCAGGATTAGTTAGTCCTCCGGCCGGCGCTGGGCGTCTAGGGATAAAACGCAGGCAACGCTACCCGGCTACTGTTAGTTGTGCGGCAGGTTTAGTTCATGGTCAGTTTAGTTTCCATCCTTCCAAGAGCTAGTTCTTATGTGTGCTGGGCTATGTTCTCTTGCCATTGAGAACCATAACAGTTTGACCGGCCAAAAAGGGTTAAATTAATTGACAGAGAAAGGAGAGAAAAGAGAAGTCTGCTGAAGATTTTTTTTTTTTTTTTTTCCCTTCAGTTCTGAGTGTGCTTGTAATTGAATCTCTTGCAAGTCTGCCTATATTGCAGCCTTTCTCTCTCTCTCTCCTTCTAATCCTGGAATGGCTCTGTGTTCACCTGTTTAAAATGGATATTCAGAGTTTAGCTGCAGGTTTGAATAATCTCACCACGAAAGTTCAAAATTTACAAGATTTTGTTGTTCATGTTCCTATATCTGAACCTAGAATTCCTTTGCCTGAATTTTTCTCGGGGAATAGATCTTGCTTTCAAAATTTCAAAAATAATTGCAAGTTGTTTTTGTCCCTGAAATCTCGCTCTGCTGGAGATCCTGCTCAGCAGGTCAGGATTGTGATTTCCTTGCTCCGGGGCGACCCTCAGGATTGGGCTTTTGCATTGGCTCCAGGGGATCCTGCGTTGCTCAATGTGGATGCGTTTTTTCTGGCCTTGGGGTTGCTTTATGAGGAACCTCAGTTAGAGCTTCAGGCGGAAAAGGCCTTGATGTCCCTATCTCAGGGGCAAGACGAAGCTGAAATATACTGCCAGAAATTCCGTAAATGGGCTGTGCTTACTCAGTGGAATGAGTGCGCCCTGGCGGCGAATTTCAGAGAGGGTCTCTCTGATGCCATTAAGGATGTTATGGTGGGGTTCCCTGTGCCTGCGGGTCTGAATGAGTCCATGACAATGGCTATCCAGATCGATAGGCGTCTGCGGGAGCGCAAACCTGTGCACCATTTGGCGGTGTCTACTGAGAAGACGCCAGAGAATATGCAATGTGATAGAATTCTGTCCAGAAGTGAACGGCAGAATTTTAGACGAAAAAATGGGTTGTGCTTCTATTGCGGTGATTCAACTCATGTTATATCAGCATGCTCTAAGCGTACTAAGAAGCTTGATAAGTCTGTTTCAATTGGCACTTTACAGTCTAAGTTTATTCTATCTGTGACCTTGATTTGTTCTTTATCATCTATTACCGCGGATGCCTATGTCGACTCTGGTGCCGCTTTGAGTCTTATGGATTGGTCCTTTGCCAAACGCTGTGGGTATGATTTGGAGCCTCTTGAAACTCCTATACCCCTGAAGGGGATTGACTCCACCCCATTGGCTAGCAATAAACCACAATACTGGACACAAGTAACTATGCGGATTAATCCGGATCACCAGGAGATTATTCGCTTTCTTGTGCTGTATAACCTACATGATGTGTTGGTGCTTGGATTGCCATGGCTGCAATCTCATAACCCAGTCCTTGACTGGAAAGCTATGTCTGTGTTAAGCTGGGGATGTAAGGGGACGCATGGGGACGTACCTGTGGTTTCCATTTCATCATCTATTCCCTCTGAGATTCCTGAATTCTTGACTGAATATCGTGACGTTTTTGAAGAACCTAAGCTTGGTTCATTACCTCCGCACCGGGAGTGCGATTGTGCCATAGATTTGATTCCGGGTAGTAAATACCCTAAGGGTCGTTTATTTAATCTGTCTGTGCCTGAACATGCTGCTATGCGAGAATATATAAAGGAGTCCTTGGAAAAGGGACATATTCGTCCTTCGTCATCTCCCTTAGGAGCCGGTTTTTTCTTTGTGGCTAAGAAAGATGGCTCTTTGAGGCCGTGTATTGATTATCGGCTTTTGAATAAAATCACGGTCAAATATCAATATCCGTTGCCACTGCTGACTGATTTGTTTGCTCGCATAAAGGGGGCCAAGTGGTTCTCTAAGATAGATCTCCGTGGGGCGTATAATTTGGTGCGAATTAAGCAGGGGGATGAGTGGAAAACCGCATTTAATACGCCCGAGGGCCACTTTGAGTATTTGGTGATGCCTTTTGGTCTTTCAAATGCCCCTTCAGTCTTTCAGTCCTTTATGCATGACATTTTCCGTGATTATTTGGATAAATTTATGATTGTGTATCTGGATGATATTTTGATTTTTTCGGATGACTGGGACTCTCATGTCCAGCAGGTCAGGAGGGTTTTTCAGGTTTTGCGGTCTAATTCCTTGTGTGTGAAGGGTTCTAAGTGCGTTTTTGGGGTTCAAAAGATTTCCTTTTTGGGATATATTTTTTCCCCCTCTTCCATCGAGATGGATCCTGTCAAGGTTCAGGCTATTTGTGATTGGACGCAACCCTCTTCTCTTAAGAGTCTTCAGAAATTTTTGGGCTTTGCTAACTTTTATCGTCGATTTATTGCTGGTTTTTCTGATGTTGTTAAACCATTGACTGATTTGACTAAGAAGGGTGCTGATGTTGCTGATTGGTCCCCTGCTGCTGTGGAGGCCTTTCGGGAGCTTAAGCGCCGCTTTTCTTCCGCCCCTGTGTTGCGTCAGCCTGATGTTGCTCTTCCTTTTCAGGTTGAGGTCGACGCTTCTGAAATCGGAGCTGGGGCGGTTTTGTCGCAGAGAAGTTCCGATTGCTCCGTGATGAGACCTTGTGCTTTTTTCTCGCGTAAATTTTCGCCCGCCAAGCGGAATTATGATGTTGGGAATCGGGAGCTTTTGGCCATGAAGTCGTCTTTTGAGGAGTGGCGTCATTGGCTTGAGGGGGCTAGACATCAGGTGGTGGTATTGACTGACCACAAAAATCTAATTTATCTTGAGTCCGCCAGACGCCTGAATCCTAGACAGACGCGCTGGTCGTTGTTTTTCTCTTGGTTTAATTTTGTGGTGTCCTACCTGCCGGGTTCTAAGAATGTTAAGGCGGATGCCCTTTCTAGGAGTTTTGAGCCTGACTCTCCTGGTAATTCTGAACCTACAGGTATCCTTAAGGATGGAGTGATATTGTCTGCCGTTTCTCCAGACCTGCGGCGGGCCTTGCAGGAGTTTCAGGAGGATAGACCTGATCGTTGCCTACCTGGTAGACTGTTTGTTCCTGATGATTGGACCAGTAAAGTCATTTCTGAGGTTCATTCTTCTGCGTTGGCAGGTCATCCTGGAATCTTTGGTACCAGGGATTTGGTGGCAAGGTCCTTCTGGTGGCCTTCTCTGTCTCGAGATGTGCGAGGCTTCGTGCAGTCTTGTGACGTTTGTGCTCGGGCCAAGCCTTGTTGTTCTCGGGCTAGTGGATTGTTGTTGCCCTTGCCTATCCCGAAGAGGCCCTGGACGCACATCTCGATGGATTTTATTTCGGATCTTCCTGTTTCTCAGAAGATGTCTGTCATCTGGGTGGTGTGTGACCGTTTCTCTAAGATGGTCCATTTGGTTCCCCTGCCTAAGTTGCCTTCTTCTTCCAAGTTGGTTCCTCTGTTTTTTCAAAATGTGGTCCGTTTGCATGGTATTCCGGAGAATATTGTTTCTGACAGAGGAACCCAATTCGTGTCTAGATTTTGGCGAGCATTCTGTGCGAGGATGGGCATAGATTTGTCTTTCTCATCTGCTTTCCATCCTCAGACTAATGGCCAGACCGAGCGGACGAATCAGACCTTGGAGACATATTTGAGGTGTTTTGTGTCTGCAGATCAGGATGATTGGGTTGCTTTTTTGCCTTTAGCGGAGTTTGCCCTCAATAATCGGGCCAGCTCTGCCACCTTGGTGTCTCCTTTTTTCTGTAATTCGGGGTTTCATCCTCGATTTTCTTCTGGTCAGGTGGAATCTTCGGATTGTCCTGGAGTGGATGCTGTGGTGGAGAGGTTGCATCAGATTTGGGGGCAGGTGGTGGACAATTTGAAGTTGTCCCAGGAGAAGACTCAGCTTTTTGCCAACCGCCGGCGTCGGGTTGGTCCTCGGCTTTGTGTTGGGGACTTGGTGTGGTTGTCTTCTCGTTTTGTCCCTATGAGGGTTTCTTCTCCTAAGTTTAAGCCTCGGTTCATCGGCCCGTGCAAGATATTGGAGATTCTTAACACTGTGTCCTTCCGTTTGGACCTCCCTGCATCTTTTTCTATTCATAATGTTTTTCATCGGTCATTATTGCGCAGGTATGAGGTACCGGTTGTGCCTTCCGTTGAGCCTCCTGCTCCGGTGTTGGTTGAGGGTGAGTTGGAGTACGTTATGGAAAAAATCTTGGACTCCCGTGTTTCCAGACGGAAACTCCAGTATCTGGTCAAATGGAAGGGATACGGTAAGGAGGATAATTCTTGGGTGACTGCCTCTGATGTTCATGCCTCCGATCTGGTCCGTGCCTTTCATAGGGCTCATCCTGATCGCCCTGGTGGTTCTGGTGAGGGTTCGGTGCCCCCTCCTTGAGGGGGGGGTACTGTTGTGAAATTGGATTTTGGGCTCCCCCGGTGGCCACTGGTGGAATTGAACTGGTGTGCATCATCCCCTCTGTTCACCTGTTTCCATCAGGATGTGGGAGTCGCTATTTAGCCTTGCTCCTCTGTCACTTCCATGCCGGTCAACATTGTAATCAGAAGCCTTTCTGTGCATGTTCCTGCTGCTAGACAACTCCCAGCTAAGTTGGACTTTAGTCCTCGCTTGTTTTTGCATTTTGTTCCAGTTCACAGCTGTAGTTTCGTTTCTGTGTCTGGAAAGCTCTTGTGATCTGAAATTGCCACTGTGATGTTATGAGTTAATACTAGAGTTTTAAAGTAATTTCAGGATGGTGTTTTGATAGGGTTTTCAGCTGACCATGAAAGTGCCCTTTCTGTCTTCCTGCTATCTAGTAAGCGGACCTCAATTTTGCTAAACCTATTTTCATACTACGTTTGTCATTTTCATCTAAAATCACCGCCAATATATGTGGGGGCCTCTGTCTGCCTTTCGGGGAAATTTCTCTAGAGGTGAGCCAGGACTATATTTTCCTCTGCCAGGATTAGTTAGTCCTCCGGCCGGCGCTGGGCGTCTAGGGATAAAACGCAGGCAACGCTACCCGGCTACTGTTAGTTGTGCGGCAGGTTTAGTTCATGGTCAGTTTAGTTTCCATCCTTCCAAGAGCTAGTTCTTATGTGTGCTGGGCTATGTTCTCTTGCCATTGAGAACCATAACAGGCAGCGGGGTTCTTCTTCGTTAAGGAGAAAGATGGCGGACTACGCCCGTGTCTGGATTTCAGGGAGTTGAACCAGATTACGGTTCGTGATCCATACCCTATGCCACTGATACCAGATTTGTTCAACCAGGTGGCAGGTGCTAAGTGGTTTACCAAGCTTGACCTCAGGGGGTCGTACAACCTCATAAGAGTTCGTCAAGGTGATGCATTGAAGACGGCTTTTAATACCCCTGAGGGTCATTTTGAAAATTTGGTGATGCCATTTGGGTTGACAAACGCACCAGCAGTGTTCCAACATTTCATAACTGATGTGTTCTCGCATGTTTTGGGGAAATTCGTTATTGTATACCTGGATGACATTCTCATATATTCTTGCGACCGTGATACTCATTTAGATCATGTCAGGCAGGTGTTACAGCTTCTCCGTCAGAATCAGCTCTATGCAAAACTTGAGAAATGTGTACTTTCGGTTCAGGAGTTGCCTTTCTTGGGTTATATTGTGTCAGCTTCTGGGTTTAAAATGGACGCCGCTAAGGTGCAAGCGGTGTTGCGTTGGGAACGGCCTGATAACCTAAAAGCACTTCAGCTGTTCCTTGGGTTTTCTAACTACTATAGGAAGTTTATCAAGGATTTTTCTATCATTGCTAAACCGCTAACAGACATGACTAAAAAGGGTACCAATTTCTCTGTTTGGCCTGAGGCTGCTGTACGCGCATTTGAATTTCTTAAGAACAGTTTTGTTTCGGCCCCCATTCTGGTGCAGCCAGACGTATCAAAACCTTTTGTTGTGGAAGTCGATGCATCTGAGGTTGGTGTGGGTGCGGTGTTGTCACAAGGCTCATCCTTGAGCGATTTGCGTCCTTGCGCCTATTTCTCCAAGAAACTGTCGTCTGCCAAACGTATCTATGATATCGGCAACAGGGAGTTGTTGGCTATCAAGTTGGCCTTTGAGGAATGGCGACACTTCTTGGAGGGGTCGGTTCATCAGGTTACTGTAATTACCTACCATAAGAATTTGCTTTATTTGGAGTCTGCCAAGCGTCTATCTCCCAGGCAGGCTCGCTGGGCATTGTTTTTCACGCGGTTCAACTTTGTTGTTACCTACAGACCTGGGTCTAAAAACACTAAGGCAGATGCTCTGTCCAGGTGTTTTCCGGGGGGGAGAACCTTGGGAAGATCCAGTACCCATCCTCCAAAAGGGTGTTGTGGTTTCGGCTCTCACTACCGAGGTTGAGGCTGAGATTGCCGAGGCTCAGGAGGAGGTACCATCTGAGGTTCCCATCAACAAATCATTTGTACCGCTTCATCTCCGCTTAAAGGTTTTGGTGAAGCATCATGATGCTGTCCTGGCTGGCCACTCAGGGGTACTTTGGAGTTGGTGTCTCGTCGGTTTTGGTGGCCCAAAATCCGAGAGGACGTGGTCTCATACATGTCAGCTTGCACCACGTGCGCTAGGGCTAAGACGCCCCGGTCCCATCCTATTGGCACACTACTTCCTCTCGAGGTACCTAGTAAGCCTTGGACAGAGATCTCCATGGATTTTATCACTGACTTCCCTTCCTCAGCTGGGAACACGGTGATTTTGGTGATTGTTGATCGGTTCTCAAAAATGTCGCACTTTGTGTCTTTGCCTTCGTTGCCTAACGCTAAGACTTTGGCTCAGGTATTTGTGCAGGAGTTGGTCAGACTTTATGGGATTCCGTCTGACATCGTTTCCGAAAGGGGTACTCAGTTTGTGGCAAAATTTTGGAAAGCATTTTGCTCACGGCTGGGGATCAAGTTGTCTCATTCTTCGGCGTTTCATCCTCAGTCGAATGGTCAGACCGAGTGTATGAACCAAAATTTGGAGCAGTATTTACGCTGTTTTGTTTCTGATAACCAGGAAGAGTGGTTGACCTTCCTTCGTTTGGCTGAGTTTGCCATCAATAATCACCGCCAGGAGTCTTCTGGGGAGTCTCCGTTTTTTTGTGTTTACGGGCTACATCCTCAGTTTTGTACTTTGAGTCAGGGCAGGGGGGCTCTTCCGGCATCCCGGAGGAAGACCAGTTAGGAGCACAACTGTCTTCAGTCTGGAGGAGAGTTAAGCAGCGCTTGCTGAGCGTGGGTGCTAGGTACAAATGTGTGGCTGACAGTAGGCGTGTGCCAGATCCGGACCTGAGTGTGGATGACTGGGTGTGGTTATCCACAAAAAACATAAGACTCAAGATACCATCCCTTAAATTGGGTCCAAGGTTTATTGGTCCATTTAGGGTCGCCGCCGTCATTAACCCAGTAGCGTACCAGTTGGAGCTTCCTAGGATGTATAAGATACACAACGTGTTCCACAGATCGTTGCTTAAGAAGACAGTGGGTGTTGTGGACGCGACACCAATGCCTTCTCCAGTCTTGGTGGATGGTAATTTGGAATTTGAAGTTTCCAAGGTGGTTGACTCTCGTGTACTGCACCGCACTTTACAGTACTTGGTACACTGGCGTGGTTATGGGCCTGAGGAAAGGTCCTGGGTACCAGCCTCGGACGTTCATGCGGATCGGCTGGTCAGTATGTTCCACCGCCGCCATCCGGACAAGCCGGGTCCTATAAGCCGTGAGGGCCCTGGGGTCCCTCGTTGAAGGCGGGGTACTTTCATGTCAGACGCTGTTCACACTAGGGTGTCCGACAGACAGCGGTAATTCCGCTTTTGTCCACTATGCGCTCAGTGGCGTCGGCTAGATTTTATCTAGCTGGTCTGGGGTTAATTTAGCTGGTGCTCGGATTGGAAGCTGGGCCACACCCACTGCCTTTAAATAGTTCTTCTGAACATTGGGCGTCGCCGATTATAGCTTCTGTCTAGTGCTTAGTTATCTCGGTATGGAGTAGTGGTCTAGGAAAAGGAGTATCGTATCTGGTGGTGTATATTTCCCTTTGTCATATTTTCCTCCTTCCTATATTTGTATTTGTTTTGCCCTGTGCACTTATTGTGTTTTCCTGAGTAACTGCGGCGTGGTGTCTATTTTCCTTTATCCTTGTCTGTGCTAACTCTGGGTATTGGTTAATGGTCTCCTCACTGGGTTGTGGGTGGAGGTTTCAGCCTAGGGTTGAAACAGGAGACAGGGTGAGGGTGGAGGCCCAGACATGCACACCATCAGTGTAAACTCTGGGAGAGGGTCAGTCAGGGTTTCCCAGAGTTGAGGGAAATCGCAGGGGCCTGGGTAATTAGCTCTTGCCTACCTAGTCTTCCCGTGACACAAGGTGAGATATGGTGTCCTGAATTACGTTAGCAACTGCATAAAACTCGTTTTACTGTTTAACAGCCTTGCACAAAGCTGAATTTTGCCACCACTAAATGAGATGGTAAGATATGTCATGCTGAATCACGTTTAGTTACAGAATTTATTTGTTTTACTGTGCAACAGCTGTAGAGAAAGATGAAATTCACAGCCACCAAATGACAGGGTGAGATATGTCATGCTGAATCACATTAGCAGCTGCCAAAAAAAATGTTTTCTGTGCAACAGCTGTACAGAAAGATAAATTTCATTGTCACTAAATGAGAAGGTGAGACATGGCATGCTGAATCACCTTCGCAACTGCAAAATATTTTTCTTTTTACTGTGCAACCCATCTGACACAGAACAATTTTAACGCCTTAAATGACAGGGTGAGATATGGCGCACTGAAATACGATAGTAACTTAAAAAAAGAATAATTACTGTATAACAGCTCTGCACTAAGCTAAATTTCACCATAAATAAATGACAAGGTCAGATATTGCATGCTGAATCACGATAGCAGCTGCAAACTCTTTTTACAACAATTACTTTTAAACAGCTCTGCACAGAGAACAATTTAACCACCACAGAATGACAAGGTGGGATATGAAAGACTATATCACGTTTAGCAACAGATTTTTTTACTGTGCAACAGCTGTGCAGAAAGATGAATTTCACCATCACTAAATGACAAGGTGTGATATGGCGGGTTGTATCTTGTTTAGCTACAGATCTTTTTTTACTGTGCAACAGCTCAAATGAGAGAACAATGTCACTGTCACTAAATGATAAGATGGGAAATTGCTTGTTGTATCACATTTAGCAGCTGAAAAAATAAGATATAGAAAGGTCTTATTGTGCATGGAGCACAATAGAAGCAGTGTACAATACACTTCTATTAAATGTGTCCTGCTGTCTTTGCCTGTGGACCTCAGTAATGACACAAAAAAAACTGCTGGAATGTCGAATTAACAGCCAAACAGGACACTAACTATCGAAGCTATCTAACTTAGAAACAACTGCCTAGTTAACTAGCTAAAATCTATCAGCACCCAGGTCCAACATCAGGAGACGCATCTGTGCTCTGTTAGGGTATGTGTCCATGTTCAGGATTGCATCAGGATTTGGTCAGGATTTTACATCAGTATTTGTAAGCCAAAACCAGGAGTGGGTGATAAATGCAGAAGTGGTGACTTGTTTCTATTATACTTTTCCTCTAATTGTTGCACTCCTGGTTTTGGCTTACAAATACTGATGAAAAATCCTGACCAAATCCTGATGCAATCCTGAACGTGGACACATACCCTTATATTGACAAAATAGCACTGAAACAAGATGTCTGTTCTTTACATAAAGAGGGACATGTGATTTCAGCAGCCAATGACATAAGTCTTTGCGTCTGAACATTGTGGATGTTTTCCTGCACTCTGATTTGCTAGCCGCAATATGCATACAAAAAGTTAGAATTTTTTTTTACAATCGCTCCTCTGAGTTCTCCCCAATAGTGATGAGTGAGCGTGCTCGCCACTACTCGTTACTCGGTCGAGCATCTCACTGCTCGAGATGCTTGGAGCTCGCCGAGTATTTCCGAGGTTCTCGGCTGGAGCTCGGGTCTTCGCCCTACATGTTTGGTGCGCTTTAGAGAGCCAATGAACATTCAGGTATTGTCTGCCACACACTGTAATGCAGCAGCCAGGTTGTTTGTGGCATTACAGTGATTGGCTGGCCACACAGAGTCATCACGTCTATATCAGCCCTGGCGCCGCCATGCTTGTCACAGTCTACTACGAAATCTGGCAGTGTAGGGAGAGTTGCTACTGAGCTAGGGAGAGATTTGCTTGGTTCTTACTTAGTCTGAATATACCATATATTATACACATATCCATCTCAACTAGCAGTCCTTTTGAGGACTAATAAAGCTGCATAGATATCAGTGCTAGGCATGCAGGCAGTGTATGTGGCAGACTGCAGTGCATATAGCTAGAGGGTCCATTCCAGTTCTGTCTGCTGCTGCTGCTGCTATTACAGATATTTGTAGACATAACCCCAGGTTTCATGGGCCAGGAATCATTTTTTAAAGGCCAGCTATTTAAAATTGTTGTCTGTCCGTCACACATGGATCGGAAATAAAAAGTGCGCTGTAAAGTCTGCCATTTCTGGCCTCCCTTTAAATTTAGTTACAGTGTGTTAGCAAAGATATTTTTACCAGTTTGCTGGTAAAAATAGTTACCTACAGGCCAGCTCTTGAAAACTGTGGTTTGTTTGTCACACGCAGATCAGAGAGAAAAAGTGCAGTCCAAATTCTGCCATTTCTGGCGTCCCTTTAAATGTAGTTGCAGTGTATTAGCGAAGTTTTTTTTTACCAGTTTGCTTGTTAAAATAGGTACCTACAGGCCAGCTATTCAAAACTGTGGTTTGTCCGTCACACGGATCATAGATGAAAAGTTCTCTCAGAATTTTGCCATTTCCGGCCTCCCTTTAAATCTTGTTGCAGTGTATTACATAAGTTATTGATACCAGTTTGTCGGTAAAAAATAGTTACCAACAGGCCACCTATTTAAAACTGTGCATTGTCCGTCACAAGGATCAAATGTAAGTTTGCTCCAAATTCAGCCATTTGTAGTGAACGTGGAAAATATTGTCCTCCATTTACAATAGGCAAGGTGCATGGCAAGGGACGGGGAACTTAACGTGATGGTGATGGTGCATGCAGAGGCTGTGGCCGTGGGCAAGCTGAAATTGTGCCACAACAAACATCCGTATCTTCTCGCCCGACCTTCCTGTACAAAATTACTAGGGAACAACAGCACACCACTATTGAACCCAGAGCAGTCTCAAAAGGTTGTTGGTTGTATAGCGGATAATGCTTTCAGTCATTTTTCCACCACCATCATCACCACAATGTCTTCCACATGGTTAAGTCTCAGTAGCCGTGAGTGTGGACCGCATATTCTTCACCCTGATCCTCATTCCCCCCACCATGCCGAGTGCCCAGAGACAACTGATCTCACACTTGCACACGCTGAAGAGCTGTTCACATTCATGTTTCCATTTATAGATTCGGGCCTCTCACCCGGTCCACTTGAAACGGGACAAGAGGAGATCGAATGCAGCGATGCCCAAATGTTTAAGCAGCCATAGTCACACGAAGGTGGTGGTGGGAAAGTGTCACTAGAGGTGGATGATGTTGAAACACAATTTTAAGAAAGTCAGGAGGAGGACAAGGGTGCGGAAGTGGAAGAAGTAGTGGTGGATGATATAGTAACTGACCCAACCTGGTAGGGGGACATGCAGAGCGAGGACAGCAGCACACAAGGGTAGGGAGGCGTAGCAGCCCAACCAACAGGAAGAAGCAGTATGGTGGCCACAGAAAGAAGGAGGGAAACCATTCCTCCTAAAACCAACATGGCGGATTTTGCCAGTCCAACTATTAGGTCCTCCCAAGTCTGGTTGTATTTTAAAGACTGCCGATAACCCCCAAAAGGCCTTTTGCATCACCTGCCAGGCCCACATTAGCAGGGGCAGCAAAATTACCAGCCTGACCACCACCAGCATGATCAGTCACATGGCACCAAAGCACCCGACTTTGTGGGTTGAACTCCAGGGTCCGGGAACAGTGTCTGCGGGGGACACCACTGCTTCTTCCGCTGCTGTGCATGCAGGCCAATCCCCTTTTCCATTCTCTTGTCAACAACTGCCCTCTTCTGCTCACAAATCCTTTCCAATATCTGTAGTGTAGATTTCCAATGCGTGGGAAAATCATACACAAGTCGGTGAGCCGGAAGCTGCAAACACTACTGAAGCACAGCAGTATTGAGAAACTGTTGAACAACGAGGATAAGTACATGGGCCAGAAATGGTAGGTGTGTGAGCTCACCTTGCCTCAGAGCTGCCACAAGGTTCTGGCCATTGTCACGCATGGCCATGCCTGGCTGTAGGTTCAGACTGGAAGCATTATCCGCTATCAATCCAACAACCTTTTGAGACCGCTCTGGGTTCAATAGTGGTGTGCTGCGGTCTCCTATTAATTTGTACAGGAAGGTCGGGCGAGAAAATGTGTGTGTTTGTTGTGGCACAATTTCAGCTTCACTTGCTACGCGCCTTGCCCATTTTAAATGGAGGACAATATTTTCCACGTTCACTACAAATGGCTGAATTTGGAGCAAACTTATATGTGATCCTGACGGTCTTGGAGGCCTCCACTTCCTTGCACTCAACTAACCGTGATACTACCATTACATTTTTCTGACAATGGTAGAATAGAAAACTGATATTTGTGCCACCTGAGTGTGGCTCAGCATGAAAGCAGGTAGAGGTGTTACATGTGTTATCAGGGCTCCCAGCAAAGGGGCCCTACACCGATCTCTCACCCACCTCGTCTTACTGTGACGTTCATTGGAAAGCTGTAAATGCTGTCCCAGACCCCGATACCTCATACCTGGCTAATTGCTGCAGTGCCATGCTACAATTTCAACTGTGGGTGAATTGAGGAAACTTTACTGGTGTCTGTCCCTTATTTGATGTGCTTTGGCAGCATGTGGGGCCGTTCTAAGGTGTTGTGCATGCATTTGTTTTTGCCTCCCACTGACTATAATGGTGTTCGGCTATGTTCGGCGATTATTCAACAAATTAATAGGCAAATATTGCATATTCGGCAATGATAATCTGAATCGAACATTGAAATATTCGCTCATCTCTAGTGTTGATGTCCTATCCATAACATCAATGTTATCAGTTTAGGAACATCGGGTGTAATTACGTAGGCACTGTTTACAGTGGTGACATTTTAATGTTTTGTGTAAGGTTTGTTTGTTTATTTGTTTATTTTACCAACATCTAAATTTCAATAAGCACAAAGTTGTTATAAAAGTAATTGTTTTTTTATATGCTCATATTGTTGTTGTTTATTGCATGTGCAATTCAAATTTATCTACTGCAGGAAACACATTACATACATTTATCATCTGGATTACACTTGTATTAATAGAGATAAATGACAAAGCATAATCAGTAGCAGCTCTCAAAGTTAATCATTGCATCTGAACTATGGGAAACACTTAATTACTCTCATTTGCAGGCACAATTTAATAAGAAGGCATTAGCCAAATGAAAAGAATACAGAACAAACATACAAAATAGTTATGCAATCATTAAAAAGAAATTCTGACAGTGCAGGTGACAACACTTGAAGGATAAATTACCATAATGTCCTAAATACTGAGCTGTCAGTACAATAATGCAGTGATGATACATCCAGGGAATCTCAGTATTATAGCTGTCAAAAGCCAGCACATCAATCACTACTCTCTAGTTTACAGATCATTACCGAAAGAGTCACAAAAATCTGGCTTTAGAAAATTCTTTTCTGTACAACATGAGATGGTCATAAATTAATGGGAGAAATGTGTTCTAGTGCAGCCCAACAGCTTCACTATAAATGAATGGTAGCAGAAATGTTCTCTGGTCCATGAATGGAGTACATTTGCCAAATCTGGTTCAAGTGCAGCCACAAGATGAGCTAAATTATTTAATAGGCAAAAATTAGAAACAGATGCTTAGAAGAGGTGAAATTCTTTAATGACAATGGAAAGACCCCTTTTAAAAATGGGTAATTGGCATAACAGTCCCAAACCGTACCCACCGCCAACCGTCGAAATTCATTAGCGTATTCAACGTCAGAACACTTACCCTGACGTAATGATAAAAATGCCGTTTCAGCTGTAGTGCGATGATTAGGATCATCAAACATCATGGACATTGCAGCAAGAAAATCGTCAAGGTTATTCAAACGAGTGTCACGAGTCTCAATTAGCGGATTCACCCACATTAGAGCTCAGGAGGTAAGTAACATGATTATATATAAGACTTTAGATCAATCTGTAAGGAAGTAGGCAGCATGTACTTCAAAATACAAAATGCATTGATTAATAAGCCCACAAAATTTGCAGCGGTCTCCATAAAACCTAAATGGCGGTATCTTGGGAGGGCTAGTTGGCAGTGGCTGCCCCGGAGGTGGAGGCACCCGTTCTATTATTTGATTACTTAAATCCGAAAAGAGCCTCCCAGTTAGCAAGCTTGTATTTCAGAGCCTCTATGTCCCCTTGTAAAGAGTTGATCATAGAGAACAACTGATCTAACTTTGTCTCAGTAGACATTATCCCAGCAGATTCCTTACTCGGCCTGAGTATCCTGTAAGAATTATGTGGGTACTAAGGAATCTGATAGTGTGGGATAAAACAAATCTGAGACCAAAGCCTTTATTGGTCATTTGGAAGTGCATTGAGCTGCTGGTTGGGTTGGTGCTAAAAGAAAAAAAATCTCTTTAAATCTTCCTCCTTAGCGAGTGTGAACGAGCTGAGTGTGACCAAAGCGTAAGTGCGAATGGAAGTAAGTGTGTGACTTGGTGTGTGACTTGTGATTCAGTGAAGAGGTATTTGGGAATCCTGCAGCAAATACCTGTGTGAATTGGTGTGAGTTGCTGAATTGTGAATTGCAGAGTGCTTTTCCACCTGTTTACTTTTATTGGACTTTCTTAACCTATTTTTCTCCTATAAAGTTTTTCAGTCTCTTATTTTACTGAGTGTTAAGGGTTAATTACATTGCACTTAAGTCCTGAGGTGTAGTTATACTGACAAGGGGTTAATTCAGGGTGGGGGTTCCTAATTAAGGGTTTATAAGTGGCAGCTGGTTGGGGGTTTCAGTCCTTTGGAAGTGCGTTGAGCTGTTGGTTGGGTTGGTGCTAAAGGAAAAAAAAAATCTTTTTAAATCTTCTTCCTTAGCAAGTGTGAATGAGATGAGTATGACCGAAGCGTTAGTGCGAAGGTAAATAAGTGTGTGACTTGTGATTCGGTGACTTTGGATTCAGGGAGTTTACAAAGGAGGCATTAATGAATTGCTGTTGTATTTTATTAATACTTTATATTTCTTTTTACTTTACTTTTCTTTCTGGTGCAATCCCCATTAGGAAATGAGCTCCATAATTGACAATGCCATCCAGTGCACATCTTTCCACATGTTTGCAATCCTTGAACAGCCAGTCGAGGGTGCATACTGCTGTGCGAGATGTGAGCACGTTGTGCATTTGGAAGCCCAGGTTCTGGATATAAATGTGCAGCTGGCAACTCTGAGATCCATTGACAATATGGAAAGGAGTCTGCTGCTCACTGAACAGACGCTCAATGGGATAGATGAGGGGTAGGATGGCAGTATGGAGCTGTAGGAAAGTGAGGCAGCCAGCTGGGTGACAGTTTGAAGGCGGGGTAGAGGGAAGAGTGCCATTGAGGCTAGTCCTGACCTGGTACACCCCAATAAGTTTGCTAAGTTGGAAGATGATGGGGGTGTCATTGTAGGGGTAGCACTGCTGCAGCAAGGCATGTCCTCTGAAAGCTGGAAAAGTGTCTGCTCCAATAAGGGGGGAAATGGGAGAGAATGGCAGGCCACACAGGTGCTGGTAGTGGGGGACTCAATTATAAGGGGAATGGATAGGGCAATCTGTCACAAACACAGGGATCATCGAACAGTGTGCTGCCTACCTGGTGCTCGAGTCTGACACTTCGCCGATCGGGTTGAAAGATTACTGGGAGGGGCTGGTGAGGGCCCAGCGGTCATGGTTCACATTGGCACAAATGACAAAGTTAGGGGTAGGTGGAAGGTCCTTCAAAATAATTTCAGGTAATTAGGCTGCAAGCTTAAAGTAAGGATCTCCAAGGTGGTATTCCCTGAAATACAACCTGCACCACATGTCATGCCAGAGAGGCAACGGGAGATTAGGGAGATAGATAAGAGGTTCAGGAATTGGTGTAGGAAGGCGGGGTTTGGGTTCCTGGAGAACTGGGCTGATTTCTCAGTTGGCTACAGGATTTACACTAGGGACGGGCTGCACCTCAATGGGGAGAGTGCAGTTGTGCTGGGGGAGAGAAGGGCTAGAAGGTTGGAGGAGTGTTTAACCCCTTCCCGACCCATAACGCCACGTAGGCGTCATGTAAGTCGATGCCAATCTGACCCATGACGCCTATGTGGCGTCATGGAATGATCGCGTCCCTGCAGATCGGGTGAAAGGGTTAACTCCAATTTCACCCGATCTGCAGGGACAGGGGGAGTGGTGCTTTAGCTCAGGGGCTTCACCCCCCCATGGCTACAATCGCTCTGATTGCCTGTTGAAAGTGAAACTGCCAATCAGAGCGATTTGTAATATTTCACCTAAAAAACTGGTGAAATATTACAATCCAGCCATGGCCGATGCTGCAATATCATCAGCCAAGGCTGGAAACACTTATGTACCCCCCCACCACCACCACCGATCTCCTCCTCGGTCCTCCGTCTGGTGCTCCGCTCCCCTCGGTCGTCCTGTCCGCTCCCCCATCTGTTGTGAATTTGCTTTTTGCTCCCTCTAGTGGTTACTAGTTTTTTGACTCTGGTTTTTCTGTCATTCCTTTTATCCGCACCTGGGTCGTTAGTTAGGGGTGTTGCTATATAAGCTCCCTGGACCTTCAGTTCTATGCCTGGCAACGTAGTTATCAGAGCTAGTCTGCTGTGCTCTTGTCTACTGATCCTGGTTCCAGTTATATCAGCTAAGTCTGCCTTTTGCTTTTTGCTATTTGTTTTGGTTTTGTATTTTTGTCCAGCTTGTTCCAAATCTATATCCTGACCTTTGCTGGAAGCTCTAGGGGGCTGGTGTTCTCCCCCCGGACCGTTAGACGGTTCGGGGGTTCTTGAATTTCCAGTGTGGATTTTGATAGGGTTTTTGTTGACCATATAAGTTACCTTTCTTTATTCTGCTATCAGTAAGCGGGCCTCTCTGTGCTAAACCTGGTTCATTTCTGTGTTTGTCATTTCCTCTTACCTCACCGTCATTATTTGTGGGGGGCTTCTATCCAGCTTTGGGGTCCCCTTCTCTGGAGGCAAGAAAGGTCTTTGTTTTCCTCTACTAGGGGTAGCTAGATTCTCCGGCTGGCGCGGGTCATCTAGAATCAACGTAGGAATGATCCCCGGCTACTTCTAGTGTTGGCGTTAGGAGTAGATATATGGTCAACCCAGTTACCACTGCCCTATGAGCTGGATTTTTGTATTCTGCAGACTTCCACGTTCCTCTGAGACCCTCGCCATTGTGGTCATAACAGTTTGCCAGGCCTGTATTAAATGTTTAATGCATTGCAGAAGAGGGATTATAAGAAAGAAGATTCTGAGTTTTTTTTTTCTTCTTCCCCTTTACCTCAGAGTGGCTATGCTTGCTGCAGACATGAATGTCCAGACCTTGATTACAAGTGTGGACCAGCTGGCTACTCGTGTGCAGGGCATACAAGACTATGTTATCAGAAATCCTAGGTCAGAACCTAAAATACCGATTCCTGAACTGTTTTCCGGAGACAGGTTTAAGTTTAGGAATTTCGTGAATAATTGTAAATTGTTTATGTCCCTGAGACCCTGTTCATCTGGAGATTCTGCTCAGCAAGTAAAAATTGTTATTTCGTTCTTACGGGGCGACCCTCAGGATTGGGCTTTTTCGCTGGCGCCAGGAGATCCGGCATTGGCTGATCTTGATGCGTTTTTTCTGGCGCTCGGTTTACTTTATGAGGAACCCAATCTGGAGATTCAGGCAGAAAAGGCCTTGCTGGCTATGTCTCAGGGGCAGGACGAGGCTGAAGTGTATTGCCAAAAATTTCGGAAATGGTCCGTGCTGACACATTGGAACGAGTGTGCACTGGCCGCTAATTTTAGAAATGGCCTTTCTGAAGCCATTAAGAATGTTATGGTGGGTTTTCCCATTCCCACAGGTCTGAATGATACTATGGCACTGGCTATTCAAATTGACCGGCGGTTGCGGGAGCGCAAAACCGCAAATTCCCTCATGGTGTTGTCTGAACAGACACCTAATTCGGTGCAATGTGATAGAAAAACCGCAAATTCCCTCATGGTGTTGTCTGAACAGACACCTGATTTAATGCAATGTGATAGAATCCTGACTAGAAATGAGCGGAAAATTCATAGACGCCGGAATGGCTTGTGCTACTACTGTGGTGATTCTACACATGTTATCTCAGCATGCTCTAAACGTATAGCTAAGGTTGTTAGTCCTGTCACCGTTGGTAATTTGCAACCTAAATTTATTCTGTCTGTAACTTTGATTTGCTCACTGTCATCTTATCCTGTCATGGCGTTTGTAGATTCAGGTGCTGCCCTGAGTCTCATGGATCTCTCATTTGCTAAGCGCTGTGGTTTTACTCTTGAACCATTAGAAAATCCTATTCCTCTTAGGGGTATTGATGCTACACCATTGGCAGCAAATAAACCGCAGTATTGGACACAGGTTACCATGTGCATGACTCCTGAACACCGCGAGGTGATACGTTTCCTGGTTTTACATAAGATGCATGATTTGGTTGTTTTAGGGCTGCCATGGTTACAGACCCATAATCCAGTCCTGGACTGGAAGGCTATGTCAGTCTCAAGTTGGGGCTGTCGTGGTATTCATGGGGATTCCCTGCCTGTGTCTATTGCTTCTTCTACGCCTTCGGAAGTTCCGGAGTATTTGTCTGATTATCAGGATGTCTTCAGTGAGTCTGAGTCCAGTGCACTGCCTCCTCATAGGGACTGTGACTGTGCTATAGATTTGATCCCAGGCAGTAAATTTCCTAAGGGAAGACTGTTTAATCTGTCGGTACCTGAACATACCGCTATGCGTTCATATATCAAGGAGTCTCTGGAGAAAGGACATATTCGTCCGTCTTCTTCCCCTCTTGGTGCGGGATTCTTTTTTGTGGCAAAAAAGGACGGATCTTTGAGACCTTGTATTGATTATCGGCTTTTAAATAAGATCACTGTCAAATTTCAGTATCCTTTACCGCTGTTGTCTGACTTGTTTGCCCGGATTAAGGGTGCCAAGTGGTTCACCAAGATAGACCTTCGTGGTGCGTACAACCTTGTGCGCATTAAGCAAGGTGATGAATGGAAAACCGCATTCAATACGCCCGAGGGTCATTTTGAGTACTTGGTGATGCCTTTTGGGCTCTCCAATGCGCCTTCAGTTTTTCAGTCCTTTATGCATGACATTTTCCGGAAGTATCTGGATAAATTTTTGATTGTTTATCTGGATGATATTTTGGTTTTTTCTGATAATTGGGATTCGCATGTGGAGCAGGTCAGGTTGGTCTTTAAAATTTTGCGTGAAAATTCTTTGTTTGTCAAGGGCTCAAAGTGTCTCTTTGGTGTACAGAAGGTTCCCTTTTTGGGGTTCATTTTTTCCCCTTCTGCTGTGGAGATGGACCCAGTCAAGGTCCGAGCTATTCTTGATTGGACTCAGCCCTCGTCAGTTAAGAGTCTTCAGAAGTTCTTGGGCTTCGCTAACTTCTACCGTCGTTTTATCGCTAATTTTTCTAGCATTGTGAAACCTTTGACGGATATGACCAAGAAGGGCTCCGATGTAGCTAACTGGGCTCCTGCTGCCGTGGAGGCTTTCCAGGAGTTGAAACGCCGGTTTACTTCGGCGCCTGTTTTGTGCCAGCCTGACGTCTCACTTCCCTTTCAGGTTGAGGTGGATGCTTCGGAGATTGGGGCAGGGGCCGTTTTGTCGCAGAGAGGCCCTGGTTGCTCTGTTATGAAACCTTGTGCCTTTTTCTCTAGGAAGTTTTCGCCTGCCGAGCGAAATTATGATGTGGGCAATCGGGAGTTGTTGGCCATGAAATGGGCATTTGAGGAGTGGCGTCATTGGCTCGAGGGTGCTAAGCATCGTGTGGTGGTCTTGACTGATCACAAAAATCTGATGTATCTCGAGTCTGCTAAACGCCTTAATCCGAGACAGGCCCGCTGGTCATTGTTTTTCTCCCGCTTTGATTTTGTTGTCTCGTATTTACCAGGTTCAAAGAATGTGAAGGCCGATGCTCTTTCTAGGAGCTTTGTGCCTGATGCTCCTGGAGTCGCTGATCCTGTTGGTATTCTTAAAGATGGAGTTATCTTGTCAGCTATTTCTCCGGATCTGCGACGTGTGTTGCAGAGATTTCAGGCTGATAGGCCTGAGTCTTGTCCACCTGACAGACTGTTTGTCCCGGATAAGTGGACCAGCAGAGTCATTTCCGAGGTTCATTCCTCGGTGTTGGCAGGTCACCCGGGAATTTTTGGCACCAGAGATCTGGTGGCCAGGTCCTTTTGGTGGCCTTCCTTGTCAAGGGATGTGCGGTCATTTGTGCAGTCCTGTGGGACTTGTGCTCGAGCTAAGCCTTGCTGTTCTCGTGCCAGCGGTTTGCTCTTGCCCTTGCCTGTCCCGAAGAGACCTTGGACACATATCTCCATGGATTTCATTTCTGATCTTCCGCTATCTCAGGGCATGTCCGTTATCTGGGTGATATGAGATCGCTTCTCCAAGATGGTCCATTTGGTTCCTTTGCTTAAGCTGCCTTCCTCTTCCGATCTGGTTCCTGTGTTTTTCCAGAACGTGGTTCGTTTGCACGGCATCCCTGAGAATATTGTGTCAGACAGAGGATCCCAGTTCGTTTCCAGGTTCTGGCGATCCTTTTGTAGTAGGATGGGCATTGATTTGTCGTTTTCGTCTGCTTTCCATCCTCAGACTAATGGACAGAAGGAGCGAACCAATCAGACTTTGGAGGCTTATTTGAGGTGTTTTGTCTCTGCTGATCAGGACGATTGGGTGACATTCTTGCCGTTGGCTGAGTTTGCCCTTAATAATCGGGCTAGTTCCGCCACCTTGGTTTCGCCTTTTCTCTGCAACTCTGGTTTCCACCCTCGTTTTTCTTCAGGTCATGTGGAACCTTCTGACTGTCCTGGGGTGGATTCTGTGGTGGATAGGTTGCAGCAGATCTGGAATCATGTGGTGGACAACTTGAAGTTGTCACAGGAGAAGGCTCAGCGCTTTGCCAACCGCCGCCGCGGTGTGGGTCCCCGACTACGCGTTGGGGATTTGGTATGGCTTTCTTCCCGCTTTGTTCCTATGAAGGTCTCCTCTCCCAAATTTAAACCTCGTTTTATTGGGCCTTACAAGATATTGGAAATCCTTAATCCTGTATCTTTTCGTCTGGATCTTCCTGTGTCGTTTGCTATTCACAATGTATTTCATAGGTCCTTGTTGCGGCGGTACATTGTGCCTGTAGTTCCTTCTGCTGAGCCTCCTGCTCCGGTGTTGGTTGAGGGCGAGTTGGAGTACGTGGTGGAGAAGATCTTGGATTCTCGCCTCTCCAGGCGGAGGCTTCAGTACCTGGTCAAGTGGAAGGGCTATGGTCAGGAGGATAATTCCTGGGTGGTCGCCTCTGATGTTCATGCGGCCGATTTAGTTCGTGCCTTTCATGCCGCTCATCCTGATCGCCCTGGTGGTCGTGGTGAGGGTTCGGTGACCCCTCACTAAGGGGGGGGTACTGTTGTGAATTTGCTTTTTGCTCCCTCTAGTGGTTACTAGTTTTTTGACTCTGGCTTTTCTGTCATTCCTTTTATCCGCACCTGGGTCGTTAGTTAGGGGTGTTGCTATATAAGCTCCCTGGACCTTCAGTTCTATGCCTGGCAACGTAGTTATCAGAGCTAGTCTGCTGTGCTCTTGTCTACTGATCCTGGTTCCAGTTATATCAGCTAAGTCTGCCTTTTGCTTTTTGCTATTTGTTTTGGTTTTGTATTTTTGTCCAGCTTGTTCCAAATCTATATCCTGACCTTTGCTGGAAGCTCTAGGGGGCTGGTGTTCTCCCCCCGGACCGTTAGACGGTTCGGGGGTTCTTGAATTTCCAGTGTGGATTTTGATAGGGTTTTTGTTGACCATATAAGTTACCTTTCTTTATTCTGCTATCAGTAAGCGGGCCTCTCTGTGCTAAACCTGGTTCATTTCTGTGTTTGTCATTTCCTCTTACCTCACCGTCATTATTTGTGGGGGGCTTCTATCCAGCTTTGGGGTCCCCTTCTCTGGAGGCAAGAAAGGTCTTTGTTTTCCTCTACTAGGGGTAGCTAGATTCTCCGGCTGGCGCGTGTCATCTAGAATCAACGTAGGAATGATCCCCGGCTACTTCTAGTGTTGGCGTTAGGAGTAGATATATGGTCAACCCAGTTACCACTGCCCTATGAGCTGGATTTTTGTATTCTGCAGACTTCCACGTTCCTCTGAGACCCTCGCCATTGGGGTCATAACACCCATCCTCCTGCCCGCTCCCCCCGTGCTCCGATGCCACTCCCCCATCCTCCGATCCACCCCCCATGGTCAGATCCCCCCCCGTCATACTTACCGGGCCTCCCGGTGTCCATCTGTCTTCCCAATGGGCGCCGCCATCTTCCAAAATGGCGGGCGCATACGCAGTGCGCCCGCCGAATCTGCCGGCTGGCAGATTCGTTCCAGGCATAGTTTGATCACTGTGATATAACCTATCACAGTGATCAAAATAAAAAAAATAGTAAATGACCCCCCCCTTTATCACCCCCATAGGTAGGAACAATAATAAAAAAAAGAAAATATATTTCTTTCTTTTTCCACTAGGGTTAGGGTTAGAACTAGGGTTAGAACTAGGTGTAGGGTTAGGGGTAGGGTTAGGGTTAGGGGTAGGGTTAGGGGTAGGGTTAGGGGTAGGAGTAGGGTTAGGGTTAGGGCATGTGCACACAGTGCGGATTTGGCTGCGGATCCGCAGCGGATTGGCCGCGAATCCGCAGCGGATTGGCTGCTGCGAATTCGTAGCAGTTTTCCATCAGGTTTACAGTACCATGTACACCTATGGAAAACCAAATCCGCTGTGCCCATGGTGCAGAAAATTCCGTGAAGAAATGCTGCGTTGTATTTTCCGCAGCATGTCAATTCTTTGTGCGGATTCCGCAGCGTTTTACACCTGTTCCTCAATAGGAATCCGCAGGTGAAATCCGCACAAAAAAACACTGGAAATCCGCTGTAAATCCGCAGGTAAAACGCAGTGCCTTTTACCTGCAGATTTTTCAAAAATCGTGCGGAAAAATCTCACACAAATCAGCAACGTGGGCACATAGCCTTAGGGTTAGGGTTGGAATTAGAGTTAGGGTTGGAATTAGGGCTAAGGTTGGAAATAGGGTTAAGATTAGGCTTGTGGTTAGGGTTGCGGATAGGGTTAGGGGTGTGTTGGGGTTACAGTTGTGGTTAGGGTTGGGATTAGGGTTAGGGTTAAGATTAGGGTTACAGGTGTGTTGGTGTTAGGGTTGTGGTTAGGGGTGTGTTGGGGTTAGGGTTGTGATTAGGATTATGGCTACAGTTGGGATTAGGGTTAGGGGTGTGTTGGGGTTAGTGTTGAAGTTAGAATTGAGGGGTTTCCACTGTTTAGGCACAACAGGGGTCTCCAAATGCAACATGGCGCCACCATTGATTCCAGCCAATCTTGCGTTCAAAAAGTCAAATGGTGCTCCCTCCCTTCCAAGCCCCGACGTGCACCCAAACAGTGGTTTACCCCCACATATGGGATACCAGAGTACTCAGGACAAACTGGGCAACAACTATCGGGGTCCAATTTCTCCTGTTACCCTCGCAAAAACAAAAAATTACTTGCTAAAACATAATTTTTGAGGAAAGAACAATTATTTTTTATTTTCACGGCTCTGCGTTATAAACTTCTGTGAAGCACTTGGGGGTTGAAAGTGCTCACCACACATCTAGATAAGTTCCTTGGGGGGTCTAGTTTCCAAAATGGGGTCACTTGTGGGGTGTTTCTACTGTTTAGGCACATCAGGGGCTCTGCAAATGCAACGTGATGCCCGCAGACCATTCCATCAAAGTCTGCATTTCAAATGTCACTACTTCCCTTCCGAGTCCTGACTTGCGCCCAAACAGTGGTTTACCCCAACATATGGGGTATCAGCGTACTCACAACAAACTGGGCAACAGATATTGGGGTCCAATTTCTCCTGTTACCTTTGTGAAAACAAAAAATTGCTTGCTAAAACATCTTTTTTGAGGAAAGAAAAATGATTTTTTATTTTCACGGCTCTGCGTTGTAAACTTCTGTGAAGCACTTGGGGGTTGAACGTGCTCACCACACCTCTAGATAAACTCCTTGGGGGGTCTAGTTTCCAAAATGGGGTCACTTGTGGGGGGTTCTACTGTTTAGGCACATCAGGGGCTCTGCAAACGTAACATGATGCCCGCAGATCATTCCATCAAAGTCTGCATTCCAAAACGTCACTACTTCCCTTCCGAGCCCCGGCATGTGCACAAACAGTGGTTTACCCCCACATATGGGGTATCAGCGTACTCAGGAGAAACTGCACAACAACTTTTGGGGTCCAATTTCTCCTGTTACCCTTGGGAAAATAAAAAATTGTGGGCTAAAAATCATTTTTGAGAAAAGAAAAATTATTTTTTATTTTCATGGCTCTGCGTTATAAACTTCTGTGAAGCACTTGGGGGTTCAAAGTGCTCACCACACATCTAGATTAGTTCCTTGGGAGGTCTAGTTTCCAAAATGGAGTCACTTGTGGGAGAGCTCCAATGTTTAGGCACACAGGGGCTCTCCAAACGCGACATGGTGTCCGCTAATGATTGGAGCTAATTTTCCATTCAAAAAGCCAAATGGCGTGCCTTCCCTTCCGAGCCCTGCCGTGCGCCCAAACAGTGGTTTACCCCCACATATGGGGTATCATCGTACTCAGGACAAACTGGCAACAACATTTTGGGTCCAATTTCTCCTATTACCCTGGGGAAAATAAAAAATTCCGGGCTAAAAATCATTTTTGAGGAAAGAAAAATTATGTTTTATTTTCACGGCTCTGCGTTATAAACTTCTGTGAAGCACCTTGGGGTTTTAAGTGCTCACTATGCTTCTAGATAAGTTCCTTGGGGGGTCTAGTTTCCAAAATGGGGTCATTTGTGGGGGAGCTCCAATGTTTAGGCACACGAGGGCTCTCCAAACGCGACATGGTGTCCGCTAAAGATTGGAGCCAATTTTTCATTCAAAAAGTCAAATGGCGCTCCTTCCCTTCCGAGCCATGCCGTGCGCCCGAACAGTGGTTTACCCCCACATATGAGGTATCAGCATACTCAGGATAAATTGGACAACAACTTTCATGGTCCATTTTCTCCTTTTACCCTTGGGAAAATAAAAAAATTGTTGCTAAAAGATCATTTTTGTGACTAAAAAGTTAAATGTTCATTT
The DNA here is from genome assembly GCF_051348905.1 of Ranitomeya variabilis. NCBI lineage: Eukaryota > Metazoa > Chordata > Amphibia > Anura > Dendrobatidae > Ranitomeya > Ranitomeya variabilis. The sequence continues at coordinate 595,098,790 of NC_135236.1, forward strand.
TTTACTTCCATGTTGCTTCTGCTGCTGTGAAACACCTGAAGGGTTAATAAACTTCTTGAATGTGGTTTTGAGCACCATGAGGGTGCAGTTTTTAGAATGGTTTCACTTTGGGTATTTTCAGCCATATAGAACTCTCAAAATGACTTCAAATGTGAGGTGGTCCCTAAAAAAAAGGTTTTGAAAATTTTGTTGTAAAAATGAGAAATCACTGGCTAAATTTTAACCCTTATAACTTCCTAGCAAAAAAAAAGTTGTTTCCAAAATTGTGCTGATGTAAAGTAGACATGTGGGAAATGTTATTTATTAACTATTTTGTGTCACATAACTCTCTGGTTTAACAGAATAAAATTCAAAATGTGAAAGTTGCGAAATTTTCAAAATTTTCGCCAAATTTCCATTTTTTTCACAAATAAACTCAGAAATTATCGACCTAAATTTACCACTAACATGAAGCCCAATATGTCACGAAAAAACAGTCTCGGAATCGCTAGGATCCATTGAAGCGTTCCTGAGTTATTACCTCATAAAGGACACTGGTCAGAATTGCAAAAAACGGCAAGGTCATTAAGGCCAAATTAGGCTGGGTCATGAAGGGGTTAAACTAGGGATGGGGGAGGGTATTCATTTTATAGGAAGGGAAGATAGTGCAGATAGAGACCTGGGCACAAATAATGAAATTAGGGGTGGCATGGGGGTGGGGTTAGAACAATTAATAATTTAAGAAAGAGATACATAAAATGTATACTAATCCCAGGAGTCTCACCAACAAAATGGAGGAATTAGAATTAATTTTGTTGGAACATAATTATGACATGGTGGGGATATCTGAGACATGGCTGGATGAGAACCATGACTGGGCTGTTAATTTACAGGGCTATAGTCTGTCCAGAAATGACCATATAAATAAGCGAGGGGGGGTGTTTATATATAAAATAATTCTTAAAACCCATCCTGCATGATAATATAGGTGAATCTAATGAAAATGCAGAGTCACTGTGGGTGGAGATAAGGGGAGGAGGAAAAAATAGTAAATTACTGATAGGGGTTTGTTATAAGTCTAAACAAATAATGTAATCAACAGAGAATATCCTTGTAAAGCAAATAGATAAAGCTGCGACTCAAGGAGAAGTCATTATTATGGGGGTCTTCAACTACCCTGAAATACACTGGGGAACAGAAACCTGCAGTTCCAGCAAAGGTAATAGTTTTTGACAACTATGAGAGACAATTACCTTTCACAACTGGTTCAGGACCCAACAAGGAGGGGGGCACTGCTAGACCTAATATTAACCAACAAGCCAGACCGCATATCAAATATTAGGGTTGGGGGTCACTTGGGGAATAGTGATCACAAAATAATAAGTTTACATGTATCCTTTAACCCCTTAACCCCCAAAGGTGGATTGCACGTTAATGACAGGGCCAATATTTACAATTCTGACCACTGTCCCTTTATGAGGTTATGACTCTGGAACGCTTCAATGGATCCTGATTCTGACAATGTTTTCTCATGACATATTGTACTTAATGGTAGTGGTAACATTTTTTTATATTACCTGTGTTTATTTGTGGAAAAAATGGAAATTTGGCAAACATTTTGAAAATTTTGCAATTTTCCAACTTTGAATTTTCATATCCTTAAATCACACAGATATGTCACACAAAATACTTTATAAGTAACATTTCCCACATGTCTACTTTACATCAGCAGAATTCTGGAACAAATTTTTTTTTTGTTAGGGAGTTATAAGGGTTAAAATTTGACCAGCAATTTCTCATTTTTACAACACCATTTTTTTTAGGGACCACATCACATTTATAGTCATTTAGAGGGGTCTACAGGTCCTTCTCAAAAAATTAGCATATAGTGTTAAATTTCATTATTTACCATAATGTAATGATTACAATTAAACTTTCATATATTATAGATTCATTATCCACCAACTGAAATTTGTCAGGTCTTTTATTGTTTTAATAAATTAGCATATCAAGAAAAGGTTCTCTAAACGACCTATTACCCTAATCTTCTGAATCAACTAATTAACTCTAAACACATGCAAAAGATACCTGAGGCTTTTAAAAACTCCCTGCCTGGTTCATTACTCAAAACCCCCATCATGGGTAAGACTAGCGACCTGACAGATGTCAAGAAGGCCATCATTGACACCCTCAAGCAAGAGGGTAAGACCCAGAAAGAAATTTCTCAACAAATAGGCTGTTCCCAGAGTGCTGTATCAAGGCACCTCAATGGTAAGTCTGTTGGAAGGCAAAAATGTGGCAGAAAACGCTGTACAACGAGAAGAGGTGACCGGACCCTGAGGAAGATTGTGGAGAAGGACCGATTCCAGACCTTGGGGAACCTGAGGAAGCAGTGGACTGAGTCTGGTGTGGAAACATCCAGAGCCACCGTGCACAGGCGTGTGCAGGAAATGGGCTACAGGTGCCGCATTCCCCAGGTAAATCCACTTTTGAACCATAAACAGCGGCAGAAGCGCCTGACCTGGGCTACAGAGAAGCAGCACTGGACTGTTGCTAAGTGGTCCCAAGTACTTTTTTCTGATGAAAGCAAATTTTGCATGTCATTCGGAAATCAAGGTGCCAGAGTCTGGAGGAAGACTGGGGAGAAGGAAATGCCAAAATGCCTGAAGTCCAGTGTCAAGTACCCACAGTCAGTGATGGTGTGGGGTGCCATGTCAGCTGCTGGTGTTGGTCCACTGTGTTTCATCAAGGGCAGGGTCAATGCAGCTAGCTATCAGGAGATTTTGGAGCACTTCATGCTTCCCTCAGCTGAAATGCTTTATGGAGATGAAGATTTCATTTTTCAGCACGACCTGGCACCTGCTCACAGTGCCAAAACAACTGGTAAATGGTTTACTGACCATGGTATTACTGTGCTCAATTGGCCTGCCAACTCTCCTGACCTGAACCCCATAGAGAATCTGTGGGACATTGTGAAGAGAAAGTTGAGAGACGCAAGACCCAACACTCTGGATGAGCTTAAGGCCGCTATTGAAGCATCCTGGGCCTCCATAACATCTCAGCAGTGTCACAGGCTGATTGCCTCCATGCCACGCCGCATTGAAGCAGTCATTTCTGCCAAAGGATTCCCGACCAAGTATTGAGTGCATAACTAAACATTACTATTTGATGTTTTTTTTGTTTGTTATTAAAAAACACTTTTATTTGATTGGACGGGTGAAATATGCTAATTTATTGAGACAGGTTTTTTGGGTTATCAGGAGTTGTATGCCAAAATCATCAGTATTAAAACAATAAAAGACCTGACAAATTTCAGTTGGTGGATAATGAATCTATAATATATGAAAGTTTAATTGTAATCATTACATTATGGTAAATAATGAAATTTAACACTATATGCTAATTTTTTGAGAAGGACCTGTATATGATAGAAAATAACCAAGTGTGACACCATTCTAAAAACTGCACCCATCATGGTGCTCAAAACCACAATCAAGAAGTTTATTAACCCTTCAGGTGTTTCACAGGAATTTTTGGAATATTTAAAAACAAACGAACATTTAACTTTTTTTCACAAAAAAATTTCTTCAGCTCCAATTTGCTTTATTTTACCAAGGGTAACAGGAGAACATTGACCACAAAAGTTGTTGTACAATTTGCCCTGAGTACGCTGATACCCAATATATGGGGGTAAACCACTGTTTGGGCGCATGGCAGAGCTCAGAAGAGAAGGAGCGCCGTTTGACTTTTCAATGCAAAATTGACTGGAATTGAGATGGGATGCCATGTTGCGTTTGGAGAGCCCCTGATGTGCCTAAACATTGAAACCCCTCTCAAGTGACACCATTTTGGAATGTAGACCCCATAAGGAACTTATTTAGATGTGTGGTGAGCACTTTGACCCACCAAGTGCTTCACAGAAGTTTATAATGCACAGCCGTAAAAATAAAATATCATTTTTTTTAACAAAAATGATATTTTCGCCCCCAATTTTTTATTTTCCTGAAGGTAAGAGAAGAAATTGGACCCCAAAAATTGTTGTGCAATTTGTCATGAGTACGCCGATATACCATATATGGGAGTAAACCACTGTTTGGGCACAAGGCAGAGCTCAGAATGGAAGGAGCGCCGTTTGACTTTTCAATGCAAAATTGACTGGAATTGAGATAGGACGCCATGTTGCGTTTGGAGAGCCCCTGATGTGCCTAAACATTGAAACCCCCCACATGTGACAGCATTTTGGAAAGTAGACCCCTTAATGAACTTATATAGATGTGCTGAGAGAGCTTTGAACCCCCAAGAGTTTCACTACAGTTTATAACGCAGAGCCGTGAAAATAACATTTTTTTTTTCACAAAAATTATTTTTAGCAACCAGTTTTGTATTTTCCCAAGAGTAACAGGAGAAATTGGACCACAAAAGTTGTTGTCCAATTTGTCCTGAGTGTGCTGATACCCCAAATTTTGGGGGGAACCACCGGTTGGGCGAATGGCCGAGCTCGGAAGTGAAGTAGTGCCTTTTGGAATGCAGACTTAGATGGATTGGTCTGCAGGCGTCACAGTGCATTTACAGAGCTCCTGATGCACCCAAACAGTAGAAACCCTCCACAAGTGACCCCATATTGGAAAGTAGACCCCGCCAAGGAACTTATCTAGATGTTTTGTGAGAACTTTGAACCCTCAAGTGCTTCACTACAGTTTATAACGCAGAGCAGTGAAAATAAAAAATCATTTTTTTTTCCACAAAAATTATTTTTTAACCCTCAGTTTTGTATTTTCCCAAGGGTAATAGGAGAAATTGGACCACAAAAGTTATTGTACAATTTGTCCTGAGTAGGGTTGAGCGAAAAGGATCGGTCATTTTCATAAATCGGCGACTTTTAGGCAAAGTCGGGTTTCATGAAACCCGAACCGATCCTAGTGTGGGATCGGCCATGCGGTACACGATCAGAGCGCCAAAGTCGCGTTTCATATGACGCTGTCACTGCCGTTTTTCATCTAATGAAGGAGGACGCAGAGTGTGGGCAGTGTGATGACATAGGTCTCGGTCCCCACCATCTTAGAGAAGGGCATGGCAGTGAATGGCTTGCTGTCTGCGGCGTCACAGGGGCTATAAAGGGGCGTGCACGCCGACCACCATCTTACTTCTGCCGATCTGAGCATAGGGAGAGGTGTTGCTGCAGTTAGTCAGAAGCAGGGACAGAGTTAGGGAGGAAATATAAACCCCCAAACCGCTTATGCTGGAGCGATTTTCACTGTCCCACACCACCTTTTTGTGCAGGGACAGTGGAGGTCGTATTTTAGTGCAGCAGCTGCATAGCTGTGTGCACGGTGCTGTGCAAACCAACTGCTTTTTTAAAAGCAAAATTCCTGTTGCTCCTTTCTGCACAGTTTATTTGTCCACATTTTTGTGTTCAGCAGTCCTTTTTATTGCTGCCATACTTGTCCTGAGCTCATTGTAGGGAGCTTGTTATTTATTTATTTTTTTAAATAATAATTCCAGCCACTTTCTGGCACGTTCATAGTGTTGTGTTATACCACTGGGCCAGAGTTGTGGTTCTGTGTCTCCCCCCCAAAAAAGGGAGAATAAAATTTGCACACAGTGTATATTCAGCTGTACTGCTAGTGTGTCATATATATCAGGCAGCCACTTTCTGCCACATTCATAGTTTACTGTTATACCACTGGGCCAGAGTTGTGGTTCTGTGTCTCCCCCCAAAAAAAAGGGAGACTAAAATTCGCACACAGTGTATATTCTGCTGTACTGCTAGTGTGTCATATATATATCAGGCAGCCACTTTCTGCCACGTTCATAGTTTACTGTTATACCACTGGGCCAGAGTTATGGTTCTGTGTCTCCCCCCAAAAAAAAGGGAGATTAAAATTCGCACACAGTGTATATTCTGCTGTACTGCTAGTGTCTCGTATATATCAGGCAGCCACTTTCTGCGACATTCATAGTTTACTGTTATACCACTGGACCAGAGTTGTGGTTCTGTGTCTCCCCCCAAAAAAAGGAGATTAAAATTCGCACACAGTGTATATTCTGCTGTACTGCTAGTGTGTTGTACATATCAGGCAGCCACTTTCTGCCACGTTCATAGTTTACTGTTATACCACTGGGCCAGAGTTGTGGTTCTGTCTCCCCCCCAAAAAAGGGAGATTAAAATTCGCACACAGTGTATATTCTGCTGTACTGCTAGTGTGTCGTATGTATCAGGCAGCCACTTTCTGCCACGTTCATAGTTTACTGTTATACCACTGGGCCAGAGTTGTGGTTCTGTGTCTCCCCCCAAAAAAAAGGGAGATTAAAATTTGCACTCAGTGTATATTCAGCTGTACTGCTAGTGTGTTGTATATATCAGGCAGCCACTTTCTGCCACATTCATAGTTTACTGTTATACCAAAGGGCCAGAGTTGTGGTTCTGTGTCTCCCCCCAAAAAAAAGGGAGATTAAAATTCGCACACAGTGTATATTCTGCTGTACTGCTAGTGTGTTGTATATATCAGGCAGCCACTTTCTGCCACGTTCATAGTTTACTGTTATACCACAGGGCCAGAGTTGTGGTTCTGTGTCTCCCCCCAAAAAAATGGGAGATTAAAATTCGCACACAGTGTATATTCTGCTGTACTGCTAGTGTGTCGTATATATCAGGCAGCCACTTTCTGCCACATTCATAGTTTACTGTTATACCACTGGGCCAGAGTTGTGGTTCTGTGTCTCCCCCCCAAAAAAAAGGGAGATTAAAATTCACACACAGTGTATATTCTGCTGTACTGCTAGTGTGTCGTATATATCAGGCAGCCACTTTCTGCCACGTTCATAGTTTACTGTTATACCACTGGACCAGAGTTGTGGTTCTGTGTCTCCCCCCAAAAAAAGGAATTTAAAATTCGCACACAGTGTATATTCTGCTGTACTGCTAGTGTGTCGTATATATCAGGCAGCCACTTTCTGCCACATTCATAGTTTACTGTTATACCACTGGGCCAGAGTTGTGGTTCTGTGTCTCCCCCCCAAAAAAGGGAGATTAAAATTCGCACACAGTGTATATTCTGCTGTACTGCTAGTGTGTCGTATATATCAGGCAGCCACTTTCTGCCACGTTCATAGTTTACTGTTATACCACTGGGCCAGAGTTGTGGTTCTGTGTCTCCCCCCCCAAAAAAGGGAGATTAAAATTTGCACACAGTGTATATTCAGCTGTACTGCTAGTGTGTCGTATATATCAGGCAGCCACTTTCTGCCACATTCATAGTTTACTGTTATACCACTGGGCCAAAGTCGTGGTTCTGTGTCTCCCCCCCAAAAAAAAGGGAGATTAAAATTCACACACAGTGTATATTCTGCTGTACTGCTAGTGTGTCGTATATATCAGGCAGCCACTTTCTGCCACGTTCATAGTTTACTGTTATACCACTGGACCAGAGTTGTGGTTCTGTGTCTCCCCCCAAAAAAAGGAATTTAAAATTTGCACACAGTGTATATTCTGCTGTACTGCTAGTGTGTCGTATATATCAGGCAGCCACTTTCTGCCACATTCATAGTTTACTGTTATACCACTGGGCCAGAGTTGTGGTTCTGTGTCTCCCCCCCAAAAAAGGGAGATTAAAATTCGCACACAGTGTATATTCTGCTGTACTGCTAGTGTGTCGTATATATCAGGCAGCCACTTTCTGCCACGTTCATAGTTTACTGTTATACCACTGGGCCAGAGTTGTGGTTCTGTGTCTCCCCCCCCAAAAAAGGGAGATTAAAATTCGCACACAGTGTATATTCAGCTGTACTGCTAGTGTGTCGTATATATCAGGCAGCCACTTTCTGCCACATTCATAGTTTACTGTTATACCACTGGGCCAGAGTTGTGGTTCTGTGTCTCCCCCCAAAAAAAAGGGAGATTAAAATTCGCACACAGTGTATATTCTGCTGTACTGCTAGTGTGTCGTATATATCAGGCAGCCACTTTCTGCCACATTCATAGTTTACTGTTATACCACTGGGCCAGAGTTGTGGTTCTGTGTCTCCCCCCCAAAAAAAGGGAGATTAACATTTGCACACAGTGTATATTCTGCTGTACTGCTAGTGTGTCGTATATATCAGGCAGCCACTTTCTGCCACATTCATAATTTACTGTTATACCACTGGGCCAGAGTTGTGGTTCTGTGTTTCCCCCCCAAAAAAAGGGAGATTAAAATTTGCACACAGTGTATATCCTGCTGTACTGCTCGTGTGTCATATATATCAGGCAGCCACTTTCTGCCACGTTCATAGTTTACTGTTATACCACAGGGCCAGAGTTGTGGTTCTGTGTCTCCCCCCCAAAAATGAGGAAGTCTGGTGGAAGAGGCCGTGGGCGGGGGTTGTCACCTGGTACTGATGGTGGTGCTGCATCTGGTGGTAGTGGCAAAAGCACAGTAGCACCTAAGGCTGGAGGTGTTGAGCCTGCGTCATCGTCTGGCTACACAAGGCCTCGAAGGCTCCCTTACCTGGGAGTAGGAAAACAGCTTTTAAAGCCGGAGCAGCAGGAAAAAGTTTTGGCTTTCCTTGCTGACTCAGCCTTTAGCTCTTTGGCCTCCTCTTCCCAAAGTTCAAAATGTCACAGCAGCCAGTCGTCAGTGGATGCTCCCGGTCAGGAACAAGACGTTTCCTTGTGTCCTTCTCCCAAACCAAAAGTGAAGGATGCGTCAGGCGACACAACAGGTTACTCCATGGAGCTCTTTACACATACCGTGCCTGGGTTAGAAAGGGAAATTGTACCCTGCCCATTACTAGAAGAATCGGACATGGAGTGCACTGATGCACAGCCACAGCTAGATTATGATGCTGTTCCATTGAGTCAGATCACTACATTGCCCTCGCAGTTTGCTGAGCCAGAATCTGACCCTGATGAGACTATGGTGCCCTGTCCCGAACGCTATAGCACCTTACACGGTGACACTGAGGAAGGTGCACATGACATTGAGGAGGAGGAGGTGATAGATGACCCAGTTGTTGACCCAGATTGGCAGCCATTGGGGGAAGAGGGTGGCGCTGCCAGTAGCTCAGAAGCGGAGGAGGGTTATCCACAGCAGCACCAATCTACATCGCAACAGCTGTCATCTTTCAGGCCCGTATCAGGCAAAAAACGTTTGACAAAACCAGTTTAAGGACAGCGTGGCCATCCTGTGAAAGTTGCACAGCATGCAATGCCTGAAAAGGAATTCCATAGTAGGAAGAGTGCAGTGTGGCATTTTTTTGACGAAGATCCCAATGATCAGTCAAAAGTGATCTGTAAAAAATGCTCAAAGACCTTTAGCAGAGGGAAGATTCTTAACAATTTAAATACGACGTGCATGCGTAAACATTTAAACAGCATGCACTTGCAAGCCTGGACTAACTACCTAACGTCCCATACCATTGGTGCACCAGGTCTGAATGAAGGTAGTCAGCACCGCAACATTGCTTCCCTCACTGTAAGCCCACCGGTTAGGACACCAGTAGCAAATGTGGAGGGATCGTCGCTAGGCCAAAGCAGTCAGGGAGTCAGAAGGTTATTGGTAGGAAGCACTGTATGTAGGCCAACATCACCAACTCACTTTCAATCTGCCATGTCCACAACCACCACCACCACTAGTTCCACCATAGGCAGCTCTCCAGTCCAGCTCACCCTAGAAGAGACTCTTGCTAGGAAACGAAAGTACTCATCCTGTCATCCGCGTACACAGGGTTTGAACGCCCACATTGCCAGACTTATCTCGTTAGAGATGATGCCCTACCGGTTGGTTGAAAGCAAATCTTTCAAAGCTCTGATGGCCTACGCAGTACCATGCTATGACCTACCCAGTCGCCACTTCTTTGCGAGAAAAGCCATCCCAGCCCTCCACCAGCATGTCAAAGACCGCATTGTCCATGCACTGAGGCAGTCTGTCAGTGGGAAGGTGCACCTCACAACAGATGCATGGACCAGTAGGCATGGCCAGGGACATTACATGTCCATCACGGTGCACTGGGTTAATGTCGTGGATGCTGGGTCCACAGGGGACAGCAATGGTGGGACAGTTCTGCCTAGCCCACGATCTAGGAAACAGTTGGCTGTAGACGTTCGCCACCCCACCTCCTCCTCCTCCTCCAGAAGCGAAAGCTCATCCACAGAGCGCTGTCGCATGACCACTCCATCTGCAGCTGCCAGTGTTGCACACGAGGTGTCCCATTACGGAACAGCTAGTGGGAAGCGTCAGCAGGCTGTGTTTGAAATGAAGTGTTTGGGCGACAACAGACACACCGCGGAAGTTCTGGCCGAGTTCTTGCAGCAAGAAACTCAGTCATGGCTGGGCAGTGTACATCTTGAGGCAGGCAAGGTAGTCAGTGATAATGGAAGGAATTTTATGGCTGCCATAGCCCTTTCACAACTCAAACACATACCTTGCCTGGCTCACACTTTGAACCTGGTGGTGCAGTGCTTTGTTAAAAATTATCCGGAGTTACCAGCCCTGCTCCTGAAGGTGCGAAGACTTTTCTCGCACATCCGCCGGTCGCCCGTACACTCCAGCCGTATGCTGAAACATCAGCGATCGCTCAATCTTCCACAGCACCGCCTAATTATCGACGTTGCAACAAGGTGGAACTCCACACTGCACATGGTTCAGAGGCTGTGTGAACAGAGGCGTGCTGTCATGTATTTGTGGGAGGATACGCATACACGGGCAGGCAGTTGGATGGCAGACATGGAATTGTCTGGTGTGCAGTGGTCCAAGCTACAAGACCTCTGTGAAGTCCTTCAGTGTTTCGAGGAATGCACACGGCTGGCAAGTGCAGACGATGCCATCATAAGCATGAGCATCCCACTTATGCGTCTGCTGATGCAAAGTTTGACGCACATCAAGGAGCTGGCATCTGCAGCCGAGGAGGAGAGAATCCTTGATGACAGTCAGCCATTGTCTGGTCAGGGAACTGTCCAGGACGAGGTGGCGGTCGAAGAGGATGAGGAGGAGGATGATGGGGATGACTATGTATGGGAGGAGGATGCTTCTCAGGGGCCACTTGAAACTGGTGGCGTTGCAAGGTCAGGTACAGGTTTCTTGCGGGACACTTGTGATGTGGATTTCCAAGAAAGTGCTCCTCAACCCAGCAGGACCAGTGAATTGACACCAGGAACATTGGCCCACATGGCTAAGTATGCCTTGCGTATTCTAAAAAGGGACCCCCGCATTGTCAAAATGATGACCGATGACGATTACTGGTTGGCCTGCCTCCTGGATCCACGCTATAAAGGGAAAATGCAAAACATCATGCCACATGAGAACCTTGAGCAAATATTGGCTACCAAACAAGCAACTCTTGTAGACCATTTGGTTCAGGCATTCCCAGCACACAGAGGCGGTGATGGTCCTCACACTTGCCATAGGGGGCAACATGACAGAGGTGCTGGAGGTGCCGAAATCCGAAGTGGCGTTGGACAGAGGGGTTTTCTGACAAGGTTGTGGAGTGATTTTTCAATGACCGCTGACACAACAGGGACTGCTGCATCTATTCAAAGTGACAGGAGACAGCATTTGTCCAGTATGGTTGCAAACGATTTTTCATCCCTTATCGATGTTCTCCCTCACAGGTCATTCCCCTTTGATTACTGGGCATCTAAACTAGACACCTGGCCCGAATTGGCATAATATGCATTACAGGAGCTCGCTTGCCCTGCTGCCAGTGTGCTTTCAGAAAGAGTCTTCAGTGCTGCTGGTTCAATACTGACTGAAAAAAGGACACGTCTGGCTACCCAAAATGTAGATGATCTAACCTTCATTAAAATGAACCAATCATGGATTGCCAATTCTTTTGCCCCACCTTCCCCTGCTGACACGTAGCTTGGGTGATAAATGACTCGCTTTTGCCCTCCTCTTACTGACTTTGCCAATTCCTCCATTTGCAGCTGCTGAATGTCCACCATAGGCCATTCTTAGAGAAGAAATCAAAGCCAGCACTCAATTGATGTAGTCTGCGGTGCTAGTGAACGGGATGTTTTGATCCCATATATCATAAAGTCAGAAAAATCACTGCACTCGTATGATTTTTAGATGCATAAATTGAAAAGTTTATTCGAATTGAAGAGAATAAGATACTAGGCGAATTTGACGTTTCGGCCAACTCGTGGCCTTGTTCACAAAAGCCGCTGTAACAAGCAAAGAAACAAAAAAATATATTTACAAAACAGGTAAACATATACATATATACAAATATACATAAAAGAGCAAAGAATCCATATCAAAAGTCGATGAGCTGTCGATGGGCATACTATGTAACGACCAAACGGTAACGTATTCTGCACAACTGGAATATACAGAAAAGGCGGACTGTATAGGAAGAGGGAAGAAGACCATAACATTTGCAAACAACGGTACTGGAGGAAGAACATACCCTGTTGAATTTCTCTTGCATATAAGGAAGGATCCTTTAAATTGTGTTGAGTTATATACAATGATATGGCGATATACCTAAAGGGAACAATGTAGCATGAGATAGCAGCTAAGACTACACATCACCAGACCTTGATAATATTTAACAGGTGGTATGGGCCAAGCGTCCCTTCGGTAGTATCTATATGGTGTAAGCACCCTGTGTAATGCCCGTGTAGCAAATACAAAGCAAGACACTGACCTAGCTGGAACGCTAAATAACGTATGTCCGTGCAAAAGAGCCGTATCCGCGGCTGGAACAGATCCTGTTGTTTAAAATATACATACTTATGTGAGTATGAGGCATAAATCATGTGTACCAACGGGGTTGTGAAGTATAGAGACATAGTAATACCTGTCCTGTAGATACAGTGGGCAAAATTATGGATCAGGTACTGGTCATCCCGTGTATTCTCATATGCCCTCAAGATCACATAGGGATCTGGTGCTGTAGGCAGAACAGAGTGGAAGATACATAACTTTGTGAGGTGAATAGTCAGTGGGGCTGATACATATATGGCATGGCTCCACTAGATACCTGTGCTGCGTTGGTAAGTACGTGACCCAATGGGTACATACAGGAGACCCTCCCTGGGAATATGATATGCTGCCAGTGGGTAAAACAACCTCGTCCCTGTGGGGGGAGAATAATACATGCTATGAAGGATTCCCAAAATGGCAAGACACTTATCTGGTGGTGACTCCGTGGTCTCACGTTTCAGAGGTGCAGGCGAGGCGTACGCGTTGGTGGCGTGGTGGGGGAGGCCGACACAATCCTGTGTCTAGGCAAAGGAACCGCTGAATGAGGTGTATGGTGTCCGGCGTTAAATCCAGCTCCCCGGCCGGTCATGTGACCGGAAGTGCCAGGGGACGCCGGCGCCTGCGCAGAAGCAGCGCTACTGCCGCTGTGAAGTGTAGCCTGGCGCTTGCGCACAAAACCCCATGTTAGGCGCCTGTGTACAGCGCCTGCGTCTCTAGTGTGACGCCTGTACCGTGTCGGGCAGAACGCTCGTGTGTGTTAGTTGGAGGGGGAGCGCCTAGGCGTGATGTTATGTGGCCCCATGTTTGAGTCAGTCTGACGCCCGTGTATACCACACTACTTAGAGTGTAATGAACTGGAGGAAGAGATCTAGTACCTAAATGTCTTTATGGCCATAGATGTTAATGACATATATAAGGGTGCCTGTAAGTGTGCCTAAAAAGGAATGGTGACTTGTCTGGTTGAATCATGTCTTAAAGAACGGGGGGGAAAAAAGGATTAGACAATAACGGACCATCTTATAGGTACACACCAAGGCACACAACACTATTAATGTATATAACATAAATACACTAAATAATGGTAGGAGTCCTTTTTTCATTTTTTATTCTTATTTATATTTATTATTTTTATTTTTTTTATTTATTTTTATTTCTAATTTTTACCCAATTAATTTTCCCTATATGGTTCATTTTCATTTTTACCTTGGTATTCAATCCATAATATCCGATTAATAACTAAATCATTCCCTCCCTTCGTACCATTATCCCCATTTTTCTTTTACTTTTTCATTTCTTCTTTTTATTTCCGTTATTTCATTTCTTTTCTTTTCCTATTTATTTCGTTTGGACTCCTACCATTATTTAGTGTATTTATGTTATATACATTAACCCCTTCACCCCCAAGGGTGGTTTGCACGTTAATGACCGGGCCAATTTTTACAATTCTGACCACTGTCCCTTTAGGAGGTTATAACTCTGGAACGCTTCAACGGATCTTGGCGATTCTGACATTGTTTTCTTGTGACATATTGTACTTCATGATAGTGGTAAAATTTCTTCGATATAACTTGCGTTTATTTGTGAAAAAAACGGAAATTTGGCGAAAATTTTGAAAATTTTGCAATTTTCCAACTTTGAATTTTTATGCCCTTAAATCACAGACATATGTCACGCAAAATACTTAATAAGTAACATTTCCCACATGTCTACTTTACATCAGCACAATTTTGGAACCAAAATTTTTTTTTGTTAGGGAGTTATAAGGGTTAAAATTTGACCAGAAATTTCTCATTTTTACAACACCATTTTTTTTTAGGGACCACATCTCATTTGAAGTCATTTTGAGGGGTCTGTATGATAGAAAATACCCAAGTGTGACACCATTCTAAAAACTGCACCCCTCAAGGTGCTCAAAACCACACTCAAGAAGTTTATTAACCCTTCAGGTGTATCACAGGAATTTTTGGAATGTTTAAATAAAAATGAACATTTAATTTTTTTTCACACAAAATTTATTTCAGCTCCAATTTGTTTTATTTTACCAAGGGTAACAGGAGAAAATAGACTGCAAAAGTTGTTGTACAATTTGTCCTGAGTACGCTGATACCCCATATGTGGGTGTAAACCATTGTTTGGGCGCATGGCAGAGCTTGGAAGGGAAGGAGCGCCATTTGACTTTTCAATGCAAAATTTACTGGAATTGAGATGGGACGCCATGTTGCGTTTGGAGAGCCCCTGATGTGCCTAAACATTGAAACCCCCTACAAGTGACACCATTTTGGAAAGTAGACCCCCTAAGGAACTTATCTAGATGTGTGGTGAGCACTTTGACCCACCAAGTGCTTCACAGAAGTTTATAATGCAGAGCCGTAAAAATAAAAAATCATATTTTTTCACAAAAATGATCTTTTCGCCCCCAATTTTTTATTTTCCCAAGGGTAAGAGAAGAAATTGGTCCCCAAAAAATGTTGTGCAATTTGTCCTGAGTACGCAGATACCCAATATGTTGGGGTAAACCACTGTTTGGGCGCATGGCAGAGCTTGGAAGGGAAGGAGCGCCATTTGACTTTTCAATGCAAAATTGACTGGAATTGAGATGGGACGCCATGTTGCGTTTGGAGAGCCCCTGATGTGCCTAAACATTGAAACCCCCTACAAGTGACACCATTTTGGAAAGTAGACCCCCTAAGGAACTTATCTAGATGTGTGGTGAGCACTTTGACCCACCAAGTGCTTCACAGAAGTTTATAATGCAGAGCCGTAAAAATAAAAAATCATATTTTTTCACAAAAATGATCTTTTCGCCCCCAATTTTTTATTTTCCCAAGGGTAAGAGAAGAAATTGGTCCCCAAAAAATGTTGTGCAATTTGTCCTGAGTACGCAGATACCCCATATGTTGGGGTAAACCACTGTTTGGGCGCATGGCAGAGCTTGGAAGGGAAGGAGCGCCATTTGACTTTTCAATGCAAAATTGACTGGAATTGAGATGGGACGCCATGTTGCGTTTGGAGAGCCCCTGATGTGCCTAAACATTGAAACCCCCTACAAGTGACACCATTTTGGAAAGTAGACCCCCTAAGGAACTTATCTAGATGTGTGGTGAGCACTTTGACCCACCAAGTGCTTCACAGAAGTTTATAATGCAGAGCCGTAAAAATAAAAAATCATATTTTTTCACAAAAATGATCTTTTCGCCCCCAATTTTTTATTTTCCCAAGGGTAAGAGAAGAAATTGGTCCCCAAAAAATGTTGTGCAATTTGTCCTGAGTACGCAGATACCCCATATGTTGGGGTAAACCACTGTTTGGGCGCATGGCAGAGCTTGGAAGGGAAGGAGCGCCATTTGACTTTTCAATGCAAAATTGACTGGAATTGAGATGGGACGCCATGTTGCGTTTGGAGAGCCCCTGATGTGCCTAAACATTGAAACCTCCTACAAGTGACACCATTTTGGAAAGTAGACCCCCTAAGGAACTTATCTAGATGTGTGGTGAGCACTTTGACCCACCAAGTGCTTCACAGAAGTTTATAATGCAGAGCCGTAAAAATAAAAAATCATATTTTTTCACAAAAATGATCTTTTCGCCCCCAATTTTTTATTTTCCCAAGGGTAAGAGAAGAAATTGGTCCCCAAAAAACGTTGTGCAATTTGTCCTGAGTACGCAGATACCCCATATGTTGGGGTAAACCACTGTTTGGGCGCATGGCAGAGCTTGGAAGGGAAGGAGCGCCATTTGACTTTTCAATGCAAAATTGACTGGAATTGAGATGGGACACCATGTTGCGTTTGGAGAGCCCCTGATGTGCCTAAACATTGAAACCCCCCACAAATGACACCATTTTGGAAATTAGACCCCCTAAGGAACTTATCTAGATGTGTTTTGAGAGCTTTGCACCCCCAAGTGTTTCACTACAGATTATAACGCAGAGCCGTGAAAATAAAAATTCTTTTTTTTTTTCACAAAAATGATTTTTTAGCCCCCAGCTTTTGTATTTTTACAAGAGTAACAGAATAAACTGGACCCCAAAAGTTGTTGTCCAATTTGTCCTGAGTACGCTGATACCCCATATATGGAGGGTAACCACTGTTTGGGCGCATGACAGAGCTCGGAAGGGAAGGAGCGCCATTTGGAATGCAGACTTAAATGGATTGGTCTGCAGGCGTCACGTTGCATTTGCAGAGCCCCTGATGTACCCAAACAGTACAAACCCCCCACAAGTGACCCCATATTGGAAACTAGACCTCCCAAGGAACTTATCTAGATGTGTTGTGAGAACTTTGAACCCCCAAGTGTTTCACTACAGTTTGTAACGCAAAGCCGTGAAAATAAAAATTCTTTTTTTTTTTTCACAAAAATGATTTTTTAGCCCCCAGCTTTGTATTTTTACAAGGGTAACAGAATAAATTGGACCCTACAAGTTGTTGTCCAATTTGTCCTGAGTACGCTGATACCCCGTATGTGGGGGGTAACCACTGTTTGGGCACATGACAGAGCTCGGAAGGGAAGGAGCGCCATTTGGAATGCAGACTTAAATGGATTGGTCTGCAGGCGTCACGTTGCATTTGCAGAGCCCCTGATGTACCCAAACAGTACAAACCCCCCACAAGTGACCCCATATTGGAAACTAGACCTCCCAAGGAACTTATCTAGATGTGTTGTGAGAACTTTGAACCCCCAAGTGTTTCACTACAGTTTGTAACGCAAAGCCGTGAAAATAAAAATTCTTTTTTTTTTTTCACAAAAATGATTTTTTAGCCCCCAGCTTTGTATTTTTACAAGGGTAACAGAATAAATTGGACCCTACAAGTTGTTGTCCAATTTGTCCTGAGTACGCTGATACCCCCTATGTGGGGGGTAACCACTGTTTGGGCACATGACAGAGCTCGGAAGGGAAGGAGCGCCATTTGGAATGCAGACTTAAATGGATTGGTCTGCAGGCGTCACGTTGCATTTGCAGAGCCCCTGATGTACCCAAACAGTACAAACCCCCCACAAGTGACCCCATATTGGAAACTAGACCTCCCAAGGAACTTATCTAGATGTGTTGTGAGAACTTTGAACCCCCAAGTGTTTCACTACAGTTTGTAACGCAAAGCCGTGAAAATAAAAATTCTTTTTTTTTTCACAAAAATGATTTTTTAGCCCCCAGCTTTGTATTTTTACAAGGGTAACAGAATAAATTGGACCCTACAAGTTGTTGTCCAATTTGTCCTGAGTACGCTGATACCCCCTATGTGGGGGGTAACCACTGTTTGGGCACATGACAGAGCTCGGAAGGGAAGGAGCGCCATTTGGAATGCAGACTTAAATGGATTGGTCTGCAGGCGTCACGTTGCATTTGCAGAGCCCCTGATGTACCCAAACAGTACAAACCCCCCACAAGTGACCCCATATTGGAAACTAGACCTCCCAAGGAACTTATCTAGATGTGTTGTGAGAACTTTGAACCCCCAAGTGTTTCACTACAGTTTACAACGCAGAGCCGTGAAAATAAAACATATTTTTTTCCCACAAAAATGATTTTTAGCCCCCCAAATTTTTATTTTCCCAAGGATAACAAGAGAACTTGGACCCCAGAAGTTGTTGTTCAATTTGTCCCGAGTACGCTGATAACCCATATGTTGGGGTAAACCCCTTTTTGGACGCACGGGAGAGCTCGGAAGGGAAGGAGCACTGTTTTACTTTTTCAACGCAGAATTGGCTGGAATTGAGATCGGACGCCAGGTCGCGTTTGGAGAGCCCCTGATGTGCCTGAACAGTGGAAACTCCCCAATTCTACCTGAAACCCTAACCCAAACACACCCCTAACCCTAATCCCAACGGTAACCCTAACCCTACCCCTAACCTCACCTCTAACCGTTTAATAAACATTTTCTGACAGTCATAAGTGCCACGTATTTAAGTGCCACGTATTTAAGTGCCACATATTTAAGTGCCACGTATTTAAGTGCCACGTGTTTCAGTGCCACGTGTTTCAGTGCCACGTGTTTCAGTGCCACGATATTTCAGTGCCACGTATTTCAGTGCCACGTACTATAAATACTATAACTATGTGGTTATACGTGGCACTGAAATATCGTGGCACGTAAATACGTGGCACTTAAGTACGTGGCACTTAAGTACGTGGCACTTAAATACATGGCACGTAAATACGTGGCACGTAAATACGTGGCACGTAAATACGTGGCACTTAAGTACGTGGCACTTAAGTACGTGGCACTTATATACGTGGCACTTATATACGTGGCACTTATATACGTGGCACTTATATACGTGGCCACTGAAATATCGTGGCACTTATATACGTATATAAACGTATATTTTAGTGCCACGTATTTCAGGTTAGGGGTAGGGTTAGGGGTAGGGTTTTTTTTGTTTGTTTGTTTTCTTGTGTTTTTCTATAAAAACGCATGCGTCTAAAAACGCATGCGTTTTACCACGTTTACATGCGTTTTTTCACACATGCGTTTTTTTAAAAAACGCATGCAGATAAAAACGCAAGTGTGAAACCAGCCTAAAAGACGCTTTTTATAGCAAAAAAGTTTTTGCGTCTCCACATTTTGAGACCTATAATTTTTCCACATTTTGGTCCACAGAGTCATGTGAGGTCTTGTTTTTTGTGGGACGAGTTGACGTTTTTATTGGTAACATTTTCGGACACGTGACCATTTTTGATCACTTTTTATTCCGATTTTTGTGAGGCAGAATGACCAAAAACCAGCTATTCATGAATTTCTTTTGGGAGAGGCGTTTATACCGTTCCGCGTTTGGTAAAATTGATAAAGCAGTTTTATTCGTCGGGTCAGTACGATTACAGCGATACCTCATTTATATCATTTTTTTATGTTTTGGCGCTTTTATACGATAAAAACTATTTTATAGAAAAAATAATTATTTTGGTATCGCTTTATTCTCAGGACTATAACTTTTTTATTTTTTTGCTGATGATGCTGTATGGCGGCTCGTTTTTTGCGGGACAAGATGACGTTTTCAGCGGTACCATGGTTATTTATATCCGTCTTTTTGATCGCGTGTTGTTCCACTTTTTGTTCGGCGGTATGGTAATAAAGCGTTGTTTTTTGCCTCGTTTTTTTTTTTTTTTTCTTACGGTGTTTACTGAAGGGGTTAACTAGTGGGGCAGTTTTATAGGTTGGGTCGTTACGGACGCGGCGATACTAAATATGTGTACTTTTATTGTTTTTTTTATTTTATTTAGATAAAGAAATGTATTTATGGGAATAATATTTTATTTTTTTTTTCATTATTTTGGAATATTTTTTTTTTTTTTTTTTTTTACACATTTGGAAAAAAAATTTTTTAACTTTTTTACTTTGCCCCAGGGGGGGACAATACAGATCGGTGATCTGCCAGTTTGCATAGCACTCTGACAGATCACCGATCTGAGGAAAGTGCAGGCTGCTTCACAGTGCCTGCTCTGAGCAGGCGTCTGTGAAGCCACCTCCCTCCCTGCAGGACCCGGATCCGTGGCCATCTTGGATCCGGGTCTGGGAGCTGCAGGGAGGGAGGTAAGACCCTCGCAGCAACGCGATCACATCGCGTTGCTGCGGGGGGCTCAGAGAAGCCCGCAGGGAGCCCCCTCCCTGCGCGATGCTTCCCTGCACCGCCGGCACATCGCGATCATGTTTGATCGCGGTGTGCCGGGGGTTAATGTGCCGGGGGCGGTCCGTGACCGCTCCTGGCACATAGTGCCGGATGTCAGCTGTGATAATCAGCTGACACCCGGCCGCGATCGGCGGCGCTCCCCCCGTGAGCGCCGCTGATCGCGTATGACGTACTATCCCGTCGGCGGTCATACGGGCCCACCCCACCTCGACGGGATAGTACGTCGGATGTCAGGAAGGGGTTAATAGTGTTGTGTGCCTTGGTGTGTACCTATAAGATGGTCCGTTATTGTCTAATCCTTTTTTCCCCCCCGTTCTTTAAGACATGATTCAACCAGACAAGTCACCATTCCTTTTTAGGCACACTTACAGGCACCCTTATATATGTCATTAACATCTATGGCCATAAAGACATTTAGGTACTAGATCTCTTCCTCCAGTTCATTACACTCTAAGTGGTGTGGTATACACGGGCGTCGGACTGACTCAAACATGGGGCCACATAACATCACGCCTAGGCGCTCCCCCTCCAACTAACACACACGAGCGTTCTGCCCGACACGGTACAGGCGTCACACTAGAGACGCAGGCGCTGTACACAGGCGCCTAACATGGGGTTTTGTGCGCAAGCGCCAGGCTACACTTCACAGCGGCAGTAGCGCTGCTTCTGCGCAGGCGCCGGCGTCCCCTGGCACTTCCGGTCACATGACCGGCCGGGGAGCTGGATTTAACGCCGGACACCATACACCTCATTCAGCGGTTCCTTTGCCTAGACACAGGATTGTGTCGGCCTCCCCCACCACGCCACCAACGCGTACGCCTCGCCTGCACCTCTGAAACGTGAGACCACGGAGTCACCACCAGATAAGTGTCTTGCCATTTTGGGAATCCTTCATAGCATGTATTATTCTCCCCCCACAGGGACGAGGTTGTTTTACCCACTGGCAGCATATCATATTCCCAGGGAGGGTCTCCTGTATGTTCCCATTGGGTCACGTACTTACCAACGCAGCACAGGTATCTAGTGGAGCCATGCCATATATGTATCAGCCCCACTGACTATTCACCTCACAAAGTTATGTATCTTCCACTCTGTTCTGCCTACAGCACCAGATCCCTATGTGATCTTGAGGGCATATGAGAATACACGGGATGACCAGTACCTGATCCATAATTTTGCCCACTGTATCTACAGGACAGGTATTACTATGTCTCTATACTTCACAACCCCGTTGGTACACATGATTTATGCCTCATACACACATAAGTATGTATATTTTAAACAACAGGATCTGTTCCAGCCGCGGATACGGCTCTTTTGCACGGACATACGTTATTTAGCGTTCCAGCTAGGTCAGTGTCTTGCTTTGTATTTGCTACACGGGCATTACACAGGGTGCTTACACCATATAGATACTACCGAAGGGACGCTTGGCCCATACCACCTGTTAAATATTATCAAGGTCTGGTGATGTGTAGTCTTAGCTGCTATCTCATGCTACATTGTTCCCTTTAGGTATATCGCCATATCATTGTATATAACTCAACACAATTTAAAGGATCCTTCCTTATATGCAAGAGAAATTCAACAGGGTATGTTCTTCCTCCAGTACCGTTGTTTGCAAATGTTATGGTCTTCTTCCCTCTTCCTATACAGTCCGCCTTTTCTGTATATTCCAGTTGTGCAGAATACGTTACCGTTTGGTCGTTACATAGTATGCCCATCGACAGCTCATCGACTTTTGATATGGATTCTTTGCTCTTTTATGTATATTTGTATATATGTATATGTTTACCTGTTTTGTAAATATATTTTTTTGTTTCTTTGCTTGTTACAGCGGCTTTTGTGAACAAGGCCACGAGTTGGCCGAAACGTCAAATTCGCCTAGTATCTTATTCTCTTCAATTCGAATAAACTTTTCAATTTATGCATCTAAAAATCATACGAGTGCAGTGATTTTTCTGACTTTATGATATATAGGCCATTCTTATACCTCCCTAAATGGGCTGACTCCCCCCACAGGACCGTGGTCACCACTTGGCGCAAGCACCCGTGCAAGTGCCGTTTGCCTGGACAGGTGGGTGCGCCCACTCTACCTCTACTAAACAAAGCTGAGTTTGAACATACAGGCTTTCGGCCTCTATCAACAATATGAAACTGCATTTGGCCTGGTTCTTGGTTTGGGCCTAGTGACGTCTGCTGCTGCCTCTTGGTTTCCTCAAAGAAACAAAGCTGAGTTTCAATCTACAGGCTTTCGGCCTCTATCAACAATATGAAACTGCATTTGGCCTGGTTCTTGGTTTGGGCCTAGTGATATCTGCTGCTGCCTCTTAGTTTCCTCAAAGAAACAAAGCTGAGTTTCAATCTACAGGCTTTCGGCCTCTATCAACAATATGAAACTGCATTTGGCCTGGTTCTTGGTTTGGGCCTAGTGACGTCTGCTGCTGCCTCTTGGTTTCCTCAAAGAAACAAAGCTGAGTTTCAATCTACAGGCTTTCGGCCTCTATCAACAATATGAAACTGCATTTGGCCTGGTTCTTGGTTTGGGCCTAGTAACGTCTGCTGCTGCCTCTTGGTTTCCTCAAAGAAACAAAGCTGAGTTTCAATCTTCTGGCTTTCGGCCTCTATCAACAATATGAAACTGCATTTGGCCTGGTTCTTGGTTTGGGCCTAGTAACGTCTGCTGCTGCCTCTTGGTTTCCTCAAAGAAACAAAGCTGAGTTTCAATCTACAGGCTTTTGGCCTGTATTTAGAATTTGAAACTGTATTTGCCCTACTAGTTTGGTTGGGCCCTACTAACAGTGTCTGCTGCTGCTTGTTGTTGTCCTCCACTGAACAAAGCAATGCTGCCTGTTTACTCCTGTTACCAATTTTTTTCTGCTTTTAGCCTCCTTTTCTTTTTTGGGCCTATATCTGTGTTTCCTCGTTATCCTGCCTATTACCCAGCCACTGCTTGATGGGTCTGCTGGTACATTGACCCAGACCACTACATTCCCCTTGCACTCTACACAGCCAGAATCTGACCCTGCTGAAAGTCAGGTCCCCCTTCCCGCATACTATACCACCTTACACGGGGACAAAGAGGAAGGTGCATATGAAAGTGCAGGTTCCTTCATCAGGTGGGGGGGCATACTCGTTGGCGACGTCACTGTCACAGGGCCCGTCATAGTACGCAAAAGTGTCACTGCCGGTGGGAGGCGCCCCCGCCGTCAAACACAACGCCGTACTTTGAGGGGCCCTGTGCCAGTGCCAATGCGAACGAGTGGCCCCCCCTGCTTGCTCTGGATCACAGCACTTGCAAAGTTGAAATACTTACCTCTCCCTGCTCCACAGCCGTGACATATTCCACATTTCCTGGGCCCAAGAAAAAATTGAGCCAGCCCTCCCCCCCCACAACTTTAACCAAATGACCCCCAATTTTCAAAACCTAACTATTATTATAAGGCTAATTAAGATTGACAAGCTTAAGTAACAATAATTGATGTTTTTGTCATTAAAATGGGCTCTGGAGGTGTTTTCCTGTCCTCCACTCACTGCCGACTTTTATTCCCCATTGACTTGCATTGGGTTTCGTGTTTCAGTCGGCCCCCGACTTTTCGCAATGATCGGCCGATTTCACCCGACTCGACTTTTGACAAAGTCGGGTTTCGCGAAACCCGACTCGATCCTGAAAAAGTAAAAGTCGCTCAACCCTAGTCCTGAGTATGCTGATACCCCATATTTGGGGGGGAACCTCCGTTTGGGCTCATGGCAGAGCTCGGAAGGGAAGGAGCACCTTTTGGAATGCAGACTTGGATTGGTCTGCAGGCGTCACATTGCATTTGCAGAGCCCCTGATGTACCTAAACAGTAGAACCCCCACAAGTGACTGGAAACTAGACCCCCAAGGAACTTATCTAGATGTGTTGTGAGAACTTTGAACCCCCAAGTGTTTCACTACAGCTTATAACGCAGAGCCGTGAAATTAAAAAATATTTTTTCCCACAAAAATGTTTTTTTAGCCCCCAAAATTTTTATTTTCCCAAGGGTAACAAGAGAAATTGGACCCCAAAAGTTGTTGTACAGTTTATCCTAAGTACGCTGTTACCCCATATGTGGGGGTAAACCACTGTTTGGGCACATGGCAGAGCTCGGAAGGGAAGGAGCACTGTTTTAGTTTTTCAACAAAGAATTGGCTGGAATTGAGATCGGACGCCATGTTGCATTTGGAGAGAGCTTGATGTGCCTAAACAGTGGAAGCCCCCAATTCAAACTGAAACCCTAACCTAAACACACCCCTAACCCTAATCCCAACTCTACCCATAACCCTAACCACACCCTAACCCTGACACTCCCCTAAACCTAATCCCAACCGTAATCCAAACCCTAACCCTAACTTTAGCCCCAACCCTAACCCTAACTTTATCCCCAACCCTAACCCTAACTTTAGCTTCAACCCTAACTTTAGCCCTAACCCTAGCCCCAAACCTAACCCTTGCCCCAACCCTAACCCTAGCCCCAACCCTAATCCCAGCCCCAGCTCTATCTCTAGCCCCAGCCCTAACCCTAGCCCTAACCCTAGCCAGAACCCTAACCCTAGCCCGAACCCTAACCCTAGCCAGAACCGTAACCCTAGCCCCAACCCTAATGGGAAAATGGAAATAAATATTTTTTTTTTTCTTATTTTTCCCTAACTAAGGGGGTGATGAAGGGGGGTTTGATTTACTTTTATAGCGGGTTTTTTAGCAGATTTTTGTGATCAGCATCTGTCACACACTAAAAGACGCTTTTTATTGCAAAAAATAGTTTTTGCGTCTCCACATTTTGAGAACTATAATTTTTCCATATTTTGGTCCACAGAGTCAAGTGAGGTCTTGATTTTTGCGGGACGAGTTGACGTTTTTATTAGTACCATTTTTGGGCATGACATTTTTTGATGGCTTTTTATTCCGATTTATGTGAGGCAGAATGACCAAAAACCAGCTATTCATGAATTTCTTTTTGGGGGGGCGTTTATACCATTCCAAGTTTGGTAAAATTGATAAAGCAGTTTTATTCCTCGGGTCAGTACGATTACAGCGATACCTCATTCATATCATGTTTTTATGTTTTGGCGCTTTTATACAATAAAAACTATTTTATATAAAAAACAATTATTTTTGCATCGCTTTATTCTGAGGACTATAACTTTTTTTATTTTTTCGTTGATGATGCTGTATTGAAAATGAAGACATTTTCAGCGGTACCATGGTTATTTATATACGTATTTTTGATCACGTGTTATTCCACTTTTTGTTTCGGCGGTATGATAATAAAGCGTTGTTTTTGCCTGTTTATTTTTTTATGGTGATCACTGAAGCGGTTAACTAGTGGGACAGTTTTATATGTCGGGTCGCTATGGACACGGCAATACTAAATGTGTACTTTTATTGTTTTTTTTTTTTAGGTAAAGAAATGTATTTATGGGAACAATATACGGTATATAAATTTTTTTTCGTTATTTAGCAGTTTATTTTTTTACATATATGAATTTTTTTTTTTTTACTTTATAACATTGCCCAATTGAGGGACATCTGTTATGATCCTTAATGGCTGAGGATCACAGATAGGACTAGCTAAGTTACTGAACATAGAACAAGCTCTAGGGAGGTGGTAACTGGACTGACCGCAAAACCTGATCCTAAC
The DNA here is from genome assembly GCF_051348905.1 of Ranitomeya variabilis. Classification (NCBI taxonomy): domain Eukaryota; kingdom Metazoa; phylum Chordata; class Amphibia; order Anura; family Dendrobatidae; genus Ranitomeya; species Ranitomeya variabilis. Next base: position 595,124,744 of record NC_135236.1, read on the forward strand.
CAAACACACTAAAGGTAGCCGGTGAACGTGCCTAAATTCCTGGACATCTCGACGCAGCCTGAGAAACTTGCTACCCCTATAGAGAAAGTAAGACCTCACTTGCCTCAGAGAAATGACCCCAAAGATATAGGAAGCCCCCAACAAATAATAACGGTGAGGTAAGGGGAAAATACAAAACGTAGAAATGAAAACAGATTCAGCAAATGAGGCCCACTAATACTAGATAGCAGAAGACAGGCAGGGAACTGTGCGGTCAGTAAAAAACCCTATACAAAATATCCACGCTGAGAGTTCAAGAACCCCCACACCAACTAACGGTGTGAGGGGAGAAACTCAGCCCCCTAGAGCTACCAGCAAGCAAGGAAATCACATATTAGCAAGCTGGACAAGGACAAATAAATAACCAAGAAACATATTGAACACTGATGAGCAAAAAATAACCAAACAGAAACTTAGCTTCTCTTGGCGAGACTGATAACGAAGGAATTCAGGAAAGATCAAAATAGCACTGAATACATCGACAGCAGGCAACAACTGATAGTCCAGGTGAGCTAAATCGGAAACCAGCTAACAGATAACGAGACAGCTGATCTAGCCTCAGACCTGCAGAATGACACAAAGAGCCACCAGAGGGAGCCCAAAGACAGCACTCACACAGTACCACTTGTGACCACAAGAGGGAGCCCAAAAACAGAGTTCACAACAGTACCCCCCCCCTTGAGGAGGGGTCACCGAACCCTCATAAAAACCCCCAGGGTGATCAGGATGAGCCACATGGAAGGCATGAACCAAATCGGCCGCATGAACATCAGAGGCGACAACCCAGGAATTATCCTCCTGACCATAGCCCTTCCACTTAACCAAATACTGAAGCCTCCGTCTAGAAATACGAGAATCCAAGATCTTCTCCACCACATACTCCAATTCGCCCTCAACCAGCACCGGGGTAGGGGGCTCAACAGAAGGAACCACAGGCACCACATACCTCCGCAACAAAGACCTATGGAACACGTTATGAATGGCAAACGACGCTGGGAGGTCCAGACGAAATGACACCGGGTTAAGGATTTCCAAAATCTTAGAAGGACCGATGAAGCGAGGCTTGAATTTAGGAGAGGAGACCTTCATAGGAACATACCGAGAAGACAGCCATACCAAATCCCCAACATGAAGTCGGGGACCCACACCGCGACGGCGGTTTGCAAAGCGCTGAGCCTTCTCCTGTGACAACTTCAAATTGTCCACCACATGGTTCCAAATCTGCTGCAACCTATCCACCACAGAATCCACCCCAGGACAGTCAGAAGGCTCAACCTGACCCGAGGAAAAACGAGGATGAAAACCAGAATTGCAGAAAAAAGGCGAAACCAAAGTAGCAGAACTAGCCCGATTATTAAGGGCAAACTCGGCCAATGGCAAAAAAGTCACCCAATCATCCTGATCAGCAGAAACAAAACATCTTAAATAAGTTTCCAAGGTCTGATTAGTTCGCTCGGTTTGGCCATTCGTCTGAGGATGGAAGGCCGACGAAATAGACAAATCAATGCCCATCTTAGCACAAAAGATCCGCCAAAATCTGGACACGAACTGGGATCCTCTGTCAGACACAATATTTTCAGGGATGCCATGCAAGCGGACCACATTCTGAAAAAATAGAGGAACCAAATCGGAGGAGGAAGGCAACTTAGGCAAGGGCACCAAATGGACCATTTTGGAAAAACGATCACACACCACCCAGATGACAGACATTCTCTGAGAGACTGGAAGATCCAAAATAAAATCCATGGAAATGTGCGTCCAAGGCCTCTTCGGGACAGGCAAAGGCAAAAGCAAACCGCTGGCACGAGAACAGCAAGGCTTAGCCCGAGCACAAGTCCCACAGGACTGCACAAAGGAACGCACATCCCGCGACAAGGAAGGCCACCAGAAGGACCTAGCCACCAAATCTCTGGTACCAAAAATCCCAGGATGGCCTGCCAACACCGAAGAATGAACCTCGGAAATAACTTTGCTGGTCCATCTATCTGGGACAAACAGTCTCTCTGGTGGGCAACGGTCAGGTCTATCCGCCTGAAATTTCTGCAGCACTCGTCGCAAATCTGGGGAAATGGCAGACAAAATCACTCCCTCTCTGAGGATACCAGCCGGCTCTGAAACTCCCATAGAGTCAGGCACAAAACTCCTAGAAAGCGCATCAGCCTTCACGTTCTTCGAACCAGGCAGGTACGAGACCACAAAATCGAAACGGGAGAAAAACAACGACCAACGAGCCTGTCTAGGATTCAGCCGCTTGGCAGACTCGAGATAAATCAGATTTTTGTGATCAGTCAAGACCACCACACGATGCTTAGCTCCCTCGAGCCAATGTCGCCACTCCTCAAATGCCCACTTCATAGCCAACAACTCCCGATTACCAACATCATAATTCCGCTCGGCAGGCGAAAACTTTCTCGAAAAGAATGCACAAGGCTTCATCACAGAGCAATCAGAGCTTCTCTGTGACAAAACAGCCCCTGCTCCAATCTCAGAAGCATCAACCTCGACCTGAAAAGGAAAAGAGACATCAGGCTGACACAAAACTGGAGCCGAAGAAAACCGGCGCTTCAGCTCCCGAAAGGCCTCCACGGCCGCAGGAGACCAATTAGTCACATCAGAACCCTTCTTGGTCAAATCCGTCAAGGGTTTAACCACGCCAGAAAAATTAGCAATGAAGCGACGGTAAATATTAGCAAAACCCAAGAACTTCTGAAGACTCTTAACAGATGTAGGCTGAGTCCAGTCATGAATAGCCTGGACCTTGACTGGGTCCATCTCAATAGTAGAAGGAGAAAAAATAAAACCCAAAAAGGAAACCTTCTGTACTCCGAAGAGACATTTTGAGCCCTTCACAAATAAGGCATTAGCACGTAGGACCTGAAATACCATCCTGACCTGCTTCACATGGGACTCCCAGTCCTCAGAAAAGACCAAAATGTCATTCAGATACACAATCATAAATTTATCCAGATATTCTCGGAAGATGTCATGCATGAAGGACTGGAACACAGAAGGAGCATTAGAGAGTCCAAAAGGCATCACCAAGTACTCAAAATGGCCTTCGGGCGTATTAAATGCTGTTTTCCATTCATCCCCCTGCTTAATACGCACAAGGTTATACGCACCACGAAGATCTATCTTGCTGAACCAACTGGACCCCTTAATCCGAGCAAACAGATCAGATAATAATGGCAAAGGATACTGAAATTTCACCGTGATTTTATTTAGAAGACGATAACCATCCTTCTTGGCCACAAAAAAGAATCCTGCACCAAGAGGGGAGGAGGACGGGCGAATATGTCCCTTCTCTAAAGACTCCTTTATATAGCTCCGCATCGCGGCATGTTCTGGTACAGACAAATTAAAAAGTCGTCCCTTAGGGAACTTACTACCAGGAATCAAATTTATAGCACAATCACAATCCCTATGAGGAGGTAGGGCACCGGATCTGGGCTCATCAAATACATCCTGGTTGTCCGACAAAAACTCAGGGACCTCAGAAGGAGTGGAAGAAGCAATTGACACCAAAGGAGCATTGCCATGAATCCCCTGGCAACCCCAACTTGAAACAGACATAGATTTCCAATCCAGTACTGGATTATGGGCCTGCAACCATGGCAGACCCAAAACGACAACATCATGCAAATTATGCAGCACAAGAAAGCGAATCACCTCCTGATGTACAGGAGTCATGCACATAGTCACTTGAGTCCAATACTGAGGCTTATTCTCAGCCAATGGTGTAGCATCAATTCCCCTCAGTGGAATAGGGAATTCTAAAGGCGCCAGGACCAAACCACAGCGCCTGGCAAACGACAAATCCATCAGGTTCAGGGCAGCACCTGAATCCACAAAAGCTATAACCGAGTAGGATGACAGAGAACAAATTAAAGTAACAGACAAAATGAATTTAGGCTGTATAGTACCAACGGTGACAGTTTTAGCGATTTTTTTTAAGCGCTTAGAGCATGCTGAGATAACATGAGTTGAATCACCACAGTAAAAGCACAACCCATTTTGACGTCTATGATTTTGCTGCTCAATTCTGGTCAGAATTCTGTCACATTGCATAGACTCAGGTCTCTGTTCAGAAAACACCGCCAGATGGTGCGCAGATTTGCGCTCCCGCAAACGGTGATCAATCTGAATGGCTAAAGCCATTGAGTCATTCAGAATTGCAGGCGTGGGGAACCCCACCATAAAATTCTTAATGGCTTCAGAAAGACCTTCTCTGAAATTTGCAGCCAGGGCACACTCATTCCATTGAGTAAGCACCGACCATTTCCGAAATTTTTGACAATACACCTCAGCTTCTTCCTGGCCCTGAGAGAGAGCCAGCAAGGCCTTTTCTGCCTGGTTCTCAAGATTAGGTTCCTCAGCAAACCAAGCGCCAGAAAAAATGCATCCACATTCAGCAATGCAGGATCTCCTGGCGCCAGGGAGAAAGCCCAATCTTGAGGGTCGCCACATAACAGGGAGATAACAATTCTAACTTGCTGAGCGGAATCACCAGAGGAACGAGGTCTCAAAGAAAGAAATAATTTACAATTATTCTTAAAATTCAGAAACCTAGATCTATGTCCAGAAAACAACTCAGGAATAGGTACTTTTGGCTCAGACATAGGACTGCGAACAACAAAATCCTGAATGCTTTGCACCCTTGCAGCAAGATGATCCACACTAGAAGTCAGACTCTGAATATCCATGTCTGCAGCAGAACTCAAAGCCACCCAGAGATTAAGGGGATGAGAGAAGCTGGACAGACTGCAGCAAAGGGAGAGTAAAAAAAAAAAAATTGTACTCAGGACTTCTCTTATCCCACTTCTGCGATGCATTAAACACTTTTTGGCCTGCTGTACTGTTATGATCATTAATGGCTGAGGATCACAGATAGGACTAGCTAAGTTACTGAACATAGAACAAGCTCTAGGGAGGTGGTAACTGGACTGACCGCAAAACCTGATCCTAACCAAACACACTAAAGGTAGCCGGTGAACGTGCCTAAATTCCTGGACGTCTCGACGCAGCCTGAGAAACTTGCTACCCCTATAGAGAAAGTAAGACCTCACTTGCCTCAGAGAAATGACCCCAAAGATATAGGAAGCCCCCAACAAATAATAATGGTGAGGTAAGGGGAAAATACAAAACGTAGAAATGAAAACAGATTCAGCAAATGAGGCCCACTAATACTAGATAGCAGAAGACAGGCAGGGAACTGTGCGGTCAGTAAAAAACCCTATACAAAATATCCACGCTGAGAGTTCAAGAACCCCCACACCAACTAACGGTGTGAGGGGAGAAACTCAGCCCCCTAGAGCTACCAGCAAGCAAGGAAATCACATATTAGCAAGCTGGACAAGGACAAATAAATAACCAAGAAACATATTGAACACTGATGAGCAAAAAATAACCAAACAGAAACTTAGCTTCTCTTGGCGAGACTGATAACGAAGGAATTCAGGAAAGATCAAAATAGCACTGAATACATCGACAGCAGGCAACAACTGATAGTCCAGGTGAGCTAAATCGGAAACCAGCTAACAGATAACGAGACAGCTGATCTAGCCTCAGACCTGCAGAATGACACAAAGAGCCACCAGAGGGAGCCCAAAGACAGCACTCACACAGTACCACTTGTGACCACAAGAGGGAGCCCCAAAACAGAGTTCACAACAGACATCATGTTATAGGGTCAGATCACTGATTGACACTTTGCAATGCACTGTGTCAGATCAGCGATCTGACAGGCAGTGCAGGGATGCTTGCAAGCGCTTGCTCTAAGCAGGCGCTTGCAAGCCACCTCCCTGCAGGACCCGGAAGGCCCCCGCGGCCATATTGGATCCGGGGCCTGCAGGGAGGAGGAGGTAGGAGACCCTCGGAGCAACGCGATCACATTGCGTTGCTCCGAGGGTCTCAGGGTAGCATGCATGGAGTCCCCTCCCTGCGAGATGCTTCCCCTATGCCGCCGAAACACTCCAATCATGATTGATCTCAGTGTGCCGGGGGTTAATGTGCCAGGAGCGGTCCGTGACCACTCCTGGCACATAGTGCCGATATCAGCTGTGATAGTCAGCTGACACTGGGCGGCGCTCCCCCCGTGGAATAAACATGCTCTAAATAGGAGGAAACCACTATGGCTAAATAGAGTTGTAAGGGGCGCAATAAGTGACAAAAATAAAGCATTTAAAGAATTAAAGCAAGTAGGTAGTGAGGACGCTTTAAATAAATACAGAAAATTTAATAAATTCTGTAAAAAGCAAATCAAGGCAGCAAACTTTCAGACAGAGAGATTCATTGCCAGAGAAAGTAAAAACAATCCAAAAAAATATTCTTTAACTACATAAATAGAAAGAAACTAAAAAATATTCTGGGTGAATGAGGATGAGGAAAAAGCCAATATGCTAAATGACTTTTTTTCAACAGTATTTACACAAGAAAATCCCATGGCAGACAACATGATTAGTGATAACTAGTGTTGAGCATTCCGATACCGCAAGTATCGGGTATCGGCCGATATTTGCTGTATCGGAATTCCGATACCGAGATCCGATACTTTTGTGGTATCGGGTATCAGTATCGAAACAACATTAATGTGTAAAAGAAAGAATTAAAATAAAAAATATTGCTATACTCACCTCTCCGACGCAGCCTGGACCTCACCGAGGGAACCGGCAGCGTTCTTTGCTTAAAATGCGCGCTTTTCCTTCCTTCCGTGACGTCACGGCTTCTGATTGGTCGCGTGCCGCCCATGTGGCCGCGACGCGACCAATCACAGCAAGCCGTGACGTAATTTTCAGGTCCTTCTAGGCATTCAGTATTTTAAAATTACGTTCCGGCTTTGTGATTGGTCGCGTCGCGGTCACATGGGCGACGCGACCAATCACAAGCCGTGACGTCACGGGAGGCAGGAGACGCGCGCATTTTAAAATGCGCGCGTGTCCAGCCTCCCGTGACATCACGGCTTGTGATTGGTCGCGTCGCCCATGTGGCCGCGACGCAACCAATCACAGCAAGCCGTGACGTAATTTCAGGTCCTTCAGGATTTTAAAATTACGTTCTGGCTTGTGATTGGTCGCGTCGCAGTCACATGGGCGACGCGACCAATCACAAGCCGTGACGTCACGGGAGGCAGGAGATGCGCGCATTTTAAAATGCGCGCATGTCCAGCCTCCCGTGACGTCACGGCTTGTGATTGGTCGCGTCGCCCATGTGACTGCGACGCGACCAATCACAAGCCAGAACGTACATTTAAAATCCTGAAGGACCTGAAATTACGTCACGGCTTGCTGTGATTGGTTGCGTCGCGGCCACATGGGCGACGCGACCAATCACAAGCCGTGATGTCACGGGAGGCTGGACACGCGCGCATTTTAAAATGCGCGCGTCTCCTGCCTCCCGTGACGTCACGGCTTGTGATTGGTCGCGTCGCCCATGTGACCGCGACGCGACCAATCACAAAGCCGGAACGTAATTTTAAAATACTGAATGCCTAGAAGGACCTGAAAATTACGTCACGGCTTGCTGTGATTGGTCGCGTCGCGGCCACATGGGCGGCACGCGACCAATCAGAAGCCGTGACGTCACGGAAGGAAGGAAAAGCGCGCATTTTAAGCAAAGAACGCTGCCGGTTCCCTCGGTGAGGTCCAGGCTGCGTCGGAGAGGTGAGTATAGCAATATTTTTTATTTTAATTCTTTATTTTACACATTAATATGGTTCCCAGGGCCTGAAGGAGAGTTTCCTCTCCTTCAGACCCTGGGAACCATCAGGGATACCGTCCGATACTTGAGTCCCATTGACTTGTATTGGTATTGGGTATCGGTATCGGATTAGATCCGATACTTTGCCGGTATCGGCCGATACTTTCCGATACCGATACTTTCAAGTATCGGACGGTATCGCTCAACACTAGTGATAACAAAAATTTGCCATTAAATGTCACCTGCTTATCCCAGTAGGAAGTACAGCGGCATCTAAAAATCACTAACGTTGACAAATCCCCGGGCCCAGATGGGATACATCCATGAGTACTGCAGGAACTACGTACAGTCACAGATAGACCACTATTTTTAATCTTTAAAGAGTCCATAGTAACAAAGTCTTTACCACAGGACTGGCATGTAGCAAATGTGGTGCCAATATTCAAAATAGAAACAAAAACTGAACTAGGAAATTATAGGCCAGTAAGCGTAACCTCTACTGTGGGTAAAATCCTGGAGGGCATTCTAAGGGATGCTATACTGGAGTATCTGAAGAAGAATAACCTCATGACCCAATATCAACATGGGTTTACTAAGGACTAGTGTTGAGCATTCCGATACCGCAAGTATCGGGTATCGGCCGATACTTGCGGGTATCGGAATTCCGATACCGAGATCCGATACTTTTGTGGTATCGGGTATCGGTATCGAAACAACATTAATGTGTAAAATACAACATTAATGTGTAAAATAAAGAATTAAAATAAAAAATATTGCTATACTCACCTCTCCGACGCAGCCTGGACCTCACCGAGGGAACCGGCAGCGTTGTTTGCTTAAAATCCGCGCGTTTCCTGCCTCCCGCGACGTCACGGCTTGTGATTGGTCGCGTGCCGCCCATGTGGCCGCGACGCGACCAATCACAGCAAGCCGTGACGTAATTTTGAGGTCCTGGAAGCTTAATTCTAGGCATTCAGGATTTTAAAATTACGTTCCGGCTTGTGATTGGTCGCGTCGCGGTCACATGGGCGACGCGACCAATCACAAGCCGTGACGTCACGGGAGGCAGGACACGCGCGCATTTTAAAATTACGTCACGGCTTGTGATTGGTTGCGTGCTGCCCATGTGGCCGCGACGCGACCAATCACAGCAAGCCGTGACGTAATTTCAGGTCCTGAATGCCTATTTCTGCAACGCGACCAATCACAAGCCGGAAAGTAATTTTAAAATCCTGAATGCCTAGAATTAAGCTTCCAGGACCTCAAAATTACGTCACGGCTTGCTGTGATTGGTCGCGTCGCGGCCACATGGGCGGCACGCGACCAATCAGAAGCCGTGACGTCGCGGGAGGCAGGAAACACGCGCATTTTAAGCAAACAACGCTGCCGGTTCCCTCGGTGAGGTCCAGGCTGCGTCGGAGAGGTGAGTATAGCAATATTTTTTATTTTAATTCTTTATTTTACACATTAATATGGATCCCAGGGCCTGAAGGAGAGTTTCCTCTCCTTCAAACCCTGGGAACCATCAGGAATACCGTCCGATACTTGAGTCCCATTGACTTGTAATGGTATCGGGTATCGGTATCGGATTAGATCCGATACTTTGCCGGTATCGGCTGATACTTTCCGATACCGATACTTTCAAGTATCGGACGGTATCGCTCAACACTACTAGGGACCATTCCTGTCAAACTAATCTGATAAGCTTCTATGAAGAGGTAAATTCCGGACTGGACCAAGGACACGCAGTGGACGTAGTGTATATGGACTTTTCAAAAGCTTTTGATACGGTGCCACACAAAAAGTAGGTACATAAAATGAGAATAATGGGGATAGGGGAAAATATGTGTAAGTGGGTTAAGAACTGGCTCAGGGATAGGAAACAAAGGGTGGTTATTAATGGAGCACACTCGGACTGGGTCGCGGTTAGCAGTAGGGTACCGCAGGGGTCGGTGTTGAGCACGCTTCTTTTTAACATATTTATTAATGACCTTGTAAGGGGCATACAGAGAAGAATTTCAATATTTGCAGATCACAATAAACTCTGCAGGGTAATCAATACAGAGGACAATTTTATATTACAGGAGGAAATATGTTAACTAGAAGTTTGGGCTGATTAATGGCAAATGAGCTTTAATGGGGATAAATGTAAGGTCATGCACTTGGGCAACTGAAAAAAAATGTATAATTATGTGCTTAATTGTATAATACTGGGAAACACTGTCACTGAAAAAGACCTGAGCGTATGGGTGGATGACAAATTCACACTTAGGGGCCAGTGTCAGGCAGCTGCTGCAAAGGCAAATAAAATAATGGGATGCATTAAAAGAAGCATAGATGCTCATGAGGAGAACATATTTTTACCTTTATACAAGTCACTAGTGCCACCACATTTAGAATACTGTGTACAGTTCTGGTCTCCTGTATATAAGAAAGACATAGCTGAACTAGAGCGGGTGCAGAGAAGAGCGACCAAGGATATTAGAGCACTGGGGGGTCTGCATTACAAAGACAGGTTATTACTAGTGATTGAGCACTAAAATGCTAGGGTGCTCGTTGCTCGGGTCCAGCAAATTGCAGTACTCGGGTACTCGACCAGAGCAACAAGCCCAATGTAAGTCTATGGGAAACCCGAGAATTTTTACCGCGACCCCCCCGGGGGTCCTTTTAAGGTCTACAAACATCTGAAAATGATGGAAACACTGCTCAAATGACACAGGAACATCATGGGGATCGCCCCTGGAAGCATTTCTGACTCCTAGGTCACAGCTGAAAGCAATGTTGTCAGAGTTTCATGCCATTTTTACAGGTGCACCAAGAAACAAACAAAACCAAAATGGATTTTGCTGGGAAATATGTTAAGCTATATCCTTTCCAGGCTAATGACTTGTATGTAAGGCAAAATAATTTACCCAAGACCAAAATGTTCCTCTACCGCTTGGGCTATGTTCACATGCAGCGATTTTGATGTGTTTTTCAACTTTAACATTGCTTTCAACCAATAGAAATGCATTCACTGAGAAATGTCATTGTAGCATTTAACAATCCTAGCTGGCCATGTGGTATGTGACACATAAGGAGACACATCTTGTTTCATTTACGAAGGAGGGACTCTTAAAGTCACAAAGCCTATTTTTAGAGGGGCATCAGGAGGCATTAATATTCTTAAAGTGCCATTATTAAACAGTGGGTCTCCTATGCTATCAATGCCTATGCAGTGAGTGGTTGGGCTGCCAAGAATTACAACGCACCTCAATACCCCTTTCACAAGAGGTACAGGAGGGTTTCCTTAAAAAATGTTGTATTGAATGCAAGGCCTGCGCTGCTATCAAATCATGTGCACCCAATAAGCCTTTGAACCCAGGTACTGGATGGCCACAGAAAAACCCACTTCACAGTTTTCAGTTGGTCCTGCCATACAGTTTCCGTATGCATTGAATGCAATTGCCGCCTTGACCCAAATTTGCACGCACCCCAATCCCCCCTTGGAAGAAACATGGAGGAGGGCCTCATAAAAAAATGTCGCATTACAAAGGAGCGGGTCTCCTAGAATAGTAATGCCCATACACTAAGTGTATGGGCTGACAAACATTTTCCCTTGGGGGTCCATTTTTGAATCAATTTTTTATGGGGATCATAGACTCCCTTGCCAAAAAATTGACTGGCTGTAGCAGCACGGAACACGTTAACCCTGTGTCACATCTTTGCTGCCACCGCAGCTCCTTGCGCTCTGTCATACTCTAGAGGTAGAACTATGTTTTTGATTGATGGAAAGGGTTTTAGTCCTGAGGAGAGGTCCTGGGAGCCTCGTGAGAACATCCAGGCTCCTTGAATTTTGGCTAGGTTTCTTTCTAGCATAAGACGGGGGGCGTAAAGAGGGGGTACTGTCACATCCTTGCTGCCGCTGCCGCTTCCCGCACCCTGTCCTACTCACGTGTCTTTGGCTTCCCAGCGCGCCTCCTCTGTTGATGCCTGGCATCTTCTCCTCTGCTCTCGCTCCCGGTCTCTGCCTCTCATCGTCTACGCGCGCACGCTGGGTTCAGCGCTGCACGCGCACTTTTCTGAGAGTGTTCCTGCTTTCCTTTCCTGTACTCTCTTTTCCTTTGGAGGACTCCAACCCGGAAGCACTACTTTGCGCAGGCCTTATTACCCTGCCCCTTCCTCCTTACTTTGCCTTGTGTTCATTTGTGCTCCACAAGTGATTCTGGCCGCACCATTGTTTCTGTGTTCCTTGACCTGACCTAGTGCTTCTACCCATTCTCCTTCTAGCTCCTGTTCATGTACTCCGTCCTGTCTGTTCCTTCTGGGTCCTGTCTGCTAGTCCGTAACCACCGCTCAGTCCTTGTTCCTGCCTCCAGTCTGCCTGTCCTCATCTTCCATCCGGACTGCGTTTTCCGCTAGTCTAACTCCTCTGTTCTGTTCGTTCCCTCGGAGTCCTGTCTGCCAATACATGTCCTGCTTCTTGTCCACTCTGTCTTCCAGCTGCCGTGGCGATAGTCTTTCATGGGTCTGCCCCTAATGCTCCCTGTATAAGGGGTGGTTCATCTGGTCAGCTCGCCCATGGGAGGATCGTTGTCACGGTCCAGTGGGTCCACCCCTTCGTACCTTCGGTTGCGTCCGCATCACAGTAACACAAGGCCATGGACCCCGCTGGTGTCTCCGCTACCCAAAAGGAACTACTTTTCCTATGGGAGAACCAGACTAGGATCATGTACTTTTCAAAAACTATGGAGTCCCGTCTCTCGGCTTTAAAGTCCTCTGATCCTGGCAATGCCTCTCAGTTGGCTGCTCTTCAGCAGGAACTCGCCCAGAAACGGAACACCTAGTCCCTTATTCTGAATATTATGGCCTCGGTGGATAACTGGCTCCTTTCTCTCCAGACTTCCGCCTCCGCTCCTGTCCAGGCCTCTGCTCCGCATTCCTCACCCCGTGTGGCCAGACCTCCACGGTATGGTGGAGATCCTAAACTATGTTGTGGGTTTCTCAATCAGTGCCAGTTACATTTTGAATTGTCACCGCTATTTTACCCCACTGACCGAGCTAAGGTGGCTTTTGTGGTCTCCCATTTGGAGGGTGAAGCATTGGCGTGGGTGAATCCCCTCTGGGAGCGTGATGATCCTCTAGTTTCCCAGCTCACTCCCTTCTTATACACCTTATTCAATGAGCCCAGTCATCTGGTCTCTACAACGGAGTCCCTCTTCAACCTCCACCAGGGCACTAGCTCAGTTGGTCAGTATGCCATTCGATTCCGTATGATCTCCTCTGACCTGGGCTGGAGCAATGAGGCTTTGGTGGGAGCTTTTTGGCGAGGCCTGTCTTCTCGTATTAAAGATGAGCTGGCTGGTCGAGACACACCCACCTTATTGGAAGATCTAATTTCACTGGCAACTACCATAGATTTACGCTTACAAGAGCGCTCCCGCGAAGTTACTAGAGAGAGAGGACCTCTTTGTTTGTCCTCAGCTATGCGTGGTTTCTCCTGTTAGCCTAACCTCTTTGCACCGGGTAAGACTTTTGTTTCTATGAAGAATTGACAACGTGTTTTGCTGTGGGATCATACTTCTAAACTTACTAGTCATGCTGGTCTCAAAAAGGCTCTCATTCTGGTGTCTCGTTATTACTGGTGGCCGACTCATTCGCAGGATGTTCGAAGTTTCTTAGCCTCGAGTCCTTCTTGTGCCAAGAATAAAGTTCCTAGACAGTTACCTTCTGGTCTTCTTCATCCCCTTCTGGTTCCTTCTACTCTGTGGCAACACATTGCAATGGATTTTATTACTGATCTGCCTCGTTGCTCTGCTTGCACCGTCATCCTCATGGTCGTGGATCGATTCTCTAAGATGGCTCACTTCACTGGATTACCTTCGGCACCTGAGTTGGCGAAGATTTTTGTCCACCATATTTTTCGTATTCATGGATTACCACAACATATCTTTTCTGACAGGGGAGTCCATTTCACTGTTCGCTTCTGGAAAGCTCTCTGTAAGTCTATGAACATCTCACTTGGCTTCTCTTCGGCCTACCATCCGAAGACTAACAGTCAAGTGGAGCATATGAATCAGATCTTGGTAACTTACCATTTCTCCAATGCTCATCAGAACAATTGGTCAGATTTACTACCGTGGGCTGAATCTGCTTATAATATTCATACCAGCAAAGCTTCCACCAAGTCTCCATTTTTGAATCGTCTACTGTCAACAACAGGTCTTCCTCTACCGGTTCCTCCTGTCTCTACTGTGCCAGTGGCTGATCTTATCTCTAGAGAGTTCTCCAGGGTCTGGCAGGGGACCAAGTCTACTCTCGAATTAGCATGGGATAGGATGAAGAGGCATGCGGATAAAAGGCATCTCGATTCTCCTCTATACCATCCTGGTGATAAGGTATGGTTATCTTCTAAATTTATCCGTCTTAAAGTTCCTTCACGCAAGCTGGGTCCCCAGTATATTGGGCCTTTCAAGGTTTTGACTCGCATTAATAATGTCTCTTACAAGCTAAGGGTACCCACCTCTCTTCCCAATTCCTTTCACGTGTCCCTTCTAAAACCAGTGGTGTTTAATCACTTCCATGCTTCAACTCTTCATTCCCCTTCGCCTGTGTTCGCGGATGATGTCTTTGAGGTTTGAAGTTAAGGATATTCTCGCCATGAAAAAACTTAGAGGTAGAATTATGTTTTTGATTGATTGGAAGGGTTTTAGTCCTGAGGAGAGGTCCTGGGAGCCTCAAGAGAACATCCAGGCTCCTCGAATTTTGGCTAGGTTTCATTCTAGCATAAGACAGGGGGGCATAAAGAGGGGTACTGTCACATCCTTGCTGCCGCCACCGCTTCCTGCACCCTGTCCTACTCACGTGTCTTTGGCTTCCCGGCATGCCTCCTCTGTTGATGCCTGGCATCTTCTCCTCTGCGCTCGCTCCCGGTCTCTGCCTCTCGTTGGCTGCACGCACACGCTGGGTTCAGCGCTGCGTGTGCACATTTCTGAGAGCGTTCCTGCTTTCCCTTCCTGTCCTCTCTATTCCTTTGGAGGACTCCAACCTGGAAGCACTACTTTGCACTGGCCTTATTACCCTGCCCCTTCCTCCTTACTTTGCCTTGTGTTCATTTGTGCTCCACAAGTGATTCTGGCTGCACCATTGTTACTGTGTTCCTTGACCTGACCTTGTGCTTCTACCCATTCTCCTTCTAGGTCCTGTTCATGTACTCCATCCTGTCTGTTCCTTCTGGGTCCTGCCTGCTAGTCCATAACCACCGCCCTGTCCTTGTTCCTGCCTCCAGCCTGCCTGTCCTTACCTTCCGTCAAGACTGTTTTCCGCTAGTCCAACCCCTCTGTTCTGTTCATTCCCTCAGAGTTCTGTCTGCCAATACGTGTCCTGCTTCTTGTCCGCTCTCCCTGTCTTCCAGTCTCTCACGGGTCTGCCCCTAACGCTCCCTGTATAGGGGGTGGTTCATCTGGTCAGCTCGCCCGTGGGAGGATTGTTGTCACAGTCCAGTGAGTCCACCCCTTTGTACCTTCGGTTGCGTCCGCGTCACACCCTGGTGATCTAGTAGCAGTGGATGATGAGATGTGGAGGAAGGCCTCATTAAAAACTTGGCCCAATTTAAAGGAGCGGGTCTCCTAGACTTGAAATGCCCATACACTAAGGCCGGGGTCAGACCTAACATATAAAAATACGGTCAGTTTTCTTTATGGCCGAGATAAGCAGAAAAGTTCCTGAACAGTGATCCGTATTCAATGCAAGGATGCGATTTTTTCTCCAAAAAGTATACGTGTGTCATCCGTATGGCATCCTGCAGAATATTCCTATGGCTGCAGACCCCTTAGCTCAACGCACAAATTGAAGTTTGATGCAGCATTGCCCAATCAATGGTCAGATGGCGAAGAAGACACTAACTCAATACAAAATGATCCAGATATAAAAGATTATATCATGGCTTTATCCACAACTGAATGTATAAAAAAATTATTCAAAGACTTTACACAAACAATAAAAGAAGAGATCGCAGATATTAGGAATGATGTCAAAGCCACTCATGATAGAGCGCAAAAACTGGAGAGTAAAACTGAACAGATTATAGCATACGCCAAAAAAGTCACAGAAATTCTGGTAGAAAATCAAAAACAAATGTTTCTGCAGAGACTTCATATAAATGACCTAGAAAATAGAACCCAGAGGAACAACTTAAGAATTAGAGGCCTGCCAGAATCGATCCAAACGACATCTTCAATACGCTGACCGTAATTTTTAACAATATCATCGGTAAAGACAGCGACAATGATCTTGGTATATAAAGAGCACATAGGGTCTACAGACCAAAACCAGCAGGTCCGGAAAGACCAAGAGATATCCTATGCTGCTTTCAAAGCTTCAAAATAAAGGAAAAATTATATAAAAAAGCAAGAGACAGGACAAAATTGAATACGATGAAAATGAGATTCAAATATTCCAAGATCTCACAAAACTGACTCTGGATTTAAGAAGACAACTTCAACCTCTAACACGAGCGGTAAGAAGCAAAAACATTGTCTACTGATGGCTATTTCCATTTGGCTTGTCAATACCCCTAAACAATAAGACTTTGATAGTCAGAACCCCTGATGATCTGCCGATTGCACTCAAGAAGCTGGATCTCACAGACTATGATTGGACAACAGCGGAAGAATTCCTTAATCTGCCACCTCTCCCAAAGCTGGAAAAATGGTCCACAATAACCCCTTCTAAGCCAAAAAAGAAAAGACTAAACAGAAATCCTAAGAAAACATCCAACGGAGACAGGGGAGGCTGAAGTGGGCTGACTTCTTAGGCTTATACGGATACACTGATATACACCTGCCAGAGGTCCTTTCATGATATTTGACTTTGATCTTCTTTCTCCTTCTTCCTCAGTACAACTGTTATTTAATGTTTTTTAAATTGTTCCTTTAGTCTGTTTTTCTTCTGTAGAATACCCATAGTGTTATGCCCCTTTTCCATCTCTCCCTTCCTCCTCCTCTACTGAGGGGGTGGGGAATACAGGGATAATTAGGGTATATTGTTAGTAATTCATACTATAACCTTTTATATGAATATTTTTGATCATGTTCTTAGATATTAAAACATTATATCACATTTATGATTATAACGGTTTAAATCAGACTCACCGGGTGTCTGCTGTCCTCATCTACAAATAGTTACTCACACCCCTAATTAATTCTAAGCTGCATATATCCCTAGGTCCATGCCCCCACTGGTCTAGGTACTAATCCTTAGCAACTGCCATCAACTCCCCAACCAGCTGCAAAAACCTCTTTGGTTACAATTAAAATCCAAGAGAAAGTTGCTCGGGATCAGTAACAAATCCCCAATGTTCATTTTAACCCTATACAATCCCATCCTATCCCTAAGTCCTGCTAAAAAAGTAAACCATATTACAAAGTGCCTCTCTTAAAGTTTAATTGACTAATTTAAATATTACCACTTTTAACGTAAACGGTATCAACATCCCACAAAAATGGTCACAAATTATAAACTACTTGGGAAAAAATAAAATAGATATTGCATTGCTCCAAGAAACGCACTTTAAGCAAACATATACACTTATCACTAACAATAAAACTTTCACCAAATGGTTTAACGCCAACTCCCCAATAAAAAAAATAAAGGTGTGTCTATAATTATAAATAAGAGATTCCGTTTCGTACTTCAAAACGTCATATGTGACACTGATGGGAGATATATATTTTTAAAGTGTATGATTTACAATGAAACGTTTTCTCTTGTCAACATATATGCACCCAATAGCAACCACCATCTATTCTTCAAGAAGATATTCAACACTCTAGACAACTTTGCTGAAGGACAAATAATATTAGGAGGCGACTTCAACATTCTGCTACATCCCTCTTTAGACATCTCAGGCAATCACTCTGCAATCCCTATTAAAACAATTAAATATATCAAAAAATCATTATCATCTAGACTACTGATAAATGCATTCTACCAAAGATTATTACTTTTTCTCTCAGTTCATAAAATATATTCACGAATTGACTACTTGTTCCTCCCTCATCACCTACTTAATACCATCAGCAAAACTTCTTATGATATAATCCTCTAAACTTGGGCCATACTCCCCTATTTCTTGAAACAATTATTGAATCACATAAAAAAAACTAAATTGGAAACTTAACAATAACCTAATTAAGAAAAGCATCTCACAAGAATATGTAGCCACAGGCATCAAGAACTTCTTCACAGAAAATTGCCCACATGGCAAGTTTAATTCAAACACCTGGGAGACCCACAAAGCGGTACTTAGGGGACTCCTTATTGAATTAGGCTCCAGAACAAAAAAAGAAAAAGAAAAGGAGATACTACTAAAATTATCCCAAATAAAAAAAATAGAAGAAACACATAAATTAACACAACTACCCTCGCTAGAGAAAGACCTCTACAACTTTAGAATTGAACTAAAAGCTCTGATTAATCAGAAATTTGAGAAATCTATTTCATATTCTCATTTTAAAAACTATTTGTCAGTAAATAAATGCGGCAAAAACTCAGCAAACTCTATTAAAAAACAAATTAACTCTACTCACATACTTAAAATAAAAAATAATAAAGATCAGATGCTCCACAGAACGGAAGACATTGCTAAGACCTTTTCAGACTTCTATTCAAACCTATATAATTCAAATACTAAACATACAGGTCCTTCTCAAAAAATTAGCATATAGTGTAAAATTTCATTATTTACCATAATGTAATGATTACAATTAAACTTTCATATATTATAGATTCATTATCCACCAACTGAAATTTGTCAGGTATTTTATTGTTTTAATACTGATGATTTTGGCATACAACTCCTGATAACCCAAAAAACCTGTCTCAATAAATTAGCATATTTCACCCGTCCAATCAAATAAAAGTGTTTTTTAATAACAAACAAAAAAACCATCAAATAATAATGTTCAGTTATGCCCTCAATACTTGGTCGGGAATCCTTTGGCAGAAATGACTGCTTCAATGCGGCGTGGCATGGAGGCAATCAGCCTGTGACACTGCTGAGATGTTATGGAGGCCCAGGATGCTTCAATAGCGGCCTTAAGCTCATCCAGAGTGTTGGGTCTTGCGTCTCTCAACTTTCTCTTCACAATATCCCACAGATTCTCTATGGGGTTCAGGTCAGGAGAGTTGGCAGGCCAATTGAGCACAGTAATACCATGGTCAGTAAACCATTTACCAGGGGTTTTGGCACTGTGAGCAGGTGCCAGGTCGTGCTGAAAAATGAAATCTTCATCTCCATAAAAAGTTGTTGTACAATTTGTTCTGAGTACGCTGATACCCCATATGTGGGGGTAAACCACTGTTTGTGCGCATGGCAGAGCTCGGAAGGGAAGGAGTGCCATTTGAGTTTTCAATGCAAAATTGACTGGAATTGAGATGGGTGTAAAGATTATAAGGGATAACTCAGGAGACTATTTGCATGGAACAAGACAACTACAGGAGAAAGTTTTATAAGTGGTAAAGTCTATATTATCACATGGTGATTCAAACAGGTGCAGAGAGAAACTCAAGTCCACAACACTTGGTGTAAATAGTAAACGCAGCTTAACAGTCTATAGGAAACTTCAGAGGAAAATGCAATCACGCAGAAAGTCTATGAAGCACAATTATTCTTGAGGATACTTGACACGAATAAGTCCTTGGTAGGGTTGAGCGAAACGGGTCGGCCATTATCAGAAGTCGCCGACATTTGGCAAAGTCGGGTTTCATGAAACCCGACCCGACCCCTGTGTGGGGTCGGCCATGAGGTCGGCGATCTTCTGAATCTGGTATCGGAATTCCGATACCGAGTTCCGATATGTTTGCGATATCGGGAATCGGTATCGGAATCCATATTTAAGTGTAAAATAAAGAATCAAAATAAAAAATATTGATATACTCACCCTCGGACGCGCCCTGGTACTAACCGGCAGCATTCCTTCCTAAGAATGAGCGCGTGAATGACCTGCGGTGACGTCGCGGCTTGTGATTGGTCGCGTGAGCGGTCACATGGGCGGTCGCGACCAATCACAAGCCGCGACATCATCTAAGGTCCTTCACGCGCTCATTCTTAGGAAGGAAGGCTGCCGGAAAGAAGCAGGGTGCGTCCGAGGGTGAGTATATACCTAATAGGAATATACTCACCCTCGGACGTGCCCTGCTTCTTTCCAGCAGCCTTCCTTCCTAAGAATGAACGCGTGAAGGACCTTAGATGACGTCGCGGCTTGTGATTGGTCGCAACCGCCCATGTGACCACTCACGTGACCAATCACAAGCCGCGACGTCACTGCAGGTCATTCACGCGCTCATTCTTAGGAAGGAAGGCTGCCAGTTAGTACCAGGGCGTGTCCGAGGGTGAGTATATCAATATTTTTTATTTTGATTCTTTATTTTACACATTAATATGGATCCCAGGGCCTGAAGGAGAGTTTCCTCTCCTTCAGACCCTGGGAACCATAGTATCCCATTGCACTGCATTGGGTTTCGTGTTTCGGCCGACCCCGACCCCGACTTTTTTATAGGATCGGCCGATTTCACTCAACCCGACTTTTGAGAAAGTCGGGTTTCGTGAAACCCGACCCGATCCTATAAAAATAAAAGTCGCTCAACCCTAGTCCTTGGTAGTCCAAACACAGATATGCTTATAAGGCAGTTCAAATAATATCTTAGCACAACCAGGGAGGCCTGGGTAAAAGTCTCAGGTTTAAGCAGAGCAGCAACAGCTTACATGTCCAGCAAATGCAGATGGAAACAAACACAAGCAGCCAGATGGAGGATTACTGGAAACCGATGTATGCAGCAGAAACTCAGAGCAGAGTAGCAGGATCTCCACACAGGTTCACAGGAGCAGGTGCAGGTGCGGAGGTGGCACAACACATCCCTGGAAGGTATTAGGAGATACAGGCTTTAGTAAAGATACATGAAAAACTGGGTGTACCTTCATAGTCCTAGGCAGCTTCAGACGGCAGGCCACAGAGCTCACAATACCGTTGATCTTGAAAGGGCCAATGAATTTCTGTCCAAGTTTTTGTGAAGGAACGTTTAACTTCAGATTCTTAGTTGATAATCACACGGAATCTCCTACCTTGAACATGGGTGCAGGTTTACGGAATCTATCAGCCGATCTCTTATAACGTTCTTGAGCCGTGGTCAGGGATTCCTTCAGAACCTCCAGATTTTGCCTCATCTCAGTCAGCCTTTTCTCAACTGCTGGAAACGGAGAATTAATCGGAGACCTAGGTAAGATACATGGATGATAACCCAGATTGGCAAAGAAAGGAGTGAACTTAGTGGAGGTGCTCTGAGAATTGTTGTATGAAAATTCAGCTAACGGCAGTAATTCCAACCAATCATCTTGGAGATGGCTAACATAGCATGTTAGGTATTGTTCCAATGTCTGGTTGGTACGCTCAGTCTGACCATTTGTCTGGGGATGGTAAGCGGAAGAGAGACAGACATTAATATTGAGTGCAGAGCAAAACCCCTTCCAGAATCTTGAAGTGAACTGTACGCCACGGACAGAGATGATCTCATCCGGGACCCCATGCAGCCGGAAGACATTCTGAATAACCAAGTTCACTGTATCCTTAGCTGAGGGGAGGCCGGTGCATGGAACAAAATGAGCGGCTTTAGTCAGGCGATCAACTACTACCATGATCGTATTCATGCCCCCCGATGTAGCCACAATAAAGTCCATTGATATAGACCCCCAAGGTCGGAACGGAACAGGTAAAGGTTGCAGGAGACCCAAAGGTGCCACACGAGGAGTCTTGTAACGAGCACATACCTCACAAGAGTGAACATAGTCCTTAGTATCCTTCAGGCAAATTGGCCACCAGAAAAATTGGCTTAGGAATTCTTGTGTCTTCTGTACCCCCCTGTGACCAGCCAACTTGGAGTCATATACCAACTTGAGGATCTGCAGACAGACGGTCTCAGGGACGTAGATACGTCGATCTCTGAACCACATGCCACCCTTAAAGACAAGATTAATATCAACAGGTGGGTTGGCCAGAAATACATCACCGTCATAAGCCTCCCTGCACTTCTTCCACAAGTCCTGATCGTGGATAACTCCGATGAAATTGGCATCAGATAGAATGGTCTTGGACGGGGCTCCAGGTACAGAATCCGCAGCATGGATTCGGGATAAAGCATCAGCCTTCCCATTACGAGAACCTGGATGGTACGAGATAACAAAATTAAATTGATTTAAAAATAAATTCCAAAGAGCCTGACAAGGAGAAAGACATCTAGCGGATCTGAGGAACTCTAAATTGCGATAGTCAGTAAGCACTACGATCTGTTGTGCAGCTCCTTGCAGATGATGCCTCCATTCCTTGAAAGCCGCAATATTAGCCAGCAATTCCTTGTCTCCCACATCGTAATTCTTCTCTGCTGAGGTTAGTCTATGGGAAAAGAAAGCACAAGGATGTAGCAGACCCTTCTCTCCAGTTCTTTGGGAGAGAATAGCCCCCAAAGCATTATCAGAAGCGTCCACCTCCACAATGAAAGAAAGTGTTGGATCTGGGTGTATCAACAGCGGTGCTGAGGTGAAACAGATCTTAAGCCGATCAAAAGCTTCTTGAGCCTGTGATGACCATTTAAAGGGCTTTTCCTTCTTTGTCAAGGAAGTAATGGGACGGACAATATCAGAAAAATTTTGAATAAAACGTCTGTAGAAATTTGCAAAACCAATAAAACGTTGGACCTCCTTAACGTTCTTGGGTACCGGCCAGTCAAGGATAGCCTGAATCTTGCCAGATTCCATGTTCAGCCCCTGGGGAGAGATGATATAACCAAAGAACTGTATCTCAGAACGATGGAACTCGCATTTCTCCAGCTTGATATACAGATGTTTCTCTTTCAGACGTCTTAAAACAGCCTTGACATGTTCTTCATGTTCCTGTAGAGAGTCAGAAAACATTAGAATATCGTCCAAATAGATCACCACAAACTGGTCCAACAAATCTCTGAAAATGTCATTAGCAAGGTGTTGAAACGTTGCAGGGGCATTATAAAGCCTGAAGGGCATCACGAGATATTCAAAGTGTCCATACCGGCATCAGAATGCTGTCTTCCACTCATCCCCTGGACGAATACACACCAAATTATAAGCCCCACGAAGATCCTGTTTAGAGAACACATTAGCATGGCTCTTTCCAGTAATTCGGGAATCAGAGGCAAAGGGTAACGATTCCGTATGGGTACCTTATTGAGCTCTCGATAGTCCGCACAGGGTCTCAGGGATCCATCCTTCTTTTTAAAAAAAAAAATATAGGTGCCCCTGCTGGTGAAGAAGGACATATGAAGCCTTAGGCCAGATTTTCATCAATATGCTGCTTTAAAGCTTGAAGCTCAGGTGCCGCCAAAGGATATAAGTTACCAAAAGGAATAGCTGCCCCAGGAGGCAACTCAATGGGACAGTCATAATGCCTGTGTGGAGGAAGCTGATATCCATTCTTCTTGTCACAGATGTCAGAAAACTCTTTGACTCGGGGACAGCTTCAATTAATGCTAAGTTGCTCCTTGTTGGAAAGATAATTTTCTTGGTCTCCCAGTTGATAGTTGGTTTCTGAGAACGCAGCCAAGGGATGCCTAAAATCACAGGAAAATGAGAAATTAACAAGAAATAGAGTTGCTCTTGATGATTAGGCTCCAACAAAATCTCAAGGGGTGCGGTCTCCTGATCCACAGGCCCGGAGATTAAAGGTGACCCATTCACTCTTTCCATGGTAATTGGAGAGGCTCTTTGCTGAATTGTAATACCATGTTCCTTGGCAAACGCGATATCCATAAAATTGCCACCTGCACCAGAGTCAATCATAGCTGCACTGGAAATCCACTGTCCTGAACACAGGATCTTAATTGGGAGAGAACAGTGAGAGTTCTTTTCATTTAGCTCCTAGACTGATGAAGTCATAGAAAGTGAATGGAATACAGCATTTAAAGGCAGGCTACATTCAGAGATGTCAGATTCATCATCATAGTTGTCATACTCCCCTACTGCTGCTAGCACCTTGTTGGGACTCTTGGGACAGTTGATTAGAAAGTGGCCAGACTGGCCGCAGTAGAAACATAGACTTTCTCGAAGGCGATGCTCCCGGCGCTCATTACTCTCGCGCCTCTGAACGGAATCAATTTGCATGGGCACCTCCTCCACCTCCCGAGATGTTTTACCTACAGGCTCTTTGGAAGGAAGGGAAAAGTTAGATATACGGTTAAAGGCAGCAAACTTCTCCTGCCTACGCTCAGTAAGGCGAATGTCAATGCGCACACAATACTGTATAAATGTTTCTAGCTCTTGTGGTGATTCAAAGCGAGCTAATTTATCCCTTACAATGCTAGACAGACCCCTTTTAAAAATAGGTAATTGTGCATAACTGTCCCAATTAGTATCTACTGCTAATCTCCTGAATTCAGTAGCATACTCAATAACAGAACGTTTAGCCTGGCGTAAAGACAATAAAGCAGATTCAGCGGTTGCACGGCGATTAGGGTCATCAAACATTAATGCCATAGCGGCCAAAAAATCATCCAAATTATTTAACCGCGGGTCACGAGACTAAATCATCGGATTCGCCCAGGCGAGCGCTCAGCAGCATTATTACACACAATACTTTGGATCTCACAAGGATGGTCACACACTCACAAAGATGGTGTTAGGGTTCGAGTTCCCACCTCTGCACATGGGGAATCTCGAGTCATCTCCGCTGCAGTCTCCCTTTCTTCTCCTGCCGCAGTGGAGCCTGCTCAGCAGAGACGTCGGTCCCAGTGTCTTGCTCAGTCCCACTCTGTACAAAGAGTTACTGCTGCTTTTCCTGCTTCTACCATTAAAGTCAGTGCTGGGCAGCGGCGAGCAGATGCTTCTGGGACTAAGTCCTGCTCTTCTCGTTCTGAGTAAGATCTCTCAGTGGAGATCGAGGGTCACATGGTCAGATACTGCAGCTAAGTCCATTGGTCCTTTCAGGATGGTCCTGTAGGTGCTAGCACTAAGTCCTGCTTGGCACACACTGAGCATGCCCAGGGCAAGATCTCTCAGTGGAGATTTAGGGTCACATGCTCAGGTATGGCAGCCTCTCATTGGTCCTTCTAGGAAGGTCTTTTACTTGCTGCAGCTATATAAGGCTCGCATGGCCTCACGGCCATGCGCTAGTATTGCTTTCATTTATGTACTTTGCGCCAGTGTGGTCTTGTATGAGTGTGTTCAGGGACCCGGCTGAAATAAGCCCCTAGAATGCTGGCACCTCCGGCGAGGAGTTCGTATGCTTGTGTGTTCAGGGACCTGGCTGAAATAAGCCCTTTGAATGCTGCCACCTCCGGCGAGGAGTTTCGTGTGCGTGCAAGACCACTGACTGCTCTTGTTTGGACAGTTAGCCTGTTCCCCTGTGGAGTCTAACAGGGCACAGCGCTTTGAGTTCACGGCTGCTCTGTGAAGTAACAGAGTTACCTAACACTGCCATTAGTTCCGCTATTTGCTAGCAGCAGGTTCTCCTGCACGGTGGACCCCGGGCTGCGAACACACCTTGTTGTGAATTCTGTTGTGGGTTCTGCTCTTGGGCTCCCTCCGGTGGTTGTAAGTGGTAGTGCTGCTGTTTGTCCTTCACAAAAGTCATCAGCTGCTTCATCTTTGGACGGGGATATTTAGTCTGGCTCCTTCCTTTAGTGAGTGCCAGTTGTCCATTGTTTTCTAGGGATCCACATCTCTGCTTGGTTTCTCCTTCTGGATTGTCCAAATCATCAAAGATAAGTCCTGGCTCTGTTTTTGCAGTCCACATGCGGTGGACTTAATAGTTCTGTGAATTGCTATGTTTTTTTCTTGTCCAGCTTTGTCTGTGTAAAGATTTATTCATCCAAGTTGGAAGCTCTGGAGTCACAGAGTTACCCTCCATGCCTTTAGTTAGGTGTGAAGATTTTTGTATTCTCTGTGGTGGATTTTGTAGTATTTTTTATACTGACCGCACAGTACTCTGTCCTGTCTTTTCTTTCTAGGTAGCGTGGCCTCCTTTGCTAAATTCTGTTTTCAGTCTGCGTTTGTAATTTCCCTCTCCTCTCACTGTCAATATTTGTGGGGGGCTGCCTTTCCTTTGGGAATTTTCTCTGAGGCAAGATAGTATTCCTGTTTCTTTCTTTAGGGATAATTAGTCCTCCGGCCGTGACGAGGTGTCTAGGGAGTGACAGGAACATCCCACGGCTACTTCTAGTTGATGTGTTAAGTCCAGGGTCTGCGGTCAGTATAGAGGCCACCTACTCCAGAGCTCATCCATGCTGCTCCTAGGCCACCAGTTCATAACAGTACAACTGGCCAACAATGAGTTAACCGCATCTCAAAAGAAGGAAAAGAAAGTGCTGAGCCATTTTTTTTTCTGTACTCTGTTGTGTTCTTTTTTCCCTCTTCACTTCTGGGTGGCTCAGGAGTTAGGCATTGACATGGATGTTCAGGGACGTGCTTCTCGGGTGGATCATCTTGCTGCTAGAGTACAGGGTATTTCTGATTATATCGTGCAGACTCCTGTTTTAGAGCCTAGAATTCCTACCCCCGATCTGTTCTTCGGGGACAGGTCCAAATTTTTGAGCTTTAAAAATAACTGTAAATTGTTTTTTGCTCTGAAGCCCCGTTCCTCTGGTGATCCCATCCAGCAGGTAAAAATTGTCATTTCTCTGTGGCGTGGTGACCCGCAGGATTGGGCATTTTCCCTGGAATCTGGGAATCCGGCCTTGCTTAATGTAGACACCTTTTTTCAGGCACTTGGGTTATTGTATGATGAACCTAACTCTGTAGAGCATGCTGAGAAAACACTTTTGGCACTGTGTCAGGGTCAAGAAGCGGCAGAGTCATATTGCCAGAAATTCAGAAAATGGTCTGTGCTTACTAAGTGGAATGAGGATGCTTTGGCGTCAATTTTCAGAAAGGGTCTTTCTGAATCTGTTAAAGATGTTATGGTGGGGTTCCCCACGCCTGCAGGTCTGAGTGATTCTATGTCTCTGGCCATTCAAATTGATCGGCGCTTGCGTGAGCGCAGAGTTGTGCACACTATGGCGTTGTCTTCCGAGCGGAGTCCTGAGCCTATGCAGTGTGATAGGATTGTGTCTAGAGCGGAACGCCAAGGATTCAGACGTCAGAATAGGTTGTGTTTTTACTGCGGCGATTCTGCTCATGTTATTTCTGATTGCCCTAAGCGTGCCAAGAGAATCGCTAATTCTGTTACCATCAGTACTGTACAACCTAAATTTCTGTTATCTGTGACCCTGATCTGCTCATTATCGTCATTCTCTGTCATGGCATTTGTGGATTCAGGCGCCGCTTTAAATTTAATGGCCTTAGAAATTGCCAGACGTTGTGGTTTTTCCTTACAGCCTTTGCGGAGTCCTATCCCTTTGAGGGGGATTGATGCTACACCATTGGCTAAAAATAAACCTCAGTTTTGGACACAGTTGGCCATGTGCATGGCGCCAGCCCATCAGGAAGATTGTCGCTTCCTGGTGTTACATAATTTGCATGATGCTGTTGTGCTGGGGTTTCCATGGTTACGGGTACATAATCCGGTGTTGGATTGGAGATCTATGTCTGTGACTAGTTGGGGTTGTCAGGGGGTTCACGATGATGTTCCTCTGATGTCGATTTCCTCCTCCCCCTCTTCTGAAATTCCTGAGATTCTGTCAGATTTCCAGGATGTTTTCGATGAGCCCAAGTCCAGTTCCCTTCCACCGCATAGGGACTGCGATTGTGCTATTGATTTGATTCCAGGCTGTAAGTTTCCAAAGGCCGACTTTTCAACCTGTCTGTGCCTGTGTGATAGAAATATATATATCATGTAGATCTCACTTGCATGTATACTCCTCTATAATCAAATATATACTTATATGCTCACAGCTAATATATATATTATAATCAATGGTTTAAAATGGCTGACACGAACTGAACTGATATAAGCCTGATATAACCCAGACAGATCATATGGGGTTTTCCACCCCTAAAAGCAGAACAGAGTCAGATGTTTGGTGACTGCTGGTCAGGTGTCTCCACTTTGTCCTAGACAGAGAACTCGAGTTTAGTTGCTTGATCAGCAGTCATATGAGCATTAATCACAATATTCCATATATGTTTAGATAACCAATGACAGAGGAGCTAGACAATATGGTAATTAACTAACCACCACTGACAACCCCTAACAACTCCTTTCTATGTGAAAATATAAAACTATGTATGTACAATAAAGTATCAGTATTGATAGAATGTTGTTCTGTCACAGTTGTGTACAGTCCATTCTTGATGAGCGCTCAAAATACTCAGTCTAATTGGGAGCGGCCACAGCACACACAGGGATATATTTATCCAACCCTAATATTTCCATAACAGAATGGCGCCCAACGGCTCGGATGAAACGCACGGGATCCTTCTGACCGGAGATACGGAAGTTGTAGCGTGGCCTGGCACAGGGGCAGGAGACTGCGCAGCTCCATAAGTAAGGTAAGAAAATGTTATCATCTTACCTGAAAGTCCCCTGTGCCCAGTCCTTGTCTATGCCTCTTGCCGGTCAGATGTGGTCACAAATTCCCAGGTAGTGTAAAAAATCCGTAGCCACGAATCCACCCTGGGAGGTGTCTGCTGTGTACCGTGTATATGTATTTGTGTAAAATCCGAGAGAAGAAGGAAAAAGTGACTTTTGTTTATGGTGGCTGGGTAACAGACAGCAGGAGTTCAAATCGCTGAGTAAGCTATCACAGATTCCCGTGCAAGAGGAAAGGAACAGGTAGTTCCGGAGCAGGTGGCTCCAGAATCCAGGCTCGGATGGTGATAGATTACAGGGGCTGCCACAGATTCCCGTAGCCGGCGGCCAGTCAGGACGACCGGATCAGAGGGTGGTAGATTCCCGGCATATGTGTGCCAGTGCGATTGACAGTTGTCTGTTCCCAGAACGGCCTGCATGTGTCACAGAATTAAAAAGGGCATCTCTCGGATTGTTTATCTGTGTCTGTTTGTGTCATGTACTATTGCCGCTTTAAGGGCATATAACTGTAAAAGAAAGGTTTGTTTTTTTTTTGTTTTTTTTTTTTCCTTCTTTCATGAACTTCCTCTTTTTCAGCTGAGAGCAGAGATGCATTGTAAATCACACTGTCACATCGGGTTTCTTTTTTCTGACTGTTTTCAGCTGCAGTGCTGGCTATGTGTAGCTTTTTTGTGAAGAAGTGAAATTTAAATTGTATCTATCATTTTTGATGTGACATAAGTGTTTTCAGAAACGTGATTTTAGTGACATTTGATATTATTGCAATGGCATACGTGATATCAAAGAGGAAGTGTGTCTCTGACTGCATTTGAGCGCAGAGATTCTAAAAAAAAAAAAAAAGAAGAGGAAAGCCGTTTTAATTTTTAATTTTTTTTTACTCTCTTAAAGGGTCTTTTTCTTTTTGCGGCATTTTAAAGTTATTTTTAATTAAGTTTTCCTCAATCTTCAATCTCTTTACCTTTTTATTTTTTATTTATTTATTTTTGAAGAAAGTTTTTTTTTCCTTACTCTTGTATCAAAGTTTTGAGTTTTTGGTTGTGAACTAAGTTTTTGAAGGTTTTTCTTATCGTTTTGAGTTTTTCTTAGTGTTTTATATACTCATTTTTAGAAGTTTTTTTTAGTACTGTTTTCTTTTCTCATTTTTGTGTGTTTTTCATTTTCATTTTTTGCTTTTGCCATGGGGAATAGAGTGGCCGAGCAACAGGAAAGTCAGTAGATAGTGACAGAATACGAAGGTGTTAAGTATGTGAAGATTTTTGGAAGGTATAAAGTACGTGAAATTCATTAGAATGGCAGACTTCAAGCTGCGGAGTGGCATGACGTAGAAAGGAAAATAAAGGAAGTTAGCTGATGTTAGATTGCTGAATACTAATACATGGTATGAAGTGGCAGCAGAGCTTACATCGTTTAGGTGGTACAGAAAGTTATGTGAGCAAACCAGGAAGTGATTTTTGTGGGTATGAGACGGGAGAATCTGCGCAGTCTGCTTTTAGCAGAATCCATGTTATAGGTAGTTATTTTTGCATAGTATGTGGTGCGCCCCGTCTCTCCCTACAGGGAGAAGGCATAATTGCTCCTCTCTATTATTCTTGTTGTTCTCATCTATCCTCTTTTTTTTTCTCTGTCAGTCTTTTTCTCTCCGCATTCTCTCTCCTTTCTCTCCTCTCTCTCCACATTCTCTCTCTCTCTCTTCCCCTCTCTATCTCTCTCCTCCATACCCTCCATCTTCTCCTCCCTCCTTCTCCACTCCCCCACACCTTTCTCCTTCTTTTCCTTCTCCACACCCATCTCTACTCCCTCTTCTCCTCACCCTCTTTCTCCCCTCCTTCTCTCTCCTCTCTTCTCCTCCCTCTCTCTCCACATTCTATCTCTCTCTCTCTCTCCCCTCCTACTATTCCTTTGTCTCACTCCTCAACCCCTCCCCCTTCTTCATTCTTCCCTCCTTGTTGCCAGCTGGGCCAACGCCCAATTCAAACAATATGGTGCTTACAGAACAAGGTTTCCCTCTATGCCCCTGGCACAGTCCAGCCATTGCCAGTTGTGATATTTGGGGAAAGAAGGTGAAAGCCCCCCCCTACAGTGGGCAGCCCCAGACACATCAGGCAGCAGACAGCTCAGCCCTGGGTGCAGAGGGGGGAGGAATGATATCAGAACGAGCTCACTGACAGATCCTCCGTTACCTCATTTCACAGTCAACAATATTGTAACCCTTAAGATTTTACATGAACTTTGATATCACCATGTATTGATAATGTACAGCTTCTGCACCGGTCAGAGCTGCCTACATTCACACCAACATGAAACTATAAGCCTAATCCATCATAGCTTCAGCAAGGGGGGAGACATCCTCACATAAAAAGCAACTTCTAAGTCCAAAATCAGTCAGTGTACGACCCCAGTACAAGCTATCACAACTATTCCTCTGATGAAGACATGCTGTCTAATACTAGAAAAGAAACCCACAGGCACCAAGAATGCAGGGGCAGATAGAGGCACCACCATTACACTATGTGCACTGCACTTCAAGTCAGGTGACAATAGTCCAGACCCAGGGATGCATCCCATGCCATTTTACCGAAGAGAGTAGCAGAAGCAGCAAACATATGCAGCCAGCTGGAATGATCTCTGGGCCATGAATGAAAATAGAAGCAGGTGATGCACTCTGGCCAATCATGAAGGAACAATTCAAACTTCCAGCAGAATCAGACGTACACGCTTGGGAGTCAGGGCCACAGCTAATTGAACAGCTCAGAGAGTGGGCCAAAGGCAGATTGGCAGGACAAGCCATGACATGAGCCAAGATAAGACAGAGTCTGTAAAGAAGTTTCATTGCAGAGTAATGCAAGTATTCCAAGACTTGGGCTTCACCATTCATGACCAGATACACAGGTCTTTGGGCATGGACTGAGACAGCCAATCAGGAAACCACTGATAGTGGCTAGGCCTGAGAACAGGTCAATAGCAGTGGACTGACCCAGCAAAATGTTTTATGTGCGCCTAGGAGACTGTTTATTGCTAATTGTTGCCGCCATTATAGCACCACAAAGAGCGCAAAGAAGGAAAAGGGTGCCATGCTGCTGAGAACGCCAGAAGGGGAGCCAGAGGTGAAGACGCTACAAAGTGCCAATCGACACACCGGAAGAACCGCTGCAGATTCCAGAGAGGAGACACCGACCTCAATAAGGTTAGCAAAGGGGAGAAGCTATGTCGGAGCAGGGGGAAGAAGTGATGGCAGATGCAGCCGCAGCCCCTGTAATGCCCCAAGACCTTGGGTTGGATGCAGCCGCCGGTCTCATGGCACCCCCGGGCCTCGCCACGAATGCACCTGCAGGCCCCGTCTTACCACCGCAGCTTCAATCAGCAGGCCGGACCCCGCTGGCGCTGCAGTACCCATCATGTTGTCCACAGTAGCCAAAGGGATTGAGTCCCAACCAGGGGTGCAGAAGACAGCCCCTCTCATGGTGACCACTGACCTGGAAGCCCAACCACCCTACAAAGAGAAGAAGTGCCAAGTGTTACATCTGTGGCAAGTTTGGCCATTTCCAGAACCAGTGCAAAGCACCCACGCCCCCGAAGAGACTGGACCCATGCAATCCAAGAGTTGGTCCAGAGAAACAGGTCAAGGAGGAAGTGCAGAAAGCAGTGAAGTACCCCGTCCATAGGACAGAGGCAAGCAAGCCAGGCCCGCAAGACACTATGCTCCTGACATGTAAAACTTCATCTGCAAAACCACTACCTCAAATTACCCTTAAAATGGATGGTGTTGTCAGATCCAAAGTGGTGCAGCCAGAAGTGTGATGACACCTGTGGAACTCACTGATCCCACCTGCCTATCAGAATCCTCTGTGTCTCGCATGAGCATTGATGGTCAAGTCAGACATTCTCAGCTTACAAAGCCACTGAGCATGTGCACTCAGCCAGGACACTCTATCCTGTCCCAGTTTGTGGTGTAAAGGACCTGCCACTCAACCTGCTGGGAGCGAACCTACTGCAGAAGCTGAAGGCAACCACAGTGTTCCAGGAAGATGGGACAGTGACACTTTCTTCATCCCTGACCTGAGAAGAGTCATGCTGGCGGCCCTACAAGAACATTAAACAATCGATGAGGCCTACCCAAGGAGGTACTGGATGTAGTACCAGAAAGTCTATGGTCTAAGGGACCCCAGCACATGAGAAAACCTCAAGTTGCCCCAGTACGGGTGTCACTCAAGCCATGTACCCCGTACCCTCGTAAGGCCCAGGCCAAGCCTAGAGTCAAGCTGCCTCTGACCAACTGAAGGTCTACCTGGAAATAGGAATCATTGTTCCTCGCACATCGCCTTGCAATACCCCGCTTTTCCCCGTCAAGAAAAAGACTGTAAAAGGAGAGCCAGCCAAGTTCAGAATGGTATATAACCTGAGAGCTGTGAATGACGCCACAGTGTTTGAAACTGCAATTATGCCGAATCCGCACATTCTGCTCTCGAATGTGCCTGCCACAGCAAAAGTGTTCACAGTGAACAACCTGGCTAACGTTTTCTCCAGTGTTCCCCTTCACCCGGATGACCAGTTCCTGTTTGCCTTAATGCACCAGGGGGGACACCACACATGGACAGTGATGCCACAGTGGGACCAGAACAGCCCTTCACAGTTCACCAAAGCAATGTCCACAGTTCTCACCAACTGAGTCACAGAACAAGCAGAAGTAACCCTGCTACAATACATGGACAATCTACTCCTTTGTGCAGTTGACTTTGACACGTGTAAAGCCCTTTCCTTGTATCTCCTACTCTACCTGGCGGAGCAGCACTGCAAGATCTCAAAGAACAAAGTCCAGTGGTGTCAGGAAGCGAGTTACGTTCCAGAGACACTGTATTGCTCACCAGGTGAAATACCTGACAGATGACCGGAAGACCACAGTAGAGAAGATGGTTCCTCCAACAACTCAAAAGGTGCTACAGGCCTTCCTTGGTCTAGTTTCGTAGTTGCAGAGCCTGGATCCCTGATGCTTCCATCCTAATGCAGCCTCTGTGTGAATACGTCAGCGTGACCCCGTTCCTCCAGAGAGATGTGGCCTTCAGTTCGTTCAAGAAGTTAAAAGGCTCTGTAGTCTCAGCGCCAGCACTAGGCCTATCTGACTACAAGAAGCCATTCCGTCTCTACTTGATGAGAAGAGAAGGCCTTGCTACTGGAGTCCTGACACAGCTTCAGGGGGGAAAGCAGAGACTTTCGGACTACTTTTCAGCTTGCCTGGATCCAGTTGTAAGGGAAGCCTCTTCCTCCCGCATGAGAGCAGCAGTTGCAGCACACGTCCTCCTGGACAGGACTACTGACATCAGTGGAAAAAACCATTGGAAATCCTGGCTCTGCATGACATCTCAGCAGTCCTCAATCCGCCCACTCTACTCCCACTCCCAAGGGGGGATACAGATACGGATCCTCAGATAAAAAGTCTGATCAAAATCTGCATGATACCTTCTGCAGGGATCTGAATTTGCTCCGGACGGATGACCATGATTGCTTCAGCATCATGCAACAGGAAACAGCAGGACTACCCAAGGTGGCAGAAGAGCCACTGACCAACCCAGAGTTGATCCTCTATGTGGATGGCTCCAGATTCGCAGATGATGAAGGAAGATGTGCAGTGACCAGCAATCAAGAGATCCTGTGGTCCAGAAGTCTGCCGCCCAGTCTGTCAGCCCAGGAAGCAGAACTGATAGCGCTGATGAAGGCCTACCAGATGGCAGAAGACAAGACTGAGAAAATGTATACCGATTCAAGGTACTTGCATGGCATAGCACACGACTTCGGACCCATCTGGGCTGCAAGGGACTTCCTCACAGCAAGCGGAACAACCGTGAAGCATAATGGAGCCATTAAGGACCTGCTGAACACACTTCAACTTCCAAAAGTGGTGACAATGCTAAAAGTCAAAGCGCATGGAAAACTGAACACAGTAGGGGCACGAGGCAACAACATGGCGGATATGGCAACCAAAGAAGCAGTCAAAGGAAGACAATATGGAAAAGTGGAAGAGGTCGTAGAGCCGGACGGCTATTACAGGACGGCTGAAGACAGGAAACCTGACAAGATGACATCCTGGGATCTGCTCAAAAAAGTTGCAAGAGCAAGCCCCAAAGGACAAGAAGGAATGTTGGATGCAGAAGTGAGCAACACATGAAGAAGGAAGGGTATACTAAATGGACTACAAACCCAGTTTACCCCGAAGCATGTACCCTATGGTGGTCCAGTGGGCACATGGGCCCACACACAGATTAAAGACACAGATGAATGATCCGATTGGTGCTTACTACTTCGCTCCAGAAATCTCCACCCTAACAGCCAAGTTCATAAACAGCTGGTCTGACCTGTGGCAAATGCAACCCTGGAAGAATCAAGAAAGTTCCCACTCATCAACTTGCCAGACCACTGTACCCCTTCCAGAGGATCCAGATAGACCACATCCAGATGCCGCCAAGTGGAGGATTCGAATATGCCCTTGTGGTCGTGGACGTGTTCTCAGGATGGCCAGAAGCTTTCCCAGTGAGGAACCAGTCAGCAAAGACTACTGCAAAGAAGCTACTCTCAGAGACGAGATATGCAGCTATGGGGTCCCAGAAGTGATAGAGAGTGACCAGGGACCCGCATTCACAGCAAACCTCACATGAGAGATCTAGTCAGCAGTAGGGTCAGACTTAGGCCTACACACTCCCAATCACACTACTCAGTGTTCAGGCACACTCCCAGAGGCCCAGGAAAGCTGTTACCATATGAAATTTTGTTTGTGTCTAGTCCCAGGTTAGGGGTATCCTTTCCCTCAGCAGCTGATTATGTAATATGATACTTTGTCTGCTTTTGTAATTGAAATCACCAAGAAACTTGCTAACATCCATTCTCGAGTTTTTTTCTTCATTGCCAGATCCAGATTCAGTGTCCGGTATGCACTCCTAGAAGCCAGGAGACTGGGTGTTGGTGAAAAAGCTTGTAAGGAGAACACCACTCGATCCCAGATTTGATGATCCTGCTCAAGTGCTGCTGATGACACCAAACTCTGTGAAACTGGATGGAAGACCCACTTGGATCCACTCATCGCATGGCAAGAAAGCTCCCCTACCAGAAGATGACACCCAAGCCAGAATGATGTCGTGGATGCCCTGCCTGACCGAACAGATGACCTACCTGATAAAGACTACACATCGCTCACTGCACATGCTATTGACTAAGAGACTGATTGCAACGAACCCCCGTTAGGGACAGATCTCCTGACCGCCCATTTGCGAAAAGTCTGTATGGAGTGGGGCACAGGCATTAGGCTTGTGTCAGTTCGCCGACAGCACAAAAGAGTTGCAGCGCTTTGGGACAGGAGGCTAGGATTAGGGCAAGTGATATCTAAGGGGGGCTTGTGATAGAAATATATATATCATGTAGATCTCACTTGCATGTATACTCCTCTATAATCAAATATATACTTATATGCTCACAGCTAATATATATATTATAATCAATGGTTTAAAATGGCTGACACGAACTGAACTGATATAAGCCTGATATAACCCAGACAGATCATATGGGGTTTTCCACCCCTAAAAGCAGAACAGAGTCAGATGTTTGGTGACTGCTGGTCAGGTGTCTCCACTTTGTCCTAGACAGAGAACTCGAGTTTAGTTGCTTGATCAGCAGTCATATGAGCATTAATCACAATATTCCATATATGTTTAGATAACCAATGACAGAGGAGCTAGACAATATGGTAATTAACTAACCACCCCTGACAACCCCTAACCACTCCTTTCTATGTGAAAATATAAAACTATGTATGTACAATAAAGTATCAGTATTGATGGAATGTTGTTCTGTCACAGTTGTGTACAGTCCATTCTTGATGAGCGCTCAAAATACTCAGTCTAATTGGGAGCGGCCACAGCACACACAGGGATATATTTATCCAACCCTAATATTTCCATAACACCTGAACATGCCGCCATGCGGAGCTATGTAAAGGAGTCTTTGGAGAAGGGGCATATTCGGCCATCTTCTTCTCCATTAGGAGCAGGGTTTTTTTTTTGTTGCCAAGAAGGATGGCTCCTTGAGACCCTGTATTGATTATCGCCTCTTGAATAAGATCACGGTCAAATTCCAATACCCTTTGCCTTTGCTTTCTGATTTGTTTGCCAGAATTAAGGGGGCTAGTTGGTTTACTAAGATTGACCTTTGAGGTGCATATAATCTGGTTCGTATTAAGCAGGGTGACGAATGGAAAACTGCGTTTAATACGCCCGAGGGCCATTTTGAGTATCTTGTGATGCCATTCGGACTCTCTAATGCCCCATCTGTGTTTCAGTCCTTCATGCATGATATTTTTCGGAATTATCTTGATAAATTCATGATTGTATATTTGGATGATATTTTGATTTTTTCAGATGATTGGGAGTCTCATGTGAAACAAGTTAGGATGGTATTTCAGGTCCTTCGTGACAATGCCTTGTTTGTGAAGGGGTCTAAGTGCCTCTTTGGAGTACAGAAGGTTTCTTTTTTGGGCTTCATTTTTTATCCATCCTCTATAGAAATGGATCCGGCTAAGGTTCAGGCCATTCATGATTGGATCCAGCCCACATCCGTGAAGAGCCTTCAGAAATGTTTAGGCTTTGCTAATTTTTATCGCCGTTTCTTTGCCAACTTCTCCAGTGTGGTTAAACCCCTGACCGTTTTGACGAGGAAGGGCGCTGATGTAGCTAATTGGTCCTCTGCGGCCGTTTCTGCCTTTCAGGAGCTTAAGCGCCGATTTACTTCTGCCCCTGTGTTGCATCAGCCGGACGTTTCTCTTCCTTTTCAGGTTGAGGTTGACGCTTCTGAGATTGGGGCAGGGGCCGTTTTGTCTCAGAGGAATTCTGATGGTTCCTTGATGAAACCGTGTGCCTTCTTTTCTCGAAAGTTTTCGCCTGCGGAACGCAATTATGATGTCGGCAATCGTGAGTTGTTGGCTATGAAGTGGGCATTTGAGGAGTGGCGACATTGGCTTGAGGGGGCCAAGCACCGTATTGTGGTCTTAACCGATCATAAGAATCTGATTTACCTCGAGTCTGCCAAACGGCTGAATCCTAGACAGGCCCGATGGTCCCTGTTTTTCTCCCGTTTTGATTTTGTTGTCTCGTATCTTCCAGGTTCTAAGAATGTTAAGGCTGATGCCCTCTCTAGGAGTTTCTTGCCTGATTCCCCTGGGATTCTTGAGCCGGTTGGTATTCTTAAGGAGGGGGTGATTCTTTCTGCCATCTCCCCTGATTTGTGACGGGCTCTTCAGGAGTTTCAGGCTGATAAACCTGATCGCTATCCAGCGGGGAAACTGTTTGTTCCTGACAGATGGACTAGTAAAGTGATTTCTGAGGTTCACTGTTCGGTGTTGGCTGGCCATCCTGGGATTTTTGGTACCAGAGATTTGGTTAGTAGGTCCTTTTGGTGGCCTTCTTTGTCACGGGATGTGCGTTCTTTTGTGCAGTCCTGTGGGACTTGTGCGCGGGCCAAACCTTGCAGCTCCCGTGCCAGTGGGTTGCTTTTGCCTTTGCCGGTCCCTGAGAGGCCTTGGACGCATATTTCTATGGATTTTATTTCGGATCTTCCTGTTTCCCAGAGGATGTCTGTTATCTGGGTGGTCTGTGACTGGTTTTCTAAGATGGTTCATTTGGTACCTTTGCCTAAGTTGCCTTCCTCTTCTGAGTTGGTTCCGTTGTTTTTTCAGCATGTGGTTCGTTTGCATGGCATTCCGGAGAATATTGTGTCCGATAGAGGTTCCCAGTTTGTTTCTAGGTTTTGGCGGTTCTTTTGTGCTAAGCTGGGCATTGATTTGTCTTTTTCTTCCGCATTTCATCCTCAGACAAATGGCCAAACCGAGCGAACTAACCAGACTTTGGAAACTTATTTGAGATGCTTTGTGTCTGCCGATCAGGATGATTGGGTGGCTTTCTTGCCATTGGCCGAGTTTGCCCTTAATAATCGGGCTAGTTCTGCTACCTTGGTGTCACCATTCTTTTGTAATTCTGGGTTTCATCCTCGTTTTTCTTCAGGGCAGGTTGAGTCTTCTGATTGTCCTGGGGTGGACTCTGTGGTTGACAGGTTGCAGCAGATTTGGGCTCATGTTGTGGACAATTTGGTGTTGTCTCAGGAGGAGGCTCAGCGTTTTGCCAACCGTCGTCGGCGTGTGGGTTCCCGGCTTCGGGTTGGAGATTTGGTCTGGTTGTCTTCTCGTCATGTTCCTATGAAGGTTTATTCCCCGAAGTTCAAGCCTCGGTTTATTGGTCCTTATAGGATTTCTGAGATTATCAATCCAGTGTCTTTTCGTTTGGCCCTTCCAGCCTCTTTTTCCATCCATAATGTTTTTCATAGATCTTTGTTGCGGAAATATGTGGTTCCCGTGGTTCCTTCTGTTGATCCTCCTGCCCCTGTGTTGATTGATGGGGAGTTGGAGTATGTTGTGGAGAAGATCTTGGATTCTCGTTTTTCTAGACGGAGGCTTCAGTATCTTGTCAAGTGGAAGGGTTATGGCCAGGAGGATAATTCTTGGGTTGTTGCCTCTGATGTTCATGCTGACGATTTGGTTCGTGCCTTCCATTTGGCTCATCCGGATCAGCCTGGGGGCTCTGGTGAGGGTTCGGTGACCCTCCTCAAGGGGGGGTACTGTTGTGAATTCTGTTGTGGGTTCTGCTCTTGGGCTCCCTCCAGAGGTTGTAAGTGGTAGTGCTGCTGTTTGTCCTTCACAACAGTCATCAGCTGCTTCCACTTTGGACGGGGCTATTTAGTCTGGCTCCTTCCTTTAGTGAGTGCCAGTTGTCCATTGTTTTCTAGGGATCCACATCTCTTCTTGGTTTCTCCTTCTGGATTGTCCAAATCATCAAAGATAAGTCCTGGCTCTGTTTTTGCAGTCCACATGCGGTGGACATAATAGTTCTGTGAATTGCTATGTTTTTTCTTGTCCAGCTTTGTCTGTGTAAAGATTTATTCAGCCAAGTTGGAAGCTCTGGAGTCACAGAGTTACCCTCCATGCCTTTAGTTAGGTGTGAAGATTTTTGTATTCTCTGTGGTAGATTTTGTAGTATTTTTTATACTGACCGCACAGTACTCTGTCCTGTCTTTTCTTTCTAGGTAGCGTGGCCTCCTTTGCTAAATTCTGTTTTCAGTCTGCGTTTGTAATTTCCCTCTCCTCTCACTGTCAATATTTGTGGGGGGCTGCCTTTCCTTTGGGAATTTTCTCTGAGGCAAGATAGTATTCCTGTTTCTTTCTTTAGGGTTAATTAGTCCTCCAGCCATGACGAGGTGTCTAGGGAGTGACAGGAACATCCCACGGCTACTTCTAGTTGATGTGTTAAGTCCAGGGTCTGCGGTCAGTATAGAGGCCACCTACTCCAGAGCTCGTCCATGCTGCTCCTAGGCCACCAGTTCATAACAGCACCTATCCTAATAAAATATATACTTTCATTAGGTGCGTTCCGCTAGCCCTATCATAACAGATGGTCACACACTGGACCTCATCTTCACCTGCCTCTGTTCCCTATCTAACCTTTCTAACTCACCTCTTCCACTCTCTGACCACAACCTTCTCACATTCTTATCTCTCTCCACTCCATGTCTACATTCCTCACCTCACAAACTTTCACACCCTTGCAGAAATCTTAAACATCTTGACCTACATTCATTCTCTGAATCCCTCCTCCCTCTCACAGACATAAGTTCCATACACAATGCGGATGACGCTGCCGCTCTATATAACACCACAATAGCTGTAGCTTTGGAATCTGCTGCCCCACTTACACATACCAAAGCTCGCAAAATCAACAGACAGCCCTGGCACACCAGCCTGACCAAAGAACTGAGGCGAGCTTCCAGGGCTGCTGAGCGCAGATGGAAAGGATCCCACTCCAATGAGCACTTCATCGCATTCAAACAGTCCCTCACTACTTTCAAAACCACACTTGCCACAGCTAAACAAACCTACTTCTCATCTCTCATACCCTCCCTGTCTCACAACCCTAAACAGTTATTCAACACCTTCAATTCTCTCCTCCGTCCCCCAGCACCTCCTCCCTCCCCACTTATCTCCGCTGAAGACTTTGCCTCATTTTTCAAGCAGAAGATTGATAGCATCAGAGACAGTTTTGGTCAACAACCCCCAGAGCCCTTCTTCCCAACTTCCCAGCCCTCCACCTCCAAAACCAACTTCTCCACCATTACAGAAGATCAACTCTCCACTCTACTCTCAAGATCGCATCTCACCACCTGTGCACTTGACCTGCTCCCATCCCACCTCATCCCAAACCTCACCACAGTCTTCATCCCAACCCTAACCCATCTCTTCAACCTATCACTAACAACTGGTGTTTTCCCCTCAAGCTTTAAACATGCCTCCATCACACCTATCCTCAAAAAGCCCTCTCTTGACCCATCCTCTGTATCTAGCTATCGCCCTATATCACTTCTCCCTTATGCCTCCAAACTACTGGAACAACACGTTTACCTTGAACTGTCCTCCCATCTCTCTTCTTGCTTCCTCTTTGACCGCTTACAATCTGGCTTCCGGTCACACCATTCCACTGAAACTGCCCTAACTAAGGTCACCAACGACCTCTTAACCGCCAAGAGCAAGCGACACTACTCTGTCCTCCTCCTCCTCGACCTGTCGGCTGCCTTTGACACAGTGGACCATTCCCTATTATTACAGACCCTCCCATCCCTTGGCATCACAGGCTTGACCCTATCCTGGATCTCATCATACCTAACAGACCGGACATTCAGCGTCTCCCACTCACACACCGCCTCCTAA
Source organism: Ranitomeya variabilis (assembly GCF_051348905.1). Lineage (NCBI taxonomy): Eukaryota > Metazoa > Chordata > Amphibia > Anura > Dendrobatidae > Ranitomeya > Ranitomeya variabilis. The sequence goes on from NC_135236.1 coordinate 595,165,793, forward strand.
CCTCGCCCCCTATCTGTCGGAGTCCCACAAGGTTCAGTCCTTGGGCCCCTGCTCTTCTCCATTTAGACCTTTGGCCTGGGACAGCTCATAGAATCTCATGGCTTTCAGTATCACCTCTATGCTGATGACACACAGATCTACATCTTTGGACCAGATATCACCTCCCTACTAACCAGAATCCCTCAATGTCTGTCCACTATTTCATCCTTCTTCTCCGCTAGATTTCTCAAACTTAACATGGACAAAACAGAATTCATCATCTTTCCCCCATCTCACGCGACCCCCCCAACAAACCTAACCATTGCAGTAAATGGCTGCCCACTCTCCCCAGTCCCACAAGCTTGCTGCCTCGGGGTAATCCTCGACGCTGATCTTTCCTTCAAACCACATATCCAAGCCCCTTCCACTTCCTGCCGACTTCAACTCAAAAATATTTCACAAATCCGTTCATTCCTCAACCAAGAATCTGCAAAAACCCTAGTCCATGCCCTCATCATCTCTCGCCTTGACTACTGCAACCTCCTGCTTTGTGGCCTCCCTTCGAACACTCTCGCACCCCTCCAATCTATTCTAAACTCTGCTGCCCAACTAATCCACCTGTCCCCCCGCTATTCCCCGGCTTCTCCCCTCTGTCAATCCCTTCACTGGCTCCCCATTGCCCAGAGACTCCAGTACAAAACCCTAACAATGATGTACAAAGCCATCCACAACCTGTCTCCTCCATACATCTGTGACCTTGTCTCCCGGTACTTACCTACACTCAACCTTCGATCCTCACAAGATCTCCTTCTCTACTCCCCTCTTATCTCCTCTTCTCACAATCCCATACAAGATTTCTCTCGCGTATCACTCCTACTCTGGAACCCTCTACCACAACACATCAGACTCTCGCCTACCATCAAAATCTTTAAAAAGAACCTGAAGACCCACCTCTTCCGACAAGCCTACAACCTGCAGTAACCACCGATTGACCAAACCGCTGCATGACCAGCTCTATCCTCACCTACTGTATTATCACCCATCCCTTGTAGAGTGTGAGCCTTCACGGGCAGGGTCCTCTCTCCTCCTGTACCAGTTATGACTTGTATTGTTTAAGATTATTGTACTTGTCTTTAATATGTATACCCCTCCTCACATTTAAAGCGCCATGGAATAAATGGCGCTATAACAATAAATAATAATAATAATAATAATCTAGCATTAGGAAAACGGTCAGCATGCACATCAAAATATAGCAAACTTTGATTCACAAAGCCACGAAATTTGTCGCGATCACCATTAAATCTGAATTGGGGGCAACTTAGGTGGGCTAGCTGGTGGAGGTTGCCCAGATGATGAAGTCGCTTGTGCAGCCATTTGCGTGCTTATGTCATCAAAAGCCCGTCCATACTGGGACTCTATACCAGCAGGTTTGTTGCCCTGGGTTGCCATGCGGGTGCTTAAGTCTTGCAAAGTTTGCCCAAACACTTGTTGACTGTGTTCAAAGTTTCCAAACTTCTTTTGCAGACCTTCCACATCTTTCTGCAGTGATCTAATTATGGAGAACACCTGCTCTACTCTGCATTCTGCAGTCATTGTTCCAGCAGTCTCCTCTTTTGAGGCTAGAGTATCCTGTAATGATTATAAGGGATAACTAGAAGACTATTTGCATGGAACAAGACAACAACAGGACACAGTTTTATAAGTGGTAAAGTCTATATTATCACACAGTGATTCAAACAGGTGCAGAGAGAAACTCAAGTCCACTACACTTGGTGTAAATATTAAATGCAGCTTAACAGTCTATAGGAAACTTCAGAGGAAAATGCAATCACGCAGAAAGTCTATGAGGCACAATTATTCTTGAGGATACTTGACACGAATAAGTCCTTGGTAGTCCAAGCACAGATAGATATGCTAATAAGGCAGTTCAAATAATATCTTAGCACAACCAGGGAGGCCTGGGTAAAAGTCTCAGGTTTAAGCAGAGCAGCAACAGCTTACATGTCCAGCAAATGCAGATGGAAACAAACACAAGCAGCCAGATGGAGGATCCCCCCAAGGAACTTATTTAGATGTGATGTGAGAACTTTGAACCCCCAAGTGTTTCAGTACAGTTTATAACGCAGAGCCGTGAAAATAAAAAATCTTTTTCATTTCCCACACAAGTTATTTATTAGCCCCCAGTTTTGTATTTTCCCAAGGATAACAGGAGAAATTGGACTTCAAAAGTTGTTGTCCAATTTGTTCTGAGTACGCTGATACCCCATATGTTGGGTTAAACCCCTGTTTGGGTGCACGGGAGAGCTTGGAAGGGAAGGAGCACTGTTTTACTTTTTCAACGCAGAATTGGCTGGAATTGAGATCGAACGCCATGTCGCGTTTGGAGAGCCCCTGATGTGCCTAAACAATGGAAACTCCCAAATTCTAACTAAAACCCTAATCCCAACACACTCTTAACCCTAATCCCAATGGTAACCCTAACGACACCCCTTACCCTGACACATCCCTAACTTTAATCCCAACACTAATCCCAATCGTAAATGTAATCCAAACCCTAACTTTAGCCCCAACACTAACTTTAACCCCAACCCTAACCCTAGCCCCAACCCTAACTTTAGCCCCAACCCTAACTTTAGCCCTAACCCTAACTTTAGCCCCAACCCTAACCCTAACTTTAGCTCCAACCCTAGCCCCAACCCTAACCCTAACCCTAACCCTAGCCCTAACCCTAACCCTAACCCTAGCCCTAACCCTAGCCCTAGCCCTAGCCATAACCCTAGCCCTAACCCTAATCCTAGCCCTAACCCTAACCCTAGCCCTAATCCTAATGGGAAAATGGAAATAAATACATTTGTTTAATTTTATTATTTTTCCATAACTAAGGGGGTGATGAAGGGGGGTTTGATTTACTTTTATAGCATTTTTTATAGCAGATTTTTATGATTGGCAGCTGTCACACACTAAAAGACGCTTTTTATAGCAAAAAAGTTTTTGCATCTCCACATTTTGAGACCTATAATTTTTCCATATTTTGGTCCACAGAGTCATGTGAGGTCTTGTTTTTTGCGGGACGAGTTGACGTTTTTATTGGTAACATTTTCGGGCAAGTGACATTTTTGATCACTTTTTATTCCGATTTTTGTGAGGCAGAATGACCAAACACCAGCTATTCATGAATTTCTTTTGGGGGGGGGGGGCGTTTATACCATTCCACGTTTGGTTAAATTGATAAAGCTGTTTTATTCTTCGGGTCAGTACGATTACAGCGATACCTCATTTATATCATTTTTTTATGTTTTGGCGCTTTTATACGATAAAAACTATTTTATAGAAAATATTATTTTGGCATCACTTTATTCTGAAAACTATAACTTTTTAATTTTTTTGCTGATGATGTTGTATGGCAGCTCCTTTTTTGCAAGACAAGATGACGTTTTCAGTGGTACCTTGGTTATTTATATCTGTCTTTTTGATCGCGTGTTATTCCACTTTTTGCTCGGCGGTATGATAATAAAGCGTTGTTTTCTGCCTCGTTTTTTTTTTTTTTTATGGTGTTCACTGAAGGGGTTAACTAGTGGGACAGTTTTATAGGTTGGGTCGTTATGGACGTGGCGATACTAAATGTGTGTACTTTTATTGTTTTTTTTTATTTAGAAAAAGAAATGTATTTATGGAAATAATATATATTTTTTTTCTTTATTAGGCGCTTGGTAAGCCACCTCCCTGCAGGACCCGTATGCAGCCTTGTGGCCATTTTGGATCCGGGGACTGCAGGGAGAGGATTTAAGAATCGCTCTGAGCAGCGTTGCTCCGGAGGTCTCAGGGAAGCACGCAGGGAGCCCCCTCCCTGCACGATGCTTCCCTGTACCGCCGGAACACTGTGATCATGTTTGATCGCAGTGTGCCGGGGGCTAATGTGCCGAGGGCAGTCCGTGACCGCTCCTGGCACATAGTGCCGGATGTCAGCTGTGATATTCAGCTGACACTCGGCCGCGATCGGCATATGACGTACTATCCCATCGGTGGGAATGAAGGCCCACCCCACCTCGACGGGATAGTACGTCATATGGGATTAAGGGGTTAAAAGAAGCAAGGATGCTTCCGACCTTGAGCATCCTTTTGGAAAAGGACTGCTCCAGCACCAACGGATGAGGCATTCACCTCCATTATAAATGGGTTATCTACATGGGGGCGATGTAGGATGGGAGCACTAGCGAAGTGTGACTTAATGGGGTGAAAGGCCTTGGAGATCTCCTCAGACCACAATTTGGGATTTGCTCCCTTCTTGGTGAGGGCAACCAAGGGAGCTACCAAATTTGAGAAGTGTGGAATGAACTGGCGATAATAATTAATGAACCCCATAAAGCGCTGCACTGCTTTAAGAGAATGGGGTTCATGCCAGTCCATCACAGCCTGTAGTTTGGCAGGATCCACAGCCAATCCCTGGGCGTAGATGATATAGCCCAGGAAAGGTAAGGACTCCTGCTCAAACACACATTTCTCCAACTTTGCGTAGAGGGAATTTGCCCATAAGAGGTCGAAGACTCTGAAAACATCTCTCCGGTGAAAGTCAATATCTGGAGAGTAGATGAGAATATCATCCAGATAGACTACGACCGAGCTGGAGAGCATATCCCGGAAGATGTCGTTCACAAAGTCTTGGAAAACGGCTGGGGCATTACAGAGCCTGAAGGGCATCACCAGATATTCATAGTGCCCATCCATGGTGTTAAAAGCCGTCTTCCATTCGTCCCCCTCACGGATGCAAATCAGGTTGTAAGCACCCCGCAGATCTAATTTTGTAAATACCCTTGCTCCCCGAAGCCTATCAAAGAGCTCAGATATCAGGGGCAGAGGATACTTATTCTTAATGGTGATGGCGTTAAGACCCCTGTAATCTATGCATGGATGTAGTTCCCCTTTCGTCTTCTGCATGAAGAAGAACCCAGCCCCTGCAGGTGACACTGACTTCCTAATGAATCCTCTTGCCAGATTTTCCTGAATGTACTGTGACATTGCCTCCGTCTCCGGGAGAGATAATGGATAGACTTGACCCCGGGGAGGCTCAGCACCATGCAAGAGGTCAATGGGACAGTCATAGGGGCAGTGAGGTGGAAGGTTCTCCACAGCTCTTTTGGAGAACATATCAGCATAGGGCCAATATTGCTTGGGGAGAGAGGATAGATCTGCGGGTACCTCAGTAGTAGCAACTTGAACACATTCCCTCTGGACCACTCAATATGAGGAGAGTGGTACCGTAGCCAAGGTATCCCTAACAGGACCTCATCAATTCCCTCAGGAATGACAAGCAGAGATATAATTTCCTGATGAGATGGTGACATGGACAGAGAAAACGGGATAGTCTGGTGTGTTATCTGTGAGGGCAGTGTTGACCCATTTACCACTCGTACGGTTACTGGTTGAGCTAACATTACCAGGGGAATTGTGTGACGTTGGGTGAAGGCAGAAGACAAAAAATTGCCCTCTGCCCCAGAGTCCACGCAAAGCTCTACCGAGTGGGTTAATGAGCCTATAGTAATTGTCCCCTTAAAGGACATTTTGGAGGCAAACGTCGCCGTGTCTAGCGTATCTCCACCTACTACCACTAGACGCTGATGTTTCCTCGACCACTGGGGACATCTGGTGGCAAGATGTCCTGATTGCTGGCAAACTTGACAAACCTGGAGTGCACTAGCTGTCCGGGACTTAGATCCCACTGGTGACAATACCATGGCATCATGTGACTCAGGGGCCTGGACTGGAGATTCCAAAGGTTTGGCGAAGGTGGGAGCCGGTCAAAATCTCTGCCTACACTGCGCTCGCTCTAACCTCCGCTCGTGAAAATGGAGCGAACTCGACCCCTAACACGTGTCCCTCTTAAAGCTTGTACACATGTCCTGGTTGGTTTTCTGAGTCATCTGCCAGGACATCGGGTTTGTCTACGGACGATTACGAGGTGAACGCTATTTTGGGGTGCAAGGTGGTACATGGCAAAAAATTCTACTTGGTGGACTGGAAGGGTTATGGCTCAGAGGACAGGTCCTGGGAGCCTGCTAAGCACATTCGAGCTCCGCAGCCCATTGCTGCTTTTGAGTGTAGCGAGGCCCAAGGAGAGTGGGCCCTAGGAGGGAAGGTAATTTTAGGGGTCGAGTTCCTGCCTCTGCACAGGGGGAGTCTCGAGCCATCTCCGCTGTGGTCTCCCATTCTTCTCCAGCCGCAGTGGAGCCTGCTCAGCAGAGAAGACGGTCCCAGCATCTGGCTCAGCCTGATACTGTGTGGATGGTTGCTGCTGCCTTTCCTGGCTCAGCCATTGTAGCCAGTACTGGTCAGCGGCGAGCAGACATCTCTGCTTTTCCCCTTCTGAGCATGCCCGGGTAAGACCTCTCATTGGAGGTCGGGGGTCACATGCTCAGGTACTGTGGCAGCTCCCATTGGTCCTCTAGGAAGGAACTGAAGTTGCTGCAGCTATAAAAAGTTTGCATGGCCATGCAGTAGTATCTGCTTTTCTTATGAGCTTTAGCTACTCAGTAGTCTTGTCTGCTTGTGGTCAGGGTCCAGCTGAAATCAGCCACTAGAATACCGGCACCTCCGGTGAGGAGATTGTATGGTGAATTCAGGGCTGGCGTAAAGCCATTAGAATTCCAGCTCCACTGGAGAGGAGGTGTTTGTGTGCTTGCTACTCCCTGACCACTGATTGCTTTTGCTCTGTTGGGCAGCTTAGTTCCCCTGTGACGCTAACAGGGCACAGCGTTTTCCCTTCTGTTCCACTCTGTGAAGTAACAGAGTTTGCTTATACCCCCATATTGTGCCACCATTTGCCAGCAGCAGGTTGGTCTCCTGCACGGGGGACTCCGGGCTGCAAACGCATCAATAATAATATCTAAATAAACTCGGTGCGTTCCGCCAGCCCTAACAACATGAAAGGTGTCTGTGATACCTAGGCGTGGAGGAAGGGCCAGACGGTAGACTTCAGCGTTAACCTGTTTGAGGACCTTGAAGGGACCCAAGTAGCAAGGTGCAAGCTTAGTGGACTCAACACGCAGCCTGATGTTACGAGCAGAGAGCCACACTAAATTGCCAAGAGCAAAAGTCGGAGCGGGGCGCCGATGTGCATCGGCGGAGAACCTCATTTTCTCCTTGGAAGCCCGGATGGCATCCTGAGTACCGTCCCAAATGTCCCGTGCCTCCACAGCCCAGTCTGCCACCCTGGAGTTGGTGGAAGACATGGGCATGGGCACAGGGACACTCGGATGCTGGCCGTAATTAAGGAGAAATGGGGTCTGGCCAGTGGAGTCAGGTACGGCATTGTTTAGTGCAAACTACGCTCATGGTAACAAGGATGCCCAGTCATCCTGCATGGCTGAAACAAAATGGAGCTGATATGTGACCAAGGTCTGGTTGGCTCTCTCTACCAACCCATTCGTCTCGGAATGATATGCAGAAGAGAGATTCAACTCGATACTGAATAGTCGACAAAGCTCTCTCCAGAGCCGAGACGCAAACTGGGGACCCCGGTCACTGACAATCTTGTCCGGCATACCGTGTAGGCAGAAAATGTTTTACAAACAATGCTGCCAGAGCCCGTGTAGAAGGTAGCCGTGGAAGAGGCACCAAGTGCACCATTTTAGGGAAATGGTTGATGATTACCCAAATGATGGTGCAGCCATGAGACTTGGGTAAGCCCACCACAAAGTCCATCCCAACCATCTCCCAGGGCCTGTCTGCCACTGGTAAGAGATAAAGTAATCCAGCTGGCCATTGTCAAGGAGACATATTCTTAGCACAGGAAACACATGCCCAAATATAGTCCCCGACATCACGAGCCATATGCGGCCACCAGTATGTTCTCGCCAGCAGCTCAGACATCCTCTTGGCCCCAAAATGTCCACCCACCCTAGACGAATGAGCCCAAAAGAGAACCTCCGGTCGCAAATGGGATGGCACAAAAGTCTTGGCTGGGGGCACAGACTCTAGTGAGACTGGGGCCACAGTTCTCAGGCTCTCGGTGGGGACAATAAGCCGAGGCTCCTCTTCCTTCTCCACAGAAGACACAATGGAGCGAGAGAGAGCGTCGGCACGAATGTCCTTCTCCCCAGAGAGAAAATGTAGAGTGAAATGAAACTGGGAGAAGAACAGGGACCATCTGGCTTGGCGAGAATTTAGCCGCTGGGCTGTTTGTAAGTATATCAGATTTTTGTGGTCAGTAAAAACTTGGAAGGGAAAGCGAGCCCCCTCCAGAAGATGTCTCCACTCAGAGAAAGCCAATTTCATGGCTAGCAACTCCCTGTCCCCGATGGAATAATTCCTCTCCACTGGTGTGAAGGTCTTGGAAATGAAGAAGCAATGATGCTTCCGACCTTATGCTTCCTTTTGGAAGAGGACTGCTTCAGGACCAATGGATGAGGCTTCCACCTCCATTATAAACGGCTTATCAACATTGGGGCGATGTAGAATGGAAGTGCTAGAAAAATGAGATTTGATTGAGAGAAAGGCCTTGGAGACCTCTTCCGACCACAATTTGGGATTTGCTCCATTCTTGGTGAGGGATACCAAGGGAGCTACTAAAGTTGAGAGATGCAGAATGAACTGGCAATAGTTGTTAATGAACCCCATAAAGCGCTGCACTGCTTTGAGAGAGTGGGGTTCTTGCCAGTCCATCACAGCCTGTAGTTTGGCAGGATCCATAGCCAATCCCTGGGCGGAGATGATATAATCAAGGAAAGGCAAGGACTCCTGCTCAAACACACATTTCTCCAACTTTGCGTAGATGAAGTTTTCACGTAAGAGATTGAAGACTTTGCAAACATCTCTCCAGTGAGAGTTAATATCTGGAGAGTAGATTATATCATCCAGATAGACTACGACCGAGGTGGAGAGCATATCCCGGAAGATGTCATTTACAAAGTCTTGGAAAACGGCTGGGGCATTACAGAGGCCGAAGGGCATCACCAGATATTCATAGTGCCCATCCCTGGTTTTAAATGCCGTCTTCCATTCGTCCCCCTCACGGATGCGAATCAGGTTATAAGCACCCCACAGATCTAATTTGTTAAATACCCTTGCTCCCCAAAGCCAATCATATAAATATAAATATTATGACATCAACACTAGTCACTGATACTGCGCTCACAGCAGCTCATTCCTCAGTGGTTCTTGGCTTGGACGGTTCTCAGCCTTAGCACTGTCGAGGTTGAAAACTGTTTATCCTCAGACATGGATTACAACGTGGGACAGAAAGATGGACAGGTGAGGGATATGGTAGTTTCTTATATTTGTTTTATTACAGGAGATAAGGGCTTCAATGGAATGGGCGTTAAGCGAGTATAACTGTGTTTGTTATTGTTAAATAAAAAAGGAAAATTGTGTTGGCTTTTTATTTCAAATAAATTTATTCTGGCCGTGTGCTTATTTACATTATAACTATAGGATTATTTATGGGTAGGTATCTTACAGATGCCTCCCCATTACTAAGCCATGGGCTTGATGTCACCATACAATACAAAGGTGACATCAGCCCCACAAATATGAACCCACTTTCCACTGCCACAGGACAAGTTTGAAGAGCTGGGGAAAGCACCAGAATTGGAGCATCTATTAGATGTGCCTTGTCTGGGGCAGCTTTGGGCTGCTATTTTAGGCTCAGGGGGCCAATATCCATGGCCCCTTACCAGCCTGAGACAACCAGCCTCCAACTGTCTAAATTTGCTTGGCTGGTTGTCAAAAATGGGGGGACCCCATGCCATTATTTTAAATTATTTATTTAAATAGTTAACCAAACAGCATGGGGACCCCTTTATTCTTAATAACCAGCCTTGCTAATGCTGACAGCTGAGGGTTGCAGCCCGCAACTGTCAGTTTTGTCTGGCTCGTTATCAAAAATACAGGGAAACCCTGAACCAAACTGAACCTTGAAAAATTTGCCCATCTCGAGCTATAACTTTGTCCTTTGGATAGGTAATTAAAATCAGATTGTTTTTCAGTCTGAAACCGGTCAACCATATTTTTAGCTGCTTGCAGGTCACAGAACAACCAGAAGACCACAGCTCTATATACTGCATAGTGCCTTTATACGAGCCGTGGAATGACACACTGATTCACTAATAACTCAGTGGAGGTGCCATTTTAGCCTCTCTTTTTTTGTACAAACCCTGTGGAGAGAACATTCCGAGCAAGCTCTGTTACATGTACTGCAGGTGATACATCAAGTGTGAACAGTGTGTAATATATTATACGCAGTACTGTGGTCTGCTTTTGGATTATATATTTATTTTCAATCATTTTCTAACTATGTAATTCCTCGTGTGACATAATCTTTTTAACTGTACAAGACCGCCACCTTGTGTTCTTACTGCTATAATGTCTAATCTCTGCTATAGGAAAGAAATATATCTTGGTACCGTGTTAGCCAGTAGATAGAAAAATATTTAGAATTGAGAGTCCTCAGTGGTTGATACCTTTTAATGGCTATTTAGAATTGAGAGTCCTCATTAGCCATTAAAAGGTATCAACCACTGAGGACTCTCAATTCTAAATATTTTTCTAATCTCTGCTATAAAACAGGCTTTAAGCATCTTCGCTACTGAGACACAGAACTTCATTAATCTCAATCCCAAATTTAAGTGCACTACCACCATGCTGTCATATTTATACTTAGATTTTGTTACCTTGGAGTGAGATACCATGTGCACAACACTTTGCACCCTATCTTGACTGAAAAAACAGAAATGTAGAAATTTTTGCAAATGTAATAAAAAAGAGAAACTGAAATATCACATGGTCATATGTATTCAGACCCTTTGCTCAGACACTCACATATCTAAATCACATGCTGTCCTTTCCTTGTGATCCTCCTTGAGATGGTTGTACTCCTTCATTGGAGTCCAGCTGTGTTTAATTAAACTTATAGGACTTGATTTGGAAAGGCACACACCTGTCTATATAAGACCTCACAGCTCACAATGCATGTCAGACCAAATGAAAATCATGAGGTCTAAGGAACTGGCCAAGGAGCTCAGAGACAGAATTGTGGCAAGGCACAAATCTGGCCAAGGTTACAGCAGAATTTCTGCAGTACTCAAGGTTCCTAAGAGCACACTGGCCTCCATAGTCCTTAAATGAAAGAAGTTTGGGACCACCAAAAGTCTTCCTAGACCTTGCCGTCCAGCCAATCTGAGCAATCGTGGGAGAAGAGGCTTGGTGAGAGAGGTAAAGAAGAACCACAAGATCACTGTTGCTGAGCTCCAGAGAAGTAGTAGGGAGATGGGAGAAGGTCCCACAAAGTCAACTATCACTGTAGCCCTCCACCAGTCATACCTTTGTGGCACAGTGGCCCAACGGAAGCCTCTTATCAGTGCAAGACATATGAAAGCCCGCATAGAGTTTGTTAAAAAACACATGAAGTGCTCCCAGACTTTGAGAAATAAGATTATCTGGTCTGACGAGATGAAGATAGACCTTTTGGATGATAATTCTAAGTGGTATGTGTGGAGAAAACCAGGTACTGCTCATCACCTGCCCAATACAATCTCAACAGTGAAACATGGTGGTGGCAGCATCATGTTAAGGGGTGTTTTTCAGCTGCAGGAATGGGATGACTGGTTGTCATTGAAGGAAACATGAATGCGACCAACTACAGAGATATCCTGGATGAAAACCTCTTCCAGAGTGCTCTGGACCTCAGATTTGGCCAAAGGTTCACCTTCAAAACAAACAATGACCCTAAGCACACAGCTACAATAACAAAGGAGTGGCTTCAGAACAACTCTGTGACCATTCTTGACTGACCGAGCTAGAGCCCTGACCTATACCCAATTGAGCATCTCTGGAGAGACCTGAAAATGGCTGTCCACCAACGTTCACCATCCAACCTGACGTAACTGGAGAGGATCTGATAGGAAGAATGGAAAGGATCCCCAAATCCAGGGGTGAAAAACTTGTTGCATCATTCCCAAAAAGACTCATGGCTGTACTAGCTCAAAAGGGTGCTTCTACTGTACTCAATGCTGAGCAAAGGGCCTGAATATTTATGACCATGTGATATTTCAGTTTTTCTTTTGTAATAAATTTGCAAAAATTACTACTTTCTGTTCTTTTTCAGTCAAGATGGGGTGCAGAGTGTACATTAATGAGAAAATAATTAAACTTTTTTTGAATTTACCAATTGGCTGCAATGAAACAAAAAGTGAAAAATTTAAAGGGGGATGTTAGGGATAGCAGAACGCACCAAATAATTAGAAAGATAGAGTAAGGTGCGTGCAAGGTGCAGAGATGGAACCTGCTGCTAAGTAATGACGGACTATATGGCGGTACAATATATATTCACACATGGGTTAACTTCACCCAGTATGAAGAAAGTGAACCCTGTTGCATCACAGGGCCGCGGTACCGCACAAAGAGCGCAAGCAAAGAGTCACAGAACTCTACCCCTAGACTCGGGATTAGAGTACAACTAGACCACTTGCGCTGGACACCGCAACTGGGGTGTCAGCGTAACCAAAATAATAATTTAGATGCACGTGAGTGCGTACGGTGCCGCTCTGGCAGACGCCACTAACCACCCAGGCTTGGGTAAGGAAAGCGCTGTGAAAGCGCACGGCGCCGCACTGGCAGTCACAGCAATCTGATGCTTTATTTTGTGCCACGTGCTGATGGCTTAGTCGGGCGCTAGATAGCAATCATCCACGTTACGCGAGCAGTCATATATGTTATGATCCTTAGTGGCTGAGGATCACGAATAGACCAGCAAGTGGATAAACTAAGGACAAGCTCTAGGGAGATGGTTACTGGACTGATCGCAAATCTGAACCTATCCAAAACAACTAGAGGTAGCCGGTGAACGTGCCTAAAAAATTCCTAGACGTCTCGATCCAGCCTGAGGAACTAGCTACCCCTAAAGAGAAAGAAAGACCTCACTTGCCTCCAGAGAAATAATCCCCAAAGATATAGAAGCCCCCAACAAATATTAACGGTGAAGTAAGAAGAAGGCACATACGTAGGGATGAAAACAGATTCAGCAAAAGAGGCCCACTAGTACTAGAAAGCAGAAAATAGAGCAGGGGTCTATGCGATCAATAAAAAACCCTTACAAAATATCCATCCTGAGATTACAAGAACCCACGCACCAACTAATGGTGTGTGGGGAGAAACTCAGTCCACTAGAGCATCCAGCAAGCGAGGAAATCACATTTTAGCAAGCTGGACAAGAAAACAAGATAAACACTGCTGATCAAAAAATGAGCAAACAAAACTTAGCTTTGTCCTGGATGGACTGGGAGCAAGGTAGTCAGAAGGAATCTGAGTAGCACTGATTACATCGACAGCCGGCAACAAGAGGAAGTAAAACAGAGCTATATAGGAACCTCCCAGAGGATAACGAACCAGCTGATAGCCAGAGACCAGCAGGATAACAAACAAAGCCACCAGGGGGAGCCCAAAGCAAAAGTCACACCATACCACCAGTGACCACAAGAGGGAGCCCGAAAACAGAGTTCACAACACATATACAAGGGAGGGGATAGTTAATGAACGACTTTCACACATCCACACACACATTTAAAAGTGTAAATTAGCGCATGGCCATGCGGACATGCAAACCTTTTATAGCTGCAGCAAGTACAGGACCTTCCCAGAAGGACCAATGGGAGGCTGCCACAGAAGTTGAGCACCTTCAAGACCTTCCTAGAGGACCAATGGGATGTGCTGCAGTATCTAAGTATGTGACCCTTGATCTCCAATGAGAGATCTTGCCCTGGGCATGCTGAGAAGGGGAAAAGCAGGACTTAGTCCCAAAAATGTCTGCTCGCCGCTGCCTAGTACTGGCTACAATGGCAGAAGCTCGAAAGGCAGCAGTAACCCTTTGCACAAAGTCAGACTGAGCAAGACATAGGGACCGATGTCTCCACTGAGCAGACTCCACTGTGGCTGGAGAAGAATGGGAGACCGCAGCGGAGTTGGTTTGAGATTCCCCTGGTGCAGAGGTGGAAACTCGAGTTGAGCGACTTTTACTTTTTTAGGATCAAGTCGGGTTTCGCGAAACCCGACTTTGTCAAAAGTCAGATCGGGTGAAATCGGCTGATTATGGGGTAAAGTCGAGGGCCGACTGAAACACGAAAACCAATGCAAGTCAATGGGGAATCAAAGTCGGCAGAGAGTGGAGGACAGGAAAACACCTACAGTGCCCATTTTAATGCCAAAAACATCAATTCTTATTACTGAAGCTTGTCAATCTTAATTTACTTTATAATAATAGTTAGGCATTGAAAACTGCGGGTCATTTGGCTAAAGTTGTGGGGGGGTAGGGCTGGCTCAAGTTTTCCGTGGGCCCAAGAAACGCTGAATACGTCACGGCGGTGGAGCAGGGAGAGGTAAGTATTTCAACTTTGGAAGTGCTGTGATCCTGAGCAAGCAGTGGGGGCCCACTCATTGGCATTGGCACTAGCACAGGGCCCCTCATAGTACAGCAGTGTGTTTGACGGCGGGTGGTGCCTCCCACCGGCAGAGACACTTTTGCGTACTATGAGGGGCCCTTTGCTAGTGACGTCACCAACGAGTATGCCCCCCACCTGATAAAGGAACCTGCACTTTAATCTGCACCTTCCTCTTTGTCCCCGTGTAAGGTGGTATAGTATGCGGGAAGTGGAACCTGACCTTCAGCAGGGTCAGATTCTGGCTGTGTAGATTGCAAGGGGAATGTAGTGGTCTGTGTCAATGTACCAGCAGACTCATCTAGCAGTGGCTGGGCAATGGGCAGGATGAGGAGGAAACACAGATACAGGCCCAAATAATAAAGTAGGCTAAATGCAGTTCAAATGTGGTAACAGGACTAAACAGGCGGCATTGCTTTGTTCAGTGGAGGAAAACTGTAATGAGTGGCAGACAGTTAGTAGGCCCAAATAATAAAGTTGCCTAAATGCAGTTCCAAATTGGTAACAAGACTAAACAGGCGGCATTGCTTTGTTCAGTGGAGGACAACTGTAATGAGTGGCAGACACAGTTAGTAGGCCCAAATAATAAAGTGGGCTAAATGCAGTTCAAAATTGGTAACAGGAATAACCAGGCGGCATTGCTTGGTTCAGCAGAGGACAATTGCAAGGAGTGGCTGACACAGTGAGTAGGCCCAAATAAGTTAGTGGGCTAAATGCAGTTCAAAATTGGTAACAGGAATAACTAGGCGGCATTGCTTGGTTCAGCAGAGGACAATTGTAAGGAGTGGCTGACACAGTGAGTAGGCCCAAATAAGTAAGTAGGCTAAATGCAGTTCAAAATTGGTAACAGGAATAACCAGGCAGCATTGCTTAGTTCAGCGGAGGACTACTGTAAGGAGTGGCTGACACAGTGAGTAGGCCCAAATAAGTAAGTAGGCTAAATGCAGTTCAAAATTGGTAACAGGAATAGCCAGGCGGCATTGCTTGGTTCAGCGGAGGACATTTGTAAGGAGTGGCTGACACAGTGAGTAGGCCCAAATAAGTAAGTAGGCTAAATGCAGTTCAAAATTGGTAACAGGAATAACCAGGCGGCATTGCTTGGTTCAGCGGAGGACAATTGTAAGGAGTGGCTGACACAGTGAGTAGGCCCAAATAAGTAAGTAGGCTAAATGCAGTTCAAAATTGGTAACAGGAATAACCAGGCGGCATTGCTTGGTTCAGCGGAGGACAATTGTAAGGAGTGGCTGACACAGTGAGTAGGCCCAAATAAGTAAGTAGGCTAAATGCAGTTCAAAATTGGTAACAGGAATAACCAGGCGACATTGCTTGGTTCAGCGGAGGACATTTGTAAGGAGTGGCTGACACAGTGAGTAGGCCCAAATAAGTAAGTAGGCTAAAAGCAGTTCAAAATTGGTAACAGGCAGGGCCCTATTTGCCACTAGGCACTTGAGGGCACGTGCCTAGGGCGGGGACAATGCAGGGGGCAGCACCTGAGCAAGTTTAATTTTTTTTTTTTTTTTTTTAAAGTCCGGGGTCGCCCCGCCCGCCCACCTCAGTCCCGGCTGCTGCGGGGGGAGGGGGTCTCGGGCGCAGGGCCGCCATCAGGGAATTGCTGCCCTGACTACTGTATGGGGCAGAAATGGGTGCTGTACCTTTAGGCAGCAGCAGCAGGCCCAAGTGCATCGCAGTCCTGACGCTGGTTATGTGACATGCTGCGAGCTCTTCTTAATGTAGGAGCACTGGAGCAGACTGCAGAGAAGCAGGTCATGTTTGTGGGAGAAGATACTGAAGTCGGCTGCGAGCAGGGAGAGGAGGTGGGCAGTGTGTGAGGACTCAGAGGAAGCTGCAGAGAGGAGTGAGGTGAGAGAGGAGACGGGAGTCTGCTGATGTGAGTGAGGAGAGGGGAGACTGCTAAGGGGAGGAGATGGATGGCTGGAAAGGAGATGAGAGCCTGGAAAGGAAATGAGGCTGGAAAGGAGAGGAGATGAGAGGCTGGTAAGGAGAGGAGATGAGAGGCTGGTAAGGAGAGGAGATGAGAGGCTGGAAAGGAGAGGAGATGAGAGGCTGGAAAGGAGAGGAGATGAGAGGCTAGAGAGGAGATGAGAGGCTGGAAAGGAGAGGAGATGAGAGTCTGGAAAGGAGAGGAGATGAGAGGCTGGAGAGGAGAGGCTGGAAAGGAGATGAGAGGCTGGAAAGGAGATGAAAGGCTGGAAAGGAGATGAGAGGCTGGAGAGGAGATGAGAGGCTGGAGAGGAGAGGAGATGAGAGGCTGGAAAGGAGATTAGAGGCTGGAAAGGAGATGAAAGGCTGGAAAGGAGAGGAGATGAGAGGCTGGAAAGGAGAAGAGAGGCTGGAAAGGAGAGGAGATGAGAGGCTGGAAAGGAGATGAGATCCTGGAAAGAAGATGAGAGGCTGGAAAGGAGAGGAGATGAGAGGCTGGAAAGGAGAGGAGAGGCTGGAAAGGAGAGGAGAGGCTGGAAACGAGATGAGAGGCTGGAAAGGAGAGGAGATGAGAGGCTGGAAAGGAGATGAGAGGCTGGAAAGGGGAGGAGATGAGAGGCTGGAAAGGAGATAAGAGGCTGGAAAGGTGAGGAGATGAGAGGCTAGAAAGAAGATGAGAGGCTGGAAAGGAGAGGAGATGAGACGCTGGAAAGGAGATGAGAGGCTGGAAAGGAGAGGAGATGAGAGGCTGAAAAGGAGATGAGAGGCTGGAAAGGAGAGGAGAGGCTGGAACGGAGAGGAGAGGCTGGAAAGGAGAGGAGAGGCTGGAAAGGAGAGGAGATGAGAGGCTGGAAAGGAGAGGAGATGAGAGGCTGGAAAGGAGATGAGAGGCTGGAAAGGAGATGAGAGGCTGGAAAGGAGATGAGAGGCTGGAGAGGAGAGGAGATGAGAGGCTGGAAAGGAGATTAGAGGCTGGAAAAGAGATGAAAGGCTGGAAAGGAGAGGAGATGAGAGGCTGGAAAGGAGAGGAGATGAGAGGCTGGAAAGGAGAGGAGATGAGAGGCTGGAAAGGAAATGAGGCTGGAAAGGAGAGGAGATGAGAGGCTGGTAAGGAGAGGAGATGAGAGGCTGGTAAGGAGAGGAGATGAGAGGCTGGAAAGGAGAGGAGATGAGAGGCTGGAATGGAGAGGAGATGAGAGGCTAGAGAGGAGATGAGAGGCTGGAAAGGAGAGGAGATGAGAGTCTGGAAAGGAGAGGAGATGAGAGGCTGGAGAGGAGAGGCTGGAAAGGAGATGAGAGGCTGGAAAGGAGATGAGAGGCTGGAAAGGAGATGAGAGGCTGGAGAGGAGAGGAGATGAGAGGCTGGAAAGGAGATTAGAGGCTGGAAAAGAGATGAAAGGCTGGAAAGGAGAGGAGATGAGAGGCTGGAAAGGAGAAGAGAGGCTGGAAAGGAGAGGAGATGAGAGGCTGGAAAGGAGATGAGAGGCTGGAAAGGAGATGAGAGGCTGGAAAGGAGAGGAGATGAGAGGCTGGAAAGGAGAGGAGAGGCTGGAAACGAGATGAGAGGCTGGAAAGGAGAGGAGATGAGAGGCTGGAAAGGAGATGAGAGGCTGGAAAGGAGATGAGAGGCTGGAAAGGGGAGGAGATGAGAGGCTGGAAAGGAGATAAGAGGCTGGAAAGGTGAGGAGATGAGAGGCTAGAAAGAAGATGAGGGGCTGGAAAGGAGAGGAGATGAGACGCTGGAAAGGAGATGAGAGGCTGGAAAGGAGAGGAAATGAGAGGCTGAAAAGGAGATGAGAGGCTGGAAAGGAGAGGAGAGGCTGGAACGGAGAGGAGAGGCTGGAAAGGAGAGGAGAGGCTGGAAAGGAGAGGAGATGAGAGGCTGGAAAGGAGAGGAGATGAGAAGCTGGAAAGGAGATGAGAGGCTGGAAAGGAGATGAGAGGCTGGAAAGGAGATGAGAGGCTGGAAAGGAGAGGAGATGAGAGGCTGGAAAGGAGATGAGAGGCTGGAAAGGAGATGAGAGGCTGGGAAGGAGAGGAGATGAGAGGCTGGAAAGGAGATGAAAGGCTGGAAAGGAGATGAGAGGCTGGAAAGGAGAGGAGATGAGAGGCTGGAAAGGAGATGAGAGGCTGGAAAGGAGAGGAGATGAGAGGCTGGAAAGGAGATGAGAGGCTGGAAAGGAGAGGAGAGGCTGGAAAGGATATGAGAGGCTGGAAAGGAGAGGAAATGAGAGGATCGAAAGGAGAGGAGATGAGAGGCTGGAAAGGAGATGAGAGGCTGGAAAGGAGAGGAGATGAGAGGCTGGAGAGGAGATGAGATGCTGGAAAAGAGATGATAGGCTGGAAAGGAGAGGAGATGAGACGCTGGAAAGGAGATTAGAGGCTGAAAAGAAGAGGAGAGGCTGGAAAGGAGATGAGAGGCTTGAGAGGAGAGGCTGGAAAGGAAAGGAGATGAGAGACTGGAAAGGAGAGGAGATGAGATGCTGGAAAGGAGATGAGAGGCCGGAAAGGAGATGAGAGGCTGGAAAGGAAAGGAGATGAGAGGCTGGAAAGGAAAGGAGATGAGAGGCTGGAAAGGAGAGGAGATGAGGGGCTGGAAAGGAGATGAGAGGCTGGAAAGGAGATGAGAGGCTGGAAAGGAGAGGAGATGAGAGGCTGGAAAGGAGATGAGAGGCTGGAAAGGAGAGGAGATGAGAAGCTGGAGAGGAGATGAGAGGCTGGAAAAGAGATGAGAGGCTGGAAAGGAGAGGAGATGAGAAGCTAGAAAGGAGATGAGAGGCTGGAAAGGAGAGGAGATGAGAGGCTGGAAAGGAGATAAGAGGCTGGAAAGGAGAGGAGAGGCTGGAAAGGAGAGGAGAGGCTGGAAAGGAGATGAGAGGCTCGAAAGGAGAGGAGATGAGAGGCTGGAAAGGAGATGAGAGGCTGGAAAGGAAAGGAGAGGAGAGGCTTGAAAGGAAAGGAGATGAGAGGCTGGAAAGGAGAGGAGATGAGAGGCTGGAAAGGAGAGAAGATGAGTGGCTGGAAAGGAGAGGAGATGAGAGGCTGGAAAGGAGAGGAGAGGCTGGAAAGGAGATGAGAGGCTGGAAAGGAGAGGAGATGAGAGGCTGGAAAGGAGAGGAGATGAGAGGCTGGAGAGGAGAGGAGAAGAGAGGCTGGAGATGAGATGCGAGGCTGGAGAGGAGAGGAGATGAGAGGCTGGTAAGGGGAGGCTGCTGAGGAGAGGAGATGAGAGGCTGGTGAGGGGAGGCTGGTGAGGAGATGAGAGGCTGGTGAGGGGAGGCTGCTGAGGAGAGGAGATGAGAGGCTGGTGAGGGGAGGCTGGTGAGATGACAGGCTGGAGAAGAGATGAGAGGCTGGTAAGGAGAGGAGATGAGAGGCTGGTGAGGGGAGGCTGCTGAGGAGAGGTGCTGAGAGGCTGGTGAGGAGATGAGAGGCTGCTGATGTGAGTGAGGAGAGGGGAGGCTGCTAAGGGGAGGATATGAGAGGCTGGTGAGGAGAGGGGAGGCTGCTGAGAGAAGATGAGAGGCTGGTCTCATGCTGTATATGGGGAGGCTGTGTGGGGCTCATGCAGTGTATATGGGGAGGCTGTGTGGGGCTCATGCTGTATATAAGGGGCTGTGGGGGGTTTAAAGATATATAGGGGGCGTCGGCATACTTAATTCTGCTCAATATTAAGTGATACAATTAATATTAATTAATATTGAGTAGAATTATTTTCATGCTATTGGTTCGGCCTCCACAACAGTCATGGTCTTTCATCTGGCCCCTCGGGAAAATAAATTGCCCACCCCTGATCTAGAGACATGGAGTGAGAAGCCCACAGATGATAGCAACAGATTAGTCCGTTCTCTCACTAAATTACCCGTCCAGCTCTTCAAACTATTCTCTCTGAAACGTCCGAGCATTGCAGAGATAAAGTTCCCTGTTTGCAGTCTGTGATGCTGCCCGTGGTTTTGGTAGTATGAATCGACTGACAGGTTCCCCTTAAAAATCTGTCAGCCAAACCTTGCAACCGTGGCAGAATCACCTGACCATGTACAGTGTATGAGATTCACCAGATTCTTACATGACAACTAATGGAAAGGTTTGCTAAGGCTACTTTCACATCAGCGATTTTCTCCGTTCGTGGCAGATACTGCAGTTTTTCCGCATCTGTCGCATAACATATCACTTACTGGCCGGCAACTCTGCGTTCGGCCTCATTCATTCCCTAAGGGACATGTGCGGCACTTGAGGTGAGACAAAAAAAACACTGCTAGCAGCATTTTTTTTTCCTGTTGCTGCAAGTACCGCATTTGCCGGATCGCAGCAAAACCGCAAGTGCCGCAAGTCCCATAGGGAATTAATGAGGCCAAACACAGTGTTGTCATAAGTGATCCACTACGGATGCGGAAAAACTGCCGGATCTGCTGCAAATGTCAAAAATCGCTGATGTGAAAGTAGCCTAAGTCACTGCCGATAGTGTCTGCATTAGTCTTACTCGCCAATGGGGGAGGCCGCACGAAAAGTGCCTAGGGCAGCAGAAACTCTAAATACGGCCCTGGAAACAGGACTAAACTGGCGGCGTTGCTTGGTTCAGCGGAGGACAATTGTAAGGAGTGGCAGACACAGTGAGTAGGCCCAAATAAGTAAGTGGGCTAAATGCAGTTCAAAATTGGTAACAGAAATAACCAGGCGGCATTGCTTGGTTCAGCGGAGGACTGTTATGATCCCAGTGGCTGGGGATCACAGGAAATACTAGCTAAGTAACTAAACATAGACACGAGCTCTAGGGAGATGGTAACTGGACTGACCGCAAAACCTGATCCTATCCAAACACACTAAAGGTAGCCGGTGAACGTGCCTAAAATCCGGGACGTCTCGACACAGCCTGAGAAACTGACTACCCCTAAAGAGAAAGCAAGACCTCACTTGCCTCAAGAGAAATAACCCAAAAGATATAGGAAGCCCCCAACAAATAATAACGGTGAGGTAAGGAGAAAAGACACACGTAGGAATGAAAACAGATTCAGCAAATGAGGCCCGCTAATACTAGATAGCAGAAGACAGATAGCGAACTGTGCGGTCAGCAAAAAACCCTACCAAAATATCCACGCTGAGAATTCAAGAACCCCCACACCAACTAACGGTGTGGGGGGAGAAACTCAGCCCCCTAAAGCTACCAGCAAGCTGGGAAATCACATATTAGCAAGCTGGAAAAGAAACATATAGAACACTGATGATCAAAAAAATGAACAAAACGGAAACTTAGCTTCTCTTGAAGAGACTGGGAGCAAGGTAGTCAGAAGGAATCAGAATAGCACTGAATACATTGACAGCAGGCATAGACTGAGAGTCCAAGTGAGCTTAAATAGAAAACTAGCCCACAGATAACGAGACAGCTGATGCCAGTCACAAACCTGCAGAAAGACAGCACTCACACAGTACCACTTGTGACCACAAGAGGGAGCCCAGAAATAGAGTTCACAACAGAGGACAATTGTAAGGAGTGGCTGACACAGTGAGTAGGCCCATATAAGTAAGTAGGCTAAATGCAGTTCAAAATTGTTAACAGGAATAACCAGGCACCATTGCTTAGTTCAGCGGAGGACAACTGTAAGGAGTGGCTGACACAGTGAGTAGGCCCAAATAAGTAAGTAGGCTAAATGCAGTTCAAAATTGGTAACAGGAATAACCAGGCGGCATTGCTTGGTTCAGCGGAGGACAATTGTAAGGAGTGGCTGACACAGTGAGTAGGCCCAAATAAGTAAGTAGGCTAAATGCAGTTCAAAATTGGTAACAGGAATAACCAGGCGGCATTGCTTGGTTCAGCGGAGGACAATTGTAAGGAGTGGCTGACACAGTGAGTAGGCCCAAATAAGTAAGTAGGCTAAAAGCAGTTCAAAATTGGTATTAGGACTAAACTGGCGGCGTTGCTTGGTTCAGCGGAGGACAATTGTAAGGAGTGGCTGACACAGTGAGTAGGCCCAAATAAGTAAGTAGGCTAAAAGCAGTTCAAAATTGGTAACAAGACTAAACTGGCGGCGTTGCTTGATTCAGCGGAGGACAATTGTAAGGAGTGGCTGACACAGTGAGTAGGCCCAAATAAGTAAGTAGGCTAAATGCAGTTCAAAATTGGTAACAGGAATAACCAGGTGGCATTGCTTGGTTCAGCGGAGGACAATTGTAAGGAGTTGATGACACAGTGAGTAGGCCCAAATATGTAAGTAGGCTTAATGCAGTTCAAAATTGGTAACAGGAATAACCAGGCGGCATTGCTTGGTTCAGCGGAGGACAATTGTAAGGAGTGTCTGACACAGTAAGTAGGCAAAAAGCAGTTCAAAATTGGTAGCAGGACTAAACTGGCAGCGTTGCTTGGTTCAGCGGAGGACAATTGTAAGGAGTTGATGACACAGTGAGTTGGCCCAAATAAGTAAGTAGGCTAAATGCAGTTCAAAATTGTTAACAGGAATAACCAGGCACCATTGCTTAGTTCAGCGGAGGACAACTGTAAGGCCAGCCTCACACTCAGCGTATAAAAATACGGTCCGTTTTTCACGGCCGTACTACGCCTCAAGATTCGAAATACGGTGATCCGTAAGTACTCCGTAGGCAAGGTGTGGTCACGTATTTTGCGCATGTAATGTTGCATATGTAATCCGTATGCCCACCGTAATGCGTATTTTTCACGCAACCTGACAAAATGGACATTTAACGGTTTTGGAGGCTGAACTTGATTTAAATTACCGTCATCAACCCTATTTAAGGCCTCTACAACAGGTGGCTCACTCCCGTATGGTCATTATGTGGTTTGACATCTGTTGTAGTGTTGTGGTAACATTTGTACCATGTCTGACCACCTGCAGTTCACCCCAGCGCAGCGGGTTTTGTTTAACTGGGTCTTGTTGCGTCAATTTGGCCAGCCATACCCTGTGATTGTGGATCCGCGAAGGAGGAGCAGAAGAATGTGGGTGCATCCTCTTTTGACAAAACGCCTCACTAAAGGCCATTTTCATCGGCTATATACAGCTCTGCGGGAACATCCAGAAAAGTTCTATCTCTACTGTCGCATGACAATCCAAACATTTGACAGATTGTAGGAGATATTACGCCCAGGAATCACATTTCAGGACACAAGGATGTGCAAAGCCATCTCCGCCGAGGAACGTCTTCTCCTTACATTACGGTATGTATTCTACATCCTCACATACTGTATGTTGATGTTTTTTTTTATTTTATGTGTTTGTTTCATTATTTTTTTCCCCGAATATGTGTACATTAGGTCACAAGCAGATGTGACAAAGTTACGAAAATATTATAGTTAAGCACCCTAAGGAAATTTTTCGCTTTCCAGCGTTAATCTTGGTTTGGAAAAAAGCAAATATGATTGTGCTTATTCATGTTTTGTGTGTACTCTTGAAACCTACCTAATTTTTTTGTTTGTTTCACTTTCAGATTCCTGTCCACTGGATTGTCCTTTGCGGGACTCCACCTGGAGTTTTTGATTGGCCAATCAACAATTTCTGGCATTGTGCGGTTAACCTGTCGGCAAATATGGGATAGACTCAAGGACCTTGTGATGCCTGAGCCAAAACAGGCTAATTGGCTCAAAATAGCCCGTGGGTTCCAGGTCAATTGTGACTTCCCAAACTGCATTGGAGCGGTGGATGGGAAACATATCAGGGTACGTAAGCCACCGAACTCTGGCTCCCAATTCTACAATTATAAGCATTTTTTCTCTGTAGTTCTGTTAGCTGTAGTTGACAGTAACTACAGGTTTATAATTGTAGACAATGGCCGGACTGGAGACTCTAGGGTCTTCAATTCGTCTATAATGGGTCGGCGGCTATGTGACAACCAGTTACATCTCCCACCACCACAACAACTCCAAGGCTCCACTGCAGAAGCACTGCCTTTTTTTTTTGTTGGTGATGAGGCGTTCCAACTGACCAGACACATCATGAGGCCTTATCCCCGGCGCAACCTGGACCACCGTCGGAGGATATTTAATTTGCGCCTTTCTAGGGAGCGGAGACTGGTGGAGTGCACCTTTGGTATTCTGGTGGCCAAATGGCGTGTCCTACAGACTGCCATACAGCTCAGTGAGGCTACAGTCAATGAAGTTATCAAAGCATCAGTAATTTTGCACAACTATACCCGCATACATGATTGCTTCTCAGATGGTAATGATGAACACGTTGCGTAGTGTAATTAGGCCAACACCACATGGCCCTCCTCCGTGCCGTCCCCTTTCTGGCCTAAAAGTTAGGGATGTTTTGACAAATTTTTTTGTTTCTCCTCAGGGTTCTACTCCCTGGCAAGATTATGCTGTTTCTCAGTTGTGATTTCATTATTTTCAAGATTGCTTTGACAAATATGCTATTTTCATCCACTGAAACAGTATTGTGTGTGTTGTGTTTCCTTAATGACCATATGTTTATGTTTATAGAATATGTGTGTGATGCAAGAATGATTTGTCCACAAACATCAATTGTCTTTTTTTAACAAATTTTAGTTACATACCAAGCCTTTTTTTGGTAACTTGATACCATATTTTTTAATATGGTATTTTTCCTTTTTTTTTTTGGATTTAGTAACCACGACAAAGTAGAAATGGTGCCCAAACAAATAACAAACATGGTAGGCAGCTCCCAAAAATAAAGATTATGAATAAAACAAAAAAAACATTACAGATCCCTGTAAGTTGGCGGGGGAGATGGTGGCAGCTCAGGGTCCTGGTCAAGGGGCCTTTGTTGGGCCAATGGGACTTCATCCTGTGAGGATGCAGTGGCTTGTGGCCCAGAATACTGGCCTTGTCCATATTGGCCAGTTGTGTAGTGTCCATAAGCCAATTGTCTCTGTGCCTCATGCTGATGGACATATTGGCTTGCATCATACCCAACCCCAAAATGGCCATGTTGTCCAAACCCTGGTTGGGACCAGCCTACATCACTGGGTCTGGAAAAGTGGCCATATTGGGATTGGGGGTTGTAGCCTGCCATTTGGTAGACTGATGGCCTTTGTAGATTTTGTGGTGGGAGGGGTTGAGGTGTAAACATACGTGGAGTAGGTGCTGCACATCCTGATTGATCCTGCTCCTGTTGAGGGAATTGAAGGCGCAAGAGGTTGGTTTGGAAAGCTGCCTTCGCTCAAGATATTGAAACACCTCATAGGGGTTATTTGGAGGTGTGCTTAAATCAATCAGGATTTGCATACACCCTCTCACACGTAGCCTCACCTCATGGGGAAGGGGTCTAAGGTAACGGGCAAGGCTGCGGGCAATGGCCTCCTCTCCATCATCCGTTGCTGCCCTGGCCAAATAATTGAGGACCCCAGCGTCAACATCAGTTCTTGTGGCTTGCAGCTCTCTCCTTCGGCGGGATCTCCGTATAGGTTCAGCTACCTGTGGGGATGACACCAGTGGGCTTGCTGCTCTGGCCATGTTCCTCATGCCTTTCAGCATCATGTGCTGCTGAGGGTGGTGGTGCTGCATCTTCCTCACTTGCTGCTGCCTGCAGTGATGATGATGCTGATGGGTCCTCAAGGATGGATGCTGAAGATTGAAAAGATGGGCCTGCCACCTCTTCATCCACACTTACAGGATCTATCACAGCCTCAGACTCCGACCTGGTCTCCCTCTCTGAGAGGTTAGACTGTGTTCTGTTAATAAAAGGCTAAAAAAAAGGTCATTTATTTCTGGCCATTGTTTAATTACACATCTGTGAGCTATATTCACCAAAAATACATACACACAACCTCAGAGCAGCACAACATCTCCTTCTCTACTCCCCTCTTATCTCAGATTCCCACAAGAATATACAAGATTTTTCTTGTGGATCACCCCAAATGTTACAAACACTACCACAAAGCATCATAATGTCGCATACCATTTCAAGCTACAACAAAACCATGAAGACCCACCTCTTCAAACAATCACAGAACATGCAGTAACAACTCATCGAAAAAACCACTGCATGAACATCTATAAACTCGCCTACTACATTCTCACCCATCCCTTGTTGTAGCTTGGGATGCTTGGCGGGCAGGGTCCTCTCTCCTCCAGGACCCTTTTTGAATTTATGCTTGTTTACATTATTGTTTGCACTATATTTACACATCCTTACATATAATTCGCAATGTAACAACCCTAAAAAAAATTATTACTAAGATTTATTATCAATAAAAATGTGTTGAGACGTTATTACTTACTGCCTAAGATTCATACTGACATCCAAAAATGAAAGACGGTCATAGTAAATATATTTACGCTTCTTGAGTGGGGCTGATGAGCCACTTCTTGACCGCTGCTGTCTTTCCCGCCAGTATTGGTCCCGGATGCTGTGCCATCGTGTCATGACATCATCCACTGCAATTACATGGTCACAAATATTGTTCGCTATCATTCTGAACATAGCTTATTACAGTTGTCAGTGATATATTATTCTTAGTTTTATTATTTTTTGTTCTTGCACCATTATTTCCATGGTGCTGCAGATGTTAAAGGGGTTACATGCAGTGGTCTATATATCGGTCACAGTTACAAACTTTACAGTCACAGACTGGTACAGAGGGGAGAGAACCCTGTTCTTGCAAACATACATTAGGTAAGATTTTGTATAGGAAAAGAAAATGCCTTGTGCAATAATTAGCCTAATGTGACAATTTATGACAAATAAAGACAAGGGTCAACACCCCTCTGGACGAGGTATGAGTAAAAAAAATATTTAGCAGCGCAACATCAAGATTACCTATGTACATAAACACTTTGGCATGTTAATCAGCTTTTGGAATTGCCAAAAATGGCCATAAATGATATAGCTAGATAGATAAAAATGATTGTTCAAATAATCATGTAGGGAAAGCATCTTCTAAAGTAAAATCTTGTGAATACATGAGTGTACTTACATAGACTTGTCTGCTCCGCACGTGGCCGTTGGGCATAATCAGGGAATAGGAGCCCACAGATGGCCCTCCACGCTGCCTCTTTCCTGGCCCGGTTCGAGTAGTTGGGATCCCGCTGGTCCCATATTTCTGGCCTTTCTTGGACCAGGATGAGGAGCATGTCGACATTAATTATACTGGCCATGATGCATGCAACTCTGTGGAGGCGACCACCAGACTTCCAGGATGTCTGTGTGGCTTTTTGAGCTACTGAGCATGTCTGGGATTCATGATTGAGGGCTTGGCTCAATTCCTTGTACCTGGCGATGTCTGGAGATGTCTGGCGTATTTCACGCAAGTCACACTGTTGGTCCGTGTGTAATCCGTATTTTTCTGGCCCCCATAGACTTTCATTGGCTTTTTTTGCGCAATACGGTGACAAACGCAGCATGCTGCGATTTTCTACGGCCGTAGAAGCCCGTATAGTACGGATCAGTAAAGTACGGCAGATAGGAGCTTGCCCATAGAGATGCATTGTACCGTATGCAATCCGTAATTTCTGCACCTCTCTTACGTCCGTAAAACTCGCTAGTGTGAGGCCGGCCTAAGGAGTGACTGACACAGTGAGTAGGCCCAAATAAGTAAGTAGGCTAAGTGCAGTTCAAAATTGGTAACAGGAATAACCAGGCGGCATTGCTTGGTTCAGCGGAGGACAATTGTAAGAAGTGGCTGACACAGTGAGTAGGCCCAAATAAGTAAGTAGGCTAAATACAGTTCAAAATTGGTAACAGGAATAACCAGGCGGCATTGCTTGGTTCAGCGGAGGACAATTGTAAGGAGTGGCTGACACAGTGAGTAGGCCCAAATAAGTAAGTAGGCTAAAAGCAGTTCAAAATTGGTAACAGGACTAAACTGGCGGCGTTGCTTGGTTCAGCGGAGGACAATTGTAAGGAGTGGCTGACACAGTGAGTAGGCCCAAATAAGTAAGTAGGCTAAATGCAGTTCAAAATTGGTAACAGGAATAACCAGGCGGCATTGCTTGGTTCAGCGAAGGACAATTGTAAGGAGTGGCTGACACAGTGAGTAGGCCCAAATAAGTAAGTAGGCTAAATGCAGTTCAAAATTGGTAACAGGAATAACCAGGCGGCATTGCTTGGTTCAGCGGAGGACAATTGTAAGGAGTGGCTGACACAGTGAGTAGGCCCAAATAAGTAAGTAGGCTAAAACCAGTTCAAAATTGGTAACAGGACTAAACTGGCGCCATTGCTTGGTTCAGCGGAGGACAATTGTAAGGAGTGGCTGACACAGTGAGTAGGCCCTAATAATAAAGTAGGCTAAATGACTGGCAAAATTTTTTTCAGAAATAACCAGGTGGCATAGCTAGGTACAGGGGTGGGCTCCTCTGCTGAGTAGCAGACAGTGGTAGTAGGCGCAACGTATTAACTGGTCTAAATGGAGACCAGGGCCCCTGTATATTTTAACTATCATCTATTATTTCAACATATTTGTATTGGCAGTGCCATTGAAGGATTTAACAGCACAGACTACACAGTGGTGGAGCAGGAAGAGGTAAGTATTGCAAGTGGTAGAGCACTGTTCGAGCTGGGGGGAACACTCTCTCATGGGCTGCGGTATTGGCACAGGGCCCCTCATATTACGACGGTGTGTCTGACGTTGGTGGTGCACCACCACCGTCAGAGACACTTCATTGTACTATGAGGGACCCTGTGCCAGTGCCGTCGCCCAAGAGTGGGCACACCCACCTGTCCAGGCAAACGGCACTCGCACGGGTGCTTGCGCCAGGTGGTGACCACGGCCCTGTTTAGGGAGGTATAAAAATGGCCTATGGTGGACATTCAGCAGCTGCAAATGGATGAATTGGAGAAGTCAGTAAGAGGAGGCCAAACGCAAGACATTTTTCAGGCAAGCTACGTGTCAGCAGGGGAAGGTGGGACCAAATAATTTGAAATCCATGATTGGTTCATTTTAATGAAGGTTAGATCATCAACATTTCGGGTAGCCAGACGTGTCCTTTTTTTGGTCAGTATTGTACCAGCAGCACTGAATACTCTTCCTGATAGCACACTAGCAGCAGGGCATGCCAGCTCCTGTAATGCATATTCTGCCAATTCAGGCCAGGTGTCTATTTTAGATGCCCAGTAATCAAAGGAGAATGACCTGTGAGGGAGAACATCGATAAGGGCGGAAAAGTAGTTCGTAACCATACTGGAAAAATGCTGTCTCCTGTCACTTTGAATCGATGCAGCAGTACCTGTCTTGTCAGCGGTCGTTGCGAAATCACTCCACAACCTGGTCATAAAACCCCTATGTCCATCGCCACTTCGGATTTGTGCACCTCTAACACCTCTGCCATGTTGCGCACTACGGCTCGTGTGAGAACCATCACCACCACTGTGTGCTGGGAATTCCTGAACCAAATGGTCTACAAGAGTTGCTTGTTTGGTAGCCAATATTTGCTCAAGGTTCTCATGTGGCATGATATTTTGTAATTTTCCTTTATATCGTGGATCGAGGAGGCAGGCCAACCAATCGTCATAGGTCATCATTTTGATAATGCAGGGGTCCCTTTTTAGGATACGCAAGGCATACTCAGCCACGTGGGCCAATGTTCCAGGTGTCAATTCACTGCTTGTGCTGGGTTGAGGAGCACTTTCTTGCAAATCAACATCACTTGTGTCCCGCAAAAACCCTGTACCTGACCTTGCAACGCCACCAGTTTCTATTGCCCCCTGAGAAGCATCCTCCTCCCATAAATATTCATCCCCATCATCCTCCTCCTCCTCCTCTTCATCTGCCACCTCGTCCAGGAGAGTTCCCTGAGCTGACAATGGCTGACTGTCATCAAGGCTTCCCTCCTCTTCGGCTGCAGATGCCTGCTCCTTAATGTGCGTCAAACTTTGCATCAGCAGATGCATTAGTGGGATGCTCATGCTTATGATGGCGTCATCTGCACTTACCAGCCGTGTGCATTCCTCAAAACACTGAAGGACTTGACAGAGGTCTTGTAGCTTCGAACACTGCACACCAGTCAACTCCATGTCTGCCATCCAAGTGCCTGCCCGTGTATGTGTATCCTCCCACAAATAAATTACAGCACGCCTCTGTTCGCACAGCCTCTGAAGCATGTGCAGTGTGGAGTTCCACCTTGTTGCAACGTCGATTATTAGGCGGTGCTGGGGAAGATTCAGCGATCGCTGATGCTTCAGCATATGGCTGGAGTGTACGGGCGACCGGCGGATGTGCGAGCAATGTCTTCGCACCTTCAGGAGCAGGGCTGGTAACTCCGGATAATTTTTCAGGAAGCACTGCACCACCAGGTTCAAGGTGTGAGCCAGGCAAGGTATATGTTTCAGTTCTGAAAGGGCTATGGCAGCCATAAAATTCCTTCCGCTATCACTGACTACCATGCCTGCCTCAAGATGTAAACTGCCCAGCCATGACTGAGTTTCTAGCTGCAAGTACTCGGCCAGTAATTCCGCGGTGTGTCTGTTGTCGCCCAAACACTTCATTTGTAACACAGCCTGCTGACGCTTACCACTAGCTGTTCGATAATGGGACACCTCGTGTGCAACACTGGAAGCTTCGGATGGAGTTGCCGTGCGACTGTGCTGTGTGGACGAGCTTTCGCTTAAAGAGGAGGAGGAGGAGGAGGAGTGGCGAACGCCTACAGCCAACTGATTCCTAGACCGTGGGCTAGGCAGAACTCTCCCACTATGGCTGTCCCCTGTGGACCCTGCATCCACCACATTAACCCAGTGCGCCGTAACGTCCCTGGCCTTGCCTACTGGTCCATGCATCTGTTGTGAGGTGCACCTTTCCACTGACTGATTGCCTCAGTGCATGGACAATGCGGTCTTTGACATGCTGGTGGAGGCCTGGGATGGCTTTTCTCACAAAGAAGTGCCGACTGGGTAGGTCAAAGCGTGGTACTGCATAGGCCATCAGGTCTTTGAAAGTGTCGCTTTCAACCAACCGGTAGGGCATCATCTCTAACGAGATTAGTCTAGCAATGTGAGCATTCAAATCCTGTGTACGCAGATGAGAGGATGAGTACTTTCTTTTCCTAATGAGAGTCTCTTGTAGGGTGAGCTGGCTGGAGAGCTGCATATGGTGGAACTAGCGGTGGTGGTGGTGGTGGACATGGCGGATTGAGAGAGGGTTGGTGATGGTATTCTTGATGTTGGCCTACATACAGTGTTTCCTATGCATGCTGGTTAAATGTCTATGCATGCACTTTGTATTTAAATTTTGAAGATTCTTCCCTCTGCTAAAGGTCTTTGAGCATTTCTTACAGACAACTTTGCACTGATCATTTGGATCTTGGTTTTAAAAATTGCCACACTGCACTCTTCCTATTATCGAATACCTTTTCAGGCATTGCACGCTGTGATACTTTCACCGGATGGCCACACTGTCCTAAAACTGATTTTGGTTTTGACACACGTTTTTGGCCTGATACGGGCCTGCCAGATGACAGCTGTTGCGATGTAGATGGCTGCTGCAGATCATCCTCCTCTGCTTCTGAGCTACTGGCAGCGGCACCCTCTTCCCCCAATGGCTGCCAATCTGGGTGAACAACTGGGTCATCTATCACCTCCTCTTCAATGTCATGTGCACCTTCCTCTGTGTCACCGTGTAAGGTGCTATAGCGTTCGGGACTGGGCACCATAGTCTCATCAGGGTCAGATTCTGGCTCAGTACACTGCGAGGGCAATGTAGTGACCTGAGTCAATGGAACAGCATAATAATCTAGCTGTGGCTGTGCATCAGTGCACTCCATGTCCGATTAATCTTGTAATGGGCAGTTCACAATTTCCCTTTCTAACCCAGGCACGGTATGTGTAAAGAGCTCCATGGAGTAACCTGTAGTGTCGCAAGACGCATCCTTCACTTTTGGTTTGGGTGAAGGACACAAGGAAACGTCTTGTTCCTGACCGGGAGCATCCACTGAAGACTCGCTGCTTTTATATTTGGAACTTTCTGAAGAGGAGGCGAAAGAGCTGGAGGCTGAGTCAGCAATGAAAGCCAAAACTTTTTCCTGCTGCTCCGGCTTTAAAAGCTGTTTTCCTACTCCCAGATAAGGGAGCCTTCGAGGCCTTGTGTAGCCAGACGATGACGCTGGCTCAACACCTCCAGCCTTAGGTGCTATTTTGCTTTTCCCACTACCACCAGATGCTCCACCACCACCTCCACCATCAGTAACAGCTGGCAACGACTGCTCACGGCCTCTTCCACCAGACTTCCTCATTTTTTGGAAAATATAACCAAAATAACAACCATTATATGGTACTGTAAAACAAAGTAGAAGGTGTATATAAACTTGTTGAGAATTTAAATCTCCCTTTTTTTGGGGGGAGACAGAACCCAAATTCGGGCCCAGTGTATTTCAGAACGCAATGTGAGTGGCAGCAAGTGGCTGCCTGATACACAACAAACTAAAAGGACAGAGGTATATCCACTTTGTGAGAATTTGAATCTTAATTTTTTTGGGGGGAGACTGAACCCAAACTCAGGCCCAGTGTAATTTACAATGCAATGTGAGTGGCAGCAAGTTGATGGCTGATACACAACAAACTAAGAGGACTGAGGTATATCCACTTTGTGAGAATTTGAATCTCACTTTTTTTGGGGGGAAACTGAACCCAAACTCAGGCCCACTGTATTTCACAACACAATGTGAGTGGGAGCAAGTCACTGGCTGATACACGACAAACTAAGAGGACTGAAATATATTCACTTTGTGAGAATTTAACCCCTTAGTGACAGAGCCAATTTGGTACTTAATGACCGAGCCAATTTTTACAATTCTGACCAGTGTCACTTTAAGAGGTTATAACTCTGGAACGCTTTATCGGATCCCACTGATTCTGAGATTGTTTTTTCGTGACATGTTGTACTTCAAGTTAGTGGTAACATTTCTTCGATATTACTTGCGATTATTTATGAAAAAAATGGAAATATGGCGAAAATTTTTAAAATTTTGCAATTTTCAAACTTTGTATTTTTATGCCCTTAAATCAGAGAGATATGTCACAAAAATTAGTTAATAAATAACATTTCTCACATGTCTACTTTACATCAGCACAATTTTGGAAACAATTTTTTTTTTTGTTAGGGAGTTATAAGGGTTAAAAGTTGACCAGCAATTTCTCATTTTTACAACACCATGTTTTTTTTAGGGACCACATCACCTTTGAAGTGATTTTGAGGGGTCTATATGATAGAAAATAACCAAGTGTGACACCATTCTAAAAACTGCACCCCTCAAGCTGCTCAAAACCACATTCAAGAAGTTTATTAACCCTTTACGTACTTCACAGGAACTAAAACAATGTGGAAGAAAAAAATGAACATTTAACTTTTTTTTGCAAACATTTTACTTCAGAACCATTTTTTTTAATTTTCACAAGTGTAAAAACAGAAATTTAACCACAAATTTTGTTGTGCAATTTTTCCTGAGTACGCCGATACCCCATATGTGGAGGTAAACCACTGTTTGGGCACACCGCAGAGCTTGGAAGTGAAGGAGCACCGTTTGACTGTTTCAATGCAGAATTGGCTGGAATTGAGATCGGACGCCATGTCGCGTTTGGAGAGCCCCTAATGTGCCTAAACAGTGGAATCCCCCCACAAGTGACACCATTTTGGAAACTAGACCCCCCAAGGAACTTATCTAGATGTGTGGTGAGCACTTTGAACCCCCAAGTGCTTCACAGAAGTTTATAACGTAGAGCCGTGAAAATAAAAAATCGCATTTGTTTTCACAAAAATGATTTTTTCGCCCACAAATTCTTATTTTCACAAGGGTAACAGGAGAAATTAGACCACAAAAGTTGTTGTGCAATTTCTCCTGAGTACGTCGATACCCCATATGTGGAGGTAAACCACTGTTTGGGCGCACCGCAGAGCTTGGAAGTGAAGGAGCACCGTTTGACTTTTTCAATGCAGAATTGGCTGGAATTGAGATCGGATGCCATGTCGCGTTTGGAGAGTCCCTGATGTGCCTAAACAGTGGAAAACCCCACAAGTGATACCATTTTGGAAACTAGACCCCTTAAGGAACTTATCTAGATGTGTGGTGAACACTTTGAACCCCCAAGTGCTTCACAGAAGTTTATAACGTAGAGCCGTGAAAATAAAAAATCTCATTTTTTCTACAAAAATGATCTTTTTGCCCCCAAATTTTTATTTTCACAAGGGTAACAGGAGAAATTAGACCACAAAAGTTGTTTTGCAATTTCTCCTGAGTACGTTGATACCCCATATATGGGGGTAAACCACTGTTTGGGCGCACCGCAGAGCTTGGAAGAGAAGGAGTGTCGTTTTACTTTTTCAATGTAGAATTGGCTGGAATTGAGATCGGACGCCATGTCACGTTTGGAGAGCCGCTGATGTGCCTAAACAGTAGAGACCCCCCACATATGACACCATTTTGGAAACTAGACCCCTTAAGGAACTTATCTAGATGTGTGGTGAGCACTTTAAACCCCCAGGTGCTTCACAGAAGTTTATAACGTAGAGCCGTGAAAATAAAAAAATCGCATTTTTTCTACAAAAATGATCTTTTTGCCTCCAAATTTTTATTTTACCAAGGGTAACAGGAGAAAATGGACCCCAGAAGCTGTTGTACAATTTGTCTTGAGTACGCCGACACCCCATATGTGGGGGTAAACCACTGTTTGGGCGCATGGCTGAGCTCGGAAGCAAAGGAGCGCCATTTGACTTTTCAATGCAAAATTGACTGGAATTGAGATCGGACGCCATGTCGCGTTTGGAGAGCCCCAACTTTGAATGCCCAAGTGCATCACAGAAGTTTATAATGCAGAGTTGTGAAAATAAAAAATATATATTTTTTAACAATAAAGATTTTTTAGCCCCCAAGTTTTTATTTTCACAAGGGTAACAAGAGAAATTGGACCCCAAAAGTTGTTGTCCAATTTGTCCTGAGTATGCTGGTACCCCATATGTGGGGGTAAACCACTGTTTGGGCGCACGGCAGAGCTCGGAAGGGAAGGAGCGCCATTTTGGAATGCAGACTTTGATAGAATTGTCTGCGGGCGTTATGTTGCGTTTGCAGACCCCTAATGTACCTAAACAGTAGAAACCCCCAACAAGTGACCCCATTTTGGAAACTAGACCCCCCAAGGAACTTATCTAGATATGTGGTGAGAACTTTGAATGCCCAAGTGCTTCACAGAAGATTATAATGCAGAGTAGTGAAAATAAAAAATATTTTTTTTCCCACAAAAAAGATTTTTTAGCCCCCAAATTTTTATTTTCACAAGGGTAACAAGAGAAATTGGACCCCAAAAGTTGTTGTCCAATTTGTCCTGAGTATGCTGGTACCCCATATGTGGGGGTAAACCACTGTTTGGGCGCACGGCAGAGCTCGGAAGGGAGGGAGTACCATTTGACTTTTTTAGCGCAAAATTGGCTGTCGTGTTTGGAGACCCCCTGATGTACCTAAACAGTGGAAACCCCCCAATTCTAACTCCAACCCTAACCCCAACACACCCCTAACCCTAATCTTAACCCGATCCATAATCCTAATCACAACCCTAACGATAATCACAACCCTAACCCCAAAACAGCCCTAATCTCAACCCTAACCATAACCCTAATCAAAACCCTAAATCCAACACACCCCTAACCCTAATCCCAACCCTAACCCTAATCCCATCCCTAATCCCAAACGTAACACTAATCCCAACCCTAATCCAAACCCTAACCCTAACATCGCAGTGTGTCGGGCCGACGTACCGACGCTAGCGTTGTAAGCGCCGCACAACGGGTGCAGCGGATGCTGTTTTTTCAACGCATCCGCTGCCCCATTGTGAGGTGCGGGGAGGCGGGGGCGGAGTTCCGGCCACGCATGCGCAGTCGGAAATGGCGGACCCGTCGCACAAAAAAGTTACATGTAGTTTTTTTTGTGTCGACGGTCCGCCGAAGCACGACACATCCGTCGCACGACGGATGCGACATGTGGCAATCCGTCGCAATGCGTCGCTAATGCAAGCCAATGGAGAAAAAACGCATCCTGCAAGCACTTTTGCAGGATGCGTTTTTTCTCCAACGACGCATTGCGACGGAAGCCAAAAAACGCTAGTGTGAAAGTAGCCTAACCCTAAACCTAGCCCTAACCCTAACCCTAAATTTAGCCCCAACCCTAACCCTAACTCTAACCCTAACCCTAACTCTAACCCTAACCCTAACTCTAACCCTAACCCTAACCCTAACCCTAACTCTAACCCTAACTCTAACCCTAACCCTAACCCTAACTCTAACGCTAACCCTAACCCTAATCCTAACCCTAATTTTAGCCCCAACTTGTCTTCTCCTGCCGGCCGGCAGATGGCAGCAGATGGCGGGCGCACTGCGCATGCGCCCGCCATGATGAAAAAGCCGGCTGGCAGGAGAAGACAGAAGAGGACCCAGGGACCCCGGGTGAGTATGATAGGGTCCCCGAATCCCCCTATTTCTCTGTCCTCTGATGTGCGATCACATCAGAGGACAGAGAAATAACTGATCGCTTTTTTTTTTTTTTTTTTTGCGGTCGCCGGTAAACTGTTAATTACCGGCGATCGCAAAGCAGGGGTCGGTGCAAACCGACCCCGATCATGTTCTTTGGGGTCTCGGCTACCCCCGGCAGCCGAGACCCCAAAGATCTGCCGGGTGCCGGGCGGCGGGCGCACTACGCGTGCGCCCGCCATTTTTTCCCGGAAAGAAGATGGCGGCGCCCAGGGGGAGACACGAGGAGCACCGGGGGAGGTAGGTAAGTATTGGGGGGCTATTGGGGGCCATCGGGGACCACATTTCTCTGTCCTCCGATGTGCGATCACATCAGAGGACAGAGAAATTAAATGGCAAATCGCTTTTTTTTTTTTTTTTGTTGCGACCGCCGGTAAACGGTTAATTACCGGCGATCGCAACTCGGGGGTCGGTAAAAACCCCCCGAATCATGTTCTCTGGGGTCTCGGCTACCCTCGGCACCCGAGACCCCAGAGAAAATCCGACTCTGGGGGGCGCTATTCACTTTTTCCACAGCGCCGTTAATTAACGGCGCTGTGGATTAAGTACCCTTAGCGGCCGCCGTTAAAAGGCGTATCGGCGGTCGTTAAGGGGTTAAATCTCCCTTTTTATTTTGGGGAGACTGAACCCAAACTCAGACCCAGTGTATTTTACAACGCAATGTGAGTGACAGCAAGTGGCTGGCTGATACACGACAAACTAAGAGGACTGAAATATATTCACTTTGGGAGAATTTCAATCTCCCTTTTCTTTGGAGACTGAACCAAAACTGAGGCCCAGTGTATTTTACAACGCAATGTGAGTGGCAGCAAGTGGCTGGCTGATATACGACAAACTAAGAGTACTGAGGTATATCCACTTTGTGAGAATTTGAATCTCACTTTTTTGGGGGGGAGACTGATCCCAAACTCTGGCCCAGTGTATTTTACAACGCAATGTGAGTGGCAGCAAGTGGCTGGCTGATATACGACAAACTAAGAGGACTGAGGTATATCCACTTTGTGAGAATTTGAATCTCACTTTTTGGGGGGAGACTGAACAAAACTCAGGCCCAGTGTATTTTTCAACGCAATGTGAGTGGCAGTAAGTGGCTGGCTGATACAAGACAAACTAACAGGACTGAGGTATATCCACTTTGTGAGAAATTGAATCTCACTTTTTTGGGGGGGAGACTGAACCAAAACTGAGGCCCAGTGTATTTTACAATGCAATGAGACTGGCAGCAATTGGCTGGCTGATACACGACAAACTAAGAGGACTGAAATATATTCACTTTGTGAGAATTTCAATCTCCCTTTTTTTTCGGGGACTGAACCAAAACTGAGGCCCAGTGTATTTTACAGCGCAATGTGAGTGGCAGCAAGTGGCTGGCTGATACACGACAAACTAAGAGGACTAAGGTATATCCACTTTGTGAGAATTTGAATCTCACATTTTTTGGGGGGAGACTGAACCCAAACTCAGGCCCAGTGTATTTTACAATGCAATGTGACTGGCAACAAGTGGTTGGCTGATACATGACAAACTAACTGGACTGAGGTATATCCACTTTGTGAGAATTTGAATCTCACTTTTTTGGGGGGGAGACTGAACCAAAACTGAGGCCCAGTGTATTTTACAATGCAATGTGACTGGAAGCAATTGGCTGGCTGATACACGACAAACTAAGAGGACTGAAATATATTCACTTTGCGAGAATTTCAATCTCCCTTTTTTTTTGGAGACTGAACCAAAACTGAGGCCCAGTGTATTTTACAGAGCAATGTGAGTGGCAGCAAGTGGCTGGCTGATACACGACAAACTAAGAGGACTGAGGTATATCCACTTTGTGAGAATTTGAATCTCACTTTTTTGGGGGGAGACTGAACAAAACTCAGGCCCAGTGTATTTTACAACAAAATGTGAGTGGCAGCAAGTGGCTGGCTGATACATGACAAACTAAGAGGACTGAGGCATATCCATTTTGTGAGAATTAAAATCTCACTTTTTTGGGGGGAGACTGAACCCAAACTGAGGCCCAGTGTATTTTACAATGCAATGTGACTGGCAACAAGTGGCTGGCTAATATACGACAAACTAACAGGACTGAGGTATATCCACTTTGTGAGAATTTGAATCTCACTTTTTTTGGGGGGAGACTGAACAAAAACTGAGGCCCAGTGTATTTTACAACGCAATGTGACTGGCAGCAATTGGCTGGCTGATACACGACAAACTAAGGCTACGTTCACATTTGCGGCTAGCGCCGCAGCGTCGGGCGCCGCAGCGGTGCCGCATGCATCATGCGCCCCTATATTTAACATGGGGGCGCATGGACATGCGGTGCACTTGCTTTTTGCGCCGCATGCGTCCCTGCGGCGCCCGCGTCGGAGCGCAGAGGACGCAGCAAGTTGCATTTTTGCTGCGTCCAAAATCAATGGAAAAAAGGACGCATGCGGCGCAAAACGCAGCGTTGTGCATGTGTTCACATTTGCGCTGTGCGTTGCGGCGGCGACGCTGCGGCGTACACCGCAAATGTGAACGTAGCCTAAGAGGACTGAAATATATTCACTTTGTGAGAATTTCAATCTCCCTTTTTTTTTTGGAGACTGAACCAAAACTGAGGCCCAGTGTATTTTACAGCGCAATGTGAGTGGCAGCAAGTGGCTGGCTGATACACGACAAACTAAGAGAACTGAGGTATATCCACTTTGTGAGAATTTGAATCTCACTTTTTTTGGGGGGAGACTGAACCCAAACTCAGGCCCAGTGTATTTTACAACGCAATGTGAGTGGCAGCAAGTGGCTGGCTGATACACAACAAACTAACAGGACTGAGGTATAGCCACTTTGTGAGAATTTGAATCTCCCTTTTTTGGGGGGGAGACTGAACCAAAACTGAGGCCCAGTGTATTTTACAACACAATGTGACTGGCAGCAATTGGCTGGCTGATACACAACAAACTAAGAGGACTGAAATATATTCACTTTGTGGGAATTTCAATCTCCCTTTTTTTTTTTTGGAGACTGAACCAAAACTGAGGCCCAGTGTATTTTACAGCGCAATGTGAGTGGCAGCAAGTGGCTGGCTGATACACGACAAACAAAGAGGACTGAGGTATATCCACTTTGTGAGAATTTGAATCTCACTTTTTTGGGGGGGAGACTGAACCCAAACTCAGGACTGGTGTATTTTACAATGCAATGTGAGTGGCAGCAATTGGCTGGCTGATACACGACAAACAAAGAGGACTGAGGTATATCCACTTTGTGAGAATTTGAATCTCCATTTTTTTTTGGGGGGACTGAACCCAAACTCAGGCACAGTGTATAAAACAACGCAATGTGAGTGGCAGCAAGTGGCTGGAAGATTTATGAAAAAATACAAGGACTGTAGTACAATTTCAATCTCCCTACAATGATCTCAGGACAAGTATGGCAGCAATAAAAAGGACTGCTGCACACAAAAGTGTAGACAAACAAACAAGATAACTGTGCAGAAAGGAGAAACAGGATTTTTGCTTTTAAAAAAGCAGTTGGTTTGCACAGCAGCGGTGCAAACAGAAATGCAGCTATCAGGGAGCCTTATAAGGCAGACTAATAAGCTACAGAGCTGATGCACAAAGATATAGCCTCCATTGTCCCTGCAAAACAAAGGTGGTGTTGGACAGTGGAAATCGCTACCGCACAAGCGGTTTGGGGGTTAATCTTCCCTCCCTGTTATGATCCGGTGACCTTGGAGTCGCATGAGACTTTCTCTGGAGTAGGTGGAACCTGTACTGACCACAAACCCTAAACTGACACCGCAACTAGAAGTAGCCGTGGGGTGTACCTAACACATCCTAGACACCTCGACACAGCCGGAGAACTAAATACCCCTATAGATGGAAATGGGAATTCTATCTTGCCTCAGAGCAGAACCCCAAAGGATAGGTAGCCCCCCACAAATATTGACTGTGAGTATTAGAGGAAAGACACACACAGGCAGAAAACAGGATTTAGCAAAAGAGGCCACTCTAGCTAAATAGAAAAGGATAGGATAGAATACTAAGCGGTCAGTATTAAAACCCTAAAAATATCCACAGCAGATAATACAAAAATTCCACATCTAACTAAAGACATGGAATGTATATCTGCATCTCCTGAGAATCCAACATGACTGAAAAAATCCAAACACAGTCTAAGCTGGACAAGAAAAAACAATGAATAGTACTGAATAGTAAAGCACACAGCATGTGTGCTGCAGAAACAAAACCCAGACACTTATCTTGGCTGATTTGGCAGCAGGGCAGGAGGAACCAGACAGAGATGTAAGACCTCCAAGAACAATGGACAACTGGCAAGGGCTAATGGATCCTGCAAACCTAAATACCCAGAGAGAGCTGCAATCAGCAGGGACACCTGCTCAGGATTGCAACCCAGGGACAACTGTATTACCGCCAACAACCACCGGAGGGAACCCAAGAGCAGAATTCACAACAGTACCCCCCCCTTGAGGAGGGGTCACCGAACCCTCACCAGAGCCCCAGGCCGATCAGGACAAGCCAGATGATAGGCACGGACCAGATCAACAGCATGGACATCAGAGGCAAAAACCCAAGAATTATCCTCCTGGCCATAACCCTTCCATTTGACAAGGTACTGAAGCTTCCGCCTAGAAAAGCGAGAATCCAAAATCTTCTCAACCACATACTCCAACTCCCCATCAACCAACACAGGGGCCGGAGGATCAACAGAGGGAACCACGGGCACCACACATTTCCGCAATAAAGATCTATGGAAGACATTATGGATAGCAAAAGAGGCCGGAAGGGCCAATCGAAGAGACACCGGATTAAAGGGAACCTGTCACCCCGGTTTTTCATTCGGAGATAAAAATACCGCTACATAGGGCATGAGCTGTGGTTTACAAAAGTGTTTTTTTTCTACCCTGATTCCCCACCTAAGCTGCCGAAATTACTTACCGAAGTCGCCGTTTTCGCTTGTCAATCATGCTGGTCTGGTCATAGGGGCGTGGTGACAAAGCTGTTTCTTCCCCCAGATCTTGCT
Organism: Ranitomeya variabilis; assembly: GCF_051348905.1. NCBI lineage: Eukaryota > Metazoa > Chordata > Amphibia > Anura > Dendrobatidae > Ranitomeya > Ranitomeya variabilis. The sequence goes on from NC_135236.1 coordinate 595,207,576, forward strand.
TAGGTTTCCGTTGGTGGCGTAGTGGTTTGCAACTGTGCAGGTGACGAAAAACAGCATGCTCTGCGCTATATCCCTGGTGATCGGTGGGGGTGGCCATCTTCCTGTGGCCGCGCGTGCGCAGTTGGAGCGCGAACTCTGCTTCAGGAAAATGGCCGCCGCGATCCCCATCTGCGCACGCGCGGCATCCCATGGCCATTTTCCTGAAGCCCCGGCCAGCAGAGCACTCCAACTGCGCACACGCGGCCACAGGAAGATGGCCGCCCCCACCGATCACCAGGGACATAGCGCAGAGCGTGCTGTTTTTCATCACCTGCGCAGTCGCAAACCACTACGCCACCAACGGAAATCTAAGCAAGATCTGGGGGAAGAAACAGCTTTGTCACCACGCCCCTATGACCAGACCAGCATGATTGACAAGCGAAAACGGCGACTTTGGTAAGTAATTTCGGCAGCTTAGGTGGGGAATCAGGGTAGAAAAAAAACACTTTTATAAAGCACAGCTCATGCCCTATGTAGCGGTATTTTTATCTCCGAATGAAAAACCGGCTTGACAGGTTCACTTTAATAATCTCAGAAATCCTATAAGGACCAATAAAGGCTTAACCTTAGGGGAAGAAACCTTCATAGGAAAATGACAGGAAGACAACCAGACCAGATCTGTTATGGCTGGACCTGGTGGTTAGGTGCACCGGGAATGACCTGATAGTCAAAACTGCAAAATAGAGCGAGCTCTGGGAAGTGGGAGCTCTGCTGACCGCAGCCCTAATCTATTATCACACACACTAGAATTAGCCGTGGATCGTACCTGACTCTGCCTAGACGACTCTTCACAGCCTGAGAGGTAACTACCCCTAAAGAGAAATATAGCCTCACCTTGCCTCAGAGAAATTCCCCAAAGGAAAAGAGCAGCCCCCCACATATATTGACTGTGAGTTAAGAGGAAGGCACAAACATAGGAATGAGACAGGTTTCAGCAAAGGAGGCCCGACTTACTAAATAGACAGAAGATAGATAAAGGGATCTTTGCGGTCAGCACAAAAAACTACAAAAAGCCACGCAGAGTGAGCAAGAAACCCCCCGCGCCGACTCACGGCGCGGTAGGTGCCACTCTGCAACCCAGAGCTTCCAGCTAGCGAGACAATATCATGATAGCCAGCTGGACAAAACTTAGCAGGTACTCAGAAATATATTCTGCACACAAATGAACAACAAATGAGCTTAACAGGGACATAGCTTCTGCTGAAGTAGACAGGTCATCAGGAGATCCAAGTGAGATCTGAACCAGTACAGATACATTGCTAACTGGCATCAGGTAACGATCTGAGCAGAGTTAAATAGAGGAACCAGCCCAGTCTTAAACGATGCAGCTGAGGAAGCCACCTCCAGACCAGCAGCTCAACTTTCAGCCACCAGAGGGAACCCACGGACAGAACTCACAGAAATACCATTCCTGACCACAGGAGGGAGTTCGAGAACAGAGTTCACAACAGTACCCCCCCTTGAGGAGGGGTCACCGAACCCTCACCAGAACCCCCCGGCCGATTAGGACGAGCCAAATGAAAGGCACGAACCAAATCGGCCGCATGGACATCGGAGGCAAGAACCCAGGAATTATGTTCCTGACCATAGCCCTTCCATTTGACCAGATACTGAAGTTTCCGTCTCGAGATACGAGAATCTAAAATCTTCTCCACCACATACTCCAATTCTCCCTCAACCAACACCGGAGCAGGAGGGTCAACGGAAGGAACCATAGGCGACATATCTCTGCAACAACGACCTATGGAACACATTATAGATGGCAAAAGAAGCTGGAAGGTCCAAACGAAATGACACAGGATTGAGGATTTCAGAAATCTTATAAGGCCCAATAAAACGAGGCTTAAACTTAGGAGAAGAAACCTTCATAGGAACATAACGAGATGACAGCCAAACCAGATCCTCAACATGAAGTCGAGGACCAACACGGCAACGGCGGTTAGTGAAACGTTGAGCCTTCTCCTGTGACAATGTCAAATTGTCCACTACATGAGTCCAAATTTGCTGCAACCTGTCCACCACAGAATCCACACCAGGACAGTCCGAAGGCTCAACCTGCCCTGAAGAGAAACGAAGATGGAAACCAGAATTACAATAAAAAGGCGAAACCAAAGTAGCTGAACTGGCCCGATTATTAAGGGCGAACTCAGCCAATGGCAAGAATGTCACCCAATCATCCTGATCAGCAGAAACAAAGCATCTCAGATAGGTCTCCAAAGTCTGATTGGTTCGCTCAGTTTGGCCATTTGTCTGAGGATGGAAAGCAGAAGAAAAAGACAAATCAATGCCCATCTTAGCACAAAAGGACCGCCAAAACCTCGAAACAAACTGGGAACCTCTGTCCGACACAATGTTCTCCGGAATGCCATGCAAACGAACCACATGCTGGAAAAACAACGGAACCAAATCAGAGGATGAAGGCAACTTAGGCAAGGGTACCAAATGGACCATCTTAGAGAAGCGATCACAAACCACCCAGATGACCGACATCCTTTGAGAGACAGGGAGATCTGAAATAAAATCCATGGAAACATGCGTCCAGGGCATCTTCGGGACCGGCAAGGGCAAAAGTAACCCACTGGCACGAGAACAGCAGGGCTTCGCCCGAGCACAAGTCCCACAGGACTGCACAAATGCACGCACATCCCGGGACAAGGAAGGCCACCAAAAGGACCTAGCCACCAAATCTCTGGTACCAAAAATTCCAGGATGACCAGCCAACACCGAACAATGAACCTCCGAGATAACCCTACTAGTACATCTATCAGGGACAAACAGTCTCTCTGCAGGACAGCGGTCAGGTCTATTCGCCTGAAACTCCTGCAGAACCCGTCGCAAATCAGGGGAGATGGCAGACAAAATCACCCCCTCTTTGAGAATACCAGCCGGCTCAGAAACTCCCGGAGAATCAGGCACAAAACTCCTTGAAAGGGCATCAGCCTTCACATTCTTAGAACCCGGAAGGTATGAAACCACAAAATCGAAACGGGAGAAAAACAGTGACCATCGAGCCTGTCTAGTGTTCAACCGCTTGGCAGACTCGAGATAAGTCAAATTCTTGTGATCCGTCAAGACCACCACGCGATGCTTGGCGCCGTCAAGCCAATGTCGCCACTCCTCGAATGCCCACTTCATGGCCAACAACTCCCGATTGCCAACATCATAATTACGCTCAGCAGGCGAAAACTTTCTAGAAAAGAAAGCACATGGCTTCATCACAGAGCCATCAGAACTTCTCTGAGACAAAACAGCCCCTGCTCCAATCTCAGAAGCATCAACCTCGACCTGAAAAGGGAGCGAAACATCTGGCTGACACAACACAGGAGCCAAAGAAAAACGACGTTTCAGCTCCTGAAACACCTCAACGGCCGCAGAGGACCAATTCACCACATCCGCACCTTTCTTGGTCAAATCAGTCAGTGGTTTGACAACACTAGAAAAATTAGCCATAAAGCGACGGTAAAAATTCGCAAAGCCCAGGAATTTCTGAAGGCTCTTTACAGATGTAGGCTGAGTCCAATCATAAATGGCCTGGACTTTAACTGGGTCCATCTCGATAGTAGAAGGGGAAAAAATGAAGCCCATAAAGGAAACCTTCTGAACTCTGAAGAGACACTTAGACCCCTTCACAAACAAGGAATTAGCACGAAGGACTTGGAACACCATTCTGACCTGCTTCACATGAGACTCCCAATCATTCGAAAAGACCAAAATATCATCCAAATATACTATCATGAATCCAGATACTTTCGGAAGATGTCATGCATAAAGGACTGGAATACAGATGGCACATTAGAAAGCCCGAATGGCATCACCAGATACTCAAAATGGCCCTCGGGCGTATTAGATGCGGTTTTCCATTCATTGCCCCGCTTAATACGCACAAGATTATACGCTCCTCGAAGATCTATCTTGGTAAACCAACGAGCCCCCTTAATCCGAGCAAACAAATCAGACAATAGAGGCAAAGGGTACTGAAATTTGACTGTGATTTTATTAAGAAGGCGGTAATCTATACAAGGTCTCAGAGAACCATCCTTCTTGGCCACAAAAAAGAACCCTGCTCCCAACGGTGACGACGACGGGCGAATATGCCCTTTCTCCAAGGAATCCTTTATATAGCTCCGCATAGCAGCGTGTTCTGGCACAGATAAATTGAAAAGTCGGCCTTTAGGAAACTTACTACCAGGAATCAAATTAATAGCACAATCACAATCCCTATGAGGAGGCAGGGCACTGGGCTTGGGCTCATCGAATACATCCTGGTAATCCGACAAAAACTCAGGTACTTTAGAAGGAGTGGAAGAAGAAATTGACAAGGCTGGAACATCACCATGGGCCCCTTGACAACCCCAACTGGACACAGACATAGATTTCCAGTCCAATACGGGATTATGGACCTGTAGCCATGGCAAACCCAACACGACCACATCATGCAAATTATGCAACACCAAAAAGCGAATATCTTCCCGATGTGCAGGAGCCATGCACATGGTCAACTGGGTCCAGTACTCTTGGCCAAAGGCGTAGCATCAATTCCCCTTAATGGAATAGGATGCTGCAAGGGCTCCAAGAAAAAACCACAGCGCCTGGCATACTCTAAGTCCATCAAATTCAGGGCTGCACCTGAATCCACAAACGCCATAACAGAGTAGGATGACAAAGAGCAAATCAAAGTAACGGACAAAAGAAATTTAGGCTGTATAGTACCAATGGTGACAGACCTAGCGGACCGCTTAGTGCGCTTAGGACAATCAGAGATAGCATGAGTGGAGTCACCACAGTAAAAACACAGCCCATTCTGACATCTGTGCTCTTGCCGTTCAGTTCTGATCAAAGTCCTATCACATTGCATAGGCTCAGGTCTCTTCTCAGAGGACACCGCCATATGGTGCACAACTTTCCGCTCCCGCAAACGCCGATCGATCTGAATAGCCAAGGACATTGATTCATTCAGACCAGCAGGCGTGGGGAACCACACGATAACATCCTTAAGGCCCTCAGAAAGACCCTTTCTGAAAATCGCTGCCAGAGCACACTCATTCCATTGAGTAAGCACAGACCACTTTCTAAACTTCTGACAATACATTTCAGCATCATCCTGACCCTGACATAGAGCCAGCAAGATTTTCTCTGCCTGATCCACAGAATTTGGTTCGTCATAGAGCAATCCAAGCACCAGAAAAAACGCATCTACATTAAGCAATGCAGGATCTCCTGGCGCAACGGAGAATGCCCAGTCTTGAGGGTCACCACGCAACAAGGAAATAATGATTTTTACTTGCTGTCTAGGGTCACCAGAGGAGCGAGGTTTCAGGGCAAGAAACAGTTTACAATTATTCTTGAAATTCAGAAACTTTGATCTATCCCCAGAAAACAAATCAGGAATTGGGATTCTAGGCTCTAACATAGGATTCTGAACTATATAATCCTGAATGCCTTGTACCCTTGCAGTGAGATTATCCACACAAGAGGACAGACCTTGAATGTCCATATCTACACCTGAGTCCTGAACCACCCAGAGGTTTAGGGGAAAAAAAGACTAAACACACTGCAGAGAAAAAAAAAATGGTCTCAGAACTTCTCTTATCCCTCTATTGAGATGCATTAACACTTATTGGCCAGTTGTACTGTTATGGCTGGACCTGGTGATTAGGTGCACCGGGAATGACCTGATAGTCAAAACTGCAAAATAGAGTGAGCTCTGGGAAGTGGGAGCTCTGCTGACCGCAGCCCTAATCTATTATCACACACACTAGAATTAGCCGTGGATCGTACCTGACTCTGCCTAGACGACTCTTCACAGCCTGAGAGGTAGCTACCCCTAAAGAGAAATATAGCCTCACCTTGCCTCAGAGAAATTTCCCAAAGGAAAAGAGCAGCCCCCCACATATATTGACTGTGAGTTAAGAGGAAGGCACAAACATAGGAATGAGACAGGTTTCAGCAAAGGAGGCCCGACTTACTAAATAGACAGAAGATAGATAAAGGGATCTTTGCGGTCAGCACAAAAAACTACAAAAAGCCACGCAGAGTGAGCAAGAAACCCCCCGCGCCGACTCACGGCGCGGTAAGTGCCACTCTGCAACCCAGAGCTTCCAGCTAGCGAGACAATATCATGATAGCCAGCTGGACAAAACTTAGCAGGTACTCAGAAATATATTCTGCACACAAATGAACAACAAATGAGCTTAACAGGGACTTAGCATCTGCTGAAGTAGACAGGTCATCAGGAGATCCAAGTGAGATCTGAACCAGTACAGATACATTGCTAACTGGCATCAGGTAACGATCTGAGCAGAGTTAAATAAAGGAACCAGCCCAGTCTTAAACGATGCAGCTGAGGAAGCCACCTCCAGACCAGCAGCTCCACTTTCAGCCACCAGAGGGAACCCACGGACAGAACTCACAGACATACCATTCCTGACCACAGGAGGGAGTTCGAGAACAGAGTTCACAACACAGATCCCCAACCCGAAGCCTGGAACCAACACACCGACGACGGTTAGCAAAACGTTGAGCCTCCTCCTGAGACAACACCAAATTGTCCACCACATGAGCCCAAATCTGCTGCAACCTGTCAATCACAGAATCCACACCAGGACAGTCAGAAGGCTCAACCTGCCCCGAAGAAAAATGAGGATGAAAACCAAGATTACAAACGAAGTGCGAAACCAAGGTAGCCGAACTAGCCCGATTATTAAGGGAAAACTCGGCCAATGTTAGGAAAGCCACCCAATCATCCTGATCAGCAGACACAAAGCATCTCAAATAAGTTTCCAAAGTCTGATTAGTTCACTCGGTCTGGCCATTTGTCTGAGGATGAAATGCGGAAGAAAAAGACAAATCAATGCCCAGCCTAGCACAGAAGGCCTGCCAAAACCTAGACACAAACTGGGAACCTCTGTCGGACACAATATTCTCCGGAATACCATGCAAACAAACCACATGCTGAAAAAACAACGGAACCAAATCAGAAGAGGAAGGCAATTTAGGCAAAGGCACCAAATGAACCATCTTAGAGAACCGGTCACAAACAACCCAGATAACCGACATCCTCTGGGAAACCGGAAGATCAGAAATAAAATCCATAGAAATATGCGTCCAGGGCCTCTCAGGGACCGGCAAAGGCAAAAGCAACCCACTAGCACGGGAACAACAGGGCTTGGCCCGCACGCAAGTCCCACAGGACTGCACAAAAGAACGCACATCACGTGACAAAGAAGGCCACCAAAAGGACCTACCAACCAAATCTCTGGTACCAAAAATACCAGGATGGCAAGCCAACACAGAACAATGAACCTCAGAAATCACTCTACTAGTCCATCTATCAGGAACAAACAGTTTCCCCACTGGACAGCGGTCAGGTTTGTCAGCCTGAAATTTCTGAAGAACCCGTCGTAAATTAGGGGAAATGGCAGAAAGGACCACCCCTTCTTTCAGAATGCCGACCGGTTCAAGGACCTCAGGAGAATCAGGCAAAAAACTCCTAGAGAGGGCATCAGCCTTAATATTCTTAGAACCCGGAAGATACGAGACCACGAAATCAAAACGGGAAAAAAACAAGGATCATCGAGCCTGTCTAGGATTCAGCCGTCTGGCAGACTCGAGGTAAATCAGATTTTTATGATCGGTCAAGACTCAAGACCACAATATGGTGCTTAGCTCCCTCAAGCCAATGTCGCCACTCCTCAAATGCCCACTTCATAGCCAACAACTCCCGATTGCCGACATCATAATTGCGTTCAGCAGGAGAAAACTTTTGGGAAAAGAAGGCACACGGTTTCATCAAGGAACCAGCAGGATCCCTCTGAGACAAAACGGCCCCTGCCCCAATCTCAGAAGCGTCAACCTCAACCTGAAACGGAAGAGAAACATCTGGTTGACGCAACATCGGGGCAGAAGTAAATCGGCGTTTAAGCTCCTGAAAGGCAGAGACAGCCGCAGAGGACCAATTCGTCACATCAGCGCCTTCTTTCATCAAATCGGTCAAGGGTTTAACCACACTGGAGAAGTTAGCAATGAAACGGCGATAAAAATTAGCAAAGCCCAAAAATTTCTGAAGGCTCTTCACGGATGTGGGTTGAATCCAATCATGAATGGCCTGAACCTTAACCGGATCCATCTCCATAGATGAGGGAGAAAAAATGAAGCCCAAAAAATAAACCTTCTGCACTCCAAAGAGACACTTAGACCCCTTCACAAACAAAGCATTATCACAAAGGATCTGAAATACCATCCTGACCTGTTCCACATGAGACTCCCAATCATCGGAAAAAATTAAAATGTCATCCAAACATACAATCATGAATTTATCAAGATAAGTCCGGAAGATATTGTGCATGAAGGACTGAAAAACAGATGGAGCATTAGAGAGCCCGAATGGCATCACAAGGTATTCAAAATGGCCTTCGGGCATATTAAACACAGTTTTCCATTCATCACCCTGCTTAATACAAACAAGATTATATGCCCCCCGAAGGTCAATCTTCGTAAACCAACTAGCCCCCTTAATCCTAGCAAAGAAATCGGAAAGCAGAGGTAAAGGGTATTGAAACTTGACCGTGATCTTATTCAAGAGGCAATAATCAATACAGGGACTCAAGGAGCCATCCTTCTTAGCAACAAAAAAAAATCCCGCTCCCAACGGTGAAGAAGATGGCCGAATATGCCCTTTCTCCAAAGACTCCTTAACATAATTCCGCATGGCAGTATGTTCAGGCACAGACAGGTTGAAAAGTCGGCCCTTAGGAAACTTACAGCCTGGAATCAAGTCAATCGCACAATCACAGTCCCTATGCGGTGGAAGGGAACTGGACTTGGGCTCACTGAATACATCCTGAAAATCAGACAAAAACTCTGGAACTTCAGAAGAGGAAGAAGAGGAGATTGACATCAAAGGAACGTCATTATGAACCCCCTGACAACCCCAGCTAGTCACAGACATAGACTTCCAATCCAACACAGGATTATGTACCTGCAACCACGGAAAACCCAGCACGATAGCATCATGCAAATTATGCAACATCAGAAAACGACAATCTTCCTGATGGGCTGGTGCCATGCACATGGTCACCTGTGTCCAAAACTGGGGCTTAGCCAAAGGTGTAGCATCAATGCCCCTTAAAGGAATAGGGTTCTGCAAAGACTGCAAGGGGAAACCACAACGCCTGGCAAACTCAAAGTCCATTAAGTTCAGGGCGGCGCCTGAATCCACAAACGCCATGACAGAAAATGATGACAATGAGCAAATCAAGGACACAGATAACAGAAATTTAGGTTGTACAGTACTGATGGTAAATGAACTAGCGATCCTCTTTGTACGCTTAGAGCAGATTGAAATGACATGAGAAGCATCGCCACAATAAAAACACAACCTATTCTGATGTCTGAATCCTTGTTGTTCCGTTCTAGACAGAATCCTATCACACTGCATTGGCTCAGGCATCTGCTCTGAGGACAACGCCACAGCGCGCACAGTTCTGCGCTCCTGCAAGCGCCGATCAATCTGAATGGCCATAGACATAGAATCACTCAGACTGAAAGGCGTGGGAAACCCCACCATAACATATTTAACGGATTCAGAAAGACCCTTTCTGAAAATTGCCGCCAAAGAATCATCATTCCATTTAGTCAACACAGACCATTTTCTAAATTTCTGACAATACAATTCTGCCGCTTCTTGACCCTGAGACAGGGCCAACAAGGTCTTCTCCGCTTGATCCACAGAATTTGGTTCATCATATAATAATCCTAAAGCCTGAACAAAGGTGTCTACATTAAGCAAGGCCGGATTCCCAGATTCCAGGGAAAATGCCCAATCCTGAGGATCGCCACGCAGCAGGGAGATGACAATTTTAACCTGCTGAATGGAATCACCAGAGGATCGAGGTTTCAGAGAAAAAAACAGTTTACAGTTGTTTTTAAAACTCAAAAATTTGGACCTGTCCCCAAAAAACAAATCAGGAGTAGGAATTTTAGGCTCTAAAACTGGAGTCTGAACAATATAATCAGAAATATCCTGTACCCTAGCAGCAAGCTGGTCTACACGAGAAGCTAATCCCTGAACATACATGCTAGCACAAGACTCCTCAGCCACCCAGAGAAAAAGAGGGAAGGAAAGCCAAAACAGGCTACAGAAAAAAAAATGGCTCAACACCTTTCTTCCCTTCTTCTGAGATGCATTTAACTCATTATTGGCCAGTTGTACTGTTATGATCCGGTGACCTTGGAGCCGCATGAGACTTTCTCTGGAGTAGGTGGAACCTGTACTGACCGCAAACCCTAAACTGACACCGCAACTAGAAGTAGCCGTGGGGTGCACCTAACACATCCTAGACACCTCGACACAGCCGGAGAACTAAATACCCCTATAGATGGAAATGGGAATTCTATCTTGCCTCAGAGCAGAACCCCAAAGGATAGGTAGCCCCCCACAAATATTGACTGTGAGTATTAGAAGAAAGACACACAGGATTTAGCAAAAGAGGCCACTCTAGCTAAATAGAAAAGGATAGGATAGAATACTAAGCGGTCAGTATTAAAACCCTAAAAATATCCACAGCAGATAATACAAAAATTCCACATCTAACTAAAGACATGGAATGTATATCTGCATCTCCTGAGAATCCAACATGACTGAAAAAATCCAAACACAGTCTAAGCTGGACAAGAAAAAACAATGAATAGTACTGAATAGTAAAGCACACAGCATGTGTGCTGCAGAAACAAAACCCAGACACTTATCTTGGCTGATTTGGCAGCAGGGCAGGAGGAACCAGACAGAGATGTAAGACCTCCAAGAACAATGGACAACTGGCAAGGGCTAATGGATCCTGCAAACCTAAATATCCAGAGAGAGCTGCAATCAGCAGGGACACCTGCTCAGGATTGCAACCCAGGGACAACTGTATTACCGCCAACAACCACCGGAGGGAACCCAAGAGCAGAATTCACAACACCTCCCTAACTACATCCCTTCTTCTGATGAAACTGCAGCAACTTCTCCCTATGCTACGATCGGCAGAAGTAAGATGGCAGTCGGGGTTCACGCCCCTTTATAGCCCCTGTGATGCCGCAGAAAGCAAGCCAATCACTGTCATGCCCTTCTCTAAGATGGTGGGGACCGAGACCTATGTCATCACGCTGCCCACACTCTGCATCCTCCTTGATTGGCTGAGAAATGGCGCTGAACGCGTCATACGAAACGCGACTTTGGCGATGATCGCCGACCGCATGGCCGATCCCACACTAGGATCGGGTCGGGTTTCATGAAACCCGACTTTGCTGAAAGTCAGCGATTTTTGAATTTGTCCGATCCGTTTCGCTCAACCCTAAACTCGACATCTAACATTACCCCCCTCCTTTGGCCCCCTTCCTTGGACCTCGCTACACTCGAAGGCAGCAATGAGCTGTGGAGTTCGAATGTGCTCAGCAGGCTCCCAGGACCTGTCCTCTGGACTATAACCCTTCCAATCCACCAAATAGATTTTTTTGCCACGTACCACCTTGCTTCCCAAAATAGCGTTCATCTCGTAATTGTCCGTAGACGAACCCGATGTCCCGGCAGATGACTCGGAAAACTGGGACATGTATACGGGCTTCAAGAGGGACACATGAAAGATGTAGGTGATACCTTGGTGTGGAGGAAGGGCCAGATGGTAGACTACAGGGTTAACCTGTTCGAGGACCTTGAAGGGACCCAAGCAGCAAGGTGCAAACTTAGTGGACTCAACTCGCAGCCTGATGTTAGAGGCGGAGAGCCACAGCAAGTTGCCAGGAGCAAAGATCGGAGCGGGGCCCCGATGTGCATCGGCGGAGGTCCTCATTCTCTCCTTGGAGGCCGGAATGGCATCCTGAGTGCGGTCCCAAATGTCCCGTGCCCCCACAGCCCAGTCTGCCACCCTGGATTTGGCAGAAGACATGGGCATAGGCACAGGGACATGCGGATGCTGGCCGTAATTTAAGAGGAATGGAGTCTGACTAGTGGAGTCGGCTATGTCGTTGTTAAGCGCAAACTCCGCACACGGTAGGAAGGATGCCCAGTCATCCAGCCTGGCAGAAACAAAATGTTGTAAATATGTGATCAGGGTCTGGTTGGCCCTCTCAACCCACCCATTCACTTCGGGATGATATGCCGAGGAGAGATTCAACTCAATACTGAGTAGATGACAAAGCTCTCTCCAGAATCGGCACGCAAACAGGGGACCCCGGTCACTGACAATTTTTTCCCGCACACCATGTAGGCAAAAGATATGCTTGATGAACAATGCTGCCAGAGCCCGTGCAGAAGGTAGCCGTGAGGCACCATGTGCACCATTTTGGAAAAATGGTCGGTGATCACCCAGATAATGGTGCAGCTACGAGACTTGGGTACGCCCACCACAAAATCCATCCCGACTATCTCCCAGGGCCTGTACGCTGCCTGCAGGGGGTAAAGCAACCCAGCTGGCCGCTGCTGAGGAGAATTGTTCTTGGTGCAAGAGACACACGCCCAAACATAATCTGTGACATCACGAGCCATATGCGGCCACCAGTATGTCCTCGCCAGTAGCTCAGATGTCCTTTTGGACCCAAAATGTCCACCCACCCTGGACGAGTGAGCCCAAGAGAGAACCTGCGGACACAGGCTGGATGGTAGAAAAGTCTTGCCCAGAGGCAAAGACTCTAGTGAAACCGGGGCCACAGTTCTCAGGCTCTCGGTGGGGCAATAAGCCGAGGCTCCTCTTCCTCCTCAGATGATGATACAACGGAGTGAGAGCATCGGCACGAATGTTCTTCTCCCCGGAAAGAAAATGGAGGGTGAAATGAAACCAGGAGAAGAACAAGGACCATCTGGCCTGGCGAGAGTTTAACCGCTGGGCTGTCTGCAGGTACATCAAATTCTTGTGGTCTGTGAAGACTTGGAAGGGAAAACGAGCCCCCTCCAAGAGATGTTCTTAGAAAAGAAGGTCTTAGAAAAGAAGAATCAAGGATGCTTCCGACCTTGAGCATCCTTTTGGAAAAGGACTGCTACAGCACCAACGGATGAGGCATCCACCTCCATTATAAATGGCTTTTCTACATCAGGGTGATGTAGGATGGGAGCGCTAGCGAAGTGTGACTTAATGGAGTGAAAGGCCTTGGAGACCTCCTCAGACCACAATTTGGGATTTGCTCCCTTCTTGGTCGGGGCAACCAAGGGAGATACCAAAGTTGAGAAATGAGGGATGAACTGGTGATAATAGATAATGAACCCCATAAAGCGCTGCACCGCTTTAAGAGAATGGGGTTCCTGCCAATCCATCACAGACTGTAGTTTGGCAGGATACATAGCCAATCCCTGGGCGGAGATAATATAGCCCAGGAAAGGTAAGGACTCCTGCTCAAACATACATTTCTCCAACTTTGCGTAGAGGGAATTTGCCCGTAAGGGGTCGAAGACTCTTCAAACATCTCTCCGGTGGGAGTCAATATCTGGAGAGTAGATGAAAATATCATCCATATAGAGTACGACCGAGGTGGAGAGCATATCCCAGAAGATGTCATTCCCAAAGTCTTGGAAAATGGCTGGAGCATTACACAGTCTAAAGTGCATCACCAGATATTCATAGTGCCCATCCCTGGTGTTAAAAGCCATCTTCCATTTGTCCCCCTCACGGATGCGAATCAGGTTGTAAGCACCCCGCAGATCTAATTTTGTAAATACCATTGCTCCCCGAAGCCTATCAAAAAGCTCAGATATCAGGGGTAGAGGATACTTATTCTTAACGGTGATGGCATTAAGACCCCGGTAATCTATGCATGGACGTAGTTCCCCGTTCTTCTTCTGCACGAAGAAGAACCCAGCCCCTGCAGGTGACACTGACTTCCTAATGAATCCTCTTGCCAGATTTTCCTGGACATACTGAGACATTGCCTCCGTCTCCGGGAGAGATAACGGATAGACTAGACCCCGAGGAGGCTCAGCACCAGGCAAGGGATCAATAGGACAGTAATAGGGGCGGTGAGGCGGAAGGGTCTCCGCGGCCTTTTTGGAGAACACTTCCGCATAGGGCTAATATTGCTTGGGGAGAGAGGATAGATCTGCGGGTACCTCAGTAGTAGCAACCTGAACACTTTCCCTCTGACATCTACCCCCACAAGATTCACCTTATCCCAAAATTCTGCCTGTGGACCACTCAATATGAGGAGAGTGGTACCGTAGCCAAGGTATCCCTAACAGGACCTCATCAATTCCTTCAGGAATGACGAGCAGAGATATAATTTCCTGATGAGATGGCAACATGGACAGAGAAAATGGGATGGTTTGGTGTGTTATCTGTAAGGGCAGTGTCAACCCATTTACCACTCGTTCGGTTACTGTTTGAGCTAACATTACCAGAGGAATTGTGTGACATTGGGCAAAGGCAGAAGGCAGAAATTGCCCTCCGCCCCAGAATCCATGCAGAGCTCTACAGAGTGGGAAGATGAGCCTGTAGTAATTGTCCCCTTAAAGGACAATTTGGAGGTAAACGTCGCTGTGTCTAGTGTACCTCCACCTACTACCACTAGATGCTGATGTTTCCTCAACCGCTGGGGACATCTGGTGGCAAGATGTCCTGACTGCTGGCAAACATTACAAACCTGGAGTGCACGAGCGTCCCAGGACTTGGATCCCGCTCGTGACACTACCATAGCCTCATGTGACTCAGGGGCCTGGACTGGAGATTCCAAAGGTTTGGCAAAGGTGGGAGCCAGCTGAGACCTCTGCCTACACTGAGCTCGCTCTAACCTCCGCTCTTGAAAACAGAGGTCAATACAAGTGGACACAGATATTAACTCTTCCAGTGTGGTGCGGATCTCCCTAGTGGCCAGAGCGTCCTTCACGTGATCAGCCTGCCCCCTCCAAAATATCGGAATAAGGGCTTTTTCCGACCACTCCAGCTCAGATGCTAGGGTGCGAAAGTGGACGGCAAAATGACTGACCAAGGATGAGCCCTGAGTCAATGCCAACAGTTGGAGCGCCATATCATGGGTGTCATGAGGTCCTAAAAGACCTGTTTCAGAGTGCTCAGGAACAACGGAGCACAATGCACCACATAATCACCAAGCTCCCACAGCGGCATAGCCCACTCCAACGCCCTGTCCGACAGGAGAGATAAAATTAATCCCACCTTTAGTTAAACAGAAATTAAGGGCGCTGCATAATCACTTGTAGATTAAACCTGCTGCAGCAAATATTAGGACCCAACTACCAATAGTCCGATGTTAGGCAAAAAACGCCAAAGTATATAGTATATATATGGAAATGTATGAAAATATTTGCACTGCGGGTACGTAAGAAGTTCCCCCTAGAATTCCAATGGATAACAGCAATAGTTCAAAATAACACTCAGACTTATATCAAAAGATACTGATAATGTCCCTTATAGACACTTTTACCTTTCCTTAGTGTAGTAATGCGGTTTCCATGGAGCGTAGTCACAGGTCTTAGTCGTCCTCAGGTGACTATATGAGAGTGTTCGCACTTAGCTTGAATAAGTCCGCAGGAAAGAGTGAATCCACAGGAAAATGTTTTATATATAGGTGATGGGGTATAAATCTGTCCCGGCCGGTGACAGATACCCCTATTCTACTGTAGACAATCACCCACTTGCTGAGCAGTGATGCGCGCTTCCAGTTAGCAACTTGCCGGCGAGGTGCAGTCAGGCTGCAGGACCTCGCGTGACGTCACAAGCACGTGAGGCCTCACGTGATCGGCTGCAAGGTGAGTACGGATCGCACCATAGACCAGAGTTCATCCGACGCGTTTCGGAGTCAGCAGACTCCTTCCTCAGGTATGGTATGGTGCGTAACAGAGGAATTTAAATAGTGTTGCAAATGGAAGCGCTGTAATTACTGATTAAATGCGAAAAGTTCGATTTCACTGTTCAAACCATGCGGGATCAGCGTATTCATCTCAAATATATATCTACTTTCTTCTCTTGACATCTGATTTATAAAATTGCCTTTCCGCCAGCTTTTCTTTACCACTTTAATACCTGTGACAACAATGTCTTTGATCGATCCCCCATGAGATTTCAAAAAATGCTGAGAAAGAGGGTGACCTTCAAATTTATTGTTAATATTCCGCAAGTGCTCTCCTATGCGCACATTCATTGCTCTTATCGTCCGCCCCACATACCATTTCCCACAGGGGCATTGGATGCCATATATTACCCCCTGGGTAGAACAACTTATAAAGTCCTTGATTGGTATTGTTCCTCCGTCTGGATTAGTGATATTCAATTGTTTTTTTTGTGTGTAATTTTCTGCACGGTAAACATTTACCGCATGGATAGAAACCAGATATCCTGTTTAATTTATATGGCAGTCTTGGCGAAGATGGTTTACGGATTGTGGGAGCTATGATGTTCCCCAGATTGTTTGCTCTTTTATAAACAAATCTGGGGTGTTCTGCTAATAATTCTCCGATTATTTTATCCTCTCTCAATATATTCCAATATTTCTTCACAATTTTTCTCAAAAAGTGACTATTGGAATTATATGGGGTTATAATAGGAATATTCTCTACTGCCATGTTTTTCTCTTTGCTCTTTTTCTCTTTAAATAATTTTTTCCTTGGTTTTTTTCCAACTTGTTGTTTGGTAAGTGCCAGGACTTCTTTATTGTATCTACTGTTTAGTGCAATATAATTCTTAGAATCTTTTAGTAATGAAGAAATAAACTTTTTAGATTTGAGAATTTTTATTGAAGGCAACAGCATCCAAACGAGCCTATACCACAAACCCACAGATTCTAAGAATTATATTGCACTAAACAGTTGCCATTTACCCAGCTGGCTTTTAAATGTCCCTAAAAGTCAATTCATAAGGACTCATAGAAATTGTTCCAAACCAGAGGATTATGACAAAGAAACGGATATCTTAATAAAAAAATTTAGTCAAAAAGGATACAATAAAGAAGTCCTGGCACTTACCAAACAACAAGTTGGAAAAAAACCAAGGAAAAAATTATTTAAAGAGAAAAAGAGCAAAGAGAAAAACATGGCAGTAGAGAATATTCCTATTATAACCCCATATAATTCCAATAGTCACTTTTTGAGAAAAATTGTGATGAAATATTGGAATATATTGAGAGAGGATAAAATAATCGGAGAATTATTAGCAGAACACCCCAGATTTGTTTATAAAAGAGCAAACAATCTGGGGAACATCATAGCTCCCACAATCCGTAAACCATCTTCGCCAAGACTGCCATATAAATTAAACAGGATATCTGGTTTCTATCCATGCGGTAAATGTTTACCGTGCAGAAAATTACACACAAAAAAACAATTGAATATCACTAATCCAGACGGAGGAACAATACCAATCAAGGACTTTATAAGTTGTTCTACCCAGGGGGTAATATATGGCATCCAATGCCCCTGTGGGAAATGGTATGTGGGGCGGACGATAAGAGCAATGAATGTGCGCATAGGAGAGCACTTGTGGAATATTAACAATAAATTTGAAGGTCACCCTCTTTCTCAGCATTTTTTGAAATCTCATGGGGGATCGATCAAAGACATTGTTGTCACAGGTATTAAAGTGGTAAAGAAAAGCTGGCGGAAAGGCAATTTTATAAATCAGATGTCAAGAGAAGAAAGTAGATATATATTTGAGATGAATACGCTGATCCCGCATGGTTTGAACAGTGAAATCGAACTTTTCGCATTTAATCAGTAATTACAGCGCTTCCATTTGCAACACTATTTAAATTCCTCTGTTACGCACCATACCATCCCTGAGGAAGGAGTCTGCTGACTCCGAAATGCGTCGGATGAACTCTGGTCTATGGTGCGATCCGTACTCACCTTGCAGCCGATCACGTGAGGCCTCACGTGCTTGTGACGTCACGCGAGGTCCTGCAGCCTGACTGCACCTCGCCGGCAAGTTGCTAACTGGAAGCGCGCATCACTGCTCAGCAAGTGGGTGATTGTCTACAGTAGAATAGGGGTATCTGTCACCGGCCGGGACAGATTTATACCCCATCACCTATATATAAAACATTTTCCTGTGGATTCACTCTTTCCTGCGGACTTATTCAAGCTAAGTGCGAACACTCTCATATAGTCACCTGAGGACGACTAAGACCTGTGACTACGCTCCATGGAAACCGCATTACTACACTAAGGAAAGTTAAAAGTGTCTATAAGGGACATTATCAGTATCTTTTGATATAAGTCTGAGTGTTATTTTGAACTATTGCTGTTATCCATTGGAATTCTAGGGGGAACTTCTTACGTACCCGCAGCGCAAATATTTTCATATATTTCCATATATATACTATTTAATCCCACCTTTGCCCGCTCTGTGGGGAAACGTGCAGCCAGGAGCTCGAGGTGTAAACCGCACTGGCTCACGAAACCCCTACAAGATTTACTATCACTAGAAAAATTTTCTGGAAGTGGGAGGCGAGATAGAGTCGGAACAGGGGTGGCAGTGGACAAGGTTGCTGCAGCCACGCTAGCAGCCTGAACAGCAACTGCAGTTACATCCACAGCTGAGGTTGTGCGCTCGAGAGCTGCCAACCTTCCCTCCAGCTGCTGGATGTACCGCAAGGATTACTGTTTGTCCATCATCACTAGCCAGACCCTGGCGCTAGTGTAATGTTAGGGCTGGTGGAACGCACCAAATAATTAGAAAGATAGACAAAGGTGCGTTCGCAGCCCGGGGTCCACCGTGCAGAGATGGAACCTGCTGCTAAGTAATGACGGACTATATGGTGGTACAATATGGATTCACACACGGGTTAACTTCACCCAGTATGAAGAAAGCGAACCCTGTTGCATCACAGGGCTGTGGTACCGCACAAAGAGCGCAAGCAAGGAGTCACAGAACTCTACCCCTAGACTCGGGATTAGAGTACAACTAGACCTCTTGCGCTCGACACCGCAACTGGGGTGTCAGCGTAACCAAAATAATAATTTAGATGCACGGGAGTGCGCGCGGTGCCACTCTGGTGGACGCCACTAACCACCCAGGCTTGGGTAAGTAAAGTGCTGTGAAAGCGCACGGCGCCGCACTGGCGGTCACAGCGATCTGACGCTCTATTGTGTGTCACGTGCTGATGGCTAAGTTGGGCACTAGATAGCAATCATCCACCTTACGCAAGCAGTCATACACAAGGAAGGGGATAATTAATGAAAGACTTTCACACATCAACACACAGGTTTACAAGTGTACAGTAGCGCTTGGCCAGGTGGCCATGCAAAACTTTTATAGCTGCAGCAAGTACAGGACCTTCCCAGAAGGACCAATGGGAGGCTGCCACAGAAGATGAGCACCTTCAGGACCTTCCTAGAGGACCAATGGGATTTGCTGCAGTATCTAAGCATGTGACCCTTGATCTTCAACGAGAGATCTTGCCCTGGGCATGCTCAGAAGGGGAAAAGTAGGACTTAGTCCCAAAAACATCTGCTCACCGCTGCCCAGTAATGGCTACAATGGCAGAAGCTGGATAGGCAGCAGTAACCCTTTGCACAGAGTCAGACTGAGCAAGATGTTGGGACTGACATCTCCTTTGAGCAGACTCCACTGCGTCTGGAGAAGAATGGGAGACCGCAGGGGAGATGGTTCGAGATTCCCCCTGTGCAGAGGTGGGAACTCGACACCTAACAGGAGATGAATACTTTTTGTACCCACTGTAACTTTTGTGGATTGTGGACTCTCTGCACCATGGACCTGGTTTATACTGGAAGGGTGTCACTATGTAGCTACCTGGTTTTGACTGGAGCCCCTGATGGTGATGTCAGGCTTGTGTAGAAAGTAGCTGCCAGGCACCATTACAGGGCAATTTCCTGAACAGTAGCAGCTGACCCCAAGGGTATGAGACCTTGGTTCGGACAGAGAGTCTCAGACAGGATAGCACAGCCACTGTTGCACCATGGGCCATGCATGCAGTATCAGGGTCTGTCCCAGCACTTACAGCTTGGAATTGAAGTTGGTTAAGGGAGCGGTGTAAACCTTCATGGCTGGGAAACCTGATACCTCATGCAATATCTCCATTTTTTTTCCAGCCGCACTCAGACATCAGTTTCATACAGTACTATTGGCAGAAAAAAATTAAGGAAATTAACACAGGTAGTTGACAGAAAGTAAGTGCATGTATGCCTGCCTGGGAGTCCTACTTACACAGGCAACACACCAGATGGAGATTCAACTTGGAGTCTCCACATTTCCAAAATAAAATTGTAACACACCACTAAAGTGGCATCAATTTCCACAGAGTAGAAACAATATAATAGGCCTCTGACACACCTTCCACTACAGGCAATCCACCAGATGGAGACCCAACTCTGAGTCTCCACATTTCAAAAAAAGTGTTTGTAACATCAGCAGCAGTAGCAATATCAGGTTCAGAAGACACTACAAAGATGGCATAGATTGCAATAACACGAGATCAATGCAAGACAGTAAAAACAACACCACCGCCTCGTCTGCCCAGTCTGTTTCATTGGAGATCCATGACTTATTCATTTTGATAAAAGTTAGGTGGCCTACACTTTTAGGGGAGAGTTGGGGATGCAATTTTCCTTCAGGACACCACCAACAGCCCTGAAGACACGTTCTGAGAGAATGCTGGATGCTGGGAATGGCAAAACCTCCAAGGCATGACAGATGATCTCCTGCCATGCTTCCATTTTTGAAGACCAAAATGCAAAAGGATCCAAACCCCTCTGATGGCATTGATATTGAGCTCCACATATTCCTGCACCATCTTCTCCAGACGTTTACAACACATCAGACTTGTACTCTGTTCTGCTGGTGCACGGACTGGTCTAAATAATGTGTGAAATGACTCACAGAAATTGCTTGTGCCACTGATCCTGCTTCTGCTACTAATGTTTTTGTGATGATGCCTTGACGTTCTGTAGTTGGACGTCTAGAACTGGGATGCACACTGTGTGACTCACTGGTGTCTTGAGAAAAAACAATCTCAAGATTATCTGCAAGCATGTTTCGATATTCCAGTATGCGTGCATCCCTTTTCCGGGGGTGGAAGCATCTGGCTAAATTTAATCTTGTAACCTGGATCTAATAGAGAGGGGATCATTATTCTCTTCATCTCCGGACTGTTGTGCGTCCGTCACCTCGCACTACTCCATTTATTCCTCGGCTCCTGCACCTACACCTGCTTGTGCCATGACAGTCCAGAAATTTGAGGTATTGTCAGTATTGTTACACCTGTCTGCCTCTGGCAGAAGAGATTGAAAGTTCTCCTTGTAGCGTGGGTCTAGAAGTGTCACCAACCAGTAATGAGTGTCACCAAAAATTTTTATAATGCCAGGGTAACGTGAAATGCAGTGCAACATAAAGTCAACCATGCGTGCCAGACTGCTAACAGGCAAGAACCCCGTGTCCTCACAAACAGGATGACTGACCATGCTGTCCTCCTCATCCTCCTACTCCCTGACCTCAAGCCATCCCAGCTAAACAGACGGTATGACAGCTGTGCTTGTAGTACCTGCTATAGCGCATGAAAGTAGCTCCTGTTCTTCCTCCTACTCCTCCTCATTGCCTACCAATCCATGTTGGGAAGACATGAGGCTGGGCTGAGTGTAATCCCTCCGTATGGTTCCTTTGTCCATGTCCTCATGCTCTGACTGTAATGCATCCTCTTTAACCCCTTCACCCCCAAGGGTGGTTTGCACGTTAATGACCGGGCCAATTTTTACAATTCTGACCACTGTCCCTTTATGAGGCTATAACTCTGGAACGCTTTGACGGATCTTGGCGATTCTGACATTGTTTTCTCGTGACATATTGTACTTCATGTTAGTGGTAAAATTTATTCGATATAACTTGCATTTATTTGTGAAAAAAACGAATATTTGGCGAAAATTTTGAAAATTTCGCAATTTTCCAACTTTGAATTTTTATGCCCTTAAATCACAGACATATGTCACGCAAAATACTTAATAAGTAACATTTCCCACATGTCTACTTTACATCAGTACAATTTTGGAACCAAAATTTTTTTTTGTGACGGAGTTATAAGGGTTAAAAGTTGACCAGCAATTTCTCATTTTTACAACACCATTTTTTTTTAGGGACCACATCTCATTTGAAGTCATTTTGAGGGGTCTATATGATAGAAAATACTCAAGTGTGACACCATTCTAAAAACTGCACCCCTCAAGGTGCTCAAAACCACATTCAAGAAGTTTATTAACCCTTCAGGTGTTTCACAGGAATTTTTTGAATGTTTAAATAAAAATGAGCATTTAACTTTTTTTCACACACAATTTATTTCAGCTCCAATTTGTTTTATTTTACCAAGGGTAACAGGAGAAAATGGACCCCCAAAGTTGTTGTACAATTTGTCCTGAGTACGCTGATACCCCATATGTGAGGGTAAACCACTGTTTGGGCGTATGGCAGAGCTCGGAAGGAAAGGAGCGCCATTTGACTTTTCAATGCAAAATTGACTGGAATTGAGATGGGACGCCATGTTGCATTTGGAGAGCCCCTGATGTGCCTAAACACTGAAACCCCCTACAAGTGACACCATTTTGGAAAGTAGACCCCCTAAGGAACTTATCTTGATGTGTGGTGAGCACTTTGACCCACCAAGTGCTTCACAGAAGTTTATAATGCAGAGCCGTAAAAATAAAAAATCATATTTTTTCACAAAAATGATCTTTTTGCCCCCAATTTTTTATTTTCCCAAGGGTAAGAGAAGAAATTGGACCCCAAAAAATGTTGTGCAATTTGTCCTGAGTACGATGATACCCCATATGTGGGTGTAAACCATTGTTTGGGCGCATGGCAGAGCTTGGAAGGGAAGGAGCGCCATTTGACTTTTCAATGCAAAATTGACTGGAATTGAGATGGGACGCCATGTTGCGTTTGGAGAGCCCCTGATGTGCCTAAACATTGAAACTCCCTACAAGTGACACCATTTTGGAAAGTAGACCCCCTAAGGAACTTATCTAGATGTGTGGTGAGCACTTTGACCCACCAAGTGCTTCACAGAAGTTTATAATGCAGAGCCGTAAAAATAAAAAATCATATTTTTTCACAAAAATGATATTTTTGCCCCCAATTTTTTATTTTCCCAAGGGTAAGAGAAGAAATTGGACCCCAAAAAATGTTGTGCAATTTGTCCTGAGTACGCTGATACCCCATATGTGGGTGTAAACCATTGTTTGGGCGCATGGCAGAGCTTGGAAGGGAAGGAGCGCCATTTGACTTTTCAATGCAAAATTGACTGGAATTGAGATGGGACGCCATGTTGCGTTTGGAGAGCCCCTGATGTGCCTAAACATTGAAACTCCCTACAAGTGACACCATTTTGGAAAGTAGACCCCCTAAGGAACTTATCTAGATGTGTGGTGAGCACTTTGACCCACCAAGTGCTTCACAGAAGTTTATAATGCAGAGCCGTAAAAATAAAAAATCATATTTTTTCACAAAAATGATCTTTTTGCCCCCAATTTTTTATTTTCCCAAGGGTAAGAGAAGAAATTGGACCCCAAAAAATGTTGTGCAATTTGTCCTGAGTACGCTGATACCCCATATGTGGGTGTAAACCATTGTTTGGGCGCATGGCAGAGCTTGGAAGGGAAGGAGCGCCATTTGACTTTTCAATGCAAAATTGACTGGAATTGAGATGGGACGCCATGTTGCGTTTGGAGAGCCCCTGATGTGCCTAAACACTGAAACCCCCTACAAGTGACACCATTTTGGAAAGTAGACCCCCTAAGGAACTTATCTTGATGTGTGGTGAGCACTTTGACCCACCAAGTGCTTCACAGAAGTTTATAATGCAGAGCCGTAAAAATAAAAAATCATATTTTTTCACAAAAATGATCTTTTCGCCCCCAATTTTTTATTTTCCCAAGGGTAAGAGAAGAAATTGGACCCCAAAAAATGTTGTGCAATTTGTCCTGAGTACGCTGATACCCCATATGTGGGTGTAAACCATTGTTTGGGCGCATGGCAGAGCTTGGAAGGGAAGGAGCGCCATTTGACTTTTCAATGCAAAATTGACTGGAATTGAGATGGGACGCCATGTTGCGTTTGGAGAGCCCCTGATGTGCCTAAACACTGAAACCCCCTACAAGTGACACCATTTTGGAAAGTAGACCCCCTAAGGAACTTATCTTGATGTGTGGTGAGCACTTTGACCCACCAAGTGCTTCACAGAAGTTTATAATGCAGAGCCGTAAAAATAAAAAATCATATTTTTTCACAAAAATGATCTTTTCGCCCCCAATTTTTTATTTTCCCAAGGGTAAGAGAAGAAATTGGACCCCAAAAAATGTTGTGCAATTTGTCCTGAGTACGCTGATACCCCATATGTGGGTGTAAACCATTGTTTGGGCGCATGGCAGAGCTTGGAAGGGAAGGAGCGCCATTTGACTTTTCAATGCAAAATTGACTGGAATTGAGATGGGACGCCATGTTGCGTTTGGAGAGCCCCTGATGTGCCTAAACATTGAAACTCCCTACAAGTGACACCATTTTGGAAAGTAGACCCCCTAAGGAACTTATCTAGATGTGTTTTGAGAGCTTTGAACCCCCAAGTGTTTCACTACAGATTATAACGCAGAGCCGTGAAAATAATTTTTATTTTTTTTCTCAAAAATGATTTTTTAGCACCCAGCTTTGTATTTTTACAAGGGTAACAGAATAAATTGGACCCCAAAATTTGTTTTCCAATTTGTCCTGAGTACGCTGATACCCCATATGTGGGGGGGAACCACTGTTTGGGCGCATGACAGAGCTCGGAAGGGAAGGAGCGCCATTTGGAATGCAGACTTAAATGGATTGGTCAGCAGCCGTCACGTTGCATTTGCAGAGCCCCTGATGTACCCAAACAGTACAAACCCCCCACAAGTGACCCCATATTGGAAACTAGACCTCCCAAAGAACTTATCTAGATGTGTTTTGAGAACTTTGAACCCCCAAGTGTTTCACTAAAGTTTATAGCGCAAAGCCGTGAAAATAAAAATTCTTTTTTTTTTCACAAAAATGATTTTTTAGCCCCCAGTTTTGTATTTTCACAAGGGTAACAGGATAAATTAGACCCCAAAAGTTGTTGTCCAATTTGTCCTGAGTACGCTGATACCCCATATGTGGGGGGGAACCACTGTTTGGGTGCATGACAGAGCTCGGAAGGGAAGGAGCGCCATTTGGAATGCAGCCTTAAATGGATTGGTCTGCAGGCGTCACGTTGCATTTGCAGAGCCCCTGATGTACCCAAACAGTACAAACCCCCCACAAGTGACCCCATATTGGAAACTAGACCTCCCAAGGAACTTATCTAGATGTGTTGTGAGAACTTTGAACCCCCAAGTGTTTCACTACAGTTTATAACGCAGAGCCGTGAAAATAAAACATCTTTTTTTCCCACAAAAATGATTTTTAGCCCCCCAAATTTTTATTTTCCTAAGGATAACAAGAGAACTTGGACCCCAGAAGTTGTTGTTCAATTTGTCCCGAGTACGCTGATAACACATATGTTGGGGTAAACCCCTTTTTGGGCGCACGGGAGAGCTCGGAAGGGAAGGAGCACTGTTTTACTTTTTCAACGCAGAATTGGCTGGAATTGAGATTGGACGCCATGTCGCGCTTGTAGAGCCCCTGATGTGCCTGGACAGTGGAAACTCCCCAATTCTACCTGAAACCCTAACCCAAACACACCCCTAACCCTAATCCCAACGGTAACCCTAACCACACCCCTAGCCCTGACACACCCATAATTCTAATCCCAACCCTAATCCAAACGTAAATGTAATCCAAACCCTAACCCTAACTTTAGCCCCAACCCTAACTTTAGCCCCAACCCTAACTTTACCTCCAACCCTAGCCCTAACCCTAACCCTAACCCTACCCCTAACCCTAACCCTAAACGTGACTGAAATACGTGGCACTGAAATACGTGGCACTGAAATACGTGGCACTGAAATACGTGGCACTGAAATACGTGGCACTGAAATACGTGATACGTGGCACTTAAATACGTGGCACTGAAACACGTGGCACTGAAATACGTGATACGTGGCACTGAAATACGTGGCACTGAAATACGTGGCACTGAAATACGTGGCACTGAAATACGTGGCACTGAAATACGTGGCACTGAAATATGTGATACGTGGCACTGATACGTGGCACTGAAATACGTGGCACTGAAATACGTGGCACTGAAATACGTGGCACTGAAATACGTGGCACTGAAATACGTGATACGTGGCACTGAAATACGTGGCACTGAAATACGTGGCACTGAAATACGTGATACGTGGCACTTAAATACGTGGCACTGAAACACGTGGCACTGAAATACGTGATACGTGGCACTGAAATACGTGGCACTGAAATACGTGGCACTGAAATACGTGGCACTGAAATACGTGGCACTGAAATACGTGGCACTGAAATACGTGATACGTGGCACTGAAATACGTGGCACTGAAATACGTGGCACTGAAATACGTGGCACTGAAATACGTGGTACTAAAATATGTGGCACTGAAATACGTGATACGTGGCACTGAAATACGTGATACGTGGCACTGAAATATGTGATACGTGGCACTGAAATACGTGGCACTGAAACACGTGGCACTGAAATACGTGGCACTGAAATACGTGGCACTGAAATACGTGGCACTATGACTGTCAGAAAATGTTCATTAAACGGTTAGGGGTGAGGTTAGGGGTAGAGTTAGGGTTAGGGTTTGGATCCCTTTATCACCTTGATGGTGGTGGGTGGCTTTTCAGTGTGTTTTCTGTTTTTTTTCGATAAAAATGCATGCGTTTTTAACGCAAACAAACGCATGTGCTTAAAAACGCAAGAAAATACTGCAGGTTGTATTTCTGAAAATGAACGCATGCAGAAAAAAAACGCATGCGTTTGAAAACGCGACCAAACGCGTACAAAAAAACCGCATGCGTTTTCAATGTTAAATATAGGGAAAAAACGCATGCGTTTTTTTGTGCAAAAAACGCTGCAGACAAAAACGCAAGTGTGAAACCAGCGACGCTTTTTATAGCAAAAAAGTTTTTGCGTCTCCACATTTTGAGACCTATAATTTTTCCACATTTTGCTCCACAGAGTCATGTGAGGTCTTGTTTTTTGCGGGACGAGTTGACGTTTTTATTGGTAACATTTTCGGACACGTGACCGTTTTTGATCGCTTTTTATTCCGATTTTTGTGAGGCAGAATGACCAAAAACCAGCTATTCATGAATTTCTTTTGGGGGAGGCGTTTATACCGTTCCGCGTTTGGTAAAATTGATAAAGCAGTTTTATTCTTCGGGTCAGTACGATTACAGCGATATCTCATTTATATCATTTTTTTATGTTTTGGCGCTTTTATACGATAAAAACTAAAATATAGAAAAAATAATTATTTTCGTATCGCTTTATTCTCAGGACTATAACTTTTGTATTTTTTTGCTGATAATGTTGTATGGCGGCTTGTTTTTTGCGGGACAAGATGACGTTTTCAGCGGTACCATGGATATTTATATCAGTCTTTTTGATCGCGTGTTATTCCACTTTTTGTTCGGCGGTATGGTAATAAAGCGTTGTTTTTTGCCTCGTTTTTTTTTTTTTTTTCTTACGGTGTTTACTGAAGGGGTTAACTAGTGGGGCAGTTTTATAGGTTGGGTCGTTACGGACGCGGCGATACTAAATATGTGTACTTTTATTGTTTTGTTTTTTTTATTTAGATAAAGAAATGTATTTATGGGAATAATATATTTTTTTTTTTTATTATTTATTTAGGATTTTTTTTTTTTTTTTTTTTACACATGTGGAAAAATTTTTTTTTAACTTTTTTACTTTGTCCCAGGGGGGGACATCACAGATCATTGATCTGGCAGTGTGCACAGCACTCTGCCAGATCGACGATCTGCTGTGCAGGGCTGCAGGCTTACCAAGTGTCTGCTCTGAGCAGACACTCGGTAAGCCACCTCCTTCCCTGCAGGACCCGGATGCCGCGGCCATCTTGGATCCGGGACCTGCAGCCAGGAAGGAGGTAGGAGACCCTCGCAGCAACGCGATCACATCGCGTTGCTCCGGGGGTCTCAGGGAAGCCCGCAGGGAGCCCCCTCCCTGCGCGATGCTTCCCTATACCGCCGGTACACTGCGATCATGTTTGATCGCGGTGTGCCGGGGGTTAATGTGCCGGGGGCGGTCCGTGACCGCGCCTGGCACATAGTGCCGGATGTCAGCTGCGATATGCAGCTGACACCCGGCCGCGATCGGCCGCGCTCCCCCCGTGAGCGCCGCTGATCGGTGATGACGTACTATCCCGTCGGCGGTCATACGGGCCCACCCCACCTCGACGGGATAGTACGTCAAATGTCGGGAAGGGGTTAATTGTGAGCAGAGAGGTTTTCAGAATGCTGAGAAGCGGAATAGTGACGCTAATTATAGCATACTCGACACTCACCATCTTGGTGCAATCCTCAAATTTTTGTAGGAAATGTCAACCCCTGAGGTCTTATTTGTGGAGTATGAACTGAATACCAATGGCCTTGTTGATGCTGGTAGTCAATAACTGCCCTCTTCTACTCACAAATCCTTTCTAACATCTGCAGTGTAGAGTTCCAATGCGTGGGGACATCACATACCAGTCGGTGAGCCGGAAGCTGCAAACACTGCTGAAGCAAGGTAAGGGCGGTGGAAGCTGTAGATGATTTTCTAAAATGATCACACAGGGAGCGTACTTTGACAAGCAGATCCGGAAGATGGCTGACCATGCTTTTCCTCTTTCTCCACCTCCTCCTCCCTGTCCTCAGGCTATCCACGCTGAACAGACTGTATGACAGTCGTGCTTGTAGCATCATCTACAGCACATGAAACTAGCTCCTGTTCTTCATCCTCCTCCTCTTTCTCATTGACACCAAATCCACTGTGGGATGAGATCAGGCTGGGCTGTGTTTAATCACCCTGTTATGATCCCAGTGGCTTAGGATCACAAATCTAACCAGCTAAGTCAGAGATAATAGGACAAGCTCTGGGGATGTGGTAACTGGACTGACCGCAAACCTGATTCTAACCAAACACACTAAAGGTAGCCGTGGAACGTTTCCTGAAATCCTAGACGTCTCTTCACGGCCTGAGAAACTGACTATCCCTAAAGAGAAAGTAAGACCTCACTTGCCTCAGAGAAATACCCCAAAGATATAGAAGCCCCCCACAAATAATAATGGTGAGTTAAGAGGAAAAGACAAACACAGAGATGAAACAGGTTAAGCAAATGAGGCCCGCTAACGCTAGATAGCAGAAAATAGCAAGGGATCTGTGCGGTCAGTAAAAAACCCTATGCAAAAATATCCACGCAGAGAATGCGAGAACCCCCACACCAACTAACGATGTGGGGGGAGCAACTCAGCACCCCAGAGCACCAGCAAGCAGGGAAATCACATATTAGCGAGCTGGACCAAAACACATCATATACTAGGACACATCTTGAACACAGATGAGCAAAAATAAGCAAACAAAACTTAGCTTCTCTTGGAAAGACTGATAACGGATGTAGCCAGGAGCAATCAGAATAGCACTGAATACAACGACAGCAGGCAACCACTGAGAGTCCAGCTGAACTAAATAGGAACCAGCTAACAGATAACGAGACAGCTGATCAAACCTCAGACCTGCAGAATGACACAAAGAGCCACCAGAGGGAGCCCAAAGACAACGCTCACACAGTACCACTTGTGACCACAAGAGGGAGCCCAAAAACAGAGTTCACAACATCACCCTGTATGGTTCCTGGCTGCATCTCATCATGCTCTGCCTGCAATGCATCCTCATTGATTGCGAGCAGAGAGCATTTCAGAATAGAGAAAAGCGGGATGATGATGCTAATTATCACGTCCTCAAAGTTTTGGAGGATGGTACATATATCTGACATCCATGTCAACTCCTGAAGTCTTATGAGTGGAGTCTGAAATGAATATCGACGGCCTTCTTGATGTTGGTAGTCAACAACTGCCCTCTTCTGCTCACAAATCCTTTCCAACATACGCAGCGTAGAGTTCCAAAGCTGGGGACATTACACACCAGTCGCTGAGCTGGAAGCTGCAAATGCTGCTGAAGCACGGCAAGGGCAGCTGAAGCTGTAGCTGACTTTCTAAAATGGTCAGACAGATGGCGTACTTTCACTAGCAGATCCAGCAGCTCTGGGTAGCTTTTCAGAAAACATTGAATCACAAGGTTAAGCACATGGGCCAGGCAAGGTACGTGTGTGAGCTCACCTTGCCTCAGAGCTGCCACTAGGTTACGGCTAGGGTTGAGCGACTTTCATTTTTTTAAGATCGAGTCGGGTTTTGTGAAACCCGACTTTGTCCAGAGTCGAGTCGAGTGCAGTCGGCCGATTATCGCTAAAAGTCGGGGATCGACCGAAACACGAAACCCAATGCAAGTCAATGGGGAAGCATAGTCGGCAGTGAGTGGAGGCCAGGAAAACACCTACAGTGCCCATTTTAATGCCAAAAACATCCATTCTTGTTTCTGAAGCTTGTCAATCTTAATTACCTTTATAATAATAGTTGGGCATAGGAAATTGGGGGTCATTTGGCTAAAGTTGTGGGGGGAGTAGGGCTGGCTCAAGTTTTTCGTGGGCCCAGGAAATGCGGACTATGTCACGGTGGTGGAGCAGGGAGAGGTAAGTATTTCAACGTTGCAAGTGCTGTGATCCTGAGCAAGCAGGGGGGGCCCACTCGTTCGCATTGGCACTGGCACAGGGCCCCTCAAAGTACGGCGGTGTGTTTGCATGGCGGGGGCGCCTCCCACCAGCAGCGACACTTTTGCGTACTATGAGGGGCCCTGTGCCAGTGACGTCGCCAACGAGTATCCCCCCCACCTGATGAAGGAACCTGCACTTTCATCTGCACCTTCCTCTTTGTCCCTGTGTAAGGTGGTATAACATGCAGGAAGGGGAACCTTACTTTCAGCAGGGTCAGATTCTGGCTGTGTAGAGTACAAGGGGAATGTAGTGGTCTAGGTCAATGTACCAGCAGACTCATCTAGCAGTGGCTGGGCAATGGGCAGGATGAGGAGGAAACACATACAGGGCCAAAGAATAAAGTAGGCTAAATGCAGTTCAAAATTGGTAACAGGACTAAACAGGCGGCATTGCTTTGTTCAGTGGAGTAGCAAACCCAAGAGCAGCAGACACTGTTTCAAGGGCCTAACCACACTAGTAGCTAAAATGCAGTTTAATATCTGATAGTATAGGCCGAAAGCCAGAATGTGGAAGCTCAGCTTTGTTCAGTTGAGGACAACACCAGGGAGGGACAGACACCGTTAGTAGGCCCTAAACACCCAATTTCTTTTTTAAAAATCTTAATTTGGAACAGAAGGTTGAAGCACAGCTTTATTCAGTTGAGGACAACACCAGGGAGGGGCAGACACCGTTAGTAGGCCCTAAACACCCAATTTCTTTTTTAAAAATCTTAATTTGGAACAGAAGGTTGGAACACAGCTTTATTCAGTTGAGGACAACACCAGGGAGGGGCAGACACCGTTAGTAGGCCGGAACAGCCAATTTTTAAAAAAACAGCAGTTAATCAGAGCCAGAAGGTGGAAGCTCAGCTTTATTCAGTTGAGGACAACACCAGGCAGGGGCAGACACCGTTAGTAGGCCGGAACAGCCAATTTTTTTAAAAAACAGCAGTTAATCAGAGCCAGAAAGTGGAAGCTCAGCTTTATTCAGTTGAGGACAACACCAGGCAGGGGCAGACACCAATAGTAGGCCGGAACAGCCAATTTTTAAAAAAACAGCAGTTAATCAGAGCCAGAAGGTGGAAGCTCAGCTTTATTCAGTTGAGGACAACACCAGGCAGGGGCAGACACCGTTAGTAGGCCGGAACAGCCAATTTTTAAAAAAGCAGCAGTTAATCAGAGCCAGAAGGTGGAAGCTCAGCTTTATTCAGTTGAGGACAACACCAGGGAGGGGCAGACAACGTTAGTAGGCCCTAAACACCCAATTTCTTTTTTAAAAATCTTAATTTGGAACAGAAGGTTGAAGCACAGCTTTATTCAGTGGAGGACAACACCAGAGAGGGGCAGACACCGTTAGTAGGCCGGAACAGCCAATTTTTAAAAAAACAGCAGTTAATCAGAGCCAGAAGGTGGAAGCGCAGCTTTATTCAGTTGAGGACAACACCAGGGAGGGGCAGACAATGTTAGTAGGCCCTAAACACCCAATTTCTTTTTTAAAAATCTTAATTTGGAACAGAAGGTTGAAGCACAGCTTTATTCAGTTGAGGACAACACCAGGGAGGGGCAGACACCGTTAGTAGGCCGGAACAGCCAATTTTTAAAAAAACAGCAGTTAATCAGAGCCAGAAGGTGGAAGCTCAGCTTTATTCAGTTGAGGACAACACCAGGCAGGGGCAGACACCGTTAGTAGGCCGGAACAGCCATTTTTTTAAAAAACAGCAGTTAATCAGAGCCAGAAGGTGGAAGCTCAGCTTTATTCAGTTGAGGACAACACCAGGCAGGGGCAGACACCAATAGTAGGCCGGAACAGCCAATTTTTAAACAAACAGCAGTTAACCAGAGTTAGAAGGTAGAAGCTCAGCTTTATTCAGTTGAGGACAACACCAAGGAGGGGCAGACAACGTTAGTAGGCCCTAAACACCCAATTTCTTTTTTAAAAATCTTAATTTGGAACAGAAGGTTGAAGCACAGCTTTATTCAGTTGAAGACAACACCAGGCAGGGGCAGACACCGTTAGTAGGCCGGAACAGCCAATTTTTAAAAAAACAGCAGTTAATCAGAGCCAGAAGGTAGAAGCGCAGCTTTATTCAGTTGAGGACAACACCAGGGAGGGGCAGACAACGTTAGTAGGCCCTAAACACCCAATTTCTATTTTAAAAATCTTAATTTGGAACAGAAGGTTGAAGCACAGCTTTATTCAGTGGAGGACAACACCAGGCAGGGGCAGACACCGTTAGTAGGCCGGAACAGCCAATTTAAAAAAAAAAACAGCAGTTAATCAGAGCCAGAAGGTAGAAGCGCAGCTTTATTCAGTTGAGGACAACACCAGGCAGGGGCATACAACTTTAGTAGGCCCTAAACACCCAATTTCTTTTTTAAAAATCTTAATTTGGAACAGAAGGTTGAAGCACAGCTTTATTCAGTTGAGGACAACACCAGGCAGGGGCAGACACCGTTAGTAGACCGGAACAGCCAATTTTTTAAAAAACAGCAGTTAATCAGAGCCAGAAGGTAGAAGCGCAGCTTTATTCAGTTGAGGACAACACCAGGGAGGGGCAGACAACGTTAGTAGGCCCTAAACACCCAATTTCTTTTTTAAAAATCTTAATTTGGAACAGAAGGTTGAAGCACAGCTTTATTCAG
Organism: Ranitomeya variabilis; assembly: GCF_051348905.1. Taxonomy (NCBI): domain Eukaryota; kingdom Metazoa; phylum Chordata; class Amphibia; order Anura; family Dendrobatidae; genus Ranitomeya; species Ranitomeya variabilis. Next base: position 595,240,954 of record NC_135236.1, read on the forward strand.
TTGAGGACAACACCAGGCAGGGGCAGACACCGTTAGTAGGCCGGAACAGCCAATTTTTAAAAAAACAGCAGTTAATCAGAGCCAGAAGGTAGAAGCTCAGCTTTATTCAGTTGAGGACAACACCAGGGAGGGGCAGACAACGTTAGTAGGCCCTAAACACCCAATTTCTTTTTTAAAAATCTTAGTTTGGAACAGAAGGTTGAAGCACAGCTTTATTCAGTTGAGGACAACACCAGGCAGGGGCAGACACCGTTAGTAGGCCGGAACAGCCAATTTTTTTAAAAAACAGCAGTTAATCAGAGCCAGAAGGTAGAAGCTCAGCTTTATTCAGTTGAGGACAACACCAGGCAGGGGCAGACACCGTTAGTAGGCCGGAACAGCCAATTTAAAAAAAAAACAGCAGTTAATCAGAGCCAGAAGGTAGAAGCGCAGCTTTATTCAGTTGAGGACAACACCAGGGAGGGGCAGACAATGTTAGTAGGCCCTAAACACCCAATTTCTTTTTTTAAAATCTTAGTTTGGAACAGAAGGTTGAAGCACAGCTTTATTCAGTGGAGGACAACACCAGGCAGGGGCAGACACCGTTAGTAGGCCCTAAACATTTTTTTTTTTTTTAATCTTAATAAGAGCGAGAAGGTAGAAGCGCAGCTTTGTTCAGTGGAGGGCAACACCAGGCAGGGGCAGACAACGTTAGTAGACCCTAAACACCCAATTTCTTTTTTAAAAATCTTAATTTGGAACAGAAGGTTGAAGCACAGCTTTATTCAGTTGAGGACAACACCAGGCAGGGGCAGACACCGTTAGTAGGCCGGAACAGCCAATTTTTAAAAAAACAGCAGTTAATCAGAGCCAGAAGGTGGAAGCTCAGCTTTATTCAGTTGAGGACAACACCAGGCAGGGGCAGACACCGTTAGTAGGCCGGAACCAAAGTTGAAGGCCAAATGCAGTTTAATATCTGATACTATAGGCCGAAAGCCATAAGGTTGAAGCACAGCTTTATTCAGTTGTTGCAGCTTCTTGGCAATAATATAAAGAAGACGCGACAGGACAACACTCGGTGGATGCCATATCTGTGTTTTCAACTGAAAAAAACCTTTCAGTTAACTACTTGCAGGAGAAAGTTTTTGTAGCTGGTGGCCAATTTTTGTACTGTACCAGTTTTTTGTTGTATGTGTTTTTGTTTTTAATGTTAAAATGTCTGCATTTGATATCTCTCCAGTATTTTCTTTTTTATAAGCAAAATACTTATTTTTATATTTTCTGATGTTTTATACCGGAGTGTTCCTCGGGACACGCTTATAAAGTGTCTTATATATGTGTTTCTAATGAGTCACATTATATATTTTTTGTAATTGTGGCTCTAAGAGATCTCAAAGATTTCATGGTTTGGAAATGATTGTTATGCCTTTACTGTTATATATAATAAAAACTGAATGGACACTTGTCAGCTCTTCTCAGGTGAAATGTTATCAAGTTCCGTCTGTTGGGCCATTATTCTAGGTCATACCCCCAGATCTGTGAACTGAGCAGTAAGGAAAATTAGCTGGTCTAAGAAGCATATCCATCTTTCCTACTTAAACACTTTCTTCATTGCTACATAATGTGTTATATTTTAAAGCCATTGCAAGATTTTATAGAAGGAACTGATTGTAATTATCACCATAGGTATCATCACCTTTTAAGGACAGTGGGCAATCATTCAGCACTTTTTTGTAGGCATACATCCTCTCCCCAGCAACCTGTATGCATTTGACATGACATTATTTGTTCCTTTTATTGCATTACTTTCTTCATTGATTCCTTTTGCATAATTTATATGTAGTTTTAGTGCTGGTTTTGTACTCTGAGCTTGTTGCCCTGTGCACAATATTTTAAGACAGACTTAAATGTCAAGTTTGTTCTGTCAAAAGCAGTAGTGTTTCAAAATAGATAAAAAACAACATAAAGACAACATTCTAGAGCTGCTGTTATACTTATAAAGACAGTAAAATGTGATAACAACTATTAGCAGGTCATCTTTAGTATGTAGGTTTGATGAATCGGTGAGTGGTTGTATTGTATTGTGTGTGGTATTGTTATTAGTATTGTGAATTTTATTAAAATGTTTGCCTTCTGATTCAGTGTTTACTTTTCTTTCAATTTCCAAAATGCATGATTTCTTTGAAGGTTGTGTCTTCTGTCTTTACACACTTCTTTCTTAACCCCTTCTCAACATGCGCCATATATGTACAGTGCTGTGGGATCATATGAGCTCACACAAAGCACCGTCACGATCAAATGTGGGTGTCAACTCAATATGAGAGGTGACGCCCTGCTAGCATTGATCGTGGGCGTTTAGCCCCTCTGATGCTGCTGTCAATATGGGGAGAACTACGTCCATGCATAGACTACTGGGGTCTTAACGCCATCACTTAAGAATAAGTATCCTTTGCCCTTGATATCTGAGCTCTTTCATAGACTCTGTAATGCCCCAGCCGTTTTCCAAGACTTTGTGAACGACATCTTCCGGGTGATGCTCACCACCTCGGTCGTAGTCTATCTGGATGATATTCTCATCTACTCTCCAGATATTGACTCCAATCAGAGAGATGTTTGCAAAGTTTTTGACCTCTTACGGGCAAACTGAACTGTGTGTTTGAGCAGGAGTCTTTGCCTTTCCTTGGCTATATCATCTCTGACCAGGGATTGGCTATGGATCCTGCCAAGCTACAGGCTGTAATGGACTGGCAAGAACCCCATTCTCTTAAAGCAGTGCAGCGCTTTATGGGGTTCATTAATTACTATCGCCAGTTCATCCCACACTTCTCATCTTTGGTAGCTCCCTTGGTTGCCCTCACCAAGAAGGGAGCAAATCCCAAGTTGTGGTCGGAGGAGGTCTCCAAGGCCCTACTCACTATTAAGTCACACTTCGCTAGCGCTCCCATCCTACATCGCCCCGATGTAGATAAGGCATTTATAATAGAGGTGGATGCCTCATCCGTTGGTGCTGGAGCAGTCCTCTTCCAAAAGGATGCTCAAGGTCGGAAGCATCCTTGCTTCTTCTCCAAGACCTTCTCACCAGCGGAGAGGAATTATTCCATCGTGGACAGGGAGTTGCTAGCCATGAAGTTGGCTTTCTCAGAGTGGAGACACCTCCTAAAGTTTTTACAGACCAAAAAAATTTTGTGTACTAACAGACAGCCCAGCGGCAAAATTCTCGCCAGGCCAGATGGTCCCTGTTCTTCTCCCGGTTCCATTTCACCCTAACTTTTTTCTCCAGGTTGAAGAACATTCGTGCCGACGCTCTCTCCCACTCCGTAGTGTCATCAGAGGAGGAGGAGCCTTCGCTTATTGTCCCTTCTGAGAGCCTGAGAACCGTGGCTCTGGATTCACTAGAGTCTGTTCCCACAAACACAGCAGCAAAAACCAGTAGTAGGAAACATACACTCACCTCCATATAATGCCTTAAGCTCTGCACAATGGCCTCGCATGTCACCGGAATCATAACGCTCAGTAAAGGCCTGGAAACAGCAGCGGAAAACTGCAAATCCTGAAGAGACCTTCCTGTGGCCAGGAACCGCAGTGTCACCGCCAACCTTTCATCCACGGGCACGGCTGCACGCATCGGCGTATCCCGCCTTTGTATGAGTGGTGTAACAGCAGCAAGTATTATCTTGAAGGATTCCTCTGACATCCTAAGGTAATTTCGGAAATCATGAGGGTTGTTATCATGTAGCTCTCTTATGAGACCCATGTGTGACAATGTTGACCTTTTCAGCAGCCAGCTCCTGGTCCACATGCGACGTTTTCATTTTGGACGTCTCTCCTCTAGGAGCCGTGCTGCCTCAAACACCAGGGCAGCAGCAACGACAGACCTCTCACCGGAAGTCAGCATACTTGCTAAAAAGAAAACAAACGTACAATAAATACACGTGCTAACAAACAAAATGTTTTGACCATTTATCTAAATATATACGGTGCTACCGGCATAAACGGGACAGTCCACCACGCAACAGCTAGATTGGTAAAAGGATAAAATAGGCCACGCTACAGCTCTCTACTTGAGGCACTCTGGCCTACCCTACTCTCCATAAGGAACAATCGTCCACGCTCCAGCGGTAAACATGAGGTAACATCCTCGTTGAAGGGCACTATCCGCTACGCTGTAGCGTTGTACATACCTCTTGCGGTAAAAGTCTGTAGTTTAAAGTCCAGGGAATCCAGGGGATTTAGGAGTTCTGGTTCCAGAGAGAAAAGAATACAGCACTCGACAGCTCCGGTTATATCGGCCGGGAACAATAGTACTACGTCTGTCGAATGAGCGCACAGTATTGTACCGCACAATCAGCACACAGGAGGTGGAGAATTTGGCGCTCCTACGTATCAAGCTTCTCCACCCATTACATCGTATACAATATTGTGCACACCTCTGTTGCACGATGCGATCATGCCGCCACAGTGGGACACTTGACGACGAAAGAAAGTTTCAAACGATCTACTACGATGTACGATTCTCAGCGGGGTCCCTGATCGCTGCTGCGTGTCAGACACCGCGATATCGTATGTATATCGCTGCAACATCACGGATCGTGCAATCATAGCGACCAAAGAGCCACTGTGAGACAGTACCTTTAGAAAGCAGGGTAGAGGGAAGAGTGCCAGGGAGGCTAGTCCTGATCTGGCACACCCCAAAAAGTTTGCTAAGTTGGCAGATGAGGGGGGTACCAGTACAGGGGTAGCACTGCTGCAGCCAGGCATGTCCTCTGAAAGTGACTGCTCCAGTAAGGAGGGAAATAGGAGAGCAGGGCAGGCCAGACAGGTGCTGGTAGTGGGGGACTCAATTATTAGGGGAACAGATAGGGCAATCTGTCACAAAGACAGGGATCGTCGAACGGTGTGCTGCCTAGCTGGCGCTCGAGTCCGACACATTGCTGATCGGGTGGACAGATTACTGGGAGGGGCTGGTGAGGACCCAGCGGTCATGGTGCACAAATGACAAAGTTAGAGGTAGGTGGAAGGTCCTTAAAGATGATTTCAGGGAATTAGGCTGCAAGCTGAATGCAAGGACCTCCAACGTGGTATATTCTGAAATACTGCCTGTACCACGTGCCACGCCAGAGAGGCAACGGGAGATTAGGGAGGTTAATAAGTGGCTCAAGAATTGGTGTAGGAAGGAGGGGTTTGGGTTCCTGCAGAACTGGGCCGACTTATCAGTTGGCTACAGGCTCTACGCTAGGGACGGGCTGCACCTCAATGGGGAAGGTGCAGCTGTGCTGGGGGAGAAAATGGCTAGAAGGTTGGAGGAGTGTTTAAACTAGGGGTTGAGGGGGAGAGTATTCAATTTAAAGGAGGGGCAGATAGTGGAGATAGAGACCTGGGCACAAATAAGGAAGTTGGGGGTGGCGGTGGCATGGGGGTGGGGTTAGAACAGATAATAATTTAAGAAAGAATAGAGGTACAGAGAGGAACATCAAGTGCATGTATACTAATGCCAGAAGCCTTGCCAACAAAATGGATGAATTAGAACTAATGTTGTTGGAGCATAATTATGACATGGTGGGGATATCTGAAAAATGGCTGGATGAGAGCCATGACTGGGCTCTTAACTTGCAGGGCTATAGCCTGTTCAGAAATGACCGTACAGATAAGCGAGGGGGTGGGGTGTGTCTATATGTAAAATCGTCCTTAAAACCCATCCTGCGTGATAACATAGGTGAATTTAAGGAAAATGTAGAGTCCCTGTGGGTGGAGATAAGGGGAGGGGGAAAAAATAATAAATTACTGATACGGGTTTGTTATAAATCTCCAAAAATAATGGAAGCAATGGAGAATATCCTCGTAAAGCAAATAGATGAAGTTGCGACTCAAGGAGATGTCATTATTATGGGGGACTGCAACTACCCTGAAATAGATTGGGGAACAGAAACCTGCAGTTCCAGCAAAGGGAATCGTTTTTTGACAACTATGAGAGACAATTACCTTTCACAACTGGTTCAGGACTAGGGTTGAGCGACTTTCATTTTTTTAAGATCGAGTCGGGTTTTGCGAAACCCGACTTTGTCCAAAGTCGAGTCGAGTGAAGTCGGCCGATTATCGCGAAAAGTCGGGGATCGACCGAAACATGAAACCCAATGCAAGTCAATGGGGAAGCATAGTCGGCAGTGAGTGGAGGCCAGGAAAACACCTACAGTGCCCATTTTAATGCCAAAAACATCCATTCTTGTTTCTGAAGCTTGTCAATCTTAATTAACTTTATAATAATAGTTGGGCATTGGAAATTGGGGGTCATTTGGCAAAAGTTGTGGGGGGTAGGGCTGGTTCAAGGTTTTAGTGGGCCCAGGAAACCTGGACTACGTCATGGCGGTGGAGCAGTGAGAGGTAAGTATTTCAACTTTGCAAGTGCTGTGATCCTGAGCAAGCAGGGAGGCCCACTCGTTCGCATTGGCACTGGCACAGGGCCCCTCAAAGTACGGTGGTGTGTTTGCACGGCGGGGGCGCCTCCCACCGGCAGCAACACTTTTGCGTACTCTGAGGGGCCCTGTGCCTGTGATGTCGCCAACGAGTATGCCCCCCTACCTGTTGAAGAAACCTGCACTTTCATCTGCACCTTCCTCTTTGTCCCTGTGTAAGGTGATATAGTACGTGGGAAGGGGAACCTGACTTTCAGCAGGGTCAGATTGTGGCTGTGTAGCGTGCAAGGGGAATGTAGTGGTCTGGGTCAAAGTACCACAAGACTCATCTAGCACCGGCTGGGCAATGGGCAGGATGAGGCGGAAACACTGATATAGGCCCAAATAATAAAGTGGGTAAAATGCAGGTCAAAATTGGTAACAGGACTAACCAGGTGGCATTGCTTAGTTCAGTGGAGTAGAAAACCCAGGAGCGGCAGACAGACACCATTAGTAGGGCCGAACCACACTAGTAGGCCCTATGCAGTTTAATATTACAAATGAAGGCGGAAAGCCTGAAGATTAAAGGTCAGGAAAATAACACAGGACAACACCAAGGTGCGGCACACACCGTTACTAGGCCCAACCAAAGTAGTAGGCCAACTGCAGTTTAATTATTTAAAATGTAAGCCGAAAGCCTGAACATTGAAGGTCGGGACAACAAAACAGGAGAAAACCCAGTAGCGTCAGACACCGTTTTAAGGGCCCAACCACACATTTTAAAAACAACTACTTAACGAGAGCTTTAAGATTGAAGCTCAGCTTTATACAGTGGAGGACAACACCATGGAGCGGCACACACCATTAGTAGGCCCCAACCACCAATTTTTAAAAACAACTACTTAATGAGAGCCTGAAGGTTGAAGCTCAGACAAGGAAACCTGGAGGAGAACACCCAGGAGGAGGCGAACACCAAGGAGGAGGAGAGCACCCAGGAGGAAGAGAACACCCAGGAGCGTCAGACACCGTTAGTAGGCCCCAACCACCAATTTTTACCAACAAATACTTAAACAGAGCCAGAAGGTTGAAGCTCAGCTTTATACAGTGGAGGACAACACCAGTGAGCGGCACACACCGTTAGTAGGCCCCAACCACCAATTTTTAAAAACAACAACTTAATGAGAGCCTGAAGGTTGAAGCTCAGATTTATACAGTGGAGGACAACACCAGGGAGCGGCACACACCGTTAGTAGGCCCCAACCACCAATTTTTACCAACAAATACTTAATGAGAGCCAGAAGGTTGAAGCTCAGCTTTATACAGTGGAGGACAACACCAGGGAGCGGCACACACCGTTAGTAGGCCCCAACCACCAATTTTTACCAACAAATACTTAATGAGAGCCAGAAGGTTGAAGCTCAGCTTTATACAGTGGAGGACAACACCAGGGAGCGGCACACACCGTTAGTAGGGCCCAACCAAAGTTGAAGGCCAAATGCAGTTTAATGTCTGCTACTATAGACCGAAAGCCAAAAGGTTGAATCTCAGCTTTATACAATGGAGGACAACACCAGGGAGCGGCAGACACCGTTAGTAGGCCCCAACCACCAATTTTTACCAACAAATACTTAATGAGAGCCAGAAGGTTGCAGCTCAGACAAGGAAACCTGGAGGAGAACACCCAGGAGGAGGAGAACACCCAGGAGGAGGAGAACACCCAGGAGGAGGAGAACACCAAGGAGGAGGAGAACACCGTTACTAGGCCCCAACCCAAGTAGTATGGCAACTGTAGTGTTACATTTAAAAATACTTAATGAGAGCCTGAAGGTTGAAGCTCAGACAAGGAAACCTGGAGGAGAACACCAAGGAGGAGGAGAACACCAAGGAGGAGGAGAACACCGTTACTAGGCCCCAACCCAAGTAGTATGGCAACTGTAGTGTTACATTTAAAAATACTCAATGAGAGCCTGAAGGTTCAAGCTCAGACAAGGAAACCTGGAGGAGAACACCAAGGAGGAGGAGAACACCGTTACTAGGCCCCAACCCAAGTAGTATGGCAACTGTAGTGTTACATTTAAAAATACTTAATGAGAGCCTGAAGGTTGAAGCTCAGACAAGGAAACCTGGAGGAGAACACCAAGGAGGAGGAGAACACCGTTACTAGGCCCCAACCCAAGTAGTATGGCAACTGTAGTGTTACATTTAAAAATACTTAATGAGAGCTTGAAGGTTGAAGCTCAGACAATGAAACCTGGAGGAGAACACCAAGGAGGAGGAGAACACCAAGGAGGAGGAGAACACCGTTACTAGGCCCCAACCCAAGTAGTATGGCAACTGTAGTGTTTCATTTAAAAATACTTAATGAGAGCCTGAAAGTTGAAGCTCAGACAAGGAAACCTGGAGGAGAATACCAAGGAGGAGGAGAACACCATTACTAGGCCCCAACCCAAGTATTATGGCAACTGTAGTGTTACATTTAAAAATACTTAATGAGAGCCTGAAGGTTGAAGCTCAGACAAGGAAACCTGGAGGAGAACACCAAGGAGGAGGAGAACACCAAGGAGGAGGAGAACACCGTTACTAGGCCCCAACCCAAGTAGTATGGCAACTGTAGTGTTACAGTGTAGTAGCCCAAATGCAGTTTCCTATTTTTTAAAAAAGCCCGAAAACCTGAATTGAGGACAATTTTAATTAGGGACTGCAGACAGACTTAGTAGGCTGTCCCCTGTGGACCATGCATCCACCACATTAACCCATTGCGCCGTAATGGACACGTAACCTTCCGTGGCCATGCCTACAGGTCCATGCGTCTGTTGTCAGGTGCACCTTTGTACTCACAGATTGCCAGAGTGCATGGACAATGCGGTCTTTTACATGCTGGTGGAGGGTTGGGAGGGCTTTTCTCGCAAAAGAAGTGTCGACTGGTTAGCTTATAGCGTGGTACAGCGTAGTCCATCATGGCTTTATTAATATTAAATAAAATATATAAATAGGCTCTATGAACTTTTAAATAGGTTCCAGGGGTACACGGGCAGCATTGGTGTGGTCAGTGGAGGACTATTGGAAGGAGGGACCGCAGACAGACTTAGTACGCCTACAATTAAAAAAAGTGGCTATATGCACTTTAAAATAGGTTCCAGGGGTACACAGGCAGCATTGGTGTGGTCAGCGGAGGACGATTGCAAGGAGAGACTGCAGACAGGCTTACTGGGCCTAAAATAAATAAAAATAGGCTCTATGCAGTTTTAAATAGGTTACATGGGTACACAGGCAGCATTGGTGTGGTCAGCGGAGGACGATTGCAAGGAGTGTCTGACACAGTTAGTACTCCCAAAAAATAAAACAAAAGTGTGGCATACTTAGGTAAGGGGTGGGCTCCTCTGCTGAGTTTCAGACATAGTAATTTGGCACTAAGTATTTTCTGGTGTCAATATAGGACACTGATCCAGACTATTTTAACTAGCATCATAGATGTCAACAAATTGGTATTGTCAGTGCCAGGCATTGAATGATGTCAGCGCATAGACTAAACATTGGTGGAGCTGTGAGAGATAATTTTGCACGTGGTAGACCACAGATTGAGCTGGGGGGGTGAACTCTCTTGTGGCCGGCGGTACCGTCCCAGGGCACCTCATGTTACAACGGTGTGTCTGACGTTGGGTGCGCGCCACCACCGGCAGAGACACTTTATTGTACTATGAGGGACCCAGTGGCAGTGCCGTCGACCAAAAGCGGGCACACCCACCTCTTCAAACAAACGGCACTCTAACGGGTGCTTGCGCCAAGTGGCGAGACCACGGCCCCGTGGGGGGAGTTTTCCCATTGAGGGAGGTGTGATCATGTCGTATGCTGGACAAACAGCTGCTGCAAATTAAGAGATTGGAACACTCAGTAAGACCAGTCCACAAGCAAGACCTTTCTATAGGAAAGCTAGGTGTCAGCCGGGAAAGGTGGGCCAAAATAATTTGAAATCCAGGAGTGGTTCATTTTAATTAAGGTTAGATCATCCACATTTTGGGTAGCCAGACGAGTCCTTTTTTCGGTTAATATTGAACCAGCACTCTAGCTGCTGGGCAAGCAAGCTCCTGCAATGCATATTCTGCAAATTCAGGCCAGGTGTCTAATTTGGATGCTCAGTAATCAAATGGGAATGACGGTTGAGGGAGAACATCAATAAGGGATGAAAAATAGTTAGTAACCATACTGGACAAATGTTGTCTCCTGTCACTTTGAATAGATGCTGCAGTACCTGTCCTGTCTGCGGTCATTGCAAAATCACTCCACAACCTGGTCAGAAAACCCCTCTGTCCAATGCCACTTCTGATTTGTGCACCTCTAACACCTCTGCCCTGTAGCCCCCTGCAGCTCGTGTGAGAACCATCACCGGCGCTGTGTGCTGGGAATGCCTGAATCAAATGGTCTACAAGAGTTGCTTGTTTGGTTGCTAATATTTGTTTGAGGTTCTCATGTGGCATAATATTTTGCAATTTGCCTTTATAGCGAGGGTCAAGTATGCAGGCCAACCAGTAATCGTCATCGGTCATCATTTTAATAATGCGTGGGTCCCTTTTGAGGATACGTAAGGCATAATCCGCCATGTGGGCCAAAGTTCCAGTTGTCAAATCTGCGGTTGTGCAGGTTTGAGGGGCAGTTACAGGCAAATCTACGTCACTTGTCTCCCTTAAAAAACCAGAACACGGCCTTGCAACGCCACTAATTTCTGTTGGCCCAGGAGAAGCTTCCTCATTAAAAAAGTACTCATCCCCATCATCCTCCTCGTCCTCCTCCTCCTCTTCGCCCGCTACCGCGTCCTCTACACGGCCCTGACCAGACAATGGCTGACTGTCATCAAGGCTTTCCTCTTCCTCGGCTGCAGACGCCTGCTCCTTTATGTGCGTCAAGCTTTGCATCAGCAGACGCATTAGGGGGATGCTCATGCTTATTATGGCGTTGTCTGCACTAACCAGCCATGTGCATTCCTCAAAACACTGAAGGACTTGACACAGGTCTTGTAGCTTCGACCACTGCACACCTGACAACTCCATGTCTGCCATCCAACTGCCTGCCCGTGTATCCTCCCACAAATACATAACAGCATGCCTCTGTTCGCACAGTCTCTGAAGCATGTGCAGTGTGGAGTTCCACCTTGTTGCAACGTCGATGATTAGGCGATGCTAGGGAAGGTTCAAAGACCGCTGATAGTTCTGCATACGGCTGGAGTGTACGGGCGAACGGCGGATATGCAAGCAAAGTCTGCGCACTTTGAGGAGCAGGTCTGGTAACCCCAGATAGCTTTTCAGGAAGCACTGCACCACCAGATATAAGGTGTGAGCCAGGCAAAGAATGTGTTTCAGTTGGGAAAGGGCTATGGCAGCCATGAAATTCCTTCCGTTATCACTCACTACCTTGCCTGCCTCAAGATGTACAGTGCCCAGCCATGACTGAGTTTCTTTCTGCAAGAACTCGGACAGAACTTCCGCGGTGTGTCTGTTGTCACCCAAACACTTCATTGCCAATATAGCCTGCTGACGCTTGCCACTAGCTGTCCCATAATGGAACACCTGGTTTGCAACAGTGGCAGCTGCGGATGGAGTGGTTGTGCGACTGCGGTCTGTGGATGAGCTCTCGCTTCTGCAGGAGGAGGAGGAAGAGGAGGAGGGGGGGCGAACGCCTACAGCCAACTCTTTCCTTGACCGTGGGCTAGGCAGAACTGTCCCAATATTGCGATCCCCTATGGAGCCTGCATCCACCACATTCACCCAGTGTGCCGTGATGGACACGTAACGTCCCTGGCCATGCCTACTGGTCCATGCATCTGTTGTCAGGTGCACCTTTGTAGTCACAGATTGCCTGAGTGCATGGACGATGCGGTCTTTAACATGCTGTTGGAGGGCTGGAATGGCTTTTCTAGAAAAGAAGTGTTGACTGGGTAGCTTGTAGCTTGGTACAGCGTAGTCCATTAGCGCTTTGAAAGCTTTGCTTTCAACTAACCAGTAGGGCATCATCTCTAATGAGATTAGTCTAGCAATGTGGGCGTTCAAACCCTGTGTACGCGGATGCGAGGATGAGTACTTCCTTTTCCTAACTAGAGTCTCATGTAGGGTGAGCTGGACTGGAGAGCTGGAGATCGTGGAACTAGCGGTGGTGCCGGTGGACATGGCAGACTGAGAGAGGGTTGGAGATGGTATTCTTGCCGGTGCCCTACATGCAGTGTTCCCTACTACGAACCTGGGGATTCCCTGACTGCTTTGGCCTGGAGACGAAAGCTGCACAGATACTGCAGGTGGTGCGGGAAATGGTGGGCTTACAGTGAGGGAAGGGATGTAGCGTTGCTGACTAGCTTCATTGGCCGAGGGTGCTGCAACCTTTAGGGACGTTTGGTAGTTAGTCCAGGCTTGCAAATGCATGGTGGTTAAATGTCTATGCATGCAACTTGTATTTAGACTTTTAAGATTCTGACCTCTGCTTAAGGTAGTTGAACATTTTTGAGAGATGACTTTGCGCTGATCATTTGGATGTTGTTTAAAAAAATGCCAGACTGCACTCTTTCTACTATCGGATACCTTTTCAGGCATTGCAGACTGAGCTTCTTTAACCGGATGGCCACGCTGTCCTCCAACTGGTTTTGGTTTTGCCACGCGTTTTTGGCCAGATACGGGCCCGGCAGATGGAACCTGTTGTGATGTTGATGCCTGCTGCGGCTCCTCCTCCTCCGCTTCAGAACTACTGCCGCCTGCACCCTGTTCCCCCAATGGCTGCCAATCGGGGTCAACAACTGGGTCATCTATGACCTCCTCTTCTATCTCGTGTGCAACTTCGTCTGTGTCACCGTGTAAGCCGGTGGTATAGCGTTCGTGACGGGGCACCATAGTCTCAGCTGGGTTTGATTCTGGCTCAGTACACTGCGAGGGCAATGTTCTGGTCTGAGTCAAAGGAACAGCATAGTAATCTGGCTGTGGCTGTGCATCAGTGCACTCCATGTCCGATTCAACTTCTAATGGGCATGGCCATTTAACTGTTTCACTGTCTAACCCAGGAACGGTATGTGTAAAGAGCTCCATGGAGTAACCCGTTGTGTCGCCTGACGCATCCTTCTCTCTTGTTCTGGGTGAAGAAGACAAGGAAGCGACTTGTCCCTGACCATGAACATCCACTAACGACGCGCTGCTTTTACATTTAGCACTTTCAGAAGAGGAGGCAAAAGAGCTAGAGGCTGAGTCAGCAAGGAAAGCCAAAACTTGTTCTTGCTGCTCCGGCTTTAAAAGCGGTTTTCCTACTCCCAGAAAAGGGAGCGTTCAAGGCCTTGTGTAGCCAGACGACGAGCCTGGCTCAACAACTCGAGACTTAGGTGCTGTTTTGCTTTTACCACGACCACCTGATGCTCCACCACCACTACCATCATTACCAGCTGACAATGACCGCCCACGGCCACGACCTCTTCCACCAGACTTCCTCATTGTTTGCAAAACGTAACCAAATTAACGGTATCTGTTACTGTAAAACAACTTATAAGGTGAACTCAAACTTCTGTAGGATTTATATATACCTTTTATAGGTGGCTGACAATGAAAGGAAAATCATGCCCAATGTTACACACTAGGTTTTATGTGCCCCAATAATTTGAGACAGATGGCACACACAAGACCGGCACTCAAGCACAAATGCCAATCTTAATCTCCCACTATGTTTTTTTTGTCAGGGAGAATTTAAACAAAAATAAAAAAAAGTCCCAGTATGACACACTAGGTTTTATGGGCCCCAATAAATTGAGACAGATGGCACACACAGGACCGACACTCAAGCACAAATGCCAATCTTAATCTCCCACTATGTTTTTTTTGTCAGGGAGAATTTAAACAAAAATAAAAAAATTCCCAGTATGACACACTAGGTTTTATGTGCCCCAATAATTTGAGACAGATGGCACACACAAGACCGGCACTCAAGCACAAATGCCAATCTTAATCACCCACTATTTTTTTTGTCAGGGAGAATTTAAACAAAAATAAAAAAATTCCCAGTATGACACACTAGGTTTTATGTGCCCCAATAATTTGAGACAGATGGCACACACAAGACCGGCACTCAAGCACAAATGCCAATCTTAATCTCCCACTATGTTTTTTTTTTCAGGGAGAATTAAAAAAATTCCCAGTATGACACACTAGGTTTTATGTGCCCCAATAATTTGAGACAGATGGCACACACAAGACCGGCACTCAAGCACAAATGCCAATCTTAATCTCCCACTGTTTTTTTCAGAGAGAATTGAAAAAATTCCCAGTATGACACACTAGGTTTTATGTGCCCCAATAATTTGAGACATATGGCACACACAAGACCGGCACTCAAGCACAAATGCCAATCTTAATCTCCCACTATGTTTTTTTTGTCAGGGAGAATTAAAAAAAAAAAAAAAAAAAGGAACTGTCCTACAATTACTATCTCCCTGCAGTAATCTCAGCAAGGTATGGCATGCAGCAATAACAAGGAGTGGACAGCTGCACAAAAAAAAACAAAAGTGTGGACAAACAAACAAGATAGCTGTGCAGAAAGGAAGGAACAACAGGATTTGTGCTTTGAAAAAAGCAGTTGGTAGGCACAGCGGCGTACACACACAGCAACGCAGCTATCAGGGTCAGGGAGCCTTCTAGGGCAGCTGTTGTGGATTCTGTTTGTGGGCTCCCTCTGGTGGTTACTGCTGGTACTGGGTGACTTTGGTGGGTTGCGGCCTTTGGTTTCCACCTGTCCATCAGTGGCTGGGTGTTTCCTATTTTACCTGGCCTTTCTGTCATTTCCCTTGCCGGCTATCAATGTGTTCAGATGTGCTCTGTTTGGTTCCTGCCTACCTGCTCCCAGATCTTTCAGGATAAGCTAAGTGCTGATTTTCAGTTGTTTGGTTTTTGGTCCAGCTTGCTTAGAATGTCTCTATGCTAGCTGGTTGCTCTAGTGGACTGAGGTTCTCCCCATGTGCCATGAGTTGGCACATGGGTTCTTGTAATCTCAGGATGGTTTTTTTGATTAGGGTTTTTTGCTGACCGCTCAGTCCCCTTTGTGTCATTCTGCTTTCTAGTTTACAGCGGGCCTCAATTTGCTAAAGCTATATACATCATCTCTATGTGTGTGCCTTCCTCTCATTTCACCGTCAATACATGTGGGGGGCAACTATACCTTTTGGGGTTAATTCCTCTGGAGGCAAGTGAGGTCTTTGTTTTCTCTGCAGTACTAGTTAGCTCTTAGGCTGGTGCGTGGCGTCTAGAACCAACGTAGGCACGCTCCCTGGCTATCTCTAGTTGCGTTTGTCAGGCGTAGGGCAGCGGTCAGCCCAGGTTCCATTACCCTAGAGCTCATCCGATATTTGTTATACTTTGCTTGTCCTGTGCTATCCCTAGCCATTGGGGATTCATGACAGTATAGCCGGCCCACAAAGTGTTAATTGTTTGGGCTGAAGCAGGAGAAAAAGAAGTGTTCAAGGGAAATTTTTTTTTTTTTTTTCCTTCAGAGTTTTGCTGCCTAGCCCTTAATTGCTGTCTAGCTGCTTCTTACCTCCTCTTAAATGCCTTGAATGGCTCTGATCTTAGCTGTTTATCATGGATGTCCAGAGTTTGGCTTCCAGCCTGAGTAATCTCGCGGCAAAGGTTCAAAACATACAGGATTTCGTTGTTCACACTCCCATGTCTGAGCCTAGAATTCCTATTCCAGAGTTTTTTTCTGGAGATAGATCTACCTTCCTGAATTTCAGGAACAATTGTAAATTGTTTCTCTCTTTGAAATCTCGCTCCTCTGGAGACCCTGCTCAACAGGTCAAGATTGTTATATCGTTCCTACGGGGCGACCCTCAGAATTGGGCATTTGCATTGGCACCAGGGGATCCTGCATTGCTCAGTGTGGATGCGTTTTTTCTGGCATTGGGATTGCTCTATGAGGAACCTAACCTAGAGATTCAGGCTGAAAAGGCTTTATTAACCCTCTCTCAGGGGCATGATGAAGCGGAAATATATTGTCAGAAATTTCGGAAATGGTCGGCGCTTACTCAGTGGAATGAGTGCGCCCTGGCTGCAAACTTCAGAAATGGTCTTTCTGAGGCCATTAAGGATATTATGGTGGGGTTCCCTGCGCCTACAGGTCTGAATGAGTCTATGGCTATGGCCATTCAGATTGATCGGCGTTTACGGGAGCGCAAACCCGTGCACCAGTTGGCGGTGTCTTCTGAACAGGCACCTGAGACTATGCAATGTGATAGAATTCAGTCCAGAAGTGAACGGCAAAATTATAGGCGGAAAAATGGTTTGTGTTTTTATTGTGGTGATTCAGCTCATGTTATATCAGCATGCTCTAAACGCACAAAAAGGGTTGATAAATCTTTTGCCATTGATACTCTGCAGTCTAAGTTCATTTTGTCTGTGACTCTGATTTTTTCACTGTCTTCCATTTCCGTCGATGCCTATGTGGATTCAGGCGCTGCCCTGAGTCTTATGGATTGGTCATTTGCTAAACGCTGCGGTTTTAGTCTAGAGCCTCTGGAAGTTCCTATTCCTCTGAAGGGAATTGATTCTACACCATTGGCTATGAATAAGCCGCAGTATTGGACACAAGTGACCATGCGCATGACTCCCGTTCATCAGGAGGTGATTCGCTTCCTTGTACTGTATAATTTACATGATGTACTAGTGCTTGGTCTGCCATGGTTACAAACTCATAATCCTGTCCTGGACTGGAAAACAATGTCTGTGCTAAGCTGGGGATGTCAGGGGGTTCATGATGATGCACCTCCGATTTCTATCGCTTCATCTACTCCTTCGGAGATCCCTGCGTTTTTGTCGGATTTTAGGGATGTTTTTGAGGAGCCTAAGCTCAATTCGCTCCCTCCTCATAGAGAGTGTGACTGTGCTATAGAATTGATTCCTGGCAGTAAGTTCCCTAAGGGTCGTTTATTTAATCTGTCACTGCCAGAGCATACTGCTATGCGGAATTATATTAAGGAGTCCTTGGAAAAGGGACATATTCGTCCATCTTCGTCCCCTCTGGGAGCAGGTTTTTTTTTCGTGGCAAAAAAAGATGGTTCCCTGAGGCCTTGTATAGATTATCGCCTTCTGAATAAGATTACAGTCAAATACCAGTATCCATTGCCATTATTTACTGATTTGTTTGCTCGCATTAAGGGGGCTAGGTGGTTCACTAAAATAGATCTTCGTGGTGCGTATAATCTGGTGCGGATAAAACAGGGTGATGAGTGGAAAACCGCATTTAATACGCCTGAGGGCCATTTTGAGTATTTGGTAATGCCTTTTGGACTCTCCAATGCTCCGTCAGTCTTTCAGTCCTTTATGCACAATATTTTCCGTGAATATCTGGATAAGTTTATGATTGTGTATTTGGATGATATTTTGGTGTTTTCTGATGACTGGGAGTCTCATGTTCTACAGGTCAGGAAGGTGTTTCAGGTTTTGCGGGTCAATTCTCTGTTTGTGAGGGGCTCAAAGTGTCTCTTCGGAGTCCAGAAGATTTCTTTTTTGGGGTACATTTTTTCTCCTTCTACTATTGAGATGGATCCCGTTAAGGTTCAGGCTATTTGTGACTGGACACAACCTACATCTGTTAAGAGCCTTCAGAAGTTCTTGGGGTTTGCTAATTTTTATCGTCGGTTCATTGCTAATTTTTCCAGTATTGTTAAACCTTTGACTGATTTGACTAAAAAGGGTGCTGATGTTGCTGATTGGTCTCCTGCGGCTGTGGAGGCCTTTCGGGAACTTAAGCGCCGGTTTTCTTCTGCTCCTGTGTTGTGTCAACCAGATGTTTCACTTCCTTTTCAGGTGGAGGTTGATGCTTCCGAGATTGGAGCGGGGGCGGTTTTGTCACAGAGAAGTTCTAATGGCTCGGTGATGAAGCCATGTGCCTTCTTCTCTAGAAAATTCTCGCCCGCCGAGCGCAATTATGATGTGGGTAATCGGGAGCTTTTGGCCATGAAGTGGGCATTTGAGGAGTGGCGTCATTGGCTTGAGGGTGCTAAGCATCGTGTGGTGGTCTTGACTGATCACAGGAATCTCATTTACCTTGAGTCTGCCAGGCGTTTGAATCCTAGACAGGCTCGTTGGTCGTTATTTTTTTCTCGTTTCAATTTCGTGGTTTCATACCTGCCAGGTTCAAAGAATGTGAAGGCAGATGCTCTTTCCAGGAGTTTTGTGCCTGACTCTCCTGGAGACACTGGGCCTGCTGGTATCCTTAGGGATGGGGTAATATTGTCCGCCGTATCCCCAGACTTGCGACGCGCATTGCAGGAGTTTCAGGTGGATAAACCCGATCGATGTCCACCAGAAAGACTGTTTGTTCCGGATGATTGGACCAGTAGAGTCATCTCCGAGGTCCATTCTTCTGTGTTGGCTGGTCATCCTGGAATATTTGGTACAAGAGACTTGGTGGCCAGGTCTTTTTGGTGGCCTTCCTTGTCTAGGGATGTGCATACCTTTGTGCAGTCTTGTGAAGTGTGTGCTCGAGCTAAGCCTTGCTGTTCACGGGCTAGTGGGTTGTTGTTATCATTGCCCATCCCGAAGAGGCCTTGGACGCACATTTCCATGGATTTTATTTCTGATCTCCCGGTTTCACAGAAAATGTCCGTTATCTGGGTTGTGTGTGACCGCTTTTCTAAGATGGTTCATTTGGTGCCCTTGCCTAAGTTGCCCTCCTCCTCTGAGTTGGTTCCTTTGTTTTTTCAGAACGTGGTTCGTTTGCATGGGATTCCGGAGAATATCGTTTCTGACAGGGGATCCCAGTTTGTGTCTAGATTTTGGCGGACGTTTTGTGCCAAGATGGGCATTGATTTGTCTTTCTCGTCTGCATTCCATCCTCAGACGAATGGCCAGACGGAGCGAACTAATCAGACCTTGGAAACTTATTTGAGGTGTTTTGTTTCTGCTGATCAGGATGACTGGGTTGCTTTTTTGCCACTGGCCGAATTTGCTCTTTATAATCGGGCTAGTTCTGCCACGTTGGTCTCTCCTTTTTTTTGTAATTCGGGGTTTCATCCTCGTTTTTCCTCTGGTCAGGGGGAATCTTCGGATTGTCCTGGAGTGGACGTGGTGGTGGACAGGCTACATCAGATTTGGAATCAGGTGGTGGACAATTTGAAGTTATCTCAGGAGAAGACTCAGCAGTTTGCTAATCGCCGTCGCCGCGTGGGTCCCCGACTTCTTGTTGGGGACTTGGTGTGGTTGTCTTCTCGTTTTGTCCCTATGAAGGTTTCTTCTCCTAAGTTCAAGCCTCGGTTCATCGGTCCTTATAGGATCTCGGAGATTCTTAACCCTGTATCTTTTCGTTTGGATCTCCCAGCATCGTTTGCTATTCATAATGTGTTCCATCGGTCGTTGTTGCGGAGGTATGAGGTGCCCGTTGTTCCTTCGGTCGAGCCTCCTGCTCCGGTGCTGGTGGAGGGAGAATTGGAGTATGTTGTTGAAAAGATCTTGGATTCTCGCGTTTCCAGACGCAAACTCCAGTATTTGGTTAAGTGGAAGGGTTATGGTCAGGAGGATAATTCCTGGGTGGTCGCCTCCGATGTTCATGCGACTGATTTGGTCCGCACCTTCCATAGAGCTCACCCTGATCGCCCTGGGGGTTCTCGTGAGGGTTCGGTGACCCCTCCTCAAGGGGGGGGTACTGTTGTGGATTCTGTTTGTGGGCTCCCTCTGGTGGTTACTGCTGGTACTGGGTGACTTTGGTGGGTTGCGGCCTTTGGTTTCCACCTGTCCATCAGTGGCTGGGTGTTTCCTATTTTACCTGGCCTTTCTGTCATTTCCCTTGCCGGCTATCAATGTGTTCAGATGTGCTCTGTTTGGTTCCTGCCTACCTGCTCCCAGATCTTTCAGGATAAGCTAAGTGCTGATTTTCAGTTGTTTGGTTTTTGGTCCAGCTTGCTTAGAATGTCTCTATGCTAGCTGGTTGCTCTAGTGGACTGAGGTTCTCCCCATGTGCCATGAGTTGGCACATGGGTTCTTGTAATCTCAGGATGGTTTTTTTGATTAGGGTTTTTTGCTGACCGCTCAGTCCCCTTTGTGTCATTCTGCTTTCTAGTTTACAGCGGGCCTCAATTTGCTAAAGCTATATACATCATCTCTATGTGTGTGCCTTCCTCTCATTTCACCGTCAATACATGTGGGGGGCAACTATACCTTTTGGGGTTAATTCCTCTGGAGGCAAGTGAGGTCTTTGTTTTCTCTGCAGTACTAGTTAGCTCTTAGGCTGGTGCGTGGCGTCTAGAACCAACGTAGGCACGCTCCCTGGCTATCTCTAGTTGCGTTTGTCAGGCGTAGGGCAGCGGTCAGCCCAGGTTCCATCACCCTAGAGCTCGTCCGATATTTGTTATACTTTGCTTGTCCTGTGCTATCCCTAGCCATTGGGGATTCATGACAGGCAGCCCAATGAGCTACAGTGCTGAGGAAAAAAATGTAGCTTCCACTGTCCCTGCAAACAAAAGATGGTGTTGGACAGTGGAAATCGCTACAGCACAAGCGGTTTGGGGCTTTATGTACCCTGCCTAACACTATCCCTGCTTCTGAAGAAGCGGCAGCAACCTCTCCCTACGCTCAGATCAGCAGCAGTAAGATGGCGGTCGGCGGGAACGCCCCTTTATAGCCCCTGTGACGCCGCAGAAAGCAAGCCAATCACTGCAATGACCTTCTCTAAGATGATGGGAACTGAGATCTATGTCATCACGCTGCCCACACTCTGCGTCCACCTTCATTGGCTGAGAAATGGCGCTTTTAGCGTCATTGAAATGCGACTTTGGCGCGAAAGTCGCGTACCGCATGGCCGACCCCACACAGGGATCGGGTCGGGTTTCATGAGACGCCGACTTTGTCAAAAGTCTTATGAAAATGACCGATCCGTTTCGCTCAACCCTATTCAACACCCAACAAGGAGGGGGGCACTGCTAGACCTAATATTAACCAACAGGCCAGACCGCATATCAAATATAAGGGTTGGGGGTCACTTGGGGAATAGTGATCACAAAATAATAAGTTTTCATGTCTCCTTTAAAAAGATGTGTAATAGAGGGGTTACAAGGACACTAAACTTCAGGAGGGCAAATTTCCAACGGATGAGAGAGGATCTTGGTGCAATTAACTGGGACGATATCCTGAGACATAAAAATACACAAAGAGAATGGGAGACGTTTATTAGCATCCTGCATAGGAGTAAAAGCTCACAGACGCACAAAGAGGACTTAAAAATCCTCCAGAAAATTGACAAAAAAATCACAGAGAAAAAAGGAGAGATGGTTACCTGCTGAAGCCTCCAAACAAATGCACCAGCAGGGCGCATCGGACTCGATAAATGATGGCAACAACACAGGTGCAAAAAATACCGATGAAACAACCACTTTCAATCCAGTATTGGTGCACAAAAGGATAAACGATAATAGTCTGTATGTGGCATTGTTCACACAAACAATGCAAAGCATCTGGTCTACAGCCTATTACTAATGCACATACAGGTGGGCTGCCCTTTGCTACAAAATGCATGCTGTGTGAATAGAGGCCTACAGTTTACAGAGCCATCTTGGTCCGACTGCGCCCTGCAAGATAAAGTGCAAAAAAAAAAGAACACATATCAATGTATGTAAGATATTAGTTTATATTGGGGCCTCAATACGTAAGCCGGCAACCCGCGTCAAGGGTCCTTACATTTTGCCGGTCCTACGCTAAACATTGAGTAAAAGCTCACAGACACAAAAAGAGGACTTTAAAAACCCTCCAGAAAATTGAAAAAAATCACAGAGAAAAAAGCAGAGATGAACTGTAGGCATCTATTCACACAGCATGCATTTTGTAGCACTGGGCAGCCCGCCTGTATGTGCGATAGTAATAGGCTGCAGACCAGATGCTTTGCATTGCTTGTGTGAACAATGCCACATACAGACTATTATCGTTTATCCTTTTGTGCACTAATGCCAAACAACCAATACTGGATTGAAAGTGGTTGTTTCATCGGTATTTTTTGCACCTGTGTTGTTGCCATCATTTATCGGGTCCGATGCGCCCTGCTGGTGCATTTGTTTGGAGGCTTCAGCAGGTAACCATCTCTGCTTTTTTCTCTGTGATTTTTTTTTCATCCTGCATAGGACCTGTGCACAGCATATACCGTATGAGAATAAACATACTAGAAATAGGAGGAAACCAATATGGCTAAATAGAGCTGTAAGGGGCGCAATAAGTGACAAAAAGAAAGCATTTAGAGAATTAAAGAAAGTAGGTAGTGAGGAGGCATTAAATACATACAGAAAATTAAATAAATTCTGTAAAAAGCAAATCAAGGCAGCAAAGATTGAGACATAGAGACTCATTGCCAGAGAGAGTAAAAATAATCCCAAAATATTCTTTAACTACATAAATAGTAAGAAACTAAAAAATTATAGTGTTGGCCCCCTTAAGAATAGTCTGGGTGAAACGGTGGATGAGGATGAGGAAAAAGCCAATCTGCTAAATGACATTTTTTCATCAGTATTTACAAAAGAAAATCCCATGGCCGACAATATGATCAGTGATAACAAAAATTCCCCATTAAGTGTCACCTGCTTAACCCAGCAGGAAGTACGGCGGCGTCTAAAAATCACTAAAATTGACAAATCTCCGGGCCCGGATGGGATACACCCCCGAGTACTGCAGGAATTAAGTACAGTCATTGATAGACCATTGTTTTTATTCTTTAAATAGTCCATAATAACAGGGTCTGTACCACAGGACTGGTGTATAGCAAATGTGGTGCCAATATTCAAAAAGGGAACAAAAACTGAATTCGGTAATTATAGGCCAGTAAGCTTAACCTCCACTGTGGGTAAAATCCTGGAGGGCATTCTAAGGGATGCTATACTGGAGTATCTGAAGAGGAATAACCTCATGACCCAGTATCAGCACGGGTTTACTAGGGACCGTTCATGTCAGACTAATTTGATCAGCTTCTATGAAGAGGTACATTCCGGACTGGACCAAGGGAACCCAGTGGATGTAGTGTATATGGACTTTTCTAAAGCTTTTGATACAGTGCCACACAAAAGGTTGTTACATAAAATGAGAATAATGGGGATAGGGGAAAATATGTGTAAGTGGATTGAGAGCTGGCTCAGGGATAGGAAACAAAGGGTGGTTATTAATTAAGCACACTCGGACTGGGTTGCGGTTAGCAGTGGGGTACCACAGGGGTCAGTATTGGGCCCTCTTCTTTTAAACATATTTATTAATGACCTTGTAGGGGGCATTCAGAGTAGAATTTCAATATTTGCAGATGACACTAAACTCTGCAGGGTAATCAATACAGGGGAGGACAATTTTATATTACAGGATATTTTATGTAAACTAGAATCTTGGGCTGATAAATGGCAAATGGGCTTTAATGGGGATAAATGTAAGGTCACGCACTTGGGTATAAGTAATAAGATGTATAACTATGTGCTTAAGGCCGCGGACACACTTAACGTATAAAAAAACGGTCCGTTTTTCACGGCCGAGAATCGCACAAATGTTTCAAAAACAGTGATCCGTGTGCAGTGCGAGGATGCGATTTCCTCACATCAAATGATCCGTGTGACATCCGTGTGACATCCGTATGCCGAGATTTTCTCGCAAGCTTGCAAAACCGACATCTAATGGATTTATGTGCTCAAATGTTCGGGAAAACATATATACAGTATATATATATATATGTCATTGAGACACATATATATATATTCTGTATTTATATTTCATTCAGCGCGATATCTGTGAAAAGCCGGTAATTCAATTGCCGGCTTTGCATTTCTCCTTCACAAACCCGACAGGATATGAGACATGGTTTACATACAGTAAACCATCTCATATCCCCTTTTTTTTGCATATTCCACACTACTAATGTTAGTAGTGTGTACGTGCAAAATTTGGCCGCTGTAGCTGCTAAAATAAAGGGTTAAATGGCAGAAAAAATTGGCGTGGGCTCCCGCGCAATTTTCTCCGCCAGAATGGTAAAGCCAGTGACTGAGGGCAGATATTAATAGCCAGGAGAGGGTCCATGGTTATTGGCCCACCCGTGGCTACAAACATCTGCCCCCAGCCACCCCAGAAAAGGCACATCTGGAAGATGCGACTATTCTGGCACTTGGCCACTCTCTTCCCACTCCCTGTAGCGGTGGGATATGGGGTAATGAAGGGTTAATGCCACCTTGCTATTGTAAGGTGACATTAAGCCAGATTAATAATGGAGAGGCGTCAATTATGTCACCTATCCATTATTAATCCAATTGTATGAAAGGGTTAAAAAACACACACACACATGATTTAAAAGTAGTTTAATGAAATAAACACAGCGGTTGTTGTAATAATTTATTGTTCTCTCAATCCATCAGGAACACCCTCGCTTGGAAAAATAATAAACGCACAAGATACATACCTTCTGGTGAACCGTCTCGTCCCACGAAGTAATCCATCTGAAGGGGTTAACTAATATTACAGGCAGGAGCCCTGCTAAATGCAGCGGTGCTCGTGCTTGTAATCCCCGGCGAATGAATGAAATGTAGGTCATTGACCTACATTTCCTTCAGTCGCGGTGATGCGCCCCCTGGTGGATGTCCTCATATGACCTGGAGCGTGGGAAAAAGTACCCAGGCTGCAGTTCATGAGAACATCCACCAGAGGGCGCCTCACCGCGACTCAATGTAAGTACAGATCCAGCTTTCCTTTCAGCACCCGGGGATTACAGGCACGAGCGAGTGGTTTATCGCAGCTCCTGCCTGTAATATTAGTTAACCCCTTCAGATGGATTACCTCGTGGGACGAGACGGTTCACCAGAAGGTATGTATCTTGTGCGTTTATTATTTTTCTAAGCGAGGGTGTTCCTGATGGATTGAGAGAACAATAAATTATTACAACAACCGCTGTGTTTATTTCATTAAACTACTTTTTAATCATGTGTGTGTGTGTTTTTTAACCCTTTCCAACAATTGGATTAATAATGGATAGGTGTCATAATTGACGCCTCTCCATTATTAATCTGGCTTAATGTCACCTTCCAATAGCAAGGTGGCATTAACCCTTCATTACCCCATATCCCATCGCTACAGGGAGTGGGAAGAGAGTGGCCAAGTGCCAGAATAGTCGCATCTTCCAGATGTGCCTTTTCTGGGGTGGCTGGGGGCAGATGTTTGTAGCCACGGGGGGGCCAATAACCATGGACCCTCTCCTGGCTATTAATATCTGCCCTCAGTCACTGGCTTTACCATTCTGGCGGAGAAAATTGCGCGGGAGCCCACGCCAATTTTTTCCGCGATTTAACCCTTTATTTTAGCAGCTACAGCGGCCAAATTTTGCACATACACACTACTAACATTAGTAGTGTGGAATATGCAAAAAAAAAGGGGGATATGAGATGGTTTACTGTATATAAACCATGTCTCATATCATGTCGGGTTTGTGAAGGAGAAATGCAAAGCCGGTAATTGAATTACCGGCTTTTCTATAGAACACCGCTGCGTATTTCTCGCAATGCACACGCATGGTCCGTGTGTAATCAGATTTTTTCTCGCACCCATAGACTTGCATTGGCGAGTCTCGGCCGAGATACGCTGACAATCGCAGCCTGCTGCGAGTTCCCTCGGATCCGAAATACGGTGGAGAAAATATCGGATGATGGGAGCTGAACCATAGATTAACATTGGGCCGAGTGCTATGCGATTTTTTATCGCATAGCACTCGTCCGTATTACGGTCTAGTGTGACCCCGGCCTAATTCTAAAACTCTGGGTAAAACCATCAATGAAAAAGACCTGGGTGTATGGGTGGATGACAAACTCATATTCAGTGGCTAGTGTCAGGCAGCTGCTACAAAGGCAAATAAAATAATGGGATGCATTAAAAGAGGCATAGATGCTCATGAGGAGAACATAATTTTACCTCTATACAAGTCACTAGTTCGACCACACTTAGAATACTGTGCACAGTTCTGGTCTCCGGTGTATAAGAAAGACATAGCTGAACTGGAGTGGGTGCAGAGAAGAGCGACCAAGGTTATTAGAGGACTGGGGGGTCTGCAATACCAAGATAGGTTATTACACTTGGGGCTCTTTAGTTTGGAAAAACGAAGACTAAGGGGTGATCTTATTTTAATGTATAAATATATGAGGGGGCAGTACAAAGAACTTTCTGATGATCTTTTTAATCATAGACCTGAGACAGGGACAAGGGGGCATCCTCTACGTCTGGAGGAAAGAAGGTTTAGGCCGGCCTCACACTAGCGAGTTTTACGGACGTAAGAGCGCAGAAATTACGTCCGTAAAACTCGCAAAATAAACGGCACAATTATTCTCAATGGGGCTGCTCCTATTAGCCGTATATTACGGTTCAGTATTATACGGCTTTCTACGGCCGTACAAAATCGCAGCATGCTGCGTTTGTCACCGTATTGCGCAAAAAATTTGCCAATGAAAGTCTATGGGGGCGAGAAAAATACGGATTCCACACAGACCAGCAGTGTGACTTGCGAGAAATACGCAGCAGTGTTAGTGAAAAGTCGGTAATTCAATTGCCGGCTTTTCATTTCTCCTGCACAAACCCGACAGGATATGAGACATGGTTTACATACAGTAAACCATCTCATATCCCCTTTTTTTGCATATTCCACACTACTAATGTTAGTAGTGTGTATGTGCAAAATTTCAGCGCTGTAGCTGCTAAAATAAAGGGTTAAATGGCGGAAAAAATTGGCGTGGGCTCCCGCGCAATTTTCTCCGCCAGAATGGTAAAGCCAGTGACTGAGGGCAGATATTAATAGCCAGGAGAGGGTCCATGGTTATTGGCCCCCCCGTGGCTAAAAACATCTGCCCCCAGCCACCCCAGAAAAGGCACATCTGGAATATGCGCCTATTCTGGCACTTGGCCACTCTCTTCCCACTCCCTGTAGCGGTGGGATATGGGGTAATGAAGGGTTAATGCCACCTTGCTATTGGAAGGTGACATTAAGCCAGATTAATAATGGAGAGGCGTCAATTATGACACCTATCCATTATTAATCCAATTGTAGGAAAGAGTTAAAAAACACACACACATGATTTAAAAGTATTTTAATGAAATAAACACAGCGGTTGTTTTAATAATCTATTGCTCTCTCAATCCATTTCCAGGCCCTCGCTTGGCAAAATAATAAACGCACAAGATACATACCCTTAGCTGAACCGTCACGTCCCATGATGTAATCCATCTGAAGGGGTTAAAATAATTTACAAGCAGGAGCCCTGCTAATGCAGCGGTGTGCTCGTGCTTGTAATTCCCCGGCGAATGAATGAAATGTAGGTCAATGACCTACATTTCCTTCAGTCGCGGTGATGCGCCCCCTGGTGGATGTCCTCATATGACCTGGAGCGTGGGAAAAAGTTCCCAGGCTGCAGTTCATGAGAACATCCAGCAGGGGCGCATCACCGCGACTCAATGTAAGTACAGATCCAGCTTTCCTTTCAGCACCCGGGGGATTACAGGCACGAGCGAGTGGTTTATCGCAGCTCGTGCCTGTAATATTAGTTAACCCCTTCAGATGGATTACATCGTTGGACATGATCGGACATCTGAGGGTATGTATCTTGTGCGTTTATTATTTTGCCAAGCGAGGGTTTCCTGATGGATTGAGAGAGCAATAAATTATTAAAACAACCGCTGTGTTTATTTAATTAAAATACTTTTTAATAATGTGTGTGTGAGTTTTTTAACCCTTTCATACAATTGGATTAATAATGGATAGGTGACATAATTGACGCCTCTCCATTATTAATCTGGCTTAATGTCACCTTACAATAGCAAGGTGGCATTAACCCTTCATTACCCCATATCCCACCGCTACAGGGAGTGGGAAGAGAGTGGCCAAGTGCCAGAACAGGCGCATCTTCCAGATGTGCCTTTTCTGGGGTGGCTGGGGGCAGATGTTTTTAGCCATGGTGGGGGCAATAACCGTGGACCCTCTCCTGGCTATTAATATCTGCCCTCAGTCACTGGCTTTACCACTCTGGCGGAGAAAATTGCACGGGAGCCCACGCCAATTTTTTCCGCCATTTAACCCTTTATTTTATCAGCTACAGCGCTGAAATTTTGCACATACACACTACTAACATTAGTAGTGTGGAATATGCAAAAAAAAAAGGGATATGAGATGGTTTACTGTATGTAAACCATGGCTCATATCCTGTCGGGTTTGTGCAGGAGAAATGAAAAGCCGGCAATTGAATTACCGACTTTTAACAGATATCGCGCTGAATGAAATCTAAATACAGAATATATATATATGTGTCTCAATGACATATATACATATATATATATATACTGTATATATGCTTTCCCGAACATTTGAGCACATAAATCCATTAGATGTCGGTTTTGCAAGCCTGCGAGAAAATCTCGCAGTACGGATGCCATACGGATTACATACGGAGGATGCCATGCGCAAAATACGCTGACACACCCTGACTACGGATCAATATTTTGGGAACATTTCTCCGTATTACGGCCGTAGTACGGACGTATAATACGTGGCGTATTGTCTTACACCCAGTGTGAGGCCGGCCTTAAGCATAATAACAGACGTGGATTCTTTACTGTAAGAGCAGTGAGACTATAAAACTCTCTGCCAAATGATGTTGTAATGAGTGATTCATTACTTAAATTTAAGAGGGGACTGGATGCCTTTCTTGAAAAGCATAATGTTACAGGTTATATATACTAGATTCCTTGATAGGGCGTTGATCCAGGGAACTAGCCTGATTGCCGTATGTGGAGTCAGGAAGGAATTTTTTCCCCAAGGTGGAGCTTACTCTTTGCCACATGGGTTTTTTTTTGCCTTCCTCTGGATCAACATGTTAGGGCATGTTAGGTTAGGCTATGGGCTGAACTAGATGGACTTACAGTCTTCCTTCAACCTTAATAACTATGTAACCATGCAACTATGTAAGGCTAGCAGACAGAACTATGAAACTTATGCCTGCGAAGGTACGATTTTTTCACCGCAGATACATCAGGTCTCAGCCTGACAACAGACTGTATAAATATTTTTTTTTGTTTTTTGTGAATGTTTGAAAAAAAAAAAAAGAGCAGAGCAAGGCTAGCACACAGAACTATGCTACATATGCCTCTGAAACTATGATTTTTCCACCACAGATACACCAGGCCTCAGCCTGACATAACAGATTGTATACATTTTTGGGGGGTTTTGGTGAATTTTTGAAAAAAAATGAGTGGAACAAGGCTAGCAGACAGAACTATGAAACTTATGCCTGCGAAGCTACGATTTTTCCACCACCAGCCGTCAGCCTGAGATAACAGACTGATCTAAATGTGGTCTTGATTTTTTGGGGGGCACAACTAAATTGTGTCAACAAGTTGGCTATGACACACACACACAAAAAAGAATTTTGGGCGCACTAACATCTGATGCCTGGGGCAAAAAAAAATTCTTAGATTTGCACGCTCTTCGATTACAATAACCTGGCTGTAGTCTGCAGCGTGACCAAGCAAATAAACGTTGAAATAAGGTGGCTATGGACTGCTTTAACCCCTTTCTGTCATTGGACGTACTATTCTGTCCATGTGGGGTGGGCCCTAATTCCCAAGGACGGAATAGTACGTCCAGCGCGATCGGCCGCGCTCACGGGGGAGCACGGCCGATCGCGGCCGGGTGTCAGCTGCCTATCGCAGCTGACATCCGGCACTATATGCCAGGAGCGGTCATGGACCGCCCCCGGCACATTAACCCCCGGCACACTGCGATCAAACATGATCGCGGTATGCCGGCGGTACAGGGAAGCATCGCGCAGGGAGGGGGCTCCCTGCGGGCTTCCCTGAGACCCCCGCAGCAACGCGATGTGATCGCGTTGCTCCGAGGGTCTCCTACCTCCTTCCTCGCTGCAGGTTCCGGATCCAAGATGGCCGCGGCATCCGGGTCCTGCAGGGAGGGAGGTGGCTTACCGAGTGCCTGCTCAGAGCAGGCGCTTGGTAAGCCTGCAGTGCTCTAAGTCAGATCGGTGATCTGACAGAGTGCTGTGCAAACTGTCAGATCACCGATCTGTGATGTCCCCCCCTGGGACAAAGTAAAAAAAAAAAATTCCACATGTGTAAAAAAAAGAAAAAAAATTCCTAAATAAAGAAAAAAAATATATATATTATTCCCATAAATACATTTCTTTATCTAAAAAAAAAAAAAATCAAACAATAAAAGTACACATATTTAGTACCGCCGCGTCCGTAACGACCCCACCTATAAAACTATATCACTAGTTAACCCCTTCAGTGAACACGTAAGAAAAAAAAAAATGAGGCAAAAAACAACGCTTTATTCTCATACCGCCAAACAAAAAGTGGAATAACACGCGATCAAAAAGACTGATATAAATAATCATGGTACTGCTGAAAACGTCATCTTGTCCCGCAAAAAACGAGCCACCATACAGCATCATCAGCGAAAAAATAAAAAAGTTATAGTCCTCAGAATAAAGTGATGCCAAAATAATTATTTTTTCTATAAAATAGTTTTTATCGTATAAAAGCGACAAAACATAAAAAAATGATATAAATGAGATATCGCTGTAATCGTACTGACCCGAAGAATAAAACTGCTTTATCAATTTTACCAAATGCGGAACGGTATAAACGCCACCCCCAAAAGAAATTCATGAATAGCTGGTTTTTGGTCATTCTGCCTCACAAAAATCGGAATAAAAAGCGATCAAAAAATCTCCCATGCCCGGGCATGGCCTGGCTGGGAAGGAGAGCGGCCGCATTTTCATGGAGCTCCTGCTCTGCTCCTGATTCCCGAGATTAAGACCGGTCACAAGGCACCAAATACAACTCCTGCGACGGAGAACAAGTGCTGTCTGACCCGGGAGTTACCTGCGAGAGGTCGGCGGTCCCGTTCCGGTGGGAGACCCCGGCCCTGAGAGGACAGCGGGAGCGAGACAGCGGCATCGCCGCCATCTTTAACACGAAGTGGAGCCTGCACCGGACCGCGGAGGAAAAAAGGGAAGTATGAGACCCCCTCCTCCCCGCGTCCCCTCTGCTGCCTCGGCTAGCCGCTTATGTGACTCACCGCTTATCTTCAGCGGTGCTCCCTCCGGCCCAACGCTCTTGGAGGTGCTCTCCTGTGGGCTGACTGATGCTGCGTCGGGCCGTTCTCTGGCTGGTGTGGCGGCGCCTGCAGAGAGGGGAAAGTGCTCCGATCGGCAGCACCGCGGGCGAACTCACCTTCCGTACCGGCACTCCGCTCCCTCGGCGACCCGGTGAGAGCTCCTGGCATCCCCCTGAGGTGACTTGAAAGGGGGGGGATTTTCCGCCAACTCTGCCGCCATCTTGGGTCGCTGCCTGGCGTGGGGAGAGCCCCTGCTTGCTGAGGGGAAAACTGTGCATTGTAGGGGACATCTCTAGACTGCGGTATATAGCCGAAACTTGTTCCCTGCTACCCCATACCCACCTGCCTGCCACCTGTGGAGCTGGATTAACTGTTTTGTGGAGGGGACCCGCAACACCACCAGTGTAAATAGACACAGAGGGCTACTTCTTGTACTGAATAACATCTAGCCTGCAGCTTATAAACACGCTGCTTCTCCTGCTGCCCCATACCCAATTGTCTTAACCCTTGCTGGATTGGATCAGTTTAAGGCAGCACTGTACAAAATCACTTGTGTAAAATACATCCTGGACTGAGTTGATCCACACTTACACCCTGTCTCCTGTTACTGAAAATTCTTGCAGGATTTGCTCAATTTCATTAAGTTTAATATACCAGGAGAAACGGTCAGCAAGACAGTGTTGCTATTTCCTGACCTTATAGTGACACCTAGTGTCCACCCTGAATATGTGCCTTGAATTTAATACAATGCGTGATTAAATTTTTTCCTCTATGTCCAAGTTGTGATTGCAGCACTTCACGTTTTCTGACGCTCTCAAGATGGTTAAATCACAAAGAGAACGTGAAAAACTTACAAACAAAGCTATGGCAGACGATCAGAAAAAGGGAGCTCATGGCGCTCTTGACTCATACCTTAAAAAAAAAAATGAGATCGCTCAAACTCCTACTAGGCGGTCCCTTAAAAAAGCGATCTCATCAGAAAATATAGATGAATCGGAACTCAGTGATGCGGAATCTGATAGTGACTCTGCTACAGGAGACATAGCCCCTATCTCCAGAGCCTTCATGAAAAAGCTGTTGGCCCAAAACATGAAGCCACTCCTGGAGGAAGTCTCGGGTATGCGAGCTGACCTTCAACACCTCAGCCACAGGGTTGAGTCATTAGAAACTGCAAACGTTGATTTAGTGGAAGCTATTACCTGCCTAAATGATCAAGCCCTCAAACAGCAACAACATCTAAGGGTACTGTCACACAGTACCATTTTGATCGCTACGACGGTACGATTCGTGACGTTCTAGCGATATCGTTACGATATCGCAGTGTCTGACACGCAGCAGCGATCAGGGATCCTGCTGAGAATCGTACGTCGTAGCAGATCGTGTGGAACTTTCTTTCGTCGCTTGATCACCCGCTGACATCGCTGGATCGTTGTGTGTGACAGCGATCCAGCGATGTGTTCGCTTGTAACCAGGGTAAACATCGGGTAACTAAGCGCAGGGCCGCGCTTAGTAACCCGATATTTACCGTGGTTACCAGCGTAAACGTAAAAAAAACAAACAGTACATACTTACATTCCGGTGTCTGTCCTCCAGCGTCTCAGCTTCTCTCCACTGTGTGAGCGTCTGCCAGCCGGAAAGCGAGCACAGCGGTGCCGTCTGACGTCACCGCTGTGCTTGCCGGCTATGGCGCTTACACAGTGGAGAGAAGCAGAACGCCGGGGACAGACACCGGAATGTAAGTATGTACTGTTTGTTTTTTTTACGTTTACGCTGGTAACCAGGGTAAACATCGGGTTACTAAGCGCGGCCCTGCGCTTAGTTACCCGATGTTTACCCTGGTTACCGGGGACTTCGGCATCGCTCCAGCGCCGTGATTGCACCGTGTGACCGCAGTCTACGACGCTGGAGCGATAATCATACGATCGCTGCGACGTCACGGATCGTGCCGTCGTAGCGATCAAAATGGTACTGTGTGACAGTACCCTAAATGTAGCGCTATTAGCTGTTGAAGATCAAGAAAACAGGAGTAGGAGGAAAAATATCCGGATAAGAGGGGTTCCAGAATCCTTCGCTCGAGAAGCACTAGACAAGGTGGCAAGAGAAATCTTCGCTAATCTTCTGGACACAGAGAGGGCCTCACAAATTATTATTTAAAGAATTCATCGCGCTCTAAGGCCTAAACCAAAAGCTGAAGAACCACCCAGAGACATTATTTGTGGCCTTCTTAGCTACGTTGATACAGCCGCCATCCTGGCATGCGCTAGGGAACGAGACAAAATTATATATGACAACTCACAAATTCAACTTTTCCAGGACTTGGCCCCATCTACATTAGCAAAAGGACGGATACTCAGACCCCTTCTTGCCGCTCTGAAAGCCAAAAATCTGACATATAAATGGCTATTTCCATTTGGCCTTGCAGTGAATACCGCTAGCCGTCAAATTACAATCCTTACCCCAGATGATCTTCACAAGGCGTGGGAGATGCTAAATATCACGCCAATTGATATACCTTCCTGGATGCCAGTCGATTCCAACTGGAGCCTGCCCTCAATGAAGAATCTCTCAGAGTGGTCACAAAAGAAGAAACCTGCATCTCCCAAAGCCAAGAAACAGGACCCCAAGAAACACCCACCATGAGTCCCCTTTTTCCCTCCCTTGTTTGTATAATTAAGAACAAGACAACTACTTTACTTGGTTTTGCTTTTTAGGCTAACATGTCTGCCTCACTAATTTTTTTTTCTAAATATGTTATATTTAGCTTTTTTCATAGCATTAAGAGTTTTCACAACTTGGACTACCCTCGCCTATGTCTGGGTGTTACTACCCCCCCCTGCGATGGGCGAGTGCTTCAATGTACAAAGGTTGTTATTCAGGTTTTGTTTTTCCCTTTCTTTCCTTAGGTACCGGGGTGGGACAAATTCTGCTCTAACACATGACGAGTATGAACGATAAGGTGAGCTCTGGGTCCATCACAGTTGCCTCTTTTAATGTTAAGGGCCTTAATGCACCTGCAAAAAGAAACCAAATTTTTACCCTCCTAAAGAAACAAAAAACTCAGGTAGCCTTCCTCCAAGAAACGCACTTCAAAAATGGTAGAACCCCTAATACCTCCTTCTCCCCATACCCAACTTGGTTCAATAGTTGTAACTCCTCTGCATCCAAGGGTGTTAGTATTGTCCTAAAAAAGGGCCTCCCATTCTCGCCCAGGGATTCATTGTGTGATCACGAAGGAAGATATATTTTTGTCAAGGGCTACCTAGCCAACACTTTAGTTACTTTTGCCAACCTGTATGCACCTAATAAACAGCAGACCCAATGGATCACCAAAACATTGGAGGTGCTACAACTCTTCACAGAAGGGTTACTGATTGTAGGTGGTGACTTTAATTTCACTTTGGACCCTGAGATTGACTCCTCAAGCGGTCTATCCTTTATCGCACAGAAAGCGAGACACAACCTACTGAACAAGCTATCTACCCTCCATCTTATCGACCCATGGCGTATTATTCACCCTACCAATAAAGACTTTACTTTCTTTTCCCACCCTCATTCATCATGCCACCGTATTGATCTCATCTTGATCCAGTCGAGATCTCTCAGTTTAATTAAATCCGCCAATATAGGCCAAATCACAATATCTGACCATGCCCCGATCTTTATAGATATTGCCATTGATACCTTGCCCCGCCCTACAACATCCTGGAGACTAAATGAATCCCTATTGGACAACCCACAAAATTTGGAAAGAATAAAATATACGCTGTCGCGCTATTTCATAGAAAATGTCGTAGACGGTCCACTTACACCCAGTATATGGGAAGCACACAAAGCTGTTCTTCGAGGGGAGCTCATATCAATCGTTGCCCATGCAAAAAAACAGAGGGAGAGGGAAATGATGTCTCTTTTACATCACATAGCAACCACAGAACGCCTCCACAAAAAAACTAATACCCAGAATCTACAACGTGACCTGGTGGCCCTCCGTAACAAATTAAAAGATTTGCTTCACATTAAATCGGCAAAGATCTTCTTGCATTGTAAACACCGATTTTATCTACATGGTAATAAGAATAGCAGATTGACCTTTCATCTACTTAAAAAACAGAGAGAAAATAAATTCATAAAGCATATCCAGAAAGACCCAAACACGAGGGTCGACAGGTCTGAGGATATTGCAGAGGCGTTCAGATGCTATTACCAATCCCTCTATAACTTAGAAGCTCCTGACCCCATGAAAGACTGTATAACTGCTGCAGATAGAATTCAGGAATTCCTAGCCCCTCTTTCATTTCCGAAAGTCCAAATTAAAGACCACTTGGCTCTCTTAGCCCAAGTCACCTGCCAAGAAATCAGCGACACTTTACAAAACATGGCAATCAATAAGACTCCAGGCCCGGATGGCTTCCCAATGTCCTATTACAGAAAATTCTCAAACATACTTCTTCCACGCCTGGCCTCTCTTTTTAACTCCTTCCTGGCAGGAATCCCACCAACTAAACAAACGTTAGAAGCACACATATCTGTTATCCCAAAGGAGGGGAGAGATGGCGGCCAATGTGGTAACTACCGCCCAATAACATTATTGAACTCAGATTTGAAACTCTGGGCAAAAATCCTTGCATCAAGGATCAATATCATACTCGAATCCCTGATTCACCCCGATCAAGTGGGCTTTGTCAGGGGACGAGAGGGTAAAGACAATGCTCTAAAAATCCTCTTAGCCATTTCACATGCCAGACGCACTGGAACCCCGTTGGCCCTGTTATCCACTGATGCTGAGAAAGCCTTTGACAGAGTCAGTTGGCACTACATGGTATGCACGTTACGGAAGTTTGACTTCCCCCAACCTTTTATTGATGCCATCATGACTCTGTACTCTGTTCCAACTGCTAGGGTCAGGGTCAACGGGTTACTTTCAGATTCCTTTGGGATTGGGAATGGAACTAGGCAAGGCTGCCCTCTCTCCCCTACCCTCTTTGTGCTAGTTATGGAGACAACGAATAAGACAGGAGGAGTTGATCAGGGGTCTAGTCGTGGAACAGTCAGAATTTAAAACAGCTGCATTCGCGGATGACCTTATGATCGTGATCTCGAATCCTATGACTGCTTTTCCCTCTATTCTGAAACTTCTTGACGAGTTTGGGGTCATCTCCAACTTCAAAGTTAATATGCACAAATCGGAAGTCATGAATGTCTCGATACCGGTCAAAGCAGTCTTGGATCTTAAAAAGTCTACCCCCTTCAAATGGCTCGCAGACAAACTGAAGTATCTAGGAGTCTTTCTCACTGCTAATCCCTCATCTCTATTTAAATACAATTTTGTTCCCCTTCTGGACAGTATTCAAACACTTCTTAAATCCTATGACTTACCATTCCTCTCATGGATCGGGAGGATAAATGTAATTAAATCATACATCCTACCAAAAATATTCTACCATATGACCATGATTCCCATACCTCTCCCCAAGTCTTTCTTCACTTTAGCCAATAAAATAGTCAATGGGTATGTGTGGAGGGGCAGGAGGTCTAGATTACCCTTCAAATACTCTCACTCCCGAAAAAGAAGGGTGGTCTTGGACTCCCTGACTTTAAGACTTACTACCAGGCGGTCCATCTGGCTAGGTGGATGTGCCTGGTTAAAACAAAACATGATTCAAAAACCCTCAATCTTGAACGATTGTTAATGGGAGGTGAGGCGGAGAAATATCTCTGGACCGCTGCTGCCCCCCCGCAAAATTCTCTGGAGGAAATAACCAGCAACACCCTGAATATAAGGAAGAAGCTAATCCAGAATAACTGGCCAAGATGCCTTTTTTTGGACAGTATGCCTTTGAGTGTTATACCTTGGCTCATTGAGCCAAAATACATAGACACATTTGACCTCTGGAAATCCCTGCCGTCCCTCCCAATCTCACACCTACTCTCCAACCAAATTAGTTGCATAAACAGTTGGCCTCGAGACGCCAAGAAACAACCCAAAGGTTTCATTCAAATCCACCATGTACAATATATTTTTTCTAAGCTTAAGTCGGACATCCAGACTAATTCCGATTGGCTCTGGTTGGAACTTCTTCTCAAACTCAACCCTACACCCCCCAAATTAATTTCTAAACTATACCATAACTTAATCTCCCCTAAATCTCACTTTAAACCTCTATATATTTCGTCTTGGGAGTCTGAGTTAAACATATCTCTCTCCAACAGAGAAATAGCGCAGGTCTTAGAGCACTCACATGGGTTCTCAAGATGTATCTTGCTTCAGGAGAATGCCTTCAAAGTCCTCTCCAGATGGTACAGAACCCCTGAGTCACTCTACCACTTTGGCCTTTCGGAGTCTCCGCTTTGCTGGAGATGTACGAAAACTAAAGGCTCTCTGGTGCACATTTTTTGGTTATGCCCAATTATCGCTAAATTTTGGGATGAGATCTTTGACCAACTCCGCAAGATGAAACTAATAACGCTGAACTTGACTCCTCAAGAGGTTTTACTGTCCCTCCCCACGAAATCCTATAAACCTAAGAAGCATGATCTACTTCCCCTTCTAATAGCCGCTGCCAAGCACTTGATCGCCCTACACTGGAGACAAACGTCCCCCCCTCATATCAATGAATGGCTTAAAAAAGTCCAGGACATCTTCAGGATGGAAGAATTGACTAGTTGGGATTCACACACGCATGATAAATTCTTGCGTATATGGTTGCCATGGCAACTAGCATCCCAAGCTACCTCCTAGCCTCCCATTCAATAATCTCCTTACATAACATATGGTTGTTCTGACTTCTTTTCTCCTAAAGCTCTTTCTTGCACTGTGATGGCCCCGGATACAGCTCAATTACCTAATTATTTTGTGTAATGCTCGGTATTGGTCCTATTCTTTGCTTCCTAATCGGTCAAAGCATCTGTTTTGGCTCCCCGTATATTTATGGTCTCATTCGGACCGCTTTTTAACCCTGTCGGGGTATTGTTGTACAAAGAGCCCTGCTTTGACCGCATCTCTTCCCCCCCCGGTACTTCCCCCTCCCCTCCCTTCTTATTTTCTATTTTTCTCTGTTTGTCGTATTGTTCTTTAATTTCTGAATGATATTTTCTTGAGAATCAGATTGCGGATTGAGTAGCCTTCTATGTGGATCGTATACTAGTTATGCTAAAATTAGAGCCGTGGACACATTTGGTAATTAATACGTAAAGAGAGTACGCCCGAAAGGCTACAGTACATTTAATTTTTATTATGTATCTACCCTCATCTGATTCATGTAACCTGTATGACTGTTTACTTGTTTATATGTATTGAAAAATTTGAAAATAAAAAATTAAAAAAAAAAATAAAATCTCCCATGCCCGAACATGTTAACAATAAAAATGTCAACTCGTCCCGCAAAAAACGAGACCTCACAAGACTCTGTGGACTCAAATATGGAAAAATTACAGCTCTCAAAATGTGGTAACGCAAAAAATATTTTTTGCAATAAAATGCGTCTTTCAGTGTGTGACGGCTTCCAATCATAAAAATCCGCTAAAAAACACTATAAAAGTGAATCAAACCCCCCTTCATCACCCGCTTAGTTAGAGAAAAATTAAAAAATTTAAAAAATGTATTTATTTCCATTTTCCGGTTAGGGCTA
Source organism: Ranitomeya variabilis (assembly GCF_051348905.1). Classification (NCBI taxonomy): domain Eukaryota; kingdom Metazoa; phylum Chordata; class Amphibia; order Anura; family Dendrobatidae; genus Ranitomeya; species Ranitomeya variabilis. Next base: position 595,280,063 of record NC_135236.1, read on the forward strand.
GGGCTAGGGTTAGGGCTAGGGTTAGGGCTAGGGTTAGGGCTAGGGTTAGGGCTAGGGTTAGGGCTAGGGATAGAGCTAGGGCTAGGGTTAGGGTTAGGGCTAGGGCTAGGGTTAGGGCTAGGGTTAGGGTTAGGGCTAGGGTTGGGGCTAGGTTTAAGGCTACAGTTAGGGTTGGGGCTAAAGTTAGGGTTAGAATTACATTTACGGTTGGGAATAGGGTTGGGATTAGGGTTAGGGGTGTGTATGGGTTAGAGGTGTGGTTAGGGTTACCGTTGGGATTAGGGTTAGGGGTGTGTTTGGATTAGGGTTTCACTTATAATTGGGGGGTTTCCACTGTTTAGGCACATCAGGGGCTCTCCAAACACGACATGGCGTCCGATCTCAATTCCAGCCAATTCTGCGTTGAAAAAGTAAAACAGTGCTCCTTCCCTTCCGAGCTCTCCCGTGCGCCCAAACAGAGGTTTACCCAAACATATGGGGTATCAGCGTACTCAGAACACATTGGAGAACACATTTTGGGGTCCAGATTCTCCTGTTACTCTTGGGAAAATACAAAACTGGGGGCTAAAATATAATTTTTGTGGAAAAAAAAATATTTTTTATTTGCACGGCTCTGCGTTATAACCTGTAGTGAAACATTTGGGGAGTTCAAAGCTCTCACAGCACTTCTAGATGAGTTCCATAGGGGGTCTACTTTCCAAAATGGTGTCACTTGTGTTTTTTTTTTACTGTTTAGGTACATTAGGGGCTCTGCAAACGCAATGTGATACCTGCAGACCATTCCATCTAAGTCTGCATTCCAAATGGCGCTCCATCCCTTCCGAGCCCTCCCATGCGCCAAAACGGTGGTTCCCCCCCACATATGGGGTATCAGCGTAGTCAGGAAAAATCAGCAACAACTTTTGGGGTCCAAGTTCTCCTGTTACCCTTGGGAAAATACAAAACTAGGGGCTAAAAAATAATTTTTGTGGAAAAAAAAAATTTTATTATTTGCACGGCTCTGCGTTATAAACTGTAGTAAAACACTTGGGGGTTCAAAGCTCTCACGACACATCTAGATGAGTTCCTTAGGGGAGTCTACTTTCCAAAATGGTGTCACTTGTGGGTTTTTTTTACTGTTTAGGTACATTAGGCGGTCTGCAAACGCAATGTGATGCCTGCAGACCATTCCATCTAAGTCTGCATTCCAAATGGTGCTCCATCCCTTCCGAGCCCTCCCATGCGCCCAAACAGTGGTTCCCCCCACATAAGGGGTATCAGCGTAGTCAGGACAAATTGGACGACAACTTTTGGGGTCCAATTTCTCCTGTTACCCTTGGGAAAATTGTTGTGAACTCTATTTTTGGGCTCCCTCTAGTGGTCACAAGCGGTACTGTGTAGTGTTTTCTTTCTGCAGGTTGGCAGCATCAGCTGGTTCGTTATCCTTGGTTGGTTTCCTATTTAGCTCACCTGGATACTCAGTTCTTTGGCTGCTATCAATGTATTCAGTGCTCTTCAGACTCCTTGTGTCTACCTTGCTCCCAGTCTCTCCAAGACAAGCTAAGTTTTTGTTTGATCATTTTTTGATTATCAGTGTTCATTATGTTTTTAGTCCAGCTCGCTAAAATGTGATTTCCTCGCTTGCTGGTTGCTCTAGGGGACTGAGTTTCTCCCCCCACACCGTTAGTTGGTGTGGGGGTTCTTGAAATCTCAGAGTGGATATTTTGTAAGGGTTTTTTACTGACCGCATAGATTCCCTTTTCTATTTTCTGCTATCTAGCATTAGTGGGCCTCATTTGCTGAATCTGCTTTCACCCCTGTGTATGTGCCTTCCTCTTACCTCACCGTTATTATTTGTTGGGGGCTTCTATATCTTTGGGGATTATTTCTCTGGAGGCAAGAGAGGTCTTTCTTTCTCTCTAGGGGTAGTTAGTTCCTCAGGCTGGCTCGAGACGTCTAGGATTTTTAGGCACGTTCACCGGCTACTTCTAGTGTGTTTGGATAGGTTCAGATTTGCGGTCAGTCCAGTTTGCTACCTCCGTAGAGCTTGTCCTATGTTTGTTACTTAGCTGGAGTAATTGTGATCCTCAACCACTAAGGATCATAACAGTATAGCAGGCCAAAAAGTGTTTAATGCATCGCAGAAGTGGGATAAAAAGAAGACCTGAGTACATTTTTTTTTTCCTTTCTCCCGCTTTTCCTTTGCTGCAGTCTGTTTAGCTTCTTTCATCCCCTTGAACTCTGGGTGGTTTTGAGCTCAGCTGCAGACATGAATGTTCAGACTCTGACTTCTAGTGTGGATCATCTTACTGCACGGGTGCAAAGTATTCAGGATTTTGTTATTCATAGCCCTATGTCAGAACCAAAGATACCCATTCCTGAGTTGTTTTCTGGAGATAGATCTAGGTTTCTAAATTTTAAGAATAATTATTATTTATTATTATATAAGTTATTTCTATCTCTGAGACCTCGTTCCTCTGGTGATTCCACTCAGCAAGTTAAAATTGTTATCTCCTTGTTGCGTGGCGACCCTCAAGATTGGGCTTTCTCTCTGGCACCAGGAGATCCTGCATTGCTTAATGTAGATGCATTTTTTCTGGCTCTTGGACTGCTTTATGAGGAGCCTAATCTTGAGAATCAGGCAGAAAAAGCGTTGCTGGCTATCTCTCAAGGTCAGGATGAAGCAGAGGTGTATTGTCAAAAATTTCGGAAATGGTCGGTGCTTACTCAATGGAATGAGTGTGCCCTGGCTGCAAATTTCAGAGAAGGTCTTTCTGAGGCCGTTAAGAATGTTATGGTGGGGTTTCCCACCCCTGCAAGTCTGAGTGATTCTATGGCTTTAGCCATTCAGGTTGATCGGCGTTTGCGGGAGCGCAAATCTGCTCATCCTTTGGCGGTATTTTCTGAACAGAGACCTGAGTCTATGCAATGTGACCGAACTCTGACCAGAATTGAGCGACAAAGTCTTAGACGTCAAAATGGGTTGAGCTTTTACTGTGGTGATTCTACTCATGTTATCTCAGCATGCTCTAAACGCTTAAAAAAATCGCTAAACCTGTCACCATTGGTACTATACAGCCTAAATTTATTTTGTCTGTTACTTTGATTTGTTCTTTGTCGTCCTACCCGGTTATGGCTTTTGTGGATTCGGGTGCTGCCCTGAACCTGATGGATTTTTCGTTTGCCAGGCGCTGTGGTTTTGTCCTGGAGCCTTTGGAATTTCCTATTCCTCTGAGGGGAATTGATGCTACGCCATTGGCTGAGAATAAGCCTCAGTATTGGACGCAAATGACCATGTGCATGACTCCCATACATCAGGAGGTGATTCGCTTTCTTGTTCTGCATAATTTGCATGATGTTGTTGTTTTGGGTCTGCCATGGCTGCAAGCTCATAATCCAGTTTTAGATTGGAAAGCTATGTCTGTGTCAAGTTGGGGTTGTCAGGGAATTCATGGCGATACTCCGTTGGTGTCTATTGCTTCTTTCACTCCTTCTGAGGTCCCTGAGTTTTTGTCTGACTACCAGGATGTATTTGATGAGCCCAGGTCCTGTGCCCTGCCTCCTCATAGGGATTGTGACTGTGCTATAAATTTAATTCCTGGTAGTAAATTCCCTAAGGGACGACTTTTTAATTTGTCTATACCAGAGCATGCCGCGATGCGGAGTTATATAAAGGAGTCTTTGGAAAAGGGACATATTCGCCCATCCTCTTCCCCTCTTGGTGCAGGATTTTGTTTTGTGGCCAAGAAGGACGGTTCTTTGAGACCTTGTATAGATTATCGTCTTCTGAATAAAATCACAGTTACATTTCAGTATCCTTTGCCACTATTGTCTGATTTGTTTGCTCGGATTAAGGGTGCCAGTTGGTTCACCAAGATAGATCTCTGTGGTGCGTATAACCTTGTGCGCATTAAGCAGGGAGATGAATGGAAAACAGCATTTAATACGCCCGAAGGCCATTTTGAGTACTTAGTGATGCCTTTTGGACTCTCTAATGCTCCTTCTGTGTTTCAGTCCTTCATGCATGACATCTTCCGAGAATATCTGGATAAATTTATGATTGTTTATCTGGATGACATTTTGGTCTTTTCTGATGATTGGGAGTCCCATTAGAAGCAGGTCAGGATGGTGTTTCAGGACCTGCGTGCTAATGCTTTATTTGTGAAGGGCTCAAAATGCCTCTTCGGAGTACAGAAGGTCTCCTTTTTGGGTTTTATTTTTTCTCCTTCTACTGTGGAGATGGACCCAGTCAAGGTCCAGGCTATTCATGACTGGACTCAGCCCACGTCTGTTAAGAGTCTTCAGAAGTTCTTGGGTTTTGCTAATTTTTACCGTCGTTTCATCGCTAATTTTTCAGCGTGGTTAAACCTTTGACGGATTTGACCAAGAAGGGTTCTGATGTGACTAATTGGTCTCCTGCGGCCATGGAGGCCTTTCGGGAGCTGAAGCACCGGTTTTCTTCAGCTCCAGTCTTATGTCAGCCAGATGTCTCTCTCCCCTTCCAGGTCGAGGTTGATGCTTCTGAGATTGGAGCAGGGGCTGTTTTGTCGCAGAGAAGCTCTGATGGCTCTGTGATGAAGCCATGTGCTTTCTTTTCAAGAAAGTTTTCGCCTGCCGAGCGGAATTATGATGTTGGTAATCAGGAGTTGTTGGCTATGAAGTGGGCATTTGAGGAGTGGCGACATTGGCTCGAAGGAGCTAAACATCGTGTGGTGGTCTTGACTGATCACAAAAATCTGATTTACCTTGAATCTGCCAAGCGCCTGAATCCTAGACAGGCTCGTTGGTCGTTGTTTTTCTCCCGTTTCAACTTCGTGGTCTCATACCTGCCTGGTTCGAAGAACGTGAAAGCTGATGCACTTTCTAGGAGTTTTGTGCCTGACTCTCCGGGAGTTTCTGAGCCGGCTGGTATTCTCAGAGAGGGAGTGATTTTGTCTGCCATTTCCCCAGATTTGCGATGAGTGCTGCAGAAATTTCAGGTGGATAGACCTGACCGTTGTCCACCAGAGAGACTGTTTGTCCCGGATAGATGGACCAGCAGAGTTATTTCCGAGGTTCATTCTTCGGTGTTGGCGGGTCATCCTGGGATTTTTGGTACCAGAGATTTGGTGGCTAGGTCTTTCTGGTGGCCTTCCTTGTCGCGGGATGTGCGTTCCTTTGTGCAGTCTTGTGGGATTTGTGCTCGGGCTAAGCCTTGCTGTTCTCGTGCCAGCGGTTTGCTTTTGCCTTTGCCTGTTCCGAAAAGGCCTTGGTCGCACATTTCCATGGATTTTATTTAGGATCTTCCAGTATCTCAGAAAATGTCTGTCATCTGGGTGGTGTGTGATCGTTTTTCCAAGATGATCCATTTGGTGCCCTTGCCTAAGTTGCCTTCTTCCTCCGATTTGGTTCCTCTATTTTTTCAGAATGTGGTTCGCTTGCACGGCATTCCTGAAAATATTGTGTCTGATAGAGGATCCCAGTTTGTGTCCAGGTTTTGGCGGACTTTTTGTGCTAAGATGGGCATTGATTTGTCTTTTTCGTCGGCCTTCCATCCTCAGACTAATGGCCAAACCGAGCGAACTAATCAGACGTTGGAAACTTATTTGAGATGTTTTGTTTCTGCTGATCAGGATGATTGGGTGACTTTTTTGCCATTGGCCGAGTTTGCCCTTAATAATCGGGCTAGTTCTGCTACTTTGGTTTCGCCTTTTTTCTGCAATTCTGGTTTCCATCCTCGTTTTTCCTCGGGTCAGGTTGAGCCTTCTGACTGTCCTGGGGTGGATTCTGTGGTGGATAGGTTGCAGCAGATTTGGAATCATGTGGTGGACAATTTGAGGTTGTCACAGGAGAAGGCTCAGCTCTTTGCCAACCGCCGCCGCGGTGTGGGTCCCCGACTTCGTGTTGGGGATTTGGTGTGGCTGTCTTCTCGGTATGTTCCTATGAAGGTCTCCTCTCCTAAATTCAAGCCTCGCTTCATCGGTCCTTATAAGATCTTGGAAATCCTTAACCCGGTGTCTTTTTGTTTGGATCTCCCAGCATCGTTTGCCATTCATAATGTGTTCCATAGGTCTTTGTTGCGGAGGTATGTGGTACCTGTGGTTCCTTCGGTTGAGCCTCCTGCTCCGGTGCTGGTCAAGGGCGAATTGGAGTACGTGGTGGAGAAGATTTTGGATTCTCGTATCTCTAGACGGAGGCTTCAGTATTTGGTTAAGTGGAAGGGCTACGGTCAGGAGGATAATTCCTGGGTTGTCGCCTCTGATGTTCATGCGGCCGACTTGGTTCGTGCCTTCCACACGGCTCATCCTGATCGCCCTGGGGGTCTTGATGAGGGTTCGGTGACCCCTCTTCAAGGGGGGGTACTGTTGTGAACTCTATTTTTGGGCTCCCTCTAGTGGTCACAAGCGGTACTGTGTAGTGTTTTCTTTCTGCAGGTTGGCAGCATCAGCTGGTTCGTTATCCTTGGTTGGTTTCCTATTTAGCTCACCTGGATACTCAGTTCCTTGCCTGCTATCAATGTATTCAGTGCTCTTCAGACTCCTTGTGTCTACCTTGCTCCCAGTCTCTCCAAGACAAGCTAAGTTTTTGTTTGATCATTTTTTGATTATCAGTGTTCATTATGTTTTCAGTCCAGCTCGCTAAAATGTGATTTCCTCGCTTGCTGGTTGCTCTAGGGGACTGAGTTTCTCCCCCCACACCGTTAGTTGGTGTGGGGGTTCTTGAAATCTCAGAGTGGATATTTTGTAAGGGTTTTTTACTGACCGCATAGATTCCCTTTTCTATTTTCTGCTATCTAGTATTAGTGGGCCTCATTTGCTGAATCTGCTTTCACCCCTGTGTATGTGCCTTCCTCTTAGGGTACCGTCACACAGTCACACTTTGATCGCTACGACCGTACGATCCGTGACGTTCCAGCGATATCCATACGATATCGCTGTGTCTGACACGCAGCAGCGATCAGGGATCCTGCTGAGAATCGTACGTCATAGCAGATCGTATGGAACTTTCTTTCGTCACTGGATCTCCCGCTGACATCGCTGGATCGTTGTGTGTGACAGCGATCCAGCGATGTGTTCGCTTGTAACCAGGGTAAACATCGGGTAACTAAGCGCAGGGCCGCACTTAGTAACCCGATGTTTACCGTGGTTACCAGCGTAAAAGTAAAAAAAAAAAAAACGTACATACTCACATTCCGGTGTCTGTCCTCCGGCGTCTCAGCTTCTCTGCACTGTGAGCGCTGGCCAGCCAGAAAGCGAGCACAGCGGTGACGTCTGACGTCACCGCTCTGCTTTCCGACCGCTGTGCTTACACAGTGCAGAGAAGCTGAGACGCCGGAGGACAGACACCGGAATGTGAGTATGTACTGTTTGTTTTTTTTTACGTTTACACTGGTAACCAGGGTAAACATCGGGTTACTAAGCGCGGCCCTGCGCTTAGTAACCCGATGTTTACCCTGGTTACCCGGGGACTTCGGCATCGTTCCAGCGCCGTGATTGCAACGTGTGACCGCAGTCTACGACGCTGGAGCGATAATCATACGATGCTACGACATCACGAATCATGCCGTCGTAGCGATGTAAATGGTACTGTGTGACGGTACCCTTACTTCACCGTTATTATTTGTTGGGGGCTTCTATATCTTTGGGGATTATTTCTCTGGAGGCAAGAGAGGTCTTTCTTTCTCTCTAGGGGTAGTTAGTTCCTCAGGCTGGCTCGAGATTTTTAGGCACGTTCACCGGCTACTTCTAGTGTGTTTGGATAGGTTCAGATTTGCGGTCAGTCCAGTTTGCCACCTCCCTAGAGCTTGTCCTATGTTTGTTACTTAGCTGGAGTAATTTGTGATCTTCAACCACTAGGGATCATAACAGAAAATACAAAACTGGGGGCTAAAAAATAATTTTTTGGGGACTATTTTTTTTTTTTTTTTTTTCACGGATCTGCGTTATAAACTGTAGTGAAACATTTGGGGGGGTCAAAGCTCTCACAACACTTCTATATGAGTTCCTTAGGGGGTCTACTTTCCAAAATGGTGTCACTTGTGGTTTTTTTTACTGTTTAGGTACATTAGGGGCTCTGCAAACGCAATGTTACGCCTGCAGACCATTCTGTCATGATTCCCAATGGCAGGGAAACATCAGAACACAAAAATAACGGACGAGCTCTGGGTGATGGAATCTCGAGCTGACCGTGAGCTAAATCTACCACACAACTAATAGTGGCCAGGGAGCATACCTACGACTTCCTAGATGCCACGCGCCAGCCGGAGGACTAACTACGCCTGGTAGAGGAAGGAACAGACCTGGCTTACCTCTAGGGAAATACCCCAAAAGATGATAGCAGCCCCCCACATGTAATGACGGTGAGGTAAGAGGAAAAGACATACACAGTATGAAAGTAGATTTAGCAAATTGAGGTCCACTTACTAGATAGCAGAAGGATACAAAAGAGGACTTCACGGTCAACTGAAAACCCTTTCAAAAAACCATCCTGAAATTACTTTAAGACTCCTGTGTCAACTCATGACACAGGAGTGGCAATTTCAGCCCGCAAGGGCTTCCAGCTACAGAGAATAACAAAACTGCAAACTGGACAAAAGATACAAAACAAAAGGACAAAGTCCACTTAGCTGATCAGCAGACTAGTAGCAGGAACATGCAACCGAAGGCTCTGGTTACAATGATGACCGGCAAGGAAATGACTGGAGAGCAAGGCTAAATAGGAAACTCCCAAACACTGATGGGAACAGGTGACCTGAGAGAGCAAAGCACACACAAGTCACCAGTACCACCAGCAACCACCAGGGGAGCCCAAAAAGCGGATTCACAACAGTACCCCCCCCCCTTAAGGAGGGGGCACCAAACCCTCACGAGAACCGCCAGGGCGATCTGGATGAGCCCTATGAAAGGCACGAACCAAATCCGAGGCATGAACATCAGAGGCAGTTACCCAAGAATTATCTTCCTGACCATAGCCCTTCCATTTAACCAGATATTGAAGTCTCCGTCTGGAAACACGGGAATCCAAGATCTTCTCTACAACGTACTCCAATTCACCCTCCACCAGCACAGGAGCAGGAGGTTCAGTAGAAGGAACCACCGGTACCTCATATCTCCGCAACAACGACCGAATACATTATGGATAGCGAAAGATGCCGGGAGGTCCAAACGAAAGGACACAGGGTTAAGTATCTCCAAAATCCTATAAGGACCGATGAACCGAGGCTTAAACTTAGGAGAAGAAACCCTCATAGGGACAAAACGGGAAGACAACCACACCAAGTCCCCAACACGAAGGCGAGGACCAACACGACGACGGCGGTTAGCAAACTGCTGAGTCCTCTCCTGGGACAACTTCAAATTGTCCACCACTTGTCCCCAAATCTGATGCAACCGATCCACCACCGCATCCACTCCAGGACAATCCGAAGATTCCACCTGACCAGATGAAAAACGAGGATGAAACCCTGAATTGCAAAAGAAAGGAGAAACCAAAGTGGCAGAACTAGCCCGATTATTAAGAGCAAATTCTGCCAACGGCAAAAAGGCAACCCAGTCATCCTGATCCGCAGACACAAAACACCTCAAATAAGTCTCCAAAGTTTGATTAGTTCACTCCGTCTGGCCATTAGTCTGAGGATGGAATGCAGACGAAAAAGACAAATCAATGCCCAACCTGGCACAGAATGCCCGCCAAAATCTAGACACGAACTGGGTTCCCCTGTCAGAAATGATGTTTTCCGGAATACCATGCAAGCGAACCACATTTTGAAAAAATAGAGGGACCAACTCAGATGAGGAAGGCAACTTAGGCAATGGTACCAAATGAACCATTTTAGAAAAACGGTCACACACCACCCAGATGACAGACATCTTCTGAGAAACAGGGAGATCAGAAATAAAGTCCATAGAGATGTGCATCCAAGGCCTCTTCGGAACAGGCAAGGGCAACAATAACCCACTAGCCCTAGAACAACAAGGCTTGGCCCGAGCACACACATCACAAGACTGCACAAAAACACGCACATCCCGAGACAGGGAAGGCCACCAGAAGGATCTAGCCACCAAATCTCTGGTACCAAAGATTCCAGGATGACCTGCCAGCGAAGAAGAATGAACTTCCGAGATGACTCTACTGGTCCAATCATCAGGAACAAACAGTCTACCAGGCGGACAACGATCAGGTCTATCCACCTGAAATTCTTGCAAAGCACGTCGCAGATCTGGGGAGACAGCAGACAAAACCACTCCATCCTTAAGGACACCAGCAGGTTCAGAATCCCCAGGAGAGTCAGGCTCAAAACTCCTAGAAAGAGCATCTGCCTTAACATTCTTAGAACCCGGTAAGTATGAAACCACAAAATTAAACCGAGAAAAAAACAACGACCATCGTGCCTGTCTAGGATTCAGGCGCCTGGCAGACTCTAAATAAATCAGATTCTTGTGATCAGTCAAAACTACCACCTGATGTCTGGCACCCTCAAGCCAATGACGCCACTCCTCAAATGCCCACTTCATGGCCAAAAGCTCCCGATTACCAACATCATAGTTTCGCTCGGCGGCCGAAAATTTTCGAGAAAAGTACGCACAAGGTCTCATCACTGAGCAGTCGGAACTTTTCTGCGACAAAACCGCCCCCGCTCCGATCTCGGAAGCATCGACCTCAACCTGAAAGGGAAGAGAAACATCAGGCTGGCGCAACACAGGGGCAGACAAAAAGCGGCGCTTAAGCTCCCGAAAGGCCTCCACAGCAGCAGGGGACCAATTGGCAACATCAGCACCCCTCTTGGTCAAATCCGTCAGAGGTTTAGCAACGCCAGAAAAACCAGTTATAAATCGACGATAAAAATTAGCAAAGCCCAAGAATTTCTGAAGACTCTTAAGAGAAGTAGGCTGCGTCCAGTCACAAATAGCCCGAACCTTGACAGGGTCTATCTCTATAGAAGAAGGGGAAAAAATGTACCCCAAAAAGGAAATCCTTTGAACCCCAAAAACACACTTTGAACCCTTTACACACAAAGAATTCTCCCGCAAAACCTGAAAAACCCTCCTGACCTGTTGAACATGAGACTCCCAGTCATCAGAAAAAATCAAAATATCATCCAAATACACAATCATAAATTTATCCAAATATTCACGGAAAATATCATGCATTAAGGACTGAAAGACTGAAGGTGCATTAGAAAGGCCGAAAGGCATTACTAAATACTCAAAATGGCCCTCAGGCGTATTAAATGAGGTTTTCCACTCATCCCCCTGCTTAATTCGCACCAAATTATACGCCCCACGAAGATCAATCTTAGAGAACCACTTAGCCCCCCTTATGCGAGCAAACAAATCAGTCAGCAAAGGCAACGGATACTGATATTTGACTGTAATTTTATTCAGGAGTCGATAATCAATACAAGGCCTCAGAGAGCCATCCTTTTTAGATACAAAGAAAAAACCAGCTCCTAAAGGAGATGAAGAATGATGAATATGTCCCTTTTCCAGGAACTCCTTAATTTACTCTCGCATAGCAGCATGTTCAGGTACAGATAAGTTAAACAAACGACCCTTTGGAAATTTACTGCCAGGAATCAGATCTATGGCGCAATCACAATCTCTGTGGGGAGGGAGTGAACCAATTTTTGGCTCCTCAAAAATATCACGATAATCAGACAAAAATGCCGGAATCTCAGAGGGAATAGATGACGAAATGGAAACCAAAGGTATGTCCCCATGAGCCCCCCGACATCCCCAGCTTAACACAGACATTGTTTTCCAGTCAAGGACTGGGTTATGAGATTGTAACCATGGTAATCCAAGCACCAAAACATCATGCAAATTGTACAACACAAGGAAGCGAATCACCTCCTGATGGTCTGGAGTCATACGCATAGTCACTTGCGTCCAGAATTGTGGTTTATTACAAGCCAAAGGCGTAGAATCAATACCCTTCAGAGGTATAGGGACTTCCAGAGGCTCTAAATCAAACTCACAGCGCCTGGCAAAGGACCAATCCATAAGACTCAGAGCGGCGCCAGAGTCCACATAGGCATCCACAGTAATAACTGATAATGAACAAATCAAGGTTACAGACAGAATAAATTTAGACTGTAAAGTGCCAATTGAAATAGACTTGTCAAGCTTCCTTGTACGTTTAGAGCATGCTGATATAACATGAGCAGAATCACCACAATAGAAGCATAACCCATTTTTACGCCTATAATTCTGCCGCTCGCTTCTGGACAGAATTCTGTCACATTGCATTTTCTCTGGCGTCTCTTCAGAAGATACCGCCAAATGGTGCACGGGTTTGCGCTCCCGCAAACGCCGATCAATCTGAATAGCCATTGTCATGGACTCATTCAGACCTGTGGGCGCAAGGAACCCGACCATAACATCTTTAACGGCATCAGAAAGGCCCTCTCTGAAATTTGCCGCTAGGGCGCACTCATTCCACTGAGTAAGCACAGACCATCTACGAAATTTTTGGCAGTATATCTCAGCTTCATCTTGCCCTTGAGATAGGGCTATCAAAGCTTTTTCAGCTTGAATCTCCAAATTAGGTTCCTCATAAAGCAACCCTAAAGCCAGAAAAAACGCATCCACATTGAGCAACGCAGGATCCCCTGGTGTCAATGAAAATGCCCAATTTTGAGGGTCACCTCGCAGCAAAGAGATTACAATCTTAACCTGCTGGACAGGATCTCCAGAGGAGTGAGGTCTGAGAGAAAGGAACAATTTACAATTATATTTGAAATTCAGGAACCGAGATCTATCTCCGGAAAACACCTCTGGTGTAGAAATTTTAGGTTCAGACATCGGAGTATGTATAACAAAATCTTGTAAATTTTGAACCTTGGTAGCAAGATTATTTAAACCTACAGCTAAACTCTGAGGGTCCATCTTTAAACAGGTGAGATCAGAGCCATTCAAGGATTAGAAGGAGAGAAAGGCAAAGGCTGTAATTAGAGCTGAAATACAACTGATCCAACTATGGAGCAAGCATAGGGGGAAGGAAAAAAAAAAAAAAATCTACAGACTTCTTCTGCCAATAACTTTAACACGGGCCGGTCATACTGTCATGATTCCCAATGGCAGGGAAACATCAGAATACAAAAATAATGGACGAGCTCTGGGTAATGGAATCTCGAGCTGACCGTGAGCTAAATCTACCACACAACTAATAGTGGCCAGGGAGCATACCTACGACTTCCTAGATGCCACGCGCCAGCCGGAGGACTAACTACGCCTGGTAGAGGAAGGAACAGACCTGGCTTACCTCTAGGGAAATACCCCAAAAGATGATAGCAGCCCCCCACATGTAATGACAGTGAGGTAAGAGGAAAAGACATACACAGTATGAAAGTAGATTTAGCAAAGTGAGGTCCACTTACTAGATAGCAGAAGGATACAAAAGAGGACTTCACGGTCAACTGAAAACCCTTTCAAAAAACCATCCTGAAATTACTTTAAGACTCCTGTGTGAACTCATGACACAGGAGTGGCAATTTCAGCCCACAAGAGCTTCCAGCTACAGAGAATAACAAAACTGCAAACTGGACAAAAGATACAAAACAAAAGGACAAAGTCCACTTAGCTGATCAGCAGACTAGTAGCAGGAACATGCAACCGAAGGCTCTGGTTACAATGATGACCGGCAAGGAAATGACTGGAGAGCAAGGCTAAATAGGAAACTCCCAAACACTGATGGGAACAGGTGACCTGAGAGAGCAAAGCACACACAAGTCACCAGTACCACCAGCAACCACCAGGGGAGCCCAAAAAGCGGATTCACAACACCATTCCATCTAAGTCTGCATTCCAAATGGCGCCACTCCATCCCTTCCTAGCCCTCCCATGCGCCCAAACGGTGGTTTCCCCCCACATATGGGATATCAGCATACTCAGGACAAATTGGACAACAACTTTTGGGGTCCAATTTCTCCTGCTACCCTCGGGAAAATACAACACTGATGGCTAAAAAATAATTTTGGTGGGAAAAAATGTTTGTTTTATTTTTACGGCTCTGCATTATAAACTTCTGTGAAGCACTTGGTGGGTCAAAGTGCTCATCACACCTCTAGATAAGTTACTTAGGGGTTCTACTTTCCAAAATGGTGTCACTTGTGGGGGGTTTCAATGTTTAGGCACATCAGTGGCTCTCCAAACGCAACATGGCGTCCAACCTCAATTCCTGTCAATTTTGCAGTGAAAAGTCAAACGGCGCTCCTTCCCTTTCGAGCTCTCCCATGCGCCCAAACAGTGGTTTACCCCCACATATGGGGTATCAGCGTACTCAGGACAAGTTGTACAACAACTATTGGGGTCCAATTTCTTCTCTTACCCTTGGGAAAATAAAAAATTGGGGGCCAAAAGATAATTTTTGTGAAAAAATATGATTTTTTATTTTTACGGTTCTGAATTATAAACTTCTGTGAAGCACTTGGTGGGTAAAAGTGCTCACCACACCTCTAGATAAGTTCCTTAGGGGGTCTACTTTCCAAAATGGTGTCACTTGTGGGTGGTTTCAATGTTTAGGCACATCAGGGGCTCTCCAAACGCAACATGGTGTCCCATCTCAATTCTAGTCAATTTTGCATTGAAAAGTCAAATGGCGCTCCTTCGCTTCTGAGCTCTGTCATGCGCCCAAACAGTGGTTTCCCCCCACATATGGGGTATCTGCATACTCAGGACAAATTGTACAACATCTTTTGGGGTCCATTTTCTCCTGTTACCCTTGGTAAAATAAAACAAATTGGAGCTGAAGTAAATTTTATGTGAAAAAATATGAAATGTTCATTTTTATTTAAACATTCCAAAAATTCCTGTGAAACACGTGAAGGGTTAATAAACTTCTTGAATGTGGTTTTGAGCACATTGAGGGGTGCAGTTTTTAGAATGGTGTCACACTTGGGTATTTTCTATCATATAGACCCCTCAAAATGACTTCAAATGAGATGTGGTCCCTAAAAAAAAATGGTGTTGTAAAAATGAGAAATTGCTGGTCAAATTTTAACCCTTATAACTCCCTAACAAAAAAAAATTTTGGTTCCAAAATTGTGCTGATGTAAAGTAGGCATGTGGGAAATGTTACTTATTAAGTATTTTGTGTGACATATCACTGTGATTTAATTGCATGAAAATTCAAAGTTGGAAAATTGTGAAATTTTCAAAATTTTCGCCAAATTTCCGTTTTTTTCACAAATAAATGCAGGTAATATCAAAGAAATTTTACCACTATCATGAAGTACAATATGTCGTGAGAAAACAGTGTCAGAATCGCCAAGATCCGTTGAAGGGTTCCAGAGTTATAACCTCATAAAGGGACAGTGGTCAGAATTGTAAAAATTGGCTTGGTCATTAACGTGCAAACCACCCTTGGGGGTGAAGGGGTTAAAATAAAAGGAGCAGGTATATGGTGAAAAAAAAAACACACAGAAAACTGCAGCTAATTATATATTAAACTAGATTGTGGCCCGATTCTAACGCATCGGGTATTCTAGAATATGCATGTCCCCGTAGTATATGGACAATGATGATTCCAGAATTCGCGGCAGACTGTGCCCGTCGCTGATTGGTCGAGGCAACCTTTATGACATCATCGTCACCATGGCAACCATTATGACATCTACGTCGATACTGTGCCCGTCGCTGATTGGTCGAGGCCCAGGCGGCCTCGACCAATCAGAGACGCGGGATTTCCATTATGACATCATCGTCGCCATGCTGTGCCCGTCGCTGATTGGTCGAGGCCCGATGGCCTCGACCAATCAGAGACGCGGGATTTCCAGGACAGACAGACAGACAGAAAGACAGACAGACGGAAAAACCCTTAGACAATTATATATATATATATAATTCTAATGCATCGGGTATTCTAGAATATGCATGTCCCCGTAGTATATGGACAATGATGATTCCAACTGTGCCCGTCGCTGATTGGTCGAGGCAACCTTTTTGACATCATCGTCGCCATGGCAACCATTATGACATCTACATCGATACTGTGCCCGTCGCTGATTGGTCGAGGCCCAGGCGGCCTCGACCAATCAGCGAATGAATAAACGGGACAGAATGATGATTCCAGAATTCGCGGCAGATTGTGCCCGTCGCTGATTGGTCGAGGCAACCTTTATGACATCATCGTCGCCATGGCAACCATTATGACATCTACGTCGATACTGTGCCCGTCGCTGATTGGTCGTGGCCTGGCGGCCTCGACCAATCAGAGACGTGGGATTTCCATTATGACATCATCGTCGCCATGCTGTGCCCGTCCCTGATTGGTCGAGGCCTGGCGGCCTCGACCAATCAGAGACGCGGGATTTCCAGGACAGACAGACAGACAGAAAGACAGACAGACAGACAGAAAGACAGACAGACAGACAGACAGACGGAAAAACCCTTAGACAATTATATATATAGATAATCATCATCAGCAGCAGACAGGAATAGAGCTTTTGGAGGTATGCATTGATATCTCTGTACTTTCTTACAGTGCCTGCAGGCCTTGCACTGATGTGGATATGCGCACATAGACTCCCCTGCCAATCTAGCACTGCAATCTCTGGACCCCCAAATTAGCCCTAAAAAGGACTGTTGGTTTCTTTGGATTTGTGGACTGAACACTAACAGACCCACACTAACTATTAAAAGGACGATTCTCGCCCTATCTCAGCAGCAGCTCTCCCTACACTCGCTAAATCCAGAGCAGAATGCGGCGATCAGGGTGGTGCAAGTTCTCTTATAGACCTGATGATGCTGTGCGGCCAACCAATCACTATATTACCACAACAAAGGTGGCTGTGGCATTACAGTGCATGGCAGCCAAACCCTGCATTGTCATTGGCGCTCTAAAGAGCGCCAGAATTGCAGGGCGGAGACCCGAGCTCCCGCCAAATAATCCCGGAAATTCTCGGTGCTTGCCGAGTACACCAAGCATAGTGATGTTCGGGCGAGTACCGAGTAGTGACGAGCATGTTCGCTCATCACTACCCATGGTGCCATGGTGTTAGGTTAGACTTAGAAACAACATAAGCCCAAAGCATGGAGTAGGTATGCGATATTACATGGCCGGCTGTGTAGGCATGGCACTTTAAAATGGAAAGCCAAATCAGAGAGACGTTGAAGAAAATGGAAGACTACCATTCGAATGGATGGAAGAATAGCCAGAATGGCAAAGACTCAGCCAATGATCAGCTCCTGGATGATCAAATACAGTCTCTAGTTACCTGTGAGTCCTGGACAGTTAGAAGATGCCTGTGTGAAGCTAATCTCTTAGCAAGAAGTCCAAGCAAAGTCCCACTGTAAAAAAAAAAAAGGCATGTACTGAAGTGGATGCAATTTACCAAACTGGCCTAAAGAGAAATGGAGAAACATTTTGTGGACTGACAAAACTAAAATTGTTCTTTTTGGTTCCAAGGTCTGCAGACAATTCATCAGATGACCCCCAAACTCTGCATTCAAGCCACAGTACACTCTGGAGACAGTGAAGCATGGTGGTGCCAGGATCATGATATGGGCATGTTTCTCTTACTATGTTGCTGGACCTATTTACCGCACACCAGGGATCATGGACCAGTTTGCATATATTAAATTACTTGAAGAGATCATGTTGCCTTACGCTGAAGAGAACATGTCCTTGAAATAAGTGTTTCAACAAGACAACGAACCTAAACATGCCAGTAAACAATAAAAATCTTAGTTCCAGTGCAACAAAATTGAGGTTATGGAGTTGCCAGCCCAATCCCTGGACCTTAATCAAATAGAACACTTGTGGGGGGACACTAAAAATGCTGTTTCTGAGGCAAAACCAACAAATGTCAAAAAATTGTGAGATGTAGTCCAAGCATCATGGCCTGGAATAACAGTTAACAGGTGCCAGAAGTTGATTGACTCGATGCAACATAGATGTGAAGCAGTTCTAAAAAAAACTGTGGGTATACAACTAAATATTAGGTTAGTGATTCACATGAATAATAAATCCTAAAAAAATAGTACATATTGTGAGTTTGTAAAGGCAAACGCAGACCCTGCTATTTTATAGAACAGCCCAATGTTCATTTTTTGTTATTTTCTGTAAAGTAGTTAACAATTATATCCATTTCTCTTCATGTTTTGAATTAGAAAACAGTTTGAAATGTTCCCAATGCATGGAAATATAAACTAGTATAAAGATATTGTGATTAACTCATGTTTTTGAACACACTGCTATTATTTTGAACACTACTGTATGTTAATAATATGTCATATCAAAAAATTAATTGATTGAAATATTTAAATAATATGAAAATAATGCATTTGAATAATAAGAACATCTATCTTTTTGTCAGCAAAAAAAATTGATTCCAAATATAGCTGATTTATTTATTGGCTGCTTCTTTATTGTCTCCTCAATCCACTGTAATAAATAAAGTCAGTGAAGTGAAATCACAAACTGCACACAAGGTGCACATTTTAGGAGATAGAGTCTGTTTTCTGAACATTGACATTAAATCCTTTTTTGTGATGACAAAGAGGCTAAGGAGCAAACTGTATTTCTTCTTTTCTTCTGTTTCTCGAGGGCATTTTTCCTATGATCATCAAGGGATTTCAAAAGCAATAAAGTGTGGAATCATTGTTCAACTTGAACAGTATTAAAACTTAGGTTTTAATTTCAGTAAAGTAATAAGTTTTGAACCTGTTTCACATTACAGCACTGCAAGGCATTTAGTGATTGTGTTTTATAGAAGGTTTTTAAAATGGAACTTGCTTCAAAGCAGTGTGTGTTAATTAATAGGTGCACACCAGGGCAGGTTTCTCTAAAGTCTATCTATCTATCTATCTATCTATCTATCTATCTATCTATCTATCTATCTATCTATCTATCTATCTATCTATCATCTATTCTTTTATCTAGTCTTCTTGCATAATAACTATCTATCTAAACTTCTTGCAAAAACTTAAGACCCTCAGTCAGTACTTTAGTTATCACACCATGACAAAGCGTTGAAGAGTTGAATAACCTAATATACAAAAACCTAAATATTATACTTAAATTTAAAACTACATAGAACTGTTGTGATTGCCAATTATAACAAATTAACATTACTAGAAACTGGTTAACCTCTTCAGGAGGGGGCCATTTTTCATTGTTTCAACAAAGTATTAATCCGCACAGCGGGGAACAAAAAATGTTTCAATACACTGACACAGACAAACCTACAGCACACGGACAGCACACTGACAGCACATGGACACTAAAAACGGACACACGGATATCACACAGATCCCACACGGATGGCCTACGTGCACACACTGACACAGATAACTCCGGTACCGTTTTCTCCGGTACCGGAATTATCTGGACGTGTGAGACTGGCCTTACCTGTGTGACCAGTAGAAGCGCTACTGCAGTGCAAAACGGCTGTCGTCCATTCCACTCCTGCTCCCATCCTCCCGACGCCGATGTTTTAAAGTATTGGAATAAAGAAGTTTTTTAACCGGTGAGAGCCATCCGTTCCTTTCAATTTTTGCATTTTTCATTGTTTGCAATAGCTTTTTCTTCCCAATCCAAAAGCTTCCAAAAGCTATAACTGTTTTATTTTTCTCAATATAACCATAAGAGTGATTACTTGTAGTTTGAATGAAACAGTGAATTGATGAAAAAACACAATTACATCATTTTGGGGGGTTTCAGTTTGATGGCCATCATTAAACGACAATAATGGTCTATCAATATGATCCTTCAGTTTAGTATGGTTAAGGATAATAACTAGTCCTACTCCATGCTCGGTGATACTCAGATATCGCTAAAGTATCTGGATGCTCAAACTTGATCAGCACTCATCGAGCATTGGCTGATGCTTGGATAAAATACTCGAGTCCCTGCCCCACATGTACCTGGAATGCCCCCAAGGGACCGTATGGACTGGTAATTTAGGAGCGACATGCAACTAGCTCTGAGCAGGTGGTAACTATACAGACCGCAGTTCCTGATCTTAACACAACACTAGCAGTAGCCTTGGGATGTTCCTGTCACTCCCTGGACACCTCGTCACAGCCGGAGAACTAGCTACCCCTAAAGGTAGGAATAGAAAAGCTATCTTGCCTCAGAGAAGATCCCCAAAGGATAGGACAGCCCCCCACAAATATTGACTGTGAGAGGAGAAGGAAATGACATACGTAGTATGAAACAAGATTTAGCAAAGGAGGCCACTTCTAACTAGATAGATAGTACAGGAAAGAACACTGTGCGGTCAGTAATAAAAACTAGAAAAAGTCCACCGCA
The DNA here is from genome assembly GCF_051348905.1 of Ranitomeya variabilis. Taxonomy (NCBI): domain Eukaryota; kingdom Metazoa; phylum Chordata; class Amphibia; order Anura; family Dendrobatidae; genus Ranitomeya; species Ranitomeya variabilis. The sequence goes on from NC_135236.1 coordinate 595,300,274, forward strand.
GAGATATGCAAAAATCTCCACACCTGACTAAAGGTGTGGAGGGCAAAATCTGCAGCCCAGAGCTTCCAGCTTAGCTGAATAGATCGATACTGATAAGCTGGACAAATGAGCAAAACATAGAATGTGCTGGACAAATAAGTCCACAACAAGAGGACTGCAAAAGGACAAGCAAGGACTTATCTTTGCTGAACTGGATAGAGTGTCAGGGAAATCCAAAAGAGCAGTGGCTCCAAGCAGGAACAATTGACAACTGACATTGATTGAGGGATAAGGCCAGACTAAAATAGCCGAGCCAGAAATACGATCAGTGGAAGCAGCTGCTGATGCTAAATCCAAGAAGCAGCTATACCACTCAAAACCACAGGAGGGAGCCCAAGAGCAGAATTCACAAAAGTGCTACTTACAACCACCGGAGGGAGCCCAAGAGCGGAATTCACAACAGTACCCCCCCTTGAGGAGGGGTCACCGAACCCTCACCAGAGCCCCCAGGCCGATCAGGACGAGCCAAGTGAAAAGCATGAACCAAATCGGCAGCATGAACATCGGAGGCAACCACCCAAGAATTATCCTCCTGGCCATAACCCTTCCACTTAACAAGATACTGAAGCCTCCGCCTCGAAAGACGAGAATCCAAAATTTTCTCAACCACATATTCCAACTCCCCTTCAACCAACACCGGGGCAGGAGGATCAACAGAGGGGACAACGGGTACCACATATCTCCGCAACAAAGATCTATGGAAAACATTGTGGATGGCAAAAGAGGCTGGAAGAGCCAAACGAAAAGACACTGGATTTATAATCTCAGAAATCTTATAAGGACCAATAAACTGAGGCTTGAACTTAGGGGAAGAAACCTTCATAGGAACATGACAAGAAGATAACCAGACTAAATCCCCCACACGAAGCCGAGGACCAACACACCGACGGCGGTTAGCAAAACGCTGAGCCTTTTCCTGAGACAACGTCAAATTGTCTACCACATGAGTCCAAATCTGCTGTAACCTGTCCATCACAGAATCTACACCAGGACAATCAGAAGGCTGAACCTGCCCTGAAGAAAAACGAGGATGGAAACCAAAATTACAAAAAAAAGGCGAAACCAAAGTAGGCGAACTGGCCCGATTATTAAGGGCAAACTCGGCCAACGGCAAGAAAGCCACCCAATCATCCTGATCAGCAGACACAAAGCATCTCAAATAGGTTTCCAAGGTTTGATTAGTTCGCTCAGTTTGGCCATTTGTCTGAGGATGGAACGCCGAAGAAAAAGACAAATTAATGCCCATCCTAGCACAAAAGGCCCGCCAAAACCTGGAAACAAACTGGGAACCTCTGTCAGACACAATATTTTCCGGAATGCCATGCAAACGAACCACATGCTGAAAAAACAATGGAACCAAATCAGAGGAGGAAGGCAATTTAGGCAAAAGTACCAAATGGACCATTTTAGAGAACCGGTCACAAACCACCCAGATAACAGACATCCTCTGGGACACAGGAAGATCCGAAATAAAATCCATGGAAATATGCGTCCAGGGCCTCTCAGGGACAGGCAAAGGCAAAAGCAATCCACTAGCGCGGGAACAGCAAGGCTTAGCCCGGGCACAAGTCCCACAGGACTGCACAAAAGAACGCACATCCCGCGACAAGGAAGGCCACCAAAAGGACCTAGCCACCAAATCTCTGGTACCAAAAATCCCAGGATGACCGGCCAACACCGAACAATGGACCTCAGAAATTACCTTACTTGTCCATCTATCAGGAATAAGGTTGAGCGACTTTCATTTTTTTAAGATCGAGTCGGGTTTTGCGAAACCCGACTTTGTCCAAAGTCGAGTTGAGTGCAGTCGGCCGATTATCGCTAAAAGTCGGGGATCAACCGAAACACGAAACCCAATGCAAGTCAATGGGGAGGCATAGTCAGCAGTGAGTGGAGGCCAGGAAAACACCTGCAGTGCCCATTTTAATGCCAAAAACATTCATTCTTGTTTCTGAAGCTTGTCAATCTTAATTAACTTTATAATAATAGTTGGGCATTGGAAATTGGGGGTCATTTGGCAAAAGTTGTGGGGGGTAGGGCTGGTTCAAGGTTTTAGTGGGCCCAGGAAACGTGGACTACGTCACGGCGGTGGAGCAGTGAGAGGTAAGTATGTCAAGTTTGCAAGTGCTGTGATCCTAAGCAAGCAGGGGGGGCCCACTCGTTGGCATTGGCACTGGCACAGGGCCCCTCAAAGTACAGCGGTGTGTTAGCACGGCGGGGGCGCCTCCCACCAGCAGCGACACTTTTGCGTATTCTGAGGGGCCCTGTGCCAGTGACGTCGCCAACTAGTATGCCCCCCCACCTGATGAATTAACCTGCACTTTCATCTGCACCTTCCTTTTTGTCCCTGTGTAAGGTGGTATAACATGCGGGAAGGGGAACCTTACTTTCAGCAGGGTCAGATTCTGGCTGTGTAGAGTGCAAGGGGAATGTAGTGGTCTAGGTCAATGTACCAGCAGACTCATCTAGCAGTGGCTGGGCAATGGGCAGGATGAGGAGGAAACACAGATATAGGGCCAAAGAATAAAGTAGGCTAAATGCAGTTCAAAATTGGTAACAGTACTAAACAGGCGGCATTGCTTTGTTCAGTGGAGTAGCAAACCCAGGAGCAGCAGACACTGTTTTAAGGGCCCAACCACACTAGTAGGCCAAATGCAGTTTAATATCTGCTACTATAGGCCAAAAGCCTAAAGACTGAAGCTCAGCTTTATACAGTGGAGGACAACACCAGGGAGCGGCAAACACCGTTAGTAGGCCGTAACCACCAATTTTTTGCTAAAAAAGCACTTAATGAGAGCCAGAAGGTTGAAGCTCAGACAAGGCAACCTGGAGGAGAACACCAAGGAGGAGGAGAACACTCAGGAGGAGGACAACACCCAGGAGCGGCAGACACCGTTAGTAGGCCCTAACCACCAATTTATTTAAAGAAAGCACTTAATGAGAGCCAGAAGGTTGAAGCTCAGATTTATACAGTGGAGGACAACACCAGGGAGCGGCAGACACCGTTAGTAGGCCGTAACAAAAGTTGAAGGCCAAATGCAGTTTAATATCTGATACTATAGGCCTAAAGACTGAAGCTCAGCTTTATACAGTGGAGGACAACACCAGGGAGCGGCAGACACCGTTAGTAGGCCGTAACCACCAATTTTTTGTTAAAAAAGCACTTAATGACAGCCAGAAGGTTGAAGCTCCGCTTTATTCAGTTGAGGACAACACCAGGGAGCGGCAAACAGAGTTATTAGGCCCCAACCACCAATTTTTTATTAAAAAAGGACTTAATGAGAGCCAGAAGGTTGAAGCTCAGATTTATTCAGTTGAGGACAACACCAGGGAGCGGCAAACAGAGTTATTAGGCCCCAACCACCAATTGTTTGTTAAAAAAGCACTTAATGAGAGCCAGAAGGTTGAAGCTCAGATTTATTCAGTTGAGGAAAACACCAGGGAGCGGCAAACAGAGTTATTAGGCCCCAACCACCAATTTTTTTTAAAAAAGGACTTAATGAGAGCCAGAAGCTTGAAGCTCAGATTTATTCAGTTGAGGACAACACCAGGGAGCGGCAAACAGAGTTATTAGGCCCCAACCACCAATTTTTTTAAAAAGAGGACTTAATGAGAGCCAGAAGGTTGAAGCTCAGATTTATTCAGTTGAGGACAACACCAGGGAGCGGCAAACAGAGTTATTAGGCCACAACCACCAATTTTTTGTTAAAAAAGGACTTAATGAGAGCCAGAAGGTTGAAGCTCAGATTTATTCAGTTGAGGACAACACCAGGGAGCAGCAAACAGAGTTATTAGGCCCCAACCACCATTTTTTTGTTAAAAAAGCACTTAATGAGAGCCAGAAGGTTGAAGCTCAGATTTATTCAGTTGAGGACAACACCAGGGAGCGGCAAACAGAGTTATTAGGCCCCAACCACCAATTTTTTTGTTAAAAAAGCACTTAATGAGAGCCAGAAGGTTGAAGCTCAGATTTAGACAGTGGAGGACAATTTGAATTAGGGACTGCAGACAGACTTAGTAGGCTGTCCCCTGTGGACCATGCATCCACCACATTAACCCATTGCGCCGTAATGGACACGTAACCTTCCGTGGCCATGCCTACAGGTCCATGCGTCTGTTGTCAGATGCACCTTTGTACTCACAGATTGCCAGAGTGCATGGACAATGGAGGTGGTGCTGGTGGAGGGCTGGGATGGCTTTTCTTGCAAAAGAAGTGTCGACTGAGTAGCTTGTAGCGTGGGACAGCGTAGTCCATCATGGCTTTTTTAATATTACATAAAATAAAGAAATAGGCTCTATGCACTTTAAAATAGGTTCCAGGGGTACACGGGCAGCATTGGTATGGTCAGCGGAGGAGGAGGATTGCAAGGAGGGACCACAGACAGGCTTACTAGGCCTAAAATAAATAAAAATAGGCTCAAGGCACTTAGAGGTATCTCGCAGGGGTACACAGGCAGCATTGGTGTGGTCAGCGGAGGACGATTGCAAGGAGGGACCGCAGACAGGCTTAGTAGGCCTAAAATAACTAAAAATAGGCTCTATGCAGTTTTAAATATGTTACATGGGTACACAGGTAGCATTGTGGTCAGCGGAGGATTGCAAGGAGGGACCGCAGACAGGCTTACTAGGCCTAAAATGAATAAAAATAGGCTCAAGGCAGTTTTAAATCGGTTACATGGATACACAGGCAGCATTGTGGTCAGCGGAGGAGGACGATTGCAAGGAGGGACCGCAGACAGGCTTAGTAGGCCTAAAATAACTAAAAATAGGCTCTATGCAGTTTTAAATAGGTTACATGGGTACACAGGCAGCATTGTGGTCAGCGGAGGATTGCAAGGAGGGACCGCAGACAGGCTTACTAGGCCTAAAATAAATAAAAATAGGCTCAAGGCAGTTATAGTTATCTCGCAGGGGTACACAGGCAGCATTGTTGTGGTCAGTGGAGGAGGATTGCAAGGAGTGTCTGACACAGTTAGTACTCACAAAAAATAAATAGATGTTAATGTCTCGCAAAACAATAAAAAAAAAAAAATGTGGCACACTTAGGTACAGGGGTGGGCTCATCTGCTGAGTTTCTGACATAGTAATTTGGCAGTAAGTATTTACTGGTGTCAATATAGGACACTGACCCAGACTACTTTAACTAGCATCATAGATGTCAACAAATTGGTATTGTCAGTGCCTGGCATTGAATGATGTCAGCGCATACACTAAACATTGGTGGAGCTGTGAGAGATAATTTTGCACGTGGTAGAGCACAGTTTGAGCTGGGGGGGTGTGAACTCTCTTGTGGCCGGCGGTGCCATTGGGTGCGCGCCACCACCGCCAGAGACACTTTATGGTACTATGAGGGACCCAGTGGCAGTGCCGTCGACCAAAAGCGGGCACACCCACCTCTTCAGACAAACGCCACTCTAATGGGTGCCTGCGCCAAGTGGCGAGACCACGGCCCCGTGGGGGGAGTTTTCCCATTGAGGGAGGTGTAAACATGTCGTATGCTGGACAAACAGCTGCTGCAAATTAAGAGATTGGAACACTCAGTAAGACCAGTCCACAAGCAAGACCTTTTTATAGGAAAGCTAGGTGTCAGCCGGGAAAGGTGGGGCAAAATAATTTGAAATCCAGGAGTGGTTCATTTTAATGAAGGTTAGATCATCCACATTTTGGGTAGCCAGACGAGTCCTTTTTTCGGTTAATATTGAACCAGCAGCACTGAATACTCTTTCTGATAGCACACTAGCTGCTGGGCAAGCAAGCTCATGCAATGCATATTCTGACAATTCAGGCCAGGTGTCTAATTTGGATGCCCAGTAATCAAATGGGAATGACGGTTGAGGGAGAACATCGATAAGGGATGAAAAATAGTTAGTAACCATACTGGACAAATGTTGTCTCCTGTCACTTTGAATAGATGCTGCAGTACCTGTCCTGTCTGCGGTCATTGCGAAATCACTCCACAACCTGATCAGAAAACCCCTCTGTCCAACGCCACTTCTGATTTGTGCACCTCTAACACCTCTGCCCTGTAGCCCCCTGCAGCTCGTGTGAGAACCATCACCGGCTGGGTGCTGGGAATGCCTGAATCAAACGGTCTACAAGAGTAGCTTGTTTGGTTGATAATATTTGTTCGAGGTTCTCATGTGGCATAATATTTTGCAATTTGCCTTTATAGGGAGGGTCAAGGATGCAGGCCAACCAGTAATCGTCATCGCTCATTATTTTAATAATGCGTGGGTCCCTTTTGAGGATACATAAGGCATAATCCACCATGTGGGCCAAAGTTCCAGTTGTCAAATCTGCGGTTGTGCTGGTTTGAGGGGCAGTTACAGGCAAATCTACGTCACTTGTCTCCCTTAAAAAAACAGAACCCGGCCTTGCAACGCCACTAATTTCTGTTGGCCCAGGAGAAGCTTCCTCATTAAAAAAGTACTCATCCCCATCATCCTCCTCGTCCTCCTCCTCCTCTTCGCCCGCTACCGCGTCCTCTACACGGCCCTGACCAGACAATGGCTGACTGTCATCAAGGCTTTCCTCTTCCTCGGCTGCAGACGCCTGCTCCTTTATGTGCGTCAAGCTTTGCATCAGCAGACACATTAGGGGGATGCTCATGCTTATTATGGCGTTGTCTGCACTAACCAGCCGTGTGCATTCCTCAAAACACTGAAGGACTTGACACAGGTCTTGTAGCTTCGACCACTGCACACCTGACAACTCCATGTCTGCCATCCAAATGCCTGCCTGTGTATCCTCCCACAAATACATAACAGCACGCCTCTGTTCGCACAGTCTCTGAAGCATGTGCAGTGTGGAGTTCCACCTTGTTGCAACGTCGATGATTAGGCGATGCTGGGGAAGGTTCAAAGACCGCTGATAGTTCTGCATACGGCTGGAGTGTACGGGCGAACGGCGGATATGCGAGCAAAGTCTACGCACTTTGAGGATAACTTTTCAGGAAGCACTGCACCACCAGGTTTAAGGTGTGAGCCAGGCAAGGAATGTGTTTCAGTTGGGAAAGGGCTATGGCAGCCATGAAATTCCTTCCGTTATCACTCACTACCTTGCCTGCCTCAAGATGTACAGTGCCCAGCCATGATTGAGTTTCTTTCTGCAAGAACTCAGACAGAACTTCCGCGGTGTGTCTGTTGTCACCCAAACATTTCATTGCCAATACAGCCTGCTGACGCTTGCCACTAGCTGTCCCATAATGGCACACATGGTGTGCAACAGTGGCAGCTGCGGATGGAGTGGATGTGCGACTGCGGTCTGTGGACGAGCTCTCGCTTCTGCAGGAGGAGGAGGAAGAGGAGGAGGTGGGGCGAACGCCTACAGCCAACTCTTTCCTTGACCATGGGCTAGGCAGAACTGTCCCAATATTGCTGTCCCCTGTGGACCCTGCATCCACCACATTCACCCAGTGTGCCGTGATGGACACGTAACGTCCCTGGCCATGCCTACTGGTCCATGCATCTGTTGTCAGGTGCACCTTTGTAGTCACAGACTGCCTGAGTGCATGGACGATGCGGTCTTTAACATGCTGTTGGAGGGCTGGGATGGCTTTTCTAGAAAAGAAGTGTCGACTGGGTAGCTCGTAGCGTGGTACAGCGTAGTCCATCAGCGCTTTGAAAGCTTCGCTTTCAACTAACCGGTAGGGCATCATCTCTCATGAGATTAGTCTAGCAATGTGGGCGTTCAAACCCTGTGTACACGGATGCGAGGATGAGTACTTCCTTTTCCTAACAAGAGTCTCATGTAGGGTGAGCTGGACTGGAGAGCTGGAGATCGTGGAACTAGCGGTGGTGCCGGTGGACATGGGTGACTGAGAGAGGGTTGGAGATGGTATTCTTGCCGGTGCCCTACATGCAGTGTTTCCTACTGCGAACCTGGTGATACCCTGACTGCTTTGGCCTGGCGACAAAAGCTGCACAGATACTGCAGGTGGTGCGGGAAATGGTGGGTTTACAGTGAGGGAAGGGATGTAGCGTTGCTGACTAGCTTCATTGGCCGAGGGTGCTGCAACCTTTAGGGACTTGCAAATGCATGGTGGATAAATGTCTATGCATGCAACTTGTATTTAGCCTTTTAAGATTCTGACCTCTGCTTAAGGTAGTTGAACATTTTTGACAGATGACTTTGCGCTGATCATTTGGATGTTGTTTAAAAAAATGCCAGACTGCACTCTTTCTACTATCGGATACCTTTTCAGGCATTGCAGACTGAGCTTCTTTAACCGGATGGCCACGCTGTCCTCCAATTGTTTTTGGTTTTGCCAAGCGTTTTTGGCCAGATACGGGCCCGGCAGATGGAACCTGTTGTGATGTTGATGCCTGCTGTGGCTCCTCCTCCTCTGCTTCAGAACTACTGCCGCCTGCACCCTGTTCCCCCAATGGCTGCCAATCGGGGTCAACAACTGGGTCATCTATGACCTCCTCTTCTATCTCATGTGCAACTTCGTCTGTGTCACCGTGTAAGCCGGTGGTATAGCGTTCGTGACGGGCCACCATAGTCTCAGCTGGGTTTGATTCTGCCTCAGTACACTGCGAGGGCAATGTTCTGGTCTGAGTCAAAGGAACAGCATAGTAATCTGGCTGTGGCTGTGCATCTGTGCACTCCATGTCCGATTCAACTTCTAATGGGCATGGCCTGATAACTGTTTCACTGTCTAACCCAGGAACGGTATGTGTAAAGAGCTCCATGGAGTAACCTGTTGTGTCGACTGACGCATCCTTCACTGTTGTTATGGGTGAAGGACACAAGGAAGCGACTTGTTCCTGACCGGGAGCATCCACTGACGATGCACTGCTCTGGCATTTGGCACTTTCCGAGGAGGAGGCGAAAGAGCTAGAGGCAGAGTCAGCAATGAAAGCCAATACTTGTTCCTCCTGCTCCGGCTTCAATAGTGGTTTTCCTACTCCCAGAAAAGAGAGCGTTCGAGGCCTTGTGTAGCCAGACGACGAACCTGGCTCAACAACTCGAGACTTAGGTGCTGTACTGCTTTTACCACGACCACCTGATGCTCCACCACCACTACCATCATTACCAGCTGACAATGACCGCCCACGGCCACGACCTCTTCCACTAGACTTCCTCATTGTTTGCAAAACATAACCAAAGTAACGGTATTTGTTACTGTAAAACAACTTATAAGGTGAACTCAAACTTCTGTAGTATTTATATATGCCTTTATAGGTGCCTGACACTGAAAGGAAAATCAGGCCCAATGTTACACACTAGGTTTTCTGTGCCCCAATAATTTGAGACAGATGGCACACACAGGACCGGCACTCAAGCAGAAATGCCAGTCTTTATCTCCCACTATTAATTTTTTTTACAGGGAGAATTTACCCCCCCCAAAAAAATGGCCAAATATTACACACTGGTTTTCGTTGGCACACAAGGAGAGACAGATGCCACACACAGGACTGGCACAGAGGCAGTCTTGCCAATCTTTATCTCCCACTATTATTTTTTTTTTTTACAGGGAGAATTTACAAAAAAAAAAAAAAATGGCCCAATATTACACACTGGTTTTCGGTGGCACACAAGGAGAGACAGATGCCACACACAGGACTGGCACAGAGGCAGACTTGCCAATCTTTATCTCCCACTATTAATTTTTTTTTTACAGGGAGAATTTACCCCCCCCAAAAAATGGCCCAATATTACACACTGGTTTTCAGTGGCACACAATGAGAGACAGATGCCACACACAGGACTGGCACAGAGGCAGACTTGCCAATCTTTATCTCCCACTATTAATTTTTTTTTTTACAGGGAGAATTTACCCCCCCAAAAAAATGGCCCAATATTACACACTGGTTTTCAGTGGCACACAATGAGAGACAGATGCCACACACAGGACTGGCACAGAGGCAGACTTGCCAATCTTTATCTCCCACTATTATTTTTTTTTTTTACAGGGAGAATTTACCCCCCCCCAAAAAAAATGGCCCAATATTACACACTGGTTTTCGGTGGCACACAATGAGAGACACATGCCACACACAGGACTGGCACAGAGGCAGACTTGCCAATCTTTATCTCCCGCTATTAATTTTTTTTTTACAGGGAGAATTTACCCCCCCCAAAAAAATGGCCCAATATTACACACTGGTTTTCGTTGGCACACAATGAGAGACAGATGCCACACACAGGACTGGCACAGAGGCAGACTTGCCAATCTTTATCTCCCACTATTAATTTTTTTTTTACAGGGAGAATTTACCCCCCCCCAAAAAATGGCCCAATATTACACACTGGTTTTCGGTGGCACACAATGAGAGACAGATGCCACACACAGGACTGGCACAGAGGCAGTCTTGCCAATCTTTATCTCCCACTATTATTTTTTTTTTTTACAGGGAGAATTTACAAAAAAAAAAAAAAATGGCCCAATATTACACACTGGTTTTCGGTGGCACACAAGGAGAGACAGATGCCACACACAGGACTGGCACAGAGGCAGACTTGCCAATCTTTATCTCCCACTATTAATTTTTTTTTTACAGGGAGAATTTACCCCCCCCAAAAAATGGCCCAATATTACACACTGGTTTTCAGTGGCACACAATGAGAGACAGATGCCACACACAGGACTGGCACAGAGGCAGACTTGCCAATCTTTATCTCCCACTATTAATTTTTTTTTTTACAGGGAGAATTTACCCCCCCAAAAAAATGGCCCAATATTACACACTGGTTTTCAGTGGCACACAATGAGAGACAGATGCCACACACAGGACTGGCACAGAGGCAGACTTGCCAATCTTTATCTCCCACTATTATTTTTTTTTTTTACAGGGAGAATTTACCCCCCCCCAAAAAAAATGGCCCAATATTACACACTGGTTTTCGGTGGCACACAATGAGAGACACATGCCACACACAGGACTGGCACAGAGGCAGACTTGCCAATCTTTATCTCCCGCTATTAATTTTTTTTTTACAGGGAGAATTTACCCCCCCCAAAAAAATGGCCCAATATTACACACTGGTTTTCGTTGGCACACAATGAGAGACAGATGCCACACACAGGACTGGCACAGAGGCAGACTTGCCAATCTTTATCTCCCACTATTAATTTTTTTTTACAGGGAGAATTTACCCCCCCAAAAAAATGGCCCAATATTACACACTGGTTTTCGTTGGCACACAATGAGAGACAGATGCCACACACAGGACTGGCACAGAGGCAGACTTGCCAATCTTTATCTCCCACTATTAATTTTTTTTTTACAGGGAGAATTTACCCCCCCCCAAAAAATGGCCCAATATTACACACTGGTTTTCGGTGGCACACAATGAGAGACAGATGCCACACACAGCACTGGCACAGAGGCAGACTTGCCAATCTTTATCTCCCACTATTAATTTTTTTTTACAGGGAGAATTTACCCCCCCAAAAAATGGCCCAATATTACACACTGGTTTTCGTTGGCACACAATGAGAGACAGATGCCACACACAGGACTGGCACAGAGGCAGACTTGCCAATCTTTATCTCCCACTATTAATTTTTTTTTTACAGGGAGAATTTACCCCCCCAAAAAAATGGCCCAATATTACACACTGGTTTTCGGTGGCACACAATGAGAGACAGATGCCACACACAGCACTGGCACAGAGACAGACTTGCCAATCTTTATCTCCCACTATTTATTTTTTATTTTTTTCAGGGAGAATTAAAAAAATATATATATATATTACACACTAGATTTTCTGTGGCACACAATGAGAGACAGATGCCACACACAGCACTGGCACAGGGGCAGACTTGCCAATCTTTATCTCCCTGCAGTAATCTCAGAAAAATAGCTGCCTGCCATACAAAAAGGACTGCTGCACACAAAAGTGTGGACAAACAAACAAGATAGCTGTGCAGAAAGGAAGGAACAATAGGATTTGTGCTTTGAAAAAAGCAGTTGGTTTGCACAGCGGCGTACACACAGCAACGCAGCTATCAGGGAGCCTTCTAGGGCAGCCCAATGAGCTACAGCGCTGAGGAAAAAAAAATGTAGCTTCCACTGTCCCTGCAAACAAAAGGTGGTGTTGGACAGTGGAAATCGATACCGCACAAGCGGTTTGGGGGTGAATGTACCCTGAAAAAAACACTATCCCTGCTTCTGACGAAGCGGCACCTCTCCCTACGCTCAGATCAGCAGCAGTAAGATGGCGGTCGGCGGGAACGCCCCTTTATAGCCCCTGTGACGCCGCAGAAAGCAAGCCAATCACTGCAATGCCCTTCTCTAAGATGGTGGGGACTGAGATCTATGTCATCACGCTGCCCACACTCTGCGTCCACCTTCATTGGCTGAGAAATGGCGCTTTTAGCGTCATTGAAACGCAACTTTGGCGCGAAAGTCGCGTACCACATGGCCGACCCCACACAGGGATCGGGACGGTTTCATGAGACGCTGACTTTGCCAAAAGTCGGCGACTTATGAAAATGAACCATCCGTTTCGCTCAACCCTAATCAGGAACAAACAGCTTCCCCACAGGACAGCGGTCAGGTTTATCAGCCTGAAATTCCTGAAGCACCCGCCGTAAATCAGGGGAGATGGCAGAAAGAACCACCCCTTCCCTAAGAATGCCAACCGGCTCAAGAACTCCAGGAGAATCAGGCAGAAAACTCCTAGAGAGGGCATCCGCTTTAACATTCTTAGATCCCGGAAGATATGAAACCACAAAATCGAAACGGGAGAAAAACAGGGACCATCGAGCCTGTCTAGGGTTCAGCCGCTTGGCCGACTCGAGGTAAATCAAATTCTTATGATCGGTCAAAACCACAACGCGGTGCTTGGCTCCCTCAAGCCAATGTCGCCACTCCTCAAATGCACACTTCATAGCCAACAACTCCCGATTGCCGACATCATAATTGCGTTCCGCAGGCGAAAACTTTCGGGAAAAGAAGGCACATGGTTTCATCAAGGAACCATCAGAATTCCTCTGTGACAAAACGGCCCCTGCCCCAATCTCAGAAGCATCAACCTCAACCTGAAAAGGAAGAGACACATCCGGCTGACGCAAGACAGGGGCAGAAGTAAATCGGCGCTTAAGCTCCTGAAAGGCCTCAACAGCCTCAGAGGACCAATTTGTCACATCAGCCCCTTTCTGTGTCAAATCGGTCAGGGGCTTAACCACACTAGAGAAGTTGGCAATGAAACGGCGATAAAAATTAGCAAAGCCCAAAAATTTCTGAAGGCTTTTCACAGATGTGGGTTGAATCCAGTCATGAATGTCTTGGACCTTAACAGGATCCATTTCTATAGACGAAGGAGAAAAAATAAACCCCAAAAAAGAGACCTTCTGAACTCCAAATAGGCACTTAGACCCCTTCACAAATGGAGCATTATCATGAAGGATCTGGAATACCATCCTGACCTGCTTCACATGAGACTCCCAATCATTGGAAAAAATCAAAATATCATCCAAATACACAATCAAGCATTTATCAAGATAATTGCGAAAAATGCCATGCATGAAGGACTGAAATACAGAAGGAGCATTAGAAAGCCCGAAAGGCATCACCAGGTATTCAAAATGGCCTTCGGGTGTATTAAATGCAGTTTTCCATTCGTCACCCTGTTTAATACGAACAAGATTATATGCCCCTCGAAGGTCAATCTTGGTAAACCAACTAGCCCCCTTAATCCGAGCAAACAAATCAGAGAGCAAAGGTAAAGGGTATTGGAATTTGACCGTGATCTTATTAAGAAGGCGATAATCAATACAGGGTCTCAAGGAGCCATCCTTCTTGGCAACAAAAAAGAATCCCGCTCCCAATGGTGACGAAGACGGCCGAATATGCCCCTTCTCCAAGGACTCCTTAACATAGCTCCGCATAGCGGTATGTTCTGGCACAGACAGGTTGAAAAGTCGGCCCTTAGGGAACTTAGAGCCTGGAATCAAGTCAATAGCACAATCACAGTCCCTATGTGGAGGAAGGAAACTGGACTTGGGCTCATCCAATACATCCTGGAAATCTGACAAAAATTCAGGAAGAGGGGGAAGAGGAAATTGGCATTAAAGGAACGTCACTATGTACCCCTTGACAACCCCAACTAGTTACAGACATCGATTTCCAATCCAACACTGGATTGTGCACTTGTAACCATGGAAAACCCAGTACAACAACATCATGTAAATTATGCAATACCAGAAAACGACAATCTTCCTGATGTGCTGGAGCCATGCACATAGTCAGCTGAGTCCAATACTGAGGTTTATTCTTGGCCAACGGTGTAGCATCAATACCCCTCAAAGGAATAGGGCTCTGCAAAGACTGCAAAGAAAAACCACAGCGCCTGGCGAATTCTAAGTCCATTAAGTTCAGGGCAGCGCCTGAATCCAAAATGCCATGACAGAGAAAGATGACAATGAGCAAATCAGGGTCACAGACAGGAGAAACTTAGGCTGTACAGTACTAATGGTAATAGATCTAGCGACCCTCTTAATATGCTTAGGGCAATCAGAGATAGTATGAGCTGAATCACCACAGTAAAAACACAGCCCATTCTGACGTCTGTATCCCCTCTGTTCTGCTCTGGTCAGAATCCTATCACATTGCATAGGCTCTGGACTCTGTTCAGAGGATGCTGCCATATGGTGCACCACTTTGCTCTCGCGCAGGCACCGATCAATCTGAATGGCTAGAGACATAGATTCGCTCAAACCAACAGGCGTGGGGAACCCCACCATAACATCTTTAAGGGCTTCAGAAAGACCCTTTCTGAAAATTGCTGCCAGAGCGTCCTCATTCCATTTAGTGAGCACAGACCATTTTCTAAATTTCTGGCAGTATAATTCTGCCGCTTCCTGACCCTGGCACAGGGCCAACAAGCTTTTTTCCGCATGATCCACAGAGTTAGGTTCGTCATACAATAATCCGAGCAATTGAAAAAATGCATCTGCATTAAGCAATGCCGGATCCCCTGACTCAAGGGAGAATGCCCAGTCCTGAGGGTCACCACGCAGCAGAGAAATAACTATTTTAACTTGCTGAGTGGGGTCACCAGAGGAACGGGGTTTAAGAGCAAAAAACAATTTGCAGTTATTTTTAAAGTTAAAAAACTTAGATCTATCCCCGTAAAACAAATCTGGAGTAGGAATTCTAGGCTCTAAGGCTGGAGTCTGAACAACATAATCTTGGATACTCTGAACTCTTGCAGCAAGCTGATCCACACAAGAAAACAAACCCTGAACATCCATGTCCATGCCCAAATCCACCCAGAGATTAAGAGGAAGGAAAAAGACAAAACAGATTAAAGAAAAAAAAAAATGGCTCAGAACTCTTTTTCTTTTCCTTCTTTTGAGATGCATTCAACTCATTTTTGGCCAGTTGTACTATTATGGATTGGTAATTTAGGAGCGACATGCGACTAGCTCTGAGCAGGTGGTAACTATACAGACCGCAGTTCCTGATCTTAACACAACACTAGCAGTAGCCGTGGGATGTTCCTGTCACTCCCTGGACACCTCGTCACAGCCGGAGAACTAGCTACCCCTAAAGGTAGGAATAGGAAAGCTATCTTGCCTCAGAGACGATCCCCAAAGGAGAGGACAGCCCCCCACAAATATTGACTGTGAGAGGAGAAGGAAATGACATACGTAGTATGAAACAAGATTTAGCAAAGGAGGCCACTTCTAGCTAGATAGATAGTACAGGAAAGAACATTGTGCGGTCAGTAATAAAACTAGAAAAAGTCCACCGCAGAGATATGCAAAAATCTCCACACCTGACTAAAGGTGTGGAGGGCAAAATATGCAGCCCAGAGCTTCCAGCTTAGCTGAATAGATCCATACTGATAAGCTGGACAAATGAGCAAAACATAGAATGTGCTGGACAAATAAGTCCACAACAAGAGGACTGCAAAAGGACAAGCAAGGACTTATCTTTGCTGAACTGGACAGAGTGTCAGGGAAATCCAAAAGAGCAGTGGATCCAAGCAGGAACAATTGACAACTGGCATTGATTGAGGGATAAGGCAAGACTAAAATAGCCGAGCCAGAAATACGATCAGTGGAAGCAGCTGCTGATGCTAAATCCAAGAAGCAGCTATACCACTCAAAACCACAGGAGGGAGCCCAAGAGTAGAATTCACAAAAGTGCTACTTACAACCACCGGAGGGAGCCCAAGAGCGGAGTTCACAACACATGGCCCTGGGAGTCCAATAACAGGGTTTGAAGTAAATGGGAAATAAAGTTTATAAAGTAATGTTCGTGACGCCACCTGTGGTATTCAGTCAGGGATGACCGACGCTGCTTAAAGGGGTCCACCGGGGTGATGTTATGGCAGCAAGGATGGTATGGCTTCCCA
The DNA here is from genome assembly GCF_051348905.1 of Ranitomeya variabilis. Taxonomy (NCBI): domain Eukaryota; kingdom Metazoa; phylum Chordata; class Amphibia; order Anura; family Dendrobatidae; genus Ranitomeya; species Ranitomeya variabilis. The sequence continues at coordinate 595,316,627 of NC_135236.1, forward strand.
CAGATAAAGCTGGGTCTGCAGGGCTCCCGATGTAATAGATAAAGATGGTGTAGTGCCAGAAAGAACTAGAGGACACAAGGTTGCAGTCTCTTTACCTTTTTACTGGTGTAAGGCAGCCACAGTCCAGGGTATGGATCACAGGTGCTGGTGTGGTCCGGCCGACTTGGAGGTGATTCAGGAATTCCCCTAGCCAGGTGGGGTTGGAAGCCTTCCTCTCTGTGCTGTGTTGTAGTCCTTGCTGCCTTAGGCCTCACACAAGGTCCTCACTTTCTCTCTGTCACTTTTAGTAAGACACTACCCGCATGGCAGGCAGCGCGAGCCTTTTTACAGGTGTCTCTCAGGATGACTCCGGGCTCTATGTGCTGCTGTGCTTTCGGGTGTTAATAGTGGGCAGGCGACCTGCAATCTCCTGTCGGCCGGTTTCTGCTGTGGGGCATAGAGTTACCCCCACAACCTTCATCTTCTGGCTACTGGTATTCTGCGCTTTAGCATGGAGGAAGCTCAATCACAGCTTCCCTCCAGCTTTTCACTTCTCCCGTGCTTCTCTTCCCCTTTCAGTCTCCTACAGACTGCTCTGTTTCTCTCTCCTTCCAGGAGCTGCAGATCCACGGGTTTGCATGGCCCCAGCATTTCCTTACATGAGCTGCAGCACCTCACGTCTGCACAGCTCCAGCTCTTTTTCTCTCACAGGCTGGTTAACTCCACCCCAGGCCAGAATATATATGGAAGTTCCCTCGAATCCGGGTCTTGAGCTCCCCCTTCTGGCCTGGAGTCAGGACAGTGTTGCATGTTACTGTTAAATGGGTCCTTTAGCTTCCAAGCAGGGCATCAATCTCCCCGTGAGGAAAGCAATAACACTGTAACAAACGGTTACCTGGGGTGTTAAATCCAGTACTCCTGGACAGGGAAAACAAAAACAGCAATAACAGGTTAGATATTGTTTTTGCAAACATTTTTGGAAATCCATTTCAACAGGTACGAATAACTTTTCCTCCCTTTATGGGAGGCTGTTTTCTTGAACATTACAGTAACTATATATAAAATGCAAAACATTAGCTTTGCTAAAAATATAGAACTCTCTGTAATACCAAATATTAACTGTGCATATATTTACGGTCTGATATATAAACTACTATTCAATTCCCTTATGGGTTAACTTCTCTAGCAATATTAAAGACTAACACTTTCATAAATAAAGAGCAACAAGTCAACATTTTTCTATACTGAGGTAGTGCAGCATTTAAAGGTGCAAACATTCAAGTATTCCAACATCACATTAGTAACAGTGCCATTCAGTTAATCGTGAGATCTCTCACCAACAACAACAATGATGCAGGGGATCCGTTATAAACCCCCAAAAGGTTTTTCTTCTCAATCACTTTAAAACAAATAAACTTTTTAGGGCAAACAGCAATAAACAGTTTATTCAATGCTTTCATGTAAAACCAGTTGGAAGCACTTTAAGAAGTGCCAACTATTTACATAATAAGTTTTTGACTATGCATTGTTCATGATTCTGCAGTACTTTAAACTTGAGCAAAATGAACACAACCAACCAGATTAATTTTTAACTATTCACAGTTACATCATTCTTCTTGCTTTACTTTTGTTGTTTCCAGGGCAGTACCTGGTGCTGGCTACTTCCTGGCCTTGGAAGTTCATGGGCTAGTGTTACTCCTGGTAACACAAAAAGGTCATGTCCTATCAAATCGTGTACTATCAAATTATGTCCTGCTATAGGGGTCTGTGTGTCCTGGGTACGTATGGCAACTGGTGCTGTAGCCACTGTAGTCTCAGTAGTAGTCAGTGTGCAAACTGTTGTTTTGGTGTAGGCTTTAGAGGCTGATGCTGCAGTTGAAGTGGCAGCTGTGACCACTTTGCACTAGATAAAGTTGGCGCTGCTGGTGTCTTAGGCTTAATAACTGCTGAATCAGGAGCAGGGTCTTTGCACTTCCTGTCATTCAAAGTGTACCATCCCTTGTCACCAAATTCCGGGTGTAGGTTACACTGTCTCCTGGATACAAGTCCCTATCCGGGTATCCTTCCAGGAGGTGAGATTCTGCATACTTTCTATTGACCAACACCTCTGGTAACAGGTCTGGCCTTTATGAACCCCCAGCCTCCTTTTAGTCTGAAAGCAACTACAGTGCCCTGCCTCAGTGGACCCCGGTTTGCTTGTCTGTCTCTGCTGGTTTGGGCCTTGGCTCACAGATCCTTCTCATCAAATGCCTTATGCGGGGCCTGGCATTCTTTATCCTCTGCCTCCCATTTAAGGGCAAGCTGCTGCTGATATTCCCCCCCAGTTGAGGACTTCCATCATTTCAGCTTCCTTTTGTTTTGCCCCTTGGAATCTGATTAAGTCTGTTCCAGGTTCACCTAGCAGTATACCGCACTCTCGGCATATACTTCCCCTGGTGAGTTGGTGGGTTGAAGCAGAGCCCCCAGGTGACCATCTATGCTTGTGAACTGTTCCCAGTCCCGAAGGGTATGAACCTGGCCGAGTTCACAGCTTGGCGGTGCAGCTAACGGGCCCACTAGGAGTTCCTCAGCTACCGGGGCAGGGTTGGTGACAATACCTGCTTGTGGCTGTATCCCAGTGTCAGGCATCTCCTCCGCTGAAATCAGGGGCCGCGTGATAGCATACTGTTCCACCAGCTTCACCTGCAAAGCCACTTTCCATTTGGACACAGTGGTTAACTGCATTTGCAGGTGTTGGTTGCAGAGCTCCTCCACATCAGCTCCTAGGAACTCCACGACATCTGTTGAGGGTTCGCTGTGGCTTCCGTCCTGTTGGCTGGGGGCTGTGAAACCGGCCTTAGGATGTTTTTAATCTTGAATATTTGAATTTGAGTCTCCAGTTATTTCCTTCAAAAGTGTATGGATTATCCTCCTTGTAATTTTTTCTGGCTTTGCTCTGTGTGCACAGCATTTATGAGTGTAGAAGTACCATAAGCATCAGAATTGGCGTATGTAATGGATGCATCACTTCTGGTGCAGCTGAGACTTGAGTCTGAGAGTGGTCCAATATCCATGGCCCTTTCCTAGCTTATTAACCCCTTCACCCCAAAGCCTGTTTTCACCTAAGTGACACGGCCAATTTTTACAATTCTGACCACTGTCACTTTATGAGGTCATAACTCTGAAACGCTTCAACGGATCCTGGTGATTCTGAGACTGTTTTCTCGTGACATATTGTACTTTATGATAGTGGTAAAACTTCTTCGATATGACTTGCATTTATTTGTGAAAAAAACAGAAATTTGTCGAAAATTATGAAAATTTAGCAATTTTCAAATTTTTCGTTTTTATGCCCTTAAATTAGAGAGTCATATCACATAATATAGTTAATAAACAACATTTCCCACATGTCTGCTTTACATCAGCACAATTTTGGAAACATAATTTTTTTTTGTTAGGGAGTTATAAGGGTTAAAAGTTGACCAGCGATTTCTCATTTTTGCAACAAAATTTGCAAAACCATTTTTTTTACGGACCACCTCACACTTGAAGTGACTTTGAGGGGTCTATATGACAAAAAATGTCCAAAAGTGACACCATTCTAAAAACTGCACCCCTCAAGGTACTCTAAACCACATTCAAAAAGTTTATTAACCCTTCAGGTGCTTCACAGGAATTTTTGGAATGTTTAAAAAAAATTGAACATTTAACTTTTTTTTCACAAAATTTTTACTTCAGATCCAATTTGTTTTATTTTACCAAGGATAACAGGAGAAATTGGACTAAAAAAGTCGTTGTACAATTTGTCCTGAGTACGCCGATACCCCACATGTTGGGGTAAACCATTGATTGGGCACATGGCAGAGCTCGGAAGGGAAGGAGCGCCATTTGACTTTTCAATGCAAAATTGGCTGGAATTGAGATCGGAACCCATGTCGTGTTTGGAGAGCCCCTGACGTGCCTAAACAGTGGAAACCCCCACAAGTGACACCATTTTGGAAAGTAGACCCTCTAAGGAACTAATCTAGATGTGTGGTGAGCACTTTGAACCTCCAAGTGCTTCACAGAAGTTTATAATGTAGAGCCGTAAAAAAAATTAATATTAATTTTCACAAAAAATGATCTTTTTGCCCCAAATTTTTTATTTTCCCAAGGGTAGCAGGATAAATTGGACCCCAAAAGTTGTTGTGCAATTTGTCCTGAGTACGCTGATACTTCATATATGGGGATAAACCACTGTTTGGGCGCATGGCAGAGCTCGGAAGGGAAGGAGCGCCATTTGACTTTTCAATGCAAAATTGGCTGGAATTGAGATCGGAACCCATGTCGTGTTTAGAGAGACCCTGACATGCCTAAACAGTGGAAACCCCAACAAGTGACACCATTTTGGAAATAGAGACCCTCTAAGGAACTAATCTAGATGTGTGGTGAGCACTTTGAACCTCCAAGTGCATCACAGAAGTTTATAATGTGGAGCCGTAAAAAAAAATTAATATTAATTTTCACAAAAAATGATCTTTTTGCCCCAAAATTTTTATTTTCCCAAGGGTAGCAGGATAAATTTGACCCCAAAGGTTGTTGTGCAATTTGTCCTTAGTACGCTGATACTTCATATATGGGGATAAACCACTGTTTGGGCGCATGGCAGAGCTCGGAAGGGAAGGAGCGCCATTTGACTTTTCAATGCAAAATTGGCTGGAATTGAGATCGGAACCCATGTCGTGTTTGGAGAGCCCCTGACGTGCCTAAACAGTGGAAACCACCACAAGTGACACCATTTTGGAAAGAAGACCCCCTAAGGAACTTATTCAGATGTGTGGTGAGCACTTTTAACCCCCAGTTGTTTCACTAAAGTTTAGAATGTAGCGCTGTGAAAATTAAAAAATCATTTTTTCTTTCCACAAAATGATGTTTTAGCCCGCAATTTTTTTTCCCCCAAGGGTAACAGGAGAAATTGGACCACAAAAGTTGTTGTCCAATTTGTCCTGAGTACGCTGATACCCCATATATGGGGGGAACCACTGTTTGGGTGCACGGCAGAGCTCGGAAGGGAAGGAGCGCCGTTTGAAATGCAGACTTAGATGGATTGGTCTGCAGGTGTCATGTTGCATTTGCAGAGCCCCTGATGTACCTAAACAGTAGAAACCCCCCACAAGTGACCCCATATTGGAAACTAGACCCCCCACGGAACTTATCTAGATGTGTTGTGAGAACTTTGAACCAACAAGTGTTTCACTACAGTTTATCACGCAGAGCCGTGAAAATAAAAAATATTTTTTTTTCCACGAAAATTATATTTTAGCCCCCACATTTTTATTTTCCCAAGGGTAACAGGAGAAATTGGACAAAAAATGTTGTTGTGCAATTTGTCCTGAGTACGATGATACCCCATATATGGGGGGGAACCACTGTTTGGGCGCACGGCAGAGCTCGGAAGGGAAGGAGCGCCGTTTGAAATGCAGACTTAGATGGATTGGTCTGCAGGTGTCATGTTGCATTTGCAGAGCCCCTGATGTACCTAAACAGTAGAAAACCCCCACAAGTGACCCCATATTGGAAACTAGACCCCCCACGGAACTTATCTAGATGTGTTGTGAGAACTTTGAGCCCCCAAGTGCTTCACTACAGTTTATAACGCAGAGCCGCGAAAATAAAAAATATATTTTTTTCCACGAAAATTATAATTTAGCCCCCATGTTTTTATTTTCCCAAGGGTAAGGCTGGTTTCACACTTGCGTTTTTATCTGCATGCGTTTTTTTAAAAAACGCATGTGTGAAAAAACGCATGTAAACGCGGTAAAACGCATGCGTTTTTATAGAAAAATACAAGAAAACAAGAAAAAACCAAAAAACCCTAACCCTACCCCTAACCCTAACCTGAAATACGTGGCACTGAAATACGTGGCACTGAAATACATTTATATACGTATATACGTATATAAGTGCCACGATATTTCAGTGGCCACGTATATAAGTGCCACGTATATAAGTGCCACGTATATAAGTGCCACGTATATAAGTGCCACGTATTTAAGTGCCACGTATTTAACGTAAATGCCATGATATTTCAGTGCCACGTATTTCACTGAAATATCGTGGCACTTAAATACGTGGCACTGAAATATCGTGGCACTGAAATATCGTGGCACTGAAAGACGTGGCACTGAAATACGTGGCACTGAAATACGTGGCACTGAAATACGTGGCACTGAAATACGTGGCACTGAAATACGTGGCACTGTGACTGTCAGAAAATGTTAATTAAACGGTTAGGGATGAGTTTAGGGGTAGGGTTAGGGTTTGGATCCCTTTATCACCTTGATGGTGGTGGGTGACTTTTCAGTGTGTCTTCTGGTTTTTTTCTATAAAAATGCATGCGTTTTTAACGCAAACGCGTTGAGATCGGATGCCATGTCGCGTTCGGAGAGCCCCTGATGTGCCTAAACAGTGAAAACTCCCCAATTCTAACTGAAACCCCAACCCTAACCCCAGCCCTAACCCTAGCCCTAACCCCAACCCTAACCCCAACCCTAACCCCAACCCTAACCCTAGTCCTAACCCTAGCGCTACTTTCACACTAGCGTTTTTTTGCATACGTCGCAATGCGTCGTTTTGGCGAAAAAACGCATCCTGCAAAGTCATCTGCAGGATGCGTTTTTTCCCCATAGACTAACATTAGCGACGTATTGACACACGTCGCAAGCGTCGTGCGACGGTTGCGTCGTGTTGTGGCGGACCGCCGGCAGCAAAAAACGTTACATGTAACTTTTTTTGTGCCGACGGTCCACCATTTCCGACCGCGGATGCGCCGCTGGAACTCCGCCCCCACCTCCCCGCACCTCACAATGGGGCAGCGGATGCGTGGAAAAACAGCATCTGCTGCCTCCGTTGTGCGGCGCTTGCACAGCATGCGTCGGTACGTCGGGCCGACGCAGCGCGACGGCCCCGTACCGACGCTAGTGTGAAAGTAGCCTAACGGGAAAATGGAAATAAATATATTTTTTAAAATTTTATTATTTTTCCTAACTAAGGGGGTGATGAAGGGGGATTTGATTTACTTATATAGCGTTTTTTGGGCGGATTTTTATGGTTGGCAGCCATCACACACTAAAAGACGCTTTTTATTGCAAAAAATAGTTTTTGCATCACCACATTTTGAGAGCTATAATTTTTCCATATTTTGGTCCACAGAGTCATGTGAGATCTTGTTTTTTGCGGGACGAGTTGACGTTTTTACTGGTACCATTTTCGGGTACATGACATTTTTTGATCGCTTTTTATTCCGATTTTTGGGAGGCGGAATGAACAAAAACCAGCAATTCCTGAAATTCTTTTAGGGGGGGCGTTTATACCGTTCCGCGTTTGGTAAAAAGGATAAAGCAGTTTTATTCTTCGGGTCAGTACGATTACAGCGATACCTCATTTATGTAATTTTTTTATGTTTTGGCGCTTTTACACAATAAAAACTATTTTATATAAAAAAATAATTGTTTTTGCATCGCTTTATTCTGAGAGCTATAACTTTTTTATTTTTCTGCTGATGATACTGTATGGCGGCTTTTTTTTGCGGGACAAGATGACGTTTTCAGCGGTACCATGGTTATTTATATCCGTCTTTTTGATCGCGTGTTATTCCACTTTTTGTTTGGTGGTATGAGAATAAAGCGGTTTTTTGCCTCGTTTTTTTTTTTTTTTTTTTACGGTGTTCACTGAAGGGGTTAACTAGTGATATAGTTTTATAGGTGGGGTCGTTACGGACGCGGCGATACTAAATATGTGTACTTTTATTGTGTGGTGTTTTTTTTATTTAGATAAAGAAATGTATTTATGGGAATATATTTATTTTTTTTTTCTTTATTTAGGATTTTTTTTTAATTTTTTTACACATGTGGAAAATTTTTTTTTTTACTTTTTTACTTTGTCCCAGGGGGGGACTTCACATATCGGTGATCTGATAGTGTGCACAGCACTCTATCAGATCATCGATCTGACAGGCACATTGCAGAGGCTTGCCGGCGCCTGCTATGAGGAATTCTCAGCAGACGCCGGCAAGCAGGGTCATCTTATGACCCGGAAGGAGTCCCGCGGCCATCTTGGATCCGGGGACTCCTTCCAGGTCACTGGAGCAGCGCGATCTCATCGCGCTGCTCCGGTGGGAGAGCGCAGGGAGCCCCGTCCCTGCGCGATCCCCCTCTATGCCGCTGTCACTATTGACAGCGGCATCAGAGGGGTTAAATGCCCGCGATCGGCGACAGCGCCGATCGTGGGCATTGCTGCGGGGTGTCAGCTGTCATATACAGCTGACACCCGCACCCGATCACCGCGGCGCTCAGCGTGAGACCGCGGTGATCGGGGCGCCGTACTAGTACTGCGGCTGGCACTAATGCAGTGCCGGCAGCGCAGTACTAGTACGGCGCATGTCGCGAAGGGGTTAATATCAGCCCCAAATTGTCTGTATAACTTTTGCTTGTTAGCAAATACAGGGGGGACCCCACTTAAATTTTTTGGGGGTCTACCCTATAATAACCAGTAAAGGCTAAGCAAACAGATGTGAGCTGATATTAATAGCCTGGTGAACTTTTAGACTATAGGCCCCAACCAAGAATTTTAACATCAGCGTCCAGCCATTGGTTTTCCCTCAGCTGGTAATGAAGAATTACTGGGGACAAGTACAGCAAAATAAGCACACAAAGCACTGATTGCAAATCACATTGACATTTTTCTATTTATCATTTATAATGTTCCTCATTGCTATCTTTCTCTATCTTTGAACATCTTTAACCCCTTCACCCCGAAGCCTGTTTTCAAATAAGTGACAGGGCCAATTTTTAGAATTCTGACCACTGTCACTTTATGAGGTCATAACTCTAAAACGCTTCAACGGATCCTGGCGATTCTGACATTTTTTTCTCGTGACATATTGTACTTCATGATAGTGGTAAAACTTCTTCGATATGACTTTCATTTCTTTGTGAAAGAAACAAAAATTTGTCAAAAATTATGAAAATTTAGCAATTTTCAAAATTTTAGTTTTTATGCCCTTAAATTAGAGAGTCATATCACATAATATAGTTAATAAACAACATTTCCCACATGTCTGCTTTACATCAGCACAATTTTGGAAACATAATTTTTTTTTGTTAGGGAGTTATAAGGGTTAAAAGTTGACCAGCGATTTCTCATTTTTGCAACAAAATTTGCAAAACCATTTTTTTTACGGACCACCTCACACTTGAAGTGACTTTGAGGGGTCTATATGACAGAAAATGCCCAAAAGTGACACCATTCTAAAAACTGCACCCCTCAAGGTACTCAAAACCACATTCAAAAAGTTTATTAACCCTTCAGGTGCTTCACAGGAATTTTTGGAATGTTTAAAAAAAATTGAACATTTAACTTTTTTTTCACAAAATTTTTACTTCAGATCCAATTTGTTTTATTTTACCAAGGGTAACAGGAGAAATTGGACCAAAAAAGTCGTTGTACAATTTGTCCTGAGTACGCCGATACCCCACATGTTGGGGTAAACCATTGATTGGGCACATGGCAGAGCTCGGAAGGGAAGGAGCGCCATTTGACTTTTCAATGCAAGATTTGCTGGAATTGAGATCGGAACCCATGTCGCGATTGGAGAGCAACTGACATGCCTAAACAGTGGAAACCCCCACAAGTGACACCATTTTGGAAAGTAGACCCTTGTTGTGAACTCTATTTTTGGGCTCCCTCTAGTGGTCACAAGCGGTACTGTGTAGTGTTGTCTTTCTGCAGGTTGCAGCATCAGCTGGTTCATTATCCTTGGTTGGTTTCTTATTTAGCTCACCTGGATACTCAGCTCCTTGCCTGCTATCAATCTATTCAGTGCTCTTCAGATTCCTTGTGTCTACCTTGCTCCCAGTCTCTCCAAGACAAGCTAAGTTTTTGTTTGATCATTTTTTGATTACCAGTGTTCATTATGTTTTTAGTCCAGCTCGCTAAACTGTGATTTCCTCGCTTGCTGGTTGCTCTAGGGGACTGAGTTTCTCCCCCCCCACACCGTGAGTTGGTGTGGGGGTTCTTGAAATCTCAGTGTGGATATTTTGTAAGGGTTTTTTACTGACCGCATAGATTCCCTTTTCTATTTTCTGCTATCTAGTATTAGTGGGCCTCATTTGCTGAATCTGCTTTCACCCCTGTGTATGTGCCTTCCTCTTACCTCACCGTTATTATCTGTTGGGGGCTTCTATATCTTTGGGGATTATTTCCCTGGAGGCAAGAGAGGTCTTTCTTTCTCTCTAGGGGTAGTTAGTTCCTCAGGCTGGCTCGAGACGTCTAGGATTTTTAGGCACGTTCACCGGCTACTTCTAGTGTGTTTGGATAGGTTCAGATTTGCGGTCAGTACAGTTTGCCACCTCCCTAGAGCTTGTCCTACGTTTGTTACTTAGCTGAGTAATTTGTGATCCTCAACCACTAAGGATCATAACAGTATAGCAGGCCGAAAAGTGTTTAATGCATCGCAGAAGTGGGATAAAAAGAAGACCTGAGTACAATTTTTTTTTTTTTTTCCTTTCTCCCGCTTTTCCTTTGCTGCAGTCTGTTTAGCTTCTTTCATCCCCTTGAACTCTAGGTGGTTTTGAGCTTAGCTGCAGACATGAATGTTCAGACTCTGACTTCTAGTGTGGATCATCTTACTGCACGGGTGCAAAGTATTCAGGATTTTGTTATTCGTAGCCCTATGTCAGAACCAAAGATACCCATTCCTGAGTTGTTTTCTGGAGATAGATCTAGGTTTCATAATTTTAAGAATAATTATTATTTATTATTATATAAGTTATTTCTATCTCTGAGACCTCATTCCTCTGGTGATTTCGCTCAGCAAGTTAAAATTGTTATCTCCTTGTTGCATGGCGACCCTCAAGATTGGGCTTTCTCTCTGGCGCCAGGAGATCCTGCTTTGCTTAATGTAGATGCATTTTTTCTGGCTCTTGGACTGCTTTATGAGGAGCCTAATCTTGAGAATCAGGCAGAAAAAGCGTTGCTGGCTATCTCTCAAGGTCAGGATGAAGCAGAGGTGTATTGTCAAAAATTTCGGAAATGGTCGGTGCTTACTCAGTGGAATGAGTGTGCCCTGGCTGCAAATTTCAGAGAAGGTCTTTCTGAGGCCGTTAAGAATGTTATGGTGGGGTTTCCCACCCCTACAAGTCTGAGTGATTCTATGGCTTTAGCCATTCAGGTTGATCGGCGTTTGCGGGAGCGCAAATCTGCTCATCCTTTGGCGGTATTTTCTGGACAGAGACCTGAGTCTGTGCAATGTGACCGAACTCTGACCAGAATTGAGCGACAAAGTCATAGACGTCAAAATGGGTTGTGCTTTTACTGTGGTGATTCTACTCATGTTATCTCAGCATGCTCTAAACGCTTTAAAAAAATCGCTAAACCTGTCACCATTGGTACTATACAGCCTAAATGTATTTTGTCTGTTACTTTGATTTGTTCTTTGTCGTCCTACCCGGTTATGGCTTTTGTGGATTCAGGTGCTGCCCTAAATCTGATGGATTTGTCGTTTGCCAGGCGCTGTGGTTTTGTCCTGGAGCCTTTGGAATTTCCTATTCCTCTGAGGGGAATTGATGCTACGCCATTGGCTGAGAATAAGCCTCAGTATCGGACGCAAATGACCATGTGCATGACTCCCGTACATCAGGAGGTGATTCGCTTTCTCGTTCTGCATAATTTGCATGATGTTGTCGTTTTGGGTCTGCCATGGCTGCAAGCTCATAATCCAGTTTTAGATTGGAAAGCTATGTCTGTGTCAAGTTGGGGTTGGCAGGGAATTCATGGCGATACTCCGTTGGTGTCTATTGCTTCTTCCACTCCTTCTGAGGTCCCTGAGTTTTTGTCTGACTACCAGGATGTATTTGATGAGCCCAGGTCCAGTGCCCTGCCCCCTCATAGGGATTGTGACTGTGCTATAAATTTAATTCCTGGTAGTAAATTCCCTAAGGGACGACTTTTTAATTTGTCTATACCAGAACATGCCGCGATGCGGAGTTATATAAAGGAGTCTTTGGAGAAGGGACATAATCGCCCATCCTCTTCCCCTCTTGGTGCAGGATTTTTTTTTGTGGCCAAGAAGGACGGTTCTTTGAGACCTTGTATAGATTATCGTCTTCTGAATAAAATTACAGTCAAATTTCAGTATCCTTTGCCACTATTGTCTGATTTGTTTGCTCGGATTAAGGGTGCCAGTTGGTTCACCAAGATAGATCTCCGTGGTGCGTATAACCTTGTGCGCATTAAGCAGGGAGATGAATGGAAAACAGCATTTAATACGCCCGAAGGCCATTTTGAGTACTTAGTGATGCCTTTTGGACTCTCTAATGCTCCTTCTGTGTTTCAGTCCTTCATGCATGACATCTTCCGAGAATATCTGGTTAAATTTATGATTGTTTATTTGGATGACATTTTGGTCTTTTCTGATGATTGGGAGTCCCATGTGAAGCAGGTCAGGATGGTGTTTCAGGTCCTGCGTGCTAATGCTTTATTTGTGAAGGGCTCAAAATGCCTCTTCGGAGTACAGAAGGTCTCCTTTTTGGGTTTTATTTTTTCTCCTTCTACTGTGGAGATGGACCCAATCAAGGTCCAGGCTATTCATGACTGGACTCAGCCCACGTCTGTTAAGAGTCTTCAGAAGTTCTTGGGTTTTGCTAATTTTTACCATCGTTTCATCGCTAATTTTTCTAGCGTGGTTAAACCTTTGATGGATTTGACCAAGAAGGGTTCTGATGTGACTAATTGGTCTCCTGTGGCCGTGGAGGCCTTTCGGGAGCTGAAGCACTGGTTTTCTTCAGCTCCAGTCTTATATCAGCCAGATGTCTCTCTCCCCTTCCAGGTCGAGGTTGATGCTTCTGAGATTGGAACAGGGGCTGTCTTGTCGCAGAGAAGCTCTGATGGCTCTGTGATGAAGCTATGTGCTTTCTTTTCAAGAAAGTTTTCGCCTGCCGAGCGGAATTATGATGTTGGTAATCGGGAGTTGTTGGCTATGAAGTGGGCATTTGAGGAGTGGCGACATTGGCTCGAAGGAGCTAAACATCGTGTGGTGGTCTTGACTGATCACAAAAATCTGATTTACCTTGAATCTGCCAAGCGCCTGAATCCTAGACAGGCTCGTTGGTCGTTGTTTTTCCCCCGTTTCAACTTTGTGTTCTCATACCTGCCTGGTCCGAAGAACGTGAAAGCTGATGCACTTTCTAGGAGTTTTGTGCCTGACTCTCCGGGAGTTTCTGAGCCGGCTGGTATTCTCAGAGAGGGAGTGATTTTGTCTGCCATTTCCCCAGATTTGCGACGTGTGCTGCAGAAATTTCAGGCGGATAGACCTGACCGTTGTCCACCAGAGAGACTGTTTGTCCCGGATAGATGGACCAGCAGAGTTATTTCCGAGGTTCATTCTTCGGTGTTGGTGGGTCATCCTGGGATTTTTGGTACCAGAGATTTGGTGGCTAGGTCCTTCTGGTGGCCTTCCTTGTCGCGGGATGTGCGTTCCTTTGTGTAGTCTTGTGGGATTTGAGCTCGGGCTAAGCCTTGCTGTTCTCATGCCAGCGGTTTGCTTTTGCCTTTGTCTGTTCCGAAAAGGGCTTGGACACACATTTCCATGGATTTTATTTCGGATCTTCCATTATCTCAGAAAATGTCTGTCATCTGGGTGGTGTTTGATCATTTTTCCAAGATGGTCCATTTGGTGCCCTTGACTAAGTTGCCTTCTTCCTCCGATTTGGTTCCTCTATTTTTTCAGAATGTGGTTCGCTTGCACGGCATTCCTGAAAATATTGTGTCTGATAGAGGATCCCAGTTTGTGTCCAGGTTTTGGCGGACTTTTTGTGCTAAGATGGGCATTGATTTGTCTTTTTCGTCGGCCTTCCATCCTCAGACTAATGGCCAAACCGAGCGAACTAGTCAGATGTTGGAAACTTATTTGAGATGTTTTGTTTCTGCTGATCAGGATGATTGGGTGACTTTTTTGCCTTTGGCCAAGTTTGCCCTTAATAATCGGGCTAGTTCTGCTACTACTTGGTTTCACCTTTTTTCTGCAATTCTGGTTTCCATCCTCGTTTTTCCTCGGGTCAGGTTGAGTCTTCTGACTGTCCTGAGGTGGATTCTGTGGTGGATAGGTTGCAGCAGATTTGGAACCATGTGGTGGACAATTTGAGCTCAGCGCTTTGTCAACCACCGCCGCGGTGTGGGTCCCCGACTTCGTGTTGGGGATTTGGTGTGGCTGTCTTCCTATGAAGGTCTCCTCTCCTAAATTCAAGCCTCGCTTCATCGGTCCTTATAAGATCTTGGAAATCCTTAACCCGGTGTCTTTTCGTTTGGATCTCCCAGCATCGTTTGCCATTCATAATGTGTTCCATAGGTCTTTGTTGCGGAGGTATGTGGTACCTGTGGTTCCTTCTGTTGAGCCTCCTGCTCCGGTGCTGGTCGAGGGCGAATTGGAGTACGTGGTGGAGAAGATTTTGGATTCTCATATCTCTAGACGGAGGCTTCGGTATTTGGTTAAGTGGAAGGGCTATGGTCAGGAGGATAATTCCTGGGTTGTCGCCTCTGATGTTCATGCGGCCGATTTGGTTCGTGCCTTCCACGCGGCTCATCCTGATCGCCCTGGGGGTCTTGATGAGGGTTCGGTGACCCCTCCTCAAGGGGGGGTACTGTTGTGAACTCTATTTTTGGGCTCCCTCTAGTGGTCACAAGCGGTACTGTGTAGTGTTGTCTTTCTGTAGGTTGCAGCATCAGCTGGTTCATTATCCTTGGTTGGTTTCTTATTTAGCTCACCTGGATACTCAGTTCCTTGCCTGCTATCAATGTATTCAGTGCTCTTCAGATTCCTTGTGTCTACCTTGCTCCCAGTCTCTCCAAGACAAGCTAAGTTTTTGTTTGATCATTTTTTGATTACCAGTGTTCATTATGTTTTTAGTCCAGCTCGCTAAAATGTGATTTCCTCGCTTGCTGGTTGCTCTAGGGGACTGAGTTTCTCCCCCCCACACCGTGAGTTGGTGTGGGGGTTCTTGAAATCTCAGTGTGGATATTTTGTAAGGGTTTTTTACTGACCGCATAGATTCCCTTTTCTATTTTCTGCTATCTAGTATTAGTGGGCCTCATTTGCTGAATCTGCTTTCACCCCTGTGTATGTGCCTTCCTCTTACCTCACCGTTATTATCTGTTGGGGGCTTCTATATCTTTGGGGATTATTTCTCTGGAGGCAAGAGAGGTCTTTCTTTCTCTCTAGGGTGTTGTGAACTGTGTTTCTGGGCTCCCTCTGGTGGTCACTAACGGTATTGTGTTAGGCATGTCTTCTTGCAGGCCTGAGCTCCAGCTGTGTCGTTAAGCAGTGGGTGTTCCCTATTTAAGTCTCCTCCGGACTCAGTCTCTTGCCTGGCATCGTTGTATCCAGACCTATATGGTCTCCTCCAGATTCCTTTCAGTCTGTCTCATGCAAGAAAAGCTAAGTCCGTGTTGTATAATTTGGATCATTTGCATTTTTCAGTGTCTTTGTCCAGCTTGCTTAATATTTGATTTTCTGGCTCGCTGGAAGCTCTAGGGGGCTGATTTTCTCCCTCCGCACCATCAGTCGGTGTGGGGGTTCTTGAATGTTCAGCGTGGATGTTTTTGTAGGGTTTTCTGCTGACCGCATAGTCCACTGTCTATTTTCTGTCTATCTAGACTAGTGGGCCTCACTTTGCTGAATCTAGTTCATCTCTACGTTTGTGTTTTCCTCTTGCCTCACCGTTATTATTTGTTGGGGGCTTTCTATATCTTTGGGGTTCAATTTCTCTGGAGGCAAGTGAGGTCTTATTTTCCCTCTAGGGGTAGTCAGTTCTCCGGCTGGCTCGAGACGTCTAGAACCAACGTAGGCACGTTCACCGGCTGCTTCTAGTTGTGTGTGTTAGGATCAGGTATGCGGTTAGCCCAGTTTCCACCTCCCTAGAGCAGTATTTATGTTTTTGCTATCTTGCCGGAATATCAGAGATCCTCTACCACTGGGATCATAACAGTATGCCAGGCCTAAAGAAAATTTTTATTGCATCGCAGAAGCGGGATTAAAAAGAAGTTCTGAGGTTTTTTTTTGTTTTGTTTTTTTTTGTTGCTGCAGTTTGCCTAGCTTCTTCCATCCCCTTTTTCTCTAAGTGGCTGGAACTCTGCTGCAGATATGAATGTCCAGACTCTGACTTCTAGTGTGGATCAGCTTGCTGCTAGGGTGCAAAGCATTCAGGATTTTGTTATCCATAGCCCTATGTCTGAACCAAAAATACCTATTCCTGAGCCGTTTTTTGGAGATAGATCTAAGTTCCTGAATTTTAGGAATAATTGCAAATTGTTTCTGTCTCTGAAACCTCGTTCCTCTGATGATTCCGCTCAGCAAGTTAAGATTGTTATTTCCTTCTTGCGCGGCGACCCTCAAGATTGGGCCTTCTCTCTGGCGCCAGGAGATCCTGCATTGGTGAATGTTGATGCGTTTTTCCTGGCACTTGGTTTGCTTTATGAGGAGCCTAATCTTGAAAATCAGGCTGAAAAGATGTTGCTGGCTATCTCTCAGGGTCAGGACGAAGCTGAGGTATATTGTCAAAAATTTCGGAAATGGTCCGTGCTTACTCAATGGCATGAGTGTGCACTGGCCGCAAATTTCAGAAATGGTCTTTCTGAAGCCATTAAAGATGTGATGGTGGGGTTTCCTATCCCTACAGGTCTGAATGATTCAATGGCTCTGGCCATTCAAATTGATCGACGTTTGCGGGAGCGCAAATCTGTTAATCCTTTGGCGGTGCTGTCTGAACGGTCACCTGATTCTATGCAATGTGACAGAATTTTGACCAGAGCCGAGCGACAAAATCATAGACGTCAAAATGGGTTGTGTTTCTACTGTGGTGATTCAACACATGTTATCTCAGCATGCTCTAAACGCTTAAAAAAAATTGTTAATCCTGTCGCCATTGGTACTTTTCAGCCTAAGTTTATTTTGTCTGTGACTTTAATTTGTTCATTATCTTCTTACTCAGTTATGGCTTTTGTGGATTCTGGTGCTGCTTTAAGTCTGATGGATTTGTCGTTTGCCAAGCACTGCGATTTTGTCCTGGAGCCTTTGGAAAATCCTATTCCTCTTAGAGGAATTGATTCTACGCCATTGGCAGAGAATAAACCTCAGTATTGGACGCAAGTGACCATGTGCATGACTCCTGTACATCAGGAGGTGATTCGTTTTCTGGTACTGCATAAAATGCATGATGTTGTCGTTTTGGGTCTGCCATGGTTACAGGCCCATAATCCAGTTTTAGATTGGAAAGCTATGACTGTGTCTAGTTGGGGGTGTCAGGGGATTCATGGCGATTCTCCATTGGTGTCTATTGCTTCTTCTACTCCTTCTGAGATCCCTGAGTTTTTGTCAGACTTTCAGGATGTATTTAATGAGGCCAGGTCCAGTGCCCTTCCTCCTCATAGGGACTGTGATTGTGCTATAGATTTGATTCCTGGTAATAAGTTTCCTAAGGGACGACTCTTTAATTTATCTGTGCCAGAGCATGCCGCGATGCGGAGTTATATAAAGGAGTCTTTGGAGAAGGGACATATTCGCCCATCCTCTTCTCCTTTTGGTGCAGGATTCTTTTTCGTGGCTAAAAAGGATGGTTCCCTGAGACCCTGTATTGATTATCGCCTTTTGAATAAAATCACGGTCAAATTTCAGTATCCTTTGCCATTGTTAACTGATTTGTTTGCTCGCATTAGGGGGTCTAGTTGGTTCACCAAGATAGATCTTCCTGGTGCGTATAACCTTGTGCGTATAAAACAGGGTGATGAATGGAAAACTGCATTTAATACGCCTGAAGGCCATTTTGAGTACTTGGTGATGCCTTTTGGACTTGCTCTAATGCTCCTTCAGTCTTTCAGTCCTTTATGCATGACATCTTCCGTGAATATCTGGATAAGTTTATGATTGTGTATCTGGATGATATTCTGTTTTTTTCGGATGATTGGGAGTCTCATGTTAAGCAGGTCAGGATGGTCTTTCAGGTCCTACGTGACAATGCTTTATTTGTGAAGGGCTCAAAATGTCTTTTTGGAGTCCAGAAGATTTCTTTTTTGGGTTTCATTTTTTCTCCTTCTACTATTGAGATGGACCCAGTCAAGGTTCAGGCTATTCATGACTGGACGCAGCCTACATCTGTTAAGAGTCTTTAGAAGTTCTTGGGTTTTGCTAATTTTTACCGTCGCTTCATAGCTAATTTTTCTGGCGTTGTTAAGCCTTTGACGGATTTGACCAAGAAGGGTTCTGATGTGACTAATTGATCTTCTGCGGCTGTGGAGGCCTTTCGGGAGCTGAAGCGTCGGTTTTCTTCGGCTCCGGTCTTATGTCAGCCAGATGTCTCACTTCCCTTCCAGGTGGAGGTTGATGCTTCCGAGATTGGAGCGGGGGCTGTTTTGTCGCAGAGAAGCCCCGATGGCTCTGTGATGAAGCCATGTGCTTTCTTTTCTAGAAAGTTTTCGCCTGCCAAGCGGAATTATGATGTCAGTAATCGGGAGCTGTTGGCTATGAAGTGGGTATTTGAGGAGTGGCGACATTGGCTCGAGGGAGCTAAACATCGTGTGGTGGTCTTGACTGACCACAAGAATTTGATTTATCTCTAGTTGGCCAAGCGGCTGAATCCCAGACAGGCTCAATGGTCGTTGTTTTTCTTTCTCTTGTTTTGATTTCATGGTCTCGTACCTGCCGGGTTCGAAGAATGTGAAGGCTGATGCTCTTTCTAGGAGTTTTGTGCCTGACTCTCCTGGAGATTCAGAGCCGGCTGGTATCCTTAGAGAAGGGGTGATTTTGTCTGCCATCTCCCCAGATTTGCGACGTGTGCTGCAAGAGTTTCAGGCGGATAGACCTGACCGCTGTCCACCGGAGAGACTGTTTGTCCCGGATAGATGGACCAACAGAGTCATCTCCGAGGTTCATTCTTCGGTGTTGGTGGGCCATCCTGGAATATTTGGTACCAGAGACTTGGTGGCCAGGTCTTTTTGGTGGCCTTCCTTGTCGCGGGATGTGCGTTCCTTTGTGCAGTCTTGTGGAATTTGTGCTCGGGCGAAGCCTTGCTGTTCTCGTGCCAGTGGTTTGCTGTTACCTTTGCCTGTCCCGAAGAGGCCTTGGACGCACATTTCCATGGATTTTATTTCAGATCTCCCTGTCTCTCAGAGAATGTCTGTCATCTGGGTGGTGTGTGATCATTTTTCTAAGATGGTCCATTTGGTGCCCTTGCCTAAGTTGCCTTCCTCCTCCGAGTTGGTTCCACTGTTTTTTCAAAATGTGGTTCGTTTGCACAGGATTCCTGAGAACATTGTTTCTGACAGAGGATCCCAGTTTGTGTCTAGATTTTGGCGGACCTTTTGTGCTAAGTTGGGCATTGAATTGAATTTTTCGTCGGCCTTCCATCCTCAGACGAGTGGCCAAACCGAGCGAACTAATCAGACCTTGGAGACTTATTTAAGATGTTTTGTTTCTGCTGACCAGGACGACTGGGTTACTTTTTTACCGTTGGCCGAGTTTGCCCTTAATAATCGGGCTAGTTCTGCTACTTTGGTTTTTCCTTTTTTTTGTAATTCGGGGTTTCATCCTCGTTTTTCCTCGGGTCAGGTGGAGCCTTCTGACTGTCCTGGAGTGGATGTTGTGGTGGATAGGTTGCATCAGATTTGGAATCATGTGGTGGACAATTTGAAGTTGTCACAAGAGAAGGCTCAGCTCTTTGCCAACCGCCGTCACTGTGTGGGTCCCCGACTTCGCATTGGGGACTTGGTGTGGTTGTCTTCTCGCTTCGTTCCTATGAAGGTCTCCTCTCCTAAGTTCAAGTCTCGGTTTATCGGTCCTTATAAGATTCTGGAAGTCCTTGGCCCTGTGTCATTCCGTCTGGACCTCCCGGCATCATTTGCTATTCATAATGTGTTCCATCGCTCGTTGTTGCGGAGGTATGTGGTACCTGTGGTTCCTCCGGTTGAGCCTCCTGCCCCGCTGCTGGTTGAGGGAGAATTGGAATACGTGGTGGAGAAGATCTTGGATTCTCGTGTTTCTAGACGGAGGCTCCAGTATTTGGTCAAGTGGAAGGGCCATGGTCAGGAGGATAATTCTTGGGTTGTCGCCTCTGATGTTCATGCGGCCGATTTGGTTCGTGCCTTCCATGTGGCTCACCCTGATCGCCCTGGGGGTTTTCATGAGGGTTCGGTGACCCCTCCTTAAGGGGGGGTACTGTTGTGAACTCTGTTTTTGGGCTCCCTCTTGTGGTCACTGGTGGTATGGTGTGACTTTTGCTTTGGGCTCCCCACGGGGGCTTTGTTTGTTATCCTGCTGGTCTCTGGCTATCAGCTGGTTCGTTATCCTCTGGGAGGTTCCTATATAGCTCTGTTTTACTTCCTCTTGTTGCCGGCTGTCGATGTAATCAGTGCTACTCAGATTCCTTCTGACTACCTTGCTCCCAGTCCATCCAGGACAAAGCTAAGTTTTGTTTGCTCATTTTTTGATCAGCAGTGTTTATCATGTTTTCTTGTCCAGCTTGCTAAAATGTGATTTCCTCACTTGCTGGATGCTCTAGTGGACTGAGTTTCTCCCCACACACCATTAGTTGGTGCGTGGGTTCTTGTAATCTCAGGATGGATATTTTGTAAGGGTTTTTTATTGATCGCATAGACCCCTGCTCTATTTTCTGCTTTCTAGTACTAGTGGGCCTCTTTTGCTGAATCTGATTTCATCCCTACGTATGTGCCTTCTTCTTACTTCACCGTTAATATTTGTTGGGGGCTTCTATATCTTTGGGGATTATTTCTCTGGAGGCAAGCGAGGTCTTTCTTTCTCTTTAGGGGTAGCTAGTTCCTCAGGCTGGCTCGAGACGTCTAGGAATTTTGTAGGCACGTTCACCGGCTACCTCTAGTTGTTTTGGATAGGTTCAGATTTGCGATCAGTCCAGTTACCATCTCCCTAGAGCTTGTCCTTAGTTTATTCACTTGCTGGTCTATTCGTGATCCTCAGCCACTAAGGATCATAACACCCATTCTCTCAAAGCGGTGCAGCGCTTTATGGGGTTCATCAACTATTATCACCAGTTAATTCTTCACTTCTCAACTTTCGTAGCTCCCCTGGTTGCCCTCATCAAAAAGGAGCTAATCCCAAATTGTGGTCGGAGGAGGTCTCCAAGGCCTTCCTCTCTATCAAGTCACACTTCGCTGGCGCTCCTATTTTACATAACCCGGATGTTGATAAACCATTTATCATGGAGGTGGATGCCTCTTCCATCAGTGCTGTAGAAGTCCTCTTCCAAAAGGATGCTCAAGGTCAGAAGCATCCTTGCTTCTTCTTCTCCAAGACCTTCACACTGGAAGAGAGAGGAATTATTCCATCAGGGACAGGGAGTTGCTAGCCATGAAGTTGGCCTTTTCGGAGAGGAGACATCTTCTGGAGAGCGCCCAGTGGCTAAACTCTCGCCAGGCCAGATGGTCCCTGTTCTTCTCCCAGTTCCACTTTACCCTCTATTTTCTCTCCGGGGAGAAGAACACTCGGGCCGATGCTCTTTCCCGCTCCGTTGTGTCATCAGAGGAGGCTTCTTGTCCCTTCAGAGAGCCTGAGAACTGTGGCTCCGGTTTCGCCAGAGTCTGTGCCCTAAGGCAAGACTTTAGTTCCATCTAATTTGCGACCGGAGATTCTCTCTTGGGCTCACTCGTCCGGAGTGGGTGGACATTTTGGGACCAAGAGGACATTAGAGTTCCTGGCGAGGAGGTACTGGTGCCTGCATATGGCCCGTGACGTCGGGGACTATATTCAAGCATGTGTCTCCTGCGCTAAGAATCGGTTTCCTCGGCAATGGCCTGCTGGGCTACTTTACCCCCTGCCAGTGGCAGACAGGCCCTGGAAGATGGTCGGGATGAACTTCATGGTGGGCTTACCCAAGTCTCGTAGCTACACCATTATGTGGGTAGTCACCGACCATTTTTCTAAAATGGTGCACTTGGTGCCGCTTCCACGATTACCTTCTGCATGGGCCATGGAGGCATTGTTCATTAAACATGTTTTCCTCCTACATGGCATGCCAGACAAAATTGTCAGTGACGGGGTCCCCAGCTTCCATCTCGGTTCTGAAGAGAGCTCTGACTTTTACTCAGCATTGAGTTGAATCTCTCTTCTGCGTACCACCCCGAGACGAGTGGGTTGGTAGAGAGGGCCAACCAGACTCTGGTCACATACCTGCAACATTTTGTTTCCACCAAGCAGGATGACTGGGCATCTTTGCTACCATGGGCAAAATTTGCATTGAACAACGCCATAGCCGACTCCACAGGGCAGACCCTAATCCTCCTTAACTACAGCCAGCATCCGCGTGTCCCTGTGCCCATGCCCATG
Organism: Ranitomeya variabilis; assembly: GCF_051348905.1. Lineage (NCBI taxonomy): Eukaryota > Metazoa > Chordata > Amphibia > Anura > Dendrobatidae > Ranitomeya > Ranitomeya variabilis. The sequence goes on from NC_135236.1 coordinate 595,338,966, forward strand.
TCATCCATTGATTTTAGGGTGGCAGACTGGGCGGTGGAGGCACGTGACATTTGGGACCGCACATAGGATGCCATTCGGGCCTCCAAGGAGAGAATGAGGGTTTCTGCTGATGCACATCAGCACCCACCCCGACCTTTGCTCCTGGTGACTTAGTGTGGCTCTCCGCCCATAACATCAGGCTGTGAGTTGAGTCCACAAAGTTCGCGCCTCACTCCATAGGCCCCTTCAAGATCTTGGAAAAAGTCAACGCTGTGGTCTATCGGTTGGCTCTTCCTCCACGGCAAGGTATCACCGAAACCTTTCATGTGCCCCTCCTAAAACCCGTTCACATGTCCCGGTTTTCTGAATCATCTGCTGGAACATCGTGCTTGTCCACAGATGATTGTGAGGTGAATGCTATCATGGGATGTAAGGTGGTACATGGGAAAAAATTCTATCTGGTGGATTGGTGTGGGTCATGGCCCAGAGGACAGGACCTGGGAGCTTGTTGAGCACATCTGGGCTCCACTTCTCATTGCAGCCTTTGAGCGTAGCGAGGCTCAGGGAGGAGGGGGCCCTAGGAGAGGTGGTAATGTTAGGAGTTGAGTTCCCACCGCTGCACAGGGGGAATCTCGAACCATGTCCACTGCGGTCTCCCATTTTCTTCCTGCTGCAGTGGAGCCTGCTCAACAGAGACGTCAGTCCCAGCATCTGCATCAAGCTGATACTGTGCGCTTGGTTACTGCTGCCTTCCCAGGCTCTGCCTTTGTAGCCAGTACTTATCAGGCGTTTCAGGGACTAAGTCCTGCTTTTCCCATACTGAGCATGCCCACAGGACGACCTCCCATTGGAGGTCGGGAGGTCACATGCTCAGGTCCTGTAAACGCTCCTATTGGATTACTAGGAAGGTCCTTGAGTGCTACAGCTATAAAAGGTTTGCATGGCCGCATGGCCATGCACTAGTATAAACCTATTATCAGGTGTGTGGATTTGTGCTTGTTCTGGTGACTGCTCCTTAATCATTCCCATTCCTTGTGTTGTTGAATGTTCGCGAATGTTGGAGCTACCTACGCCTGACAGTGCTATCCTACACCAGAGCACAACCTGTACTGCGTCAAACCAGCAGTGTCTGCCTGCTTGGCACTGCACGCACTCTGTGCTGTAATAAAAACTTATCCTGACAACTGGTCAGTGTACGGTGGGAACTCCCGCTTGATCTCTGCATCTGATTCGGGGCATCTTCAGGTGCTAGCTCAAAAGCCACCGAGGGTCAGAGCGGGATCAATCACCAGCTTAATGGGGGTGAATCTTAGTGACGTCACTAGCGTTTGTCTGCTGCATCCTGTGTTCGGCACAGCATTTCATTTGTTTCACTGTGACTGTTTACTCCGGCGTAGTACCACCATATAGTGCCGCCATTACTTAGCTGCAGGTTCCATCTCTGCATGGAGGACCCCGGGCTGCAAATGCACCTTTACCATCTTTAATCTATTCGGTGTGTTCCGCCAGCCGTAACAGTACCATTTTCTGGCACGTGACATTTTTTGATCGCTTTTTATTCCGCTTTTTCTGAGGCAGAATGACCGAAAACCAGAAATTCATGAATTTTTTTTTTGGGGGGGGGCCTTTATACCATTCCACGTTTGGTAAAATTGATAAAGCAGTTTTATTCTTCGGGTCATTAAGATTACAGCGATACATGATTTATATAATTTTTGTATGTTTTGGCGCTTTTATACAATAAAAACTATTTTATATAAAAAATTATTATTTTTGCATCGCTTTATTCTGAGGACTATGACGTTTTTATTTTTTCACTGATGATGCTGTATATTGGCTTGTTTTTTGCGGGATAAGATGACGTTTTCAGCGGTACCATGGTTATTTATATCCATCTTTTTGAACGCGTGTTATTCCACTTTTTGTTTGGTGATATGAAAATAAAGCGTGTTTTTTTGCCTCTTTTTTTACGGTGTTCACTGAAGGTGTTAATTAGTGGGGCAGTTTTATACGTCGGGTCATTACGGATGCGGCGATACTAAATATGTGTACTTTTATTTTTATTTTTTACATAGATAAAAAATTGTATTTATTGGAACAATATATTTTTTTATTTAGGAATTTTTTGATCGCAGTGTTCCGAGGGTTAATGTGCCGGGAGCGGTCCATGACCACACATGGCACATAGTGCCGGATGTCAGCTGTAATAATCAGCTGACACCTGGCGGCGATCGGCTGCGCTCCCCCCCATGAGCACAGCCTCTCACCTATGACATACTATCCCGTCGCTGGGAATTAAGTCCCAGGTCACCTTGATGGGATAGTATGTCATATGAGATTAAGGGGTTAACCCCTAAATGCTCAAAAGTGAACACATTGTTACCAAGGACAAAACTGATGACTTTTTTTTTTTTTTAATCCTTTTGGAATGTGGGTAATTGGTCATCTGTTGAGGTCTGCTGAGGTCTACTGCCTCCAAACCACGATCATGGGGTATATTGGTGTATAAGGCTTGGACGTCCATTGTTAAGAGAACACAATTGGGCATGCAAGAAAGTGACTGAAGAATTTCAATGAGATGGGAAGAATCTTTGAGGTAGGAATCCAATTTACCAACATATTTCTGGAAAAAAAGATCCACGTAATGTGATAAATAGTGTTTGAGCATTCCGATACTGCAATATCGGGTATCGGCCAATATTCGCGGTATCAGAGTTCCGATACTGAGTTCCAATACTTTTAGTATATCGAATACCGGAATCGGAAGTTCCCATAATGCAATGACCCAGTTTGATTTGATTCAGCCAATGAGGAATCCTAAGAAGTGTGGGCACATCCTGTTGTGCATGTTAAGCATGTAACTAATGGCATGGCTGTGATTGGCTGCTGAAATGATGTCATGATGCACTATAAAAGCCGCAGCCGCCATTATGGGTCACTCTCCTGTGAATTCAGTTAGGGACAGGACGCTGCTTTACTGACTTAGGGACAGTTTGAGATAGCGATTTGCTTCATTGTGCTTTACCCAGGCTACTTTAGCAACCGCTGTGTGAGAAGCTTTTTTTGACTTGCAGCGCTGTTCACGGCTGTCTGCAAGGTCTCTGTATGTGAGTGCAGCTCATGCTGTAGTCTGTTCTGTAGCCACATCTGGTTGTAGTCTGCTCAGCGTGCATTTCTCCTATTAGTGCGGATTCATCCGTATCCAGCTAGATTGCGTGCAAACACTATATAGGAGTAGCTAGAGGAGTTTTTTTGCAGCCTTGCAGCGCTGTTCATGGCTGTCTGCGAGGTCTCTGTGTGTGAGTGCAGCTCACGCTGTAGTCTGTTCTGTAGCCACATCTGGTTGTAGTCCGCTCAGCGTGCGTCACTGCCTCATACTGTTACATTGTCCTTTTTTGCGTTAGTGCTGCTGCACATTTTTCCAGTTTTCTCCTATTAGTGTGGTTCCTTCCGTATCCAGCTAGATTGCGTGCAAACACGATATAGGTGTAGATAGAGGAGCCTTGTGCCCTGCAGGCCCAGCCAGATTAGTATTAGCCTATTTTTTGGAGCCTCATCTTTTGCATTGTAAGTTACCTTCCTGCATTGTAATAGCTACAAAAAGTTTGTGATACTATCGGTTTGACATCTTTGGGCACATCCAGTGTCTTTTTGTTAAAAAAAATAAATAAATAAAGTTCACGAAACACTCCACTTTACAGTTGTGTAGGCCACATTAGCTCATATTAAAGTCTAGTCCACACTTTATAAAATTAGTGTTTCTTATACCTATTAGCAGCTGTTCAGGAATAAGCACACTAAGCCCTTAGTACTTTTCTGCGTATCTTTATCAGTCTACCAAGATGAAAAAGGCAGGGAGTAAGGCACGTGGTTGTGGGCGTGGAGTTTCTGCAGAGAGAGGATGTGGGGATTCTGTGCCTGCTGCAGGTACCAGTGACTCAGCATCCCCCAGTTTTACCAGGGAACAGTCCTTTATGTGCAGCTTTATAGGAGCTCGCTGTACCCCACTGCTGCGGGACGAACAAATTGAAGCCGTTGTTGGATGGATGGCAGCTAACGCATTGTCAGGACTCTGAACATTTTTTACCTTTTGTGCATTACTGCCCTTTTCCAACATGGCGTCTTTGGTCTCATGTGCACTTGTCTTCCTGCTATAAAACTACACCCCAGCCTTCAGTCTGTGCTAGATTATTCTGCTTTGCATCCAGCTCCTGATTACTCTCTGGCCTTGCACCTGCACCTGCTCCTGTGAACCTGTGTTGGAGATTCTGCCACTCTGCTCTGAGTTCCTGCTGCATACACTGGTGTTCAGTGATCCTCCTTCATCTGCTGCTCGTGTTACTTCCATCTGCATTTGCTGGACATGTAAGCTGTTTCTGCTCTGCAAAACCTGAAACTATTAACCAGGCCTCCCTGGTTGAGCTAAGATATGATTTGAACTGCCTAATAGCATATCTGTCTGTGTCTGGACTAAGTCAAGGATCTATTCGTGTCAAGTTTCCTCAAGAATAACTGTGCTTCATAGAATTTCAGTTTGTTTGCATCTACCTCTGAAGTTTCCTATTGACTGCTAAGCTGCGTTTATTATTTGCACCAAGTGTTGTGGACTTGAGTTTCTCTCTGCACCTGTTTGAATCACCGTGTGATAATATAAACTTTACCACTTATAAAACTGTGTCCTGTTGTCTTGTTCCACGCAAAGAGTCTCCTGAGTTATCCCCTATAATTATTACAGGATAATCTAGCCATAAAAAGAAAAGGAGACTGCTGGAACAATGACTGCAGAGAGCAGATTAGAGCAGGCGTTTTCCATAATTAGATCACTGCAGAAAGATGTGGAAGGTCTGCAAAAGAAGTTTGGACGCTTTGAACTTAATCAACAAGTGTTTGGACAGACTTTGCAGGACTTGAACAACCGCATGGCAGCCCAGGAAAACAAACTTGCTGGCATAGAGTCCCAGTATGGACGGGCTTTTCAGGACATAAGCACGCAAATAGCGGCACAAGTGACTTTACCCTCTGGGCAACCGCCACCAGCTAGCCCACCTAAGTTGCCCCCATTCAGATTTAATGGTGATCGCGACAAATTTCGTGGCTTTGTGAATCAATGTATGCTATATTTTGATGTGCATGCTCACCGTTTTCCTACTGATAGATCCAAAGTATTGTGTGTAATAATGCTACTGACCTCACGAGCGCTCGCCTAGACGAATCCGATGATTAAGTCTCGTGACCCACGGTTAAATGACTTGGATGATTTCTTGGCCACTATGGCATTAATGTTTGATGACCCTAATCACCGTGCAACCGCTGAATCTGCTTTGTTGTCTTTACGCCAGGCTAAACGTTCTGTTATTGAGTATGCCACTGAATTCAGGAGATTGGCGTTAGATACCAATTGGGACAGTTATGCACAATTGCCTATTTTTAAAAGGGGTCTGTCTAGTATTATAAAAGATGAACCAGCTCGCTCAGAGTCACCACAGGAACTAGAGACATTTATACAGCATTGTGTGCACATAGACATTCGCCTTACTGAGCGTAGGCAGGAGAAATTTGCTGCACATAACCGTATTTCTAACTTTTCCCTTCCTTCCAAAGAGCCTACAGGTAAAACATCTCGGGAAGTGGAGGAGGTGCCCATGCAAATTGATTCCGTTCAGAGACACAAGATCAATGAGCGCTGGGAGCATCGCCTTCGTGAAAGTCTATGTTTCTACTGCGGCCAGTCTGACCACTTCTTGATCAATTGTCCTAAGTGTCCTAGACGGCCTAACAAGGTGCTAGCAGCAATAGGGGAGTATGACAACTGTGATGATGAATCTGACATCTCTGAATGTAGCCTGCCTTTAAACGCTGTATTCCATTCACTTTCTATGACTTCACCCCCCAAGGAGCTGAAGGAAAAGAACTCTCACTGTTCTCTCCCTATTAAGATCCTGTGTTCAGGAAAGTTGATTTCCAGTTCAGCTATGATTGACTCTGGTGCAGGTGGCAATTTCATGGATATCGCATTTGCCAATGAACATGGTATTAAAATTCAGCAAAGAGCCTTCCCAATTACCATGGAAACAGTGGATGGGTCACCTTTAATCTCTGGGCCTGTGGATCAGAAGACCGTACCCCTTGAAATTTTGTTGGAGCCTAATCATCAGGAGCAACTTTCTTTCTTGCTAATTTCTTCTCCTCATTTTCCTGTGATTTTAGGCATTCCTTGGTTGCATTCTCAGAACCCAATTATCAACTGCGAGACAAAGGAGATTATCTTTCCAACAAGGAACAACTCAGCGTTAACAGAAGCTGTCCCTGAGTCCACGGCTATGGAACCACATGTACAGGTATCTTCTTTACCTCCAGCATATAAAGAGTTCTCTGACCTCTGCGACAAGAAGAATGCAGATCAACTTCCTCCACACAGGCATTATGACTGTTCCATTGAGTTGATTCCTGGGGCAGATATTCCTTTTGATCACGTATACCCTTTGGCGGCACCTGAGCTTCAAGCCTTAAAGGAGTATATTGATGAACATCTGGCCAAAGATTTCATACGTCCTTTTTCCTCACCAGCAGGGGCACCCATTTTTTTGTAAAGAAGAAGGATGGGACCCTGAGACCCTGTGTTGACTATCGGGAACTCAATAAGATAACCGTACGAAACCATTACCCTTTGCCTCTGATTCCCGAATTACTGGAAAGAGTCCGCCATGCTAAGGTGTTCTCTAAGCTGGATCTTCGTGGGGCTTATAATTTGGTGCGTATTCGTCCAGGGGATGAGTGGAAGACAGCATTCAGATGCCGGTATGGATACTTTGAATCTCTTGTGATGCCCTTCGGGCTTTGTAACGCCCCTGCAGCATTTCAACACCTTGTTAATGACATCTTCAGAGATTTGTTGGACCAGTTTGTGGTGATCTACTTGGACGATATACTATTCTTTTCTGACTCTCTACAGGAACATGAAGAACATGTCAAAACTGTTTTAAGACATCTGAAAGAGAACCAACTGTATATCAAGCTGGAGAAATGCGAGTTCCATCGTTCTGAGATACAGTTCTTGAGTTATATCATCTCTCCCCAGGGGCTGAACATGGAATCTGGTAAGATTCAGGCTATCCTTGACTGGCCGGTACCCAAGAACGTTAAGGAGGTCCAATATTTTATTGGTTTTGCAAATTTCTACAGACTCTTCATTCGAAATTTTTCTGATATTGTCCGTCCCATTACTTCCTTGACAAAGAAGGAAAAGCCCTTTAAGTGGTCATCACAGGCTCAAGAAGCTTTTGATCGGCTGAAGATCTATTTCACATCAGCACCGCTGTTGATACACCCAGATCCAACACATCCTTTCATTGTGGAGGTGGACGCTTCTGATAATGCTTTGGGGGCTATTCTCTCCCAAAGAACTGGAGAGAAGGGTCTGCTACATCCTTGTGCTTTCTTTTCCTGTAGACTAACCTCAGCAGAGAAGAATTACGATGTGGGAGACCAGGAATTGCTGGCTATTATTGCGGCTTTCAAAGAATGGAGGCATCATCTGCAAGGAGCTGCACAACAGATCATAGTGCTAACTGACCATCACAATCTAGAGTTCCTTAGATCCGCTAGATGTCTTTCTCCTCGTCAGACTCATTGGAACTTATTCTTAAATCAGTTTAACTTTGTTATCTCGTACCATCCAGGTTCTCGTAATGGGAAGGCTGATGCTTTATCCCGAATCCATGCTGCGGATCCCGTACCTGGAGCCCTGTCCAAGACCATTCTATCTGATGCCAATTTCATCGGAGTAATCCACGATCAGGACTTGTGGAAGGAGTGCAGGGAGGCCTATGAAGGTGATGTATTTCTGGCCAACCCACCTGTGGATATTAATCTTATCTTTAAGGGAGGCATGTGGTTCAGACATCGACATATCTACGTCCCGAAGGTCATCCGCCTGAAGATCCTCAAGTTGGTACATGACTCCTAGTTGGCTGGTCACAGGGGGGTACAGAAGACACAAAAGTTCCTGAGCCATTTCTTCTGGTGGCCAACTTGCCTGAAGGATACCAAGGACTATCTTCTCTCTTGCGAGTTATGTGCCCGTTACAAGACTCCTCATGTGGCACCTACGGGTCTTCTACAACCATTACCTGTTCCATCCCGCCCTTGGGGGTCTATATCAATGGACTTTATTGTGGAGCTGCCTACATAGAGGGCATGAATACAATCATGGTGGTAGTTGATCGCCTGACTAAGGCTGCTCATTTTTTTCCATGCACCGGCCTCCCCTCTGCTAAAGATACAGTGAACTTGGTTATGCAGAATGTCTTTCGGTTGCATGGGGTGCCAGATGAGATCATCTCTGACCGTGGAGTACAGTTCACTTCAAGATTCTGGAAGGGGTTTTGCTCTGCACTCAATATTAATGTTTGTCTCTCTTCTGCTTACCATCCCCAGACAAATGGTCAGACTGAGCGTACCAACCAGGCGCTGGAACAATATGTAAGATGCTATGTCAGCCATCTCCAGGATGATTGGTTGGAGTTGTTGCCGTTAGCCGAATTTTCATATAATAATTCTCAGAGCGCCTCCACTAAATTTACACCTTTCTTTGCCAATCTGGGTTATCATCCGTGCATTTTACCTAGGTCTCCAATTAATTCTCCGGTTCCAGCAGTGGAGGAAAGGCTGACTGCGATGAGACAAAATCTGGAGGTTCTGAAGGAATCCCTGACCACGGCTCAAGAACGTTATAAGAGATCGACTGATAGATTCCGTAAACCTGCACCTATGTTCAAGGTAGGAGATTCCGTGTGGTTAGCAACTAAGAATCTGAAGTTAAATGTTCCTTCACAAAAGCTTGGACAGAAATTCATTGGCCCTTTCAAGACCAATGGTATTGTGAGCTCTGTGGCCTGCCGGCTGAAGCTACCTAGGACAATGAAGGTACACCGAGTTTTTCATGTATCTTTACTAAAGCCTGTATCTCCTAATACCTTCTAGGGATGTGTTGTGCCACCTCCGCAGCCTGTGGTGATTGATGGGCATGAACAATTTGTGGTGGAGGAAATTATTGATTCCAGGATTCGCAGGAATCGGCTCCAATATCTGATAAGATGGCAGGGATATCCCCCTGAGGAAGACTCTTGGGAACCTGTGGAAAACATCAATGCCCAACAGAAGATTTCTCGTTTTCATCAGAGATTCCCTGAGAAACCAGGTCCAGGATCGTCCTGAGGCCGCTTCTAAGGAGGGAGTAATGTCAGGCATCTGAACATTTTTTACCTTTTGTGCATTACTGCCCTTTTCCAACATGGCGTCTTTGGTCTCATGTGCACTTGTCTTCCTGCTATAAAACTCCACCCCAGCCTTCACTCTGTGCTAGATTATTCTGCTTTGCATCCAGCTCCTGATTAGTCTCTAGCCTTGCACCTGCACTGCTCCTATGACCCTGTGATGGAGATCCTGCCACTCTGCTCTGAGTTCCTGCTGCATACACCGGTGTTCAGTGATCCTCCTTCATCTGCTGCTCGTGTTACTTCCATCTGCATTTGCTGGACATGTAAGCTGTTTCTGCTCTGCAAAACTTGAGACTATTAACCAGGCCTCCCTGGTTGAGCTAAGATATAATTTGAACTGCCTAATAGCATATCTATCTGTGTCTGGACTAAATCAAGGATCTATTCATGTCAAGTTTCCTCAAGAGTAACTGTGCTTCATAGTTTTTCGGTTTGTTTGCATCTACCTCTGAAGTTTCCTATTGACTGCCAAGCTGCGTTTATTATTTGCACCAAGTGTTGTGGACTTGAGTTTCTCTCTGCACCTGCTTGAATCACCGTGTGATAATATAAACTTTACCACTTATAAAACTGTGTCCTGTTGTCTTGTTCCACACAAAGAGTCTCCTGAGTTATCCCCTATAATTATTACACGCATCGACTTCAATTAGTGCCACATCCTCTCAGGTCCAGAGCACTGAAGAGCACCCATCTGTCTCTTCACCACCTGCGAAATTGCCCAGGCAGTCAGAGAGCCCTGGACAGGAGCCATCTCTACTTCTGTTCTCTGAATCTCTTGGCTTGGAAAGAGGGGGCCAGCCAAGCAGCATTCGAGAACTTGAAGAGGCAGTATGCAGTGATGCGCAACTGTTTTGTCTCTCTGAATCTGAAGAGGCGGGTGGGCCAGTGCCTACGGTCAGCACACCTCAGTACGCTTCTGATGATGAGACTCAGGTGCCAGTTTCTGGTGTGTACTGTGCTGACGAGACTACCCAGAATTAGCAGTCATTTGAAGAGGGTATTGTAGGTGATAAGGTCCTTGACCCATCATGGCGTGAGGTACAGGAAGGTGGTGGGAGCAGCTCTGAGGAAGAGATTCCCCGAACGGCCCAAAAAGGAGGGAGATGGAGGGGGCAGACTGGGTTGCCTGTTGCCTTCACTTCGGCACCCATTAGGAGCATGCCTCTTCCAAAACCCAAAACGGGCGCTCCCAAGACTTGCAGTGCCTGGTCCTTTTTTGACATAGTTGCAGATGACATTTGCTTTGTCAAATGCAAGCTGTGTAATCAGAAAGTCAAAGGAGGGAAAAGTGTCAGCAACCTCAATACCACAAATATGTTTAAACATGTGCGGACTAGTGTTGAGCATTCCGATACCGCAAGTATCGGGTATCGGCCGATATTTGCGGTATCGGAATTCCGATACCGAGATCCGATGCTTGCCACATATCGGATACCGTAATCGGAAGTTCTCAATTCAAAATGCACGAATTCAGCCAATGAGGACAGACTACAAGTGTGGGCACATCCTGTTCAGCATGGTGGGCATGAAACTACTGGCAAGGCTGTGATTGGCTGCTGAAATGATGTCATGCTGCAGTTTAAAAGTCGCTGGCGCCATTTTGCGCTCACTCTGCTGTGAATTCAGTTAGTGACAGGATGCTGTGTTCTGACTGAGGGCCAGTTGAGATAGCGATTTGCTTCTTTGTGCTTTTCCCAGGCTAATTTATCAACCGCTGTGTGTTCACTTTGCTTTTGCCTTGCAGCGCTGTTTTCACAGCGATCTGCAATGTATCTGTGTGTGTGTGTGTGTGAGTGCAGCCCACTCTGTAGTCTGTGTGCAGCCATAGCTGGTTGTATTCAGGTCAGGGTGGTTCACTGCCTCATACTGTTCTATCCATTCCATTGTCCTTTTTTGCAAGTAGTGCAGGCTGCTGCACATTTTTTTCAAATAATTCCTATTAGTGACTTTCCACCCGTATCCAGCTAAATTGTGGAAAAACACTACATAGGATAAAGTAGAGGAGGTTTTTGGGGCCTTGCAGCGCCGTTTACGGCTGTCTGCACGGTCTCCGTGTGAGTGTAGCTCGCCCTGTAGTCTGTGTGCAGCCACAGCCGGTTGTATCCAGCTCAGGGTGGTTCACTGACTCATACAGTTCTATCCATTCCATTGTCCTTTTTTGCAAGTAGTGCAGGCTGCTGCACATTTTTTTCAAATAATTCCTATTAGTGACTTTCCACCCGTATCCAGCTAAATTGTGGAAAAACACTACATAGGATAACGTAGAGGAGGTTTTTGGGGCCTTGCAGCGCCGTTTACGGCTGTCTGCACGGTCTCCGTGTGAGTGCAGCTCTCCCTGTTGTCAGTTCATCCCCCAAAAAATAAATAAAGAATAAAGTTCACCAAACACACCACTTTACAGTTGTGTAGGCCACATTAGCTCATATTAATGTCTAGTCCACACTTTAGAAAATTAGTGTTTCTTATACCTGTTAGGAGCTGTTCAGGAATAAGCACACTAAGCCGTTAGTACTTTTCTGCTTATCTTTATCAGTCAACCAAGATGAAGAAGGCAGGGAGTAAGGCACGTGGGCGTGGGCGTGGAGCAGGGAGAGGAGGGGGGATTCTGTGCCTGCTGCGGGCACCGGTGACTCATCATCACCCAGTTTCAGCAGGGAACAGTCCTTCATGCGCAGCTTTGTCGGAGAGCGCTGTACACCGCTGCTGCGTGAAGACCAAATTGAAGCCGTTGTCGGATGGATGGCAGCTAACGCATCGACTTCAATTAGTGCCACATCCTCTCAGACACAGAGCACTGGAGAGCACCCATCTGTCTCTTCGCCACCTGCCAAATTGCCCAGGCAGACAGAGAGCCCAGGACAGGAGCCGTCTCTACTTCTGTTCTCTGAATCTCTTGGCTTGGAAACAGGGGGCCAGCCAAGCAGCATTGGAGAAATGGAAGAAGAGGCAGTGTGCAGTGATGCCCAACAGCTTTTTCTCTCTGAGTCTGAAGAGGCGGGTGGGCCAGTGCCTCCGGTCACCACACCGCAGAACTCATCCGCTGATGACACTCAGGTGCCACTTTCTGGTGCATGGTCTGCTGCTGAGACTACCCAGGAGGAACAGTTGGTGGCAGAGGGTATTGTAGATGATGAGGTCCTTGACCCATCGTGGCGTGAGGGACAGGAAGGTGGTGGGAGCAGCTCTGAGGAAGAGATTCCCCGAATGGGCCAAATTGGGAGAGGGTGGGGGAAGACTGCGGATCCTGTAGCCTCCACTTTGGCACACGTTAGGAGCGTGTCTCTTCCAAAAGCCAAAAAGGGCGCTCCCAAGACTTGCAGTGCCTGGTCCTTTTTTGACACAGTTGCAGATGACATTTGCTATGTCAAATGCAAGGTGTGTCATCACAAAGTCAAAAGAGGGAGAAATGTCAGCAACCTCAATACCTCCAACATGTGGAAACATGTGCGGACCAGGCACGCGGCGGAGTTACAGAAACACACTGAAGAGCTAGGCCAACCAACAGCGGCAGCTACCACCCCTTCAGCTCGTGTTGCCTCTTCCTCCAGCTCACACACAGCTGGTTCGGCTTCCTCCCAGGATCGCCATGGAAGAACCTCTGGCACTGTTGTCCAGAGACCCACTGTAATTCCACCCGCAGCACCACGTTCCCAGTCATCCTCACACTCCCAGGCCAGTCTACAGCCATCGGTAGTACAGGCATGGGAGAAAAGGCGGCCTTTCTCGGCAAACCACCCATGAGCACAGGCTCTGACTGCAGGCATTGCCAAACTTCTGTCACTGGAAATGCTGTCATTCAGGCTGGTGGAGACTGACAGCTTCCGTGACTTGATGTCATTGGCAGTCTCACAGTACAATGTGCCCAGCTGCTTTTATTTTAGCAGGCAAGCCGTCCCTGCCCTGCACAAGCATGTGGAGGGACACATAAAACACGCGCTACTGAACGCCGTCAGTAGCAAGGTCCACCTCACCACCGATGCGTGGACCAGTCAACATGGACAGGGGCGATACCTTTCCCTCACTGCCCATTGGGTTAATGTTGTTGAGACGGGTACAGATCGTGCGAGTGGCACAGGACGTGTGCTGCCCACTCCAAGGATTGCAGGAATCCAGTCTGTACGCATTGACTCCTCCTCTTACACAAGTTCCTCAGAATCGTCGCTGCAGGAGCCGTCACAGTCCACCTCCACATGGACCCGTGAACGTTTACCTGTTACGACCGACATGAGCACAGCCGTGGCCAAACGTCAACAGGCCGTCTTGAAATTAATTTCTTTGGGGAATCGAAGCCACACAGCGCAGGAGCTCTGGAATGCCATCAAGCAGGAGAGCGATGTGTGGTTTGTGCCAGCGAACAGTGGTGGTGGTGGCAGCTCTGGGCCTCGGCAACCTCACTCACATCCCATGTCTGGCACATGTGCTCAACTTGGTCGTGCAGAGTTTTTTGAGGGACTATCCGGATCTTGATGCACTGCTGCACAAGGTCCGCCTAAAGTGTGCTCACTTGCGGCGTTCCAGCACGGCAAAATCGCGCATTGCGGCTCTGCAGCGCCGATTCTGCCTTCCGGAACATCGCATCATATGTGACCTACCTACCAGGTGGAATTCCATGTTACATATGTTGGAGCGGTTGTGTGAGCAGCAGCAAGCAGTAACGGAGTACCAGCTGCATCAGGCGCAAAGAAGTTGCACTCTGCGCCGTTCAGACTTCACAACCACAGAGTGGGCCACTATGAAAGACGTCTGCCAGGTTTTGCTTTGATTATTCCACGCGGATGGCGAGTGCAGATGATGCACTAGTCAGCATGACTGTCCCCCTTATCTGCCTGCTTGAAAAATCACTGCAAGCGCTAAGGGATGATGTTGTGGAAGAGGTGGAGGATGAGGATTCACCATTTCCATCATCTTCTGGACAGTCAGCGCCACGTGGTTCCTCACAAACGCGTAGGCAGGGGACACTTTGTGAGGAGGATGAGGAGGAGTCAATGGAGGAGGAAGACATCCGTCCAGACGAGGGAGTTACATAATTGTCCAGTAGTCAGTGTGTACAGCGAGGGTGGGGTGATGACGAGCGGGCAGAGATCACGCCTCAAGCAGGGGACAGCGTTTCTTGGCCAGTTGGCAGTCTGCAGCACATGGTTGATTACATGCTGCAGTGCCTGAGAAACGACCGCCGCATCGCCCACATTCTCAACATGACTGATTATTGGATGTTCACCCTCCTCGATCCTCGCTACCGGGACAACGTACAAAGCCTCATCACACCGTTGAACTGGGAGCGTAAAATGCGGGAGTACCAAGACACACTGGTGAATTCCATCATCTTCTCCAGTCCAACTGAGAGAAGTGCTGCTAGTGCTTTACAAAGCAGCTCAGTGCGTCCAGGCAGTGGAGGAGGCTCTGCACAAAGAGGGAGCAGAAGCAGTGCCTCTGCCCAAGGCAAGACCAGTATGGCTCAACTGTGGCACAGTTTTCTGTGCCCGCCACAAATGTCTACACCATCACAGACGGCTCCAGTCAGCTGGAGGCAACAGTTCCGTCAGATGGTGACAGACTACATGTCTTGCCCTCTTGCTGTACTCCCAGACGGCTCTTCCCCTTTCAAGTTTTGGGCCTCTAAGCTGAACACATGGCCAGAGCTAAGCCAGTATGCATTGGAGGTGCTGGCTTGCCCTGCAGCTAGTGTATTATCGGAACGCGTCTTTAGTGCTGCAGGTGGTGTACTAACTGACCGTCGCATGCGACTATCCTCCGATAACGTTGACCGGCTTACTTTCCTGAAAATGAACCAGGCCTGGATCTTTCAGGAATTTGCCACTCCTCTTCCTGACTAAATAATTGGGTGACTGTCTACAGTATCCAGGTCTCCTGTTGTGTTCATCTTTCTACCACCTGAACTGTAATTCCTGGGCTCCAACACCGCCAGTTGAGGCTCAGATGTGCCGTCTGCACAGTCAAAACATACGACCCAGTGTTATTGGGTGTCAGTAACGTCAGTCCTGCGACCGCCACACTGACACAACAACTGAAATGTAAGGGAACCTGTCCCCCCCCCCAGGCATTTGTTACTGAAATAGCCACTATTTTTGTTTAGCTCCTTGCACACGCAGAACTTAACACTTTTAAAGTGTGTCCACTGATACCGTAAAACCATCCCAGAGGTGGGACTTTCCTTTGTAATGTGAAGTAGCACACCCGTCATTCCTACCCCCTTGGCGACGTGCGCCGCCTCCTCCGCGTTGTTTAATTCTGTCCCGGAGCCAGCGCTGTTATGTTATCCCTTGGCCAGGCACACTTTGCGGTGCCCGTCTTCTGACATCATTTGGTGTCAGGCTGGCTGCGCCTGTGCGGCCGCGCTGGCCGAGATCCCGCCTCGCAGTGTCTTCTGATTTAATCACACTGCGGGCCTGGGATATATGGGCATGCGCAGTGCATATCTTCACCTCCGCCTCTCACTCATCTCCCTCCACCTTCTTCAGACTGTGCGCCATCAGCTGATCCCTAATAGCATGCCACGGCCGTGACACCGCACAGTCTGAAGAAGCCGGAGGGAGGGGAGTGAGAGGCGAGGATATGCACTGCGCATGGCCATGGATCCCAGGCCCGCGGTGGGATTACATTAGACGACACTGCGAAGCGGGATCTCAGCCAGCGCGGCCGCACAGGCGCAGCCAGCCTGACACAAAATGATGTCAGAAGACGGGCACCGCAAAACATAACAGCACAGGCTCCGGGACGGAATCAAGCAACACTGAGGAGGCGGCGCATGGCACCAAGGGGGTAGGAATGACGGCTGGGCTGCGTCACATTACAAAGGAAAGTCCCACCTCCGGGATGGTTTTACGGTATCAGTGGACACACTTTAAGTGTTTAGTTCTGTGTTTGCAAGAAGCATAATGAAAAGAGCCACCTTTTCCTTTGGCATTCTTTGTGATGCAAAAGCTGGCTCTTTCAGCTACAAACGCCTTTTGGGGTGGGGTTTAAAGGTTCCCTTTCGACTTGCTCCAATCAGGCTTCGGCCTAAACGGTGTTCCTCTGCACCTCCTGCTGTCCTTGGGCTCCAACACCGCTAGTTGGAGCCTAGAAGTGCTGTACACACAGTCAACAGTCGCTCCTCTGTTATTGGGGTTCACTAACGTCAGCTGCTCCCCTGCTGTGTGTGCTGCAATACCTCCTATCTGCTCCTCCTGCTGTCCCTGGGCTCTAACACTGCTAGTTGATGCCTGGAAGTGCTGTCCGCACAGTCAACAGTCGCTCCTCTGTTATTGGGGTTCAGTAACGTCAGCTGCTCCCCTGCTATGTGTGCTGCAATACCTCCTATCTGCTCCTCCTGCTGTTTCTGGGCTCTAACACCGCTAGTTGGTGCCTGGAAGTGCTGTCCGCACAGTCAACAGTCGCTCCTCTGTTATTGGGGTTCAGTAATGTCAGCTGCTCCCCTGCTGTGTGTGCTGCAATACCTCCTATCTGCTCCTCCTGCTGTCCCTGGGCTCTTACACCGCTAGTTGGTGCCTGGAAGTGCTGTCCGCACAGTCAACAGTCGCTCCTCTGTTATTGGGGTTCAGTAACGTCAGCTGCTCCCCTGCTGTGTGTGCTGCAATACCTCCTATCTGCTCCTCCTGCGGTTCCTGGTCTCTAACACCGCTAGTTGGTGCCTGGAAGTGCTGTCCGCACAGTCAACAGTCGCTCCTCTGTTATTGGGGTTCAGTAACGTCAGCTGCTCCCCTGCTGTGTGTGCTGCAATACCTCCTATCTGCTCCTCCTGCTGTCCCTGGGCTCTAACACCGCTAGTTGGTGCCTGGAAGTGCTGTCCGCACAGTCAACAGTCGCTCCTCTGTTATTGGGGTTCAGTAACGCCAGCTGCTCCCCTGCTGTGTATCTGGCAACGTGTCATGCGACCGCCATGCTGGCACAACTAACAGACATTTACATGCCTCCAGTGCAGGCTTCGGCTTACACTCTGCTCCTCCGGCTGTCCCTGGGCTCCAAAACTGCTGGTTGCTGCCCGGAAGTGCTGTTTGCACAGAGCCAAACACCTCGCCAATGTGTTAGTGGGGTCCAGTAACGTCAGCTGCTCCCCTGCTGTGTATCCGGCAACGTGTCATGCGACCGCCACGCTGGCACAACTCAAATTTAAGAGAACCTGCCCACCCCCACCCCCCCAGGCGTTTGTTACTGAAAGAGCCACCTTGTGCAGCAGTAATGCTGCAGAAGGAAAAGGTGGCTCTTTTAATTATGCTCCTTTCAAAGGCTGAACTACACACTTATGAAATGTGTCTCCTCACACTGTTTAACCATCCCGGAGGTGGGACTTTCCTTTGTAATGTGACGCAGCCCAGCCATCATTCCTACCCCCTTGGCGCCGTGCGACGCCTCCTCAGCGTTGTTTGATTCTGTCCCGGAGCCTGCGCTGTTATGTTATCCCTTGGCCAGGCACACTTAGCGCTGCCCGTCTTCTGACATAATTTGGTGTCAGGCTGGCTGCGCCTGTGCAGCCGCGCTGGCCGAGATCCCGCCTCGCAGTGTCTTCTGATTTAATCACACTGCGGGCCTGGGATCCATGGGCATGCGCAGTGCATATCTTCACCTCTGCCTCTCACTCATCTCCCTCCACCTTATTCAGACTGTGCGCCGTCAGCTGATCCCTAATCATGCCACGGCCGTGACACCGCTCAGTCTGAAGAAGTCGGAGGGAGGGGAGTGAGAGGCGAGGATATGCACTGCGCATGGCCACGGATCCCAGGCCCACGGTGGGATTACATTAGACGACACTGCGAGGCGGGATCTCGGACAGCGCAGCCGCACAGGCGCAGCCAGCCTGACACCAAATGATGTCAGAAGGTGGGCAGTGCTAAATGTGCCTGGCCAAGGGATAACATAAAAGCGCAGGCTCCGGGACAGAATCAAACAACGCTGAGGAGGCGGCGCACGGCGCCAAGGGGGTAGGAATGACGGCTGGGCTGCGTCATATTACAAAGGAAAGTCCCACCTCCGGGACGGTTTAACGGTGTGAAGGGACACATTTCATAAGTGTGTAGTTCAGCCTTTGAAAGGAGCATAATTAAAAGAGCCACCTTTTCCTTTTGCATCATTAGTGCTGTACAAGATGGCTCTTTCAGCAACAAACACCTGGGGTGGGGGTTAAAGGTTCCCTTTCAACTTTCTCCAGGTCAGGCTTCAGCCTACATTCTGCTCCTCTTGCTGACCCCGGGCTCTAAAACCGCCAGTTGGCGCCTGGAAGTGCTGGCTGCACAGAGCCAAACACCTCACCAATGTGTCATTGGGGTTCAGCAACGCCAGCTGTTCCCCTGCTGTGTAGCCGGCATCGTGTCCTGCAAACGCCACGCAGGCACAACAGACCTAAAACTGCCTCCAGTGCAGGCTTCGGCCTACACTCTGCTCCCTCTGCTCCTCCTGCTGACCTTGGGCTCTAACACCGCCAGTTGGCGCCCAGAAGTGCTAGCTGCACAGAGAAAAACACCCGCCAAGGTGTCAGTGGGGTTCAGCAACGCCAGCTGTTCCCCTGCTGTGTAGCCGGCAACGTGTCCTGCTAACGCCACGCAGACACAAAGCTTCCGCCAGTGCAGGCTTCGGCCTACACTCTGCTCCCTCTCCTCCTGCTGACCCTGGGCTCTAACAGCGCCAGTTGGCGCCCGGAAGTGCTGGCTGCACAGAGAAAAACACCAGCCAATGTGTCAGTGGGGTTCAGTAACGCCAGCTGTTCCCCTGCTGTGTAGCCGGCATCGTGTCCTGCAAACGCCACGCAGACACAACAGACCTAAAACTGCCTCCATTGCAGGCTTCGGCCTACACCCTGCTCCCTCTCCTCCTGCTGTCCCTGGGCTCTAACACCGCCAGTTGGTGCCTGGAAGTGCTGGATGCACAGTTAACAATTGCTGCCGTGTTATTGGGGTTTAGTAACGTCAGCTGCTCCCCTGCTGTGTGTGCTGCAATACCTCCTATCTGCTCCTCCTGCTGTCCCTGGGCTCTAACACCCCTAGTTGGTGCCTGAAAGTGCTAGCTGCACAGAGCAAAACACCCGCCACTCTGTCAGTGGGGTTCAGCACCGCTAGCTGTTCCCCTGCTGTGTAGCTGGCAACGTGTCCTGCAAAAGCCACGCAGACACAAAGCTGCCGCCAGTGCAGGCTTCGGCCTACACTCTCCTCACTCTCCACCTGCTGACCCTGGGCTCTAACACTGCCAGTTGGCGCCCGGAAGTGCTAGCTGCACAGAGAAAAACACCAGCCAATGTGTCAGTGGGGTTCAGCACCGCCAGCTGTTCACCTGCTGTGTAGCTGGCAACGTGTCCTGCAAAAGCCACACGGACACAAAGCTGCCGCCAGTGCAGGCTTCGGCCTACACTCTCCTCACTCTCCACCTGCTGACCCTGGGCTCTAACACTGCCAGTTGGCGCTCAGAAGTGCTAGCTGCACAGAGAAAAACACCAGCCAATGTGTCAGTGGGGTTCAGCACTCCCAGATGTTCCCCTGCTGTGTAGCTGGCAACGTGTCCTGCAACAGCCACGCAGACACAAGAACTGAAATTGAAGGGAACCTGTTCCCCCCCCAGGCGTTGGCATCTATAACAGCCACCTTGTACAGCAGTAATGCTGCATTTGTACAAGGTGGCTCATTAAGTTACTCTCCTTGCACACGCCGAACGCAACACGTCTAAAATGTGTCTCCTGAGACCATTAAACCGTCCCTGCGGTGTGACTTTCCTTTGTAATGACACGCTGCACCCCCCTTGGTAGCGCTGCCCGTCTTCTGACATCATTGTTTGGCTGGCTGCGCCTCTGCGGCCGCCCTGCCCGACACAACGCCCCTCGGTGTCTTATTTATTTTGACTGCGAGGGTGTGATTGACGGGCATGAGCAGTGCATATCTTCGCCTGTCACTCATCTCCTTCCGCCTTCTTCAGACTGTACGGCTTCATGGCCGTGGCATGCGATAAGGGATCAGCTGACGCCGCACAGTCTGTAGCAGGTGTAAGGACACGAGTGAGAGGCGAACATATTGACTGCGCAAGGCCATGAATCCCAGCCCCGCAGTGTGAATTACTTTAAATAGGGTTGAGCGAAACGGGTCGATCATTTTCAAAAGTCGCCGACTTTTGGCTAAGTCGGCGTCTCATGAAACCCGATCCGACCCCTGTGCTTGTCGGCCATGCGGTACGCGACTTTCGCGCCAAAGTCGCGTTTCAATGACGCGAAAAGCGCCATTTCTCAGCCAATGAAGGTGAACGCAGAGTGTGGGCAGCGTGATGACATAGATCCTGGTCCCCACCATCTTAGAGAAGGGCATTGCAGTGATTGGCTTGCTGTCTGCGGCGTCACAGGGGCTATAAAGGGGCGTTCCCGCCGACCGCCATCTTACTGCTGCTGATCTGAGCTTAGGGAGAGGTTGCTGCCGCTTCGTCAGAAGCAGGGAGAGCGTTAGGCAGGGTCCACTAACCACCAAACCGCTTGTGCTGTAGCGATTTCCACTGTCCAACACCATCTTCGGTGTGCAGGAACAGTGGAAGCTATTTTTTTTTTTTTTCCTCAGCGCTGTAGCTCATTGGGCTGCCCTAGAAGGCTCCGTGATAGCTGTATTGCTGTGTGTACGCCACTGTGGAAACCAACTGCTTTTTTCAAAGCACATATCCTCTTGTTCCTTTCTGCACAGCTATCTTTTTTGTTTGTCCACACTTTTTATTTAATTTGTGCATCAGTCCACTCCTATTGCTGCCTGCCATACCTGGCTTAGATTACTGCAGGGAGATAGTAATTGTAGGACAGTCCCTGTTTTTTTTTTTTTTTTTTGTGGGAGATTAAGATTGGCATTTCTGCTACAGTGCCATCCCTGTGTGTGCCATCTCTCACTGAGTGGGCCATAGAAAGCCTATTTATTTTTTCCGTGATTTGTGTTCTAAATTCTACCTCAACACAAAAACACTACATCAATCAGTGGTAGAAAAATATTGGCCTCAGTCAGGGCTTGTGTGCCACTGCTGTGTGTGCTATCTCTTATTCAGTGGGCTATAGAAAGCCTATTTATTTATTTATTTTTTTTTCTTATTATTTGGTTTCTAAAGTCTCCCTGAAAAAAAAATAAATAAATAAAAAAACAGTGGGAGAGTAATATTGCCCTTTCAACTTGTGTGCCAGTCTTGACTCCTGGGTGTGCCACCTCTCTCTCTAATTGTGGGCCATAGAAAGCCTTTTTTTTTTTTTTTTTTAAATATTATTGGGTTTCTAAAGTCTCCCTTAAAAAACAAAAAATACATAAAAAAACAGTGGGAGAGTAATATTGCCCTTTCAGCTTGTGTGCCAGTCTTGACTCCTGGGTGTGCCACCTCTCTCCCTCTCATTCAGTGGGCCATAGAAAGCCTATTTATTTTTTTTTTTAAATATTATTGGGTTTCTAAAGTCTCCCTTAAAAAACAAAAAATACATAAAAAAACAGTGGGAGAGTAATATTGCCCTTTCAGCTTGTGTGCCAGTCTTGACTCCTGGGTGTGCCACCTCTCTCTCATTCAGTGGGCCATAGAAAGGCTATTTATTTTTTTGTTTTTTTTAATATTATTTGGTTTCTAAAGTCTCCCTGAAAAAAAAAAAAAACATAAAAAAACAGTGGGAGAGTAATATTGCCCTTTCAGCTTGTGTGCCAGTCTTGACTCCTGGGTGTGCCACCTCTCTCTCATTCAGTGGGCCATAGAAAGGCTATTTATTTTTTTGTTTTTTTTAATATTATTTGGTTTCTAAAGTCTCCCTGAAAAAAAAAAAAAAATAAAAAAACAGTGGGAGAGTAATATTGCCCTTTCAGCTTGTGTGCCAGTCTTGACTCCTGGGTGTGCCACCTCTCTCCCTCTCATTCAGTGGGCCATAGAAAGCCTATTTATTTATTTTTTTTTAATATTATTGGGTTTCTAAAGTCTCCCTTAAAAAACAAAAAATACATAAAAAAACAGTGGGAGAGTAATATTGCCCTTTCAGCTTGTGTGCCAGTCTTGACTCCTGGGTGTGCCACCTCTCTCTCATTCAGTGGGCCATAGAAAGGCTATTTATTTTTTTTGTTTTTTTTAATATTATTTGGTTTCTAAAGTCTCCCTGAAAAAAAAAAAACCATAAAAAAACAGTGGGAGAGTAATATTGCCCTTTCAGCTTGTGTGCCAGTCTTGACTCCTGGGTGTGCCACCTCTCTCCCTCTCATTCAGTGGGCCATAGAAAGCCTATTTATTTATTTTTTTAAATATTATTGGGTTTCTAAAGTCTCCCTTAAAAAACAAAAAATACATAAAAAAACAGTGGGAGAGTAATATTGCCCTTTCAGCTTGTGTGCCAGTCTTGACTCCTGGGTGTGCCACCTCTCTCCCTCTCATTCAGTGGGCCATAGAAAGCCTATTTATTTTTTTTTAAATATTATTGGGTTTCTAAAGTCTCCCTTAAAAAACAAAAAATACATAAAAAAACAGTGGGAGAGTAATATTGCCCTTTCAGCTTGTGTGCCAGTCTTGACTCCTGGGTGTGCCACCTCTCTCTCATTCAGTGGGCCATAGAAAGGCTATTTATTTTTTTGGTTTTTTTAATATTATTTGGTTTCTAAAGTCTCCCTGAAAAAAAAAAAAACATAAAAAAACAGTGGGAGAGTAATATTGCCCTTTCAGCTTGTGTGCCAGTCTTGACTCCTGGGTGTGCCACCTCTCTCTCATTCAGTGGGCCATAGAAAGGCTATTTATTTTTTTGTTTTTTTTAATATTATTTGGTTTCTAAAGTCTCCCTGAAAAAAAAAAAACATAAAAAAACAGTGGGAGAGTAATATTGCCCTTTCAGCTTGTGTGCCAGTCTTGACTCCTGGGTGTGCCACCTCTCTCCCTCTCATTCAGTGGGCCATAGAAAGGCTATTTATTTTTTTGGTTTTTTTAATATTATTTGGTTTCTAAAGTCTCCCTGAAAAAAAAAAAAAAACATAAAAAAACAGTGGGAGAGTAATATTGCCCTTTCAGCTTGTGTGCCAGTCTTGACTCCTGGGTGTGTCACCTCTCTCCCTCTCATTCAGTGGGCCATAGAAAGCCTATTTATTTATTTTTTTTAAATATTATTGGGTTTCTAAAGTCTCCCTTAAAAAACAAAAAATACATAAAAAAACAGTGGGAGAGTAATATTGCCCTTTCAGCTTGTGTGCCAGTCTTGACTCCTGGGTGTGCCACCTCTCTCTCTCATACAGTGGGCCATAGAAAGGCTATTTATTTTTTTGGTTTTTTTAATATTATTTGGTTTCTAAAGTCTCCCTGAAAAAAAAAAAAAAAAAACTTAAAAAAACAGTGGGAGAGTAATATTGCCCTTTCAGCTTGTGCGCCAGTCTTGACTCCTGGGTGTGCCACCTCTCTCTCTCTAATTGTGGGCCATAGAAAGCCTTTTTTTGTTTGTTTTTTTTTAATATTATTTGGTTTCTAAAGTCTCCCTGAGAAAAAAAATAAAATAAATTAGGTGGGAGATTAATATTGACATTAGTGCTTGAGTGACAGTCCTGCGTGTGTGTCATCTCTGTGATTTTGTGCCACAGAAAACAGAGTGTGTAACATTGTGCCTGATTTTCCTTGTGGTCTCACCAACCTGTTAAGGGATATTGAAATCATACTGAAGTTATAGCTCACCGTGTAAGTTGTTTGACAGCAACAAATAAAGTTACTTTGGTTAAGATTTTAAAACAATGAGGAAGTCTGGTGCAAGAGGTCGTCGTGGGCGTTCATTGTCAGCTGGTAATGATGGTAGTGGTAGTGGAGCATCAGGTGGTCGTGGGGATAAAAATATTCCACCTAAGTCTGGAGCTGTGGAGCCAGTTTCGTCGTCAGGCTACACAAGGCCTCGAACGCTCTCTTTTCTGGGAGTAGGAAAACCGCTTTTAAAGGCGGAGCAGCAACAGCAAGTTTTGGCTTACATTGCAGACTCAGCCTCTAGCTCTTTTGCCTCCTCTTCAGAAACTGGTAAATGTAAAAGCAGCGCGTCGCTTGTGGATGTTCACGGTCAGGGACAAGTCGCTTCCTTGTCCTCCTCAGCAAAAACTACAACAAGAGAGAAGGATGCAGCAGGCGACACAACGGGTCACTCCATGGAGCTCTTTACACATACCGTCCCTGGCTTAGAAAGTGAAACATTTAACAGGCCATGCCCATTACAAGTAGATTCTGACATGGAGTGCACTGATGCACAGCCACAGCCAGAGTACTATGCTGCTCCTTTGACTCAGACCACCACATTGCCCTCTCAGGGTACAGATCCACAATCAGACCCTGATGAGACTATGTTGCCCCGCCACGAACGCTATACCACCGACCGACACAGTGACACAGACGAAGTTGCACATGAGCTCGAAGAGGAGGTAATAGATGACCCAGTTATTGACCCCGATTGGCAGCCATTGGGGGAACAGGGTGCAGGCGGCAGTAGTTCAGAAGCGGAGGTGGAGGAGGGGCCGCAGCAGGCATCAACATCGCAACAGGTTCCATCTGCCGGGCCCGTATCTGGCCCAAAACGCGTGTCAAAGCCAAAACCTGTTGGAGCACAGCGTTGCCATCCGGTTAAAGCTCAGTCTGCAATCCCTGAAAAGGGATCCGAGTCTAGGAAGAGTGCAGTCTGGCATTTTTTTAAACAACATCCAACTGATCAGCGCAAAGTCATCTGTCAAAAATGTTCAACTAGCTTAAGCAGAGGTCAGAATCTGAAAAGTCTAAATACTAGTTGCATGCATAGACACTTAACCACCATGCATTTTCAAGCCTGGACTAACTACCAAACGTCCCTTAAGGTTGTAGCACCCTCGGCCAATGAAGCTAGTCAGCAACGCAACATCCCTTCCGTCACTGTAAGGCCACCATTTTCCGCACCACCGGCAGTATCTGTGCAGGTTTCTTTGCCAGCCAAAAGCAGTCAGGGTCAGGGAATCACCAGTTTTGTAGGAGGAAATATTGCATCTAGGGCACCGGCGGAAACAATACCGTCTCCAACCGTCTCTCAGTCTGCCATGTACACCGGCACACCCGAAAGTTTTACGATCTCCAGCTCTCCAGTCCAGCTCACCCTACATGAGACTCTGGTTAGAAAAAGGAAGTACTTATCCTCGCATCCGCGTACACAGGGTTTTAACGCCCACATAGCTAGACTAATCTCGTTAGAGATGATGCCCTACCGGTTAGTTGAAAGCGAAGCTTTCAAAGCCCTGATGGAGTACGCTGAACCACGATACGAGCTACCCAGTCGACACTTTTTTTCCAGAAAAGCCATCCCAGCCCTGCACCAGCATGTTAAACAGCGCATCGTCCATGCACTCAGGCAATCTGTGAGTACAAAGGTGCACCTGACTACAGATGCATGGACCAGTAGGCATGGCCAGGGACGTTATGTGTCCATCACGGCACACTGGGTGAATGTGGTGGATGCAGGGTCCACAGGCGACATCAATTTAGGGACAGTTGTGCCTAGCCCACGGTCTAGGAAACAGTTGGCTGTAGGCGTTCGCACCTCCTCCTCCTCCTCCTCCTCGTCCTCCTGCAGAAGCTACAGCTCTTCCACAGAACGCAGTCTGCCAACCACTCCATCGGCAGATGACACTGTTGCACACCAGTTGTCCCATTATGGGCCAGCTACTGCCAAGCGTCAGCAGGCTGTATTGGCTATGAAGTGTTTGGGCGACAACAGACACACCGCGGAAGTTCTGTCCGAGTTCTTGCAACAAGAAACGCAGTCGTGGCTGGGCACAGTAGATCTTGAGGCAGGCAAGGTAGTGAGTGATAACGGAAGGAATTTCATGGCTGCCATCTCCCTTTCCCAACTGAAACACATTCCTTGCCTGGCTCACACCTTAAACCTGGTGGTGCAGTGCTTATTGAAAACTTATCCTGGGTTCTCCGACCTGCTCCTCAAAGTGCGTGCACTTTGCTCACATATCCGACGTTCGCCTGTACACGCCAGCCGTATGCAGACCTATCAGCGGTCTTTGAACCTTCCCCAGCATCGCCTAATCATAGACGTTGCAACAAGGTGGAACTCAACACTGCACATGCTTCAGAGACTGTGCGAACAGAGGCGTGCTGTTATTTATTTGTGGGAGGATACACGGGCAGGCAGTAGGATGGCAGACATGGAGTTGTCTGGTGTGCAGTGGTCTAAGATACAAGACATGTGTCAAGTCCTTCAGTGTTTTGAGGAATGCACACGGCTGGTTAGTGCAGACAACGCCGTAATAAGCATGAGCATCCCCCTAATGCGTCTGCTGATGCAAAGTTTGACGCACATAAAGGAGCAGGCGTCTGCACCAGAGGAAGAGGAAAGCCTTGATGACAGTCAGCCATTGTCTGGTCAGGGCAGTGTACAGGACGAGGTAGCGGGCGAAGAGGAGGTGGAGGACGAGGAGGATGATGGGGATGAGTATATTTTTAATGCCGAACCTTTCCCGGGGGCACAGGAAATTGGTTGCGTGTCACGGCCGGGTTCTGGTTTTTTGAGGGACACAAGTGACGTAGATTTGCCTGCAACTGCCCCTCAACCAATCACAACCGGAGATTTGACAACTGGAACTTTGGCCCACATGGCGGATTATGCCTTACGTATCCTAAAAAGGGACACACGCATTACGAAAATGATGAACGATGACGATTACTGGTTGGCCTGCCTCCTTGATCCACGCTATAAAGGCAAATTGCAAAATATTATGCCACATGAGAACTTGGAACTAATATTAGCAACCAAACAATCAACTCTTGTTGACCGTTTGCTTCAGGCATTCCCAGCACACAGCGCACGTGGTCGTTCTCACACGAGCTCCAGGGGGCAGCAGACTAGGAGTGTTAGGGGTGCACACATCAGAAGTGGCGTTGGACAGAGGGGTTTTCTGACCAGGTTGTGGAGTGATTTTGCTATGACCGCAGACAGGACAGGTACTGCTGCATCAATTGAAAGTGACAGGAGACAACATTTGTCCAGTATGGTTACTAACTATTTTTCATCCCTTATCGATGTTCTCCCTCAACCGTCATTCCCATTTGATTACTGGGCCTCCAAATTAGACACCTGGCCAGAATTGGCAGAATATGCATTGCAGGAGCTTGCTTGCCCGGCAGCAAGTGTCCTATCAGAAAGAGTATTCAGTGCTGCAGGTTCAATATTACCCGAAAAAAGGACTCGTCTGGCTACCCAAAATGTTGACGATCTAACATTCATTAAAATGAACCACAACTGGATTTCGAAATCTTTTGCCCCACCTTGCCCGGCCGACACCTAGCTTTCCCATGAAAAGCTCTTGCCTGTGAATTACTTTTCTAATGTCTAATTTGCTGCAGCTGATTGTACAGCATACAACATGTTTACACCTCCCTAAATGGCCAAACTCCCCACACGGGGCCGTGGTATCGCGACTTGGCGCAAGCACCCGTGAGACTGCTGTTTGTCTGAAGAGGTGGGTGTGCTCGCTTTTGGTTGACGGCATTGCTACTGGGTCCCTCATAGTACAATGTAGTGTCTCTGGCGGTGGTGGTGCGCACCCAACGTCAGACACACCGTTGTAACATGAGGGGCCCTGGGGCGGTCCCGCCGGCCTCAAGAGAGTTCCCCCCTACCCCAGCTCAAAATGTGCTCTACCACGTGCAAAATTATGTCGCACAGCTCCACCAATCTTTAGTCTATTCGCTGACATCATTCAATGTCTGGCACTGACAATACAAATTTGTAGACATCTATGATGCAACTTAAAGTAGTCTGTGTCTGTGTCCTATATTGGCACCATTAAATAGTTACTGCCAAATTACTATGTCAGAAACTCAGTAGATGAGCCCACCCCTGTACCTAAGTATGCCACCTTTTTTTTTGTTTTGGTTGTTTTGCGAGACATTAACATCTATTTATATTTTGGGAGTACTGGGACAGACACTCCTTGCACTACTCCTCCACTCACCACCAAGCTGCCTGTGTATCCATGTAACCGCTGTAAAGCTGCCATGAGCCTATTGTTTGTTATTTTAGGCCTTTGATAGCCTGTCTGCGGTCCCTACTTTAAATACTCCTCCACTCACCACCAAGCTGCCTGTGTATCCATGTAACCGCTGTAAAACTGCCATGAGCCTATTGTTTGTTATTTTAGGCCTTTGATAGCCTGTCTGCGGTCCCTACTTTAAATACTCCTCCACTCACCACCAAGCTGCCTGTGTATCCATGTAACCGCTGTAAAACTGCCATGAGCCTATTGTTTGTTATTTTAGGCCTTTGATAGCCTGTCTGCGGTCCCTACTTTAAATACTCCTCCACTCACCACCAAGCTGCCTGCCCGTTGATCCATGTAACCGCTGTAAAACTGCCATGAGCCTATTGTTTGTTATTTTAGGCCTTTGATAGCCTGTCTGCGGTCCCTACTTTAAATACTCCTCCACTCACCACCAAGCTGCCTGCCCGTGTATCCATGTAACCGCTGTAAAACTGCCATGAGCCTATTGTTTGTTATTTTAGGCCTTTGATAGCCTGTCTGCGGTCCCTACTTTAAATACTCCTCCACTCACCACCAAGCTGCCTGCCCGTGTATCCATGTAACCGCTGTAAAACTGCCATGAGCCTATTGTTTGTTATTTTAGGCCTTTGATAGCCTGTCTGCGGTCCCTACTTTAAATACTCCTCCACTCACCACCAAGCTGCCTGCCCGTGTATCCATGTAACCGCTGTAAAACTGACATGAGCCTATTGTTTGTTATTTTAGGCCATAGATAGCCTGTCTGCGGTCCCTACTTTAAATACTCCTCCACTCACCACCAAGCTGCCTGCCCGTGTATCCATGTAACCGCTGTAAAACTGCCATGAGCCTATTGTTTGTTATTTTAGGCCTTTGATAGCCTGTCTGCGGTCCCTACTTTAAATACTCCTCCACTCACCACCAAGCTGCCTGCCCGTGTATCCATGTAACCGCTGTAAAACTGCCATGAGCCTATTGTTTGTTATTTTAGGCCTTTGATAGCCTGTCTGCGGTCCCTACTTTAAATACTCCTCCACTCACCACCAAGCTGCCTGCCCGTGTATCCATGTAACCGCTGTAAAACTGACATGAGCCTATTGTTTGTTATTTTAGGCCTTTGATAGCCTGTCTGCGGTCCCTACTTTAAATACTCCTCCACTCACCACCAAGCTGCCTGCCCGTGTATCCATGTAACCGCTGTAAAACTGCCATGAGCCTATTGTTTGTTATTTTAGGCCTTTGATAGCCTGTCTGCGGTCCCTACTTTAAATACTCCTCCACTCACCACCAAGCTGCCTGCCCGTGTATCCATGTAACCGCTGTAAAACTGCCATGAGCCTATTGTTTGTTATTTTAGGCCTTTGATAGCCTGTCTGCGGTCCCTACTTTAAATACTCCTCCACTCACCACCAAGCTGCCTGCCCGTGTATCCATGTAACCGCTGTAAAACTGCCATGAGCCTATTGTTTGTTATTTTAGGCCTTTGATAGCCTGTCTGCGGTCCCTACTTTAAATACTCCTCCACTCACCACCAAGCTGCCTGCCCGTGTATCCATGTAACCGCTGTAAAACTGACATGAGCCTATTGTTTGTTATTTTAGGCCTTTGATAGCCTGTCTGCGGTCCCTACTTTAAATACTCCTCCACTCACCACCAAGCTGCCTGCCCGTGTATCCATGTAACCGCTGTAAAACTGCCATGAGCCTATTGTTTGTTATTTTAGGCCTTTGATAGCCTGTCTGCGGTCCCTACTTTAAATACTCCTCCACTCACCACCAAGCTGCCTGCCCGTGTATCCATGTAACCGCTGTAAAACTGACATGAGCCTATTGTTTGTTATTTTAGGCCTTTGATAGCCTGTCTGCGGTCCCTACTTTAAATACTCCTCCACTCACCACCAAGCTGCCTGCCCGTGTATCCATGTTACCGCTGTAAAACTGCCATGAGCCTATTGTTTGTTATTTTAGGCCTTTGATAGCCTGTCTGCGGTCCCTACTTTAAATACTCCTCCACTCACCACCAAGCTGCCTGCCCGTGTATCCATGTAACCGCTGTAAAACTGCCATGAGCCTATTGTTTGTTATTTTAGGCCTTCGAAGCCTGTCTGCGGTCCCTCCTTCCACTAGGCCTCCACTGACCAGACCACTGCTGCCCGTGTACCCCTGGAACCAATTTTAAAGTGCCTACAGCCAGCCCATTTTATTGTGTTAGGCCTTCGAAGCCTGTCTGCGGTCCCTCCTTCCAATAGGCCTCCACTGACCAGACCACTGCTGCCCGTGTACCCCTGGAACCAATTTTAAAGTGCCTACAGCCAGCCCATTTTATTGTGTTAGGCCTTCGAAGCCTGTCTGCGGTCCCTCCTTCCACTAGGCCTCCACTGACCAGACCACTGCTGCCCGTGTACCCCTGGAACCAATTTTAAAGTGCCTACAGCCAGCCCATTTTATTGTGTTAGGCCTTCGAAGCCTGTCTGCGGTCCCTCCTTCCACTAGGCCTCCACTGACCAGACCACTGCTGCCCGTGTACCCCTGGAACCAATTTTAAAGTGCCTACAGCCAGCCCATTTTATTGTGTTAGGCCTTCGAAGCCTGTCTGCGGTCCCTCCTTCCACTAGGCCTCCACTGACCAGACCACTGCTGCCCGTGTACCCCTGGAACCAATTTTAAAGTGTCTACAGCCAGCCCATTTTATTGTGTTAGGCCTTCGAAGCCTGTCTGCGGTCCCTCCTTCCAAGAGGCCTCCACTGACCAGACCACTGCTGCCCGTGTACCCCTGGAACCAATTTTAAAGTGCCTACAGCCAGCCCATTTTATTGTGTTAGGCCTTCGAAGCCTGTCTGCGGTCCCTCCTTCCACTAGGCCTCCACTGACCAGACCACTGCTGCCCGTGTACCCCTGGAACCAATTTTAAAGTGCCTACAGCCAGCCCATTGTATTGTGTTAGGCCTTCGAAGCCTGTCTGCGGTCCCTCCTTCCACTAGGCCTCCACTGACCAGACCACTGCTGCCCGTGTACCCCTGGAACCAATTTTAAAGTGCCTACAGCCAGCCCATTTTATTGTGTTAGGCCTTCGAAGCCTGTCTGCGGTCCCTCCTTCCAATAGGCCTACACTGACAAAGGTACACCTGACAACAGACACATGGACCTGTAGGCATGGCCACGGAAGATTACGTGTCCTTTGTGGCTCAATGGGTTAATGTATTGGATGCATGGTCCACACAGGGGACAGCCTGCTAAGTCTGTCTGCAGTCCCTAATTCAAGTTGTCCTCAACTGAATAAAGCTGAGCTTCTACCTTCCGGCTCTGATTAACTGCTGTTTTTAAACACATTGGTGGTTCCGGCCTACTAACGGTGTCTGCCCCTGCCTGGTGTTGCCCTCAACTGAATAAAGCTGAGCTTCAACCTTCTGGCTCTCATTAAGTGTTTTTTAAAAAACAAAATGGTGGTTAGGGCCTACTAACGGCTTCTGCCCCTCCCTGGTGTTGCCCTCAACTGAATAAAGCTGAGCTTCTACCTTCCGGCTCTGATTAACTGCTGTTTTTAAACACATTGGTGGTTCCGGCCTACTAACGGTGTCTGCCCCTGCCTGGTGTTGCCCTCAACTGAATAAAGCTGAGCTTCAACCTTCTGGCTCTCATTAAGTGTTTTTTAAAAAACAAAATGGTGGTTAGGGCCTACTAACGGCTTCTGCCCCTCCCTGGTGTTGCCCTCAACTGAATAAAGCTGAGCTTCTACCTTCCGGCTCTGATTAACTGCTGTTTTTAAACACATTGGTGGTTCCGGCCTACTAACGGTGTCTGCCCCTGCCTGGTGTTGCCCTCAACTGAATAAAGCTGAGCTTCAACCTTCTGGCTCTCATTAAGTGTTTTTTAAAAAACAAAATGGTGGTTAGGGCCTACTAACAGCTTCTGCCCCTCCCTGGTGTTGCCCTCAACTGAATAAAGCTGAGCTTCTACCTTCCGGCTCTGATTAACTGCTGTTTTTAAACACATTGGTGGTTCCGGCCTACTAACGGTGTCTGCCCCTGCCTGGTGTTGCCCTCAACTAAATAAAGCTGAGCTTCAACCTTCTGGCTCTCATTAAGTGTTTTTTAAAAAACAAAATGGTGGTTAGGGCCTACTAACGGTGTCTGCCCCTGCCTGGTGTTGCCCTCAACTGAATAAAGCTGAGCTTCAACCTTCTGGCTCTCATTAAGTGTTTTTTAAAAAACAAAATGGTGGTTAGGGCCTACTAACGGCTTCTGCCCCTTCCTGGTGTTGCCCTCAACTGAATAAAGCTGAGCTTCAACCTTCTGGCTCTCATTAAGTGTTTTTTAAAAAACAAAATGGTGGTTAGGGCCTACTAACGGCTTCTGCCCCTCCCTGGTGTTGCCCTCAACTGAATAAAGCTGAGCTTCAACCTTCTGGCTCTCATTAAGTGTTTTTTAAAAAACAAAATGGTGTTTAGGGCCTACTAACGGTGTCTGACCCTCCCTGGTGTTGCCCTCAACTGAATAAAGCTGAGCCTCAACCTTCTGGCTCTCATTAAGTGTTTTTTAAAAAACAAAATGGTGGTTAGGGCCTACTAACGGTGTCTGCCCCTCCCTGGTGTTGTCCTCAACTGAACAAAGCTGAGCTTCCACATTCTGGCTTTCGGCCTATACTATCAGATATTAAACTGCATTTGGCCTACTAGTGTGGTTAGGCCCTTGAAACAGTGTCTGCTGCTCTTGGGTTTGCTACTCCACTGAACAAAGCAATGCCGCCTGTTTAGTCCTGTTACCAATTTTGATCTGCATTTAGCCTACTTTATTCTTTGGCCCTATATCTGTTTCCTCATCATCCTGCCCATTGCCCAGCCACTGCTAGATGAGTCTGCTGGTACATTGACCTAGACCACTACATTCCCCTTGTACTCTACACAGCCAGAATCTGACCCTGCTGAAAGTAAGGTTCCCCTTCCCGCATATTATACCACCTTACACAGGGACAAAGAGGAAGGTGCAGATGAAAGTGCAGGTTCCTTCATCAGGTGGGGGGGCATACTCGTTGGCGACGTCACTGGCACAGGGCCACTCAGAGTACGCAAAAGTGTCGCTGCTGGTGGGAGGCGCCCCCGCCATGCAAACACACCGCCGTACTTTGAGGGGCCCTGTGCCAGTGCCAATGCGAACGAGTGGGCCCCCCCTGCTTGCTCAGGATCACAGCACTTGCAACGTTGAAATACTTACCTCTCCCTGCTCCACCGCCATGACGTAGTCCATGTTTCCTGGGCCCACTAAAACCTTGAACCAGCCCTACCCCCACAACTTTTGCCAAATGACCCCCAATTTCCAGTGCCCAACTATTATTATAAAGTTAATTAAGATTGACAAGCTTCAGAAAACAAGAATGGATGTTTTTGGCAGTAAAATGTGCACTGTAGGTGTTTTCCTGGCCTCCACTCACTGCCGGCTATGCTTCCCCATTGACTTGCATTGGGTTTCGTGTTTCGGTCGATCCCCGACTTTTAGCGATAATCGGCCGACTTCACTCGACTCGACTCTGGACTAAATCGGGTTTCACAAAACCAGACTCGATCTTAAAAAAATGAAAGTCGCTCAACCCTAACTTTAAAGACACTGCGGGGCTGGGATTTATGGGCATCGCGAACCGCACCGGCTGACATTAAATGAAGTCAGAAGACGGGCAGCGGTAACAGCGCAAGGCCAAGTGATAACACGACAGCGCAGACTCCTGTACAGCAAATA
This sequence comes from Ranitomeya variabilis, assembly GCF_051348905.1. Classification (NCBI taxonomy): domain Eukaryota; kingdom Metazoa; phylum Chordata; class Amphibia; order Anura; family Dendrobatidae; genus Ranitomeya; species Ranitomeya variabilis. The sequence goes on from NC_135236.1 coordinate 595,372,922, forward strand.
ACGACGCTAAGGAGGCCGCTCCCAGCACCAAGGTGGGATTCTTGACAGCTGTGCTGTGTCTCATTAAGAAGGAAACTCCTGCCTACAAGACAGTTTTGACTGTATAAGGGGCTAAATGTTAAACCTGTTTCATCCAGCGTGTGCAAGATTCAAAACTTAAAGAGCAACCTTTCACTTGTGCAGCATTACAGCTGCACAAGGTGTGGCTCTTCCAGTTTGTAACACCTGAGGGGGGGTTAAAGGTTTCCTTTAAAATTGGTTCAATTAGGCTTCGGCCTACACTCTGCTCCCTCTCCTCCTGCTGTCCCTGGGCTCTAACACTGCCAGTTGGTGCCCGGAAGTGCTAGCTGCACAGAGAAAAACACCAGCCAAAGTGTCAGTGGGGTTCAGCACCGCCAGCTGTTCCCCTGCTGTGTAGCTGGCAACGTGTCCTGCAAAGGCCACGCAGACACAAGAACTGAAATTGAAGGGAACCTGTCCCCCCCCCAGGCGTTGGCATGTATAACAGCCACCTTGTACAGCAGTAATGCTGCATTTGTACAAGGTGGCTCATTAAGTTACTCTCCTTGCACACGCCGAACGCAACACGTCTAAAATGTGTCTCCTGAGACCATTATACTGTCCCTGAGGTGTGACTTTCCTTTGTAATGACACGCTGCACCCCCCTTGGTAGCGCTGCCCGTCTTCTGACATCATTGTTTGGCTGGCTGTGCCTCTGCGGCCGCCCTGCCCGACACAATGCCCCTCGGTGTCTTATTTATTTTGACTGCGAGGGTGTGATTGACGGGCATGAGCAGTGCATATCTGTTATGACCTGGTGGTTAAGAGGCCACACTGATATGACCTGGTGTCTAAAACGCAACATGGGATGAGCTCTGAGGAGGTGGTACTACACTAGTACACTAGTAATAGCTGTGGGATGTTCCTGACTCTCCCTAGAGAGTCCGTATTAAAAACTACAAAAATCCACACAGAGTTTACAAAAATGAACTCCACACCGACTCACGGTGTGGAGGGGCAAATCTGCTACCCCAGAGCTTCCAGCTAGCCTGAATATGACATGGTGACAAGCTGGACAAAATGAGACATATTTGCAAAGCAATAGAATCCAAAGCAAATGGACAAACAAGAACTAGCAAAAACTTATCTTTTGCTGACAAGGACAGGCCATATGAGAAATCCAAGGAGAGAACAAAATCCAACCTAAGACATTGACAGCAGGCATGAACTAAAGCCCAGAGCAGGTTTAAATAACAAACCCAGGCAAGGCGATCAGTGAATGCAGCTGCTACAGCCACCTGAAGAAGCAACAGTTCCACTCGAAACCACCAGAGGGAGCCCAAGGGCAGAACTCACAAAAATACCATTAGCAACCACAGGAGGGAGCTCCAGAACGGAATTCACAACAGTACCCCCCCCTTGAGGAGGGGTCACCGAACCCTCACCAGAGCTCCCAGTCCGATCAGGATGAGCCAAATGGAAAGCACGAACCAAATCGGCAGCATGAACATCGGAGGCAACAACCCAAGAATTATCCTCCTGGCCATAACCCTTCCACTTGACCAGATACTGAAGCTTCCGTCTCGAAAAACGAGAATCCAAAATCTTCTCCACCACATATTCCAATTCCCCCTCAACCAACACCGGAGCAGGAGGGTCAACGGAGGGAACCATAGGTACCACATATCTCCGCAACAAAGATCTATGGAACACATTATGAATGGAAAAGGAAGCTGGAAGGGCCAAACGAAAAGACACCGGATTGATAATTTCAGAAATCCTATAAGGCCCAATAAAGCGAGGCTTGAACTTAGGGGAAGAAACCTTCATAGGAACATGACGAAAAGACAACCAGACCAAATCCCCAACACGAAGCCGGGGACCAACACACCGACGACGGTTAGCAAAACGTTGAGCCTTTTCCTGAGACAACGTCAAATTGTCCACCACATGAGTCCAAATTTGCTGCAACCTGTCCACCACAGAATCCACACCAGGACAGTCAGAAGGCTCAAGCTGCCCTGAAGAAAAACAAGGATGAAAACCAAAGTTACAAAAGAAAGGCGAAACCAAGGTGGCCGAACTAGCCCGATTATTAAGGGCAAACTCGGCCAACGGCAAAAAGGTCACCAATCATGCTGATCAGCAGACATGAAGCATCTCAAATAGGTTTCCAAGGTCTGATTGGTTCGCTCCGTTTGGCCATTTGTCTGAGGATGGAATGCTGAAGAAAAAGACAAATCAATGCCCATTCTAGCACAAAAGGACCGCCAAAACCTAGAAACGAACTGGGAACCTCTGTCAGACACAATATTCTCCGGAATACCATGCAAACGAACCACATGCTGAAAAAATAATGGAACCACATCAGAGGAGGAAGGCAACTTAGGCAACGGTACCAAATGGACCATCTTAGAAAACCGGTCACAAACCACCCAGATGACAGACATCTTCTGAGAAACAGGAAGATCAGAAATAAAATCCATGGAAATATGCGTCCAGGGCCTCTCAGGAATAGGCAAAGGCAAAAGCAACCCACTGGCATGGGAACAGCAAGGCTTAGCCCGAGTAAAGGTCCCACAGGACTGCACAAACGAACGCACATCCCGCGACAAGGAAGGCCACCAAAAGGACCTAGCCACCAAATCTCTGGTACCGAAAATCCCAGGGTGACCAGCCAACACCGAACAATGAACCTCAGAAATTCCCCTGCTAGTCCATCTATCAGGAACAAACAGTTTCCCCACTGGACAGCGGTCAGGTCTATCAGCCTGAAACTCCTGAAGTACCCACCGCAAATCAGGGGAGATGGCAGAAAAAATCACCCCCTCCTTGAGGATCCCAGCCGGCTCAAGAACTCCCGGAGAATCAGGCAAAAAACTCCTAGAAAGGGCATCAGCCTTCACATTCTTAGATCCCGGAATATACGAGACCACAAAATCAAAACGGGAGAAAAACAGAGACCACTGAGCTTGTCTAGGATTCAACCGCTTAGCAGACTTGAGGTAAATCAAATTTTTATGAACAGTCAAGACCACCACGCGATGCTTGGCTCCCTCAAGCCAAAGTCGTCACTCCTCAAATGCCCACTTCATAGCCAACAACTCCCGATTGCCGACATCATAATTACGCTCAGCAGGTGAAAACTTTCTGGAGAAGAAAGCACATGGTTTCATCAAAGAGCCATCAGAATTTCTCTGAGACAAAACAGCCCCTGCCCCAATCTCAGAAGCATCAACCTCAACCTGAAAAGGGAGAGAAACATCTGGCTGACGCAACACAGGTGCAGAAGTAAAACGACGTTTAAGCTCCTGAAAGGCCTCAACAGCCACAGAGGACCAATTCATCACATCAGCGCCTTTCTTCGTCAAATCGGTCAGAGGCTTCACCACACTAGAAAAATTAGCAATAAAGCGGCGATAAAAATTAACAAAGCCCAAAAATTTTTGAAGGCTCTTTACAGATGTGGGTTGAGTCCAATCATGAATGGCCTGGACTTTAACAGGGTCCATTTCAATAGCCGAGGGAGAAAAAATGAAACCCAAAAAAGAAACTTTCTGAACTCCAAAGAGGCACTTAGACCCTTTCACAAACAACGCATTAGCACGAAGGACCTGAAATACCATCCTAACCTGCTTCACATGAGACTCCCAATCATCGGAAAAAAACAAAATATCATCCAAATACACAATCATGAATTTATCCAGATAATTCTGGAAGATATCATGCATAAAGGACTGAAATACCGATGGAGCATTAGAGAGCCCGAATGGCATCACAAGATATTCAAGATGGCCTTCGGGCGTATTAAATGCTGTTTTCCATTCATCACCTTGTTTAATACGCACGAGATTATACGCCCCTCGAAGGTCGATTTTAGTAAACCAACTGGCACCCTTAATCCGAGCAAACAAATCAGAAAGTAAGGGTAAAGGGTACTGGAATTTGACCGTGATCATATTGAGAAGGCGATAATCTATACAGGGTCTCAAGGAACCATCCTTCTTGGCAACAAAAAAAAATCCCGCTCCCAACGGTGACGAAGACGGGCGAATATGCCCCTTCTCCAAGGACTCCTTTACATAACTCCGCATAGCGGCATGCTCTGGCACCGACAGATTGAAAAGTCGGCCCTTAGGGAACTTACAGCCAGGAATCAAATTAATGGCACAATCGCAGTCCCTATGAGGAGGCAGGGAACTGGACTTGGGCTCATCAAATATATCCTGGAAATCCGACAAAAACTCAGGAACTTCAGAAGAAGGGGACGAGGAAATGGACATCAAAGGAATATCACTATGTATCCCCTGACAACCCCAACCAGTCACAGACATAGATCTCCAATCCAGCACTGGATTATGTACCTGTAACCATGGAAAACCCAGCACAACAACATCATGCAAATTATGCAACACCAAAAAACGAATATTTTAATGATGTGCTGGAGCCATGTACATGGTCAACTGTGTCCAGTACTGAGGTTTATTCTTGGCCAATGGCGTAGCATCAATCCCCCTTAAGGGAATAGGACTCCGCAAAGGCTCCAAGGAAAAACCACAGCGCTTGGCAAATTCTAAGTCCATTAAGTTCAGGGCAGCGCCAGAATCCACAAATGCCATAACAGAAAAGGACGACAATGAGCAAATCAGGGTAACAGACAAAAGAAATTTAGGCTGTACAGTACTAATGGTAACAGACCTAGGGACCCTCTTAGTACGCTTAGGGCAATCAGAAATAGCATGAGCAGAATCACCACAGTAAAAACACAGGCCATTCTGACGTCTGAATTTCTGCCTTTCTGCTCTAGTCAAAATCCTATCACATTGCATAGGCTCAGGACTCTGCTCAGAGGACACTGCCATATGGTGCACAACCTTGCGCTCATGCAGGCGCCGATCAATCTGAATGGCCAAAGACATTGACTCATTCAGACCAGCAGGCGTGGGAAACCCCACCATAACATCTTTAAGGGCTTCAGAAAGACCCTTTCTGAAAATCGCTGCCAGGGCATACTCATTCCATTTTGTGAGCACAGACCACTTTCTAAATTTCTGGCAGTATACTTCTGCTGCTTCCTGACCCTGACACAGAGCCAGCAAAGTTTTTTCTGCCTGATCCACAGAATTAGGCTCGTCATACAGCAATCTGAGCGCTTGAAAAAATGCATCAATATTGAGCAATGCAGGATTTCCTGGCTCAAGGGAGAATGCCCAGTCCTGCGGGTCACCACGCAGCAAAGAAATAACAATCTTCACCTGCTGAATGGGGTCACCAGAGGAACGGGGTCTCAGAGCAAAAAACAATCTGCAATTATTTTTAAAGTTCAAAAATTTAAATCTATCCCCAGAAAATAAATCAGGAATAGGAATTCTAGGCTCTAATACCGGAGTCTGGACAACATAATCTTGGATACTCTGTACCCTTGCAGCGAGTTGATCCACGCGCAAGGACAGACCCTGAACCTCCATATCAGCACCAAAATCCTGAACCACCCAGAGATTAAGGGGAAAAAAAAGACAAAACAAGCTACAAAGGAAAAAAAAAATGACTCAGAACTTTCTTTTCCCTCTTTTGAGATGCATTTAACACTTTGCAGGCCTGCTGTACTGTTATGACCTGGTGGTTAAGAGGCCACACTGATATGACCTGGTGGCTAAAACGCAACATGGGACGAGCTCTGAGGAGGTGGTATCTCTACTGACCGCAGTCCCTAATTTTAACAACAACACTAGTAATAGCCGTGGGATGTTCCTGACTCTCCCTAGACACCTCTTCACAGCCTAAGAATTAACTACCCCTAAAGGAGGAAATAGAAAGCTATCTTGCCTCAGAGAAAACCCCAAAAGGAAAGATAGCCCCCCACAAATATTGACTGTGAGTGGAGAGGGAAATGACATACACAGAAATGAAATCAGTTTTCAGCAAAGGAGGCCAATACTAAACTTGATAGACAGAGAGAAAAGGATACTGTGCGGTCCGTATTAAAAACTACAAAAATCCACGCAGAGTTTACAAAAATGAACTCCACACCGACTCACGGTGTGGAGGGGCAAATCTGCTACCCCAGAGCTTCCAGCTAGCCTGAATATGACATAGTGACAAGCTGGACAAAATGAGACATATTTGCAAAGCAATAGAGTCCAAAGCAAATGGACAAACAAGAACTAGCAAAAACTTATCTTTTGCTGACAAGGACAGGCCATATGAGAAATCCAAGGAGAGAACAAAATCCAACCTAAGACATTGACAGCAGGCATGAACTAAAGCCCAGAGCAGGTTTAAATAACAAACCCAGGCAAGGCGATCAGTGAATGCAGCTGCTACAGCCACCTGAAGAAGCAACAGTTCCACTCGAAACCACCAGAGGGAGCCCAAGGGCAGAACTCACAAAAATACCATTAGCAACCACAGGAGGGAGCTCCAGAACGGAATTCACAACAGTACCCCCCCTTGAGGAGGGGTCACCGAACCCTCACCAGAGCTCCTAGGCCGATCAGGATGAGCCAAATGGAAAGCACGAACCAAATCGGCAGCATGAACATCGGAGGCAACAACCCAAGAATTATCCTCCTGGCCATAACCCTTCCACTTGACCAGATACTGAAGCTTCCGTCTCGAAAAACGAGAATCCAAAATCTTCTCCACCACATATTCCAATTCCCCCTCAACCAACACCGGAGCAGGAGGATCAACGGAGGGAACCATAGGTACCACATATCTCCGCAACAAGGATCTATGGAACACATTATGAATGGAAAAGAAAGCTGGAAGGGCCAAACGAAAAGACACCGGATTGATAATTTCAGAAATCCTATAAGGCCCAATAAAGCGAGGCTTGAACTTAGGGGAAGAAACCTTCATAGGAACATGACGAAAAGACAACCAGACCAAATCCCCAACACGAAGCCGGGGACCAACACACCGACGACGGTTAGCAAAACGTTGAGCCTTTTCCTGAGACAACGTCAAATTGTCCACCACATGAGTCCAAATTTGCTGCAACCTGTCCACCACAGAATCCACACCAGGACAGTCAGAAGGCTCAAGCTGCCCTGAAGAAAAACGAGGATGAAAACCAAAGTTACAAAAGAAAGGCGAAACCAAGGTAGCCGAACTAGCCCGATTATTAAGGGCAAACTCGGCCAACGGCAAAAAGGTCACCCAATCATCCTGATCAGCAGACATGAAGCATCTCAAATAGGTTTCCAAGGTCTGATTGGTTCGCTCCGTTTGGCCATTTGTCTGAGGATGGAATGCTGAAGAAAAAGACAAATCAATGCCCATTCTAGCACAAAAGGACCGCCAAAACCTAGAAACGAACTGGGAACCTCTGTCAGACACAATATTCTCCGGAATACCATGCAAACGAACCACATGCTGAAAAAATAATGGAACCAAATCAGAGGAGGAAGGCAACTTAGGCAACGGTACCAAATGGACCATCTTAGAAAACCGGTCACAAACCACCCAGATGACAGACATCTTCTGAGAAACAGGAAGATCAGAAATATAATCCATGGAAATATGCGTCCAGGGCCTCTCAGGAATAGGCAAAGGCAAAAGCAACCCACTGGCACGAGAACAGCAAGGCTTAGCCCGAGCACAGGTCCCACAGGACTGCACAAACGAACGCACATCCCGCGACAAGGAAGGCCACCAAAAGGACCTAGCCACCAAATCTCTGGTACCGAAAATCCCAGGGTGATCAGCCAATACCGAACAATGAACCTCAGAAATTCCCCTGCTAGTCCATCTATCAGGAACAAACAGTTTCCCCACTGGACAGCGGTCAGGTCTATCAGCCTGAAACTCCTGAAGTACCCGCCGCAAATCAGGGGAGATGGCAGAAAGAATCACCCCCTCCTTGAGGATCCCAGCTGGCTCAAGAACTCCCGGAGAATCAGGCAAATAAACTCCTAGAAAGGGCATCAGCCTTCACATTCTTAGATCCCGGAATATACGAGACCACAAAATCAAAACGGGAAAAAAACAGAGACCACCGAGCTTGTCTAGGATTCAACCGCTTAGCAGACTTGAGGTAAATCAATTTTTTATGATCAGTCAAGACCACCACGCGATGCTTGGCTCCCTCAAGCCAATGTCGCCACTCCTCAAATGCCCACTTCATAGCCAACAACTCCCGATTGCCGACATCATAATTACGCTCAGCAGGCGAAAACTTTCTGGAGAAGAAAGCACATGGTTTCATCAAAGAGCCATCAGAATTTCTCTGAGACAAAACGGCCCCTGCCCCAATCTCAGAAGCATCAACCTCAACCTGAAAAGGGAGAGAAACATCTGGCTGACGCAACACAAGGGCAGAAGTAAAACGATGTTTAAGCTCCTGAAAGGCCTCAACAGCCGCAGAGGACCAATTCATCACATCAGCGCCTTTCTTCGTCAAATCGGTCAGAGGCTTCACCACACTAGAAAAATTAGCAATAAAGCGGCGATAAAAATTAGCAAAGCCCAAAAATTTTTGAAGGCTCTTTACAGATGTGGGTTGAGTCCAATCATGAATGGCCTGGACTTTAACAGGGTCCATTTCAATAGCCGAGGGAGAAAAAATGAAACCCAAAAAAGAAACTTTCTGAACTCCAAAGAGGCACTTAGACCCTTTCACAAACAACGCATTAGCACGAAGGACCTGAAATACCATCCTAACCTGCTTCACATGAGACTCCCAATCATCGGAAAAAAACAAAATATCATCCAAATACACAATCATGAATTTATCCAGATAAATAAAGGACTGAAATACCGATGGAGCATTAGAGAGCCTGAATGGCATCACAAGATATTCAAGATGGCCTTCGGGCGTATTAAATGCTGTTTTCCATTCATCACCTTGTTTAATAAGCACGAGATTATACGCCCCTCGAAGGTCGATTTTAGTAAACCAACTGGCACCCTTAATCCGAGCAAACAAATCAGAAAGTAAGGGTAAAGGGTACTGGAATTTGACCGTGATCATATTGAGAAGGCGATAATCTATACAGGGTCTCAAGGAACCATCCTTCTTGGCAACAAAAAAAAATCCCGCTCCCAACGGTGACGAAGACCGGCGAATATGCCCCTTCTCCAAGGACTCCTTTACATAACTCCGCATAGCGGCATGCTCTGGCACCAACAGATTGAAAAGTCGGCCCTTAGGGAACTTACAGCCAGGAATCAAATTAATGGCACAATCGCAGTCCCTATGAGGAGGCAGGGAACTGGACTTGAGCTCATCAAATATATCCTGGAAATCCAACAAAAACTCAGGAACTTCAGAAGAAGGGGACGAGGAAATGGACATCAAAGGAATATCACTATGTATCCCCTGACAACCCCAACCAGTCACAGACATAGATCTCCAATCCAGCACTGGATTATGTACCTGTAACCATGGAAAACCCAGCACAACAACATCATGCAAATTATGCAACACCAAAAAACGAATATTTTCCTGATGTGCTGGAGCCATGTACATGGTCAACTGTGTCCAGTACTGAGGTTTATTCTTGGCCAATGGCGTAGCATCAATCCCCCTTAAGGGAATAGGACTCCGCAAAAGCTCCAAGGAAAAACCACAGCGCTTGGCAAATTCTAAGTCCATTAAGTTCAGGGCAGCGCCAGAATCCACAAATGCCATAACAGAAAAGGACGACAATGAGCAAATCAGGGTAACAGACAAAAGAAATTTAGGCTGTACAGTACTAATGGTAACAGACCTAGGGACCCTCTTAGTACGCTTAGGGCAATCAGAAATAGCATGAGCAGAATCACCACAGTAAAAACACAGGCCATTCTGACGTCTGAATTTCTGCCTTTCTGCTCTAGTCAAAATCCTATCACATTGCATAGGCTCAGGACTCTGCTCAGAGGACACTGCCATATGGTGCACAACCTTGTGCTCACGCAGGCGCCGATCAATCTGAATGGCCAAAGACATTGACTCATTCAGACCAGCAGGCGTGGGAAACCCCACCATAACATCTTTAAGGGCTTCAGATAGACCCTTTCTGAAAATCGCTGCCAGGGCATACTCATTCCATTTTGTCAGCACAGACCACTTTCTAAATTTCTGGCAGTATACTTCTGCTGCTTCCTGACCCTGACACAGAGCCAGCAAAGTTTTTTCTGCCTGATCCACAGAATTAGGCTCGTCATACAGCAATCTGAGCGCTTGAAAAAATGCATCAATATTGAGCAATGCAGGATTTCCTGGCTCAAGGGAGAATTCCCAGTCCTGCGGGTCGCCACGCAGCAAAGAAATAACAATCTTCACCTGCTGAATGGGGTCACCAGAGGAACGGGGTCTCAGAGCAAAAAACAATCTGCAATTATTTTTAAAGTTCAAAAATTTAAATCTATCCCCAGAAAATAAATCAGGAATAGGAATTCTAGGCTCTAATACCGGAGTCTGGACAACATAATCTTGGATACTCTGTACCCTTGCAGCGAGTTGATCCACGCGCAAGGACAGACCCTGAACCTCCATATCAGCACCAAAATCCTGAACCACCCAGAGATTAAGGGGAAAAAAAAGACAAAACAAGCTACAAAGGAAAAAAAAAATGACTCAGAACTTTCTTTTCCCTCTTTTGAGATGCATTTAACACTTTGCAGGCCTGCTGTACTGTTATGACCTGGTGGTTAAGAGGCCACACTGATATGACCTGGTGGCTAAAACGCAACATGGGACGAGCTCTGAGGAGGTGGTATCTCTACTGACCGCAGTCCCTAATTTTAACAACAACACTAGTAATAGCCGTGGGATGTTCCTGACTCTCCCTAGACACCTCTTCACAGCCTAAGAATTAACTACCCCTAAAGGAGGAAATAGAAAGCTATCTTGCCTCAGAGAAAACCCCAAAAGGAAAGATAGCCCCCCACAAATATTGACTGTGAGTGGAGAGGGAAATGACATACACAGAAATGAAATCAGTTTTCAGCAAAGGAGGCCAATACTAAACTTGATAGACAGAGAGAAAAGGATACTGTGCGGTCCGTATTAAAAACTACAAAAATCCACGCAGAGTTTACAAAAATGAACTCCACACCGACTCACGGTGTGGAGGGGCAAATCTGCTACCCCAGAGCTTCCAGCTAGCCTGAATATGACATAGTGACAAGCTGGACAAAATGAGACATATTTGCAAAGCAATAGAGTCCAAAGCAAATGGACAAACAAGAACTAGCAAAAACTTATCTTTTGCTGACAAGGACAGGCCATATGAGAAATCCAAGGAGAGAACAAAATCCAACCTAAGACATTGACAGCAGGCATGAACTAAAGCCCAGAGCAGGTTTAAATAACAAACCCAGGCAAGGCGATCAGTGAATGCAGCTGCTACAGCCACCTGAAGAAGCAACAGTTCCACTCGAAACCACCAGAGGGAGCCCAAGGGCAGAACTCACAAAAATACCATTAGCAACCACAGGAGGGAGCTCCAGAACGGAATTCACAACAGTACCCCCCCTTGAGGAGGGGTCACCGAACCCTCACCAGAGCTCCTAGGCCGATCAGGATGAGCCAAATGGAAAGCACGAACCAAATCGGCAGCATGAACATCGGAGGCAACAACCCAAGAATTATCCTCCTGGCCATAACCCTTCCACTTGACCAGATACTGAAGCTTCCGTCTCGAAAAACGAGAATCCAAAATCTTCTCCACCACATATTCCAATTCCCCCTCAACCAACACCGGAGCAGGAGGATCAACGGAGGGAACCATAGGTACCACATATCTCCGCAACAAGGATCTATGGAACACATTATGAATGGAAAAGAAAGCTGGAAGGGCCAAACGAAAAGACACCGGATTGATAATTTCAGAAATCCTATAAGGCCCAATAAAGCGAGGCTTGAACTTAGGGGAAGAAACCTTCATAGGAACATGACGAAAAGACAACCAGACCAAATCCCCAACACGAAGCCGGGGACCAACACACCGACGACGGTTAGCAAAACGTTGAGCCTTTTCCTGAGACAACGTCAAATTGTCCACCACATGAGTCCAAATTTGCTGCAACCTGTCCACCACAGAATCCACACCAGGACAGTCAGAAGGCTCAAGCTGCCCTGAAGAAAAACGAGGATGAAAACCAAAGTTACAAAAGAAAGGCGAAACCAAGGTAGCCGAACTAGCCCGATTATTAAGGGCAAACTCGGCCAACGGCAAAAAGGTCACCCAATCATCCTGATCAGCAGACATGAAGCATCTCAAATAGGTTTCCAAGGTCTGATTGGTTCGCTCCGTTTGGCCATTTGTCTGAGGATGGAATGCTGAAGAAAAAGACAAATCAATGCCCATTCTAGCACAAAAGGACCGCCAAAACCTAGAAACGAACTGGGAACCTCTGTCAGACACAATATTCTCCGGAATACCATGCAAACGAACCACATGCTGAAAAAATAATGGAACCAAATCAGAGGAGGAAGGCAACTTAGGCAACGGTACCAAATGGACCATCTTAGAAAACCGGTCACAAACCACCCAGATGACAGACATCTTCTGAGAAACAGGAAGATCAGAAATAAAATCCATGGAAATATGCGTCCAGGGCCTCTCAGGAATAGGCAAAGGCAAAAGCAACCCACTGGCACGAGAACAGCAAGGCTTAGCCCGAGCACAGGTCCCACAGGACTGCACAAACGAACGCACATCCCGCGACAAGGAAGGCCACCAAAAGGACCTAGCCACCAAATCTCTGGTACCGAAAATCCCAGGGTGATCAGCCAATACCGAACAATGAACCTCAGAAATTCCCCTGCTAGTCCATCTATCAGGAACAAACAGTTTCCCCACTGGACAGCGGTCAGGTCTATCAGCCTGAAACTCCTGAAGTACCCGCCGCAAATCAGGGGAGATGGCAGAAAGAATCACCCCCTCCTTGAGGATCCCAGCTGGCTCAAGAACTCCCGGAGAATCAGGCAAATAAACTCCTAGAAAGGGCATCAGCCTTCACATTCTTAGATCCCGGAATATACGAGACCACAAAATCAAAACGGGAAAAAAACAGAGACCACCGAGCTTGTCTAGGATTCAACCGCTTAGCAGACTTGAGGTAAATCAATTTTTTATGATCAGTCAAGACCACCACGCGATGCTTGGCTCCCTCAAGCCAATGTCGCCACTCCTCAAATGCCCACTTCATAGCCAACAACTCCCGATTGCCGACATCATAATTACGCTCAGCAGGCGAAAACTTTCTGGAGAAGAAAGCACATGGTTTCATCAAAGAGCCATCAGAATTTCTCTGAGACAAAACGGCCCCTGCCCCAATCTCAGAAGCATCAACCTCAACCTGAAAAGGGAGAGAAACATCTGGCTGACGCAACACAAGGGCAGAAGTAAAACGATGTTTAAGCTCCTGAAAGGCCTCAACAGCCGCAGAGGACCAATTCATCACATCAGCGCCTTTCTTCGTCAAATCGGTCAGAGGCTTCACCACACTAGAAAAATTAGCAATAAAGCGGCGATAAAAATTAGCAAAGCCCAAAAATTTTTGAAGGCTCTTTACAGATGTGGGTTGAGTCCAATCATGAATGGCCTGGACTTTAACAGGGTCCATTTCAATAGCCGAGGGAGAAAAAATGAAACCCAAAAAAGAAACTTTCTGAACTCCAAAGAGGCACTTAGACCCTTTCACAAACAACGCATTAGCACGAAGGACCTGAAATACCATCCTAACCTGCTTCACATGAGACTCCCAATCATCGGAAAAAAACAAAATATCATCCAAATACACAATCATGAATTTATCCAGATAAATAAAGGACTGAAATACCGATGGAGCATTAGAGAGCCTGAATGGCATCACAAGATATTCAAGATGGCCTTCGGGCGTATTAAATGCTGTTTTCCATTCATCACCTTGTTTAATAAGCACGAGATTATACGCCCCTCGAAGGTCGATTTTAGTAAACCAACTGGCACCCTTAATCCGAGCAAACAAATCAGAAAGTAAGGGTAAAGGGTACTGGAATTTGACCGTGATCATATTGAGAAGGCGATAATCTATACAGGGTCTCAAGGAACCATCCTTCTTGGCAACAAAAAAAAATCCCGCTCCCAACGGTGACGAAGACCGGCGAATATGCCCCTTCTCCAAGGACTCCTTTACATAACTCCGCATAGCGGCATGCTCTGGCACCAACAGATTGAAAAGTCGGCCCTTAGGGAACTTACAGCCAGGAATCAAATTAATGGCACAATCGCAGTCCCTATGAGGAGGCAGGGAACTGGACTTGAGCTCATCAAATATATCCTGGAAATCCAACAAAAACTCAGGAACTTCAGAAGAAGGGGACGAGGAAATGGACATCAAAGGAATATCACTATGTATCCCCTGACAACCCCAACCAGTCACAGACATAGATCTCCAATCCAGCACTGGATTATGTACCTGTAACCATGGAAAACCCAGCACAACAACATCATGCAAATTATGCAACACCAAAAAACGAATATTTTCCTGATGTGCTGGAGCCATGTACATGGTCAACTGTGTCCAGTACTGAGGTTTATTCTTGGCCAATGGCGTAGCATCAATCCCCCTTAAGGGAATAGGACTCCGCAAAAGCTCCAAGGAAAAACCACAGCGCTTGGCAAATTCTAAGTCCATTAAGTTCAGGGCAGCGCCAGAATCCACAAATGCCATAACAGAAAAGGACGACAATGAGCAAATCAGGGTAACAGACAAAAGAAATTTAGGCTGTACAGTACTAATGGTAACAGACCTAGGGACCCTCTTAGTACGCTTAGGGCAATCAGAAATAGCATGAGCAGAATCACCACAGTAAAAACACAGGCCATTCTGACGTCTGAATTTCTGCCTTTCTGCTCTAGTCAAAATCCTATCACATTGCATAGGCTCAGGACTCTGCTCAGAGGACACTGCCATATGGTGCACAACCTTGTGCTCACGCAGGCGCCGATCAATCTGAATGGCCAAAGACATTGACTCATTCAGACCAGCAGGCGTGGGAAACCCCACCATAACATCTTTAAGGGCTTCAGATAGACCCTTTCTGAAAATCGCTGCCAGGGCATACTCATTCCATTTTGTCAGCACAGACCACTTTCTAAATTTCTGGCAGTATACTTCTGCTGCTTCCTGAAACTGACACAGAGCCAGCAAAGTTTTCTGCCTGATCCACAGAATTAGGCTCGTCATACAGCAATCCGAGCGCTTGAAAAAATGCATCAATATTGAGCAATGCAGGATTTCCTGGCTCAAGGGAGAATGCCCAGTCCTGCGGGTCGCCACGCAGCAAAGAAATAACAATCTTCACCTGCTGAATGGGGTCACCAGAGGAACGGGGTCTCAGATCAAAAAACAATCTGCAATTATTTTGAAAAGTTCAAAAATTTAGATCTATCCCCAGAAAATAAATCAGGAATAGGAATTCTAGGCTCTAATACCGGAGTCTGGACAACATAATCTTGGATACTCTGTACCCTTGCAGCGAGTTGATCCACGCGCAAGGACAGACCCTGAACCTCTATATCAGCACCAAAATCCTGAACCACCCAGAGATTAAGGGGAAAAAAAAACAAAACAAGCTACAAAGGAAAAATAAATCACTTTCTTTTCCCTCTTTTGAGATGCATTTAACACTTTGCAGGCCTGCTGTACTGTTATGACCTGGTGGATAAGAGGCCACACTGATATGACCTGGTGGCTAAAACGCAACATGGGACGAGCTCTGAGGAGGTGGTATCTCTACTGACTGCAGTCCCTAATTTTAACAACAACACTAGTAATAGCCGTGGGATGTGCCCGCGACGACGCTAGTTCCGGCGCTGACGTCACGTGCGCATGCGCCGTATATGGAGTCCTATTACGATTAGCCTCAGGTGCTGAAGTCCTATAAATTCTCGTTTGTTTGACACACACAGTACGGCCCCCGGAAGAAGCCCACGCGAAACGCGCGTAGGGGCTGGCGCTCTCCACACATACACCACGGCTTATATGGGTAAGGTGCAGTCATGGACTTTGTGTTTATGCTTACTTTGAACAGGTCCCTTATACGGTAGATAGTGTCTTACTACTTATTTAGACCATCACTAGTGCCTGTACTAAACTTATGAATCTGCATCCTTGAGCTGTACTATTTTTTTGGTGATGTGTGGGGTAATTTTGTTACCCGTATCCATGTTAGACTTAGGTTTTACTATCTGTTAAACCAGTTTTGATAGTTTAATAATCTGTTGTTATTTAAATAAACATTTACCTTTTTACTATAATATAAGTGACAGCTGTTTGACTCCTCTTTCCGCATGTTTAAATATTGTATGGGAGTTTGGTCTGTCCAGATGTGGACATATATGTGGCTCTGTTCTAATTTAGTATATGTTGATTTCTGTGTTCTCACAGCTTATAGTGCTGAGCACATGGATTACCGTGCACGTGAGAAATCCTGGCTGACACAACTAGAGAAAGTATTTTGTGAAGGATCGGGTAATGTGTTGGATCCTAAATCTAAAGATATATTGGAATTACGAAATAAGTTTAAAGAACTATTGAACAAACGTACACGTGTCTGGTGGAACAAAGCATTCCTTGAGAGATACGTATCTTGTGGTTTGATACCTAGAGGCCTAAGAGTGCAATTGTTCCCATCTTTTTCTGTGGAAGAGGATGTTTTTAAAAACAAATGGGAGGAAATTGCTTCACAGTGCTCGAGAGGGTTTATGGAGCTTCTCATTCAATCTAATGAGAAAAAATTGACTGACCTAGATGTAGAGTTGAGTACCATACAAAATGATATTTCTAAACAAGCATCTGCTGAGGTGGTTACTAAATTGAGCGGAGAAATGTATGCCGATCTAGAAAGATGGGAGAATGATATTGTTACAAGAAAAACAAAAAAATACCAGCGGGACCTCCTGGATTTTAAAAATAATAGGATATACAAATGGAGGAGAAATACCCCGAGTTTGAACCCACAAGTACGAGGGAGATCAGTGTCCTTTTCCTCTGTATCATCTAATGAGGACAGAAGTCATAATGGAGAGATGGGGAGACCCGCAGTGGAGAGGAGAGAGAATTGGTTGAGGAGTGGAAAGTCCTACAATAAAAGAAAAGCATTCAACTCCCCACAGAGAGAAAAAAAGGCTAAAACCAATACTCTAGAGGTACTGAATTTATCAGCAAAACCTCTGACTACAGATCAAATCTCTGTTCTACAATTAGGCCTTTCCTTTGTACCCACTAACTCTTTTGATTTTTTTACAGTCTTGAAAACTTGAATTTATTTTCAAGGAAACTGGTATTGAAACGGTTACATGCTAAACATGGGTCTAATCTGGAGTCACCTCCAATAACTGAACAAGAAACTTTGAATATCCTGGAGGAACTGGAGGCGGAGTCGTTTCCGGATGTGACAGGTATTTCTCCACCGCCGATTACCCCTAAGTCCACCACATTTCCTCCCTTGTCACTGGTGCCACAGGTGGAGATATTTACTAAATTAGTAACAGAGGACCTGAAAAAATTGGGGAGATGTAGGAAAAATAACAATCTTACCTTCAACCAAATACAGGCCCTCCGTCAGTTACAGGACAGGAGTGATGTGGTTATTAAACCAGCGGACAAGGGGGGCAATGTGGTGGTATGGCCGGTCGAGAAATACGAAAAAGAGGTGTTTAGACAACTGAGGGACAAAGAGACCTATGTCATGTTAAAAGAAAACCCAGTAGAGACCTTTTGGATGCGGGTGGGCAATATCTTGGAAATGGCGTTTGAGAGAGGGGTCATTACAAAAAAACTTTGTGATGGCTTGACTGTTGAATTTCCACGTATACCCACATTTTATCTCCTCCCCAAGGTCCACAAGGACGCCCAGAATCCTCCAGGGCGTCCGATTGCCTCTGGCATAGGAGGGCTTAACGAACCACTCTGTAAATATATTGACTACTATCTTAGGTCACAGGTGGAGACGTTGCCCTCCTATGTCAGGGACACTACGGACGTCCTGAGACGTCTGGATGGGATGCATATTGAGCCCAACATGCTCCTCGTGACAGCTGATGTGGAAACACTGTACACGTGCATTGATCACGAGGATGGCATGAGGGCTGCAAGTTTCTACTTAGAATCAAGTAATCTTGATCCAGACGTCAGAGAGCTGGTGTTGGACTTGTTGTGGTTCATCCTGGAACATAATTTTTTTACGTTTAAAGACCGATTTTTTCTGCAGAAGCGTGGTACCGCGATGGGGGCGGCATGTGCGCCCTCGTATGCAAATTTGTTTTTGGGATTATGGGAGAGAGAAGTTTTTTCTGATGACGCACATGCCGCCCCCCAAATCCTTGGCTGGTACCGCTTCATAGACGATATCTTTTTTATCTGGCAGGGGTCGGCATCTGATTTGGATTTATTTGTTTCCGGGTTGAACCGCAACGATTACAACATCAGACTCACATACTCATGTCACCACAGTGAAATCTCCTTTTTAGATCTTAGGATACAGGTGCAGCCTGATGGTTGTCTGGGTATGGATGTATACCGCAAGGAAACATCCGTAAACGCTTTATTACATGCGTCTTCTGCACATACTGGATCAACCATCAGGGCTGTACCTGTGGGACAATTCTTACGTATGAGGAGAATATGTACTTCTGATGAGGGTTTTGAGCGTCAGGCTTTGGACCTTGGGGAGAGATTCAGGGAACGTGGATACAGCAGACGCTGTATTAAAAAAGGCTATAAAAGAGCGAAACACACTAATAGGACCTCATTACTATCCCAGGATTATTGCCGCCATGCATCCGGGGGTAAGAGTGGGAAAATAGACCAACAAGGAGTGACGAGGTTTATCTCTACTTTTAATTCAAATTGGGAGGATATTAGATCTATCCTATCAAAACATTGGGGGATCCTGACAACGGACCCTACCCTCAATCAGCACCTTCCGGAAAGACCGCTTATGACGGCTAGACGTAGTCAAAATCTTCGTGATATACTGGTGAAAAGCCACTATGTGGCAAAAACACCCGGAATATTTGGAACTAATGCATCTAGGGCTGGATTTTTTCCCTGTAAGGAGTGTCTAGCATGCAAAAACCATCAAAGAGCTACATCCTTTGTTTCCTCTGATGGGGCACAAGAGTTTAGAATCAGGGAATATATCTCTTGTAAGAGCACATTTTTGATTTATTACGCGAAATGCACGTGTGAACTTATTTATATAGGCCTGACAACCAGGGAATTGCGTATAAGAACACGTGAACATGTGAGGGAGATTGTAGCCACGAGGGAGGAAAAAGAAGTGGAAAATTTAAAAACTATCCCTAGGCATTTTAGGGAAAAACATAATTGTAACCCTAATGACCTTAGAGTATGCGGCATAGACAAGGTCCACATGGGCATTAGAGGCGGTAATATCAAACGCCTTCTTTTTCAGCGTGAATGCAGGTGGATCTCTGTCCTTAACACATCGGTCCCATATGGACTTAACGAGCAGATTAGTTTTGCTCCTTTCTTATAACATTATTAGGTATATCTAGACTTAGGATCCTTTGGTATGTGTTTGTGTGTCTTTTTACATATTTTTATTCTTAAAATGTTTTTAATTATTTGTATTTTAGTTCATCTTAACGGGAAGTGTTTGTTGAATTACGGATACTTGAGCACCCGATAGGTCTGCCAAGATGGGAGCTATCTTTTCACTCTCTGCACTATGGAGGATCCCACTGAAGTTTATGGACTCCTGAATAATGCACCATCCTCTAATTATTTGTTTATATGTTAGTGTATTTTAGGTTCCGTTTGGAATGTAATAATGTTTTTATACTTATATAATTTTGTTTATAATACACACCTATGTATTTTATGTATTGCTATCATATATTGTATGTGTGGTGCTATATGATATTGTACTATATGCGGCACTTTTTGCACTATGTCACTTTATATTCACTTACACTGCCGTAGTATATAAGCTGCTCCCGTTTGTAGTCTCGCACATCGTTGGGCCCTGTGCGCATGACCGTGACGTTGGTGTTACGGTGCGTCGCCGCCGGCGTCCATTGGGCTGTGCGTCTGTGTCAGGGTTGCCATGGTTATGGCTCCCTGGCCTCTTGCCCGTCCCGGAGTGCCCGCGACGACGCTAGTTCCGGCGCTGACGTCATGTGCGCATGTGCCGTATATGGAGTCCTATTACGATTAGCCTCAGGTGCTGAAGTCCTATAAATTCACGTTTGTTTGACACACACAGTACGGCCCCCGGAAGAAGCCCACGCGAAACGCGCATAGGGGCTGGCGCTCTCCACACATACACCACGGCTTATATGGGTAAGGTGCAGTCATGGACTTTGTGTTTATGCTTACTTTGAACGGGTCCCTTATACGGTAGATAGTGTCTTACTACTTATTTAGACCATCACTAGTGCCTGTACTAAACTTATGAATCTGCATCCTTGAGCTGTACTATTTTTTTGGTGATGTGTGGGGTAATTTTGTTACCCGTATCCATGTTAGACTTAGGTTTTACTATCTGTTAAACCAGTTTTGATAGTTTAATAATCTGTTGTTATTTAAATAAACATTTACCTTTTTACTATAATATAAGTGACAGCTGTTTGACTCCTCTTTCCGCATGTTTAAATATTGTATGGGAGTTTGGTCTGTCCAGATGTGGTCATATATGTGGCTCTGTTCTAATTTATTATAGTCTGTAGCAGGTGTAAGGACACGAGTGAGAGGCTAACATATTGACTGTGCAAGGCCATGAATCCCAGCCCCACAGTGTGAATTACTGAAAAGACACTGCGGGGCTGGGATTCATGGGCATCGCGAACCGCACCGGCTGACATTAAATGAAGTCAGAAGATGGGCAGCGGTAAAACAGCGCAAGGCTAAGGGATAACACGACAGCGCAGACTCCAGTACAGCAAATAACGACGCTCAGGAGGCCGCACCCAGCACCAAGGTGGGATTCTTGACAGCTGTGCTGCGTCTCATTAAGAAGGAAACTCCCGCCTACAAGACAGTTTTGACTGTATAAGGGGCTAAATGTTAAACCTGTTTCATCCAGCGTGTGCAAGATTCAAAACTTAACCCCTTCATGACACAGCCTATTTTGTCCTTAATGACCTGGCCGTTTTTTGCAATTCTGACCAGTGTCCCTTTATGAGGTAATAACTCAGGAACGCTTCAACGGATCCTAGCGATTCTGAGATAGTTTTTTCGTGACATATTGGGCTTCATGATAGAGGTAAATTTAGGTCGATAATTTCTGAGTTTATTTGTGAAAAAAACGGAAATTTGGCGAAAATTTTGAAAATTTCGCAATTTTCACATTTTGAATTTTTATTCTGTTAAACCAGAGAGTTATGTGACACAATATAGTTAATAAATAACATTTCCCACATGTCTACTTTACATCAGCACAATTTTGGAAACAATTTTTTTTTTTGCTAGGAAGTTATAAGGGTTAAAATTTGACCAGTGATTTCTCATTTTTACAACACAATTTACAAAACCATTTTTTTTAGGGACCACTTCACATTTGAAGTCATTTTGAGGGTTCTATATGGCTGAAAATACCCAAAAGTAACACCATTCTAAAAACTGCCCCCCACAAGGTGCTCAAAACCACATTCAAGAAGTTTATTAACCCTTCAGGTGTTTCACAGCAGCAGAAGCAACATGGAAGTAAAAAATGAACATTTAACTTTTTAGTCACAAAAATGATCTTTTAGCAACAATTTTTTTATTTTCCCAAGGGTAAAAGGAGAAACTGGACCACAAACCTTGTTGTCCAATTTGTCCTGAGTACGCTGATACCTCATATGTGGGGGTAAACCACTGTTTGTGCGCACGGCAGGGCTCGGAAGGGAAGGAGCGCCGTTTGACTTTTTGAATGAAAAATTGGCTCCAATCTTTAGTGGACACCGTGTCGCGTTTGGAGAGCCCCCGTGTGCCTAAACATTGCAGCTCCCCCACAAGTGACCACATTGTGGAAACTAGACCCCCCAAGGAACTTATCTAGAAGCATAGTGAGCACTTTAAACCCTCAGGTGCTTCACAAATTGATCCGTAAAAATGAAAAAGTACTTTTTTTCACACAAAAATTCTTTTAGCCTCAATTTTTTCATTTTCACATGGGCAACAGGATAAAATGGATCCTAAAATTTGTTGGGCAATTTCTCCTGAGTACGCCGATACCTCATATGTTGGGGTTAACCACTGTTTGGGTGCACGGCAAGGCTCGGAAGGGGAGGCGCGCCATTTGACTTTTTGAATGGAAAATTAGCTCCAATCGTTAGAGGACACCATGTCGCGTTTGGAGAGCCCCTGTGTGCCTAAACATTGAAGCTCCCCTACAAGTGACCCCATTTTGGAAACTAGACCCCCCAAGGAACTTATCTAGATGCATAGTGAGCACTTAAAACCCCCAGGTGCTTCACAGAAGTTTATAACGCAGAGCCGTGAAAATAAAAAATAATTTTTCTTTCCTCAAAAATGATTTTTGGCCCAGAATTTTTTATTTTCCCAAGGGTAATAGGAGAAATTGGACCCCAAATGTTGTTGTCCAGTTTGTCCTGAGTACGATGATACCCCATATGTGGGGGTAAACCACTGTTTGGGCGCACGGCAGGGCTTGGAAGGGAAGGCACGCCATTTGGCTTTTTGAATGGAAAATTAGCTCCAATCATTAGCGGACACCATGTCGCGTTTGGAGAGCCCCTGTGTGCCTAAACATTGGAGCTCCCCCACAAGTGACCCCATTTTGGAAACTAGACCTCCCAAGGAACTAATCTAGATGTGTGGTGAGCACTTTGAACCCCCAAGTGCTTCACAGAAGTTTATAACGCAGAGCCATGAAAATAAAAAATAATTTTTCTTTTCTCAAAAATGATTTTTAGCCCACAATTTTTTATTTTCCCAAGGGTAACAGGAGAAATTGGACACCAAAAGTTGTTGTCCGGTTTCTCCTGAGTACGCTGATACCCCATATGTTGGGGTAAACCACTGTTTTGGCACACGTCGGGGTTCGGAAGGGAAGTAGTGACGTTTTGAAATGCAGACTTTGATGGAATGCTCTGCGGGCATCAGGTTGCATTTGCAGAGCCCCTGATGTGCCTAAACAGTAGGAACTCCCCACAAGTGACCCCATTTTGGAAACTCGACCCCAAAGGGAACTTATCTAGATGTGTGGTGAGCACATTGAACCCCCAAGTGCTTCACAGAAGTTTATAACGCAGAGCCATGAAAATAATAAGTGTTTCCTTTCCTCAAAAATATTTTTTTAGTCCAGAATTTTTTAATTTTCCCAAGGGTAACAGGAGAAATTTGACCCCAAAAGTTGTTGACCAGTTTCTCCTGAGTATGCTGATACCCCATATGTGGGGGTAAACCACTGTTTGGGCGCACGTCAGGGCTCGGAAGGGAAGTAGTGACATTTGAAATGCAGACTTTGATGGAATGGTCTGCGGGCGTCACGTTGCATTTGCAGAGCCCCTGATGTGCCTAAACAGTAGAAACACCCCACAAGTGACCCCATTTTGGAAACTAGACCCCCCAAGGAACTAATCTAGATGTGTGGTGAGCACGTTCGACCCCCAAGTGCTTCACAGAAGTTTACAACGCAGAGCGTTAAAATAAAAAATAATTTTTCTTTCCTCAAAAAAGATGTTTTAGCAAGCAATTTTTTATTTTCAAAAGAATAACAGGATAAATTGGACCCCAATATTTGTTGCACAGTTTGTTGTGAGTATGCTGGTACCCCATATGTGGGGGTAAACCACTGTTTGGGCGCACGTCAGGGCTCGGAAGGGAAGTAGTGACATTTGAAATGCAGACGTTGATGGAATGGTCTGTGGGCGTCACGTTGCATTTGCAGAGCCCCTGATGTGCCTAAACAGTAGAAACACCCCACAAGTAACCCCATTTTGGAAACTAGACCCCCCAAGGAACTTATCTAGATGTGCGGTGAGCACTTTCAACCCCCAAGTGCTTCACAGAAGTTTATAACGCAGAGCCTTGAAAATAAAAAATAATTGTTCTTTTCTCAAAAATGATGTTTTAGCAAGTAATTTTTTATTTTTGCAAGGGTAACAGGGGAAATTGGACTGCAACATTTGTTGCCCAGTTGGTCCTGAGTACGCTGGTACCCCATATGTGGGGGTAAACCACTGTTTGGGCGCACGTCGAGGCTTGGAAGGGAGGGAGCACCATTTGACTTTTTGAACGCAAGATTGGCTGGAATCAATGGTGGTGCCATGTTGCGTTTGGAGACCCCTGATGTGCCCAAACAGTGGAAACCCCTCAATTCTAACTTCAACACTAACCCCAACACACCCCTAACCCTAATCCCAACTGTAGCCATAACCCTAATCACAACCCTAACCCCAACACACCCCTAACCACAACCCTAACGCCAACACACCCGTAACCCTAATCCCAACTCTAACCCTAATCCTAACCCTAATCCCAACCCTAACCCTAATCCCAACCCTAACCACAACTGTAACCCCAACTCACTCCTAACCCTATCCGTAACCCTAACCACAAGCCTAATCTTAACCCTATTTCCAACCCTAGCCCTAATTCCAACCCTAACTCTAATTCCAACCCTAACCCTAAGGCTATGTGCCCACGTTAGGAGATTTTTCCGCACGATTTTTGAAAAATCTGCAGGTAAAAGGCACTGCGTTTTACCTGCAGATTTACAGTGGATTTCCAGTGTTTTTTTGTGCGGATTTCACCTGCGGATTCCTATTGAGGAACAGGTGTAAAACGCTGCGGAATCCGCACAAAGAATTGACATGCTGCGGAAAATACAACGCAGAGAGTTTCCGCACGGAATTTTCCGCACCATGGGCACAGCGGATTTGGTTTTCCATAGGTGTACATGGTACTGTAAACCTGATGGAAAACTGCTACAAATTCGCAGCGGCCAATCCGCTGCGGATCCGCGGCCAATCCGCTGCGGATCCGCGGCCAATCCGCTGCGGATCCGCGGCCAATCCGCTGCGGATCCGCAGCCAAATCCGCACTGTGTGCACATGCCCTAACCCTAACCCTACCCCAAACCCTACCCCTAATCCTACCCCTAACCCTACCCCTAACCCTACCCCTAACCCTAACCCTATCCCTAGTTCTAACCCTAGTTCTAACCCTAACCCTAGTGGAAAAAGAAAAAAATATATTTTATTTTTTTTATTATTGTCCCTACCTATGGGGGTGATAAAGGGGGGGTCATTTACTATATTTTTTATTTTGATCACTGTGATAGGTTATATCACAGTGATCAAACTATACCTGGAACGAAACTGCCGGCCGGCAGATTCGGCAGGCGCACTGCGCATGTGCCCGCCATTTTGGAAGATGGCGGCGCCCATGGAGAAGACGGATGGACACCGGGAGCCTCGGTAAGTATAAGGGGGTGGAGATCGGGGCACGGGGGGGCGTCGGAGCACGGGGGGGTGGCATAGGAGCACGGGGGGAGCGGACAGGAGGACGGGGGAGCGGAGCACAAGACGGAGGGGAGCGGACCACAGATCGGTGGCTTGGGGGGCGATCGGTGGGGTGGGGGGGTCACATCAGTGTTTCCATCCATGGCCAATGATATTGCAGCATCGGCCATGGCTGGATTGTAATATTTCACCAGCTTTTTAGGTGAAATATTACAAATCGCTCTGATTGGCAGTTTCACTTTCAACAGCCAATCAGAGCGATCATAGCCACGGGGGGGTGAAGCCACCCCCCCTGGGCTGAAGTACCACTCCCCCTGTCCCTGCATGTCAGGTGAAATGCGAGTTAACCCTGTCACCCGATCTGCAGGGACGCGATCATTCTGTGACACAGCATATGCGTCACAGGTCGGATTGGCACTGACTTTCATTACGCATACGCTGTGTCACAGGTCGGGAAGGGGTTAAAGAGCAACCTTTCACTTGTGCAGCATTACAGCTGCACAAGATGTGGCTCTTCCAGTTTGTAACACCTGAGGGGGGGGTTAAAGGTTACCTTTAAAATTGGTTCAATTAGGCTTCGGCCTACACTCTGCTCCCTCTCCTCCTGCTCTCCCTGGGCTCTAACACTGCCAGTTGGTGCCCGGAAGTGCTGGCTGCACAGAGCAAAACACCCACCACTCTGTCAGTGGGGTTCAGCACCGCCAGCTGTTCCCCTGCTGTGTAGCTGGCAACGTGTCCTGCAAAAGCCACGCGGACACAAAGCTGCCGCCAGTGCAGGCTTCGGCCTACACTCTCCTCACTCTCCACCTGCTGACCCTGGGCTCTAACACTGCCAGTTGGCACCCGGAAGTGCTAGCTGCACATAGAAAAACACCAGCCAATGTGTCAGTGGGGTTCAGCACCGCCAGCTGTTCCCCTGCTGTGTAGCAGGCAACGTGTCGTGCAAAAGCCATGCGGACACAACAGACCTCCAAATGCCTCCAGTGCAGGCTTCGGCCTACAGTCTGCTCCACCTGCTCACCCTTTGCTCCAACACCACTAGTTTTGGCTCTAGGAAGACAAGCTTGAATTGTTCCCCATCCTGGTTCCAGTACCGTCAGCTGGTTCCAGGTAGAGCCTTTGGCTTAGGTGCCTCCTTCTGGGTATCTGAGTTCCACCAACGTCAGGTGGTCCTTGTTAGTGCTTTCAGGCACGGGTACCTCCTGCTTAGTAACCGGGTTCCAGTAACGTCAGCTGGTCCTCGGTAGTTCCATTGGCTCTTGGACCTTCGGCTACCCATCCGGGTTCCAGTACCGTCAGCTGGTTCTCGGCAGTGTCTTTTGCTCTTGTACCTTCTGCTCCCAATCCTGGTTCCAGTACCATCAGCTGGTTCCGGGCAGAGCCTTTGGCTTAGGTGCCTCCCTCTGGGTATCCGAGTTCCACCAACGTCAGGTGGTCCTTGGTAGTGCTTTCAGGCACGGGTACCTCCTGCTTAGTAACCGGGTTCCAGTAACATCAGCTGGTCCTCGGTAGTTCCATTGGCTCTTGGACCTTCGGCTACCCATCCGGGTTCCAGTACCGTCAGCTGGCTCTCGGCAGTGTCTTTTGCTCTTGTACCTTCTGCTCCCCATCCTGATTCCAGTACCATCAGCTGGTTCCGGGCAGAGCCTTTGGCTTAGGTGCCTCCCTCTGGGTATCCGAGTTCCACCAACGTCAGGTGGTCCTTGGAAGTGCTTTCAGGCACGGGTACCTCCTGCTTAGTAACCGGGTTCCAGTAATGTCAGCTGGTCCTCGGTAGTTCCATTGGCTCTTGGACCTTCGGGTAGCCATCCGAGTTCCAGTTCCATCAGCTGTTTCTCTGCATTTTCTCAGCCTTCTTGTACCTTCTGCTACATTTCCAAGTTCAAAACCCTAAAGACGATGACCCGGAAGACCACCCCTAAGATGATGACGACACCAGAGACGACAACCACTGAGATGACGACAACCCTGGAGACGACGACGACATGGGAGACCGAGAAGCAGAAGAACAAGAGGCTGCAGAACAAAGAGCAGAAGAACATTAAGCATAACACTAAATATCAGAGCAAAAGATATTATGTAAATTATAAGCAGAAGAAGACTAAGCAGTGTATGGGGGTGAGTCCATTCCTCCTCGTGGTGCCCCTGGATAAAGCCTGATGCTGCAGGCCAAACTGAACGCGGACAAATTTAACTTTTTTGTGACAGGCAGAACGGAAGGTGTAATCTTCAAACTTTTATAGATAACAACTACAGGAATGCCTGTCACAAATAGGAAAATGATGAAGAAGTTGAATATGAAGAAGAATAATAGTTAAATAAAAAGAATATGAACAATGTAACAAAAAAAAATTATAGGTAGAAGATGAAGAAGAAGATGAATAAGGTGAAGAAGAACTTGATGTCAAAGATGCTGATGATGATGAAGAAGAAAGTGTGGGAGAAGTAAAAAAGAGGGTAAAGGGCGTGGAAGTAGTGAAACATCAATATCCGACAAAATAAACAAAATCTTAACATAGTCAATATCTTTGTAACTCCGAACGTCTTAAAAATTTTTTAAAATTTCTGCTATTCTATTTGATTGGGCTAAACCTCTATGCCTTTAATGTCTCCGCCACGTCCCCCAATACATCCTACATTATTCTTAGTTGTTTTCCTTCATGTAGAATGAACCTACAAGGAAAGAAAGGGTTTATTTTAATTCCGATATTTTTGGTCCCATTGACTTGCATTGGTATCGGGTATCGGTATCGGCGAGATCCGATATTTTGCCGGTATCGGCCGATACTTTCCGATACCGATACTTTCCGATATCGGAAGGTATCGCTCAACACTAGTGTGGACCATTTACGTGGTGGAGTTACAAAGACACGCTGAAGACCTAGGTCAGCCTACAGCACCATCTACCACCTCTTCAGCTTGTGCTGTAGCCTCTTCCTCAAGCTCACACACAGCTGGTTTGGCTTCCTCACAGGGTCACCATGGAAGAACCTCTGGCACTGTTGTACAGAGACACAGTGTACTTCCACCCGCAGCAACACGTTCCCTGTCATCCTCACACTCCCAGGCCAGTCTACAGCCATCGGTAGCACAGGCATGGGAGATAAGGCTCCCATACTCGGCAAACCACCCCCGAGCACAGGCTCTGAATGCTGGCATTGCAAAACTACTGTCACTTGAAATGCTCTCATTCAGGCTGGTGGAGACTGACACCTTCCGTAATTTCATGACATTGGCAGTCCGACAATACAATGTGCACAGCTGCTTT
The DNA here is from genome assembly GCF_051348905.1 of Ranitomeya variabilis. Taxonomy (NCBI): domain Eukaryota; kingdom Metazoa; phylum Chordata; class Amphibia; order Anura; family Dendrobatidae; genus Ranitomeya; species Ranitomeya variabilis. The sequence continues at coordinate 595,401,608 of NC_135236.1, forward strand.
TATTTCAGCAGGCATGCCGTCCATGCCCTGCAAAAGCATGTGGAGGGAAAAATGAAACATGCGCTACTAAACGCCGTCAGCAGCAAGGTCCAACTGACCACTGATGCGTGGACCAGTAACCATGGACAGGGACGATACCTTTCCCTCACTGCTCATTGGGTAAATGTTGTGGAGCCGGGTACAGATCTTGAGAGTGGCCCTGTACATGTTCTGCCAACTCCAAGGATTGCAAGAATCCAGTCTGTACACATTGACTCCTCCTCATACTCCAGTTCCTCTGAATCAGCGCTGCAGGAGCCATCACAGTCTACCTCCACATGGACCCATGAACGCTTACCTGTTACAACCAATATGAGCACAGCCATGGCCAAATGTCAACAGGCCGTATTGAAATTAATTTCTTTGGGGAATTGAGACCACACAGCGCAGGAGCTCTGGAATGCCATCAAGCAGCACAGCGACATGTGGTTTGTGCCAGCGAATCTCCAGCCAGGCATGGTAGTGTGTGGAAATAGCTGAAATCTGGTGGCAGCTCTGGGCCTAGGCAACCTCATTCACATCCCATGTCTGGCACATGGGCTCAACTTGGTCATGCAGAGTTTTTTAAGGGACTATCTGGATCTTGATGCACTGCTGCACAAGGTCCGCCTAGAGTGCGCTCACTTCACGTTCCAGCATGGCAAGATCGCGCATTGCAGCTCTGCAGCGCTGATTCCGCCTCCAGAACATCGTATCATATGTGACCTACCCACAAGGTGGAATTCAACCTTACATATGTTGGAGTGGTTGTGTGGGAAGCAGGCAGCAGTAATGGAGTACCAGCTGCATCAGGCACAAAGAAGTCGCACTGCGCACCATTCACACTTCACCACCACTGAGTGGGCCTCTATGAAGGACATCTGCCATGTTTTTCGTGCCTTCGATGATTCCACGTGGATGGCGAGTGCAGATGATACACTAGTCAGCATGACTATCCCCCTTATCTGCCTGCTTGAAAAAACACTGCAAGCAGTAAGGGAGGAGGTTGTGGAAGAGGTGGAGGATGAGGAGTTACAAATGCCATCTGCTTCTGGACAGTCTGCACAACATGGTTCCTCACAAAGGCCTAGGCAGGGGACACTTTGTGAGGAGGATGAGGAGAAGTCAATGGAGGTGGAAGACATCTGTTCAGAGGAGGGAGGTACACAATGTTCTAGTAGTCAGTATGTAGAGCGAGGGTGGGGTGTTGAAGAGCTGGCAGAGATGACGCCTCAAGCAGGAGACAGCGTTTCTTGGCCAGTTGGTAGTCTGCAGCACATGGTTGATTTCATGCTGCAGTGCCTGAGAAACAACCGCCGCATCGCCCGGCTGATTATTGGGTGTACACCCTCCTAGATACTTGCTACCGGGACAACTTACAAAGCCTCAGAACACCGTTGAACTGGGAGCATAAAATGCGGGAGTACCAAGACACACTGGTGCATTCCATCATCTTCTCCAGTCCAACCGAGGGCAGTGCTGCTTGTGCTTTACAAAGCAGCTCAGTGCATCGAGGCAGTGGAGAAAGCTCTGCACAAAGAGGGAGCAGAAGCAGTGCCTCAGCACAAGGCAAGACCAGTATGGCCCAAATGTGACAAAGTTTTATGTCCCCGCCACAAATGTCTACACCATCATAGACGGCTCCAGTCAGCAGGAGGCAACGTTTCCGTCAGATGGTGACAGACTACATGTCTTGCCCTCTTAGTGTTCTCCCACACAGCTCTTCCCCCTTCAAGTTTTGAGTCTCTAAGCTGGGTACATGGCCAGAGCTTAGCCAGTATGCATTGGAGGTGCTGGCTTGCCCTGCTGCTAGTGTATTATTGGAACACGTCTTTAGTGCTGCAGGTGGTGTACTAACAGACCGTCGCATGCGACTATCCTCCGATAACATTGATAACTTTTCTGAAAATGAACAAGGCCTGGATCTCGCAGGAATTTGCCAGTCCTCTTCCAGATTAAATAATTGGTTGGCAAAAGTATCCAGGTCTCCTGTTGTGCTCATGTTTCTACCACCTGAACTGTAATCCCTGGGCTCCAACACTGCCAGAAGTGCCATCTGCACAGTCAACACATGCTCCAGTGTTATTGCGGTTCAGCAACGTCAGCTGATACCCTGCTGTGTGTCCGGCAATTTCTCCTTCTCCGTCCACATTCACACTACTACAGATATTAAACTTGCTCCAATTAGGCCTCTCTCTCCACTCTGTTTCTAGTATTTACCCTGGGCTCCAACACCGCCAGTTGCTGCTCAGAAGTGCCGTCTGTACAGTCAACACTTGCTGCCGTGTTATTGTGGTTCAGTAACTTCAGCTGATCCCCTGCTGTGTGTCCAGCAATTCCTCCTGCTCCGTCCACACTCACACTACTACAGATATTAAACTTGCTCCAATTAGGCCTCTGCCTACACTCTGTTTCTCCTGTAATCCCTGGGCTCCAACACCGCCAGTTGCTGCTCAGAAGTGCCGTATGCACAGTCAACACTTGCTGCCATGTTATTGGGGTTCAGTAGCGTCAGCTGATCCCTTGCTGTGTGTCCGGCAATTTCTCCTGCTCCATCCACATTCACACTACTACAGATATTAAACTTGCTCCAATTAGGCCTCTGCCTCCAATCTGTTTCTTGTATTTACCCTGGGCTCCAACACTGCCAGTTGCTGCTCAGAAGTGCCGTATGCACAGTCAACACTTGCTGCCATGTTATTGGGGTTCAGTAGCATCAGCTGGTCACCTGCTGTGTATCCGGCAATTTCTCCTGCTCTGTCCACACTCACACTACTACAAATATTAAACTTGCTCCACTCTGTTTTTAATATTTACCCTGGGTTCCAGCACTGCCAGCTGTTTCCCAGCAGTGTCTTTGGCTTGGGTACTCCCTCCTGCCCAGCCTGGTTCCAGCACGCCAGCTGTTTCCGAGTAGTGTCAACGTCACTTTGCCTCCAATACGTTGTCCTGTCGGGTTGCGGTTGAATTAGCCAACTATATAGTGCCTGCAGTTTAGGTGCTTCCTATGTGGGCTGCGGGATCTGGCAATCAAGGCTGGTTCCGTAGTGCTAATAGGACAAGCACCCCCTGTAGGACTATCGGTTTCGTTAACTGCGGCCAGCTCGCGGCCTTGCAACTTTTTTTTCATGTGGACCTTCTGCTGCCTATCTGAGCTCCAGTACCATTAGCTGGTTCTTTGGAAGTCAATCCTTAATAGGACCCCTGGGTTCCAGTAACGTCAGCTGGTTCCAGGCAGAGCCTTTCGCTTAGGTGCCTCCTTCTTCTGCTGGTCCTTGGTAGGGCTTTCTGACACAGGTAACTCCTGCTTAGTAACCGGGTTCCGGTACCATCAGCTGGTCCTCGGTAGTTCCATTGGCTCTTGTACCTTCTGCTACCCATCCGGGTTCCAATACCATCAGCTGGTTCTCGGCAGTGCCTTTGGCTTAGGAGCCTCCTTCTTGGTATATGAGTTCCACCAACATCTGCTGGTCCTTGGTAGTGCTTTCTGGCACAGGTACCTACTGCTTTGTAACCAGGTTCCAGTACTGTCAGCTGGTCCTCGGTAGTTCCATTGGCTTTTGTACCTTGTGCTACACATCTGAGTTCCAGCACCACCAGCTGGTTCTCGGCAATGTCTTTGGCACGGGTACTCCCTCTTGCCCAGCCTGGTTCCAGCATGCCAGCTGTTTCTGGGTAGTGTCAACTGTTGTGAATTCTGCTCTTGGGCTCCCTCCGGTGGTTGTTGGTGGTAGTGCAGTTGTCTTGGGGTTGTAATCCGGGCAGGTGTTTCTGCTGATTGCAGCTCTATTAGGTATTTAGGTGTGCAGGATCCATGAGTCTGTGCCAGTTGTCCATTGTACTTGGAGGGATTGCATCTCTCTCTGGCTCCTCATGCCCTGCTGCCAATTCATCTAAGATAAGTGTCTGTTTTTTTGTCTCTGTGCACACATGCAGTGTGCTTTGCAATTCTGTGCAATTTATTGTGTTTTGTCCAGCTTAGACTTTGTTTGGATTTTTCAGTCATGCTGGATTCTCAGGAGATGCAGATATACTTTCTATGTCTTTAGTTAGATGTGGAATATTTGTATTATCTGCTGTGGATATTTTTAGGATTTTAATACTGACCACTTAGAATTCTGTCCTATCCTTTTCTATTTAGCTAGAAGTGCCTCTTTTGCTAAATCCTGTTTTTCTGCCTGCATGTGTCTTTCCTCTTATACTCACAGTCAATATTTGTGGGGGGCTGGCTATCCTTTGGGGTTCTGCTCTGAGGCCAGATAGAATTCCCATTTCCATCTATAGGGGTATTTAGTCCTCCGGCTGTGTCGAGGTGTCTAGGACGTGTTAGGTACATCCCACGGCTACTTCTAGTTGCGGTGTTAGTTTAGGGTTTGCGGTCAGTACAGGTACCACCTACTCCTGAGAAAGTCTATCATGCGGCTACAAGGTCACCGGATCATAACAGGTTCCGTGGGCTCACCTGCAGCAACCTCACGTGAACCTAAACCTTCTCCCACAGGTGGCATCTCATGCTCCCCCTGACGCAAACGACGATCAATGCGGACAACCAGACTCATGGCGGAATCTAGAGAAGCAGGAGTCTCGTACATCAGAAGGGCTTTTTTAACCCTTCCAGAAATCCCATGTATAAACTGACTCTGCAATGCTGGATCATTCCATTGTGTATCGATTGCCCAGCGACAAAATTCAGAACAGTAATCCTCTGCAACTCGCTCCCCCTGGCGAATAGTGCGTATCTTAGATTCTGCTAGAGCCATTCTGTCAGGTTCATCGTAGATTTTCCCAAGAGAAGAAAAAAAACTCTCCACAGAGTCAATTGCAACATAATCAGATAGCAAAGAAAATGCCCATGCTTGGGGATCCCCGCTTAACAATGACAACACCAGGCCCACACGCTGAGCCTCATTACCCGAGGAGATCGGGAACATGCGGAAATATAGTTTGAAAGCTTCACGAAAAGAAACAAATTTACTGCGTTCCCCAGTAAATCTTTCAGGCAAAGGAAATTTAGGCTCAGCAACTCTTCCTGTTGCTCCAGCCTTCACATTAGATACTGCTAGTCCCTGTTGCTTCACTGCCCCCCTCAACTCAGTGACCTGTAGGGACAACGCCTCCAACTGGCGGGTTATGGAAGTCATGGGATCCATGACAAAACAAAAATAAAGAAACCCCTTTTTTTTGTTGTTGGGCCGATTATAATGTCACGGGGAGACTAGGTGAGCGAGAGCTAAAAACCCGGGCCCCTGCAGTTTCCCTCAGACTAGGGAAATCCTGACTGACCCTCTACCTGAAGTTTACATTGATGGTGTGCATGTCCAGGCCTCGAACCTCACCCTCACTCCTGTTTTAACCCTAGGCTGATACCTCCGCCCTCCACCCAGTGAAGAGGTAATATTCCAATACACACAGTTAGCACAGACAAGGATAAAGGAAAATATACACCACGCCACAGTCACTCAGGAACACACTATAAATGTGCAGGGCAAAATAAATACAAATATAGGAAGGAGTAAATAAGACAGAGGAAAATACACCACCAGCAACGAATCTCCAACAACCAGCTCTTCTCTCCAGACCGAGATAACAACGCACAAGACAGAAGCTATAATCGGCGACGCCCAATGAACAGGAGAACTATTTAAAGGCCATGGGAATGGCCCAGCTTCCAATCCGAGGATTAGGTAAATTAACCCCGGAACAGCTAGATAAAATCTAGCAGATGCCAATGAGCAAATAGTGGTCAAAAGCGGAATTACCGCTGTCTGTCGGACGACCTGGTCTGAACAGCGTCCGACATGACAGTATGACTGTAAGTCAGAATTAGGATCTTTTTCTGGAATACCACAACATTTTCAGATTATTATGATGAGATCGTTCCTCCAGGTCGACTAGCCTAGTCTTAATGGCCTCAAATTCCTCTACAAGCTCGCTGTGAGCATCTATCAAGTTATTATGAGAGGCGGCTAATTCCCCATCTTGTGCTCAATATGTGTCCAGCTCTTGAGCAAAAGTGTTTACTGGATGCAGAAATGAGGCAAAGACAGTTTTAGAGAATGGCTGAATGCCACCAGCATGTCCCTCAACAGTCTACCCAAGGCAGATTGGTCTGAAATATGAAACTTTGCTAGGGTCAATTGAGCTGATAGTGCTTGCTCACCTCCAGCTTCTGGTGTGGAGTGTGGCGGGTTGTCGTGCAGTCTCTGGCATTTTTTAGGTGGACTTGCAAATGGAGAAGGAATATTACTGCACAGTGATGCGGCTCAACTATTGGCTCTGGTAGCAGTTGCCCCTGGGTGCAAATCGATCGAACACTCACTGATGGCAAACAGGATAGCTAAGGCACCAGCCAATGACCTGCAACATGTGTATTTTAATTATTTTTAATTATTTCCCTTTTCAAAGCTTTTGCAACATTAAAGGGCCACTGTCACCCCCCTCCAGCCGTTATAATCTAAAAGAGCCACCTTGTGCAGCAGTAATGCTGCATTCTAACAAGGTGGCTTTTTTAGTTTTAGGTTCAAGTATACCCCAAATAAAGCGTTTTTATACTCAGCCACAATTCCTGTCTCTAGCCAGGTAGGCGGGTCCTCACTCCCCAGCTTGGCCAGCTCCTCTGCCGTCACTCACATCTTCCTGCGCTTTCGGCGCCGCCCCCTCAGCGCTGTTATCGTTTCAAAACCGGCGCCTGCGCTGTGTACTGGTGTCTTCTTATCAGTATATATTTATGTTTCACCTATACAGAATATTCCGTGAAATGGCTGATACCAGAGAACAAAAGACATCCAGAGAACACCAGGATGGACTCACCGAATGTGCTATGTTGAGGTAAGCAACCAGAAGGGCTGATAACCTAAAGCAAGACAATCAGCATGTCAGCTTCCAAGGGGCCAAGATGGCTGCTGCAAAAGGAAGGGGTGAGGCTAGTGAAGAGGCTGATGGGAAACTATTGGGAAACTGGGCTTAAGGAGCAAAAGTTAGACTGCACAGGAAGCAAAAGAGGTAGAAATTAAACAGGCTGTAATGAGAAAACATGTTACCAGATTGTGCTGTTGGTTAAACTATCACAAAACACTAAATTCAAAGATGCTACAAAGGCATAAGTAAACTGGTTATACGCATTTCTGTGAATGCATGACACCATATGTGTCTAAACACTGGAAACCCCCCACAACTGACCACATTTTCTAAAGTACAACCCTCAAAGATTTTATCTAGAGCTATGATGCGCACCGTGAACCCACAGGTGCTTCACATATTTTTATAACTTTATGCTGAGAAAATGGAAAAATAAATTTTCATTTTCATGAGGGAGGCAGGAGAAAATGGCCCACACAATTTATTTACAATTTCTACTGAGTACATTGATACCATGTATGTGGTGGAAAATGACTGTTTTAGTGCATGGCTCGGAAGGGAAGGAGCACCATTTTACTTTTGGAGAGACAAATTGGCATGAATGGATAGTGGACGCCATGTAACATTTGCAGAGCCATTGGCATGCCTTAATGGTGAAAACACACAAGAGACCCAATTTTGGAAACTAGATCTCTCAAGGAAATTATCTAGCGGTGTGGGGAGTATCTGGTGCTTCACAGAATTTTAAGACACTGGACAGTGAAAGTTAGAAATTACTTTTTTTTTCAAAAAAATTGTTGTTTTAGCTCCAGATTTTTCATTTTTACAAGGGTAAAAGAAGAAAATGCACCACATAAATTGCTGTCTAATTTTCCCTGAGGAACTATTTATGAAGCGGGACAGAGGGAAGCATGAACAGACCATGCTACAGCTCACAGGATTCTTATAGTCCCTGGCATTATGGCGTAAGGTCTCACTCTAGAACCTCTCATATAGACTTACATATCTTCATATTCAATATAGCAGTGGCCAATTAGCTTTTACTTGAGGATAAGTTTAAATCCCTCTTTCAATGCACTTGCACTTTCTAATATGATGAATTCTAGAAGCTTTGCTACAAATATATTCTGATGAGTTTGGTTATCGTTATATATCAACTTTATATTTTGCTTGGTGAGCTTTTCAACCTTTTTGGATTTTACAAAAAAAAGCTGTGAATCAATTAACTATTGCTGATGTTTGAAGACGTTATTCATTGTGCAATCCCTCATACAACAGGCACCTTCAGTTTTATTATAAATTGTTGTTTTGTCTATTTTAATAATTTAATTAATTTTTATATATTATTTTTATACAAAACTTTGTTGAAGTGGTTATCTGTGTTTGCCTACTCCCCTTCATGTGGGATAAATATAGGCAATATTTTTTAATTTACATTTCTGTTTATGATACCACAATATTGGAGTCCTTATTGATCTTATTTAGTTTCTCCTGAGTATAGTGATACCTCATGTGTGGTCAGAAACTGTTATTTCAGCATCTGGCAAGGCTTGGAAGGGAAAGACCGCTATTTCATTTTTGAAGCCCAATATTTTCTGGAATAGACTCCAGACACCATGTGGCATTTGGAGAGCTGCCAAGATTACAAAATAGAACCCCCCAAAAGTTATCATATTTTAGAAACTACACCCCTGAAGGATTTGTTTTAGATGTGTGGTGAGCATATTGAACCCATTGGTGTTTCACAGAATTTTAAAACATTGGCCAGTGAAAATTAAATATTACATTTTTTTCAATGAAAATGCAGCTGACCATCATAATTTCAGAAGGATAACAGTAGAAAATGGACCACATACTTTGCTGTACACTTTTTATTCAGTACAGGGGTACCCCATATGTGATGTGGTCAGAATTAGAAACTCTTTGGGCACACAATAGTGCTCAATGGGAAAGGAGCATCATTTGACTTTCGGAGCACAATTTTTGCTAGAATACATTCTCTAATACTAGAGGAAGCTGGGATGAAACAAAGAATGAAAATGAGGAACGAAGACCTAATTTTTATTCTTTGTCTCATTCAAAGTTCCTCTATTATTAGTTCTTTCAGGGTTAAATCTGGCTTTCAACACCTGGTATACTATTTTGCTTCTACAGTGCATGCTGCGTTTGTCCAGGTACTTCTGCCATTTTGACTACTGACGATTATCATGTTAATAATAATAGTAATAATAATAATAATAATAATTTTATTTATATAGCGCCAACATATTCCGCAGCGCTTTACAAAATATAGAGGGGATTTGTACAGACAATAGACATTACAGCATAACAATAAACACAGATCAAAATAGATACCAGGAGGAATGAGGGCCCTGCTGCTTGCAAGCTTACAATCTATAGGAAAAAGGGAGACACGAGAGGTGGATGGTAACAATTGCTTTCGTTGTTCGGACCAGCCATAGTGTAAGGCTCGGGTGTTCATGTAAAGCTGCATGAACCAGTTAACAGCCTAAGTATGTAGCAGTACAGAAACAGAGGGCTATTAACTGCATAAAATGTATGAGAACATGATACGAGGAACCTGATTAAGGTTTAGGCTATGTGCACACGTTGCGGATTGGGGTGCAGAATTTTCCGCATAAAATCTGCATCTCCTGGCAGAAACCGCAGGTGCGGATTTGCCGCAGATTTGCCGCGGATTGTGTGCGGTTTTGATGCAGAATTAATGTGGATTTTGTGCAGTTTTTACCACTGTGGATTTATATTATGGAAGGGTGCAGAAACGCTGCAGTTCTGCACAAAAGAAGTGACGTGCACTTCTTTTCAATCCGCAGCGGATTCAGTGCGGATTTTTACGCACCATGAGCACAGCTTTTTTTCCCCTATTGATTTACATTGTACTGTAAATCACTGTGCGGAACTGCATCATTTCTGCCCGGAAAATCCACTGCGGATCCGCACAAATTCCGCATCGTGTGCACACAGCCTTAAGGTTTTTTTTTTGTCTTTGAATGGGCCACATTTAATTTGATATTGCTTGGTACCTTATATATGTACTGCATTTCACTGCATTTATTTGCTGCTCAGTGCGTACTTGTTATGCCCTTTACCTTGTGACCTTCGGACACCTTGTATATTATATATATTGGTTTATGAGGTTTGGTGCTGGAGTTCTATTATATTCTGTCACCTACATATTACATTGTTTGGACTTGTAGCCTTCTTGAATTTTTTAAATTATGTACTGTCTTGGTTTGTCACTTATGTATACAATAAATTAATATTTGTATAAGATGATCTCCAGCCATACTTGCATACCTGTATTCTTGCATACTTATTTGTTTCTTTTGACTTGTTTCCTTATCAGTATGTGCCAGGTTGATTCCATAAATTATTAGTTGGTGCCCTCAAACTTCGCTCTATTCGCAGCTCGTGTTTCTGGAGACACACATCCCATAAAATGAAATTGGCTCTCCTCACTACAATAATTCCAAACATGTGGACGATAACTGTGGTTTAGGCATATTGTGGGGCAATTGGATTTTGGATCTCAGTTTTCACTGGATTTCCTTTGGTTGGAGCCATGTCACTTTTCCAGAGCCTTTGTGCTGCCAGGAAGATGGAATCCCCCTATATTTCTGGTAACAGATGACAGGCCCTGAGTGGGATCCCGCTTTTATTGGTGGTATTTTGGAATACAGAGTATTTTGGATCATTTAATATTTATCCTGTACTCTATGCTGCTGAACACATACATTGAGGTTTCCATCTAAATCTACAACTATGTGATTAAGATAAACCCCCCAAACAATTAATTCACTATAATGAGGCAGCGGAGTTACTCTGGACTCTTTGTGACTTTTGCTCATCGGTGTACTTAGATTAAGAGGTGCACAAAACTGTGGCCGACCGTGCATTTATGCATGCCTACAAATATGGGCATGGGGAATCATAGGCCAGAGGCTACAGTGTCTCCGTCTGTGTCATTACAGGGAATCTTCTGTCGATGGTTCCAAATTAATCAGAGATTTACATGGGAACCCCGGTGTAAGCGCTCAGCACAGAGCACAGGATAAATGTGAGTCAAGCCTTACTGTGTTCTTTGTGCAGCAGAATAAAGGATTCAACAACAGGTGATGAATTGGTTTTATTTTTTTTGTATGCTGTTCCTTGTGCTGTATAAGTGATTATACGGTTTTACTCTTCTGGTCAGTGTGATAACAGCAATGAAAGAAAGGGGTTTGATGCTCCAGCTCCCTGACATAAAATCCAGAAATGTATTTAATCCATGATAAAGCATTCAAATGCTCCTTGACAGCACTTGAGCAGACAAGAGGAAAATCGATGCATTTCGATCACGTCAGCAGTCTTTATCAAAGGAAAATCAGATCGCAGATTTGGCTTTGAATCGCTGATTTGGCTGATTTATCAAACCCTTTTCTTTCATTATTTATCAAGTCTCATCAGGGCGAAGTTCTGTGCACCTTTTCAACTGTCGTAAGCTGGCTATATTTTTCTTGTGATTGCAACACCAGATTTATATCCATTTTTGTTTGCCAGATTTTGAGCGCTCTAACTTTTCTATATTCCTGCCGACAGAGTCTTGTGAGAACTTTTTTTGCGGGACCAGTTCATGCTTTTATTAGTACCATTATTGAGCACATAAAATTTTTGGACCACTTTCTATTTTTGGGAGGTGAAATTAAGAAAAATTATGAATTTTTATTTTTTTTGTTGTTCATCATGTCACAAAAGGGACGCTTTATACTTTGGAACAGTGCCATTACAGCAATACTACATTTATGTCATTTTTTATGTTTTTCTCTGTTTATACAATAAAAACTATTTTATGAAAAAAATGTTTTTACATCGCTATATTCTGATAGCTATAGCATATTTATTTCTCTATTTTTGGGACATAATGACGTTTTTAACAATACCATATCTATTTACATATTGAAAAACATAGATTATTGTCATGTTTTTGTTTATTCATTTAAGGCGTTCACTGTAGGGGTTAAATAGTAACATTATAGTTCTGGACACTGCCATATCTAATATGTGTACTTTATTAGTTTATTTTTGTTTTTACATAAATATGTGTATTTTATTAGTTTCATTTTTTTATTATTTATTTTAATAATTTTAATTATTTGTATAATTTTATTTTTGATTATTTTAATAATTTTTGCAATTTTATTCTTTTTTCTAATTTCTAACTTTTTCCATTAGTCTTTCTATGGAACATTACATTTTATTTGTCTGATCACTGGTCTTATGCATTGCAATACAGATGTACTCCAATGCAAGAGACCTGTCAAATTACACTGGCAGAATGCCTGCCTAATGCTGGATGTAACAGGCCACCATACCTGGAACATGAGCAGGTCATTGTTTGACCATCATCGCCTCCTTGTGATTTTGTCACTGGGGTGCTGATGGGGGTGAGAGAGGGAACTACCTCCTTCTCTGAACCTTGTAAATGCAGCATTCACTATCAACCTCAGCATCTGGAGGCTTAATCATCCAGAAGTTGTGCTGTCACCGACCCTGGCTGCTACCGCAAGAGCTCATCTGTTAGCTAAGAAGAGCTCTTGTCAGTGATTGTACAGGGAAGTGATCTGACCATGCATTCAATGACAGGGACTGGTGAACCATGCATACAAGGACAAGGATGGTGAGCCATGCATGCCACGACAGGGGTGAGGGGACAATGCATACCGGGCTTATACTTGAGTCAATAAGCTTACCCAGTTTTTCGTGGCAAAAGTAGGTCCTCGACTTATACTCGGGTCGGCTTATACTCAAGTAGATATGGTACCAGCATTTAATTGTTTTAATGTGGGACATTAACGTTTCACCCCTGAAATGACTTAAAAGGCATCAAAACACCATCTTATGGCAGGATATGTTCAAATCCCAACCTTTTATGTTTGAGTTTTTGATAAGCATGTCATTCACATAGGATTACAAATCATGTGGCGTAATGGTGTTTCTAAAGCTTAATCCTGGTCAAAGTGAAGCAACTTTGTTCAAGAAACATCAGTTCGTTTTGTTTTAGTGAAATAAATATTATCCTGTCAAGAAATATGCCACAAAAACTAAATTTCCTATTTATGCGCACACACACTAAAATCTTGCTCAACTTTGCTTTGGTGCTAATAAAAGATAAGAAACATTTATAAAGAAAATAAGAGAAATTGCATAAGATTAATACATTTTTACAGTTTTTCTGTATCTTGGTAAAACCCTTGCAGTATAGTTTATGTTATATCTTCCAGAGCAATCATCAATTGCCTTACATTTTCTAGCATTGCAGGGTGATTAGATTTAATGAATTCCTTTCAGCTACTAGTATAAAAAAGCAACTATGAAAAATGTGAGAAAAATCAACATGCTGGAAATGCTTCAAGGTACTGTAAACTAGAAATATATGAAGCCATCACCTTTACTGTTAAGTTGGGGGAGTAGAAGAGACTAAGCATTAATGCTACTTTCATCCAGCAATGCTTTATAGTACTTAAGTTTAAAATTGTGTTCTTGGGCAAACCTTGGACGATTTCAAAACTATTATACACCCACTTTTGTGCTGAAATTTAATATGCAACTTTTTATTGGAAAATAATCGTCCGTGTCTGGCAAAATCCACTGTGCAATATTTCTGTTAGTAGGTATAATGCAATAAAGTCAGGGAGTGCTATTTATCACTCCAAATTTTGAGAATTTCAGGATTCTTTTTATTATTTTAATATATTTCCTCGATATTAAATCAGAAAAAATGATAAATTACACCTGTCTGAAAAGCTTCTCCCTTCTCACTGTAAAATGATGCACAACCAAATTTTGATGTCATTGTGGTTTTTCACAGATATGCATTTTTGTATGAAGCAGTCTTGCCTTCATTGCCTTCAATAATTCCTAAAGGTATAACATTTATGACACACATCTTGATATATTTATACTTATATCTACAGTATCTATCTATCTATCAATATGAATTTGTATGAGTGTTTATGTATGTTTAGTAGCTATAGACATATGTAGATAAGTATTTAAATGCCAAAATATTGTTTATATCAAATATTTGTTATTTGTGTCTAATGGTCTTTTTATAGTATATTCATAACTTAAATATATATATATATATATATATATATATATATATAATTTAAGTCATTTTCTTATAATTGCTTTGCATTATAAGTACCCTAAAGCGAACGCTGATAAGCTCCATTACACTAGAATTCACCTGATCTCCAAAAATGTACCTTGAACAAGCTTATTATAGCCAACATGTTGATAATTTGTCTGTTTTTCATGGGTTGGTCAAGCACCCATTAGTTAGACATAACAGCAGTAAACTGTAAAATACATATATAGTTAATGGACGCTATAATAGCCTACATGTGCCGGGCATCACTGTCACAGTTCTCCATAAACATATGCCTTACATGCTTTAAATATAATCAACCTTCTTTAGCTAATTTTGACCACATAAGATAAACCCTCTCTTGCTTTTCTTATGGACTTTCATTCAGTTACCGTTACTTCCCCAATACATACTCATTTCTTTTGCTCTCATTTGTAAGCCATGCACAAACCTTCTTTAGCCTCTATATCTGTATTTCCCAGTATCCTCTGCATTCACTATATCCTCCATGAAGTTATAAGACCACAATAAAAAATATACTCCTCCCCTCAGGGGGGCGATTGGAAAAACAAATGGGCTACACAGGACTCGAAGAGGGACATTTTTCCTCAGCCAAAAGCAGGAGCATGTCAGTGTCATTGAGAGGAGAGCTGTACAGGTTATATATGTACTGTGTGTGTATATATATATATATATATATATATATATATATATATATATATATATATATATATATACACATATACAAGGTTTTTCTTTCTGTAAACATACAGAAAAAATAATGTGTTTTATCATAAGCATGCCACTTATTAGAAGGCAAAGTGATAAATTATTATATACATGATTTGTATGGCTACCATGATTTAAATTATATTACAATTATTTCAGGTTTGCATATTTAGAAATATATTAGCTCAATATTATTTTATTGCTATGTTATTTGAATTATAAATCATTATGTCCCTTCTAGCTGATCAGTCACAAAATATCTTGGAATTTATTTGCATAATAGAAGCGGTTAGTTTCTACATTTTTGCATAGCAGTTCCAATAATTACACTTGTCTTTGCCTTTTTTCTAAAGTGTCTGTTAACAATATGCAGATAAACTACAAAAATAGTGATAAAAATATGACATTTTCATATCTGGCTAAGGTGATATTAAAAGCTACTAATCACATACATTTCAGAGTAAAGAAACTTTTAATTCAAGAATTTGACAAGTGTTGGGTTATGTGCTGATGGAATAGATACACATTCACCCCTTTATCCCCAAATAAAGCACAGTACAGCCGAATGCATGTGAATTGTATGTTACAGAACTGCTACGCAATGGTTGAATTCTGCATCACATTTGAAGACAAAGCCGCATGCACAATATGTAGATTTTGTTTGACATTGCAGATCACTCTGCAGGTGAACAATTTGTAGCATGACCACAGGCTGTTACTTCTTAGGGTACTGTCACACTCTGCAACTTTCCAACGATCACGATCAGCGATACGACCTGGCCGTGATCGTTGGAAAGTCGTTGTGTGGTCGCTAGAGAGCTGTCACACAGACCGCTCTCCAGTGACCAATGATGCCGAAGGCCCCGGGTAACCAGGGTAAACATCGGGTTACTAAGCGCAGGGCCGCGCTTAGTAACCCGATGTTTACCCTGGTTGCCATCGTAAAAGTAAAAAAAAAAAAAACAGTACATACTCACATTCCGGTGTCCGTCAGGGCCCTTGCAGTCTGCTTCCCGCTCTGACTGACTGCTGCCGTAAAGTGAAAGCAGAGCACAGCGGTGACGTCACTGCTGTGCTCTGCTCTTACTTTCCAGCCGGCAGTCAGTCAGAGCGGGAAGCAGACTGCAAGGGACCTGACGGACACCGGAATGTGAGTATGTACTGTTTTTTTTTTTTACTTTTACGATGGTAACCAGGGTAAACATCGGGTTACTAAGCGCGGCCCTGCGCTTAGTAACCCGATGTTTACCCCGGTTACAAGCGAACGCATCGTTGGATCGGTGCCACACACACCGATCCAACGATGACAGCGGGAGATCCAGCGACGAAAGAAAGTTCCAAATGATCTGCTACGATGTACGATTCTCAGCAGGGTCCCTGATCGCTGCTGCGTGTCAGACACAGCGATATCGTATGGATATCGCTGGAACGTCATGGATCGTACCGTCGTAGCGACAAAAGTGCCACTGTGAGACAGTACCCTTAGTGTCTGTTCACATATGCTATTTGCTATTTGCAAACAAACAAAAAGAAAATAAAAACCATCTATAACAAATGGTTTCTCCAAATTCAACATAATTAATAAATGTCTTGTATGGTCCAGTAGCTTAACAATTGAGATCAGGAGGGAAAGGTTAGCTCTTTTGGGAGAGACTGTACATACCCCATTATTTTTGTTCTTTCCCATCTCATGGTTGAACTTGATGGACAGTTCCCTTTTTCAACTGCCACAAAAAAATGGGAAAACTTATTGACTCCAGTATAAGCCTAGGGTGGGAAATGTAGCAGCTACTGGTAAATTTCAAAAATAAAAATAGATACCAATAAAAGTAAAATTGATTGAGACATCAGTAGGTTAAGCATTTTTGAACATCCATATTGAATCAGGAGCCATATATAATGTTCCATACAGTTCATGTTGGGCCCCATAAGATGCTCCATACAAAATACACCCCATAAAATGCTCCATAAAGTTCATGATGGGCCCCATAAGATGCCCCATATTAAAATATGCCCCATATAATGCTGCATAAAAGGTTAATGATTGCCCCTTAAGATGTTCCATAGAATATTATGCCCCATATAATGCTGCACAAAGGTTGATAGCCCCATAAGATGCTCTATAGATTATGTCCCATATTGTTATGCCGCTGCGATGGAAAAAAAAATGACACACTCACCTCTCATCGCTCAGGCCTTCGGCATTTGCAATATTCACCAGTCCCCATCCCACTGCCGTGCGCTGCTGTGTCTTCCAGCTCTCTGACTGTTCAGGCAGAGGGTGCACACTATCTACATCATCACGCCCTCTGACCTGAACGTCAAAGCCAGAGGACGCGGAAGACGGAGCCCAGCAGTGTAACAGGGACAAGTGAATATCGCGCAATGCTCACCCTCCCTCTGTTATACTGACCCTCCCGGCGTGGTCCCTGCTTCCCCATCATCCCGGGCCGGAAGCTTGTTCCTGTATTCAGCGGACACTGGTACCGCTCATTAAAGTAATGAATATGCGCTCCACCCCTATGGGAGTGGAGTCACGTTTATATTCATTACTTTATTGAGTGGTACCACGTGACCGCTGAACACAGGAAGAGCTGTCGGCGCCCAGAGACCATCGCATCAGAGAAGCAGGGACCGTGCCGGGAGCAGGTGAGTATGATGTGACAGCCACCGCTCCCCCTCCCCCACCAACCCCCTGGGAATGACTCGAGAGGGGCGCATTCAGCCTAAAAAAGTGGGCTGAAAATCTTGGCTTATACTTGAGTATATTCAGTAATTATGTAACTATCAAACTATGTAACACAGAATTCCACTTATGATTACTGAAGTCTCAACATTTTTCAATCCCTTGAATAAAATCTCTCATCATGTATTTATACTTTCTCAACTATCAGACTGTATAAGCAGGTCACCTTCATCTGACAAAAGAACAAAATGCTCATTTGTCAGGTGAAATTATTATTAAGCTTGTTTAAAAATCAATATTCTCATCCCCATGACGTCCTTTATAAAAAAGTACATTACTGCCAAGAACAATGGTAATTAGTGTTGAGCGATACCTTCCGATATCTGAAAGTATCGGTATCGGAAAGTATCGGCCGATACCGTCAAAGTATCGGATCTCGCCGATTCCGATACCCGATCCCAATGCAAGTCAATGGGACGAAAATATCGGAATTAAAATAAACCCTTTCTTTCCTTGTAGGTTCATTTTACATGAAGGAAAACAACTAAGAATTATGTAGGATGTATTGGGGGAGGTGGCGGAGACATTAAAGGTATAGAGGTTTAGCCCAATCAAATAGAATAGCAGGAATTTTATTTTTTTTTAAAGACGCTCGGAGTTACAAAGATATTGACTATGTTAAGATTTTTTTTATTTTGTCAGATATTGATGTTTCACTACTTCCACGCCTTTCTCCCTCTTTTTTACTTCTCCCACACTTTCTTCTTCATCATCATCAGCATCTTTGACATCAACTTCTTCTTCACCTTATTCATCTTCTTCATCTTCTACCTATAATTTTTTTTTTTTACATTGTTCATATTCTTTTTATTTAACTATTATTCTTCTTCATATTCAACTTCTTCATCATATTCTTATTTGTGACAGGCATTCCCGTAGTTGTTATCTATAAAAGTTTGAAGATTACATCTTCCGTTCTGCCTGTCACAAAAGAGTTACATTTGTCCGCGTTCAGTTTGGCCTGCAGCATCAGGCTTTATCCAGGGGCACCACGAGGAGGAATGGACTCACCCCCATACACTGCTTAGTCTTCTTCTGCTTATAATTTAGATAATATATTTTGCTCTGATATTTAGTGTTATGCTTAATGTTCTTCTGCTCTTTGTTCTGCAGCCTCTTGTTCTTCTGCTTCTCGGTCTCCCATGTCGTCGTCGTCTCCAGGGTCGTCGTCTCCAGGGTCGTCGTCTCCGGGGTCGTCGTCATCGGGGTGGTCTTCAGGGTCATCGTCTCCAGGGTCGTCGTCATCTCAGTGGTTGTCGTCTCTGGTGTCATTGTCATCTTAGGGGTGGTCTTCCGGGTCGTCGTCTTTAGGGTCTTGAACTTGGAAATGTAGCAGAAGGTACAAGAAGGCTGAGAAAATGCTGAGAAACAGCTGATGGAACTGGAACTCGGATGGCTACCCAAAAGTCCAAGAGCCAATGGAACTACCGAGGACCAGCTGACGTTACTGGAACCCGGTTACTAAGCAGGAGGTACCCGTGCCTGAAAGCACTACCAAGGACCACCTGACGTTGGTGGAACTCGAATACCCAGAGGGAGGCACCTAAGCCAAAGGCTCTGCCCAGAACCAGCTGACGGTACTGGAACCAGGATGGGGAGCAGAAGGTACAAGAGCAAAAGACACTGCCGAGAACCAGCTGACGGTACTGGAACCCGGATGGGTAGCCGAAGGTCCAAAAGCCAATGGAACTACCGAGGACCAGCTGACGTTACTGGAACCCGGTTACTAAGCAGGAGGTTCCCATGCCTGAAAGCACTACCAAGGACCACCTGACATTGGTGGAACTCGGATACCCAGAGGGAGGCACCTAAGCCAAAGGCTCTGCCCGGAACCAGCTGATGGTGCTGGAACCAGGATGGGGACCTATTCAAGCTTGTCTTCCTAGAGCCCCAACTAGCGGTGTTGGAGCAAAGGGTCAGCAGGGGGAGCAGAGTGTAGGCCGAAGCCTGCACTGGAGGCATTTGTAGGTCTGTTGTGTCTGCGTGGCGTTTGCAGGACACGTTGCCGGCTACACAGCAGGGGAACCCCACTGACACATTGGCGGGTGTTTTTCTCTGTGCAGCCAGCACTTCGGGGCACCAACTGGCGGTGTTAGAGCCCAGGCTCTGCAGGGGGAGCAGAGTGTAGGCCGAAGCCTAATTGAACCAATTTTAAAGGTAACCTTTAACCCC
Source organism: Ranitomeya variabilis (assembly GCF_051348905.1). Taxonomy (NCBI): domain Eukaryota; kingdom Metazoa; phylum Chordata; class Amphibia; order Anura; family Dendrobatidae; genus Ranitomeya; species Ranitomeya variabilis. The sequence goes on from NC_135236.1 coordinate 595,421,281, forward strand.
CCCTCAGGTGTTACAAACTAGAAGAGCCACGCCTTATGCAGCAGTAGTGCTGCACAAGCAAAGGTTGCTCTTTTAATTTTGTTCCTTGCACAAGCTGAATGAAACACGTACAACATTTTGGCCCTTATACAGTCAATCTGTCTTGGAGGCGGGAGTTCCCTTCGTAATGAGACGCAGCACAGCTGGCAAAAATGCCACCTTGGTGCTTGGCGCGGCCTCCTGAGCATCGCATTTTGCTGTACAGGAGTATGCGTTGTTGCGTTATCCCTTGGCCATGCGCTGCCCATCTTCTGACATCATTTCATGTCAGCTGGTGCGGTTCGCGATGCCCATGAATCCCAGCCCCGCAGTGTCTTTACAGTGTTTCACACTGCGGGGCTGGGATTCATGGCCTGGCGCAGTACATATGTTCGCCTCTCGCTCGTGTCCTTACACCTGCTACAGACTGTGCGGCGTCAGCTGATCCCTTATCGCATGCCACGGCCATGAAGCCACACAGTCTGAAGAAGGCGGAAGGAGCTGAGTGACAGCCTGGCGAAGATATGCACTGCTCATGCCCGTCAATCACACCCTCGCAGTCAAAATAAATAAGACACCGAGGGGCGTTGTGTCGGGCAGGGCGGCCACAGAGGCGCAGCCAGCCAAACAATGATGTCAGAAGAAGGGCTGTGCTACCAAGGGGGTTGTTGCCTGTCATTACAAAGGAAAGTCACACCTCAGGGACATTTTAATGGTCTCAGGGGACACATTGTAGACGTGTTCTGTTCCATGTGTGCAAGGAGAATAAGTTTATGAGCCACCTTGCACACATGCAGCATTACTGCTGTACAAGGTGGCTGTAAAACATACAAACACCTGGGGGAGGGGCGATAGGTTCCCTTCAATTTCAGTTCTTGTGTCTGCGTGGCTTTTGCAGGACACGATGCCGGCTACACAGCAGGGGAACAGTTGGCGTTGCTGAACCCCACTGACACATTGGCTGGTGTTTTTCTCTGTGCAGCTAGCAGTACCGGGCACCAACTGGCGGTGTTAGAGCCCAGGGTCAGCAGGAGGAGAGGGAGCAGAGTGTAGGCCGAAGCCTGCACTGGCGGCAGCTTTGTGTCTGCGTGGCTGTTGCAGGACACGTTGCCGGCTACACAGCAGGGGAACAGCTGGCGGTGCTGAACCCCACTGACACGTTGGCGGGTGTTTTGCTCTGTGCAGCCAGCACTTCCGGGCACCAACTGGCGGTGTTAGAGCCCAGGCTCTGCGGGAGGAGTAGAGGGAGCAGAGTGTAGGCCGAAGCCTAATTGAACCAATTTTAAAGGTAACCTTTAACCCCCCCTCAGGGGTTACAAACTAGAAGAGCCACACCTTGGGCAGCAGTAATGCTGCACAAGTCAAAGGTTGCTCTTCTAAATTCTGTTCCTTGCACACGCTGAATGAAAAACGTATGACATTTAGCCCCTTAAACAATCAAAACTGTCTTGGAGGCGGGAGTTTCCTTCTTAATGAGACGCAGCACAGATGTCAAGAATCCCACCTTGGTGCTGGGCGCGGCCTCCTGAGCGTCGTTATTTGCTGTACAGGAATCTGCGCTGTCATGTTATCCCTTGGCCTTGCGCTGTTAGCGCTGCCCGTCTTCTGACATCATTTAATGTCGGCCGGTGCGGTTCGCGATGACCATGAATCCCAGTCCCGCAGTGCCTTTACAGTGTTTCACACTGCGGGGCTGGGATTCATGGCCTTGCGCAGTACATATGTTCGCCTCTCGCTCGGGTCCTTACACCTGCTTCAGACTGTGCGGCGTCAACTGATCCCTTATCGCATGCCACGGCCATGAAGGCGCACAGTCTCAAGAAGGCGGAAGGAGCTGAGTGACAGCCTGGCGAAGATATGCACTGCTCATGCCCGTCAATCACACCCTCGCAGTCAAAATAAATAAGACACCGAGGGGCGTTGTGTGGGGCAGGGCAGCCGCAGAGGCGCAGCCAGCCAATCAATGATGTCAGAAGAAGGGCTGCGCTACCAAGGGGGTCACTGCGTGTCATTACAAAGGAAGGTTACACCTCAGGGACGTTTTAATGGTCTCGGGGGACACATTTTAGACGTGTTTCGTTCCACGTGTGCAAGGAGAATAACTTAGTGAGCTACCTTGTACAAATGCAGCATTACTGCTGTACAAGGTGGCTGTTATACATACAAACGCCTGGGAGGGGGACAGGTTCCCTTCAATTTCAGTTCTTGTGTCTGCATGGCTTTTGCAGGACACGATGCCGGTTACACAGCAGGGGAACAGCTGGCGTTGCTGAACCCCACTGACACATTGGCTGGTGTTTTCTCTGTGCAGCTAGCACTTCTGGGCCCCAACTGGCGGTGTTAGAGCCCAGGGTCAGCAGGAGGAGTAGAAGGAGCAGAGTGTAGGCCGAAGCCTGCACTGGAGGCAGCTTTGTGTCTGCGTGGCTTTTACAGGACACGTTGCCAGCTACACAGCAGGGGAACAGCTGGCGGTGCTGAACCCCACTGACACATTGGCTGGTGTTTTGCTCTGTGCAGCTAGCACTTCCGGGCGCCAACTGGCGGTGTTAGAGCCCAGGGTCAGCAGGAAGAGCAGAGTGTAGGCCGAAGCCTGCACTGGAGCAAGTTGAAAGGGAACCTTTAACCCCCCCCCCAAGGTGTTTGTAGCTGAAGGAGCCATCTTGTACAGCACTAATGCTGAAAAAGGTAAACTTAGCTCTTTTAATTATGGTCCTTGCAAACGCTGAACTTGACACTTATGAAATGTGTCCCCTCACACCGTTAAACCATCCGGTAGGTGGAACTTTCATTTGTCATGTGACACAGCAAAGCCGTCATTCTTACCCCCTTGGCGCCGTGCGTCGCCTCCTCAGCGTTGTTTGAATCTGTCCCGGAGCCTGCGCTGTTATGTTAGCCCTCGGCCATGCACACATTTTGCTCTGCCCGTCTTCTGACATCATTTGGTGTCAGGCTGGCTGCGCCTGTGTGGCGGCGCTGGCCAAGATCCCGCCTCGCTGTGTCATCTAATGTAATCACTCTGCGGACCTGTGATCCATGGGCATGAGCAGTGCATATCCTCGCCTCTCACTCCCCTCCCTACGGCTTCTTCAGACTGAGCGGCGTCACGGCCGTGGCATGCTATTAGGAATCAGCTGACGGCGCACGGTCTGAATAAGGCGTAGGGAGATGAGTGAGAGGCGGAGGTTAAGATATGCACTGCGCATGTCCATGGATCACAGGCCCGCAGTGGGATTAAATCAGAAGACACTATGAGGCAGGATCTCGTCCAGCGCGGCCGCACAGGTGCAGCCAGCCTGACACCAAATAATGTCAGAAGACGGGCAGCGCTAAGTGTGCCTGGCCAAGGGCTAACATAACAGCGCAGGCTCCGGGACAGATTCAAACAACGCTGAAGAGGCGGCGCACGGCGCCAAGGGGGTAAGAATAACGGTTGTGCTGCGTCACATGACAAATGAAAGTAACACCTACCGGACGGTTTAACGGTGTGAGGGGACACATTTCATAAGTGTTAGGTTCAGCATGTGCAAGGAGCACCACGAAAAGAGGCACTTTTTCCTTTTGCATCATTACTGCTGCACAAGGTGGCTCTTTCAGTAACAAACGCCTGGGGGGGGGGGTACAGGTTCCCTTAAATTTAAGTTGTTGTGCCTGCGTGGCGGTCGCATGACACGTTGCCGTATACACAGAAAGGGAGCAGCAGGCATTACTGAAGCCCACTAACACATTGGCGAGGTGTTTGGCTCTGTGCGGACAGCACGTCCGGACAACAAGAAGCGGTGTTGGAGCCCAGGGACAGAAGGAGGAGGAGGTGGAGGAGAGAGGACGGATTGCCACACACACAGCTGGGGAACAGCTGACGTTACTGAACCCCAATAACAGAGGAGCGACTGTTGACAGTGCGGACAGCACTTCCAGACAACAACTAGCAGTGTTGGAGCCCAGGGACAGAAGGAGGAGGAGGCGGAGGAGAGAGGAGGGATTGCCACACACACAGCTGGGGAACCGCTGACGTTACTGAACCCCAATAACAGAGGAGCGACTGTTGACTGTGCGGACAGCACTTCCAGGCAACAACTAGCGGTGTTGGAGCCCAGGGACAGAAGGAGGAGGAGGAGGTGGAGGAGAGAGGAGGGATTGCCACACACACAGCTGGGGAACAGCTGACGTTACTGAACCCCAATAACAGAGGAGCAACTGTTGACTGTGCGGACAGCACTTCCAGGCAACAACTAGCGGTGTTGGAGCCCAGGGACAGAAGGAGGAGGAGGTGGAGGAGAGAGGAGGGATTGCCACACACACAGCTGGGGAACAGCTGACGTTACTGAACCCCAATAACAGAGGAGCGACGGTTGACTGTGCGGACAGCACTTCCAGACAACAACTAGCGGTGTTGGAGCCCAGGGACAGAAGGAGGAGGAGGCGGAGGAGAGAGGAGTGATTGCCACACACACAGCTGGGGAACAGCTGATGTTACTGAACCCCAATAACAGAGGAGCGACTGTTGACTGTGCGGACAGCACTTCCAGGCAACAACTAGCGGTGATGGAGCCCAGGGACAGAAGGAGGAGGAGGAGGTGGAGGAGAGAGGAGGGATTTCCACACACACAGCTGGGGAACAGCTGACGTTACTGAACCCCAATAACAGAGGAGCGACTGTTGACTGTGCGGACAGCACTTCTGGACAACAACTAGCGGTGTTGGAGCCCAGGGACAGAAGGAGGAGGAGGAGGTGGAGGAGAGAGGAGGGATTGCCACACACACAGCTGGGGAGCAGCTGACGTTACTGAACCCCAATAACAGAGGAGCGACTGTTGACTGTGCGGACAGCACTTCCAGGCAACAACTAGCGGTGTTGGAGCCCAGGGACAGAAGGAGGAGGAGGTGGAGGAGAGAGGAGGGATTGCCACACACACAGCTGGGGAACAGCTGACGTTACTGAACCCCAATATCAGAGGAGCGACTGTTGACTGTGCGGACAGCACTTCCAGACAAAAACTAGCGGTGTTGGAGCCCAGGGACAGAAGGAGGAGGAGGTGGAGGAGAGAGGAGGGATTGCCACACACACAGCTGGGGAACAGCTGACGTTACTGAACCCCAATAACAGAGGAGCGACTGTTGACTGTGCGGACAGCACTTCCAGACAACAACTAGCGGTGTTGGAGCCCAGGGACAGAAGGAGGAGAAGGCGGAGGAGAGAGGAGGGATTGCCACACACACAGCTGGGGAACAGCTGACGTTACTGAACCCCAATAACAGAGGAGCAACTGTTGACTGTGCGGACAGCACTTCCAGGCAACAACTAGCGGTGATGGAGCCCAGGGACAGAAGAAGGAGGAGGAGGTGGAGGAGAGAGGAGGGATTGCCACACACACAGCTGGGGAGCAGCTGACGTTACTGAACCCCAGTAACAGAGGAGCGACTGTTGACTGTGCGGACAGCACTTCCAGGCAACAACTAGCAGTGTTGGAGACCAGGGACAGAAAGAGGAGGAGGAGGTGGAGGAGAGAGGAGGGATTGCCACACACAGCTGGGGAACAGCTGACGTTACTGAACCCCAATAACAGAGGAGCGACTGTTGACTGTGCGGACAGCACTTCCAGGCAACAACTAGCGGTGTTGGAGCCCAGGGACAGAAAGAGGAGGAGGAGGTGGAGGAGAGAGGAGGGATTGCCACACACACAGCTGGGGAACAGCTGACGTTACTGAACCCCAATAACAGAGGAGTGACTGTTGACTGTGCGGACAGCACTTCCAGGCAACAACTAGCGGTGTTGGAGCCCAGGGACAGAAGGAGGAGGAGACGGAGGAGAGAGGAGGGATTGCCACACACACAGCTGGGGAACAGCTGACGTTACTGAACCCCAATAACAGAGGAGCGACTGTTGACTGTGCGGACAGCACTTCCGGACAACAACTGGCGGTGTTGGAGCCCAGGGACAGAAGGAGGAGGAAGTGGAGGAGAGAGGAGGGATTGCCACACACACAGCTGGGGAGCAGCTGACGTTACTGAACCCCAATAACAGAGGAGCGACTGTTGACTGTGTGGACAGCACTTCCAGGCAACAACTAGCGGTGTTGGAGCCCAGGGACAGAAGGAGGAGGAGGTGGAGGAGAGAGGAGGGATTGCCACACACACAGCTGGGGAACAGCTGACGTTACTGAACCCCAATAACAGAGGAGCGACTGTTGACTGTGCGGACAGCACTTCCAGACAACAACTAGCGGTGTTGGAGCCCAGGGACAGAAGGAGGAGGAGGTGGAGGAGAGAGGAGGGATTGCCACACACACAGCTGGGGAACAGCTGACGTTACTGAACCCCAATAACAGAGGAGCGACTGTTGACTGTGCGGACAGCACTTCCAGGCAACAACTAGCGGTGTTGGAGCCCAGGGACAGAAAGAGGAGGAGGAGGTGGAGGAGAGAGGAGGGATTGCCACACACACAGCTGGGGAACAGCTGACCTTACTGAACCCCAATAACAGAGGAGCGACTGTTGACTGTGCGGACAGCACTTCCAAACAACAGCTAGTGGTTTTGGAGCCCAGGGACAGAAGGAGGAGGAGGTGGAGGAGAGAGGAGGGATTGCCACACACACAGCTGGGGAACAGCTGACGTTACTGAACCCCAATAACACGGCAGCAAGTGTTGACTGTGCGGACAGCACTTCCAGGCACCAACTAGCGGTGTTGGAGCCCAGGGACAGCAGGAGGAGCAGAGGAACACAGTGTAGGCCGAAGCCTGATTGGAGAAAGTCGAAAGGGAACCTTTACCCCCCCCCAAGGCGTTTGTAGCTGAAAGAGCCAGCTTGTGCAGCACAAAGGATGCAAAAGGAAATGGTGGCTCTTTTCATTATGCTCCTTGCAAACACAGAACTAAACACTTATAAAATGTGTCCCCTGATACCGTGAGACCGTCCCGGAGGTGGGACTTTCCTTCGTAATATGACGCAGCACAGCCGTCATTCCTAAACCCTTGGCCCCGTGCCACGACTCCTCAGCGTTGTTTAATTCCGTCCCGGAGCCTGCACTGTTATGTTATCCCTTGGCCAGGCACACTTAGCGCTGCACATCTTCTGACATCATTTGGTGTCAGTCTGGCTGCGCCTGTGCGTCCGCGCTGGCCGAGATCCTGCCTCGCAGTGTCATCTAATGTAATCCCACCGCAGCCCTGGGATCTGTGGCCATGCGCAGTGCATATCCTCGCCTCTCACTCCCCTCCCTCCGGCTTCTTCAGACTGTGCAGTGTCACGGCCGTGGCATGCTATTAGGGATCAGCTGACGGCGCACAGTCTGAAGAAGGCGAAGGGAGATGAGTGAGAGGCAGAGGTGAAGATATGCACTGCGCATGCCCATGGATTCCAGGCCCGCAGTGTGATTAAATCAGAAGACACTGCGAGGCGGGATCTCGGCCAGCGCGGACGCACAGGCGCAGTCAGGTTGACACCAAATGATGTCAGAAGAGGGGCAGCGCTAAGTGTGCCTGGCCAAGGGATAACATAAAAGCGCAGGCTTCGGGACAGAATCAAACAACGCTGAGGAGCCGGCGCACGGCGCCAAGGGGGTAGGAATGACGGCTGTGCTGCGTCACATTACGATGGAAAGTCCCACCTACGGGACGGTTTTACGGTATCAGTGGACACATTTTATAAGTGTTAAGTTCTGCGTGTGCAAGGAGCAAAACAAAAATAGCTACCTTTTCCTTGTGCAGCATTACTGCTGCACAAGGTGGCTCTTTCAGTAACAAACGCCTGGGGGGGGGACAGGTTCCCTTACATTTCAGTTGTTGTGTCTTATGTTTTGGCTGTGCAGACAGCACTTCTGAGCCTCAACTGGCGGTGTTGGAGCCCAGGAATTACAGTTCAGGTGGTAGAAAGATGAACACAACAGGATGCCTGGATACTGTAGACAGTCACCTAATTATTTAATCAGGAAGAGGAGTGGCAAATTCCTGCGAGATCCAGGCCTGGTTCATTTTCAGGAAAGTAAGCCGGTCAACGTTATCGGAGGATAGTCGCATGCGACGGTCAGTTAGTACACCACCTGCAGCACTAAAGACGCGTTCCGATAATACACTAGCTGAAGGGCAAGCCAGCACCTCCAATGCATACTGGCTTAGCTCTGGCCATGTATCCAGCTTTGAGACCCAAAACTTGAAAGGGGAAGAGCCGTCTGGGAGTAAAGCAAGAGGGCAAGACATGTAGTCTGTCATCATGTGACGGAACCGTTGCCTCCTACTGACTGGAGCCGTCTGTGATGGTGTAGACCTTTGTGGCGGGCACACAAAACTGTGCAACAGTTGGGCCATACTGCTCTTGCCTTGGGCAGAGGCACTGCTTCTGCTCCCTCTTTGTGCAGAGCCTCCTCCACTGCCTGGACGCACTGAGCTGCTTTGTAATGCACTAGCAGCACTTCTCTCAGTTGGACTGGAGAAGATGATGGAATTCACCAGTGTGTCTTGGTACTCCCGCATTTTTCGCTCCCGGTTCAACGGTGTGATGAGGCTTTCTACGTTGTCCCGGTAGTGAGGATCGAGGAGGGTGAACACCCAATAATCAGACATGTTGAGAATGTGGGTGATGCGGCCGTCGTTTATCAGGCACTGCAGCATGTAATCCACCATGTGCTGCAGACTGCCAACTGGCCAAGAAACGCTGTCCCCTGCTTGAGGCGTGATCTCTGCCCGCTCGTCATCACCCCACCCTCGCTGTACACACTGACTACTGAACAATTGTGTAACTCCCTCCTCTGGACGGATGTCTTCCTCCTCCATTGACTCCTCCTCATCCTCCTCACAAAGTGTCCCCTGCCTACGCATTTGTGAGGAACCACGTGGCGCTGACTGTCCAGAAGATGATGGAAATGGTGAATCCTCATCCTCCACCTCTGCGATGTTCCGGAAGGCGGAATTGGCGCTGCAGAGCCGCAATGCATGATTTTGCCATGCTGGAACGCCGCAAGTGAGCACACTCTAGGCAGGCCTTGTGCAGCAGTGCATCAAGATCCAGATAGTCCCTCAAAAAACTCTGCACGACCAAATTGAGCACATGTGCCAGACATGGGATGTGAGTGAGGTTGCCGAGGCCCAGAGCTGCCACCAGATTTCGGCCATTATCACACACTACCATGCCTGGCTGGAGATTCGCTGCCTCAAACCACACATCGCTCTCCTGCTTGATGGCATTCCAGAGCTCCTGCGCTGTGTGGCTTCGATTTCCCAAAGAAATTAATTTCAAGACGGCCTGTTGACGTTTGGCCACGGCTGTGCTCATGTCGGTCGTAACAGGTAAACGTTCACGGGTCCATGTGGAGGTGGACTGTGATGGCTCCTGCAGCGACGATTCTGAGGAACTTGTGTAAGAGGAGGAGTCAATGCATACAGACTGGATTCCTGCAATCCTTGGAGTGGGCAGGACACGTCCTGCGCCACTCGCACGATCTGTACCCGGCTCAACAACATTAACCCAATGGGCAGTGAGGGAAAGGTATCGCCCCTGTCCATGTTGACTGGTCCACGCATCGGTGGTGAGGTGGACCTTGCTACTGACGGCGTTCAGTAGCGCGTGTTTTATGTGTCTCTCCACATGCTTGTGCAGGGCATGGATGGCTTGCCTGCTGAAATAAAAGCGGCTGGGCACATTGTACTGTGGGACTGCCAATTACATCAATTCACGGAAGCTGTCAGTCTCCACCAGCCTGAATGACAGCATTTCCAGTGACAGAAGTTTGGCAATGCCTGCAGTCAGAGCCTGTGCTCGTGGGTGGTTTGCCGAGAAAGGCCACCTTTTCTCCCATGCCTGTACTACCGATGGCTGTAGACTGGCCTGGGAGTGTGAGGATAACTGGGAACGTGGTGCTGCAGGTGGAATTACAGTGGGTCTCTGGACAACAGTGCCAGAGGTTCTTCCACGGCGATCCTGGGAGGAAGCCGAACCAGCTGCGTGTGAGCTGGAGGAAGAGGCAACACGAGCTGAAGAGGTGGTAGCTGCCGCTTTTGGTTGGCCTAGCTCTTCAGTGCGTTTCTGTAACTCCGCCGCGTGCCTGGTCCGCACATGTTTCCACATGTTGGAGGTATTGAGGTTGCTGACATTTCTCCCTCTTTTGACTTTGTGATGACACACCTTGCATTTGACATAGCAAATGTCATCTGCAACTGTGTCAAAAAAGGACCAGGCACTGCAAGTCTTGGGAGCGCCCTTTTTGGCTGTTGGAAGAGACACGCTCCTAACGGGTGCCAAAGTGGAGGCTACAGGATCCGCAGTCTTCCCCCTCCCTCTCCCTCTTTGGCCCGTTCGGGGAATCTCTTCCTCAGAGCTGCTCCCACCACCTTCCTGTCCCTCATGCCACGATGGGTCAAGGACCTCATCATCTACACTACCCTCTGCCACCAACTGCTCCTCCTGGGTAGTCTCAGCAGCAGACCATGCACCAGAAAGTGGCACCTGAGTGTCATCAGCGGATGCTTTCTGTGGTGTGGTGACCGGAGGCACTGGCCCACCCACCTCTTCAGACTCAGAGTGAAAAAGCTGTTGGGCATCACTGCACACTGCCTCTTCTTCCATTTCTCCAATGCTGCTTGGCTGGCCCCCTGTTTCCAAGCCAAGAGATTCAGAGAACAGAAGTAGAGACGGCTCCTGTCCTGGGCTCTCTGTCTGCCTGGGCAATTTGGCAGGTGGTGAAGAGACAGATGGGTGCTCTCCAGTGCTCTGTGTCTGAGAGGATGTGGCACTAATTGAAGTCGATGCGTTAGCTGCCATCCATCCGACAACGGCTTCAATTTGTTCTTCACGCAGCATCGGTGTACGGCGCTCTACGACAAAGCTGCGCATGAAGGACTGTTCCCTGGTGAAACTGGGTGCTGATGAGTCACCGGTGCCCGCAGCAGGCACAGAATCCCCATGTCCTCTCCCTGCTCCGCTCCCACGCCCACGTGCCTTACTCCCTGCCTTCTTCATCTTGGTTGACTGATAAAGATAAGCAGAAAAGAAACGGCTTTGTGTGCTTATTCCTGAACAGCTCCTAACAGGTATAAGAAACAATAATTGTCTAAAGTGTGGACTAGACTTTAATATCAGCTAATGTGGCCTACACAACTGTAAAGTGGTGTGTTTGGTGAACTTTATTATTTATTTATTTTTGGGGGGCTGAACTGACAACAGGGCGAGCTGCAGTCACACGGAGACCATGCAGACAGCCGTAAACGGCGCTGCAAGGCCCCAAAAACCTCCTCTACGTTATCCTATGTAGTGTTTTTCCACAATTTAGCTGGATACGGGTGGAAAGACACTAATAGGAATTTTTTGAAAAAATGTGCAGCAGTCTGCACTACTTAGAAAAAAGGAAATTGGATTTCACGGTATGACGCAGTGATTTACCCTGAGCTGGATACAACCAGCTATGGCTGCACACAGACTACAGGGTGAGCTGCAGTCACACTGAGACCATGCAGACAGCCGTAAACGGCGCTGCAAGGCCCCAAAAACCTCCTCTACGTTATCCTATGTAGTGTTTTTCCACAATTTAGCTGGATACGGGTGGAAAGACACTAATAGGAATTTTTTTAAAAAATGTGCAGCAGCCTGCACTACTTGCAAAAAAAGGAAATTGGATTTCACGATATGACGCAGTGATTTACCCTGAGCTGGATACAACCGGCTATGGCTGCACACAGACTACAGGGTGAGCTGCAGTCACACTGAGACCGTGCAGACAGCCGTAAACGGCGCTGCAAGGCCCCAAAAACCTCCTCTACGTTATCCTATGTAGTGTTTTTCCACAATTTAGCTGGATACGGGTGGAAAGACACTAATAGGAATTTTTTGAAAAAATGTGCAGCAGCCTGCACTACTTAGAAAAAAGGAAATTGGATTTCACGGTATGACGCAGTGATTTACCCTGAGCTGGATACAACCGGCTATGGTTGCACACAGACTACAGGGCGAGCTGCAGTCACACGGAGACCGTACAGACAGCCGTAAAGGTGCTGCAAGGCCCAAAAACACTCCTCTACGTTATCCTATCTAGTGTTTTTCCACAATTTAGCTGGATACGGGTGGAAAGACACTAATAGGAATTATTAGAAAAAATGTGCAGCAGCCTGCACTACTTGAAAAAGAAAAAAAAAATAGAACAGTATGAGGCAGTGAACCACCCTCCCTGAATTGAATACAACCAGCTATGGCCTATGGCTGCACACAGACTAGAGAGTGGGCTGCACACACACACACACACACACAGACCTTGCAGATCGCTGTGAAAACAGCGCTGCAAGGCAAAAGCAAGGTGATTAGTAGGTGAACACAGCGGTTGCTAAATTAGCCTTGGAAAAGAACAATAAAGCAAATCGCTATCTCAACTGGCCCTCAGTCAGCAAACAGCGTCCTGTCACTAACTGAATTCACAGCAGAGTGAGCGCAAAATGGCGCCAGCGACTTTTAAACTGCAGCATGACATCATTTCAGCAGCCAATCACAGCCTTGCCAGTAGTTTCATGCCCACCATGCTGAACAGGATGTGCCCACACTCAGAATCATTCCTCATTGGCTGAATTTGTGCAGTTTGAATCCTGGGAACTTCCGATTCTGGTATCCGATACGCGGCAAGTATCGGATCTCGGTATCGGAATTCCGATACCGCAAGTATCGGCCGATACCCGATACTTGCGGTATCGGAATGCTCAACACTAATGGTAATCCATGTGCTCTGAACAATCCTGTTAATGATTGTTCTGTGTGAATGGATGGGTATATGGCTTGTCTAAGCAGGCTATTAGACGATCCCTGATTGGCTTATATGTAGCCAATTGGCTGTCAGTGTAATTTCCCCCTAAGTCAAGAGACTGATCCCTGAATTTAAGAGAAGAGATCATTGCCTTGCTCAAACAAGGAAAAGGATATTAAAAGAAAGAAAATGAATTGAATGTTCCTGGAGATATAGTTTGATGCAAACTTCACAAGTTTAAAGTTAATGGATAATTGGCTACACTACATAGACATGGCAGAAAAAGCAAGCTATCATCATGGTGGGCTACGTGGGGCCATAATACAGTGTGTGGGGGCTACTGGTGGCCATAATACTGTGTGTTGGCTATTGAGGTCCATCATACAGTGTGGGGAGGATGCTGGGGGTCATCATACAGTGAAGGGGCCTACCAGGGAGCCATCATATAGACTGGTGGACTACTGGGGTACACCATAAAGTATGGGGCTGAGGGATTTTATATAAATAACCTATAAAATTGTCCACACGGCCAGGTGGGACTCACCCCTAGGCCTAAACAACAACAACAACAACCAATCAAAATGAAGATCTCTAATTAAAAAATTGTAGCATAGCATCCAGATAATATTAAAAAATGACATGTAGCACAAAATCCAAAAAAGAAAAAAGGGTATTTTTTAGCAAATAAGTATACATTTTATTGCACACAAATAAACAGACAAAATATAGTAATCAGGTAAGACAATAACAGCAGCTAAAGATGTTGCATAGTTTGGTCACAGTTGGTGCAGTGGGCCCCTCAGTTTCACGTGAGACATGCTCTCTATTGGTATCCATCCGCAGACCCACCAGCCCGGGTACATTTCACGGCTAGAGGTTTCACAAAACTGGTGGTGCGTGGTATACACACTCCCACAGGTTACTATAAGAGATTGCTTGTGTGGCAATGACCTTTACCGTTTATGTTGGGGGCTGTGTTAGCCTGGGATATTTTTAGGAGATTTAGGTCTTCACTTGATATATTTGTTAAATGCACTGATGCAAGGACATATGTATTATGGCACTGAGGGCCACTCATATCTGGTGTCTTTGTTCATTAACACTTTCATGACTTTGTCTGTGTTTTTAATTGTTTGTATTTGTTAATAAAGTTTTTTGATATTTTTTATAAAAAAGCTTCCGCTGTTTCTCTGGTGTTTTCAATAGTTTGGTCACAGAAGAAACTTGTGAGAGTAGATTATATGGGGTAATTCAACTTTTATCTACACAGAACATGAGGTACATGCATCAGCTTCTTTATACAGCATAAACAGTAAGTCTGAAGGACCTTTTACCAGAGAGAAAGTGAAACCAAAGTGCAACAAGTATATGCAATTACATTCAACTAAGCATATAACAGTAACAACATCGCCATCTACTGTCAGAAAAGTGTAAACTCCTCCTGCACACAAATAAGTCTGTGTTCTATATCTGCCAACACCCTTTCTCAACAGTGAGGACTTTTTCAGTTAAGCCTAATTTTTTCATCAGTCTCTGATGTCTTTCAGCATTCAATGCCTTTGTGAAAATATCTGCTGTCATACCTTCAGTTGGACAGTACTCTAAATTTAAGATTCCTTTTTCCTGGTGATCTCTCAAGAAGTGAAACTTTACATCAATGTGTTTAGTTCTTGGATTAACTCTTTCAATCTGAGCAATAACTAGACATCCTTGATTGTCCTCATACATCTTTATTGGTCTGAATTGCTGTTAGCAGTTGTCTTAACCATAGAGCTTCTTGACTGGGATGTGCTGCAGCAACATATTCTGCTTCTGTCAATGACAATGTTACTATAGATTATTTTTTACTAGTCCAACTAATTAGTCCACCTGAGAGCAAGAAAAGATAGCCCCTGGTAGATTTTCTGTCAATTGGATCTCCAGCCCAGTCTGCATTAAGGTATCTGGTTAACCCTAGAACGCATACCTGGGGCCTCGCAGGCCTGCCAGGTTACTTGTTTTCTATTTTCTGTAAAAGTACTTTAGTTAGAATTTTGAAAATCTAGGTAATCCTCAGGTATACAGTTGTTAGTAATTTCCAGTTATTCATATATTTTTATGTTACAGACATTTCGATATAACAACCTTTTTTTGTGACTACCCCATATTCACGCACCTGGGGCCTTTTAGGCCTGTACTAGGTTTACATGTGATACTCAGTCTTTTTGTCTGTATTGTTGCTGGGGAAGAACTTTTATGACCCTGCTATTGCTGGGAAGAGTTATTTCAGAACCCATTTGCAGATCCACACTACAAAGCTACTATATCCATCAATAGATTTGAGGGTATTCGGAGATGCCTTCGTTTTGATGAAAAGAGAACTCGCCCTGTGAGGTTGGCAACCGATAAATTAGCCCCTATTAGCCATATCTGGAATCTTTTTATCAAGAACTGTACAAAGCTTTATCATTCCAGTGATAATGTGACAGTGGACGAGCAACTTCTTGCCTTTAGGGGACGTTGCAAATTCATTCAGTATATGCCCAGAAAGCCAGCTAAGTATGGCATAAAAATTTTCTGGATGTGCGATTCAGCAAGCTATTATGGGATGAATGGTCTGATTTACTGTGGCAAAGAAGCTGATGCTCCAGTCCAGAAAGACCTATGTTCCGACATAGTAAAAACACTTGCTCTACCAATTTTCAATTCAGGAAAAAAATATTACAATGGATAATTACTTTACCAATTTTGAAATGGCCAACTTTTTGCTTCAAAAGCAACTTACACTTGTTGGTACTATGAGGCCAAACCGCCACGAAATTCCTCCAATCATGAAGCACAATGCACAGTGAACAATCTACGAGAGTGTATATGAACTCATATGAACTCGAGCGTGGGAACTTTTCCAAGGCTCCAGTTCATGAGTTCATCCACCAGAGGGCGCATCACCGCAACTCAATGTAAGTACAGATCACCCAGCTTTCCTTTCAGCACCCGGGGTTACAGGCACGAGCGAGTGCTTTAGCACAGCTCCTGCCTGTAAAATGAGTTAACCCCTTCAGATGGATTTACTTTGTGGGACGTGACAGATCAACAGAAGGTATGTATATTGTTGGTTTATTATTTTGCCAAGCGAGGGTCTTCAGGTGGATTGAGAGAGCAATAAAATATTAAAACAACCTGTGTGTTTCTTTCATTAAAATACTTTTTAATCATGTGTGTGTGTGTTTTTTAACCCTTTCATACAATTGGATTAATAATGGATAGGTGACATAATTGACGCCTCTCCATTATTAATCTGGCTTAATGTCACCTTACAATAGCAAGGTGGAATTAACCCTTCATTACCCCATATCCCACCGCTACACGGGAGTGGGAAGAGAGTGGCCAAGTGCCAGAATAGGCGCATCTTCCAGATGTGCCTTTTCTGGGGTGGCTGGGGGCAGATGTTTGTAGCCAGGGGGGGCCAATAACCATGGACCCTCTCTAGGCTATTAATATCTGCCCTCAGTCACTGGCTTTACCACTCTGGCGGAGAAAATTGCGCGGGAACCCACGCCAATTTTTTCCGCCATTTAACCCTTTATTTTAGCAGCTACAGCACCCAAATTTTGCACATACATACTACTAACATTAGTAGTGTGGAATATGCAAAAAAAAGGGATATGAGATGGTTTACTGTATGTAAACCATGTCTCGTATCCTGTCGGGTTTGGGAAGGAGAAATGAAAAGCCGGCAATTGAATTACCGGCTTTTCACAAACACCGGTGCGTATTTCTCGCAAGTCACACTGCTGGTCTGTGAGGAATCCATATTTTTCTCGCCCCCATAGACTTTCATTGGCGATTTTTTTGCGCAATACGGTGACAAACGCAGCATGCTGCTATTTTCTACGGCCGTACAAGACCGTATATTACGGATGCGTAATATACGGCAGATAGGAGCTGGGACATAGGGAATCATTGGGCCGTGTGTAATGCAAATTTTATGGACGTAGTTTATGCGCTCATACGTCCGTAAAACTCGCTAGTGTGAGGCCGGCCTAAGGCTGCCGGAATGGCAGGATTCCGCCAGCCTTAGATGGGGTCACCAGGAGGTCAGATCCATTACGGATCCCCTCCTGGCGGACCCCAGCGCTAGATGGAATGCATCCCTACCTTGCAATTGTAAAATAAATTTTGAAAAGTATTTTTAATTGAGTTATTCCGTGTTATTTGCACACAGGCCTAAAAGGCCCCAGGTGCGTGAATATGGGGTAGTCACAAAAAAAGGTTGTTATAACGAAATGCCTATAACATAAAATTATATGAACAACTGGAAATTACTAACAACTATATAGCTGAGGAATACCTAGAGTTTCAAAATTCTAACTAAAGTACTTTTACAGAAAATAGAAAACAAGTAACCTGGCAGGCCTGCGAGGCCCCAGGTATGCCTCCGCCAGCCTTAGCAGGGGTCACCAGGAGGTCAGATCCATTACGGAATCCCGTCCTGGCGGACCCCTGTGCTAGTGGGAATGCATCCTTACTTTGCAATAAACTTTGAAAAGTATTTTTATTTGAGTTATTCCATGATAATTGTAAACAGGCCTAAAAGGCCCCAGGTGCGTGAATGTGTAGATTTCTATGGGTATGCGTTCTAGGGTTAAAATGCATTTCTCACTTGCAGGTAGCTTCAGTTTAAGGGCTCATTTCCACATGCGAGGCACAGGTCCGTATCTCGCATGTGGAAACCAAGCTCTGGCGCCGGCACTTTGGAGCGGAGCTGTGCAGCTCCATGTGTTCCTATGCGGCCGCACGCTCCGCTCTGGAGTGCCGGCTCCACAGCTTGGTTTCCACATGCGAGATACGGACGTGTGCCTCGCATGTGGAAATGAGCCCTAACACTGCTAGTCCCTTTCAAATAACAGATTACTCTCTTCAATGCATTCCAATCCATTTGTTTTGTCTTTCACACCTTCCTGCTCAAAATTCCCACTGCTGCTGCAATGTCTGTCCTTGAATCAGTTCCAAGCTATAATAATTTACCCATTGCCTTTCTGTATTTTTCATTATTCGGTAACAGATTCTGTTCACTATTTATTTCATTTAGATAGTTGGTTTCCATTGGAGACTTTACTGGTTTTGCATCTTTCAATCCAAATGTTTTGATTATGTCTTGAATCATGTGATTTTGATCAAGAAGGAAACTCCCATCTTCTTCTCTTTCTATGTGTGTTCCTAGGTACTGTTTCACATTTTCCAGATCTTTGATCTCGAAGTGTTGATCCAAAGTTTTCACTATCTCCGCTTCATCTCTTTCTTTTTCAAAACAAACTAACATATCATCCACATATATCAGCACATAGATCCACCTGTCTGTCAGTTTCTTTGTATATAGACAAGGATCTGCTTTGCTTCTTTGAAAATGTTCATTTATGAGTACTTCTGTGATTTTATCATTCCATGCTTTAGAGGCTTGTTTTAAACCATATATACTTTTCTGTAGCTTACAAACCATGCTTGATCACCTTTCATCCTTGAATCCTGGGGGTAGTTCCATGTAAATATCTTCTGTTAAGTAGCTATTCCAAAATGCTGCCTTTACATCCAGATGTTTCAGCTGCATGTGTTTCATTGCTGCAATTGCAAACAAAGTTCTGATTGTGGTGTGTTTGACAACTGTAGCAAATGTCCCATCACAGTCTTCTCCATATTTCTGAGAATAGCCTTTAGCTACGAGTTTTGCTCGGTATCGATCAGTTGTGCCGTCTGCTTGGTATTTTACTTTAACCCCTTCACCCCCGGAGCTTTTTTTGTTTTTGTTTTTCACTTCCCTTCTTCCCAGAGCCATCATTTTTTTATTTTTCCGTCAATATGGCCATGTGAGGACTTATTTTTTGCAGGACGAGATGTACTTTTGAACGATACCATTGGTTTTACCATGCCATGTAACAAAAAACGGGAAAAAAATTCCAAGTGCGATGAAATTGCAAAAAAAGTGCAATCTCACACTTGTTTTTTGTTTGGCCTTTTTGCTAGGTTTACCAAATGCTAAAACTGACCTACCATTATGATTTTCCAGGTCATTACGAGTTCATTGACACCAATCATGTCTAGGTTCTCTTTTAATTAATTGAAAAAAAAATTCAAAAGTTTGCTAAAAAAAAAAAAAAATTGCTCCATTTTCCCATACCCGTAGCGTCTCCAATTTTCGTGATCTGGAGTTGGGTAAGGGCTTATTTTTTGCATGCTGAACTGGAGTTTTTAATGATACCATTTTGGTGCAGATACATTCTTTTGATCGCCCGTTATTGCATTTTAATGCAATGTTGCAGCGACCAAAAAAACATAATTTTGTAGTTTTGATTTTTTTTCTCACTACGCCATTTAGCGATCAGGTTAATCCTTTGTTTTTATTGATAGATTGGGCGATTCTGAATGCGTCGATACCAAATATGTGTAGGTTTGATTTTTGTAATTGTTTTATTTTGATTGGGGCAAAAGGGGGGGTGATTTGAACGTTTATATATTTTTAATTTTTTATATTTTTAACCCCTTCCTGACATCTGACGTACTATCCCGTCGAGGTGGGGTGGGCCCGTATGACCACCGACGGGATAGTACGTCATACGCGATCGGCCGCGCTCACGGGCGCTCACGCATATCGCAGCTGACATCCGGCACTATGTGCCAGGAGCGGTCACGGACCGCCCCCGGCTCATTAACCCCTGGCACACCGCGATCAAACATGATCGCGGTGTACCGGTAGTATAGGGAAGCATCGCGCAGGGAGGGGGCTCCCTGCGGGCTTCCCTGAGACCCCCGGAGCAAATAAAAAAAATATCCTAAATAAAGAAAAAAATATATATATTATTCCCATAAATACATTTCTTTTGCTAAATAAAATAAAAAAAACAATAAAAGTACACATATTTAGTATCGCCGCGTCCGTAACAACCCAACCTATAAAACTGCCCCACTAGTTAACCCCTTCAGTAAACACCGTAAGAAAAAAAAAAAAAAAAACGAGGCAAAAAGCAACGCTTTATTGCCATACCGCCAAACAAAAAGTGGAATAACACGCGATCAAAAAGACTGATATAAATACCCATGGTACCGCTGAAAACGTCATCTTGTCCCGCAAAAAATGAGCCGCCACACAGCATCATCAGAAAAAAAATAAAAAAGTTATAGTCCTGAGAATAAAGCGATACCAAAATAATTTTTTTCTCTATAAAATAGTTTTTATCGTATAAAAGCGCCAAAACATAAAAAAAATGATATAAATGAGATATCACTGTAATCGTACTGACCCGACGAATAAAACTGCTTTATCAATTTTACCAAACGCGGAATGGTATAAACGCCTCCCCCAAAAGAAATTAATGAATAGCTGGTTTTTGATCACTCTGCCTCACAAAAATCGGAATAAAAAGTGATCAAAAAATGTCACGTGTCCGAAAATGTTACCAATAAAAACGTCAACTCGTCCCACAAAAAACAAGATCTCACATGACTCTGTGGACTCAAATATGGAAAAATTACAGCTCTCAAAATGTGGTAACGCAAAAAATATTTTTTGCAATGAAAAGCGTCTTTCGGTGTGTGACGGCTGCCAATCATAAAAATCCGCTAAAAACCCCGCTATAAAAGTAAATCAAACCCCCCTTCATCACCCCCTTAGTTAAGGAAAAATTAAAAAATTAAAAAATGTATTTATTTCCATTTTCCCATTAGGGTTAGGGTTAGGGCTAGAGTTAGGACTAGAGTTAGGACTAGAGTTAGGGCTAGAGTTAGGGCTAGAGTTAGGGCTAGGGTTAGGGCTAGGGTTAGGGCAAGGGTTAGGGCTAGGGTTAGGGTTGGGGCTAGGGTTGGGGCTAGGGTTAGGGTTAGGGTTGGGGCTAGGGTTAGGGCTAGGGTTAGGGCTAGGGTTGGGGCTAGGGTTAGGGCTAGGGTTATTGCTAGTGTTAGGGCTAGGGTTATTGCTAGGGTTAGGGCTAGGGTTAGGGCTAGGGTTGGGGCTAGGGTTAGGGCTACAGTTAGGGTTGGGGCTAAAGATAGGGTTAGGGTTTGGATTACATTTACGGTTGGGAATAGGGTTGGGTGTGTCTGGGTTAGAGGAGTGGTTAGGGTTACTGTTGGGATTAGGGTAAGGGGTGTGTTTGGATTAGGGTTTCAGTTATAATTGGGGGTTTCCACTGTTTAGGCACATCAGGGGCTCTCCAAACGGGACATGGCATCCGATCTGAATTCCAGCCAATTCTGCGTTGAAAAAGGAAAACAGTGCTCCTTCCCTTCAGAGCTCTCCCGTGTGCCCAAACAGGGGTTTACCCCAACATATGGGGTATCAGCGTACTCAGGACAAATTGGACATCATCTTTTGGGGTCCAAGTTCTCCTGCTACCCTTGGGAAAATACAAAACTGGGGGCCAAAAAATAAGTTTTGTGGGGAAAAAAAAAGATTTTTTATTTTCACGGCTCTGCGTTGTAAACTGTAGTGAAACACTTGGGGGTGCAAAGTTCTCACAACACATCTAGATAAGTTCCTTGGGGGGTCTAGTTTCCAATATGGGGTCACTTGTGGGGGGTTTGTACTGTTTGGGTACATCAGGGGCTCTGCAAATGCAACGTGACGCCTGCAGACCAATCCATTTAAGTCTGCATTCCAAATGGCGCTCCTTCCCTTCCGAGCTCTGTCATGCGCCCAAACAGTGGTTCCCCCCCCACATATGGGGTATCAGCGTACTCAGGACAAATTGGACAACAACTTTTGGGGTCCAATTTATCCTGATACCCTTGTGAAAATACAAAACTGGGGGCTAAAAATCATTTTTGTGAAAAAAAAAAGAATTTTTATTTTCACGGCTCTGCGTTATAAACTGTAGTGAAACACTTGGGGGTTCAAAGCTATCAAAACACATCTAGATAAGTTCCTTAGGGGGTCTACTTTCCAAAATGGTGTCACTTGTGGGGGTTTTTAATGTTTAGGCACATCAGGGGCTCTCCAAACGCAACATGGCATCCCATCTTAATTCCAGTCAATTTTGCATTGAAAAGTAAAATAGCGCTCCTTCCCTTCCGAGCTCTGCTATGCGCCCAAACAGTGGTTTACCCCCACATATGGGGTATCGTTGTACTCAGGACAAATTGCACAACAACTTTTGTGGTCTAATTTCTTCTCTTACCCTTGGGGAAATAAAAAAATGGGGGCGAAGAGATCATTTTTGTGAAAAAATATGATTTTTTATTTTTACGGCTCTGCATTATAAACTTCTGTGAAGCACTTGTTGGGTCAAAGTGCTCAACACACATCTAGATAAGTTCCTTAAGGGGTCTACTTTCCAAAATGGTGTCACATGTACAGGGTTTCAATGTTTAGGCACATCAGGGGCTCTCCAAACGCAACATGGCGTCCCATCTCAATTCCAGTCAATTTTGCATTGAAAAGTCAAATGGCGCTCCTTCCCTTCCGAGCCCTGCCCTGCGCCCAAACAATGGTTTACCCCCACATATGGGGTATCAGCGTACTCAGGACAAATTGCACAACAATTTTTCGGGTCCAATTTCTTCTCTTACCCTTGGGAAAATAAAAAATTGGGGGCGAAAAGATCATTTTTGTGAAAAAATATGATTTTTTATTTTTACGGCTCTGCATTATAAACTTCTGTGAAGCACTTGTTGGGTCAAAGTGCTCAACACACATCTAGATAAGTTCCTTAAGGGGTCTACTTTCCAAAATGGTGTCACTTGTACAGGGTTTCAATGTATAGGCACATCAGGGGCTCTCCAAATGCAACATGGCGTCCCATCTCAATTCCAGTCAATTTTGCATTGAAAAGTCAAATGGCGCTCCTTCCCTTCCGAGCCCTGCCCTGCGCCCAAACAATGGTTTACACCCACATATGGGGTATCAGCGGACTCAGGACAAATTGCACAACAATTTTTCGGGTCCAATTTCTTCTCTTACCCTTGTGAAAATAAAAAATTGGGGGCGAAAAGATCATTTTTGTGAAAAAATATGATTTTTTATTTTTATGACTCTGCATTATAAACTTCTGTGAAGCACTTGTTGGGTCAAAGTGCTCACCACACATCTAGATAAGATCCTTAGGGGGTCTACTTTCCAAAATGGTGTCACTTGTGGGGGGTTTCAATGTTTAGGC
The DNA here is from genome assembly GCF_051348905.1 of Ranitomeya variabilis. NCBI lineage: Eukaryota > Metazoa > Chordata > Amphibia > Anura > Dendrobatidae > Ranitomeya > Ranitomeya variabilis. Next base: position 595,444,139 of record NC_135236.1, read on the forward strand.
ACATCAGGGGCTCTCCAAATGCAACATGGCGTCCCATCTCAATTCCAGTCAATTTTGCATTGAAAAGTCAAATGGCGCTCCTTTCCTTCCGAGCTCTGCCATGCGCCCAAACAGTGGTTTACCCCCACATATGGGGTATCAGCGTACTCAGGATAAATTGTACAACAACTTTTGGGGTCTATTTTCTCCTGTTACCCTTGGTAAAATAAAACAAATTGGAGCTGAAATAAATTTTGTGTGAAAAAAAGTTAAATGTTTATTTTTATTTAAACATTCCAAAAATTCCTGTGAAACACCTGAAGGGTTAATAAACTTTTTGAAAGTGGTTTTGAGTACCTTGAGGGGTGTAGTTTTTAGAATGGTGTCACACTTGGGTATTTTCTATCATATAGACCCCTCAAAATGACTTCAAATGAGATGTGGTCCCTAAAAAAAAATGGTGTTGTAAAATGAGAAATTGCTGGTCAACTTTTAACCCTTATAACTCCGTCGCAAAAAAAAATTTTGGTTCCAAAATTGTGCTGATGTAAAGTAGACATGTGGGAAATGTTACTTATTAAGTATATTGCGTGATATATGTCTGTGATTTAAGGGCATAAAAATTCAAAGTTGGAAAAATGCGAAATTTTCAAAATTTTCGCCAAATATTCATTTTTTTCACAAATAAACGCAAGTTATATCGAAGAAATTTTTCCACTATCATGAAGTACAATATGTCTCAAGAAAACAGTGTCTGAATCGCCAAGATCCGTTGAAGCGATCCAGAGTTATAACCTCATAAAGGGACAGTGGTCAGATTTGTAAAAATTGGCCTGGTCATTAACGTGCAAACCACCCTTGGGGGTGAAGGGGTTAAGCACTTTATTTTGGCATGCTTCAATAGCCTCCATAGGAGGCTAGAAGCATGCACTACACGATCGCCTCTGCTACATAGAGGTGAAGCACAGATCACCTCTATGTAGCAGAAATGCAGGGTTGCTTTGAACGCCGACTACAGGGTGGTGCTCAAAGCAATCGGCCATCAACAACCTTAGAGGTCTCAAGGAGACCTCTGGTTGTTATGGCAATGCACCGATGACCCCGATCATGTGACGGGGTCAGCGGTGTGAGCCTCTCCGGCCGCGCGGCCGGGAGCGCTAGTTAAATGCCGCTGTCAGCGTTTGACAGTGGCATGTAACTAGTTAATGGGCACGGGCGGATCGCGATTCCGCTCGCGCTCATTGCACGCACATGTCAGCTGTACAAAACAGCTGACATGTCGCGGCTTTGAGGTGGGTTCACCGCCGAAGCCCACATCAAAGCGGGGGTTCTTCCAGCTGACGTACCATTCCGTCAGCTGGCAGAAAGGGGTTAAAAACCCATTTACATCCTATAGCCTTTTTTTATTTTGGTAGTTCTTTCAGTGTTCATGTCTTTGAATCATGCATAGATTTTATTTCTGTTTCTGCAGCCTTTATCCATTTGTTGGCTTCTTCTTCTGAAAGTTGAGATATGTCCTCCCATGATGTAGGTTCATATATTTTATTTGTACTTGCCTTGTATGAAAGACGTTGAGGTGGTCTTCTCTTGTTTTTTCTTGTTGAGCGTCTTGTTTCTGTGTCTGTATGGAGCTGTTAGGGTATGTTTCCACGTTCAGGAAATGCTGCGTTTTTGACGCAGCGTTGAGCAGCATGCATAAAAAACGCAGCGTCCAGATGTTACAGCATAGTGGTGGGGATTTCATGAAATCCCATCTCCACTATGCAGTAAAAGACGCATGCGGCACACCCGAGAATACTCACATGCGGCGCATGAACGCAGCATGTCCTTACATTGCAGAAAAAACGCAGGTGACCTGCCAGTGACCTCAGGTGCAGATTTGGTCAGGATTTTACCTGCATAAAATCCTGACCAAATCCTGAAGCAATCCTGAACGTGGACACATACCCTAAAGGCTGAGTCACACATAACGATATCGTTAACGATATCGTTGCAACGTCATGCTTTTGGTGACGTAGCAACGATCCCACTAACGATCTCGTTATGTGTGACAGCAACCAACGATCAGGCCCCTGCTGGGAGATCGTTGGTCGATGGGAATGATCAGGACCTTTTTTTGGTCGCTGATCACCCGCTGTCATCGCTGGATCGGCGTGTGTGACGCCGATCCAGCGATGTGTTCACTTGTAACCAGGGTAAATATCGGATTACTAAGCGTAGAGCAATGCTTAGTAACCCGATATTTACCCTGGTTACCATTGTAAAAGTTAAAAAAAAAACACTACATACTCACATTCTGATGTCTGTCACGTCCCCCGGCGTCCACAGGGTTAAAACTGCTTTCGGCAGGAGCGCTGCTAATATGCACACGCTTCCCTGCACTGACTGTGTCAGCGCCGGCCGTAAAGCAGAGCACAGCGGTGACGTCACCGCTGTTACTGCCGGCGCTGACACATTCAGTGCACGCCGGTGGACGCCGGTGGGGGACGTGACAGACATCAGAATGTGAGTATGTAGTGTTTTTTTTTTTTACTTTTACAATGGTAACCAGGGTAAATATCGGGTTACTAAGCGCGGCCCTGCACTTAGTAAACCGATGTTTACCCTGGTTACCCGGGTGCTGCAGGGGGACTTCGGCATTGTTGAAGACAGTTTCAATGATGCCGAAGTCGTTCCCCTGATCGTTGGTCGCTGGAGAGAGCTGTCTGTGTGACAGCTCCCCAGCGACCACACAACGACTTACCAACGATCACGGCCAGGTCGTATCGCTGGTCGTGATCGTTGGTAAGTCGTTTAGTGTAACGGTACCTTAACTCTTGACTTTCAGTTCAGTTCTTTCTTATCAGATGTCCCTGCAGTTATATCACTGTCGTTTCTCTCATTTTTCCTTTACAGTGATGACGGTATATCATCATTTAGATCTTCAATGAATGTTACTCTGTTACTCACTGTGATTCTGTCTGTCTTGGGGTCAACGATTTTGTATCCTTTGCAACTGTCCCTATATCCGACAAATATTCGTTCAATGGCTCTGTTTTGAAGTTTGGAGAGTTTTTCTTCTGGAATAAACACAAAAACTTTGCAACCAAAAACTCTTAAATGATTCATACTTGGTTTCTTACATTGCCACAGTTCATATGGGTTTTCTTTCAGTTTTCTTGAAAAATGTCTGTTTTGCAGATAAGTAGCTGTAATTGCTGCTTCGACCCAGTATTTCTCTGGTAGTTTGAAGTCTGTTATCATACATGTTACCATTTCATTCAGAGTTCTGGTTTTCCTTTCTGCTGCCCCGTTCTGCTCAGGTGTGTATGGAACAGTCTTTTGATACTCTATTCCATTCTTTCTTAAGTAGTTTTCCATTTGGTGTCCTGTAAATTCATCTCCATTATCACTTCTAATGATGATTGGCTTCCTCTGAAACTTGTTATTTGACTTTGTCACATAGTCTAATTTTTCAAAAGCTTCACTTTTATTCTTTATCAAGTACATGACTGTGTATCTTGAGTAGTTATCTATGAAGGTCACCATATATCTATTAATTTTGTGATGTGGTCACTTTCACGGTTCCACATACATCAGTGTGTACCAAGTCAAGTGGTCTTGTGTTTTTTTTCTCACTCTCTTTAGGTATAGATTCTCTTGTAGCTTCAGATTTTATACAACATTCACATTTTACAGTAATTGAGAAATCAGATATCAATAGGTCTTTTGTTAAATTCTTCTTTTGTAGCTCCACTATACTCTCAGGATGTCTATGCCACAAGTGAATACAATTCTTGTGATCATGTGTACATAACTTCATCTGTTCCTTTAATGTGTCTAGAAGATATAATTGTTCACCTGCTTTGACATTAATTATTACCTTATCTCTCGCTAGGATTGTACAATTACCATCTTTGAATTTTGCAATAAGTCCATTGGCTGTCAGGCACTTTACAGATAACAATCCTCCTGTTAGAGCCCGGGACCTCCCTGCCGTGTGGGAAATATAGCAGGCACTGTTTGTTGCTCTTGTCTCCCACTCCGGTCTGGCCGTTGGGTCTGCTGCTTAGCACAGACATTGGTCCCAGCATCTTTCTCAGGCTCTTGCTAGACATGTCGTTACTGCTGGCTCTCCAGCTAAAGTCTATGGTAACCAGTGGTATACAGCGGCAGCTTTACTCTCTGAATTCTCAGTCCAGAAATCACCTTACTGAGAAGGTCCGTGATGTAGAGCCTTGTCATTGGTGCTCGGATTCTTTCTGCTCTGGTGATATGGAAGCTCTGGATTGGCCCACAGGCGATACCCCATCCCACTGGGCGTGAGTGCTTGGAGAGGAGACTGGTGCATAAACGGCTTTCAGCGCAGCAAGCGGGTGTGCTAGTGTCACTTGTGTTTGGTGTATGTGTGGATGGATAATCTACCGCTTTGTCTGTGAGTTTTGTGTATTTAGCACTGTATCAGCTTCCAGTGGGACATCAGAGATCTGTGTCAGCATGTGCTCAGGGCTGGTCCTTTGCCATTAGAATTATGGCACCTCTGGAGAGGAGATTGGCTATGAGAGTTCAAGGTTGGCATCAAGCCATCAGAATTCTGGCTCCTCTGGAGAGGAGGTTTGCTGCGTGTTCTTGCTGACTGTGAGGTTTTGCTATCTGTTTATGTCCCGTGTGTATGCTATACTTCCCTGTGGGGTTAACAGGGTATTGCACCACAGAGGAAGTTCAACCCTTGTTAGAAGTTCTTTCGCAGTGGTTCTAACGAGGTATTGCACACTTCCTATTGTTCCTGTACCCCTCGGTGGTTAGCTGAGCTGGTACTTACCATCCCTGTACCCCTCGGTGGTTAGCTGAGCTGGTACTTACCTTCCATGTACTCCTCGGTGGTTAGCTGAGCTGGTACTTACCTTCCCTGTACCCCTCGATGGTTAGATGAGCTGGTACTTACTGTCCCTTTACCTCTCGCTTGTTAACTGAGTAGGTACGCCTCTCCCTGTGCATCTCTGAGTAGTATGTCGGTTTGGTTTTCAGCATTCCCTTCACACTGTGTGGAGTTAGCTCAGTGTGTTTAAGGAGGAACGTTCACTAATTTTTTTATCACCCTTGTTCATACTAGCAGCAGTTTACTGCACGGTGGATCAAGTTTTGCGATTGCCCTTATTTGTTATTTATTTTTATTTGGTGTAATCTGCCAACCCTAACACCTCTTTCTAGTCCTGGAACATATAACAAATCCTTTACTAGTAATTTTGAATTATGCCCAAATCTATCTGGATAGATTAGCATTTCTTGTCCAATACCTTCTGCGGTTATTTTACTCTCATCTGCAAGATAAATTGTTTTCTTCTTATTTTCATCAAGTTCAGTAAAGAAGTCATGTGACTTGTTGCTCCTGAGTCAATAAACAAGCCTGAAGATGACTCTTTATTAGTGTTGAGCATTCCGATACCGCAAGTATCGGGTATCGGCCGATATTTGCGGTATCGGAATTCCGATACCGAGATCCAATACTTGCCGCATATCGGATACCGGAATCGGAAGTTCTCAATTCAAACAGCACGAATTCAGCCAATGAGGACTGTTTACAAGTGTGGGCACATCCTGTTCAGCATGGTGGGCATGAAACTACTGGCAAGGCTGTGATTGGCTGCTGAAAGGATGTCATGCTGCAGTTTAAAAGTCGCTGGCACCATTTTGAGCTCACTCTGCTGTGAATTCAGTTAGGCATAGGACGCTGTGTTCTGACTGAGGGCCAGTTGAGATAGCGATTTGCTTCTTTGCGCTTTTCCCAGGCTAATTTAGCAACCACTGTGTGTTCACCTTGCTTTTGCCTTGCAGCGCTGTTTTCACAGCGATCTGCAAGGTCTCTGTGTGTGTGTGTGTGAGTGAGTGCAGCCCACTCTGTAGTCTGTGTGCAGCCATAGCTGGTTGTATCCAGCTCAGGGTGGTTCACTGACTCATACAGTTCTATCCATTCCATTGTCCTTTTTTGCAAATAGTGCAGGCTGCTGCACATTTTTTCAAATAATTCCTATTAGTGGCTTTCCACCCGTATCCAGCTAAATTGTGGAAAAACACTACATAGGATAACGTAGAGGAGGTTTTTGGGGCCTTGCAGTGCCGTTTACGGCTGTCTGCACGGTCTCCGTGTGAGTGTAGCTCGCCCTGTAGTCTGTGTGCAGCCACAGCCGGTTGTATCCAGCTCAGGGTGGTTCACTGACTCATACAGTTCTATCCATTCCATTGTCCTTTTTTGCAAATAGTGCAGCCCGCTGCACATTTTTTCAAATAATTTCTATTAGTGGCTTTCCACCCGTATCCAGCTAAATTGTGGAAAAACACTACATAGGATAATGTAGAGGAGGTTTTTGGGGCCTTGCAGCGCCGTTTACGGCTGTCTGCACGGTCTCCGTGTGAGTGCAACTCGCCCTGTTGTCAGTTCAGCCACCAAAAAATAAATAAATAATGAAGTTCACCAAACACACCACTTTAAAGTTGTGTAGGCCACATTAGCTCATATTAAAGTCTAGTTCACACTTTAGAAAATTATTGTTTCTTATACCTGTTAGGAGCTGTTCAGGAATAAGCACACTATGCCGTTAGTACTTTTCTGCTTATCTTTATCAGTCAACCAAGATGAAGAAGGCAGGGAGTAAGGCACATGGGCGTGGGCACGGAGCAGGGAGGGGATGTGGGGATTCTGTGCCTGCTGCGGGCACCGGTGACTCATCATCACCCAGTTTCAGCAAGGAACAGTCCTTCATGCGCAGCTTAGTCGGAGAGCGCCGTACACCGCTGCTGCGTGAAGACCAAATTGAAGCCATTGTCGGATGGATGGCAGCTAACGCATCGACTTCAATTAGTGCCACATCCTCTCAGACACAGAGCACTGGAGAGCACCCATCTGTCTCTTCACCACCTGCCAAATTGCCCAGGCAGACAGAGAGCCCAGGACAGGAGCCGTCTCTACTTCTGTTCTCTGAATCTCTTGGCTTGGAAACAGGGGGCCAGCCAAGCAGCATTGGAGAAATGGAAGAAGAGGCAGTGTGCAGTGATGCCCAACAGCTTTTTCTCTCTGAGTCTGAAGAGGCGGGTGGGCCAGTGCCTCCGGTCACCACACCACAGAACGCATCCACTGATGACACTGAGGTGCCACTTTCTGGTGCGTGCTGTGCTGCTGAGACTACCCAGGAGGAGCAGTTGGTGGCAGAGGGTAGTGTAGATGATGAGGTCCTTGACCCATCGTGGCATGAGGGACAGGAAGGTGGTGGTGGGAGCAGCTCTGAGGAAGAGATTTCCCAAACGAGCCAAAGAGGGAGAGGGAGGGGGAAGACTGCGGATCCTGTAGCCTCCACTTTGGCACCCGTTAGGAGCACGTCTCTTCCAAAAGCCAAAAAGGGCGCTCCCAAGACTTACAGTGCCTGGTCCTTTTTTGACACAGTTGCAGATGACATTTGCTATGTCAAATGCAAGGTGTGTCATCATAAAATCAAAAGAGGGAAAAATGTCAGCAACCTCAATACCTCCAACATGTGGAAACATGTGCGGACCAGGCACGCGGTGGAGTTACAAAAACACACTGAAGACCTAGGCCAACCAACAGCGGCAGCTACCACCTCTTCAGCTTGTGTTGCCTCTTCCTCCAGCTCACACACAGCTGGTTCGGCTTCCTCCCAGGATCGCCATGGAAGAACCTCTGGCACTGTTGTCCAGAGACCCACTGTAATTCCACCTGCAGCACCACGTTCCCAGTCATCCTCACACTCCCAGCCCAGTCTACAGCCATCGGTAGTACAGGCATGGGAGAAAAGGCGGCCTTTCTTGGCAAACCACCCACGAGCACAGGCTCTGACTGCAGGCATTGCCAAACTTCTGTCACTGGAAATGCTGTCATTCAGGCTGGTGGAGACTGACAGCTTCCGTGACTTGATGTCATTGGCAGTCCCACAGTACAATGTGCCCAGCCGCTTTTATTTCAGCAGGCAAGCCGTCCCTGCCCTGCACAAGCATGTGGAGGGACACATAAAACACGTGCTACTGAACGCTATCAGTAGCAAAGTCCACCTCACCACCGATGCGTGGACCAGTCAACATGGACAGGGGCGATACCTTTCCCTCACTGCCCATTGGGTTAATGTTGTTGAGCCGGGTACAGATCGTGCGAGTGGCACAGGACGTGTCCTGCCCACTCCAAGGATTGCAGGAATCCAGTCTGTACGCATTGACTCCACCTCTTACACAAGTTCCTCAGAATCATCGCTTCAGGAGCCATCACAGTCCACCTCCACATGGACCCGTGAAAGTTTACCTGTTACGACCGACATGAGCACAGCCGTGGCCAAACGTCAACAGGCCGTCTTGAAATTAATTTCTTTGGGGAATCGAAGCCACACAGCGCAGGAGCTCTGGAATGCCATCAAGCAGGAGAGCGATGTGTGGTTTGTGGCAGCGAATCTCCAGCCAGGCATGGTAGTGTGTAGTAATGGCCGAAATCTGGTGGCAGCTCTGGGCCTCGGCAACCTCACTCACATCCCATGTCTGGCACATGTGCTCAACTTGGTCGTGCAGAGTTTTTTGAGGGACTATCCGGATCTTGATGCACTGCTGCACAAGGTCTGCCTAGAGTGTGCTCACTTGCGGCGTTCCAGCACGGCAAAATCGCGCATTGCGGCTCTGCAGCGCCGATTCCGCCTTCCGGAACATCGCATCATATGTGACCTACCTACCAGGTGGAATTCCACGTTACATATGTTGGAGCGGTTGTGTGAGCAGCAGCAAGCAGTAATGGACTACCAGCTGCATCAGACGCAAAGAAGTCGCACTCCGCGCCGTTCAGACTTCACAACCACAGAGTGGGCCACTATGAAGGACGTCTGCCAGGTTTTGCGTCCCTTCGATTATTCCACGCGGGTGGTGAGTGCAGATGATGCACTAGTCAGCATGACTGTCCCCCTTATCTGCCTGCTTGAAAAATCACTGCAAGCGCTAAGGGATGATGTTGTGGAAGAGGTGGAGGATGAGGATTCACCATTTCCATCATCTTCTGGACAGTCAGCGCCACGTGGTTCCTCACAAACGCGTAGGCAGGGGACACTTTGTGAGGAGGATGAGGAGGAATCAATGGAGGAGGAAGACATCGTTCCAGAGGAGGGAGTTACACAATTGTCCAGTAGTCAGTGTGTACAGCGAGGGTGGGGTGATGACGAGCGGGCAGAGATCACGCCTCAAGCAGGGGACAGCATTTCTTGGCCAGTTGGCAGTCTGCAGCACATGGTTGATTACATGTTGCAGTGCCTGAGAAACGACCGCCGCATCGCCCACATTCTCAACATGTCTGATTATTGGGTGTTCACCCTCCTCGATCCTCGCTACTGGGACAACGTACAAAGCCTCATCACACCGTTGTACCGGGAGTGAAAAATGCGGGAGTACCAAGACACACTGGTGAATTCCATTATCTTCTCCAGTCCAACTGAGAGAAGTGCTGCTAGTGCTTTACAAAGCAGCTCAGTGCGTCCAGGCAGTGGAGGAGGCTCTGCACAAAGAGGGAGCAGAAGCAGTGCCTCTGCCCAAGGCAAGACCAGTATGGCCCAACTGTGGCACAGTTTTTTGTGCCCGCCACAAATGTCTACACCATCACAGACGGCTCCAGTCAGCAGGAGGCAACAGTTCCGTCAGATGGTGACAGGCTACATGTCTTGCCCTCTTGCTGTACTCCCAGACGGCTCTTCCCCTTTCAAGTTTTGGGTCTCTAAGCTGGATACATGGCCAGAGCTAAGCCAGTATGCATTGGAGGTGCTGGCTTGCCCTGCGGCTAGTGTATTATCGGAACGCATCTTTAGTGCTGCAGGTGGTGTACTAACAGACCATCGCATGCGACTATCCTCCGATAACGTTGACCAGCTTACTTTCCTGAAAATGAACCAGGCCTGGATCTCGCAGGAATTTGCCACTCCTCTTCCTGACTAAATAATTGGGTGACTGTCTACAGTATCCAGGTCTCCTGTTGTGTTCATCTTTCTACCACCTGAACTGTAATTCCTGGGCTCCAACACCGCCAGTTGAGGCTCAGAAGTGCCGTCTGCACAGTCAAAACATACGACCCAGTGTTATTGGGTGTCAGTAACGTCAGCTGATCCCCAGCTGTGTAGCCGGCAATGTGTCCTGCGACCGCCACGCTGACACAACAACTGAAATGTAAGGGAACCTGTCCCCCCCCCCCAGGCGTTTGTTACTGAAATAGCCACCTTGTGCAGCAGTAATGCTGCACAAGGAAAAGGTAACTATTTTTGTTTAGCTCCTTGCACACGCAGAACTTAACACTTTTAAAGTGTGTCCACTGATACTGTAAAACCATCCCGGAGGTGGGACTTTCCTTTGCAATGTGACGCAGCACAGCCGTCATTCCTACCCCCTTGGCGCCGTGCGCCGCCTCCGTCGTGTTGTTTAATTCTGTCCCGGAGCCAGCGCTGTTATGTTATCCCTTGGCCAGGCACACTTTGCGGTGCCCGTCTTCTGACATCATTTGGTGTCAGGCTGGCTGCGCCTGTGCGGCCGCGCTGGCCGAGATCCCGCCTCGCAGTGTCTTCTGATTTATTCACACTGCGGGCCTGGGATCCATGGGCATGCGCAGTGCATATCTTCACCTCAGGCTGTCACTCATCTCCCTCCGCCTTCTTCAGACTGTGCGCCGTCAGCTGATCCCTAATAGCATGCCACGGCCGTGACACCGCACAGTCTGAAGAAGCTGGAGGGAGGGGAGTGAGAGGCAAGGATATGGACTGCGCATGGCTCCCTGGCCCGCGGTGGGATTACATTAGACGACACTGCGAGGCGGGATCCAGGCCAGCACGGCCGCACAGACGCAGCCAGCCTGACACCAAATGATGTCAGAAGATGGGCAGCGCTAAGTGTGCCTGGTAAAGGGATAACATAACAGCGCAGGCTCCGGGACAGAATCAAACAACGCTGAGGAGGCGGCGCACGGCGCCAAGGGGGTAGGAATGACGGCTGTGCTGCGTCACATTACAAAGGAAAGTCCCACCTCCGGGACGGTTTAACGGTGTGAGGGGACACATTTCATAAGTGTGTAGTTCAGCCTTTGAAAGGAGCATAATTAAAAGAGCCACCTTTTCCTTTTGCATCATTAGTGCATCATTAGTGCTGTACAAGATGGCTCTTTCAGCAACAAACGCCTGGGGTGGGGGTTAAAGGTTCCCTTTCAACTTGCTCCAGTGCAGGCTTAGGCCTACACTCTGCTCCTCCTGCTGACCCCGGGCTCTAACACCGCCAGTTGGTGCCCGGAAGTTGTAGCTGTACAGAGAAAAACACCCGCAAAGCTGTCAGTGGGGTTCAGCAATGCCAGCTGTTCCCCTGCTGTGTAGCCGGCATCGTGTCCTGCAAACGCCACGCAGACACAACAGACCTAAAACTGCCTCCAGTGCAGGCTTCGGTCTACACTCTGCTCCCTCTGCTCCTCCTGCTGACCCTGGGCTCTAACACCGCCAGTTGGCACCCGGAAGTGCTAGCTGTACACAGAAAAAAACCAGCCAATGTGTCAGTGGGGTTCAGCAATGCCAGCTGCTCCCCTGCTGTGTAGCCAGCAAAGTGTCCTGCAAATGCCACGCAGACACAAGAACTGAAATTGAAGGGAACCTGTCCCCCCCCAGGTGTTTGTATGTATAACAGCCACCTTGTACAGCAGTAATGCTGCATTTGTACAAGGTGGCTCATTCAGTTATTGTCCTTGCACACGTCGAACTCAACACGTATAAAATTTGTCCTCTGAGACCATTAAACCGTCCCTGAGGTGTGACTTTCCTTTCTAATGACACGCAGCAGCCCCCTTGGTAGTGCTGCCCGTCTTCTGACATAATTGGTTGGCTGGCTGCGCCACTGCAGCCTCCCTGCCCGACACAATGCCCCTCGGTGTCTTATTTATTTTGACTGCAAGGGTGTGATTGATGGGCATGAGCAGTGCATATGTTCGCCTGTCACTCATCTCCTTCCGCCTTCTTCAGACTGTGCGGCATCATGGCCGTGGCATACGATAAGGGATCAGCTGACGCTGCACAGTCTGAAGCAGGTGTAAGGACCCGAGCAAGAGGCGAACATATGTACTGCGCAAGGCCATGAATCCCAGCCCCACAGTGTGAATTAAGGAAAAGACACTGCGGAGCTGGGGTTAATGGGCATCGCGAACCGCACCGGCCGACATGAAATGATGTCAGAAGACGGGCAGCGCTAACAGCGCAGGTCCAAGGTATAACACAACAGCGCAGACTCCTGTACAGCAAAATGCGAAGCTCAGGAGGCCGCGCCAAGCACCAAGGTGTTTTTTTTGACAGCTGTGCTGCGTCTCATTAAGAAGGGAACTCACGCCTCCAAGACAGTTTTGACTGTATAAGGGGCTAAATTTTATACGTGTTTCATTCAGCGTGTGCAATGAACAAAATTAAAAGAGCAACCTTTGACTTGTGCAGCATTACTGCTGCACAAGGTGGCTCTTCTAGTTTGTAACACCTGAGGGGGGGTTAAAGGTTACCTTTAAAATTGGTTCAATTAGGCTTCGGCCTACACTCTGCTCCCTCTCCTCCTGCTGACCCTGGGCTCTAACACCACCAGTTGGCGCCCGGAAGTGCTAGCTGCACAGAGAAAAACACCTGCCAAGGTGTCAGTGGGGTTCCGCAACGCCAGCTGTTCCCCTGCTGTGTAGCCGGCAACGTGTCCTGCAAACGCCACGCAGACACAAAGCTGCTGCCAGTGCAGGCTTCGGCCTACACTCTGCTCCCTCTCCTCCTGCTGACCCTGGGCTCTAACACCGCCAGTTGGTGCCCGGAAGTGCTAGCTGCACAGAGAAAAACACCCGCCAATGTGTCAGTGGGGTTCAGCAACACCAGCTGTTCCCCTGCTGTGTAGCCGGCATCGTGTCCTGCAAACGCCATGCAGACACAACAGACCTAAAACTGCCTCCAGTGCAGGCTTCGGCCTACACTCTTCTCCCTCTGCTCCTCCTGCTGACTCTGGGCTCTAACACTGCCAGTTGGCGCCCGGAAGTGCTAGCTGCACAGAGAAAAACACCAGCCAATGTGTCAGTGGGGTTCAGCAACTCCAGCTGTTCCCCTGCTGTGTAGCCGGCATCGTGTCCTGCAAACGCCACGCAGACACAAGAACTGAAATTGAAGGGAACCTGTCCCCCCCAGGCATTGGCATGTATAACAGCCACCTTGTACTGCAGTAATGCTGCATTTGTACAAGGTGGCTCATTAAGTTACTCTCCTTGCACACGCCGAACGCAACACGTCTAAAATGTGTCTCCTGAGACCATTAAACCGTCCCTGAGGTGTGACTTTCCTTTGTAATGACACGCTGCAACCCCCTTGGTAGCGCTGCCCGTCTTCTGACATCATTGTTTGGCTGGCTGCGCCTCTGCGGCCGCCCTGCCCGACACAACGCCCCTCGTTGTCTTATTTATTTTGACTGCGAGGGTTTGATTGACGGGCATGAGCAGTGCATATCTTCGCCTGTCACTCATCTCCTTCCGCCTTCTTCAGACTGTATGGCTTCATGGCCGTGGCATGCGATAACTAGTGTTGAGCGATACCGTACGATACTTGAAAGTATCAATATCGGATAGTATCGGCCGATACCCGAAAAGTATCGGATATCGCCGATACCCGATAGCAATACAAGTCAATGGGACACCAAGTATCGGAAGGTATCCTGATGGTTCCCAGGGTCTGAAGGAGAGGAAACTCTCCTTCAGGCCCTGGGATCCATATTAATGTGTAAAATAAAGAATTAAAATAAAAAATATTGATATACTCACCTCTCCGGAAGCCCCTGCACCTCACCGCTGTTAACCGGCAGCCTTCTTTGCTTAAAATGAGCGCGTTTAGGGCCTTCCATGACGTCACGGCTTCTGATTGGTCGCGTGCCGCTCATGTGACCGCCACGCGACCAATCACAAGCCGTGACGTCATTCTCAGGTCCTAAATTCCTAGAATTAGGAATGCTGAGTGCTGAACGCGCTCATTTTAAGCAAAGCAGGCTGCCGGTTACTACCAGGGGGCGTCAGAGGGTGAGTATATCCCTATTTTTTATTTTAATTCTTTATTTTTTACATGGATATGGATCCCAGGGCCTGAAGGAGAGTTTCCTCTCCTTCAGATTCTGGGAACCATACACTGGGAACTTCCGATTCCGATTCCCGATACCACAAAAGTATCGGATCTCGGTATCGGAATTCCGATACCGCAAGTATCGGCCGATACCCGATACTTGCGGTATCGGAATGCTCAACGCTAGCGATAAGGGATCAGCTGACGCCGCACAGTCTGTAGCAGGTGTAAGGACACGAGTGAGAGGCGAACATATTTACTGCGCAAGGCCATGAATCCCAGCCCCACAGTGTGAATTAAGGAAAAGACACTGCAGGGCTGGGATTCATGGTCAACGCGAACCGCACCGGCCGACAAGAAATGATGTCAGAAGACCGACAGCGCAGACTCCTGTACAGCTAATAGCGATGCTCAGGAGGCTGCGCCCAGCACCAAGGTGGGATTTTTGACAGCTGTGCTGCGTCTCATTAAGATGGAAAGTCACGCCTCCAAGACAGTTTGACTGTATAAGGGCCTAAATGTTATACGTGTTTCATTCACCGTCTGCAAGATTCAAAACTTAAAGAGCAACCTTTGACTTGTGCAGCATTACAGCTGCACAAGGTGTGGCTCTTCTAGTTTGCAACACCTGAGGGGGGTTAAAGGTTACCTTTAAAATTGGTTCAATTAGGCTTCGGCCTACACTCTGCTCCCTTTCCTCCTGCTGACCCTGGGCTCTAACACCGCCAGTTGGCGCCCGGAAGTGCTAGCTGCACAGAGAAAAACACCCGCCAATGTGTCAGTGGGGTTCAGCAACGCCAGCTGTTCCCCTGCTGTGTAGCCGGCTTCGTGTCCTGCAAATGCCACGCAGACACAACAGACCTCCAAATGCCTCCAGTGCAGGCTTCGGCCTACACTCTGCTCCCCCTGCTGACCTTTTGCTCCAACCCCACTAGTTGGGGCTCTAAGAAGACAAGCTTGAATAGGTCCCCATCCTGGTTCCAGTACCGTCAGCTGGTTCCGGGCAGAGTCTTTGGCTTAGGTGCTTCCCTCTGCGTATCCGAGTTCCACCAACGTCAGGTGGTCCTTGGTAGTGCTTTCAGGCACGGGTACCTCCTGCTTAGTAACCGGGTTCCAGTAACATCAGCTGGTCCTCGGTAGTTCCATTGGCTCTTGGACCTTCGGCTACCCATCCGGGTTCCAGTACCGTCAGCTGGTTCTCGGCAGTGTCTTTTGCTCTTGTACCTTCTGCTCCCCATCCTGGTTCCAGTACCGTCAGCTGGTTCCGGGCAGAGCCTTTGGCTTAGGTGCCTCCCTCTGGGTATCCGAGTTCCACCAACGTCAGGTGGTCCTTGGTAGTGCTTTCAGGTATGGGTACCTCCTGCTTAGTAACCGGGTTCCAGTAACGTCAGCTGGTCCTCGGTAGTTCCATTGGCTCTTGGACCTTCGGCTACCCATCTGGGTTCCAGTACCGTCAGCTGGTTCTCGGCAGTGTCTTTTGCTCTTGTACCTTCTGCTCCCCATCCTGGTTCCAGTACCGTCAGCTGGTTCTGGGCAGAGCCTTTGGCTTAGGTGCCTCCCTCTGGGTATCCGAGTTCCACCAACGTCAGGTAGTCCTTGGTAGTGCTTTCAGGCACGGGTACCTCCTGCTTAGTAACCGGGTTCCAGTAATGTCAGCTGGTCCTCGGTAGTTCCATTGGCTCTTGGACCTTCGGGTAGCCATCCGAGTTCCAGTTCCACCAGCTGTTTCTCGGCATTTTCTCAGCCTTCTTGTACCTTCTGCTACATTTCCAAGTTCAAGACCCTAAAGACGATGACCCGGAAGACCACCCCTAAGATGATGACGACACCAGAGACGACAACCACTGAGATGATGACGACCCTGGAGACGACGACGACATGGGAGACCGAGAAGCAGAAGAACAAGAGGCTGCAGAACAAAGAGCAGAAGAACATTAAGCATAACACTAAATATCAGAGCAAAAGATATTATCTAAATTATAAGCAGAAGAAGACTAAGCAGTGTATGGGGGTGAGTCCGTTCCTCCTAGTGGTGCCCCTGGATAAAGCCTGATGCTGCAGGCCAAACTGAACGCGGACAAATTTAACTTTTTCGTGACAGGCAGAATGGAAGGTGTAATCTTCAAACTTTTATAGATAACAACTACGGGAATGCCTGTCACAAATAAGAATATGATGAAGAACTTGAATATGAAGAAGAATAATAGTTAAATAAAAAGAATATGAACAATGTAACAAAAAAAAATTATAGGTAGAAGATGAAGAAGAAGATGAATAAGGTGAAGAAGAACTTCATGTCAAAGATGCTGATGATGATGAAGAAGAAAGTGTGGGAGAAGTAAAAAAGAGGGTGAAGGGCGTGGAAGTAGTGAAACATCAATATCTGACAAAATAAAAAAAATCTTAACATAGTCAATATCTTTGTAACTCCGAACGTCTTAAAAAAAATTTAAAATTCCTGCTATTCTATTTGATTGGGCTAAACCTCTATGCCTTTAATGTCTCCGCCACCTCCCCCAATACATCCTACATTATTCTTAGTTGTTTTCCTTCATGTAGAATGAACCTACAAGGAAAGAAAGGGTTTATTTTAATTCCGATATTTTCGTCCCATTGACTTGCATTGGTATCGGGTTTCGGTATCGGCGAGATCCGATATTTTGCCGGTATCGGACGATACTTTCCGATACCGATACTTTCCGATATATGAAGGTATCGCTCAACACTACTCTTTCTACTCTTTATCAGTTACTTTACATGTACCATTCCAGTGATCTGCATGTGGGTTAGAAATTGTGCTTTTTACTTTCTGTTCATTCTCCTTTTGGTGTAATTTATAATTATTATTATTATTATTATTATTATTTATTGTTATAGCGCCATTTATTCCATGGCGCTTTACATGTGAGGAAGGGGTATACATAATAAAAACAAGTACAATAATCTTAAACAATACAAGTCATAACTGGTACAGGAGGAGTGAGGACCCTGCCCGCGAAGGCTCACAATCTACAAGGGATGGGTGAGAATACAGTAGGTGAGGATAGAGCTGGTCATGCAGCGGTTTGGTTGATCTGTGGTTGATCGGTGGTTACTGCAGGTTGTAGGCTTGTCGGAAGAGGTGGGTCTTCAGGTTCTTTTTGAAGATTTTGATGGTAGGCGAGAGTCTGATGTGTTGTGGTAGAGGGTTCCAGAGTAGGGGTGATATGCGAGAGAAATCTTGTATGCGATTGTGGGAAGAGGAGATAAGAGGGGAGTAGAGAAGGAGATCTTGTGAGGATCGGAGATTGCGTGTAGGTAGGTACCGGGAGATGAGGTCACAGATGTATGGAGGAGACAGGTTGTGGATGGCTTTGTATGTCATGGTTAGGGTTTTGTACTGGAGTCTCTGGGCAATGGGGAGCCAGTGGAGGGATTGACAGAGGGGAGAGGCAGGGGAATAGTGGGGGGACAGGTGGATTAGTCAGGCAGCAGAGTTTAGAATAGATTGAAGGGGTGCGAGAGTGTTTGAGGGGAGGCCACAGAGCAGGAGGTTGCAGTAGTCAAGGCGAGAGATGATGAGGGCATGGACTAGGGTTTTTGCAGATTCTTGGTTGAGGAATGAACGGATTCGTGAAATATTTTTGAGTTGAAGTTGGCAGGAAGTGGAAAGGGCTTGGATATGTGGTTTGAAGGAGAGATCAGCGTCAAGGATTACCCCGAGGCAGCGAGCTTGTGGGACTGGGGAGAGTGGGCAGCCTTTTACTGTAATGGTTACGTTCGTTGGGGGGGGTCGCGTGAGATGGGGGAAAGATGATGAATTCTGTTTTGTCAATGTTAAGTTTCAGAAATCTAGCGGAGAAGAAGGATGAAATAGTGGACAGACATTGAGGGATTCTGGTTAGTAGTGTGGTGATTAGTGTTGAGCATTCCGATACCGCAAGTATCGGGTATCGGCCGATACTTGCGGGTATCGGAATTCCGATACCGAGATCCGATACTTTTGTGGTATCGGGTATCGGTATCGAAACAACATTAATGTGTAAAAGAAAGAATTAAAATAAAAAATATTGCTATACTCACCTCTCCGACGCAGCCTGGACCTCACCGAGGGAACCGGCAGCATTGTTTGCTTAAAATGCGCGCTTTTACTTCCTTCCGTGATGTCACGGCTTCTGATTGGTCGCGTGCCGCCCATGTGGCCGAGACGCGACCAATCACAGCAAGCCGTGACGTAATTTTCAGGTCCTCAATGCCTAATTCTAGGCATTCATGATTTTAAAATTATGTTCCGGCTTGTGATTGGTCGCGTCGCGGTCACATGGGCGACGCGACCAATCACAAGCCGTGACGTCACGGGAGGCAGGAGACGCGCGCATTTTTAAAATTACGTCACGACTTGTGATTGGTTGCGTGCCGCCCATGTGACCGCGACGCGACCAATCACAGCAAGCCGTGACGTAATTTCAGGTCCTGATGCCTATTTCTGCATTTAGGACCTGAAATTACGTCACGGCTTGCTGTGATTGGTCGCGTCGCGGTCACATGGGCGGGACGCAACCAATCACAAGCCGTGACGTAATTTTAAAAATGCGCGCGTCTCCTGCCTCCCGTGACGTCACGGCTTGTGATTGGTCGCGTTGCCCATGTGACCGCGACGCGACCAATCACAAGCCGGAACGTAATTTTAAAATCATGAATGCCTAGAATTAGGCATTGAGGACCTGAAAATTACGTCACGGCTTGCTGTGATTGGTCGCGTCGCGGCCACATGGGCGGCACGCGACCAATCACAAGCCGTGACGTCACGGAAGGAAGTAAAAGCGCGCATTTTAAGCAAGCAACGCTGCCGGTTCCCTCGGTGAGGTCCAGGCTGCGTCGGAGAGGTGAGTATAGCAATATTTTTTATTTTAATTCTTTATTTTACACATTAATATGGATCCCAGGGCCTGAAGGAGAGTTTCCTCTCCTTCAGACCCTGGAAACCATCAGGGATACCGTCCGATACTTGAGTCCCATTGACTTGTATTGGTATCGGGTATCGGTATCGGATTAGATCCGATACTTTGCCAGTATCGGCCGATACTTTCCGATACCGATACTTTCAAGTATCGGACGGTATCGCTCAACACTAGTGGTGATATCTGGTCCAGAGATGTAGATCTGTGTGTCATCAGCATAGAGGTGATACTGAGAGATTCTATGAGCTGTCCCAGGCCAAAGGTGTAAATGGAGAAGAGCAGGGGCCCAAGGACTGAACCTTGCGGGACTCCGACAGATAGGGGGCGAGGTGAGGAGGTGGTGTGTGAGTGGGAGACGCTGAATGTCGGGTCTGTTAGGTATGATGAGATCCAGGATAGGGCCAAGTATGTGATGCCAAGGGATGAGAGGGTCTGTAATAATAGGGAATGGTCCACTGTGTCAAAGGCAGCCGACAGGTCGAGGAGGAGAAGAACAGAGTAGTGTGGCTTGCTCTTGGCGGTTAAGAGGTCGTTGTTGACCTTAGTTATGGCAGTTTCAGTGGAGTGGTGTGACCGGAAGCCAGATTGTAAGCTGTCAAAGAGGGAGCAAGAAGAGAGATGGGAGGACAGTTCAAGGTAGACGTGTTGTTCCAGTAGTTTGGAGGCATAAGGGAGAAGTGATATAGGGCGATAGCTAGATACAGAGGATGGGTCAAGAGAGGGCTTTTTGAGGATAGGTGTGATGGAGGCATGTTTAAAGCTTGAGGGGGAAACACCAGTTGTTAGTGATAGGTTGAAGAGATGGGTTAGGGTTGGGATGAAGACTGTGGTGAGGTTTGGGATGAGGTGAGATGGGAGCGGGTCAAGTGCACAGGTGGTGAGATGCGATCTTGAGAGCTGAGTGGAGAGTTGATCTTCTGTAATGGTGGAGAAGTTGGTTTTGGAGGTGGAGGGCTGGGAAGTCGGGAGGAAGGGCTCTGTGGCTTGTTGACCAAAACTGTCTCTGATGCTCTGCTTTCCATATAGTGCAGTCTTTCTTTAAATGACCCCTTTTTCTTACATCTGAAACATTCTCTAGTCTCTGCACTATGGGGCTTCTTGTCTGTCGCTTTAAGAGCATTTTCACTATCCCCTTAAGTGGAATCGTTTGTTTGCTCTTTCCTTCTATGATATCTAATATATAAAGCTGAATGTGTGTATGTGTGTATGTGTGTGTGTATGTCCGGGATTGGCATCTGAACCGTCGCAGCTACAGCCACAAAATTTTGCACAGTCACACGTCTGGACCCCGAGAGCGTCATAGGCTATGTTGTGAGGTGAAATTTTAACCCCGCGCTTTCCAATTCACCAAACAATTTTGCCCCTATCTACATAATGGGGAAAAAAAATGAAAGGAAAAGTGTTGGAGGCAAATTAACAGCTGCCAGATGTGAACAAGGGGGACTTAAAGAATGAGAGCGATGGTGCCAAAGAGTATATACTGTACAGTTGCTAAGGTGGGGCCCCGACATGGGATAATCACCACACCACCACGGGGATATGAACACACACACAAAATGCGCCACACACTACCACGTGCTCGAACACATATACCACCCTCAGCGCACATTTCACCACACATACACCAACCTCGCCACATAAAAGTCGAAACACAAAAGTCGCCGCTCAAAACTCGCCACGTGCAAAACTCTCCACATGCAAAACTCGCCACACGTGCAAAACTCACCTCATGGAAAACTCGCCACACGCAAAACTTGCACATGCGGAAAAATTGCCACATGCACAAAAGTTGCAACACATGCAAAAGTTGCCTCACACAAAACTTGCACATACTCAAAAGGCACCACACATAAAACTCGCCATATACTGCTAGGGGGTGGGCTTACTGTTGGCTGGGGATTTATCAGGCTGCCAATTTAGCTTACAAATACTGAGGTAAAAATACTGACCATATAACATGTGAACGAGGTCTAATACAGGAGGAGATGACATACAGATATATACTATATACAGGAGGAGATGACACACAGGTATATACTATTTACAGGGGAGATGACACACAGGTATATACTATATACAGGAGGAGATGACACACAGATATATACTATATACAGGAGAGATGACACACAGGTATATACTATATAGAGGAGGAGATGACATACAGGTACATACTACATACAGGAGGAGATGACATACAGGTATATACTATATACAGGAGGAGATGACACACAGGTATATGCTATGTATAGGAGGAGATGACATACAGGTATATACTATATACAGGAGGAGATGACGCACAGATATATACTATATATAGGTGAGATGACACACAGGTATATACTATATACAGAAGGAGATTACATACAGGTATATACTATATATAGGAGGAGATGACATACAGGTATATACTATATACAGGGGAGATGACACAGCAGGTATATACTATATACAGGGGAGATGACATACAGGTATATACTATATACAGAAGATGACATACAGGTGTATACTATATATAAGGGAGATGACAAACATGTATATACTGAGGTGAAAATGAGAGGTGTGTGGTGAAAATGAAAAGGTGTGAGTGCAAAATGAGAGGAAAGAGGGAAAATAGTGGAGTGATTGGAAAATGACAGATGTGAGGTCGAAATGACAAGTGTTAGGGGGGAATGAGAGGAGTGAGGGGGAAAATAAGAGGAGTGAGGGGGAAAATGAGAGGTGTGAGGGAGAAAATGAGAGATGTGAGGGGGAAAATGAAAGATGTGATGGGAAAATGAGAGGCGTGATGGGAAAATAAGAGAAGTGAGGTGCTATAACTAACCACAGATATTTACTATGCCCAGGCAACGCTGGGCTCTTCAGCTAGTTCATTTATAAGTCTGGTTGTTACAAACTCTAGTGTAATGTCTAGGGTTGAGCGAAACGGGTCGTTCATTTTCAAAAGTCGCCGACTTTTGGCTAAGTCGGCATCTCATGAAACCCGATCCGACCCCTGTGCTTGTCGGCCATGCGGTACGCGACTTTCGCGCCAAAGTCGCGTTTCAATGACGAGGAAAGCGCCATTTCTCAGCCAATGAAGGTGAACGCAGAGTGTGGGCAGCGTGATGACATAGGTCCTGGTCCCCACCATCTTAGAGAAGGGCATTGCAGTGATTGGCTTGCTGTCTGCGGCGTCACAGGGGCTATAAAGGGGCGTTCCCGCCGACCGCCATCTCACTGCTGCTGATCTGAGCTTAGGGAGAGGTTGCTGCCGCTTCGTCAGAAGCAGGGATAGCGTTAGGCAGGGTCCACTAACCACCAAACCGCTTGTGCTGTAGCGATTTCCACTGTCCAACACCACCTTCGGTGTGCAGGGACAGTGGAAGCTACATTTTTTTTTCTCTCAGC
Organism: Ranitomeya variabilis; assembly: GCF_051348905.1. Taxonomy (NCBI): domain Eukaryota; kingdom Metazoa; phylum Chordata; class Amphibia; order Anura; family Dendrobatidae; genus Ranitomeya; species Ranitomeya variabilis. The sequence continues at coordinate 595,466,541 of NC_135236.1, forward strand.
GCTGTAGCTCATTGGGCTGCCCTAGAAGGCTCCGTGATAGCTGTATTGCTGTGTGTACGCCACTGTGCAAACCAACTGCTTTTTTCAAAGCACATATCCTCTTGTTCCTTCCTTTCTGCACAGCTATCTTTTTTGTTTGTCCACACTTTTTATTTAATTTGTGCATCAGTCCACTCCTATTGCTGCCTGCCATACCTGGCTGAGATTACTGCAGGGAGATAGTAATTGTAGGACAGTCCCTGTTTTTTTTTTTTTTTTTTTTTTTTTTTGTGGGAGATTAAGATTTGCATTTCTGCTAGAGTGCCATCCCTGTGTGTGCCATCCCTGTGTGCACCATCTCTCACTCAGTGGGCCATAGAAAGCCTATTTATTTTTTTGCTTGATTTGGGTTCTAAAATCTACCTGAAAAAAAAACACTACATCAATCAGTGGGAGATTAATATTGTCCTCAGGGCTTGTGTGCCACTCCTGATCCTGACTCCTGTGCGCGCCATCTCTCACTCAGTGGGCTATAGAAAGCCTATTTATTTTTTTGCTTGATTTGGGTTCTAAAATCTACCTGAAAAAAAAACACTACATCAATCAGTGGGAGATTAATATTGTCCTCAGGGCTTGTGTGCCACTCCTGATCCTGACTCCTGTGCGCGCCATCTCTCACTCAGTGGGCCATAGAAAGCCTATTTATTTTTTTGCTTGATTTGGGTTCTAAAATCTACCTGAAAAAAAAAACACTACATCAATCAGTGGGAGATTAATATTGCCCTTTCTGCTTGTGTGCCACTCCTGACTCCTGTGTGTGCCATATCTCACTCAGTGGGCCATAGAAAGCCTATTTATATTTTATTATTTGGTTTCTAAAGTCTCCCTGAAAAAGAAAAAAAAAATAAAACAGTGGGAGATTAATATTGTCCTCAGGGCTTGTGTGCCACTCCTGATCCTGACTCCTGTGCGCGCCATCTCTCACTCAGTGGGCCATAGAAAGCCTATTTATTTTTTTGCTTGATTTGGGTTCTAAAATCTACCTGAAAAAAAAAAACACTACATCCATCAGTGGGAGATTAATACTGTCCTCAGGGCTTGTGTGCCACTCCTGATCCTGACTCCTGTGAGCGCCATCTCTCACTCAGTGGGCCATAGAAAGCCTATTTATTTTTTTGCTTGATTTGGGTTCTAAAATCTACCTGAAAAAAAAAACACTACATCAATCAGTGGGAGATTAATATTGCCCTCAGGGCTTGTGTGCCACTCCTGATCCTGACTCCTGTGTGTGCCATCTCTCACTCAGTGGGCACTGGGCCATAGAAAGCTTTTTTTTTATATTATTATTTGGTTTCTAAATTGTCCCTGAAAAAAACAATTTATCTTATTTGGTTTCTAAAGTCTCCCTGAGGGAAAAAAAAAAAAAAAAAGTGGGAGATTAATATTGACATTTGTGCTTGAGTGACAGTCCTGCGTGTGTGGCATCTCTGTGATTTTGTGCCACAGAAAACAGAGTGTGTAACATTGTGCCTGATTTTCCTTGTGGTCTCACCAACCTGTTAAGAGATATTGAAATCATACTGAAGTTATAGCTTACCGTGTAAGTTGTTTGACAGCAACAAATAAAGTTACTTTGGTTAAGTTTTTAAAACAATGAGGAAGTCTGGTGCAAGAGGTCGTGGCCGTGGGCGTTCATTGTCAGCTGGTAATGATGGTAGTGGTAGTGGAGCATCAGGTGGTCGTGGGGATAAAAATATTCCACGTAAGTCTGGAGCTGTGGAGCCAGTTTCGTCGTCTGGCTACACAAGGCCTCGAACGCTCTCTTTTCTGGGAGTAGGAAAACCGCTTTTAAAGGCGGAGCAGCAACAGCAAGTTTTGGCTTACATTGCAGACTCAGCCTCTAGCTCTTTTGCCTCCTCTTCTGAAACTGGTAAATGTAAAAGCAGTGCGTCGCTTGTGGATGTCCACGGTCAGGGACAAGTCGCTTCCTTGTCCTCTTCAGCAAAAACTACAACAAGAGAGAAGGATGCAGCAGGCGACACAACGGGTTACTCCATGGAGCTCTTTACACATACCGTCCCTGGCTTACAAAGTGAAACACTTAACAGGCCATGCCCATTACAAGTTGATTCTGACATGGAGTGCACTGATGCACAGCCACAGCCAGAGTACTATGCTGCTCCTTTGACTCAGACCACCACATTGCCCTCTCAGGGTACTGATCCACAATCAGACCCTGATGAGACTATGTTGCCCCGCCACGAACGCTATACCACCGACCGACACAGTGACACAGACGAAGTTGCACACGAGCTCGAAGAGGAGTGGCAGCCATTGGGGGAACAGGGTGCAGGCGGCAGTAGTTCAGAAGCGGAGGTGGAGGAGGGGCCGCAGCAGGCATCAACATCGCAACAGGTTCCATCTGCCGGGCCCGTATCTGGCCCAAAACGCGTGTCAAAGCCAAAACCTGTTGGAGGACAGCGTGGCCATCCGGTTAAAGCTCAGTCTGCAATACCTGAAAAGGGATCCGATGCTAGGAAGAGTGCAGTCTGGCATTTTTTTAAACAACATCCAATTGATCAGCGCAAAGTCATCTGTCAAAAATGTTCAACTAGCTTAAGCAGAGGTCAGAATCTGAAATGTCTCAATACTAGTTGCATGCATAGACACTTAACCACCATGCATTTTCAAGCCTGGACTAACTACCAAACGTCCCTTAAGGTTGTAGCACCCTCGGCCAATGAAGCTAGTCAGCAACGCAACATCCCTTCCGTCACTGTAAGGCCACCATTTTTCCGCACCACCGGCAGTATCTGTGCAGGTTTCTTTGCCAGCCAAAAGCACTCAGGGTCAGGGAATCACCAGTTTTGTAGGAGGAAATATTGCATCTAGGTCACCGGCGGAAACAATACCATCTCCAACCGTCTCGCAGTCTGCCATGTCCACCGGCACACCCGCAAGTTCCACGATCTCCATCTCTCCAGTTCAGCTCACACTACATGAGACTCTGGTTAGAAAAAGGAAGTACTTATCCTCGCATCCGTGTACACAGGGTTTTAACGCCCACATAGCTAGACTAATATCGTTAGAGATGATGCCCTACCGGTTAGTTGAAAGCGAAGCTTTCAAAGCCCTGATGGAGTACGCTGAACCACGATACGAGCTACCCAGTCGACACTTTTTTTCCAGAAAAGCCATCCCGGCCCTACACCAGCATGTTAAACAGCGCATCGTCCATGCACTCAGGCAATCTGTGAGTACAAAGGTGCACCTGACTACAGATGCATGGACCAGTAGGCATGGCCAGGGACGTTATGTGTCCATCACGGCACACTGGGTGAATGTGGTGGATGCAGGGTCCTCAGGGGACATCAATTTTGGGACAGTTGTGCCTAGCCCACGGTCTAGGAAACAGTTGGCTGTAGGCGTTCGCACCACCTCCTCCTCCTCCTCCTCATCCTCCTGCAGAAGCTACAGCTCTTCCACAGACCACAGTCGTCCAACCACTCCATCGGCAGATGACACTGTTGCACACCAGTTGTCCCATTATGGGCCAGCTACTGCCAAGCGTCAGCAGGCTGTATTGGCTATGAAGTGTTTGGGCGACAACAGACACACCGCGGAAGTTCTGTCCGAGTTCTTGCAACAAGAAACGCAGTCGTGGCTGGGCACAGTAGATCTTGAGGCAGGCAAGGTAGTTAGTGATAACGGAAGGAATTTCATGGCTGCCATCTCCCTTTCCCAACTGAAACACATTCCTTGCCTGGCTCACACCTTAAACCTGGTGGTGCAGTGCTTATTGAAAACTTATCCTGGGTTCTCCGACCTGCTCCTCAAAGTGCGTGGACTTTGCTCACATATCCGACGTTCGCCTGTACACTCCAGCCGTATGCAGACCTATCAGCGGTCTTTGAACCTTCCCCAGCATCGCCTAATCATAGACGTTGCAACAAGGTGGAACTCAACACTGCACATGCTTCAGAGACTGTGCCAACAGAGGCGGGCTGTTATGTTTTTGTGGGAGGATACACATACACGGGCAGGCAGTAGGATGGCAGACATGGAGTTGTCTGGTGTGCAGTGGTCCAAGATACAAGACATGTGTCAAGTCCTTCAGTGTTTTGAGGAATGCACACGGCTGGTTAGTGCAGACAACGCCGTAATAAGCATGAGCATCCGCCTAATGCGTCTGCTGATGCAAAGTTTGACGCACATAAAGGAGCAGGCGTCTGCACCAGAGGAAGAGGAAAGCCTTGATGACAGTCAGCCATTGTCTGGTCAGGGCAGTGTACAGGACGAGGTAGTGGGCGAAGAGGAGGTGGAGGACAAGGAGGATGATGGGGATGAGTATATTTTTAATGCGGAAGCTTTCCCGGGGGCACTGGAAATTGGTTGCGTGGCAAGGCCGGGTTCTGGTCTTTTGAGGGACACAAGTGACGTAGATTTGCCTGAAACTGCCCTTCAACCAATCACAACCGGATTTGACAACTGGAACTTTGGCCCACATGGCGGATTATGCCTTACGTATCCTAAAAAGGGACACACGCATAACGAAAATGATGAATGATGATGATTACTGGTTGGCCTGCCTCCTTGATCCACGCTATAAAGGCAAATTGCAAAATATTATGCCACATGAGAACTTGGAACTAATATTAGCAACCAAACAATCAACTCTTGTTGACCGTTTGCTTCAGGCATTCCCAGCACACAGCGCACGTGATCGTTATCACACGAGCTCCAGGGGGCAGCAGATTAGTAGTGTTAGGGGTGCACACATCAGAAGTGGCGTTGGACAAAGGGGTTTTCTGACCAGATTGTGGAGTGATTTTGCTATGACCGCAGACAGGACAGGTACTGCTGCATCAATTGAAAGTGACAGGAGACAACATTTGTCTAGTATGGATACTAACTATTTTTCATCCCTTATCGATGTTCTCCCTCAACCGTCATTCCCATTTGATTACTGGGCCTCAAAATTAGACACCTGGCCAGAATTGGCAGAATATGCATTGCAGGAGCTTGCTTGCCCGGCAGCAAGTGTCCTATCAGAAAGAGTATTCAGTGCTGCAGGTTCAATATTAACCGAAAAAAGGACTCGTCTGGCTACCCAAAATGTTGACGATCTAACATTCATTAAAATGAACCACAACTGGATTTCAAAATCTTTTGCCCCACCTTGCCCGGCCGACACCTAGCTTTCCTATGAAAAGCTCTTGCCTGTGGACTACTGTGAATTACTTTTCTAATGTCTAATTTTCTGCAGCTGATTGTCCGGCATATGACATGTTTACACCTCCCTAAATGGCCAAACTCCCCACACGGGGCCGTGGTATCGCGACTTGGCGCAAGCACCCGTGAGACAGCTGTTTGCCTGAAGAGGTGGGTGTGCCCTGGGCCTGTACCGCCGGCCACAAGAGAGTTCACCCACCCCCAGGTCAAACATTGCTCTACCACTTCCACAGTTATCTCTCACACTTCCACCAATGTTTAGTCTATGCGCTGACATCCTTCCATACCTGCCACTGACAATACCATTGTGTTGACATGTATGATGGTACATAACATAGTCAGGGGCAGTGTCCTCTATTTACCACAGTAAATACTTTGCGCTAAATTAGTAGGTCTGAAACAACGCAGAGGATCCCACCCCTGAACCTAATGATTGCACCCTTTAGTGTCTTTGTTTTAATGCGAGACATTCACATTTATTTGTTGTTTTTTGACTACTAACTGGCAGACACTCATTACAATCGGCCTCCGTTGACCACACCACTGCTGCCCGTGTACCCCTGGAACCTATTTTACAGTGCCTACAGCCAGCCTATTTTATTATGTTAGGCCTTCGAAGCCTGTCTGCGGTCCCTCCTTCCACTAGGCCTCCACTGGCCAGACCACTGCTGCCCGTGTACCCCTGGAACCAATTTTAAAGTGCCTACAGCCAGCCCATTTTATCATGTTAGGCCTTCAAAGCCTGTCTGCGGTCCCTCCTTCCACTAGGCCTCCACTGACCAGACCACTGCTGCCCGTGTACCCCTGGAACCAATTATAAAGTGCCTACAGCCAGCCCATTTTATCATGTTAGGCCTTCGAAGCCTGTCTGCGGTCCTTCCTTCCACTAGGCCTCCACTGACCAGACCACTGCTGCCCGTGTATCCCTGGAACCAATTATAAAGTGCCTACAGCCAGCCCATTTTATTATGTTAGGCCTTCGAAGCCTGTCTGCGGTCCTTCCTTCCACTAGGCCTCCACTGACCAGACCACTGCTGCCCGTGTACCCCTGGAACCAATTATAAAGTGCCTACAGCCAGCCCATTTTATCATGTTAGGCCTTCGAAGCCTGTCTGCGGTCCTTCCTTCCACTAGGCCTCCACTGACCAGACCACTGCTGCCCGTGTACCCCTGGAACCAATTATAAAGTGCCTACAGCCAGCCCATTTTATCATGTTAGGCCTTCAAAGCCTGTCTGCGGTCCTTCCTTCCACTAGGCCTCCACTGACCAGACCACTGCTGCCCGTGTACCCCTGGAACCTATTTTAAAGTGCCTACAGCCAGCCCATTTTATCATGTTAGGCCTTCAAAGCCTGTCTGCGGTCCTTCCTTCCACTAGGCCTCCACTGACCAGACCACTGCTGCCCGTGTACCCCTGGAACCAATTATAAAGTGCCTACAGCCAGCCCATTTTATCATGTTAGGCCTTCGAAGCCTGTCTGCGGTCCTTCCTTCCACTAGGCCTCCACTGACCAGACCACTGCTGCCCGTGTACCCCTGGAACCAATTATAAAGTGCCTACAGCCAGCCCATTTTATCATGTTAGGCCTTCGAAGCCTGTCTGTGGTCCTTCCTTCCACTAGGCCTCCACTGACCAGACCACTGCTGCCCGTGTACCCCTGGAACCTATTTTAAAGTGCCTACAGCCAGCCCATTTTATTATGTTAGGCCTTCGAAGCCTGTCTGCGGTCCCTCCTTCCACTAGGCCTCCACTGACCAGACCACTGCTGCCCGTGTACCCCTGGAACCAATTATAAAGTGCCTACAGCCAGCCCATTTTATTATGTTAGGCCTTCGAAGCCTGTCTGCGGTCCCGCCTTCCACTAGGCCTCCACTGACCAGACCACTGCTGCCCGTGTACCCCTGGAACCAATTATAAAGTGCCTACAGCCAGCCCATTTTATCATGTTAGGCCTTCGAAGCCTGTCTGCGGTCCTTCCTTCCACTTGGCCTCCACTGACCAGACCACTGCTGTCCGTGTACCCCTGGAACCAATTATAAAGTGCCTACAGCCAGCCCATTTTATCATGTTAGGCCTTCGAAGCCTGTCTGCGGTCTTTCCTTCCACTAGGCCTCCACTGACCAGACCACTGCTGCCCGTGTACCCCTGGAACCTATTTTACAGTGCCTACAGCCAGCCCATTTTATTATGTTAGGCCTTCGAAGCCTGTCTGCGGTCCCTCCTTCCACTAGGCCTCCACTGACCAGACCACTGCTGCCCGTGTACCCCTGGAACCAATTATAAAGTGCCTACAGCCAGCCCATTTTATCATGTTAGGCCTTCGAAGCCTGTCTGCGGTCCTTCCTTTCACTAGGCCTCCACTGACCAGACCACTGCTGCCCGTGTACCCCTGGAACCAATTATAAAGTGCCTACAGCCAGCCCATTTTATCATGTTAGGCCTTCGAAGCCTGTCTGCGGTCCTTCCTTCCACTAGGCCTCCACTGACCAGACCACTGCTGCCCGTGTACCCCTGGAACCAATTTTAAAGTGCCTACAGCCAGCCCATTTTATTGTGTTAGGCCTCCGAAGCCTGTCTGCGGTCCCTCCTTCCACTAGGCCTCCACTGACCAGATCACTGCTGCCCGTGTAACCCTGGAACCAATTATCAAGTTTATAAGCGTGTCCCGAGGAACACTCCGGTATAAAACATCAGAAAATATAAAAATAAGTATTTTGCTTATAATAAAGAAAATACTGGAGAGATATCAAATGCATACATTTTAACATTAAAAACAAAAACACATACAACCAAAAACTGGTACAGTACCAAAATTGGCCACCAGCTACAAAAACTTTCTCCTGCAAGTAGTTAACTGAAAGGTTTTTTTCCATTGAAAACACAGATATGGCATCCACCGAGTGTTGTCCTGTCGCGTCTTCTTTATATTATTGCAAAGAAGCTGCAACTGAATAAAGCTGTGCTTCAGCCTTCTGGCTTTCGGCCTATAGTATCAGATATTAAACTGCATTTGGCCTTCAACTTTGGTTACGGCCTACTAACGGTGTCTGCCCCTCCCTGGTGTTGCCCTCAACTGAATAAAGCTGTGCTTCAACCTTGTGGCTTTCGGCCTATAGTATCAGATATTAAACTGCATTTGGCCTTCAACTTTGGTTACGGCCTACTAACGGTGTCTGCCCCTCCCTGGTGTTGTCCTCAACTGAATACAGCTGAGCTTCAACCTTCTGGCTCTCATTAAGTGTTTTTTAAAAAACAAAATGGTGGTTAGGGCCTACTAACGGTGTCTGCCCCTCCCTGGTGTTGCCCTCAACTGAATACAGCTGAGCTTCAACCTTCTTGCTCTCATTAAGTGCTGTGTTTTTAAAAATTGGTGGTTAGGGCCTACTAACGGTGTCTGCCCCTGCCTGGTGTTATCCTCCACTGAACAAAGCTGAGTTTCCACCTTCTGGCTCTTTTTTTTTTTTTTAATTGCTGGATGGGGCCTAATAGCTCTGTTTGCTCCTCCCTGGTGTTTGTCCTCAACTAAAAAAAGCTGAGCTTCAACCTTATGGCTTTCGGCCTATAGTATCAGATATTAAACTGCATTTGGCCTATTAGTGTGTTTGGGCCCTTAAAACAGTGTCTGCTGCTCCTGGGTTTGCTACTCCACTCAACAAAGCAATGCCGCCTGTTTAGTCCTGTTACCAATTTTGAACTGCATTTAGCCTACTTTATTCTTTGGCCCTATATCTGTTTCTTCCTCATCCTGCCCACTGCCCAGCCACTGCTACATGAGTCTGCTGGTACATTGACCTAGACCACTACATTCCCCTTGCACTCTACACAGCCAGAATCTGACCCTGCTGAAAGTCAGATTCCCCTTCCCGCATGTTATACCACCTTACACAGGGACAAAGAGGAAGGTGCAGATGAAAGTACAGGTTCCTTCATCAGGTGAGGGGGCATACTCGTTGGCGACGTCACTGGCACAGGGCCCCTCAGAGTACGCAAAAGTGTCGCTGCTGGTGGGAGGCGCCCCCGCCGTGCAAACACACCGCTGTACTTTGAGGGGCCCTGTGCCAGTGCCAATGCCAACGAGTGGGCCCCCCTGCTTGCTTAGGATCACAGCACTTGCAAACTTGACATACTTACCTCTCACTGCTCCACCGCCGTGACGTAGTCCATGTTTCCTGTGCCCACTAAAACCTTGAACCAGCCCTACCCCCCCACAACTTTTGCCAAATGACCCCCAATTTCCAGTGCCCAACTATTATTATAAAGTTAATTTAGATTGACAAGCTTCAGAAAACAAGAATGGATGTTTTTGGCATTAAAATGGGCACTGTAGGTGTTTTCCTGGCCTCCACTCACTGCCGGCTATGCTTCCCCATTGACTTGCATTGGGTTTCGTGTTTCGGTCGATCCCCGACTTTTAGCGATAATCGGCCGACTTCACTCGACTCGACTCTGGACTAAGTCGGGTTTCACAAAACCCGACTCGATCTTAAAAAAATGAAAGTCGCTCAACCCTAGTAATGTCTGCTTCAGGTCTTGTCTCTAGTGCATTTATCTGAAAAGTGCATGAATCTGTAAACTGCACAATAATATTGCTGCCATATGGCTTTTCTTAATGTCTTTACCGACTGATCTCAGCTGCGTTACCACCTCCATCATGGAGTTTATATGCTCCTGCATGTCTTTCCTTGCACTTGAGCTCATCTTGTAGAGTTTTCTTAGCAGGAATAGTTTGTGATTTTAGGCTACTTTCACACTAGCATTTTTTTGCATACAATGTGTCGTTTTGGCTAAAAAACGCATCCTGCAAAGTTAGCTGCACGATGCGTTTTTTCCCCATTGACTAACATTAGCGACGCATTGACACACATCGCAACCATCGTGCGACAGTTGTATCGTGTTGTGGCGGACCGCCGGCAGCAAAAAACGTTACATGTAACGTTTTTTGCTGCGCTGCGTTCGCCATTTCCAAGCGCGCATGCGTGGCCGGAACTCCGCCCCCACCTCCCCGCACCTCACAATGGGGCAGCGGATGCGTGGAAAAACAGCATCCGCTGCCCCCGTTGTGCGGTGCATTCACTGCTAGCGTCGGTACGTCGGCCCGACGCACTGCGATGAGCCGAGTACGACGCTAGTGTGAAAGTAGCCTAAACTGGATCTTTCATGTAGCTTTCTCAATACTTTCCACATTCCCTTTGCTGTATTCTCATTCCTTATGTGGATTAACTGATCATCATCCACTAATAAGATGAGAGTACCTCTTGCTTGTCTGTTTTCTTATCCCATGTCTGATTATTATCATTGGGTCTGTCTGTAGTGATTACCTCCCATAAATAAATCATCTTTAGATAATAGCATCTCCACTTTGAACTTCCATAACTGATAGTTCTCATTGTTCAGTTTATCTACTATGAGTCTCAGCTCTGAACTGCTGCTCATCTTTAACTTATTTGTCTTACTTGTGTGGAAAGAATTGCTCTGAAATATTATTTTGCATTCACCAAGTCCTTTTTGTCTTCCATGCTGGACCCATACCCTGTTGCATAGTTTAGTTGCAGAAGAAACTTGTGAGAGTAGATGATATGGGGTAATTCAACTTTTTTCTACACAGAACATGAGGTACATGCATCAGCTTCTTTATACAGCATATTTTAGTGTATCTACGGCCCACTTTATGGCCAAGCACTCCTTCTCCACAATTGCATAATTATTCTCTCAAGAAGAGAGTTTTCGGCTCAGATACAGGATGGGATGCTCTTCTCCGTATATTTCTTGTGAAAGTATCACTGTTAATCCAGCCTCTGAAGCATTGGTCTGTAACATGAACTCCTTCTTAAAGACTGGAGCTACCATGTCCAGATTCCTACACAGAGTTCCAGAAACGCCCTCATTATGTCAGGAGCCCATTTTACCACAGTCTGCCTGGATCCATCAAGGAGGTCTGTTAACAGTGTGGCAATCATGACGAAGTTTGAGATAAACTGCCGGTAGTACCTCACAATCCCAAGAAATGCCCTTGGAGAGCGGTTGCGGCCACTCCTGAATTGCCTCTATCTTATTCCATTAAGGCTTGATTACTCCTCGTCTGATGATGTAGCCCAAGTACCTGTCCTCTTCCTTCCCTTTTTTTTTTTTCTTTTCAATGTTCTTTTTATTAAATTTCAATGCAAATAGTCACAACTTTTACAACCAACAGTATAAAGAAATGAGTATAATCATTACAACTGTTATGACAAACAAATAGGTTTCGAGAATGACAAACATTCAATATAAACGTCTCTAGAACATGAGCTGGATATAAAATTATGAGTAAACATAGATAAGGTCTAGAATTTTTTACCAGGAAACTGATATTGGTTGTTTTAAGGTAAAAATTTATAGTAAAAAGGGGGGGAGAAAGTAGAGAGATTCACAGACAAAGACGGAGGGGGGTGTACATGAGGAATTGGAGGTGGAGGGGGTAAAAGGATAGTGCATCACGTTTTAGTTTGAAGTTAGGGAGATTTATTCCTTTTTCCTTTCATTGACATCCCTCTGAAGGCAGTCCAGGGGTTCCATATCTCCTTGAACTTTGTATGTGTATGATTTACTAGGGACACTACCTCAGCCATGTGGTATAGCTGGTCTATTTTCTCCAGTAATTGTTGAAAATTTGGTATGTTCGTGGTCTTCCAATATGTGGGAATTAATATTTTGGCAGCAGCCAAAATATTTTGGGCTAGGATGGTAGCTCGTGGTTTACCAGGCCACACAGTAATGTTCAGGAGAGCAATTTCTGGTGTTAGTTTCACTTTATTCCCTATAATGTCTTGAATGATATTCTCCATCAGCGACCAGAATTTACGTATAATTGGGCATGCCCACCATATGTGAAGGAAGTCACCGTCTTTGGATTCACAACGCCAACAATTAGCATTGGAGCTCGACCGCCAAGACTGGATTTGTGTTTGTGAGATATACCATCTGGACACTACTTTAAAGGCATTTTCTTGAGTTTTAACGCAGTTTGTAGGGCCATGGGAAAATTGTAAATATATTGTACTTGTTCTTGTGAGAACGTGTATCCAAGATCTTTTTCCCATTTTAATATGTAGGCTCTCATAGGGCTATGTTCTGTCGATAAGAGTGCTTGGTATATTATAGATAGTATTTTTGTAGGTTCAGATGACATAGAACACAGTTCCTCAAATTTGATGGGTTTACGTGTCATGTCTGAGTAATATTGTATATTATTTAGTGTATCTTTAAGTGAAGCATAATGCATGAAATTAAAATTCTCCAAAACGGGAATTTTATTTAGTTCTGTTAGCGAGAGGAGTGCTCCGTCCACTATCGTCTTGCCTATTGAAATGTTTTTGGCTTGGTCTTTTATTGAAATAGCTAAAATATCAGAGAGTGTTGGCAATGGAGATGAGGGAGGAACAAGGATATGACAGGTTTTAGTCCAAATCTTTAGGAGAGCTTGAGTGAGTGGGTTAGGGTGAAGGAAGGGTGGGTGGCTTTTTGTGTGAACCATTAGAAGTGATCTAAGGGGGAGGGCGATATTTCTCTTTCCATTTCTATCGACTGTTTATGTTGAGAGTTTCGTATTATGTTTATTGTACGAGATAGCACTGCCGCGTAGTAGTATTTCCTTATATCAGAGGCCCCCATTCCACCTTTTGTCTTAGGAAGTGTCAGTGTAAGGAAAGCTCTGCGGGGTTTTGTATTTTTCCATATATAGTTGGAAAAGAGTGAGTTTACCTTAGTGAGAAAGGTGTCTGGGATATGGATGGGTAGAGTTTGGAATAAATAAGTACATTTGGGTAATATCAAACTTTTAATCAAATTTTTCCTTCCCATCCATGAGAGGTACTGATCTCTCCAAGACCGAATTGTTACAGCAGTTTGTTCTAGCAATGGGTAGACTAGTAATTGATTTCAAGCAGTTCTCTAACAGTTCTACTTATTTTGATCCCAAGATAGTTAATGTAGCGTTTGGGCTATGAGAATGGGTATAGGTCTTTCACTTTTTTAAGAGTGTGTTGGGGGACGTTTAGATCCAATGCTTCTGATTTGGACATGTTCACTTTGAAATTTGATAGATTGCTATAACCATCTAAAACCTTTAAGAGAGCGGGGAAACATCTAAGGGGTTTAGTCATTATGACCAAAAGGTCATCGGCAAAAGCCGCGGTTTTATGATGAGTCTTCCCAATTTTTATGCCCTCTATTTCTTGATTTTGTTGTATAGCACTTAGTAGCGGTTCCATTGTAAGCACAAACAACAATGGCGACAGTGGACAGCCCTGCCAAGTGCCGTTTTTAATGGGGAACGTGTCTGTTAAAGAGTTATTGATTCCAATACGGGCCGTTGGGCATTGGTACATCTTCATTATGGTGGAGATTAGTTGTTGAGGAAAGCCAAATCCGTCCAGTGTCTCTTCTAGGTAGGTCCAGTCCACCCTGTCGAGGCCTTTTCTGCATCAGTTCCTAGGAGAACTAAGGGGAGTTTGCTCTTTTTCGAGTATTGCATAAGTTGCAGTATTTTATGTGTATTGTCCCTCCCCTCTCTTCCCCCCACAAACCCCATTTGATTCGAAGATATCATCTCCGGTAGAAATTCAGCTATTCTGTGTGCTAGCATACTCGCAAACAGCTTCAAGTCAGCATTTAGCAATGATATCGGCCTGTAGCTACTACAAAGCTCTTGGTCTTTGCCTTCTTTATAGATTAATGTGATTTTAGCTTCTAATGCCTGGGTGGCAAAATGTTCCCCGTCCTGGATATCATTGTACATATTTAGCAGGTGTGGGAGAAGTACAGAGGAGAAGGACTTATAGTATGTTATCAGGAGACCATCAGGTCCGGGGGCCTTCCCGGTAGGGCTCTTGGACAGGGCGGACTGGAACTCCTCCACACGGAATGGTCTGGTCAGTCGATGTTGTTGCAACTCTGATAAGTGGGGTAGTCTCAGGGGGGCCAGAGAGTTTTTGATGGCTTGTTTCCTTTTTAACTGATCCATATCCGATTCTGTTGGGCGTATATTGTAGAGCTGTTTATAGTAGGATAGGAATTCTGTTTCTATTTGTGTATAGTCTTGTGTGCTTAGTCCGTTTTACATTTTTATTGAGCGTATGTAGGTGCGAGCTTGACGTCATCTGATTCTTAAGAGCATGAATTTAGTAGCTTTGTCCCCGTGAACGAACATTCTAGTTCGCCATGATGCATACCATTTTGCAGATTTTTTGTTTAATATATCCTTTAGTTTTTGTCTTTTTTTTGGCAGTTCAGTCATTAATAGTGAGTTAGTCTGTTTTTTATGCTGTGTTTCTAAATCATATTTCTTTGTATAGTGTGTTTAATTCTTTCTGCCTCTGTTTGTTTTGATAGGAGGTGATTGAGATTACTTCCCCTCTAATTACAGATTTGTGTGCTTCCCATGTAATTGGGGAAGAAACCTCTCCAGTAGCATTTAGGTCAAAGTATTGTTTAAGTGTTTTAGTAATACGGGTACAGGTCTCTGGGTGTGCCAGTATGGTTTCATTTAATTGCCACATTCTGTTTGTGGAGAAGGGCTTGACTAACGTCATCTGTAATGTTACTATAGAGTGGTATGAATGTATATTGGGGCATATACTGGAATTTTGAGCATTGGAGACTAGTTTGCGTGGAATAAAGATATAGTCAAGTCGATGGTAGGTCTTATGGGGATGAGTGTAATAGGTAAAGTCTCAGTCAGTTGGATGAAGGTACCTCCAGATGTCTATCATTTGCATAGTTCCCAGTTGTGTTTTGATCCTGGCAAGGTCTTTAAAGGATATAGCGCTTTTCTTTTTTGTTGTGTCGATTAAAGTTTCTAGTGCCACGTTTAAGTCTCCTCCTATGATGAGAGTCCCTTCCCTGAATTCCTCTACCTTCTTAAATGTGTTCAAGAGCGATTTTAAGTGCTTCTTGTTGGGGGCATATAGATTGCAAATAGTAGGTAAATTCCCAGCCAAGAGTCCTCTAACTAAGACATAACGACCACTGGGGTCTCTCATTGTTTTATGGGGTTGGAAGGGTATTCCTTTCGCTATAGCTATTGATGTGCCTCTTGAGCCCGCTTGTGTTGTGGTAGCATGAAACCACGTGTTGTAATAGGAATGTTCAAAGTTGCGCAGTTTATTTGGCTTAAAATGTATTTCTTGGATCATTAAAATGTCTGCCTTCTGTTTTTTTAGTGCATCTAGTGTGTGTCGCCTAGAAATCGGAGAATTGAGTCCATGTGCATTAAGGGAAGCGAAGGTGATTACCTTATTGCGGTCAGCCATCTGTAAAGGTTTGGGGAGGAGCCCGAGTCCTTCATGTGGGCGTATGCTGTAGATCCGATTGCCTCATGATGCGAGGGTTAGGATGGGGTAGGAGGAGGGGCAAAATAGGAGGTAAGACGAGGGAAAAGAAGAAATAGGAAAACAAGGTTTTTTTTAAACATTTAGTTATATTAAAACCCAAAAGGAATAAAGAGATGGAATAAACAAAATTAACAACAAGATCTAATATTAACATTTTTGCACATTAGATCTGCAAGCTTGGGGGAAAATTGCTCATTAGAACCCAGAATCCCAAGAGTATCAACCTGTCCCAATGGTAGGAACAATAGTGATAAACAAAAGATTAATAAGAGACTTTGTGGATGTGGGTTGTACTTCTTGGGGTCAAAAACCATGGGAGTCGGAGTCCTCTGTGGGGATCCTCGTGGAGCATTGTCAAGTAGGGATTTTTCCTTATCACGCTGCCTCTCCCTCCCCTCTTGAGCTCGGGGATTTGGTAGTTTTCTTCTTTTGTCTCTGTGATTTTGGAGTCCCCACTAGGTGCCATGGAGTAGGATTCAGCAGGGGATGTTGTTGGCTAGCTGAGTGGAAAGTTTCAAGGTCAGGAAATATCTCCAGCTGAGTATCCAGTGTTTATAAACCAAGGCAAGAAAAAGTATACTGCATACAAATGCACACCATCCGGATAATAATAAATATAACAGAAGATTTATTGACACATCTAAGAAACAAACACATCTAAAACATACTTAAAAAACAACAATGCACTGACCAGGTTGTAATGAAACAATGCACATATCCCATCTCAACCCCACTGGCTCATGAAGGCACTGACAAAATAATCAGTGACAGAAATAATAATAATAGGGAACCCTAATTCAAGGGCACAAAGATATATAGAAAGATCATAGTGGTAGATACAAGTGACCAAGATGAGAGAGGGCCCGGATGAGGAAACATCCAAGGGGGCCCAGGGGCTAGACAGATATACGTACGAATTCCAGGTTGTATGCTCATGGAGGGTTATTCCTCCCTCTCATCATGAGCTTGCTATTGTTCGTACGTATATCTGTCTAGCCCCTGGGCCCCCTTGGATGTTTCCTCATCCGGGCCCTCTCTCATCTTGGTCACTTGTATCTACCACTATGATCTTTCTATATATCTTTGTGCCCTTGAACTAGGGTTCCCTATTATTATTATTTCTGTCACTGATTATTTTGTCAGTGCCTTCATGAGCCAGTGGGGTTGAGATGGGATATGTGCATTGTTTCATTACAACCTGGTCAGTGCATTGTTGTTTTTTAAGTATGTTTTAGATGTGTTTGTTTCTTAGATGTGTCAATAAATCTTCTGTTATATTTATTATTATCCGGATGGTGTGCATTTGTATGCAGTATACTTTTTCTTGCCTTGGTTTATATCTAGTTACTTTATACTGCTTTGCACCCCTCCATACTACCTTATACACATCCATATTGCTGTGCGCCCTGTCTCTTTTCATTGTCGAGTATCCAGTGTTTTGCGCAATTCTTTGATGTCTGACAAAGATCTGGCTTGAAAGTTTTTGTCTCCAGCCGTTATGAAGATCCCGAATGGGAACAGCCAACGGAAGCGGAATCCTTTTTGGGTTAAAGCCTCTGTAAAAGGCTTTAGGAGTTTGCGCTTCTTAAGTGTTGTGGCCGACAGGTCTTGAAAGAGTCTGATTTGGGAGTCTTCGTATTTAATGTCTTGTGATTCGCGTGCTCTGCGGAGGATCAGGTATTTTGTTCTATAGTCAAGAAAGCGGCACAGCACGTCCCGCGGGGGGTTGCCTTGTTTAGGTTTGGGGCGTAAAGATCTGTGGATTCTGACAAGTTCTATTTCATTAGGGTCACTGCCTAATAGCAGTTTTTTTAAGATCTCTGTTGAAGCTTTGGTCAAGGCATCAAATGCCACCGTTTCCGGGAGACCTTTGATGCGGATATTGTTTCTTCGTTCACGATTTTCGTGATCTTCTAATGTAGATTGAATCATTTGGATTTGGTTTTCATGTTCACTAAGACAACCAAGTAAAAGGTTGGATTGTTGTGACAATGTAGTTTGGAAGTTTTCAACTGTTTCAATTCTGTGACCCTGTTGCCTTAGGTCTTGTTTTATCTCTACTAGCTCCTTTCCTATAGGTTCCATGACTTTTGACAGTATTCTTCTGATGAATGATCAGGTGGCTAAATTATCTTTTGTGGCATTCCCTCTGTCTGAGTCGCTCTCTAAGTCTGAATCCGTGTCTTCTTCCATTTGTGAGTCCATATGTTTTGGAGATTTAGTATGGTCTGGAAAGGCAATTTGTTTTTTCAGAAATTGGTCTACATCTGCTTGTGTGATGGATTTTGTTGTTTTAGAAGATCTAGAGTCTTTACTCCAGATATTTCCCCATGGCCTTTTTTTTTTTTTTGGGGGGGGGGGGGAAAGAAGACTATAGATAGGTGTTCTTTGTCTCCCCCTGCTGGCAGTCTGGTGAATTAGTAGGTCATTGTTTGTGCGTTATACAAAAATGTGGGAGAAAGATTGAGCTTTTGTCTTGTTGTGATGCGCTGTTTTGGTATAATCCTTCGTGATGATAAAGAGAGCGCGTGGCGGTTCGCTTGAGACCTTCTGGTTATTGGTGCTTTTAATAGATTTAGACGAGTGGAGTCGTCTCTATTTGTTGGTCTCAGGTCAACTCGGTAGCTCCGGGGTCCCCCCAAACCTTCCCAGTCATAGCTTTGTGATGAATTTCATTTATGGCTAGGACTATATGTTATCTTGGCCAAAAGCACAGTACTATAGAGGATATGGTAGTCTTTGCAAGTAGTGGGGATTACGGACCCCACACAAGGGCGTTGTTCTTCGGGCTATCCCATCTTTATGTCTGGCGCTATGGCACAAGGCTTTAATAGTAGACGGGCCCACTGGGCCTCCCTCTCTGTCTGCAGACTTCAACCGAATCCCACAGTGCGCCCTCAGTAGCACCGCAGGTTCACGGAGTTTATAGTGGCCGCGTTCAGCCGTGTTGCAGCGGCGAAGCTCTCACCTCACCAGCGCTCTCCTGCGCCGTGGGGACTCAGCTTCAGCAAGCGGCAGATCAAGACTAGGGTTAGGGGACAGGTGTCTGCACCTCAGCGCTGGCGTCTTGTAGTCAGCCGGGGACGCGGTGCGGTGAGTAGCCCAAGGAGTGTCCCCGGGTGTGGATAGAGCCCAGGGGATAGAACACTGGTGGAGTGGCAATGGATCCCCGACGGCCACAGCTGGGTTGTTATAGCGCTATTGCCGAGTGCTGCTCCCGGGTCTTCTTACCTCCGGCTGCAGCTGGTCTCCGGAGAAGATCTCTCCTCCGCTTGGGACCCAGGTGACACGGCGGCGCAGGCGCCCCCCGGCAGGACCTCCGGTCTTCCCGCTTCTGCTTGCTGACGATCTCCAGGGAGAGCCCCCCCACCGCTTCCGTCCACCGCTAGCAAGTTCTCCAGCATCCTCTCCTCCTGCTACAGAGTCCCAATCTCTGATTCCACCTCGGTCACTCAGGCCACAACTCGAGGCTGCAGTCTTGCCAGAAGTGCGGAAGGCAACATGTCCCGGGTAGCGTGGCACTCACTGGTCACCTCTGAGCCGGCTCCTCAGCGCTTCAGGTCAGGAACCAAGGGGGTAAGTTCAGGCTTCCTCATCCTCCGGTCCCCACAGAAGGGAGTAAGTGGCTCAGGGTGGGCGCTCACATACGAGATAGCGTGGTCCTGGCAGGCTCCGATGCCGTGTGGAGGCCTCTAACGCAATCTGCCCCCGAATGGATCCAGGGACCCAGAAAATGGCCAATATCCACTCAACTAGTCCCTGGGGGTCCCCTTCAGCTAACTATGGATGTAGATGGGTCTCTGGGGGGGAGATGCTAGCTGGATTTCCAGATGGGGCCTTGGAGCTCCGGAATACACGACCAGCTTCTTTGGCTGCAGGCCACGTCCCCCTGGCCTCCTCCTTCCCAATCGCACATTTCTTTGGGTTTATTGTAAACACCACTTTCCTCAAGGCATTGAGGACCGCATGTTCTTTTGGGAGATGCAAACTCCAGTCATGGCTGAAGATTACAATGTCATCAAAGTAAACTGTGGCATACTTCTTATGTGATGCCAAGATCTGATCCATCGCCCTGTGGATGGTAGCGGGGGCCCCCTGCAGACTGAATGGCATCCTGGTGTAATGGAAGCAGTCATCCTGTGTCGACAAATCATCTTCTCTTTGGCGCTCTGTGACATGGGAATCTGCCAGTATCCCTTCATTAGGTCGAGCGTTGTGATATACATCGCGGGCCCCAGTCGCTCAATAAGTTCATCCACGTGGGCCATTGGTTATGCGTAGTGTTGAGCGATACCGTCCGATACTTGAAAGTATCGGTATCGGAAAGTATCGGCCGATACCGGCAAAGTATCGGATCCAATCCGATACCGATACCCGATACCAATACAAGTCAATGGGACTCATGTATCGGACGGTATCCCTGATGGTTCCCAGGGTCTGAAGGAGAGGAAACTCTCCTTCAGGCCCTGGGAACCATATAAATGTGTAAAAGAAAGAATTAAAATAAAAAATATCGCTATACTCACCCTCCAACGCAGCCGGGACCTCAGCGAGGGAACCGGCAGCGTTGTTTGTTTAAAATTCGCGCTTTTACTTGGTTACGTGAAGTCCCGGCTTGTGATTGGTCAGGGCGGCCATGTTGCCGGGACGCGGACCAATCACAGCAAGCCGTGACGAAATTACGTCACGGCTTGCTGTGATTGGTCCGCGTCCCGGCAACATGGCCGCCATTAACCAATCACAAGCCGTGACGTCACGGGAGGCTGGACTTGCGCGTTTTTTAAAAAGCGCGCGTGTCCAGCCTCCCGTGACGTCACGGCTTGTGATTGGTTAATGGCGGCCATGTTGCCGGGACGCGGACCAATCACAGCAAGCCGTGACGTAATTTCGTCACGGCTTGCTGTGATTGGTCCGCGTCCCGGCAACATGGCGCCGTGACCAATCATAAGCCGGAACGTCACTGGAGGCTGGACACGCGCGCTCTTTAAAAAACGGGCAAGTCCAGCCTCCCGTGACGTCACGGCTTGTGATTGGTTAATGGCGGCCATGTTGCCGGGACGCGGACCAATCACAGCAAGCCGTGACGTAATTTCGTCACGGCTTGCTGTGATTGGTCCGCGTCCCGGCAACATGGCCGACCTGACCAATCACAAGCCGGGACTTCACGTAACCAAGTAAAAGCGCGAATTTTAAACAAACAACGCTGCCGGTTCCCTCGCTGAAGTCCCGGCTGCGTCGGAGAGGTGAGTATAGCGATATTTTTTATTTTAATTCTTTCTTTTACACATTTTTACACACATTTTTACATTAATGTTGTTTCGATACCGATACCCGATACCACAAAAATATCGGATCTCGGTATCGGAATTCCGATACAGCAAGTATCGGCCGATACCCGATACTTGCAGTATCGGAATGCTCAACACTAGTTATGCGTGAACACTGGACCCCTCATTGAGCTTGTGGTAGTAGTTGCAAAACTGCCACTCGCCACTGGGCTTTGGTACGAGGACGATGGGACTGGACCAGCCACTTTTTGATTCCTCTATTACCTCGAGATCCAGAATCATCTTTACCTCTTGTGAGATTATCTCCCAGCATGCTTCGGGGATTCTGTAGGGTTTTAGGTTCACCTGTATATGCGGGTCTGTTAGTATGTCAGGTTCAACTACCTGTGTGTGACGCGCCCACAGGGCATTGGGATGCTCGGTACCGGGTCCAGTTGCAAAGGGGGATGTCACGGTGGCTGCGACCCAGTCCGTGGCCCTGAACATCAATGTTAAAGGGGGGTTAAATGTTTAAAAGTTTGTCGGGACGCCACTTGTGGAGTTTGGTCAATAGGGGGACAGACACTGCATTAGAGAGGTCCCCTGGGGGGCTTCCTTATGATATAGAGTCTGCCTTTGGGGGCTGCCTTATGTTATAGAGTCTGCCTAAGGGGGCTGCCTTATACTACAGAGTCTGCCTATGGGGGGATTCCTTATACTACAGAGTCTCCCCATGTGGGGGATTCCTTATATTACAGAGTCTGCCTATGGAAGGCTTCCTTATACCACAGAGTCTTCCTAAGGGGATGCCTTATACTATACAGAGTCTGCCTATGGGTGCTGCCTTGTGCTATAGAATCTGCTTATGGGTGGCTGCCTTACACTACAGAGTATGCCTATGGAGGCTGCCTTTACTACAGAGTCTGCCTAGGGGGCTGCCTTATAATACAGAGTCTGCTTATGGGGCTGCTTTATACTACAGTCTGATTATGGTGGCTGCCTTATGCCATAGAGTCTCCCTATGGGGGCTGCCTTATTCTATAGAGTCTGACTATGGGGGATTCCTTATACTACAGAGTCTGCCTATAGGGGCTACCTTATACTACAGAGTCTGCCTATGGGGGCCTCCTTATACTTCAGAGTCTACCTAAGGGGGGGTTCCTAATACTACAGAGTCTGCCTATGAGGGCTGCCTTAGGGCTGCCTTATGCTATAAAGTCTGCCTATGGGGGCTGCCTTATGCTATAGAGTCTGCCTATGAGGTGATGTCTTATACTACATGGTGTGCCAATGGGGTGCTGCATTATACTACAGAGTCTGCCTATGGGGTGCTGGCTTATACTACAGAGTCTGCCTATGGGTGTGGCCTTATTCTACAGAGTCTGCCCATGGGGCTGCTTTATAGTATAGAGTCTGCCTGTGGGGGCTGCCTTATGCTATAGAGTTTTTCTATGGGGCTGCCTTATACTACAGAGTCTGCCTATGGGGTCTTCCTTATGCTATAGTGTCTGCCTATGGGGTGCATTATAAAATATAGAATAGGCCTATGGGGAGTGAATTATACTATATTGAGGACTATATAATGCATTATACTATATGGAGGCTATCTAGTGGGCCATCATATAGTGTGGAGATTACAGTGAAAGGGCCATCATACAGTGTTGGAGCCATCAAACACTTTTGGGACTACTAAGGGGTGAGTATACTGTGTGGGTGGTACTATACAGTGAGGAGGCATTATACTGTGTATAAGAGAGCATCACACTGTGTATAGGGGAGCTGTACAGGTGGGAGACTCGGGACATTATTAAATGTAAAGTGGGCACTTATTGCTATAGGGGAATTTTGGCTACTGTGACTTTCAAAGGGACACATATAAGGCAATATTCATTTCTAGGGGGGCAAAATATAGGCACTGTTTTCTAGGGCACTTGCACCAGGCTTTACTATATTATAGAGGGCTGCTTAAGAATTTAGAAGGCACAGTGAAACACACAGTAAGTGCAGTAATAGGGACAGATACGGCAGCAGCAGCTCAATATTGGGATATCAGCAAGATGAGGCGTTTGTGCAGGTTGGGAATGGATGGTGATGGGCCTGGAATATGAGAAGTGAAACATGTCTTTGTTGTATTCTCTGCAGCTGAGTCGTGGCTGGAAGAAGTTGTCATTTCCGTCTGAACTTGATGGAAAATACGGGAAAAGTGAGCAATTTCATCTAACAGAAAGTCAGCGGTAAGTCATTATCTGTAATTGTGCTGTGATCTCTAATATGTTCTGTAGGACTGGTATCTACCACTGACCATATGGCGGTAATGTCCATGTTTGTCTTTATATAGAGATTATTTCCAGTAGCACCGCGGTCATCTGTTGAGGTCCTCCTCCACTATTAGGGTGCGTCACCGAGTTGTAATCAAGGTTACCTGGTTAGGGGCCCACTGAGAAGTTTTGCCCCCCCCCTGAACCGAAACACTAGCTACGACTCAGAAAAAATGTATTTCATCGACATATCGGAGAGCCAGAGCACATACGTGAGAATCACTTCTATCAAATTGCAACAAATAGCAGGATGGCAAACTACAGTTCATTACCGGCTATAACATGCATTGGCCACAGGTAAGGTTGATCCTCCAAAAACATTGGGGTATACTTACGACCGATCTTCAGACTTCCCAGATTGTGAGTGACCTGCCGCTTTTAACTGCAAGAAGAGCACTGAATCTTAGGGATATCCTCACTAGAAGTCATTATGCGAGACCAACATCTAGAATTAATCATGGCATAATTCTAAGGGGATCCTTTGCTTGCTGTGACTGTAATATTTGCCAGCATATGCAGCCTACACGGAACACATTCATTAATCCACTTGATGAGACATGTCATCGGCTGAGGTTTTATATCAACTGTAGATCCAGTAATTTGATTTATGCCACCATATGTCCCTGTCCACAGGTGTAGGTTGGACAAACCTTGCAAGAACTCCACCATAGGATACAGAAGCACTTGTCAAACATAAATACAGCTCAGGCTGATGTCTGGAAGGGCAACACTCTGACCCCTATTGCAATTCACTTCCTGACCCTGCATTCGGGTAAGTGTGCCTATACAGTGGTTGTGGGTCTAGAGCACATAGTTGGCTCAGGTAGGGGTGGCTCGTTACGCAAACGATTTCTGCAGGCGGAATCACGTTTGCTCTTTCTTCTTCGCTGTACAGCACCCACGGGATTAAATGAAGATTTATTGTTCACTGACTTCCTTGGGTAATTTCATCATCAAAGCAAAGATTCAGATCTGCAATAATCAGTATGGTAGGGATTCCCCTCTCCATCTTGGGACATCTGGAGCATGGTTAAGGTTGAGCCATTTTTCCATATCTGCTCTCGAACCCTGACTTTGGCCTCTCCTTCTGGTAGTGGATCCGGCATACATTGACTTCTTTCATTAATCATCTGTGTTACTTACCTGTATCAGAATCATCCCCTGGTCATTCACACAGGGTTTGACATCCTCCCAACTGTGTGGGTAACGGCCCTGGACGCTGGGGTTCTGAATACTTAATGAGGAGATCATTAGTCTACAGTATTAGCCTTCTCTCTTTTGCCTTGCTTCATATTCCGCTACCGGAAATTACTGTGGTATGAGATGATTCTTTCACTACAGGTCTATGTACTTGGTGGCTTGCTCTGAGTGTGGTTAGCAACCAGCTATAGCTCTTTGAAGGCTCACTCAATTACATTGCTCATACACATATTTACTCTCCAATAAAGTCATATTATTTTGATTATTTCGCGTTAATTAGTTCTGCTTTACTCTTTCAAATATTGATTCATGTGTATATACAGTACAGACCAAAAGTTTGGACACACCTCATTTTAAGATTTTTCCGTATTTTCATGACTATGAAATTTGTAAATTCACACTGAAGGCATCAAAACTATGAATTAACACATGTGTAATTATATACTTAACAAAAAAGTGTGAAACAACTGAAAATATGTCTTATATTCTAGGTTCTTCAAAGTAGCCACCTTTGCTTTGATGACTGCTTTGCACACTCTTGGCATTTTCTTGATGAACTTCAAGAGGTAGTCACCCGAAATGGTCTTCCAACAATCTTGAAGGAGTTCCCAGAGATGCTTAGCACTTGTTGGCCCTTTTGCCTTCACTCTGTGGTCCAGCTCACCCCAAACCATCAGGTCATCTGGTGTAGCACCCCATCACTTTCCTTTTTGGTCAAATAGCCCTTACACAGCCTGGAGGTGTGTTTGGGGTCATTGTCCTTTTGAAAAATAAATGATGGTCCAACTAAACACAATCCAGATGGAATAGCATGCCGCTCCAACATGCTTTTGAAGCCATGCTGGTTCAATATGCCTTCAATTTTGAATAAATCCCCAACAGTGTCACCAGCAAAGCACCCCCACACCATCACACCTCCTCCTCCATGCTTCATGGCTGGAACCAGGCATGTAGAGTCCATTTGTTCACCTTTTCTGCGTCGCACAAATACATGGTGGTTGGAACCAAAGATCTCAAATTTGGACTCATCAGACCAAAGCACAGATTTCCACTGGTCTATTGTCCATTCCTTGGGTTCTTTAGCCCAAACAAGTCTTTTCTGCTTGTTGTCCTTAGCAGTGGTTTCCTAGCAGCTATTTTACCATGAAAGCCTATATAAAAGCAAGAGAAAAAAAGTGATCAGCACTCACCATTCCCGATGCTATAAAAAGTCTTTATTAGGACATGGACACGGACAGGGAGATCATGGTGTGCAGGGATCCCTGCACACCATGATCTCCCTGTCCGTGTCCATGTCCTAATAAAGACTTTTTATAGCATCGGGAATGGTGAGTGCTGATCACTTTTTTTCTCTTGCTTTTATATTGTTACCTCTTTTTGATTGAGCACCCCATACGCCCATGCACTGAGTAGGGGGTATAGGAGCTGGTACAGCGTATTGTAGCACGCTAATAGGTGATCGCATGGGACAGCAGTGCGAGTATATCATCTTTTGCTTGGACTGTTACCATGAAAGCCTGCTGCACAAAGTCTTCTCTTAATGTTGTAGAGTTGTGTCTGCTGCTAGAACTCTGTGTGGCATTGACCTGGTCTCTAATCTGAGCTGCTGTTAACCTGCGATTTCTGAGGCTGGTGACTCAGATTAACTTATCCTCAGAAGCAGAGGTGTCTCTTGGTTTTCCTTTCCTGGGGCGGTCCTCATGTGAGCCAGGTTCTTTGTAGCGCTCTATGGTTTTTGCAACTGCACTTGGGGACACTTTCAAAGTTTTACCAATTTTTCGGACTGACTGACCTTCATTTCTTAAAGTAATGATGGCCACTCGTTTTTCTTTACTTAGCTGCTTTTTTCTTGCCATAATACAAATTCTAACAGTCTATTCAGAAGGACTATCAGCTGTGCATCCACCAGACTTCTGCTCAACACAACTGATGGTCCCAACCCCATTTATAAGGCAAGAAATCCCCTTATTAAACCTGACAGGGCACACCTGTGAAGCGAAAACCATTTCCATTTGAAAACCATTTGAAGCTCATCAAGAGAATGCCTAGAGTGTGCAAAGCAATCATCAAAGCAAAAGGTGGCTACTTTGAAGAACCTAGAAAATAAGACATATTTTCAGTTGTTTCACACTTTTTTGTTAAGTTTATAATTCCACATGTGTTAATTCATAGTTTTGATGCCTTCAGTGTGAATGTGCAATTGTCATAGTAATGAAAATACGGAAAAATCTTTAAATGATGTGTGTCCAAACTTTTGGTCTGTACTGTATATATATATATATATATATATATATATATATATATATATATACCGTATTTTCCGGCATATAAGACGACTGGGCGTATAAGACGACCCCCCAACTTTTCCAGTTAAAATATAAAATCTTCTTAAAAGTCGGGAGTCTTCTTATACGCCGTATGTCATCTTATAGGGCCGGTGAATATGTGCCTTTTGGCGTGGGGAGTGGTCCCGATGACGAAGAGAGGGGGCGTCTCACAGTAAAGTGTGAGTGGAGTATATCCCCCATTACCTCATTGCGGCAGCGTGGGGGGTCTCTGTGCTGGGAGCGGCAGCTCCTCTTCGTGCCGTGGGTGCTCTGTGCTGTGGGGCGGCGGCGCATCTTCGTGCCGTGGGTGCTGTGGGGCAGCGCATCTTCTTGCAGCGTAGGGGCTCCTCCGGCATCTCCTCCAGGCCCAGAGGCACCGGCAGCCCCATTGCTCTGATGCGGTGGCCTCCGGGAAAATGGCTGCTGCTCAGATTCAGATCTTGTCTCCCGAGATCTCGGGAGACGAGATCTGAATCTGAGCAGCGGCCATTTTCCTGGAGGCTGCGATGCGGTGGCCTCCAGGAAAATGGCCGCTGGGGGCGGCGCATGCTCAGATTCAGATCTGAATCTGAGCAGCGGCCATTTTCCCGGAGGTCACCGCATCAGAGCAATGGGGCTGCTGGTGCCTCCGGGCCTGGAGGAGATGATGGAGGAGCCCCGACGCTGCAAGAAGATGCGCCGCCACCCCACAGCACCCACGGCACGAAGATGCGCCGCCGCCCCACAGCACAGAGCACCCACGGCGCGAAGAGGAGCTGCCGCTCCCAGCACAGAGACCCCCACGCTGCCGCAATGAGGTAATAGGGGGATATACTCCACTCACACTTTACTGTGAGATGCCCCCTCTCTTTGTCATCGGGACCACTCCCCACGCCCACCCACCATATGCACATTTTATCTGTACCCGGCGTATAAGACGACCCCCGACTTTTAAGAAGATTTTGAGGGGTTAAAAAGTCGTCTTATACGCTGGAAAATACGGTATATATATATATATATATATATATATATATATATATATATATATATATCTTTCCTTCTATGCCCTTCTTCTTGGGTCCTGTACAATTTTCCGTCTCCCCTTTGGCCCTGTGATTACACTTGGTTTGATCCCTTCTCCTCATGCATTAACTTACTTCTACCTCTGCATTTTTATTATGTATACTTTTTCATGTCTTATTATTTTTTATATTATTTTTAACATATTATTATTTTTTTTATTTTCATTGTTTATTTCTCATTTATTTTTTTTATTTTTTCAGATTATTATGTTTTTTCACATGTCTACTATATTTTGGGGGTTGTTTCATAATTTTTCATGATTCGTTTTTTATTATTTTTGTTTTTTTATTGTTTTTTCATTTTTTTGTACCTGTTTATTTTCGGTCATTGGCTTCATCATTATCCTTATTTTATTCTTTATATTTATTATTCATTTTCAATTATTTATTTTCCATTTCTATGTTTCATTTGCCTTATATTGGCTTGGGGACCCTTATTTTATATGGGCCTGGGCTTGGAAGATCCTACTGTTGCCACACTATCTCCAGCCTGATCTCTTCACTTTATCTATAAGTCCACAATGTTCACGGCTCCTCTATACATTCAGTGTCTTCTCTCCCAGTCTCTCAGGAGCTGCACATGCGCCTTTTTTTACCTACTTACTACTTGTCCAATCTCTGAGTGCTGCACTGGTTCTCGTAACCGTCACATGTTATCTATAGGTATTCTCTACCTGAATATTGTGGTGCCATTGTGGGATATTTGCACTCAGTGGTGGCATTACGGACCACGGGCACGACATGGCTTGCACTTATTCAGGGCTGATTTGGTGTCATTAATTATTTAGACATTCCTTTTCCCTTTTAGCTCATAACTTGTAGTTATCTGCACTTGCTTTCATTGACTGTGGGTCTGCAGCGAATTTTATTGATTCTGGACTGGTTCTTAAATTAGAATTAGAGACAGTTAGATTGGAAAGACCTATTAAGATTGTTGCTATTGGAAAAACACCGTTACTCCAAAACTTTGTCCAGCTGGTAATGGTGGAATTCACACTAAGAGTGGGAACAATCCAGTCTGGGTCCATCTCCTGTTAAGTCGTGGATAATTTACCTGCTGGATTGGTGTTGGAGTTTCCTTGGCTGCATGTTCACAATCCTGTAATTGATTGGTGGCAAAAGGATATTGATAAGTGGGGCCCCAACTGTCATAAAAAGTGTCTTCATTCTGTGCAAATTTGTTCCTCTAGTCTGGAGGGTCTGCCGGCATATCAGCAAGACTTTGGAGATGTGTTCTCGGAAAAAGAGGCAGAGATACTAACTCCCCATTGTCCTTATGATTGTAGTATTGCTATTATTCTTACTGCCAAATTACCTAAAGCTCACCTGTACAATTTGTCTGAACTGGAATGGACCACTATGAAAGAATATGTAAATGAAAGTT
This sequence comes from Ranitomeya variabilis, assembly GCF_051348905.1. NCBI lineage: Eukaryota > Metazoa > Chordata > Amphibia > Anura > Dendrobatidae > Ranitomeya > Ranitomeya variabilis. The sequence continues at coordinate 595,495,677 of NC_135236.1, forward strand.
TACGGAAGAATCATATATGTCCCTCCTCCTCACCTGTAGCTGCTGGATTCTTATTTGTGAAAAAGAAGGAAGGGGGGCTCTGACCTTGCCTTAATTTCCATGAAATAAACAAAATTACTGTTTAAAATAAAAAAGCTTACTGTGGCTAAATATTTTTCTAAACTTGATCTTAAAGGGGCTTATAATCTGATATGGATCAGGAAGGTGATGAGTGGAAGACAGCATTTTTAACATCTGATGGTTTATTCAAGAACCTGGCCATGCCTTTTGCTGTCTTTCAGTACTTTCTGAATGACATTTTTTCTGAAATCATTGGAAGATTTATTGTGGTATACCTTGACGACATTCTAACTTTTTCATCTGATCTGAATTCACACTATGAGTATGGGTACTATAAAACAAGACCAAGAAAGATGCAGTCATAGAATCCAATAAAAACACCCCCTGTGGAAGGTACACGCACCGAAACGCGTGTCGGGGTGGTCTGATGTCCCCTGCGGTGGCCCAGGTCCTCTATTACAGGTGATATGCAGGTTATTTCGTTTTTTCATGTCTGTAGCCACACTGTCACTTAACGATATGGGAGCTATATAGAATTAGTTATTGTGGCCACTTTCTACTAATCATTTATTACTATTCATGACATGTTATTTGCTTTTTTGATCCTGTGTTGTATCTGGGCTACTGTTGGGGCCACTTAATACCTTGGGTGACTATTTTTTCCATGTTGCTATTGGCATCTGTTTGTCATCTGCCAGCCTCATTACACATTGTCTGGTCTATTTGTGAGTACATTTTATGTATTATTAATAAAGGTTGTTTTTATTGGATTCTATGACTGCATCTTTCTTGGTCATGTTTTATAGTATATTGGCAGTTATCCTTATTGTCCATACATGGGTGGTGTATTCATTTGTATACATACTATTAATTCATTTGTGATGTTTATACTCCACCAATGATGTTTATTGGAACTTTGTTGCTCGAGTATGGGTACTGTCACACTCTGCAACATTCCAACGATCACGACCAGCGATACGACCTGGCCGTGATCGTTGGAAAGTCGTTGTGTGGTCGCTGGAGAGCTGTCACACAGACCGCTCTCCAGCGACCAACGATGCCGAGGTCCCCGGGTAACCAGGGTAAACATCGGGTTACTAAGCGCAGGGCTACGCTTAGTAACCCGATGTTTACCCTGGTTACCAGCGTAAAAGTAAAAAACAAACAAACAGTACATACTCACATTCCGGTGTTCGTCAGGTCCCTTGCCGTATGCTTCCCGCACTGACTGAGTGCTGCCGTAAAGTGAAAGCAGATCACAGCGGTGACGTCACTGCTGTGCTCTGTACTGCCTTACGGCCGGGAGTCAGTCAGAGCGGGAAGCAGACTGCAAGGGACCTGAAGGACACAGGAATGTAAGTATGTACGTTTTTTTTTTTTTTACTTTCACGCTGGTAACCAGGGTAAACATCGGGTTACTAAGCACGGCCCTGCGCTTAGTAACCCGATGTTTACCCTGGTTACAAGCGAACGCATCGCTGGATCGCTGTCACACACAACGATCCAGCGATGACAGCGGGAGATCCAGCGACGAAATAAAGTTCCAAACGATCTGCTACGACCTACGATTCTCAGCAGGGTCCCTGATCGCTGCTGCGTGTCAGACACAGCGATATCGTATGGATATCGCTGGAATGTCACAGATCGTACCGTCGTAGCAATCAAAGTGCCACTGTGAGACAGTACCCTTAGTTCGTTATGTTTTACAAAGACTCAGGGAAAATTCTTTCTTTGCCAAATTAGAAAAATGTTCTTTCTCTGTTCAAGAAATATCATTTCTGCAGTGCATCATATCTGCTGAAGGGTTTAAGGTGGCTCATGGAAAGGTGCAAGCTATAATTGATTGGGTTCAACCTCATGACCTTAAAGCATTACAGCGTTTCTTAGGATTATCCAATTATTATAGAAAATGCATTAAGGGTTTTTCACAAATCATTAAACCTCTTACCGACTTACTCACTCACCTTACTCACATGTAAGATGGTGGATCTTAAGGTTTGGTTGTCAGATGCTATTGAAGGCCTTTAATAAACTAAAAGAGTGCTTCACATCTGCTCCAGTTTTGATTCAACATGATCTTCAGAAACCATTTATCATAGAGGCACATGCCTCAGAGGTTGGAGTGGGGTCTGTTTTGTCTCAAGGTCCTAAACCATAACCAACTTACAGCCATGTGCATTTTATTCTAGGAAATTTTCATCTGCTGAGAGAAATTATGATGTTGGAAATCGTGAGCTGCTTGCTGTCAAGTTAGCGTTTGAGGAAAGGAGGCATTTTTTGGAGGGAGTTGCTCATCAGGTTGTGACTGACCATAAAAAGTTAGCTTATATTGAATCTGCTAAATGTTTAAACTATAGACCAAGTGGTCCTTATTTTTTTCTATATTCAATTTTTCCTTCATGTTCGGGCCGGGGTCTAAGAATGTTAGGGCTGTTGCTGTGTCACGCAGCCTTGATTCAGTTTCTCCTCCAGAAAAGCCTTCCTGTTTTCTTCCTCAAGGTATAGTAATTAGTGTTGAGCATTCCGATACTGCAAGTATCGGGTATCGGCCGATATTTGCTGTATCGGAATTCCGATACTGAGATCCGATATTTTTGCGATATCGGAAATCGGAATCGGAAGTGTGCGGTGCGGATGGTTCCCAGGGTCTGGAGGAGAGGAGACTCTCCTTCAGGCCCTGGGAATCAAATATTCATGTAAAAAATAAATAATAAAAATAAAAAATATTGATATACTCACCCCTCCGGCGGACCCTGGACCTTAGCGATGTAACCGGCAGCCTCCGTTCCTAAGAATGAGTGAGTGTAGGGCCTGCGATGACGTCGCGGCTAGTGATTGGTCGCATGAGCGGTCACATGAGCGGTCACGCGACCAATCACAAGCCGCGACGTCATTGAAGGTCCTTCACTCTGCATTCTTAGGGAACGGAGGCAGACGCTTGGACCAGTGAGAGCCGGGGCCATCAGAGGGGTGAGTATATCAATATTTTTTATTTTTATTCTTTATTTTATACATCTTACAGTTTCCTCTCCTTCAGACCCTGGGAGCCATTCCGATATTTTGTGTCCCATTGATATGCATTGGTATCGGGTATCGGTATCGGCTATATCCGATACTTTTTGGGTATCGGCCGATCCAATCCGATACCGATACCTTTGCATATCGGAAGGTATCGCTCAACATTAATAGTAATTTCTATGGTGTCCTCGAAGTTGGAGGTTGAGATTTGCTAGGTCCAGTCTTTGGCTCCTTCTGCTACTCCTGGATCTAAATTATTTGTGCCTGTGAATCTCAGACTACGTCTGTTGCAAAAGTTTCATGATTCTATCTTAAGTGGTCAACCCAGGGTCACTGCTACACAGAAAGCTATATGTCGACTCTTTTGGTGGCCATCCATGCTTAACGACATTAAAGGTTTTGTATACGCTTGTGAGGTATGTGAACTAAAGTTTGTCACAGCCAGCCAGGGAATTGGCTTCATTGCCTACTCCAGAAAGACCATGGTCTCATTTGTCCATGGATTTCGTCACTAATTTGCCTTTGTCTATTGGGAAAACCATTATTTGGGTGGTGGTTGACCAATTCAGTAAACAAACTCACTTTTTTTCTTATATCAGGATTACCTAATGCTGAAATGCTTATCAGATTATTCATCAATCATGTGTTATTGTGTGGCATTCCTTTGAACATTGTATCTGATATGGGGGTGCAGTTTGTCTCTAAATTCTGGAGAGCATTTTGAAAGAGATTGGGGATTGACCTGCCGTTTTCCTCTGCTTACTATCCTGAAACCAATGGTCAGACAGAGAGGACAAATAAGTCATTGGAGCAAATTCTAATGTGTTTTGTTATGGCTCACTCAGCAAGAGGACTGGTACTCATTCATATCTCTTGATGAACTTGTCTTTAACAATTGGGCTAACTAGTCTACTGGAACCTCACCTTTTTTTGCAGTTATGATATTCTTTCACATTTTGTCGAGTTCTCAAGGATGATGTCTGGTTGTACGGTAGTAGAGGTTGGTATACAAAAACTGGGGGATGTCTAGAGAGAGGTTCAGAGGAATATTGGGGTGGCTCAGCATCACCAGAAATGGAAGGCCAATAGAAAATGTTCAGGGGGTCCCATATTGCAGCTGGTGTTAAGGTCTGGGTTTCTTCCAAAAATAGTAAATTGAAAGTGCCATTAGTCAAGTTGGGTCCAAAGTTAATTGGTCCATATGAGATTTTGGAGGTAGTTAACCTGGTGGCTTTCATATTACAACTCCCTCCATATTTTCTCATTTCCAATGCATTATATAAACCACTACTAAGTTTGTCCCTTCCATTTTGGCTCCTTCATCTCCACCTCCACAGGTTTCTGTCAATGTCAGTTTGGAGTTTGAAGTTCAAAAGATTGTTGATTCCTGGAAAGTCTGCAATTCCCTCCAGTACCTCATTCATTGGAGAGGCTACAGACTAGGAAGAGAGATCTTGGATCCCTGTTCGAGATGTCAGTGCTAATCATCTGTTCAGTGCCTTCCATCGCAAGTTTCCTGGGAAACCTGAGGTTCCGGTGGCTCCCCCTAGAGGATGGGTACAGTCATGATTCCTATGCTCAGTGAGTGATTACTATACTGTTCTATGGAAATTGTCTCCCGAAGTTGGCTGTCTAGATTGACAGCTTGGTTGCCCAATCCTGTGATACGCTTGCTGAGCTGTCGGTGCTTTGATTGACAGCTCAGCTGTGACTCGGAGTTGTGGCACTTTCTTCAGGTGTTCGGTGTTCTGGTGATTGCCCAGCTACTTAACTAAGCTGTCTGCCCCTAATCCCTGCCAGATGTAGTTTGTCCTTCTTGGTGAGTGTTAGCCTTATTCTGTTGCTCTGAGTTCTGGTCTTCTGTTGCCTGACCCTTTTCACAGTGTTCTGACTATCCCTTTGTCTTGTCCTTTGGCTTTTGATCATTGGTCTTGTTATTGACCCTGGACTGTGACCTGACTTAAGTCTTCTTCTTTTCACATGGTTATCTACGTACTCTCTTGGTGTTGACACTAGAACATCTGACTCTTCTGCCTCAAGGTCTGTTCATGAGTAGTGACTAGCTTCACATGTTCGTCCTGGTGGGGACACTGAACGTTTGACTCTTAGTAGACTGCTACACATGGTGCAGTTCATGTCCAGATGCCTTTCCTAAGCTCCTCACATGAAAGTCATTTTGTCCACCATAAAATACTAGCTGTGCACCTTTCTTGACCCACGGCACAAGGAGAAATTTACTTCTCTCATGCCGGAGGCAGATGTGCCGCTTTGCCATTTTCAGAGCATGCATGCCAGAGGGCCGTTGCTGAAAACTTGCTGAAAAGATTTCTCTCAAACAATGCTGCTGGCAGATGCAGCAGATCTTTTCACCCACAAGGATTACAGGGGAGGAACATGCACACCAGGTAAAAGTCAGTGGGGAATATGTCTACATATGGGCCGTTTTTATGTTCTTTCACATCAGCAAGGGCTATCTGTGGGTGTAACTATGACAAGGAGGGAGAAGTTGACCAAGATGGTGAAGGAGTACTTAAGTGACCATACCAGCGTCCCTCCTGATTCTTCAGTGTCCTTTAACCATTGGTTGTCCAAGCTGCACAGTAGACTCAACCTCCTCTTGTATGCCTTGGAGATGCTGCCATGCCATGCCGCAAGTGTGTTTTTTGAGTGGGCTTTTAGTTCGGCTAGTGCAATCATAACAGATAGGCACACGTGCCTGTCAATGGAAAATGCAGACAGGCTGACTCTTCTAAAACTAAATGACAGCAACCCAATGTAAATGCAGCCCTAATGTTCTTTTTTGGAAGTTATCTTAACTAGTGATGAATGCATTTGTTTGGAAAATGATCACCAAACATAAATTCGGCACAAATATGGCACATTTGGATTTGTGATCGGAAACACAAATAAAATGATATAAAATCGGAAAAAATTGGTAACATTCGGTAAAAGTGTGTGAAAATATTTGCGTTGCCAAAAAAGTATTTTCAGCACTTTACAAAGGATAATGGTGGTGTGTCATGAGTGTTTGGTACATGTTTGATGACAGGAGGGGGTTTGCAGAGCTCAGAGGCAAGGCGTTCTTGTAAACAGTCATTTTTTTCCTAACTTTATGTGCACACATTGCGGCTAGCCAATCAGGGTGCAGGAAACACCCACAATGTCCTGACACAACGGTTTGTGTCACTGGCTGCTGAAATTACATGTACCTCTCCATATAAATAGTGGATATCTTGTTTTAGCATGATTTCACACTGTAAAAGCGCAAACAGGCTGCTCTTGATGTTGGCAGTGTTAACAGCAAGATATTATCTAGTCAGTTAGGCGGTTGTATCTATATCAGTCAGATAGTGTAGCTAGCTAGTGTCCAGTGTGGCTGTTAAATTAAATTTACTTTCCAGCACTTTTGTGGGGGCAATTACTGAGGTCCACAGACAAAGCCAGCAGGGCATATATCCTACAAGTGTGTTGTGCACTGCTTCTATTGTGCTCCATGCACAAGTATAGCATTTTAATTAATATTTTTTCACTAGCTAAATGTGAAAGAGCCTACTGTATCCCACCTTGTCATTTAGTGCTGTGGTGATATGAAATTGTCTGCAGACCTAAGGCACATTAAAAAAAATTCTATTTTTTTCTGTTGCTAAATGCGAAACAGCCTGCTGTATGCCACGTTGTCATTTTGTGGCAGTGATATGAACCTGTCTGCAGACCTAAGGCGCATAATTTTTTTAAAAATTTTTCACTTGAAAAAGGTTAGACAACCCATCATATCACACTTTGTCATTTGGTTGGGTTGAAATTATGCTGTAGAGGCCTGATGCAGAGGCCACAAAAAAAATCTTCTGTTTCTAGTGTCATACAGTAGCGAACCTGACTTTCAAATTGTTTGTAGCATCTAGTGTGTTATAGAGGCCTGATCAAGGGGCCACCAAAAAATTCTTCAGTTCTTAGTGTCAAACAGTCCTGGCTCACCTCTAGAGAAATTTTCCCAAAAGGCAGACAGAGGCCCCCACATATATTGGCGGTGATTTTAGATGAAATGACAAACGTAGTATGAAAATAGTTTTAGCAAAATCGAGGTCCGCTTACTAGATAGCAGGAAGACAGAAAGGGCACTTTCATGGTCAGCAGAAAACCCTATCAAAACACCATCCAGAAATTACTTTAAGACTCTAGCATTAACTCATAACACCAGAGTGGCAATTTCCGATCACAAGAGCTTTCCAGACACAGTAACGAAACAGCAGCTGTGAACAGGAACAAAATGCAAAAACACACAAGGACAAAAGTCCAACTTAGCTGGGGGTTGTCTAGTAGCAGGAACAAGCACAGAAGGCTTCTGATTACATTGTTGACCGGCATGAAACTGACAGAGGAGCAAGGTTATATAGCGACTCCCACATCCTGATAGGAGCAGGTGAACAGAGGGGATGATGCACACAAGTTCAATTCCACAAGTGGCCACCGGGGGAGCCCAGAATCCAATTTCACAACAGTACCCCCCCCTCAAGGAGGGGGCACCGAACCCTCACCAGAACCACCAGGGCGATCAGGATGAGCCCTATGAAAGGCACGGACAAGATCGGAGGCATGAACATCAGAGGCAGTGACCCAAGAATTATCCTCCTGACCGTATCCCTTCCATTTGACCAGATACTGGAGTTTCCGTCTGGAAACACGAGAGTCTAAGATCTTTTCCACAACGTACTCCAACTCACCCTCAACCAACACCGGAGCAGGAGGCTCAACGGAAGGCACAGCCGGTACCTCATACCTGCGCAACAATGACCGATGAAAAACATTATGAATCGAAAAGGATGCAGGGAGGTCCAAACGGAAGGACACAGGGTTAAGAATCTCCAATATCTTGTACGGGCCGATGAACCGAGGCTTAAATTTAGGAGAAGAAACCCTCATAGGGACAAAACGAGAAGACAACCACACCAAGTCCCCAACACAAAGCCGAGGACCAACACGACGACGGCGGTTGGCAAAAAGCTGAGTCTTCTCCTGGGACAACTTCAAATTGTCCACCACCTGCCCCCAAATCTGATGCAACCTCTCCACCACAGCATCCACTCCAGGATAATCCGAAGATTCCACTTGACCGGAGGAAAATCGAGGATGAAACCCCGAATTACAGAAAAACGGGGACACCAAGGTGGCAGAGCTGGCCCGATTATTGAGGGCGAACTCCGCCAAAGGCAAAAAAGCAACCCAATCATCCTGATCCGCAGACACAAAACACCTCAAATATGTCTCCAAGGTCTGATTAGTCCGCTCGGTCTGGCCATTAGTCTGAGGATGGAAAGCAGACGAAAAAGACAAATCTATGCCCATCCTAGCACAGAATGCCCGCCAAAATCTAGACACGAATTGGGTCCCTCTGTCAGAAACGATATTCTCCGGAATACCATGCAAACGAACAACATTTTGAAAAAACAGAGGAACCAACTCGGAAGAAGAAGGCAACTTAGGCAAGGGAACCAGATGGACCATCTTAGAGAAACGGTCACACACCACCCAGATGACAGACATCTTCTGAGAAACAGGCAGATCCGAAATAAAATCCATCGAGATGTGCGTCCAAGGCCTCTTCGGGATAGGCAAGGGTAACAACAATCCACTAGCCCGAGAGCAACAAGGCTTGGCCCGAGCACAAACGTCACAAGACTGCACAAAGCCTCGCACATCTCGTGACAGGGAAGGCCACCAGAAGGACCTTGCCACCAAATCCCTGGTACCAAAGATTCCAGGATGACCTGCCAACGCAGAAGAATGAACCTCAGAGATGACTCTACTGGTCCAATCATCAGGAACAAACAGTCTACCAGGTGGGCAACGATCAGGTCTATCCGCCTGAAACTCCTGCAAGGCCCGCCGCAGGTCTGGAGAAACGGCAGACAATATCACTCCATCTTTAAGGATACCTGTGGGCTCAGAATTACCAGGGGAGTCAGGCTCAAAACTCCTAGAAAGGGCATCCGCCTTAACATTCTTAGAACCCGGTAGGTAAGACACCACAAAATTAAACCGAGAGAAAAACAACGACCAGCGCGCCTGTCTAGGATTCAGGCGCCTGGCAGACTCAAGGTAAATTAAATTTTTGTGGTCAGTCAATACCACCACCTGATGTCTGGCCCCCTCAAGCCAGTGACGCCACTCCTCAAAAGCCCACTTCATGGCCAAAAGCTCCCGATTCCCAATATCATAATTCCGCTCGGCGGGCGAGAATTTACGGGAAAAAAAAGCACAAGGTCTCATCACGGAGCAGTCGGAACTTCTCTGCGACAACACCGCCCCAGCTCCGATTTCAGAAGCGTCGACCTCAACCTGAAAAGGAAGAGCAACATCAGGCTGACGCAACACTGGGGCGGAAGAAAAGCGGCGCTTGAGCTCCCGAAAGGCCTCCACAGCATCAGGGGACCAATCAGCAACATCAGCACCCTTCTTAGTCAAATCAGTCAATGGTTTTACAACATCAGAAAAACCAGCAATAAATCGACGATAAAAGTTAGCAAAGCCCAAAAATTTCTGAAGACTCTTAAGAGAAGAGGGTTGCGTCCAATCACCAATAGCCTGAACCTTGACAGGATCCATCTCGATGGAAGAGGGGGGAAAAATGTATCCCAAGAAGGAAATCTTCTGAACCCCAAAAACACACTTAGAACCCTTCACACACAAGGAATTAGACCGCAAAACCTGAAAAACCCTCCTGACCTGCTGGACATGAGAGTCCCAGTCATCTGAAAAAATCAGAATATCATCCAGATACACAATCATAAATTTATCCAAATAATCGCGGAAAATGTCATGCATAAAGGACTGGAAGACTGAAGGGGCATTTGAAAGACCAAAAGGCATCACCAAATACTCAAAATGGCCCTCGGGCGTATTAAATGCGGTTTTCCACTCATCCCCCTGCTTGATTCGCACCAAATTATACGCCCCACGGAGATCAATCTTAGAGAACCACTTGGCCCCCTTTATACGAGCAAACAAATCAGTAAGCAGTGGTAACGGATATTTAACCGTGATTTTATTCAAAAGTCGATAATCAATACACGGCCTCAAAGAGCCGTCTTTCTTAGACACAAAGAAAAAACCGGCTCCTAAGGGAGATGACGAAGGACGAATATGTCCCTTTTCCAAGGACTCCTTTATATATTCTCGCATAGCAGCGTGTTCAGGCACAGACAGATTAAATAAACGCCCCTTAGGGTATTTACTACCCGGGATCAAGTCTATGGCACAATCGCACTCCCGGTGCGGAGGTAGTGAACCAACCTTGGGTTCTTCAAAAACGTCACGAAAGTCAGACAAGAATTCAGGAATCTCAGAGGGAATAGATGATGAAATGGAAACCAAAGGTACGTCCCCATGAGTTCCTTTACATCCCCAGCTTAACACAGACATAGCTCTCCAGTCGAGGACTGGGTTATGAGATTGCAGCCATGGCAATCCCAGCACCAAAACATCATGTAGATTATACAGCACCAGAAAGCGAATAACCTCCTGGTGATCCGGATTAACACGCATAGTCACTTGTGTCCAGTATTGTGGTTTATTACTAGCCAATGGGGTGGAGTCAATCCCTTTCAGAGGTATCGGAGCCTCCAATGGCTCCAAATCATACCCACAGCGTTTGGCAAAGGACCAATCCATAAGACTCAAAGCAGCGCCAGAGTCGACATAGGCGTCCGCGGTAATAGATGACAAAGAACAAATCAGGGTCACAGATAGAATAAACTTAGACTGTAAAGTGCTAATTGAAACAGACTTGTCAGGATTCTTAGTACGCTTAAAGCATGCTGATATAACATGAGTTGAATCACCGCAATAGAAGCACAACCCATTTTTTCGTCTAAAATTCTGCCGCTCGCTTCTGGACAGAATTCTATCACATTGCATATTTTCTGGCGTTTTCTCAGTAGACACCGCCAAATGGTGCACAGGTTTGCGCTCCCGCAGACGCCTATCGATCTGAATAGCCATCGTCATGGACTCATTCAGACTTGCAGGCACAGGGAACCCCACCATAACATCCTTAATGGCATCAGAGAGACCTTCTCTGAAAATCGCCGCCAGGGCGCACTCATTCCACTGAGTAAGCACAGACCATTTGCGGAATTTTTGGCAGTATATTTCAGCTTCCTCTTGCCCCTGAGACAAGGACATCAAGGCCTTTTCCGCCTGAAGCTCTAAATGAGGTTCCTCATAAAGCAACCCCAAGGCCAGAAAAAACGCATCCACATTGAGCAACGCAGGATCCCCTGGTGCCAATGCAAAAGCCCAGTCTTGAGGGTCGCCCCGGAGCAAGGAAATTACAATCCTGACCTGCTGTGCAGGGTCTCCGGCAGAGCGAGACTTCAGGGACAAGAACAATTTGCAATTATTTTTAAAATTTTGAAAGTGAGATCTATTCCCCGAGAAGAACTCAGGCAAAGGAATTCTAGGCTCAGACATAGGTGCATGAACAACAAAATCTTGCAAATTTTGTACCTTTGTGGCGAGATTATTCAAACCTGTAGCTACACTCTGAAGATCCATTTGAAACAGGTGAACACAGAGCCAATCAAGGATTAGAAGGAGAGAAAGAGAGGAAGGCTGCAGTATAGGCAGACTAGCAAGTGATTCAATTAAGAGCACACTCAGAACTAGAGGGAAAAAAAAAAAAAAATTGTAGCAGACTTCTTTTTTCTCTCCTTTCTCAGCCAGTAATTTAACCCTTTTTTGGGCCGGTCAAACTGTCATGATTCTCAATGGCGAGAGAACATAGCCCAGCATATATGAGAACTAGCTCTTGGAAGATGGAAACTATACTGACCATGAACTAAACCTGCCGCACAACTAGAAGTGGCCGGGTAGCATGCCTACGTTTTTTTATCCCTAGATGCCCAGCGCCAGCCGGAGAACTACCTAATCCTAGCAGAGGAAAAGACAGTCCTGGCTCACCTCTAGAGAAATTTTCCCAAAAGGCAGACAGAGGCCCCCACATATATTGGCGGTGATTTTAGATGAAATGACAAACGTAGTATGAAAATAGTTTTAGCAAAATCGAGGTCCGCTTACTAGATAGCAGGAAGACAGAAAGGGCACTTTCATGGTCAGCAGAAAACCCTATCAAAACACCATCCAGAAATTACTTTAAGACTCTAGCATTAACTCATAACACCAGAGTGGCAATTTCCGATCACAAGAGCTTTCCAGACACAGTAACGAAACAGCAGCTGTGAACAGGAACAAAATGCAAAAACACACAAAGACAAAAGTCCAACTTAGCTGGGGGTTGTCTAGTAGCAGGAACAAGCACAGAAGGCTTCTGATTACATTGTTGACCGGCATGAAACTGACAGAGGAGCAAGGTTATATAGCGACTCCCACATCCTGATAGGAGCAGGTGAACAGAGGGGATGATGCACACAAGTTCAATTCCACAAGTGGCCACCGGGGGAGCCCAGAATCCAATTTCACAACAGGCTCCCTCCGGTGGTGGTAAGTGGCACTTTTGTGAGTTCTGCTCTTGGGCTCCCTCCGGTGGATTTAAGTGGAACTGCTGCTCCTTGGATTTAGCAGTCAGCAGCTGCTTCCACTGATCGTCTATTCTGGCTCGGCTATTTATCCTGGCTCTATCCTTCAGCCAGTGCCAGTTGTCAATGGTTCCTGCTTGGATTCACATCTCTCTTGGATTTCCCTGATATTCTGACCAGTTCAGCAAAGATAAGTCCTTGCTTTGTTCTTTTGCTTTCCACTTGTTGTGGACTTTATCGTTCAGCACATTCTATGTTTTTTCTAGTCCAGCTTGTCAGTATGGATTTATTCAGTTAAGCTGGAAGCTCTGGGAAGCAGATTTACCCTCCGCACCTTTAGTCAGGTGTGGAGATTTTTGTAAACTCTGTGGTGGATTTTTCTAGTTTTTAATACTGACCGCACAGTATTCTGTCCTGTTCTATCTATCTAGCTAGATTGGCCTCCTTTGCTACATCCTAGTTTCATTCTGTGTATGTCATTTCCCTCTCCACTCACAGTCAATATTTGTGGGGGGCTGTCTGTCCTTTGGGAATTTTCTCTGAGGCAAGATAGCTTTCCTGTTTCTATCTTTAGGGGTAGTTAGTCCTCCGGCTGTGACGAGGTGTCCAGGGAGTGACAGGAACATCCCACGGCTACTTCTAGTGTTGTGTTAAGCTCAGGAACTGCGGTCAGTACAGGTACCACCTCCTCCAGAGCACGTCCCATGTTGCTCCTAAACCACCAGTTCATAACAGTACAACTGGCCAAAAATGAATTAAATGCATCTCAAAAGAAGGAAAAAAGAAAAATATTGAGCCATTTTTTTTTCTGCAGTCTGTTTTGTCTTTTTTTTCCTCTTAATCTCTGGGTGGTTCAGGATTTTGGCGCAGGCATGGATGTTCAGGGTTTGTTTTCTCGTGTGGATCAACTTGCTGTAAGAGTACAGAGTATCCAAAGTTATGTTGTCCAGACTCCAGCTTTAGAGCCTAAAATTCCTACTCCTGATTTGTTTTTGGGGACAGATCCAAGTTTTTGAACTTTAAAAATAACTGCAAATTGTTTTTTGCTTTGAAACCCCGTTCCTCTGGTGATCCCATTCAGCAGGTTAAAATCGTCATCTCTCTGCTGCGTGGTGACCCTCAGGACTGGGCATTCTCCCTTGAATCAGGGGATCCGGCATTGCTTAATGTAGACGCATTTTTTCAAGCGTTTAGATTATTGTATGACGAACCTAATTCTGTGGATCATGCAGAAAAAACCTTGTTGGCCCTATGTCAGGGTCAGGAAGCGGCAGAATTATACTGCCAGAAATTTAGAAAATGGTCTGTGCTCACTAAATGGAATGAGGACGCTCTGGCAGCAATTTTCAGAAAGGGTCTTTCTGAAGCCCTTAAAGATGTTATGGTAGGGTTCCCCACGCCTGCTGGTTTGAGCGAATCTATGTCTCTAGCAATTCAGATTGATCGGCGCCTGCGCGAGCGCAGAGTTGTGCACCATATGGCAGTGTCCTCTGAGCGGAGTCCTGAGCCTATGCAATGTGATAGGATTTTGACTAGAGCAGAACGGCAGGGATTCTGATGTCAGAATGGGCTGTGTTTTTACTGTGGTGATTCTGCTCATGTTATTTCTGATTGCCCTAAGCGTACTAAGAGGGTCGCTAGGTCTGTTACCATCAGTACTGTACAGCCTAAATTTCTCTTATCTGTGACCCTGATTTGCTCATTATCGTCCTTTTCTGTCATGGCATTTGTGGATTCAGGCGCTGCCCTGAACTTCATGGACTTGGAATTCGCCAGGCGCTGTGGTTTTTCCTTGCAGCCTTTGCAGAGCCCTATTCCTTTGAGGGGGATTGATGCTACACCGTTGGCCAAGAATAAACTTCAGTACTGGACTCAGCTGACCATGTACATGGCTCCAGCACATCAGGAAGATTGCCATTTTCTGGTGTTGCATAACTTGCATGATGTTGTTGTACTGGGTTTTCCATGGTTACAGGAACATAATCCGGTGCTGGATTGGAAATCTATGTCTGTGACTAGTTGGGGTTGTCAAGGGGTACATTGTGACGTTCCTTTGATGTCAATTTCCTCTTCCCCCTCTTCTGAAGTCCCTGAGTTTTTGTCGGATTTCCAGGATGTGTTTGATGAGCCCAAGTCCAGTTCCCTTCCTCCACATAGGGACTGTGATTGTGCTATTAACTTGATTCCTGGCTGTAAGTTCCCTAAGGGCCGACTTTTCAATCTGTCTGTGCCAGAGCATGCCGCCATGCGGAGTTATGTCAAGGAGTCTTTAGAGATGGGGCATATTCGGCCGTCTTCGTCACCATTGGGAGCGGGATTCTTTTTTGTTGCCAAGAAGGATGGCTCCTTTAGACCCTGTATTGATTATCGCCTTCTTAATAAGATCACGGTCAAATTCCAATACCCTTTACCTTTGCTTTCTGATTTGTTTGCTCGGATTAATGGGGCTGGTTGGTTTACTAAGATTGACCTTCGAGGGGCATATAATCTTGTTCGTATTAAACAGGGTGACGAATGGAAAACTGCATTTAATACGCCCGAAGGCCATTTTGAATGCCTTGTGATGCCTTTCGGGCTTTCTAATGCTCCTTCTGTATTTCAGTCCTTCATGCATGATATTTTCCGCAATTATCTTGATAAATTCATGATTGTGTATTTGGATGATATTTTGATTTTTTCCGATGATTGGGAGTCTCATGTGAAGCAGGTCAGGATGGTATTCCAGATCCTTTGTGATAATGCTTTATTTGTGAAGGGGTCTAAGTGCCTATTTGGAGTTCAGAAGGTCTCTTTTTTGGGTTTTATTTTTTCTCCCTCGTCTATAGAAATGGATCCTGTTAAGGTCCAAGCCATTCATGACTGGATTCAACCCACATCGGTGAAGAGCCTTCAGAAATTTTTGGGCTTTGCTAATTTTTATCGCCGTTTCATTGCCAACTTTTCCAGTGTGGTTAAGCCCCTGACCGATTTGATGAAGAAAGGCGCTGATGTGACGAATTGGTCCTCTGCGGCTGTTGAGGCCTTTCAGGAGCTTAAATGCCGATTTACTTCTGCCCCTGTGTTGCGTCAGCCGGATGTTTCTCTTCCTTTTCAGGTTGAGGTTGACGCTTCTGAGATTGGGGCAGGGGCCGTTTTGTCTCAGAGGAATTCTGATGGTTCTTTGATGAAACCGTGTGCTTTTTTTCCAGAAAGTTTTCGCCTGCGGAGCGCAATTATGACATTGGTAATCAGGAGTTGTTGGCTATGAAGTGGGCATTTGAGGAGTGGCGACATTGGCTTGAGGGAGCCAAGCACCGCGTTGTGGTCTTGACCGATCATAAGAATCTGATTTACCTCGAGTCGGCCAAGCGGCTGAACCCTAGACAGGCTCGATGGTCCCTGTTTTTCTCCCGTTTTGATTTTTTGATCTCGTATCTTCTGGGATCTAAGAATGTTAAGGCTGATGCCCTCTCTAGGAGTTTTTTGCCTGATTCTCCTGGAGTCCTTGAGCCGGTTGGCATTCTTAAAGAAGGGGTAATTCTTTCTGCCATCTCCCCTGATTTGCGGCGGGTGCTTCAGGAATTTCAGGCTGATAAACCTGACCGCTGTCCTGTGGGGAAGCTGTTTGTTCCTGATAGATGGACTAGTAAGGTAATTTCTGAGGTTCATTGTTCAGTGTTGGCTGGTCATCCTGGGATTTTTGGTACCAGAGATTTGGTTGCTAGGTCCTTTTGGTGGCCTTCCTTGTCGCGGGATGTGCTTTCTTTTGTGCAGTCCTGTGGGACTTGTGCCCGGGCCAAGCCTTGCTGTTCCCGCGCTAGTGGGTTGCTTTTGCCTTTGCCGGTCCCTGAGAGGCCCTGGACGCATATTTCCATGGATTTTATTTCGGATCTTCCTGTTTCCCAGAAGATATCTGTTATCTGGGTGGTTTGTGACCGGTTCTCTAAAATGGTCCATTTGGTACCTTTGCCTAAATTGCCTTCCTCCTCTGATTTGGTTCCATTGTTTTTTCAGCATGTGGTTCGTTTGCATGGCATTCCAGAGTATATTGTGTCTGACAGAGGTTCCCAGTTTGTTTCTAGGTTTTGGCGGGCCTTTTGTGCTAGGATGGGCATTGATTTGTCTTTTTCTTCGGCGTTCCATCCTCAGACAAATGGCCAAACTGAGCGAACTAATCAAACCTTGGAAACCTATTTGAGATGCTTTGTGTCTGCTGATCAGGATGATTGGGTGGCTTTCTTGCCGTTGGCCGAGTTTGCCCTTAATAATCGGGCTAGTTCGGCTACTTTGGTTTCGCCTTTCTTTTGTAATTTTGGTTTTCATCCTCGTTTTTCTTCGAGGCAGGTTGAGCCTTCTGATTGTCCTGGAGTGGATTCTGTGGTGGACAGGTTACAGCAGATTTGGACTCATGTGGTAGACAATTTGACGTTGTCTCAGGAAAAGGCTCAACGTTTTGCTAACCGCCGTCGGTGTGTTGGTCCCCGCCTTCGGGTGGGGGATTTAGTCTAGTTATCTTCTTGTCATGTTCCTTTGAAGGTTTCTTCCCCTAAGTTCAAACCTTGGTTTATTGGTCCTTATAAGATTTCTGAGATTATCAATCCAGTATCTTTTCGTTTGGCCCTTCCAACCTCTGTTTTCCATAGATCTTTGTTGCGGAGATATGTGGTGCCCGTTGTTCCCTCTGTTGATCCTCCTGCCCCGGTGTTGGTTCAAGGGGAGTTGGAATATGTGGTGGAGAAAATTTTGCATTCTCGTTTTTCGAGGTGGAGGCTTCAGTATCTCGTCAAGTGGAAGGGTTATGGCCAGGAGGATAATTCTTGGGTTGTTGCCTCCGATGTCCATGCTGCCGATTTGGTTCATGCCTTTCACTTGGCTCGTCCTGATCGGCCTGGGGGCTCTGGTGAGGGTTCGGTGACCCCTCCTCAAGGGGGGGATACTGTTGTGAATTCCGCTCTTGGGCTCCCTCCGGTGGTTGTAAGTGGCACTTTTGTGAGTTCTGCACTTGGGCTCCCTCCGGTGGATTTAAGTGGAACTGCTGCTCCTTGGATTTAGCAGTCAGCAGCTGCTTCCACTGATCGTCTATTCTGGCTCGGCTACTTATCCTGGATCTATCCTTCAGCCAGTGCCAGTAGTCAATGGTTCCTGTTTGGATTCACATCTCTCTTGGATTCTTGGATTTCCCTGATATTCTGACCAGTTCAGCAAAGATAAGTCCTTGCTTTGTTCTTTTGCTTTCCACTTGTTGTAGACTTTATCGTTCAGCACATTCTATGTTTTTTCTAGTCCAGCTTGTCAGTATGGATTTATTCAGTTAAGCTGGAAGCTCTGGGAAGCAGATTTACCCTCCGCACCTTTAGTCAGGTGTGGAGATTTTTGTAAACTGTGTGGTGGATTTTTCTAGTTTTTAATACTGACCGCACAGTATTCTGTCCTGTTCTATCTATCTAGCTAGATTGGCCTCCTTTGCTACATCCTAGTTTCATTCTGTGTATCTAATTTCCCTCTCCACTCACAGTCAATATTTGTGGGGGGCTGTCTGTCCTTTGGGAATTTTCTCTGAGGCAAGATAGCTTTCCTGTTTCTATCTTTAGGGGTAGTTAGTCCTCCTGCTGTGACGAGGTGTCTAGGGAGTGACAGGAACATCCCACGGCTACTTCTAGTGTTGTGTTAAGCTCAGGAACTGCGGTCAGTACAGGTACCACCTCCTCCAGAGCACGTCCCATGTTGCTCCTAAACCACCAGTTCATAACAGTAGGCCTCATCCCCACTCAAACAATACTTCTTTTCTGTGACTAACAAGATACAGCACATCATATCTCAACTTGGAATTTACTGTCACTGAAATTCAGCTGTTTGCAGGGATTAAAATCTAATATTTGTTGCTAATACAGTGCTTCTACCACACTTATCTGAGCAACATGACTGGGAAAAAGCAAGGCTGTGATGGAAGGGGAAGTGTTCAAGGTGTTTGTGGGGTAGGTGGTAATGTTTGTGGAAGCAGTATTGAACCAACATCACGTCCTATGCAAAGACAGCTGACACCTTCCCTTACTGGACTACAAAACTACTTTTCTTTGACAGAAACACTGTGGTACGCATTGTCGATGATGCCCATAAAGAACATGTTCTCAAGTGGATGGCAAGCACAGCTTCAAGTGACCTCTCCTCCTCTTCCTCCACCACAACATCACACCCAGTACAGTCCACAGAGATGACTCTCAAATTCCCCTTGCTTCCCCCCGCGTCCCAACTCTCCATCCGTACAGCTGACTGTACGCAACCACAGATGGGTGAGTTTGAGGAGCTGTTCACACATTCTATGCCATGGTCATCAGAAGTGTACTCAAAAGCTTCGCAGAGTCAAGAGGAGGAAATCTGCACCAATGCACACATTTTTTAGCTTGTACCGGGGCAGGAAGAAGTGGGGACTGGACAGCATCCTCACCCTCATCATCAGATGTTAACCCCTTGGGGTGATCCTGATGAGACTCAGATATCTGAGGTTCACTTGGACTGTACTGTGCTTTCAGGGCAAGAATAATAATAATAATAATAATAATCTTTATTTATATAGCGGTAACATATTCCGCAGCATTTTACAATTAAGCGGGGACATATACAGACAAATTCAATACAAGTTAAGACAATTTAAGCAGTGACATTAGGAGTGAGGTCCCTGCTCGCAAGCTTACAATCTACAAGGAAATGGGGGGGACACAAAAGGTGAAAAGTGCTTGTTATTTCTGGTCTGGCAATTATAATAAATAGGGATTTTCATATAAAGCTGCATGATCCGGTCATCAGCCCGTGTGTTTAAGTGCAATAGTCAAGAATCAAGTGCAGTTATCATGAGCATGGAGGGTGTGGAGACAGATGAATAGTAGGATGCAGATTTAGAATAATATTTGGAAGGAGGGAACAGGGCAAAGTTAGTTTACTGAGTAGTTGATGTGGTAGGCTTGTCTGAAGAGATGGGTTTTTAGAGCGCGCTTGAATAGGTCGGGGCTAGGTATCAGTCTGATCGTCTGGGGAAGTGCATTCCAGAGAGCTGGCGCAGCACGAGAAAAGTCTTGGAGACGGAGGTGTGAGGTTCGGATTACGGGGGATGTTAGCCTTAGGTCATTTGTAGAATGGAGGGCACGTGTAGGGCGATAGACAGAGATGAGAGAGGAGATATAAGGCGGTGCAGAACTGTGGAGGACTTTGAGGGTGAGAGAGATGAGTTTATACTGGACCCTGTAGCGAATGGGTAGCCAGTGTAATGACTGGCACAAGATGGAGGCATCGGTGAAGCGGTTGGACAGAAATATGACCCTGGCTGCCGCATTCAAGATGGATTGGAGAGGAGAAAGTTTGGTAAGAGGGAGACCGATCAGAAGAGAGTTGCAGTAGTCCAGACGAAAATGAATAAGAGCGACAGTAAGAGTCTTAGCAGTTTCAAAGATGAGAAAAGGTCGGGTTCTGGAGATGTTTTTAAGATGCAGGTGACAAGAGCGAGTGAGTGATCGGATATAGGGAGTAAAGGAAAGTTTGGAGTCGAATATGACCCCAAGACAGCGGGCATGCTGCTTGGGAGTTATGGTTGAACCCTCCAGAGTAATTTCGATGTTTGAAAGAGTGAGGTTAGTAGAAGGGAGAAACACAAAAAGTTCCGTTTTGGAGAGATTTAGTTTCAGATAGAGGGAGGACATGATGTTAGAGACAGTAGACAGACAATCCTTGGTATTTTGAATTAGGGTAGGGGTGATGACAGGGGAAGAAGTGTATAATTGGGTGTCATCAGCATAGAGATGATACTGGAACCCAAATCTGCTGATTGTTTGTCCAATAGGGGCCGTGTATAGAGAGAAGAGGAGGGGGCCTAGGACTGAGCCCTGCGGAACCCCGATAGTAAGAGGACGAGGAGAGGAAGAGGGGCCGGCAAAGGATACAGTGAAGGAGCGGTCAGAGAGGTAGGAGGAGAACCAGGAGAGGGCTGTGTCCTTGAGGCCTATGGAGCGAAGCATAGTGAGAAGGAGCTGGTGATCCACAGTGTCAAATGCGGCAGAGAGATCCAGGAGAATCAGCAGAGAGCAATGACCTTTGGATTTAGCTGTTATTAGATCATTAGAGACTTTAGTGAGGGCAGTTTCAGTGGAGTGTAAAGAGCGGAAACCAGATTGTAAGGGGTTGAGAAGAGAGTTATCTGAGAGATAGCGGATTAGACGGGAGTGGACCAAGCTTTTCAGGAGTTTAGAGATGAAGGAAAGGTTAGATACAGGTCTGTAGTTAGCAGTGCAGTTCTGGTCCAGGGATGGCTTTTTAAGTAAAGGGGTTATGATGGCATGTTTAAATGAGGAGGGAAAGATACCTGAAGAAAGAGAGAAGTTATATATGTTAGTCAGGTGAGTGGTGACCACTGGTGAGAGAGACTGCAGGAGAGGTGAAGGAATGGGGTCACTGTTGCAGGTTGTAGGCTGAGCAGAAGCGAGGAACTTGGAAACTTCTTCTGAGACAGGCTCAAAGATGTCTAGTGAGCTTGAGGTGCGGCAGGGAAGGGGATCCAGGCACTGAGGAGATTGGGCTGAGATATCCTGATGGATGTGGTTGATTTTTTCTAGGAAATAAGTGGCCAGATCCTCACCACTGAGAATGGTGATGGGGGCCTGTACTTTAGGTTTCAGGAGGGAGTTTAAGGTTTCAAAAAGTCGTTTGGGGTTGTTGGATAGTGAGGTGATGAGGGTGGTGAAGTAGGATTGTTTGGCCAGACAAAGGGCAGAGTTATAAGTTTTGAGCATGAACTTATAGTGGATGAAGTCTTCTGCTAAGAGAGACTTTCTCCACTGCCGCTCTGCACACCTTGAACAACGCTGAAGAAAGCGTGTTTGCATAGTGTGCCAGGGCTGCCATTGTCTGTGTCAGGTCTTTCTGCGTGTAGAAGGTGTTGCTTCATCTAGGGCATTCTTCAGTGTATTATTGAAGTGTGACAATGCTAAGTCTGGACAGGAGAGGGAGGAGATGGGGGCTAAAGATGTGTGGAGATTGTCCATAGGCTGCTGGGTATTAATGGAACGTGTATTCCAATAAGTGTGGTAAGTGGGGGTGTCCTGAGTGAGGAGACAATTCTTGACAGAGAAGGAAAGAAGGTTGTGGTCCGAAAGCGGGAGAGGGGAGTTAGTAAAGTCATGCAGCGATCCGGGACGGGAGAAAACCAGGTCCAGAGTATTCTCGTCCTCATGCGCAGGAGAATTAGTAATCTTCGACTGCAGAACCTCGAGTTCTTTACCCATTCCAGTCACGATGACTGAGAGCCCGCTGTCAGCTGTAATGGAAGCGGATATTCCTGCTGTTTTTTGACCAATCTCAGAGAACGAGCACAACACAAGGTTCTCGATCCACCGTAACATCTCCGCCTGCACCTCTCTCACGGTCCAGCAGTTTGTTTGGTTCACCGCCCATAGTTACGCAGTTGTGGTCATGAAAAAGATTGTTCCTTCCTAGACATGACAAAGTTAAGAGGTTGAACTCCACTATCTCCAATCTGTTGGCCATGGAAATGCTGCCTTTCCACCTGATAGATGCAGATGGTTTCCAAAAGCTGATGGCCATCGCAGTCCCCCAGTACCAGTTGCCCAGATGCCATTATCTTTCTAAGAAAGCTGTGCCTGCCCTACACCAGCATGTCACCGATAACTTCACCTGTATCTTTAATAAATCTCTTTCTGCCAGAGTGCATTTCACCACAGACACTTGAATGTGTAAGCATGGCCATGGACGTTACATTTTGCTGATTGGGCACTGGGTGACTCTGGTGGCTGGTGGGACAGGCAATGCACCAAGAATCTTGGAATCTGCAAGGCTTGAAGGGCAAATCTCTACATTTAACACTTCCTCCACTTATTATTGCTCTTCGATCTCCTCTAGGGTCTCCATCTGCGCCCTCAAACTCTGCCTTAACAAGACTGTCAGGAACATAATATATTCGATTGTCTATGATCATACACACTGAGCTCTCCTACGTCCATTAAAGCTGAGCACAGACACACACTGTGGGCACCGGTCTGCAGCCTGCCTGAAGGAAGGAAGACCCACTCCTGGACATGCTGGCCCAAGCTAAGGCTGGTGGGTCCATCGAGGACATGGAAGACGTGGAGGTAAGCACCTTGTTAACCGAACCCCAGTGGTCGCAGTTGCGGACCACGCTGGAACCCTTCTGGGCCGTGTTCTCCAACTGACCTGGAAGGACTGAGCTAGTGGTCCATGAGGTGGACACCAGGAATCATGCCCACTATGGCAAACACTCAATCGGATCTCCGATAAAGTGCAGCAGGTTATGTACCAGGAGATCGATGAGATGTTACAGCTGGGGGTGATTCAATGGTCCAAAAGCACTTGGGCCACACCTGTAGTCCTCGTGTCAAAGAAGAATCGGACCACCTGGTTCTGTGTGGACTACAGGTGGCTCAATGCCATCACAGCCTCTGACGCGCACCCAATGCCGCAGATCGAGGAGCTGCTTGAGAGGTTAGCTGGCAACAAATATCTGTCCATAATGGATCTGAGTCGGGGATACTGGCAGATTCCCCTGAGCCCTGAGTCGCAGGAGAAGTCCGCCTTTATCACCCCCTTCAGACTGTATGAGTCCATGGTCATGCCCTTCGGCATGAAAAAGGCTCCTGCCACTTTCCAGTGGATGGTCAACCACCTGCTTCAGGGACAGGAGAAGTACGCACTGGCATACTTGGATGATAATGCCATCTTCAGTTCCTCCTGGGATGAACACCTGCAGCCTGGCAAAACCCTTGACGGACCTCACCAGGATGAAGCTACCCCAAACAGTCGACTGGACAGATGGCTGTAAGGTGGCTTTCCAGGCTTTGAAAACAGCCCTGTGCAACTCTCCCGTATTGAAAGCAGTAGACAGCAGTCGACCGTTCCTGGTGCAGACTGACGTCAACGAGTTTGGTCTCGGTGCTGTGCTCAGCCAGGTCGACTTGGGGAACCAAGAGCACCCTGTGTTGTACCTGAGCCGGAAGCTTCTGTCGAGGTAAGAGACCTATTCCACCATCGAGAAGGAGTGCCTGGCCATGCTTTGGGCCCTGCAGCATTTGCATCCCTACCTGTAAGGTTGCACCTTCACGGTGGTGACCGACTACAACCCTCTGCGCTGGCTGCAAGCCACGTGTGGAACCAATGGAAGGTTGCTACGCTGGAGCCTTGCCCTGCAACAGTACAACTTTTCCATGAAACAATAAAAGGGCAGTGAGCATGGCAATGCAGATGAGTTGTCCCGCCAGGGCTAACCTGCTGAGGTGTTCATTGACGAGTACCGAGGGGTCCTGCCTCCATAGCGTAGTCCAAAAGGGGGAGGTGTCAGGTACATGATATATTTGATTGTCTATGATCACGCATAGTGAGCTCTGCTACGTCCATTAAAGCTGAGCACAGACACACGCTGTGAGCTTTTCCAACCCCCCCTCTTCCCTCTGCCTAGGAAGCTCTTCTTCTGTCTTGGCCTGCAGGCAACTCCCTCCCATCTGTGTACAGCTGTAACTTGAAACTCCAGGGTGGGACTCTGCCCCCTCCCTCTTGAATGCAGGAGTGTGCAGAAAGCCAGTTTTTCTGAAACCATGTGCTCTTTTGTTCATGTACAAACCTAATCGTAAGGCATAACTTGACCCCAATTAGTGACAGAGATATGAAAGTTATATATTTGGTATATGCATCAGCCACGCCATCACCCAGTGCTTTCTCCAATTTCCTGTACCCTTGGTATCCAAGAAACAATAAATAGGAGAAAAGAACTGTCTCCCGACTTGAGAACCAAAATTGTTGAAAAATATCAACAATCTCAAGATTTAAGTCCATCTCCAGTTATCTTGATATTCTTTTGTCCGTGATGCGCAACATAATCAAAAAGTTTACAACCTATGCCACTGTAGCTAATCTCTCTGGACATCGACACCAGAAGAAAAATTGATGAAAGTGCAAGCAGTGTACTGGGGTGAGCTCCCACGACACAGCAAAACCGTGAACAAGGAAAATGGCCATACACCAAGCTTGCCAAAGGAACTTTTTACTAACAAACTTGGATAAATGCTTTTCCAATAACAAGAGAAAGATACCAAATAGATTCACATACACCCAGTCAATACTGACTAGGACCACCATGCTGTACAACTCAGTCACTACATTGCTATAATTTGCCTAACAATACACCTGCCTAGTGCAGTGGCTGGGAAGTTTATCTGGGATACAGGAGTAATCAAAAAGTTATCAAGGATGACCTATTAGTGGTGCAGCACAGCAGTTCACAAATATAACAGATAAACTCCAAATCTCCCATTCCTCCAATCTCAAAAGTAATCCAACTAAGAATTTTTTGATATGGTATTGTGTACACTTTTCCACAGCTGTAGTTCCTTCCACATACACTTACCTCCGAGAGCTGAGCCTGCTGAGCGCTGAAACAATCCAGTGCCTATAATTGACTAAGTTTGGCACCAAACTAACTACAATTGAATGCAGGCTAGCCAACACTCGCACTGTGATCACTGTGGTGGAGCCTGAGCTCAGAATTTACCGACCTGGAACTGGTCACTGTAATGATGTGAAATTATGTCGGTCTGCTTGACTGTGATTCACCAACTGATGCATGATACAAGTGTCAATTTGCGATAGGTTACACAGCTCCTGTTACCGACTCCGCTCTCCTGCGTTGCCGCCCCCCGCTGCGCTGCCTGGGGTCCGCCGCTCTCACCGCTCTGTTCCGGCGTCTGCTTCCGTCCATCCTGCTCCTGGCCCTGTGAGCGCCGGATCCTCCTTCTCTGCTGCTGCGCATCCCCGGCAATCTATTTCCGGGTCCGCGCGCTTCTGTGCTTCCCCAGCACTTCCGGTGTCCTGGTCCTCGGCAGGTACGCTCTCTTTGCGCAGGCGCTCTAGGTTTCCTCAGGGGCGCAGGCGCAGCTTCTCTGTTACCTCTTCCTGATGTCATTAGGTCAGTCTCCTCTTACCCAATCCCGTTCCTGCCTCTACTATAAGAGGTAGGTCCCCCTGCTCCCTGGTGCCTGATTGTTTTAGCGTTTTTGCTATTGCGTCCGGCCCTCTCCGTTTCCCTCCTCAGCGTGGTCTCTCCGTTTTCGTCTGTGCTCATGCTTCCCTTCCGTTCCTGCCTTCCCTTGGTCATTACCTTGCTTTTGCTGGTTATCCTGCTTTTATTTTTAACTATTATTTTTGTTTGTTTCCTCAGCGGTTACTCCGTTCCGGTCTCCCTGTCCTCCAGACTTGCTCACGGATACCCGAATTATTCTCCTGTATCCAGCCTCCTCTTTTTCCCTTCTTCCTGGAGCCATCCCTCCTGGTATCTTCACCGTGGGTAAGTGACCCCTGGGCTTGCTCCTTGCGGTCCCTGTATAGGGGTCGTTTCCCACCTTAGGTCCGCTCGCCCAGGGGTAGGTCTCCCCACGGTCCAGAGGTTCCACTCTACTTTCCTCTTAGTTGGCTACAGTACAATCAGGCCATGGACCCCGCAGGTACCCCTTTTTCAGCCCAGAAGGAGTTAGCCCATTTGCGTGATAATCAGCCGCTCATAATGGCTTTTATGAAGTCTATGGAGTCACGCTTAACCTCTATACAGACTGCTGATCCTGTTAATGCTGCCCAATTGGCTAGTCTCCAACAAGGGCTTGCTCAGCAACGGGATACCCAGACCCGCATGCTGAGCTATATGGCCTCTATAGATGATCGCCTGTTTAATCTTCAGTCTGCCCCTGCTGCAGCTGCGCAAGCATCCCCCCTCGACTCCAGTCCTCTGCCTACCTCTCACCCTCCTCCTCGTTTGGGCAAACCTCCCAGGTATTCCGGCGATCCTAAGCTCTGTAGGGTTTTTTTTGAATCAATGCCGTCTCCACTTCGAGCTTCTGCCACTACAGTACCCCTCGGATCGGGTGAGAGTGGCGTTTATAGTGTCTCACCTGGAGGGAGAGGCGTTAGCTTGGGTTAATCCCTTGTGGGAGCGTGACAATCCCGTAGTCTGTCACCTGTAGGATTTTTTTGAGACCTTTCGTAAAGTTTTTTATGAGCCCGGACGTTTAGCCTCCACTACCGAGTCTCTCTTTAATTTAAGTCAAGGTTCCTCCTCTGTTGGACAATATGCCATCCGCTTCCGTACCCTGGCCTCGGAACTGGGGTGGAACAATGAGGCTCTTGTGGGCGCTTTTTGGTGGGGTCTGTCTGGCCAGTTAAGGACGAGCTTGCCGGTCGTGATACCCCAACTACTCTTGAGGATCTTATCTCCCTCGCTACCCAGATTGACCTCCGCTTTCAGGAGCGATCTCGGGAGTCTGCTCGAGAGAGGAGACTTAATCCTATCTCTTCTACCTTCCGTCAGTCTAGCACTCCTCGTGCTCCCGTTTCTGTTTCTTCTTCTGTGCCAACTTCAGAACCCATGCAGGTGGATCGAGTAAAAATGGCGGAACAACGCCGCAAGGAGAGGCGTACCCAGGGTCTCTGCTTTTATTGTGGTAGTGCCGCTCACTTGCTCTGCAGCTGTCCAGACAGACCGGAAAACTCTTCCGCCTAGGACAGGTAAGAGAGGCCTCCCTAGGTGCCCGTGTTTCCTCTCAACCTTTGACTCTCTCTGTTCTTTTTGTCTCTAACCAGTATCGGTCTTCCGAGGTGGCGTATGTGGATTCAGGCGCAGCAGGCAATTTTATCAGTCTTGAGGCGGCTCGGAGGCTTTGCGTTCCTGTATTCTCTTTGGACTCTCCTTGCCTAATCGCTTCAGTGGATGGAAGACCTTTACAGGAGGCAATTTCTTTCGTCACAGAGGAGGTGGAGATACAAATTGGGGCTCTTCATCATGAGAGGATCGCTTTTTATGTTTTGCCTAACCTCTCTCATGCCTTCTTGCTTGGTCTTCCCTGGCTTCGAGTTCATGAACCTACCCTGAATTGGCGTACCGGAGACGTGCTTCGGTGGGGCCCTTCGTGCCATGATCGTTGTCTTCGGTCAGTATATCCGGTTCCCCCTTCCCAGCCTACTGAAGTTCCTGTTGGTTTGCCTTCTCCTTACTGGTCGAATGCTGATGTCTTCGACAAGAAGGAGGCTGAAAATCTTCCTCCCCATCGTTCCTACGATTGTCCGATGGATCTCCTTCCCGGTTGCTCTCCACCTAGAGGAGGAATTTATCCGCTTTCTGCAGCTGAGACCAAGTCTATGTCTGAGTACATACAAGAGAACCTTGCTAAAGGATTCATCCGGAAGTCTTCTTCTCCTGCTGGAGCTGGGTTCTTCTTTGTAAAGAAGAAGGACGGTTCCTTAAGACCATGTATAGACTATCGGGGGTTGAACAGCATCACGGTCAAGAATAGGTATCCTCTGCCCCTTATACCGGAGCTCTTTGACCGTCTTCGAGGTGCTCGTATTTTTACTAAGCTTGATTTACGAGGCGCCTACAATTTAGTCTGGATTCGCTCCGGCAATGAGTGGAAGACCGCCTTTAACACCCGGGATGGACATTACGAGTATTTAGTGATGCCTTTTGGCCTCTGTAATGCTCCCGCGGTATTCCAAGAGTTCGTCAACGATGTGTTCCGAGATCTCCTCTACTCTTGTGTTTTGGTTTACTTGGATGATATCCTTGTTTTTTCTCCAGATCTCCCATCGCGTCGCAGGAGTGTTTGCGAGGTCTTGCAACGCCTAAGAGACAACCACCTGTATGCCAAGATTGAGAAATGTGTGTTTGAGCAAACCTCTTTGCCATTCCTAGGATACATTGTCTCGGACTCTGGTCTTAAAATGGATCCTGAAAAGGTGAATGCCATTATTAACTGGCCGCGGCCCTGCAGAGTGAAAACCATCCAACGCTTCATCGGATTTGCCAATTACTACAGGCAATTCATCCCGCATTTTTCTTCCGTGATCCATCCTCTTTCTTCTCTCACTCGCAAAGGCTTCTGCTCCAAGGAATGGACCCCAGAGGCAGAGGAGTCCTTTGCTCTACTGAAAAAATATTTTTCTTCCGCCCCTGTCTTGCATCACCCGGAGGTGAACAAGCCATTTATTCTGGAAGTAGACGCCTCTTCTACAGGTGCTGGAGCTGTGCTCTCATAAAAGACTCCTGAGGGTCGAACAGCTCCGTGCGGCTTCTTCTCAAAAGCTTTTTCGACTTCAGAACGGAACTATACCATTGGAGATCGAGAGTTGTTGGCCATCAAATTGGCTTTACAGGAGTGGAGGTATCTGCTAGAGAGGTCTGTGCATCTTTTTGTAATCTTGTCCAATCACAAGAATCTTACTTACCTGCAGACTGCGCAAAGATTAAATCCTCGTCAAGCTAGATGGTCTTTGTTTTTTGCTCGCTTCGAATTTGAACTACGTTTTCGGCCCGGCAACAGGAACATAAAGGCTGACGCTCTGTCCAGGTCATTCCAATCGTCGGATACTGTGGAGGAGCCAGCATACATCATTGACCCTACTAAAATTGTAACCGTTGCTCCCTTACAGATGTTCCATCCTCCACCGGGTAAGACTTTTGTCTCGGATGATGACACAAGGAGGGTGTTATCTTGGGGCCATTCTTCCAAATTGGCTGGGCATGCAGGTACTAAGAAGACTTTACTTCTCATCTCACGGTACTATTGGTGGCCTACCTTACGTCAAGATGTAAAGGAATTCGTAGCTTCTTGTCCTTCTTGTGCCAGAAACAAGGTACCTAGACGACTACCGCTTGGAAATCTGCTTCCTCTTCCAGTCCCGTCTGCGCCGTGGCAACATATCGCCATGGACTATATCACCGATCTACCCTGCTCTTCCGCATGTACGGTCATCCTCGTCGTTGTGGACAGATTCTCTAAGATAGCCACTTTATTCCATTGCCCGGTTTACCTTCTGCTCCTGAGTTGGCAAACATTTTTATTCTAAACATCTTCAAATTCCATGGTCTTCCTCAGCACATCGTGTCGGACAGAGGGGTTCAATTTACTTCCCGTTTTTGGAGAGCTTTGTGCAGACTTTTAAAGGTGAACCTGGACTTCTCTTCCGCATATCACCCTCAAACCAACGGTCAGGCGGAACGAACCAACCAGACTTTGACTGTTTATTTACGGCATTTCTCTAATGCTCACCATAATGACTGGGTCAATTTGCTTCCTTGAGCGGAGTTTGCCTATAACAACCATTCCAGCGAGTCCTCTGCAAGAACTCTGTTTTTCATTGTTTTTGGACAGCATCCTGGTGTGCCCCTACCGGTTTCTCCTGCCTCTGGTGTTCCAGCAGCTGACTCTGTGGCTCTCGAGTTTTCTTCTATCTGGGACGAGGTCAAAGAAACGTTAAATCAAGCTTCTTCAAGAATGAAAAGACAGGCAGACAAGAGGTGTTTAGATTCTCCTCCTTTCTCTCCTGGTGATAAGATCTGGCTTTCTTCAAGATTCATCAGACTCAAGATTCCTTCCTACAAACTTGGTCCACGTTTCATTGGTCCTTTTGAGATTCAAGCTGAGATTGCCTGCTTTGCTTCGTATACTCAATACGTTTCATGTCTCTCTTCTCAAACCAGCCGTCTTTAACCGTTTTCATCCCTCCTCTTGTACCTCTTCTCAACCAGTCAGCACTGACAACGTTTTTTGAGGTAAAGGATATTTTGGCTGTTAAGAGGATTTGGGGAAAGGAATTTTTCTTGGTTGATTGGAAGGGTTTTGATCCTGAGGAGAGGTCCTGGGAGCCTTTGGAAAACATCGATGCTCCTAGTATTCTTAACAAATTTTTTGCTACTTTACGTAGGGGGGTGTAAGGGGGGGGTACTGTTACCGACGCCGCTCTCCTGCGTCGCCGCCCCCCTGCTGCGCTGCCTGGGGTCCGCCGCTCTCACCGCTCTGTTCCGGCGTCTGCTTCCGTCCGTCCTGCTCCTGGCCCTGTGAGCGCCGGATCCTCCTTCTCTGCTGCTGCGCATCCCCGGCAATCCATTTCCGGGTCCGCGCGCTTCTGTGCTTCCCCAGCACTTCCGGTGTCCAGGTCCTCGGCAGGTACGCTCTCTTTGCGCAGGCGCTCTAGGTTTCCTCAGGGGCGCAGGCGCAGCTTCTCTGTTACCTCTTCCTGAGGTCATTAGGTCAGTCTCCTCTTACCCAATCCCATTCCTGCCTCTACTATAAGAGGTAGGTCCCCCTGCTCCCTGGTGCCTGATTGTTTTAGAGTTTGCTATTGCGTCCGGCCCTCTCCGTTTCCCTCCTCAGCGTGGTCTCTCCGTTTTCGTCTGTGCTCATGCTTCCCTTCCGTTCCTGCCTTCCCTTGGTCATTACCTTGCTTTTGCTGGTTATCCTGCTTTTATTTTTAACTATTATTTTTGTTTGTTTCCTCAGCGGTTACTCCGTTCCGGTCTCCCTGTCCTCCAGACTTGCTCACGGATACCCGAATTATTCTCCTGTATCCAGCCTCCTCTTTTTCCCTTCTTCCTGGAGCCATCCATCCTGGTATCTTCACCGTGGGTAAGTGACCCCTGGGCTTGCTCCTTGCGGTCCCTGTATAGGGGTCGTTTCCCACCTTAGGTCCGCTCGCCCAGGGGTAGGTCTCCCCATGGTCCAGAGGGCCCACTCTAGTTTCCTCTTAGTTTGCTACAGCTCCCAGGATGAAAATCCAGTCTTCTTTTCTCTTGCAGCACTCACTATCCTCTCTCAAGATGGCCAGGCACCCACTTCCTGTCAAACATATCCTCATGACTGAGCCCCATCTAATGCTTGTCAAAATACAGTCTAAATCAGCAGAACAGAGTCCATTTACCATGACATGAGTTTTTGCCAACAAACCACATGTGCAGCCTGTGCGGCTGCACTGGGGACTGGAGGTGGAGGTGGAGGTGGGCCCCTGCAGAGTGGCTAATAATGAGGGCAATCTGGCCAGTTTGTCTGGCCCTGGCCAGATTGCCCTCATGTGCGGTGTGCAGGGAGAGATCCCTGCAGCCCCGCTGCCTGCAAGAGAAAATAGCAGCGGAGCTGCAGCTATATGTCCTGCTTCCTGCCCATGCTACCTCTCACAGAGACAGCAGCGCAGCTGGATGATGTCATCATTCAGCAGCCATCTGTGCCAGGGAGAGAAAGGCAACGGTGATGCTGTGGTGGCAGATCATGCGTAGAGGTGAGAGGTGCTGTGTGTTTGTTCTGTGTGTGGGCATGTGTAGTGCTGCGGGGGAATGTGCAGAGGGGTGAATGGTGCTGCATGTGTCTGTTCACATGTAGGGGGAGGAGAGGGCAATGATGGGGCTGATGGGGACAAGGCAATGATGGAGGTGGTGGAAAGGGCAATAGTGGGGAGTGGAGGGGGAAGAAATGATGGAGGTGGAGGAATGGACAAGGATGGTGATGGTGGAAAGGACAATGATGGTGGTGGAGGGGGAGGAAATTATGGAGTTGGTGAAATTGCAATGATGGGGCTGATGGGGTGAAGGCAATAATGGAGGTGGTGGAAAGAGCAATAGTGGGGAGTGGAGGGGGGAATGATGGAGGTGGAGGAATGGGCAAGGATGGTTGTGGTGGAAAGGACAATGATGGTGGTAGAGGGGGAGGAAATGATGGAGATGGTGGAATGGCAAAGATCGTGGTGGTGGAAAGGACAAGGATGGTGGTGGTGGAAAGGGCAATGATGGGGATGGTGGGGGAGGAGGAAATGATTGAGGGGGTGGAATGGGCAATGATTGAGGTGGTGGAAAAGACAATGATGGGAGTGGTGGGGAAAGAGGCAATGATGGGTGGTGGAGGAGAAGGCTGTGATGGAGATGGTGGAAAGGGAAATGATGGGGGTGATGGAAAGGGCAATGATGGTAGTGGTAGGGGAGAAAGCAATGATGGAGGTGGTGGAAAGGGCAATGATGGGGTAGTGGGGGAAAAATGCAATGATGGAGGTGATGGAAGGAACAATGATGTTGTAGTGGGGGAGAATGCAATTATGGTGGTGGTGGAAAGGACAATGATGGTGGTGGTGGAAAAGGCAATAATGGGAGTGGTGGGGGAGGGGAAATGATAGAGGTGGTGGAAAGGGCATTAATGGGGTATTGGGGAAAAAAGCAATGATGGAGGTGGTGGAAAGAACAATGAAGGTAGTGGTGGAAAGGGCAATAATGGGGATGGTGGGGGTGGAGGAAATGATGGATGTGGTGGAATGGGCAATGATAGGAGTGGTGGGGGAAAGACAATGATGGGGTAGTGAGGGAGGAGGAAATGATGGAGGTGGTGGAATGGGCAATTATATGGGTTGGTGGGGGAGAAACCAATGATAGTCAGGGTGAAGAGGGCAATGATGGAGGTGATGAAGGGGCAATGATGGGGTGAGGGAGAGGACAAAAATGGGATGCAGGGTAGGATGGCAAAGAAGGATGTGGGAGACTAGGATGGGAGGAAGGGGGACTTACAATGGATTTAGGAACAGGGGGAGGTGGAGGAAGACATCATTATCGCTTATTATGTCTAACATAGTCACTTAGTATAGAGTGTACATACTTATTATGTATAACACAGTCCTTTAGTATATAGTGTACTCACTAATTCTGTTTAACACCATCCTTAGTTATATAGTTTCCTCTTTTATTATGTATAACATCATCCCTTACTACGGACCATCCTCTCTAGTTATATATGGTGACATCCCTTATTATATAGCTTCTTCTGCTGTTATGTACAGTACTGTCTCTTACATAGTGTTTTCTTGTTAATTTTATTATTCACAGAGCCCTCTTTTATTACATAGTCCTCTCTCTTTTTAGATATAAAATGACTGCTGATGGAGGAGTCGGTGACCAGACGACAAATCCATCAGCTCCTCCATTAGAAAAGCAGCTTTCCCATGCTCCATCAGCCATCATTGCATTATACAGCTAACAAGACAGGACAGTATGTAATAAAAAACAGGGCTCTATATAATCCAATATGAAAGGGGCGGTACTGTACATAACAAGAGAGGGCACTGTATAATAAGGGGCGACAATATACATAGTAAAGGAGACTACATAGTAGTATGTATGTAGCTATATATATATATATATATTACATACATATATATATATATTAGCTTTGTCACCATAAAAGGAGGGAAGCCCAGACACATTTCTTGCACAGGGTCTCCCCCCCCCAAAAAAAAAGTGTCAGTGTCTGCCCCTGCAACAAATGATCTTTTTCTTTTTTTTTTTTTTCTTACAGATCTGAGTATATCTTAAATCTCTCTGGTACCCAAGCTCCAAACAAGGGTATATGTAAGCATCAAAAGGAAGACAGTGAACTCTTGTGGCCAATGGTTAGTACTGCAGAAAACAATGTTCTTAATGTCCAATCAGTACACTGTCATTTACATTATTATGGAGACATAATAGCAGCTGTAAACAAATTGTTAATGAAAATGGTGCAGCATATTTCCCATCATCTCACAAAAGGTTGCAATACAGGATAATCTGGATGATGGATAAGCAGCACCAATCAAGTTCCAAGGAAATGTAAGCTGTCCTGCAGGCTCAGAGTGCATCAGTATCAGCGCAAACTATACGTCGACATTTGAATGAGACCCAGGAGGTCTCCACTGCTGACACAGAGTCATAAAAAAGCTAGACTTCAGTTGGTCAAAATGTATTTGAGTAAGCCAAAATCCTTCTAGGAAAGAGTCTTGTGGATAGATGACACCGAGAAAGAGCTTTTCAATAAAGCACACCATTCTACTATTTATCTAAAACTAAATGAGGTCTACAAAGAAAATAATACAGCACCTACGGTCAAGCATGGTGAAGGTTCAAAGATGTTTTGATGTTGGTTTGCTGCTTCTGGCACTGAGTCCCTTGACTGTGTGCAAGGCATCCTGAAATCTGAGGGATACAAAAGAATTTTGCAATGTAGTGCTAAGCGTCAGAAGGCTGGCTTTGCTTCCTAGATAATGGATATTCCAGCAGGACAATAACCCCAAACATACTTCAAAAAGCAACCAGAAATGGATTGAAACAATGCTCTGTAGAGTTCTTAAGTGGCCAGCAATGAGTCCGGATCTACAGTAAATCCAATTGAACACCTGTGGAGATATCTTAAAATTGCTCCTGGGAAAGAATAGAGATCTGGAGCAGTTTACCAAAGAGGAGTGGTCCGGAATTCAAGTTGAGAAGTGTACAGAGCTTGTTTGTGGTTATAGGAAGCGGTTGACTGCAGTAATTTATTCCAAAGATTGTGCAGTAAAATATTAAGTTGAGGGTGCCAACAATTTTGTCTGGCCTATTTTTGGGTTTTGTATGAAATTATGTCCAATAAGCCTTTTTTTCTCAGTTTTTATTGTGTTGTGTCAATACACACAAAAGAAATAAACATGTGTATAACAAAACATGTATAATTGCAATAATTTTCTGGGATAAATACTTCATTTTCTGGAACAATTCCCATGGTGTCAACACTTTGGTCTATGACTGTACCTCTAGCAGTGCTGTCATGTGGGTGTCATGTCCACCTGGAATACCTGGAGTTGGACGTTCAGGTCAGGTAATGAATCTCAGGAGTTCTCTAGAGATGGTGTGATTTGTGTCTCATATTAAATGGATTTAGTTTCCTCTGGTGCTGAAGAGGTAAGTGACCCATGGATCTCCATTTCAGCTGAATCTGATTTGCTCATTACCTCTTCCTATATAAAATGGTCAGACCTTCTTGTCCATGCCAGTGAAAGATTGGTCTTCCTGTGCTGTGTGCTAAAGCTAAGTGTTTGGAGTAGAGTTGTTGTAGAAGAGTTCTGTGGTTTCCCTTATTACATGTGTGTTTATCTCCTGGTCCCTGTTCCCACTTAGATTATTCTGCCTTAATGTCCATATCCTCCTCCCTATTGTTGGTTAGTGCTTTTGCATAATAGAGGTTTTCTGTTATCTTTGTTTTTTTATTGCATCTTGTTTACATTACATTTCTGTCCCATGCCTCATGGGTTGGGGGAGGGGACAGACCAGGATGTAACAGTAGCTTAGTAAGGTCGGAGAGGAGCCTCTCTACCTTCATGAGCACCCCCAGGTCAGGGATAGTTAGGATCCCAGTTCCAGGGACAGTTTGAGGCTCCCCTTCCTTACCAAACACCGTCACAACATGACAAGTGCTGCTATCCCACTTAATATATCCCAGCCTACTGTGATGATGTTTTGTTCCTAGTGATCACTACAGACTTCAATTGGCTGTACTGGTCCCAAGTGAGAAAACATCATAACACCAGTTGGGATGCACTGAGATGGCATGGAAATACTAGTAGCAGTTTTTTGCTTATTTGAATTTTTAAACTTTTCCTAATCTGAACATGTGGACTTTTCAGCTGGAAATTCACAGCAAAATCTATCCAAAAATGGGCTAATTGTGGATTTTGACTTACCTTGTGAAGAAATTGCACAATAAAACACAATTTTTCTACATTACAAATTTATACAGTGCAGATTCAATACCCTCATGGAAAAAAAATTAAGTCTTCATCCACCTTTCTGCTTCTGTAAAACACTGAAGATTTTCCACCTCAGATGGAAAATTCACAGGTATTCCATTATATCTGGACAAGGCTAAAAGTAGGTTTAAACGATGATATTTACTTCTTGCAATTTTTTTTAGACTTCTGTCTGGATACTTCTTTGTAAAAAAAAAAAATATGTTATAATATTTATTAATCCTTCAAAGGTACTTTAAAATGTGGATATCTGGAGGTTTAAATAAATGGCTCAATGTTACAACTAACAAAGGTTGTATTAGCTGGTAAAAAGAAGAGCCTTTTTTGGGAGGGCACTCACTTTATTTTTCATTATTTACAGTATGAAATATGCTCACAAAAACAATGAAACCATGTTCTGTGATCTTGGCTTTATAATTACTCTTACATTAATTGATTTTCATTTTTAAATGCATTTTCTTCATTTTTAAATGCATTGTTCTATCACTACTTCTTTCCGTGTATAAAATTAATTAAAGTGTATATGCCTAAGGTTATTTCTTAATGAAGGAAAAAATGAATATCACTGTATAACTTTTACGTTATACATGTCCTCAGTTTTTTTTATACAAATAATGCACGGATGTAAACACTTATGAGATGATTTCCTTCAAAACACATAATACTGCACTTTTTTAACCCGTTAATGACCGCCAATATGTGTTTTTACTGACCTGAGATATAAGAAACTAGTATCCCCATACAGGTGACAATCCAGCAGCTCTCAGCTGTCCACTATAGCTGACAACTTGCTGTATCAGTCATGATTAGAGTTGAGCGACTTTTACTTTTTTCGGATCGAGTCGGGTTTCGCGAAACCCGACTTTGTCAAAAGTTGGATCTGGTGAAATCGTCCGATTATTGCGAAAAGTTGGGGGCCGACTAAAACACGAAACCCAATGCAAGTCAATGAGGAATCAAATTCAGCAGTGAGTGGAGGACAGGAAAACACCTACAGTGCCCATTTTAATGCCAAAAACATCAATTCTTATTCCTGAAGCTTGTCAATTTTAATTTACTTTATAATAGTAGTTGGGCATTGAAAACTGGGGGTCATTTGACTAAGTTTGTGGGAGGTAGGGCTGGCTCAAGATTTTCGTGGGCCCAGGAAACGCGGAATACGTCACGGCGGTGAAGCAGGGAGAGGTAAGTATTTCAACTTTGCAAGTGCTGTGATCCTGAGCAAGCAGGGGGGACCCACTCGTTGGCATTGGCACTGGCACAGGGCCCCTCATAGTACGGCAGTGTGTTTGACGGCGGGTGGCGCCTCCCACTGGCAGAGACACTTTTTCGTACTATGAGGGGCCATGTGTCAGTGACGTTGCGAACGACTATGCCCCCCCACCTGATGAAGGAACCTGCACTTTCATTTGCACCTTCCTCTTTGTCCCCGTGTAAGGTGGTATAGTATGCGGGAAGGGGAACTTGACTTTCAGCAGGGTCAGATTCTGGCTGTGTAGAGTGAAAGGAGAATGTAGTGTCCTGGATAAATGTACCAGCAGACTCATCTAGCA
Source organism: Ranitomeya variabilis (assembly GCF_051348905.1). Classification (NCBI taxonomy): domain Eukaryota; kingdom Metazoa; phylum Chordata; class Amphibia; order Anura; family Dendrobatidae; genus Ranitomeya; species Ranitomeya variabilis. The sequence continues at coordinate 595,533,220 of NC_135236.1, forward strand.
GTGGCTGGGCAATGTGTCAGGACTCTGAACATTTTTTACCTTTTGTGCATTACTGCCCTTTTCCAAGATGGTGTCTTTGGTCTCATGTGCACTGTGTCTTCCTGCTATAAAACACCACCCCAGCCCAGCCCAGCCCAGAACCCCAGCTGTTCTGATATTGTCCATCCCATTACTTCCTTGACAAAGAAATAAAAGCCCTTTAAGTGGTCATCACAGGCTCAAGAAGCTTTTGATCGGCTTAAGATCTGTTTCACATCAGCACCGCTGTTGATACACCCAGATCCAACACTTTCTTTCATTGTGGAGGTGGATGCTTCTGATAATGCTTTGGGGGCTATTCTCTCCCAAAGAACTGGAGAGAAGGGTCTGCTACATCCTTGTGCTTTCTTTTCTCATAGACTAACCTCAGCAGAGAAGAATTACGATGTGGGAGACAAGGAATTGCTGGCTATTATTGCGGCTTTCAAAGAATGGAGGCATCATCTGCAAGGAGCTGCACAACAGATTATAGTGCTAACTGACCATCGCAATATAGAGTTCCTTAGATCCGCTAAATGTCTTTCTCCTCGTCAGGCTCATTAGAACTTATTTTTAAGTCAATTTAACTTTGTTATCTCGTACCGTCCAGGTTCTCGTAATGGGAAGGTGATGCTTTATCCCAAATCCATGCTGCGGATTCCATACCTGGAGCCCCGTCCAAGACCATTCTATCTGATGCCAATTTCATCGGAGTTATCCACGATCAGGACTTGTGGAAGGAGTGCAGGGAGGCCTATGACGGTGATGTATTTCTGGCCAACACACCTGTGGATATTAATCTTGTCTTTAAGGGTGGCAAGTGGTTCAGAGATCGACGTATCTACGTCCCTGAGGTCGTCCGTCTGCAGATCCTCAAGTTGGTACATGACTCCAAGTTGGCTGGTCACAGGGGGGTACAGAAGACACAAGAGTTCCTGAGCCTATTCTTCTGGTGACCAACTTGGATACCAAGGACTATGTTCTCTCTTGCGAGGTATGTGCCCGTTACAAGACTCCTCATGTGGCACCTATGGGTCTTCTACAACCACTACCTGTTCCGTCCTGCCCTTGAGGGTCTATATCAATGGACTTTATTGTGGAGCTGCCTACATCGGGGGCATGAATACAATCATGGTGGTAGTTGATCGCCTGACTAAAGCTGCTCATTTTGTTCCATGCACCGGCCTCCCCTCAGCTAAAGATACAGTGAACTTGGTTATACAGAATGTCTTTCGGTTGCATGGGGTTCCGGATGAGATCATCTCTGACCGTGGAGTACAGTTCACTTCAAGATTCTGGAAGGGGTTTTGCTCTGCACTCAATATTAATGTCTGTCTCTCTTCCGCTTACCATCCCCAGACAAATGGTCAGACTGAGCGTACCAACCAGACACTGGAGCAATATCTAAGATGCTATGTCACCCCATCTCCAGGATGATTGGTTGGATTTGCTGCCGTTAGCCGAATTTTCATATAATAATTCTCAGAGCGCCTCCAATAAATTTACACCTTTCTTTGCCAATCTGGGTTTTCATCCCTGTATTTTACGTAGGTCTCCAATTAATTCTCCGGTTCTGGCAGTGGAGGAAAGGCTGACTGCGATGAGACAAAATCTGGAGGTTCTGAAGGAATCCCTGACCACAGCTCAAGAACATTATAAGAGATCGGCTGATAGATTCCGTAAACCTGCACCCATGTTCAAGGTAGGAAATTCCGTGTGGTTAGCAACTAAGAATCTGAGGTTAAACGTTCCTTCACAAAAACTTGGACAGAAATTCATTGGCCCTTTCAAGATCAACAGTATTGTGAGCTCTGTGGCCTGTCGGCTAAAGCTGCCTAGGACTATGAAGGTACACCCAGTTTTTCATGTATCTTTACTAAAGCCTGTATCTACTAATACCTTCCAGGGACGTGTTGTGCCACCTTCGCAGCCTGTGGTGATTGATGGGCAAGAACAATTTGTGGTGGAGGAAATTATTGATTCCAGGATTCGCAGGAATCGGCTCCAATATCTGATAAGATGGCAGGGATATCCCCCTGAGGAAGACACTTGGGAACCTGTGGAAAACATCAATGCCCAAAAGAAGATTTCTCGTTTTCATCAGAGATTCCCTGAGAAACCAGGTCCAGGATCGTCCTGAGGCCGCTTCTAAGGAGGGAGTAATGTCAGGACTCAACATTTTTTACCTTTTGTGCATTACTGCCATTTTCCAAGATGGCACCTTTGGTCTCATGTGCACTGTGTCTTCCTGCTATAAAACTCCACCCCAGCCTTCAGTCTGTGCTAGAGTATTCTGCCTTGCATCCAGCTCCTGGCCTCTGATTACTCCCTGGCTATATACCTGCTCCTGTGAACCTGTGTGGTGATCCTGCTACTCTGCTCTGAGTTCCTGCTGCATACACCTGTTTCCAGTAATCCTCCTTCATCTGCTGCTCGTGTTTACTTCCATCTGCATTTGCTGGACATGTAAGCTGTTTCTGCTCTGCAAAAACCTGAGACTATTAACCAGGCCTCCCTGGTTGAGCTAAGATATAATTTGAACTGCCTTATAAGCTTATCTATCTGTGTTTGGACTAAGACAAGGATTTATTTGTGTCAAGTATCCTCAAGAATAACTGTGCTTCATAGACTTTCTGCTTGATTGCATTTTCCTCTGAAGTTTCCTATAGACTGCTAAGCTGCATTTAATATTTACACCAAGTGTTATGGACTTGAGCTTCTCTCTGCACCTGTTTGAATCACCGTGTGATAATATAGACTTTACCACTTATAAAACTGTGTCCTGTAGTTGTCTTGTTTCACGCAAAGAGTCTCCTGAGTTATCCCTATAATTATTACACAATGGGCAGGAAGAGGAGGAAACACAGATATAGGCCCAAATAAAAAAGTGGGCTAAATGCAGTTCAAATGTAACAGGACTAAACAGGCGGCATTGCTTTGTTCATGGGAGGACAACTGTAATGAGTGGCAAAAACAGTTAGTAGGCCCAAATAATAAAGTAGCCTAAATGCAGTTGAAAATTGGTAAAAGGACTAACCAGGCGGCATTGCTTTTTTCAGTGGAGGACAACTCTAATGAGTGGCAGACACAATTAGTAGGCCCAAATAATAAAGTAGCATAAATGCAGTTCAAAATTGGTAACAGGACTAAACAGGCGGCATTGCTTTGTTTAGTGGAGGACAACTGTAATGAGTGGCAGACACAGTTAGTAGGCCCAAATAATAAAGTTGGCTAAATGTCTGCCAAAAAATTGTTCATAAATAAACAGGTGGCATAGCTAGGTACAGAGGTGGGCTCCTCTGCTGAGTAGCAGACAGTTGTAGTAGGCGCAAAGTATTAACTTGTCTAAATGGAGGCCAGGGCCCCTGTATAATTTAACTATCATCTATCGTTTCAACAAATTTGTATTGGCAGTGCCATTGAAGGATTTATCAGCACAGACTACACAGTGGTGCAGCAGGGAGAGGTAAGTATTGCAAGTGGCAGAGCACTGTTTGAGCTGGGGGAAACACTCTCTCGTGGCGACGGTACTGCCACAGGGCCCCTCATATTACGATGATGTGTCTGACGTTGGTTGTGCACCACCTCCGTAAGAGACACTGCATTGTACTATGATGGACCCTGTGCCAGTGCCGTCGCCCAAGAGTGGGCACACCCACCTGTCCAGGCAAACGGCACTCGCATGGGTTCTTGCGCCAGGTGGTGACCACGGCTCTGTGGGGGGAGTCAGCCCATTTAGGGAGGTATAAAAATAGCCTATGGTGGACATTCAGCAGCTGCAAATGGAGGAATTGGAGAAGTCAGTAAGAGGAGGCCAAAAGCAAGACATTTTTCAGGCAAACTACGTGTCAGCAGGGGAAGGTGGGGCAAAATAATTGAAATCCATGATTGGTTCATTTTAATGAAGGTTAGATCATCAATATTTCGGGTAGCCAGACGAGTCCTTTTTTCGGTCAGTATTGAACCAGCAGCACTGAAGACACTTTCTGATAGCACACTAGCAGCACGGCAAGCGAGCTCCTGTAATGCACATTCTGCCAATTCAGGCCAGGTGTCTATTTTAGATGCCTAGTAATCAAAGGGGAATAACCTGTGAGGGAGAACATCGATAAGGGAGGTAAAGTAGTTCGTAACCATACAGGACAAATGCTGTCTCCTGTCACTTTGAATCGATGCAGCAGTACCTGTCGTGTCAGCGGTCATTGCGAAATCACTCCACAACCTGGTCATAAAACCCCTCTGTCCAATGCCACTTCGGATTTGTGCACCTCTAACACCTCTGCCATGTTGCCCCCTACGGCTCCTGTGAGAACCATCACCGCCGCTGTGTGCTGGGATGCCTAAACCAAATGGTCTAAAAGAGTTACTTGTTTGGTAGCCAATATGTGCTCAAGGTTCTCATGTGGCATGATATTTTGTAATTTTCCTTTATATCGTGGATCCAGGAGGCAGGCCAACCAGTAATCGTCATCGGTCATCATTTTGATAATGCGGGGGTCCCTTTCTAGGATACTCAAGGCTTACTCAGCCATGTGGGCCAATGTTCCAGGTGTGTCAATTCACTGCTTGTGCTGGGTTGAGGAGCACTTTCTTGCAAATCAACATCACTTGTGTCCCGCAAAAACCTTGTACCTGACCTTGCAATGCCACAAGTTTCTATTGCCCCCTGAGAAGCATCCTCCTCCCATAAACATTCATCCCCATCATCCTCCTCCTCCTCTTCGTCCACCACCTCGTCCAGGAGAGTTCCCTGAGCAGACAATGGCTGACTGTCATCAAGGCTTCCCTCCTCCTCGGCTGCAGACGCCTGCTCCTTGATGTGCGTCAAACTTTGCATCAGCAGATGCATTAGTGGGATGCTCATGCTTATGATGGCGTCGTCTGCACTTACCAGCCGTGTGCATTCCTCAAAACACTGAAGGACTTGACAGAGGTCTTGTAGCTTCGACCACTGCACACCAGACAACTCCATGTCTGCCAACCAAGTGCCTGCCCGTGTATGTGTATCCTCCAACAAATTAATTACAACATGCCTCTGTTCGCAGAGCCTCTGAATCATGTGCAGTTTGGAGTTCCACCTTGTTGCAACGTCGATTATTAGGCAGTGCTGGGGAAGATTCAGTGATCGCTGATGGTTCTGCATACGGCTGGAGTGTACGGGCGACCGGCGGATGTGCGAGCAAAGTCTTCGCACCTTCAAGAGCAGGGCTGGTAACTCCGGATCATTTTTGAGGAAGCACTGCACCACCAGGTTCAAGGTGTGAGCCAGGCAAGGTATGTGTTTCAGTTCTGAAAGGGCTATGGCAGCCATAAAATTCCTTCTGTTATCACTGACTACCTTGCCTGCCTCAAGATGTACATTGCCCAGCCATGACTGCGTTTGTTGCTGCAAGTACTCGGCCAGTACTTCTGCGGTGTGTCTGTTGTCGCCCAAACACTTCATTTGTAACACAGCCTGCTGTCGCTTACCACTAGCTGTTCGATAATGGGACACCTCATGTACAACACTGGCAGCTGCGGATGGAGTGGTCGTGCTACTGCACTCTGTGGACGAGCTTTCGCTTCTGTAGGAGGAGGAGGAGGAGGGGTGGCGAACGTCTACAGCCAATTGTTTCCTAGACCGTGGGCTAGGGAGAACTGTCCCACTATGGCTGTCCCCTGTGGACTCTGCATCCACCACATTAACCCAGTGCGCCGTGATGGACACGTAACGTCCCTGGGCATGCCTACTGGTCCATGCATCTATTGTGAGGTGCACTTCCCACTGACTGATTGCCCAGTGCATGGACAATGCGGTCTTTGACTTGCTGGTGGAGGGCTGGGATGGCTTTTCTCGCAAAGAAGTGCCGACTGGGTAGGTCATAGCATGGTACTGCGTAGGCCATCAGGTCTTTGAAAGCTTCGCTTTCAACCAACTGGTGGGGCATCATCTCTAACGAGATTATATATATGTATAGCAATGTGGGCGTTCAAATCCTGTGTACACGGATGAGAGGATGAGTACTTTCTTTTCCTAACGAGAGTCTCTTGTAGGGTGAGCTGGACTGGAGAGCTGCACATGGTGGAACTAGTGGTGGGGTTGGTGGAGATGGCGGATTGAGAGAGGGTTGGTGATGGAATTCTTGATGTTGGCCTACATACAGTGTTTCCTACCAATAACCTAGTGATTCTCTGACTGCTTTGGCCTTGCGACGATACCTCCAAATTTGCTGCTGGTGGTCTCCTAACCGGTGGGCTTACAGTGAAGGAAGCAATGTAGCATTGCTGACTACCTTCATTCTGAGCAGGTGCACCAATGGTACGGGACGTTTGGTAGTTAGTCCAGGCTTGCAAGTGCATGCTTGTTAAATGTCTAAGCATGCACGTTGTATTTAAATTTTGAAGATTCTTCCCTCTGCTAAAGGTCTTTGAGCATTTCTTACAGATAAATTTGCACTGATCATTCGGATCTTGGTTAAAAAATTGCCAGACTGCACTCTTCCTACTATTGAATACCTTTTCAGGCATTGCACGCTGTGCTACTTTCACCGGATAGCCACGCTGTCCTATAACTGTTTTTGGTTTTGACTCACGGTTTTGGCCAGATACGGGCCTGCCAGATGAAAGCTGTTGCAATGTTGATGCCTGCTGCGGCTCATACTCCTCCGCTTCAGAGCTACTGCCAGTGGCACCCTGTTCCCCCAATGGCTGCCAATCGGGTCAACAACTCGATCATCAATCACCTCCTCTTCAATGTCCTGTGCATCTTCCTCTGTGTCACCGTGTAAGGTGCTATAGCGTTTGGGACGGGGCACCATAGTCTCATAAGGGTCAGGTTCTGGCTCAGTACACTGCGAGGGCAATGTTGTGATCTGAGTCAATGGAACAGCATAATAATCTAGCTGTGGCTGTGCATCTGTGCACTCCATGTCCGATTCATCTTGTAATGGCCTGTTAACATTTTCCTTTTCTAACCCAGGCACGGTATGTGTAAAGAGCTCCATGGAGTAACCTGTTGTGTCGCCTGACACATCCTTCACTGTTGTTCTGGGTGAAGGACACAAGGAAGAGACTTGTTCCTGACCAGGAGCATCCACTGATGACTCGCTGCTTTTAAATTTTGAACTTTCCGAAGAGGAGGTGAAAGAGCTAGAGGCTGAGTCAGCAAGGAAAGCCAACACTTTTTCCTGCTGCTCCAGCTTTAAAAGCGGTTTTCCTACTAAAAGATAAGGAAGCATTTGAGGCCTTGTGTAGCCAGACGATGACGCTGGTTCAACAACTCAAGCCTTAGGTGCTATTTTGCTTTTTCCACTACCACCAGATGCTCCACCACCACCATCATTACCAGCTGGCAATGACCGCCCATGGCCACGACCTCTTCCACCAGACTTCCTCATTCTTGGGGAAATGTAACCAAACTAACAACCATTATATGGTACTGTAAAACAAGGTAGAAGGTGTATGTTAACTTGTTGTGAATTTAAATCTCCCTTTCTATATGTGTGGGAAACTGCTGCAAAATTCAGGCCCACTGTATTACACTACACAGTATAAGTGGCAGAAAGTGGCTGGCAGATATACGCCAAACAGAACTGACGCAGATGCACTTATTGGCAATATAAATCTCCCTTTTTATGTGTGGGAAACTGCTGCAAAATTCAGGCCCACTGTATTACACTACACAGTATAAGTGGCAGAAAGTGGCTGGCAGATATACGCCAAACAGAAAGGACGCAGATGCACTTAGTGGCAATATTAATCTCCCTTTTTATGTGTGGGAGACTGCTGCAAGAAAAAATTCAGGCCCACTGTATTACACTACACAGTATAAGTGGCAGAAAGTGGCTGGCAGATATACGCCAAACAGAACGGACACAGATGCACTTAGTGGCAATATAAATCTCCCTTTTTATGTGTGGGACACTGCTGCAAAATTCAGGCAAACTGTATTACACTACACAGTATAAGTGGCAAAAAGTGGCTGGCAGATATACGCCAAACAGAAAGGACGCAGATGTACTTAGTGGCAATATTAATCTCCCTCTTTATGTGTGGGACACTGGTGCAAGAAAAATTTCAGGCCCACTGTATTACACTACACAGTATAAGTGGCAGAAAGTGGCTGGCAGATATACGCCAAACAGAACAGACGAAGATGCACGTAGTGGCAATATTTATCTCCTTTTTATGTGTGGGACACTGCTGCAAAATTCAGGCCCACTGTATTAGACTATACAGTATAAGTGTCAGGAATTGGCTGGAAGATATATATATATATATATATATATATATATATATATATATATATATATATATAAAAAAGGGACTCTACTACAGTAACAATCTCCCTACAATGATCTCAGGACAAGTATGGCAGCCAGCAATAAAAAGGACTGCTGCACACAAAAGTGTGGACAAATAAACAATAGAACCGTGCAGAAAGGAGCAACAGGACTTTTGCTTTTAAAAAAGCAGTTGGTTTGCACAGCGGCGTACAAACAGCAATGCAGCTATCAGGGAGCCTTATAAGCTACAGAGCTGATGCACAGAAATCTAGCCTCCACTGTCCCTGCAAAGAAAAGGTGGTGTTGGACAGTGGAAATCGCTACAGCACAAGCGGTTTGGGGGTTAATATTTCCTCCCTAACAATATCCCTGCTTCTGACGAAGCTGCAGCAACCTCTCCCTATGCTCAGATTGGCAGAAGTAAGATGGCGGTCGGAGTGCACGCCCCATTATAGCCCCTGTGATGCCGCAGAAAGCAAGCCAATCACTGTCATGCCCTTCTCTAAGATGGTGGGGACCGAGACCTATGTACTCACGCTGCCCACACTCTGCGTGCACCTTCATTGGCTGAGAAATGGCGATGAAAGCGTCATACGAAACGCAACTTTGGCGCGAAGATCGCCGACAGCACCCACACTGGGATCGGGTCGGGTTTCATGAAAGTCGGCGATTTTTGAAAATGTCCGGTCCGTTTCGCTCAACCCTAATCGCCAGTTCATTCCACACTTCTCAACTTTGGTAGCTCCCTTGGTTGCCCTCACCAAGAAGGGAGCAAATCCCAAATTGTGGTCTGAGAAGGTCTCCAAGGCCATTCTCTCCATTAAGTCACACTTCGCTAGCGCTCCAATCCTACATCGCCCCAAAGTAGATAAGCCACTTATAATGGAGGTGGATGCCTCATCTGTTGGTGCTGGAGCAGTTTTTTTCCAAAAGTATGCTCAAGTTCAGAGGCATCCTTGCTTCTTCTTTTCTAAGACCTTCTCACCAGCGGAGAGGAATTATTCCATCGGGGACAGGGAGCCATGAAGTTGGCCTTCTCGGAGTGGAGACATCTCTTGGAGTGAGCTTGATTTCCCTTCCAAGTCTTCACAGATCACAAGAATTTGGTGTACCTGCAGATAGCCCAGCGGTTAAATTTTCGCCAGGCAAGATGGTCTTTGTTCTTCTCCCGGTTCCATTTCAGCCTCCATTTTCTTTCTGGGGAGAAGAACATTCGTGCCGACGCTCTCTCTCGCTCCGTTGTATCATCATCTGAGGAGGAAGAGGAGCCTCGGCTTATTGTCCCCACTGACAGCCTGGGAACTGTGGCACCGTTTTTGCTTCAGTCTTTGCCTCCGGGCAAGACTTTTTGACATCCAATCTGTGTCTGGAGGTTCTCTTGGGCTCACTCGTCCAGGGTGGGTGGACATTTTGGGTCCAAAAGGACATCTGAGCTACTCTAGAGGACATATTGGTGGCCGCATATGGCTCGTGACGTCGCAGACTATGTTCGGGCATGTCAAACCAATTAAATCCAGCCTCTTTAGGTGACGCTTCCCAAAATCATTCAAATACCAAAAAGAGAGAAAAACTGGCGGAAGCAAAGTCACAGTAATAAAGTCTAGCAAATTTTATTTAATCTCGATCAGAACAACAATAAATATAAATATAAAATGAGTAATGAGATACCGTCCTCTGGGGAATACATGTACAATCTAAGACCACAGGTGCACAGCCATATTCAGCAACCAAATGTGATTTGCTCACAAAACACTTCGCATTAACAATAAATAAGTATATAAAATTCCTATTAGAGGGTAAGCCCAGATTTTTAGTTATATACCACTCAATAGTTGGGATAACAACCCATACCACAATATGTCTGGATCATTACCAAGGAAGACCATATGCATAAAGTAAAGTGCCAGGTGTCTAATGAGTCTTTTAGTATTTCTGCCAATAGTTTGTTTGAGATTATAACAATATTGTATATAAGGGGCTGGTGATCACACCATGCCTCATGTTAAGCTCATAGTACCAGCATAAATATTGGATGCTATACCTGACCTGCACGTGTAGTCCTAAAGGCCCCAATGCGCGTTTCGCGTCTTGCTTCTTCATTCTACATTCCCCCGGAAGAAGCAAGATGCGAAACGCGCGTTGGGGCCTTTAGGACTACACGTGCAGGTCATGTATAGCATCCAATATTTATATATATACAATATTGTTATAATCTCAAACAAACTATTGGCAGAAATACTAAAAGACTCATTAGACACCTGGCAATTTACTTTATGCATATGGTCTTCCTTGGTAATGATCCAGACATATTGTGGTATGGGTTGTTATCCCAACTATTGAGTGGTATATATCTAAAAATCTGGGCTTACCCTCTAATAGGAATTTTATATACTTATTTATTGTTAATGCGAAGTGTTTTGTGAGCAAATCACATTTGGTTGCTGAATATGGCTGTGAACCTGTGGTCTTAGATTGTACATGTATTCCCCAGAGGACGGTATCTCATTACTCATTTTATATTTATATTTATTGTTGTTCTGATCGAGATTAAATAAAATTTGCTAGACTTTATTACTGTGACTATGTTCGGGCATGTGTTTCTTGCGCCAAGAACAAGTCTCCTCGGCAATGGCCAGCTGGGTTGCTTTACCCCCTGCCAGTGGCGAACAGGCCCTGGGAGATGGTGGGCATGGACTTTGTGGTGGGCTTACCCAAGTCTCGTAGCTGCACCATTATCTGGGTGATCACCGACCATTTTTCCAAAATGGTGCACTTGGTGCCTCTTCCACGGCTACCTTCTGCACGAGCTCTGGCACCGTTGTTCATCAAGCATATCTTTCGCCTACATGGTATGCCGGACAAAATTGTCAGTGACCGGGGTCCCCAGTTTGCGTCTCGATTCTGGAGAGAGCTTTGTCGTCTACTCAGTATTGAGTTGAATCTCTCCTCGGCATATCATCCCAAAACGAATGGGTTGGTTGAGAGGGCCAACCAGACCCTGGTCACATATTTATGACATTTTGTTTCTGCCAGGCAGGATGACTGGTCATCCTTGCTACCATGGGCAGAGTTTGCGCTTAACAACTCTGTAGCCGACTCCACCGGTCAGACTCCATTCCTCCTAAATTACAGCCAGCATCCGCGTGTCCCTGTGCCCATGCCCATGTCTTCCGCTGACTACAGGGTGGCAGACTGGACTGTGGAGGCACGGGACATTTGGGACCGCACTCAGGATGCCATTCGGGCCTCCAAAGAGAGTATGAAGACCTCCGCCGATGCTCATCGGCGCCCCGCTCCGACCTTTGCTCCTGGTGACTTGGTGTGGCTCTCCACCATTAACATCAGGCTGCGAGTTGAGTCCACTAAGTTTGTACCTCACTACTTGGTCCCTTCAAGGACCTCGAACAGGTTAACCCTGTGGTCTACCATCTGGCCCTTCCTCCACGCCTGTGTATCACCGACACCTTTCATGTGTCCCTCTTGAAGCCCGTATACATGTCCCGGTTTTCCGAGTCATCTGCCGGGACATAGGGTTCATCTACGGACGATTACGAGGTGAACGCTATTTTGGGGTGCAAGGTGGTATGTGGCAAAAAATTCTATTTGGTGGATTGGAAGGGTTATGGCCCAGAGGACAGGTCCTGGGAGTCTGCTGAACACATTTGAGCTCCATAGCTCATTGCTGCCTTCGAGCGTAGCGAGGTCCAAGGAGGAGGGGGCCCTAGGAGGGGGGTAATGTTAGGTGTCGAGGTCCCGCCTCTGCACAGGGGGAATCTCGAACCATCTCCGCTGCGGTCTCCCATTCTTCTCCAGCAGCAGTGGAGTCTGCTCAGTGGAGACGTTGGTCCCAGCGTCCAGCTCAGGCTGATACTGGACGACTGGTTACTGCTGCCTTTCCAGCTTTTGCCATTGTAGCCAGTACTGGGCAGCGGCAAGCGGACGTGTTTGGGACTAAGTCCTGCTCTTCCCTTTCTGAGCATGCCCAGGGCAAGATCTCTTGTTGGAGATCAAGGGTCACATACTTAGATACTGCAGCAAATCCCATTGGTCCTTTAGGAAGTTCCTGAAGGTGTTCTTCTTCTGTGGCTGACTCCCATTGGTTCTTCTGGGAAGGTCCTGTTCTTGCTGCAGCTATAAAAGGTTTGCATGGCCGCACTGCCATGCGCTAATGTACATTTGAAATCGTGTGTGTGTTGATGAGTGCAAGTCGTTCTTTAAAATCCCCTCCCATGTGTATGACTGTTCGCTAAAGGTGGATGCTTGCTGTCTAGCGCCCGACTAAGCTGTCAACATAAAGACACACGATACAGCATCTATTGCTGTAACTGCCAGTGCGGCGCCATGTGCTTATAGAGCGCTTTCCTATCCCAAGTCTGTGTGGTTAGTGGCATCTGCCAAAGCGGCACAGCACGCACTCTTGTGCTTTTAGTTATATTTTCTGCTACTTTGACAACCCAGTTGCGGTGTCGAGCGCAAGTGGTCTGAACGTACTCTAATCCTGTGTCTTGGGATAGAGTCCTGAGACTCCTTGCTTGCGCTCTTGGTGCGGTACCGCAGCCCTGTGACACAACAGGGTTTGCTTCCTTCACACAGGGTGAAGTTAACCCGTGTGTGTATCCACATTGTACCGCCATATAGTCCGTCATTACTCAGCAGCAGGTTCCATCTCTGCACGGTGGACCCCGGGCTGTGAACGCACCTTATAACATCTCTCTTATAATTTGGTGTGTTCTGCTAGCCCTAACAGTGGGATATGGCATGCTGTATCAAGTTTGTAGCAGAATAAAGTAGCCGCGACGTCATCCCTCAGGTCCTAAATTCCCTTCTAGGAATTTAAGACCTGAGGGATGACGTCACGGCTTCTGATTGGTCGCGTGGCGGTCACATGAGCGGCACGCGACCAATCAGAAGCCGTGACGTCATGGAAGGTACTGAACGCGCTCATTTTAAGCAAAGAAGGCTGCCGGTTCACAGCGGTAAGGTCCAGGCTGCGTCGGAGAGGTGACTATATCAATATTTTTTATTTTAATTCTTTATTTTACACATTCATATGGATCCCAGGGCCTGAAGGAGAGTTTCCTCTCCTTCAGACCCTGGGAACCATCAGGGATACCTTCCGATACTTGAGTCCCATTGACTTGTATTGGTATCGGGTATCGGTATCGGCGAGATCCGATACTTTGCCGGTATCAGCCGATACTTTCCGATACCGATACTTTCAAGTATCGGACGGTATCGCTCAACACTAGACACAAGCTATCTAAGCAATCTCCCCTAGAAGCAACTGCCTAGCTAACTAGCTAAAATCTATCAGCACCCATGACCATCAACAGGAACAACCTCTCTGCACTGTTATACTGACAAAATGACACTAAAACAAGATGTCCACACTTTATATAGACAGGTGCTTGTGATTTCAGCAGCCAATGGCATTAGCCATTGTGTCTCGACATTGTGGATGTTTCCTGTGCCCTGTTTGGCTAGCTGCAGGAATGTGCATACATAAAGTTTGAAGGAAAAAAACAAATTTTACAAGAATGCGGCTCCTCTGATATCTCCCCACCCCTCCTCTCATCAAACACATGCCCCCCACTCATTATATACCACTGCTATCACAGCCAAAGTGCTAAAAATAGTTTAGTGGCAACGCAAATATTTTTCCACACTTTTACAGAATGTTACCAATTTTTCTCGATTTTAAGAAAATGTTCTTGTGTTTCCAATCATGAATCCAAATGTGCAATATTCATGCCGAATTTATGCTTGGCAATCATTTTCTGAACATATTCGCTCACCTCTAGTCATTATACAGAAAATAAAGTTTTTTAACATTTTTTTTTATGTATACTGCAATTTCCCATCGATTTTGAATGCTTTATTGTCAGTCATTAAAGTGGAGTAGAAGTGTGACACCATTGTTCTCAGCAGCGATCTGGGAGTCAGAGATGCTCTCAGGAATCTTTCTTATGCTGTTCTCCTTCCACTAAGCACTATTTCCATCCTTTTCAAAACTTTCACTGCCCCCAGAACTCCTTATAGGGTCTGCTGGAAAAATGCTCACATTTCCCTTTGACTCTCAATACACTCATTACTTGAAACGAGCAACCGAGCATTAGGAATTGCTCAGTTCGAGTAACGAGCATCCGAGAATTTTAGTGCTCACTCATCTCCAATTCTGCACTGCTGTCAATATCACACAAAGGATAATGGAAAATCAATGAGATAAAAACATTTGTTCATCCTATGGGGTGGATCTATGCGTTCTGAGGTACTCCAACCTCGTTCTCAGGAAATAACCACATTGTGATTGGAGTACCTCAATTCTCTATTATCCTTTGTGGGTTATTGACAGCAATGCAGGAAAGCAGTCCATCTCCTTCTACTGTCCTCATGGACTATCATCATTGTCTGCAGCAGCTGTTCAAGTGTATTCATTGTTGCAATTGTAGCATGCTAGCAGGTGTGTAGGATGCAGTGACACACAGGAGACAGAGCAAGGGTTAACAGGTTCTTTATATATAGGAGCAGTAATTATACAAGCAGAGGGGTAAAGGATGTGAATGGAGGATGGGAGAAAGCCAAATACAGTATAATGTAACAGGTTAACTTATCAGTCTCTGTGCGCGGAGGAAGGTGGCTGGAAGATCCCTCGGTGGCGCCTCAGGCGGTGCTAGATGTCTCCATTCCGGTCTCGCAGATGAGCGATGCACTTTCTCATGCCGTTCTCAGGCACGGTGAGGCAGAGATGATGGTTGGCGGCAGAGAAGAAGAAGCAGAGTGTTCAGTGATCAATGTTGCAGTAGGAACACACAGTCCTGCGGACACAGCCACAGGTACGGGCCGGTTCTCAGCAGGCACCACAAGGATGGGACTAAGCGGTGCTTCCACGGTGGTGAGTGGAGTGAAGGTCCGTACTCTATCCTGGTCACTACCCAGTGAGGAAGTCTCTCTGGGCTGAGGGTAGGATGTGTCGGCAGTCTAGCTAACTGGGGGTTTACGCACAGCTAGCGGGCATGGGTCCGTGAAGAGGGAGTTAACCATCTTACTACTCACAAGCTCGGTCCCCGCCAAGTGTCCTGTCTTCCCGCTCAAACTGCTATTTAAGTCAGACCTGCCCCCATCAATCAGGTGCCCTGTACTGCTCTGGTCAGCAACCTCTTTCCCCTGCAACATTGGTGACAGCCCCGACGGTTCCTGCTCAGACACGCAGGAGAGACCATCAACATGGCTCTCCTCCCTACACAATTGCAACCAAATAATGTGAGCTTCCACCCCCTCTTTATTTGTCCTTTGTATCAGAGGTATCACCCTATTTTCACTATTGATCCCTAGTTTCTTTACTCATCACTAATCCTGACACCACAATCCCTATTGGTGCATATGGGTACAGAGATAACCCTAAGCAAAGAACCATTGCATGGCAACTCTGACCTAAACTCCTTACATGGCTGTCCAGTTGCTTCACGTTCCAACTAAAGAATCGGAGGGCAGGGCAGAGTGTGAGTTAACTACAAGAAGAGTAGTGTGCTGAACTAAGGAAAGATCTCAGATGCTCCGTTAGGGCATTAGGACCCACTACGAAGTTTGCCGTGAAGGGGCAGTGGGCTTCATACAGTCTGATCAGAATGTTAAACTGAAAACCCCATGTTCAGTATTTAAATTTTTGCCTAGCGGCTTTAGATCAACGTATGATTTTGGGATGTGCGGTTCATGCTCTTTTTTTTCTTTTTGCACAAAAATTATACTTTAGTTTCACAAATGGCAAAGAGATGGCTGCAGAGTAGAATTACATTTTAGGAACAATTTTAGTATAGACACAGTGGTAGAGTAAAATAATTTTTATGCCCATAAATGTCAAAGAGATGGCTGCACAGTAGAATTATTTTTTAGGCACACTACTCATATTGGCACAGCGGTAGAGTAGGGCAAGGTTGCAGAGTACAAAGAGTCTTAAGGGTATGTGCACACGCTGTGGATCTGCAGCGGTTTCCCATGCATTTACAGTACCATGAAAAGCTATGGGAAATGAAATCCGCAGTGCACATGCTGCGGAAAAAAACGTGCGGAAACGCAGCAGTTTATTTTCCGCAGCATGTCAATTCTTTGTGCGGAATCCGCAGCGGTTTACACCTGCTCCAATAGGAAACTGCAGGTGAAAAACCGCAGCGGAAACCGCACTAAAAACTGCAATAAATCCGCAGTAAAAACCGCAGCGGTTTTGCACTGCGGATTTATCAAATCTGCTGCGGAAAATTCTGCAATGGAATCCGCCGCGTGTGCACATGGCCTAAAGGTGGGATTGCAGAGTAATCACAGAGGTTTAAAGGCACAGTACTTCCACAGATTTGAGTGCAGAGTATACGTGGTGGATTTCTGACACAGTACTCCCACAAATATGGGTGCAGAGCACACACACCAGCTTTATGGCACAGCACTCTCACTAATACGCATATAGAGTATACACACAGAGGCCGGTTTCACACGTCAATGGCTCCGGTACGTGAGGTGACAGTTTCCTCACGTACCGGAGCCACTGACACACGTAGACACATTGAAATCAATGCATCTGTGCAGATGTCATTGATTTTTTGCGGACCGTGTCTCCGTGTGCCAAACACGGAGACATGTCAGTGTTCGTGGAGCGCACGGATTACACGGACCCATTAAAGTCAATGGGTCCGTGTAAAACACGTACCGCACACGGACGTTGTTCATGTGCAGTCCGTGTGCCGTGCAGGAGACAGCGCTACAGTAAGCGCTGTCCCCCCACATGGTGCTGAAGCCGCCATTCATATCTTCTCTGCAGCAGCGTTTGCTGTAGAGAAGATATGAATAATCCTTTTTTTTGTTGTTTCTCGTGTTTAACATAAAGATCCATGTCCCCACGCCCCTCCCACCCCCTGTGCGCCCGCCCGCTGTTATTAAAATACTCACCCGCCTCCCTCGCAGTGTCCTGTCCTGGCCGCACCTTCTACTGTATGAGCGGTCACGTGGGGCCGCCGATTACAGTCATGAATATGCGGCTTCACCTGCCATAGGGGTGGAGCCGCATATTCATCAACCACGTGACCGCTCAGTACAGGAGAAGCTGCGGGGCGGAGAGCAAGCGTCGAAGGAGGCGGGTGAGTATTTTAATGCCGGCGGCCGGGCGCACAGGGGGTGGGAGGGGGGAGGATGCCCTAAAGTTTATTTTAAACACATAAAAACAAAAAAAAAAGGATTTTTCATCCCTTCTCCCCAGCGAGCGCTGGAGAGAACGGATGAATGGCGGCTTCAGCACAATGGTGGGGGGACAGCGCTTACTGTAGCGCTGTCTCTCCTGCACAGTCCGTGTGGTACCCAGGCGGCACACGGCTGCCGCACGTGTGCCACACGGATGGCCTACGTGAGCTCGCGGACACACGGACACGGATAACTCCGGTACCGATTTTTTCCGGTACAGGAATTATCTGGACGTGTGGGGCAGGCCAGAGGCTTTTTGGCACAATGTGCAGACATCTAATTCTCTCCCTCAGTCCATCTGCATCCTGTCCCCACACTACAATACTTAACCCCTTCCCGACCTTCGACGCCACGTAGGCGTCATGAAAACCAGTGCCAATCCGACCCATGACGCCTATGTGGCGTCATGGAAAGATCGCATCCCTGCAGATCGGCTGAAAGGGTTAACTCCATTTTCACCCGATCTGCAGAGACAGGGGGAGTGGTACTTCAGCCCAAGGGGGGTGGCTTCACCCCCCCGTGGCTACGATCGCTCTGATTGGCTGTTGAAAGTGAAACAGCCAATCAGAGCGATTTGTAATATTTCACCTATGAAAATGGTGAAATATTACAATCCAGCCATGGCCGATGCTGCAATAGCATCTGCCATGGCTGGAGACCCCGATCTGCCCCCCCCCCACCCCACCGATCGCCCCCCCAGTCGTCCTTTCTGCCCCGATCTCCTGTCCGCTCCCCTCCTCCCTCCTGTCCGCTCCCACGGTCCTCTTGTCCGCTCCCCCGGTCCTCCGATCCCCCCCCCGTGTTCCAATCCCACCCCCCCATACTTACCTAGCTTCCATGTCCCTCCCGGTGTCCGGCCGTCTTCTCCATGGGCGCCGCCATCTTGGAAAATGGCGGGCGCATGCGCAGTGCACCCGCCGATTCTGCCAGCCGGCAGATTCATTACAAGTACATTTTGATCGCTGTGGTAGGTTCTATCGCAGCGATCAAAATAAAAAAATAATAAATAAATATTTTTTTTTCTTTTTCCACTAGGGTTAGGGTTAGAACTAGGGTTAGAACTAGGGGTAGGGTTAGGGGTAGGGTTAGGGTTACTTGTAGGGTTAGGGTTAGGGGTAGGGTTATGGCATGTGCACACAGAGCGGATCGGCCGCGGATCCGCAGCGGATCGGCAGCGGATCGGCCGCGGATCCGCAGCGGATCGGCAGCGGATCGGCCGCGGATCCGCAGCGGATTGGACGCGGATCCGCAGCGGATTGGCCGCGGATCCGCAGCGGATTGGCAGCGGATCCGCAGCGGATTGGCCGCGGATCCGCAGCGGATTGGCCGCGGATCCGCAGCGGATTGGCCGCGGATCCGCAGCGGATTGGCAGCGGATCCGCAGCGGATTGGCCGCGGATCCGCAGCGGATTGGCCGCGGATCCACAGCGGATTGGCCGCGGATGCGCAGTGGATTGGCCGCTGCGAATTCAAAGCAGTTTTCCATCAGGTTTACAGTACCATGTACACCTAAGGAAAACCAAATCCGCTGTGCACATGGTGCGGAAAATTCCGTGCAGAAACGCTGCGTTGTATTTTCCGCAGCATGTCAATTCTTTGTGCGGATTCCGCACAAAAAAACACTGGAAATCTGCTGTAAATCCGCAGGTAAAACGCAGTGCCTTTTACCTGCAGATTTTTCAAAAATCGTGCGGAAAAATCTCACACGAATCCGCAACGTGGGCACATAGCCTTAGGGTTAGGGTTGGAATTAGAGTTAGGGTTGGAATTAGGGCTAGGGTTTGAAATAGGGTTAAGATTAGGCTTGTAGTTAGGGTTATGGATAGGGTTAGGGGTGTGTTGGGGTTACAGTTGTGGTTAGGGTTGGGATCAGGGTTACGGTTCGGATTAGGGTTAGGATTAGGGTTAGGGTTGGAATTAGGGTTACGGTTGTGTTGAGGTTAGGGTTGTGGTTAGGGGTGTGTTGGGGTTAGGGTTGTGATTAGGGTTATGGCTACAGTTGGGATTAGGGGTGTGTTGGGGTTAGTGTTGAAGTTAGAATTGAGGGGATTCCACTGTTTGGGCACATCAGGGGTCTCCAAACGCAACATGGCGCCACCATTGATTCCAGCCAATCTTGCGTTCAAAAAGTCAAATGGTGCTCCCGCCCTTCCAAGCCCCAACGTGCGCCCAAACAGTGGTTTACCCCCACAATTGGGGTACCAGCGTACTCAGGACAAACTGGGAAACAACTGTTGGGGTCCAATTTCTCCTGTTACCCTTGCAAAAATAAAAAATTACTTGCTAAAACATAATTTTTGAGGAAAGAACAATTATTTTTTATTTTCACGGCTCTGCGTTATAAACTTCTGTGAAGCACTTGGGGGTTGAAAGTGCTCACCACACATCTAGATAAGTTCCTTCGGGGGTCTAGTTTCCAAAATGGGGTCACTTGTGGGGTGTTTCTACTTCTTTAGGCACATCAGGGGCTCTGCAAATGCAATGTGACGCCCGCAGACCATTCCATCAAAGTGTGCATTTCAAATGTCACTACTTCCCTTCCGAGCCCTGACGTGTGCCCAAACAGTGGTTTACCCCCACATATGGGGTATCAGCGTACTCACAACAAACTGGGCAACAAATATTGGGGTCCAAATTCTCCTGTTACCCTTGAGAAAATAAAAAATTGCTTGCTAAAACATCTTTTTTGAGGAAAGAAAATGATTTTTTATTTTCACGGCTCTGCGTTGTAAACTTCTGTGAAGCACTTGGGGGTTGAACGTGCTCAACCACACATCTAGATAAGTTCCTTAGGGGGTCTAGTTTCCAAAATGGGGTCACTTGTGGGGGGTTCCTACTGTTTAGGCACATCAGGGGCTCTGCAAACGCAACCTGATGCCCGCAGAGCATTCCATCAAAGTCTGCATTTCAAAACATCACTACTTCCCTTCCGAACCCCGACGTGTGCCAAAACAGTGGTTTACCCCCACATATGGGGTATCAGCGTACTCAGGAGAAACTGGACAACAACTTTTGGGGTCCAATTTCTCCTGTTACTCTTGCAAAAATAAAAAAATTCTGGGCTAAAAAAATATTTTTGAGGAAAGGAAACACATTTTTTATTTTCACGGCTCTGCGTTATAAACTTCTGTGAAGCACTTGGGGGTTCAAAGTGCTCACTAAACATCTAGATAAGTTCCCTTGGGGGTCTAGTTTCCAAAATGGAGTCAATTGTGGGGAGTTCCTACTGTTTAGGCACATCAGGGGCTCTGCAAACGCAACCTGACGCCCGCAGAGCATTCCATCAAAGTCTGCATTTCAAAACGTCACTACTTCCCTTCCGAACCCCGACGTGTGCCAAAACAGTGGTTTACCCCCACATATGGGGTATCAGCGTACTCAGGAGAAACTGGACAACAACTTTTGGGGTCCAATTTCTCCTGTTACCCTTGGGAAAATAAAAAATTGTGGGCTAAAAAATCATTTTTGAGAAAAGAAAAATTATTTTTTATTTTCATGGCTCTGCGTTATAAACTTCTGTGAAGCACTTGGGGGTTCAAAGTGCTCACCACACATCTAGATTAGTTCCTTGGGAGGTCTAGTTTCCAAAATGGGGTCACTTGTGCGGGAGCTCTAATGTTTAGGCACACAGGGGCTCTCCAAACGCGACATGGTGTCCGCTAATGATTGGAGCTAATTTTCCATTCAAAAAGCAAAATGGCGTGCCTTCCCTTCCGAGCCCTGCCGTGCGCCCAAACAGTGGTTTACCCCCACATATGGGGTATCATCGTACTCAGGACAAACTGGACAACAACATTTGGGGTCCAATTTCTCCTATTACCCTTGGGAAAATAAAAAATTCTGGGCTAAAAATCATTTTTGAGGAAAGAAAAATTATTTTTTTATTTTCACGGCTCTGCGTTATAAACTTCTGTGAAGCACCTGGGGGTTATAAGTGCTCACTATGCATCTAGATAAGTTCCTTGGGGGGTATAGTTTCCAAAATGGGGTCACTTGTAGGGGAGCTCCAATGTTTAGGCACACAGGGGCTCTCCAAACGCGACATGGTGTCCGCTAACGATTGGAGCTAATTTTCCATTCAAAAAGTCAAATGGCACGCCTCCCCTTCCGAGCCTTGCCGTGCACCCAAACAGTGGTTTACCCCCACATATGAGGTATCGGCATACTCAAGAGAAATTGCACAAAAAATTTTAGGATCCATTTTATCCCGTTTCCCATGTGAAAATGAAAGAATTGAGGCTAAAAGAAATTTTGTGTGAAAAAAAAGTACTTTTTCATTTTTGCGAATCAATTTGTGAAGCACCTGGGGGTTTAAAGTGCTCACTATGCCTCTAGATGAGTTCCTTGGGGGGTCTAGTTTCCAAAATGGGGTCACTTGTGGAGGAGCTCCAATGTTTAGGCACACAGGGGCTTTCCAAATGCGACATGGTGTCCGCTAACGATGGAGATAATTTTTCATTCAAAAAGTCAAATGGCGCTCCTTCCCTTCCGAGCCTTACCATGTGCCCAAACAGTGGTTTACCCCCACATGTGAGGTATCAGTGTACTCAGGAGAAATTGCCCAACAAAATTTAGGATCCATTTTATCCTGTTGCCCATGTGAAAATGAAAAAATTGAGGCTAAAATAATTTTTTTGTGAAAAAAAAGTACTTTTTCATTTTTACGGATCAATTTGTGAAGCACCTGGGGGTTTAAAGTGCTCACTATGCTTCTAGATAAGTTCCTTGGGGGGTCTAGTTTCCAAAATGTGGTCACTTGTGGGGGAGCTCCAATGTTTAGGCACACGGGGGCTCTCCAAACGCGACATGGTGTCCGCTAAAGATTGGAGCCAATTTTTCATTCAAAAAGTCAAATGGCGCTCCTTCCCTTCCGAGCCCTGCCGTGCGCCCAAACAGTGGTTTACCCCCACATATGAGGTATCAGCGTACTCAGGACAAATTGGACAACAAAGTCCCTGGTCCAGTTTCTCCTTTTACCCTTGGGAAAATAAAAAAATTGTTGCTAAAAGATCATTTTTGTGACTAAAAAGTTAAATGTTCATTTTTTACTTCCATGTTGCTTCTGCTGCTGTGAAACACCTGAAGGGTTAATAAACTTCTTGAATGTGGTTTTGAGCACCTTGAGGGGTGCAGTTTTTAGAATGGTGTCACTTTTTGGTATTTTCAGCCATATAGAACCCTCAAAATGACTTCAAATGTGAGGTGGTCCCTAAAAAAAATGGTTTTGTAAATTTTGTTGTAAAAATGAGAAATCACTGGTCAAATTTTAACCCTTATAACTTCCTAGCAAAAAAAAAAAAATTGTTTCCAAAATTGTGCTGATGTAAAGTAGATATGTGGGAAACGTTATTTATTAACTATTTTGTGTCACATAACTCTCTGGTTTAACAGAATAAAAATTCAAAATGTGAAAATTGAGAAATTTTCAAAATTTTCGCCAAATTTCCGTTTTTTTCACAAATAAACTCAGAAATTATCGACCTAAATTTATCACTAACATGAAGCCCAATATGTCACAAAAAAACAGTCTCAGAATCGCTAGGATCCGTTGAAGCGTTCCTGAGTTATTACCTCATAAAGGGACACTGGTCAGAATTGCAAAAAACGGCAAGGTCATTAAGGCCAAAATAGGCTGGGTCATGAAGGGGTTAATGGCAGTTGGCAGAGGCACCAGTGCACCGGCATTTATACAGGTTGGGTCACATGGTGCACCGGCCAATCATAGCCATGCCAAATGTTGGCATAGCTATGATGGTCAGGAAGTACCCACAGGTTAAAAGTTTGTTGATTGGCTATGCAGCAGCTTTTCAACAAACTTAATTAGGCATCTGAAAACGAACAGTAAACCGAACATCCAGTAAATAGTCCCTGCTCGGGGTTTGGTACAGACTAGTCTTTTCTTGCCATTTCTCATCATGCTTTTCCTCACATGATTAACAGCCTGCATAATGGTCCTACCATAACCACAATGAGTACTGTATGCAGGCTGTCAATCAGGAAGTCCAGAAAAAGTGACTCCCCCAGACTAATCATGCCTCATTAGCATATGAGACAATGCTGAAAAAAGTTCATTCTTGAAAGCTAGAATAGAAGTAAATTCAACACTGTGTTAGATTAAAGAAATCTGCTAGCATGAGTTTCCCTTTAATAGCAAGACATATGGATTATGTCATTACAAGCACATTGTCAAGAGCACAAAAAGAACACTTTACAGACTTTTAGCATTTGGGGAATAAACAATGATAAAGTTTGATAAGGTGCATACCCCCACAGTTTTGACACCTTAGTCTTCTTTTGCAAGATTTTTATAGTATCTGAAGCGCAAAAATTAAAATCAAAACATTGGTAGTAGATAAGAACAGTCATTTAAAGTCTTTATATATGTCAGTGATGTATGTCTTACTTAAAAGTCTGTAATGATCCTGAAAAGTGACTGCTTGATTACACTTTAATGGTATTTACAAATAAAATCACAAGTAATTAAAGGAAAATCTCCAGGCTTTTGAGCAACTTTGATGCATGATAACTGCCTAATGCAGCTTCAACAAGACTAATGCTGTGTAGGCAACAACGGAGATCAATAGCAACATAATGATAGTGGCAGAATTAAGTGAGTAACCTGAGAGCTGTGCCTTCAATATGCACACAGCTGCCACAAGCCTGGGCCACACAGTGCTCTCCATTCTTCCATCTTAAATGTTCATCAAAAGACGCCCTCCAGGAAAATGGAGTTAGATGCTTTTTATTGCTGATCGTGTCTCTTGCCACATTTGTCAGGGAAATTGGATTAGCAGTTGGCAGCTGCAGGTAGACAAGGTTCTGCCGTGATTAAATATGCATCTTGGCTGCATTTGTTGTGACAGACCTTTAGTAAATTCTACTGTAAGCACCATCTGTCTAATTTGTATAAAGCTAACACTGTGCTTTAAGCTACCCACTAAATAGCTAAAGCCTTTCCTATACCACGACACAAACTTTTCAACTAAATTATTTTAAACATGTTTTAGGCAAAAAGGCCTAAGCCATTTGCTTTTGATGGGTAATTAATATTCAGGTGTATGTTTTAGCGTTTTCTAAATAAGTGACAGAGACAAAGGCAATTTGTGATATTTTTAAATGAACAGTTTTTTTTATCCCAGTCTACGGGGATAATGGATCTGTCAGAAGATTAGAAGCAGGATAACTTGAGACTGCCTAATTCATTCAAATTACAGCAGTTACAAGAAAATTGCACACATTTATATACCAGAGGCTCAGTGATCATGATGAGCTATGTTTTATTTTTCGTTGGTTTAACCCCTTACAGTCATAGCTATTTGGGCCCATCAGGACACAGCCATTTTTTTACATCACTGCATAAAGGAAGCCATAACTTTTGAATTTTGTAGCCATACTAGATCTTGTTTTTGCAGGACAATTGGCATTTTTAATGGGGCCATTTAGAGGAGCATATCATTTATTGAATTAATATTATTTATTTAGGTTCAGGAATAGAGAAAAACGTTCTTTAGCTTTTGTTTGTTTCACCATTCACTGATCTAAAAGACATTATGTTTGTGAAGGTTTAATATTTTTTCCTACTGTTTTGCAATTTTAAAACATATTTAGTTTTCCATTTTTAGCCATTAGCAATGATGTCCACCAAAACATGACAATTTGTCAAAAATGTTTAGGGAGATTTTTTTTTTATTTTGTAGCATTTGCTTGTAATATGTTTATGTCTGTAAAATATGCTGTCAGTAATAGTTAAAGTGCCCGATCGTCTTTTTGTTGTATTTTAAGTTTAAGTTTTCCCCCCTAATTTTGTGTGGAAAAATTAGGGGGTTGGCTTATACTCGGGTCGGCTTATACTTGAGTATATACAGTAAGTATATACTCGAGCATAAGCCGACCCGAGTGTAAGCCAACCCCCTAATTTTGCCACACAAAATTAGGGGGGAAAACTTAATGACTCAAATATAAGCCTAGGGTGGAAAATGCAGAAGTGACTGGTAAATTTCAAAAATAAAAATAGATACCAATAAAAGTAAAATTAATTGAGACATCAGTAGTTTAAGTGTTTTTGAATATCTATATTGAATCAGGAGCCCCATATAATGCCCCATACAGTTTATGATGGGCTCCATAAGATGCTCCATACAAAATACACCCCATATAATGCTCCATACAAAATATGCCCCATATAATGCTCCATACAGTTTATGATGGGCTCCATAAGATGCTTCATATTAAAATATGCCCCATATAATGCTGCACAAATGTTGATTATGACCCCATAAGATGCTGCATAGACACATTTGCCCCGTATAATGCTCCACAAATGTGGATTATGGCCCCATAAGATGCTCCATACAGATATTTGCCCCATAAAATGCTGCACATGGCCCCATACAGATATTTGCCCCATATAATGCTGCACATAGCCCCGTAAGATGCTCCATACAGATATTTGCCCCATATAATACTGCACATGGCCCCATACAGATTGTTGCCCCATATAATGCTGCACATGGCCCCATACTGATATTTGCCCCATATAATGCTGCACATGGCCCCATACAGATATTTGCCCCATATAATACTGCACATGGCCCCATACAGATTGTTGCCCCATATAATGCTGCACATGGCCCCATACTGATATTTGCCCCATATAATGCTGCACATGGCCCCATACAGATATTTGCCCCATATAATGCTGCACATGGCCCCATAAGATGCTCCACACAGATATTTGCCCCATATAACGCTGCACATGGCCCCATAAGATGCTTCATACAGATATTTGCCCCATATGCTGTTGCTGCGATTAAAAAAATAAAAAATTACATACTCACATCTCAGACCCCCGGCACTTGCTATATTCACCTGCTCCCCGTTCCACCGCCGATCGCCCTGTGTCTTCCCCGTCCCATGCACTGACGTTCAGGCAGAGGGCGGCACGCACTAATCGCGTCATCGCGCCCTCTGACCTGCGCGTCACTGCAGAGGACATGGAAGATGCAGCGGCGCCAGCGGCGGAACAGGGAGCAGGTGAATATCGCACTGAGTTATACTCACCTTCTCCTGGTGCGGTCCCTGCACGTCTGTTCCCCAATGCTGGCAGCTTCTTCCTGTAGTGAGCGGTCACATGGCACTGCTCATTACAGTAATGAATATGCAGCTCAACCCCTATGGGAGTGGAGTCGGGTCCATATTCATTACTGTAATGAGTGGTACCATGTGACCACTCACTACCGGAAGAAGCTGTTGGCGCCGGGGAGCCAGGGATGTGCAGGGACCGCGCCAGGAGCAGGTGAGTATTATTACACGGCTCCGCTCCCCCTCCCCTGCCGACCCCTGGGTATGACTCGAGTATAAGCCGAGAGGGTTACTTTCAGCCCAAAAAAGTGGGCTGAAAATCTCAGGTTATACTCGAGTATATATGGTACATAAAATAGGACTGCTGAATGCTATCAGTATTCTAAATTTTGGTTCATTAACAGGGCTCCTTCAAACTTCAGCATTTTTATACCCTTACCATAATTTATTTTTAAATTCTTTATTTCAACATTTTATAATAGTTGAATAGTTGAGATAAAAGGAAAGAAAGTTTTTGTGAAATAATGTAAATTTCAAATTTCAAAGTGCTTGTACAGCACAATGATATATAGGTTAGGATTAATAATGAGCAAATGTGCTCACCACTACTTGGTACTCGCCCGAGTATCACTATGCTCGGTGTACTCGGCGAGAACTGAGTATTTCTGGGATTATTCAGCGGGAGCTTGGGTCTCCTCCTTTTAATTTTGGCACTTTTTAGAGCACCAATCAGCATGTAGGGATTGTCTGCCATGCACTGTAATACTGCAGCCATCTTTGTTGTGGTATTACAGTGATTGGCTGGCTACACAGCATCATCAGGTCTATAAGAGACCTGACGCCACCCTGCTAGGCGCATTCAGCTCCGGAATCAGATAGTGTAGGGAGAGCTGTTGCTGAGATAGGGTCAGATTCTTACTTTTATTAGTTAGTGTGGGTCTACTAATGTTTAACTTTTCTTACAACTCAGTATATGCAAGGGTAAATAATTAACGGCTTACTAAAGAAAAACTACCCCTATTAAAATATAACCTTTATTAAGTGAACATGATAAAAGAATCCCAACAGCGGGATTTGTTCCTTATAATTAAATTGCCTAGGAAAAAACGGGCTTGTAAAAAAGTACAAGAGAGCAGACCAAAAAAATAGAGGCTCTCTATCTGACTAGTCAATGTTAATAATAATATATCGGATAAGACTAGAAAAAATGTTAGGAAAAAGAGTGTGTTGTGAGCCTGTTCTCTTCTTCTAAGGATCTAGGCTATCATCATTTTCCAGCTATCTGCATGAAGTTCCGCACTATGTCAGATGAGTATGATGTATTTTGGGGTTGTATCTTTTTGTGCCGCTATTTGTCATTTTGTAAACTGGAATATTTTGGGGTTGTAGCATGTATGTGGTAACATCTATGCATTTATATTATGTTGACTGTTATTTTGCATATTTGCTGGAATATTTATCAGGGTCATTGTGTGTCAGTACTGGTCTAATCCTTTTCATATGAGGGGATTGTTATTGCAGCTATGATATATCTTTTAGCATTCTAAGGCTAGTTTCACATTTGCGTCTAAATCCGCAGCATTTAAAACGCATCCGCAAGTGGTGGAAAAAACGCATGTACACGCGTACAAACGCTGCGTTTTTTTGACGCATGCGTTGACGCATGCGGTTAAAAAAACGCCGCGTTTGTATGCATTTACATGCGTTTTTTCCTGCGTTTGCATTTTTGGTGCGCATGATGAGAAATTTCACAAGAGAAAAATCAAGATAACCGGACACCACCAATGGGACTACAGAGGGCGTGTATTATGGGATCTCTATATATAGACCCTAGGGCTACTGAAATTTTAACAGTTTCCTACTGTATCCTGTATCATGATGGATCTTCGCATGGAGAGCTTTTATTTCAACCTGGATTTCAGCTTCAAACTGTTTCTTGCCTGTGCTTTCGCTTGGGAGCAAGACAGAAATCGCCAAAGATGGAGAAGGAGACAACGTAGGCGTTTTTGGAGGCACCCCATTATCGAACTACGTGAGAGCCGTGGAGCCTACCACACGCTGTATGCCGAGCTTAATGCCAACCCGGAGAAATTCCAGGAATACACACGAATGTCGCAAGACTCATTCCTGGATTTGCTGTCTCGTGTCCAAGGAGACATACGGCGACAGGACACCCAGCTCCGTAAAGCGATTCCACCCGAGGAACATCTGCTGGTTACATTAGGGTACGTTCCAAATCTAAACCAATGATAGTCCAAATTTACTGTTTTCTGACATGTATTTTTTGGGTATTTTCCTTTCTTTCTTTAGCGTAACCACACCATAAAAAGAATAGATTGTAATGGTTTTTGTGTTTGTTTTTCTTACAGATTTCTGGCCACCGGAGAGAGTTTATCATCCCTCCACTTCCAATACCGGCTTGGAATATCCACCCTGTCCAGAATAGTTGTGGACACCTGCCGGGCTTTGTGGAATGTACTCCGGGATGAGTTTATACCCCTACCCACCTTGGACATGTGGCTAGAAATTGCGGAGAAATTCTGGAGTGTGTGTGATTTCCCCAACTGTTTAGGAGCGGTGGATGGAAAGCACATTCGCATTATCAAACCAGCCAGAACAGGATCGGAGTACTTCAATTACAAAAAATATTTTTCTGTTGTGCTCATGGCAATAGCCGATGCGAACTGTCGCTTCATCGCCGTGGACATTGGAGCTTTTGGCCGTGGCAACGATTCGCAGACTTTCAAGAACTCGGATATGGGCCGCCGTGTGTATGGAAAAAATTTCAATTTCCCCCCCCACAACCTCTTCCCAACACTCAAGGACCACCGATGCCATTTGTTATGGTTGGGGATGAGGCCTTTCAGATGTGTGAAAACCTACTGAAGCCCTATTCCAGTCGGGACTTGAACCACACTAGAAGGATCTTTAACTACAGACTGACCAGGGCCCGAAGAACTGTAGAGTGTACCTTTGGCATTCTGGTTGCTAAATGGCACATTCTTGCATCAGCCATAAATCTAAAAGTGGAAACAGTCGACGAGGTGGTCAAAGCCTGTGTGGTGCTGCATAATTATATAATGGTTAAGGAGCAACCCAACATTGAACTGGATGAACCAGTTGCACACCCACTGCCCGATTTCCAGCATCACCCGCTGCGGCCAACTGCAGCAGTTGGCCACATGCGGGACCAATTTGCGGCCTTTTTTGATTCAGATATTGGACGTGTGTCATGGCAGGACAATGTAGTGTAAAAGTCCAGTTGTAATTTGATATATACCAGTTATTTTCTACAATGATAATAATATTTCTCATTAATAAACTTTATAATATTTCTCATTAATAAACTTTAGTATTGGTTGAGTTGACCGTGTCTCCTATCTTTTTCCTCTCCAAACCCAGGCTGTCCTAAAACTGGCAGTATGTGATCTGTATTTAATATCAGTTTTTGTAATCCAAAACCAGGAGCGGGTGTTAAAAGCAGATGTGCTAGTTATAATGTTAATATCCTAATTTACCTCTAATTGTTCCACTCCTTGTTTTGGCTTACAAATACTGTTATACAGCAATGGCCACATACTGCTAGTAATGGCAGCCATGTTGCTTTATTGGTAAGCTTGTTGATGTCATTGCGTCATGATTCTCTTCTCCTGTATCCATTGGACACAAGCTGAAGAGACAATCACTGTCACACTATCTATAGTCATCAAGTCAGGTGTCAGAAATAATGAATTCATGATAAACATACAGTATACAGGCTCATGAATTCACTATTTCTGACACCTGTGCATGTGAGCATAGATATGTAGTGTGTGACCACCATTGTAACTCAAGTTGTGTGTAATATAAGAAGAGAAAATGGTGGTTATACAAGGCAGTTCTCTACTGAACAGGTCAGGTGTCATAACTAATTTTTTTTTTACACCTGACCTGTTCAGTAGAGGTCTGCACTGTATTTCCACCATTTTCTCTTCAGACTGGCACACTAAGCACAGACCAAAAGAGATTATGGAGATACATGTAATATATTTTGGGCCACCTCATATCTGTATACTAAAGACACATAAAGCTGCAGTCTTTTTATTTTTAACTAGAGGAGATATGATGTGGCCCAATAAATTAGTGTGTGACGAAGTCTCATGGCGCACGGCGTGTTTGCCGGCGGCAGAAGACACAATAAACCAAACATAATTGTGGCAAATCAAACTTTTTTTATTTTGTTAACAACTGGAAAGAAATTATTTTTTACTGCGCCGGCTTGGGGTAGAGTGATGTAAACGGGGGGTGTGAAGTACTGAGGCCTGGCTAACCGTGGACGATGCAGAGGTGGCAGGAGAAGGGGCAATGAAACTAGAAGGGTCTGGAAGTTCTGGGATGGGGCTTGACACATGAGAGGCTTCAGATGCACTGGAACGGTGAGACAAACCTGACATTACAGACACATTGGGAGGTGAAGGGGGAGGAATGCTAAGAGTCCTCGTTTTTTGTTTTTTTTGTGTTTTCTTTTTTGTTTGCCTGGTTGTGGGAGGTCTTGGTGAGCTCATATGGCGTGGCGTGGTGGTGGGTGATCTGTCAGGGTCCGGCTGCACTGTGTCAGAGTCCATAGTGCTCATAGATCGTGCAGCCATGCCAGAGTCCATAGTGCTCGAAGATCGTGCAGCCATGCCAGAGTTCATATTGCTCGTAGAGCGTGCAGCCATGCCAGAGTCCTGCTGCATCGTGGAGGAGGCGGTACGGAAGGCCATGCCAGGGTCCTGCTGCATCGTGGAGGTGGCGGTACGGAAGGCCATGCCAGGGTCCTGCTGCATCGTGGAGGAGGCGGTACGGAAGGCCATGCCAGGGTCCTGCTGCATCGTGGAGGTGGCGGTACGGAAGTCCATGCCAGGATCCTACTGCATCGTGGAGGAGGCGGTACGGAAGGCCATGCTGCATTGTGGAAGTGGCGGTACGGAAGGCCATGCCAGGGTCCTGCTGCATCGTGGAGGAGGCGGTACGGAAGGCCATGCCAGGGTCCTGCTGCATCGTGGTGTCAGTGGAGGAGGTCCAAGCAGGAGCAGCGGATGTCATGGTGGTGGCGGTGGGATGTCCAACTGCACTCAGCATGGTGGTGGTACTGTAGTGGTGTCCGGCTGTGGAAGGAATTGAGGTGGCTGTGCAGTGGTATGCAGCAGAGGTCGACATCAAGCGTGACAGTGAAGGCACAGGTGGATATGCCCCCACTGTCTGCTGAAAATACCGACTCTGCTGCATAGCCTGCACGTAAGCAGCATTGCAGGCCTGCATGACACTCAGCTGGAGATCAGGAGTAAGGTGTTCCGACATGCCCTGCTCAATTTGATTAAAAAAATGATGTGCTGGCCTCTGGAGATCGGCTTTCACTTGATCAAGGCTTTTGCTGACCTCCTGGATACGTGCATTTAAAAGGTTATGCGAAGCATCCATTCGGTCACCCAAAGCCTTGATCGCATCGTGTAAAACTGAGCTCAAGTGCAAAAACTCGGGCATGAGTGACCTGTCCGAAGCCCTCTGCCGCTGCCAGGATGAGCCCAAAAAAAAGGGGGCAGTGGAAGAGGACTGCGAAAGGGGAAGACCTGATGGACCAGCTCCCTGGTCTCCAGTTAGTGTGGAAGGCCCACTTGCTGCTGCGCTGCTGGATGGCTGTGACGGGTCTGTGGCTGTCGGATGAAGGACCGCTCCAGAACCTGGGCCGACAGTTGAGCTGTATGTGCTGTGAAAAAAGGAAAAAGAAAAGGAATATCAAAAATTTACCAGACGCAAAATCCTGTGGAATTTAAAAATACAGATTATGGCAATACAATACAACCTAATGCACGTGATAAATACTTACGTTCTCTGGGCAAGGACCGGTCTTAAGAATGACAGTACTCGATGGTATTTGTAGCGTCTGATCCTTGCTCCTGAACCACTGGGAACACGGCTCTCTTGACGCAGGTCCTTGTTGAAGCGGTCCTTCATCGAACGCCAACGTGTTTTGACTTTGGATACTGTTAAAAAAAAATGGGGTCAGAAAAAGGACTTTTGGCCCTGCTCACACAACTGTGTGTGATGAGAGAAACTCCTGAGAGTTTCTTTCATCACACACAGTCGAGTGAGCACGACCAAGGTCTCTGCTGCTTCACACTGCAGTGCAATACTTACCAAATGCAGCTCGGACCCGTGTCGGGGCGCTGTCCCAGCCATCCCACATCGCTTGGGCCATCTCATTCTATAACCGCTCGATCATGATGTTGTTCAAGTGCAGTGGATCCCGGGTGTCCCACAACGGGACTCGCTCCTGGACCAGGGTGATAAGTGTTGTGAATTCCGTTCTCGGGCTCCCTCCTGTGGTCGTGAATGGTACTTTGGTGAGTTCTGTCCTTGGACACCCTCTGGTGGCTTTAAGTGGAACTGCTGATCTTTGAGGTTGGCTTTCTCAGCTGCCCTTGTTTATTGCTGCTGCTGGCTTCCCTATTTAACTCTGCCCAGGTCGTTAATTCATGCCAGCTGTCAATGTCTCAGTACTGGTTCAGATCTCTCTTGGATTTCTCAGATGACCTGTCTACTCCAGCAGAAGCTAAGTCCGCGCTAGTCCATTTGCTGTTCATCGGTTTTTGAATATATTTTTCAGTACATGCTTTGTTTCAGTCCAGCCTGCTATTATGATATTTCCTTGCTAGCTGGAAGCTCTGGGGGTGCAGAGCTGCACCTCCACACCGTGAGTCGGTGTGGAGGTCTTTTTGCACACTCTGCGTGGTTTTTGTAGTTTTTAATACTGACCGCATAGTTCCCTTTCCTATCCTCTGTCTGTCTAGAGAAGATTCGGCCTCCTTTGCTAAAATCTGTTTCATTCCTGTGTTTTTTACTTCCTCTTAACTCACAGTCAATATTTGTGGGGGTCTACCTTTACTTTGGGGAATTTCTCTGAGGCAAGGTAGGCTATTATTTCTATCTTTAGGGGTAGTTAGCTCTTAGGCTGTGAAGAGGCGTCTAGGGAGAGTTAGGTACGCTCCACGGCTATTTCTATTGTGTGTGATAGGATTAGGGATTGCGGTCAGTAGAGTTACCACTTCCTCAGAGCTTGTCCCAGGTTTTTCCATTTTAACCATCAGGTCATTTCGGGTGCTCCTAACCACCAGGTCCATAACGGATAAGGAGGTCATTTTCGATTAGGTCATCCTCCCGTTGTGAAACCTAAAAATTAAAGAAAGTCATTAAAGTTTGCTCAATTTACATAAGGAAAAGAAAGAAAAAAGATGCTGAGAAATGGCATGAATAGAAAAGTCAACATACAAAAGGATTCCAGAAGAAAAAAGTAAAGAAATACGAGTGGAAAGAAAGGAAGATTCAAGAATAATACACTGAGGACAGTCAGCCTTGTATACGTACCCGCTGCCGCCTTTCCACCGGACCTTGACTCCGCTGCTCCTGCCCTGTCTCAGCCGCAGTAGAAGAGCTCTATAAAACAGAAAAAAACAAATTGTCACATGTGTCAATGTGACAGTGAATACTTACCAATCTGACGAGGCAAGTACTCACCTCACTGACACGCTCCACTTCCGACTATCCTGGCCGAAACTCCTCACCAGATGAAGAATCCGAAGAAGACATTCTGATGCATGTAGAAAGAAAGAAATGGCAGAAATTAGGACATGTAGAGACTAGTGTTGAGCATTCCGATACCGCAAGTATCGGGTATCGGCCGATACTAGCGGTATCGGAATTCCGATACCGGTGTAACAGGCCAGATTATACCCCCAGGCCAGACTATACCCGGGGTTAAAGTGGCCTAGGCTAGATTATACCCCGGGTATACTTTGGCCTAGGCCAAACTATACCCCGGGGTATAAAATAGCCTAGGCCAAAGTATACCCCTCCAGGCCAGATTATACCCCCCAGGGTAAGCTGAGGGAAAGCTGCTCATTCTTCTAGGTCACAGCTCCCCCTCCCATCGGGCACTGCTCCTTTTCAAGCTCCTCCACCTCTGGTGACGCCAGGGATCTCCCTTTCTAAGCCCCACCCCCTCCCTATAGTCACATGTGACATGAAATCTTCAGCCCTGCTCGTGCCAGCTCGTTGTCTTGGCGCCTTGGATATGCTTGGAAAAGGGCTTTGTATACCTAGGGGGCACTGACGAGCACTGAGGGGTGGGTGGGGAACCCCTTTACTGGTTGCTATGGGATATAGCATGATCACTCTATCCTAGCAACACCTTGGATACGCTTGGAAAAGGGGTTTATCTATCTTGGGGGCACCATTGCAGCACTGCGGGTGGGTGGGGAAACCTTTTACTGGTTGCTATGGGATTTTACATGATCACTCTATCCTAGCAACGCCTTGAATACGCTTGAAAAAGGGGTTTATCTACCTTGGGGGCACTCTCGCAGCACTTAAGGATAGGTGGTTAACCCCTTAGGTGGTTGCTATGGGATTTTACATGACCACTTTATCCTAGCAACGGCTTGTATACGCTTGGAAAAGGGGTTTATCTACCTTGGGGGCACCCTTGCAGCACTGTGGGGAAGCCGGGGAACCCTTTTACTGGTTGCTATGGGATTTTACATGACCAATTTATCCTAGCAACGCCTTGTATACGCTTGGAAAAGGGGTTCCCTTCTCAGAGATAAAGTCATCCACCATATGAAAACTGACTTGACAAAAAAACTACAGGACTACTTGAACCAAAATGTGAATGAATATGTGAACATCTCTGGAATCTCTCGTGATGGAGTCTGGGCAACTGATGCAGAGATCATGACCACGGCGAATCTGTTGAGTTGCGACATAATAATCTACACAAACGTCGGTGACTCCATGGATTGGTTGACATATCCTGCAAGCTTCAATCTGCAGTCAACAACTGAACATGCACTGTATCTTGAAAATAAGCACGATCATTTCAATGTTGTTATCAGTGTTTAGCTTTAAACGTTAATTTGGTAGCAAGGACATGCTAGACTAAATGTCATAATACACAGAATGACTGTTGGGCGATTTGTTGCCCCAGATAATTGCATTGCATGATAAGTGACTTATAGCTAATGAGAAATTATTGCCCCCCCTCCCACCGCTAGGTGGTGCTGGCTCTGCTTCTACAAGCTCCAACGGCACTAGCCAGGTGCCGCTCTCCTCTATGGCGCCTGGCTGTGACGTCGGCGCATGGAGAGGCAGCGCCACCTAGCGGCAGGAGGGGGACCCCGTCTACCAGGAGACGGGCAGCGGCGGTTAGCGAGGGGGGGTAATCGGGCAGCCCCCCTAAGGTAACTATAAAATGGGGGGGTATTTGTAATGCATATGCATTACAAATACCCCCCTTTACAACTACTTTTGCCATGGGCAAAAGTTTTGTATAGTGGGAGGTACTCTTTAAGAATTGTCAGTTTGGTTTCTCAATAAAATGTTGAAGCATTAAGTAATTCTTGTGTATATCACTCAATGCAAATGATTTCATTGGGGTATAATATGAGCTGAGAGGTATAAATTGGGCTAGGCAACTTTAACCCCAGATTAGTTACATAATCTGGCCTGGAGGGGTATAGTTTGGCCTAGGCTATTTTACACCCCGGGGTATAGT
Source organism: Ranitomeya variabilis (assembly GCF_051348905.1). Lineage (NCBI taxonomy): Eukaryota > Metazoa > Chordata > Amphibia > Anura > Dendrobatidae > Ranitomeya > Ranitomeya variabilis. The sequence goes on from NC_135236.1 coordinate 595,569,376, forward strand.
TTGGCCTAGGCCAGTTTATGCCCGGGTATACTCTGGCATAGACCAAATTATACCCGGGGTTAATCTGGGACAGGGTTACTTTGGCCTGTTACACCGAGGAACCCTTTTACTGGTTGCTATGGGATTTTACATGACCACTTTATCCTAGCAATGCCTTGTATATGCTTGGAAAAGGGGTTTATCTACCTTGGGGGCACCCTGCTTGCTATAGGGTTTTACATGGTGTAAGTACCTTAGATTGATCATTTGAAATCGCTTAGCAACCAGGAAAAGAGTTCCCCAGCCTCCATGCAATGCTGCGACAGTGCCCCCAAGGTAGATAAGCCCCTTTTCCAAGCGTATCCAAGGCGTTGCTAGGATAAAGTGGCCATGTAAAATCCCATAGCAACCAGTAAAAGGGTTCCCCGGCTTCCCCGCAGTGCTGTGAGGGTGCCCCCAAGGTAGATAAACCCCTTTTCCAACCGTATCCAGGGCGTTGCTAGGATAAAGTGGCCATGTAAAATCCCATAGCAACCAGTAAAAGGGATCCCCACCCACCCCGCAGTGCTGTGAGGGTGTCCTCCAAGGTAGATTAACCCCTTTTCCAAGCGTATACAAGGCGTTGCTAGGATAAATTGGTCATGTAAAATCCCATAGCAACCAGTAAAAGGGTTCCCCGGCTTCCCCGCAGTGCTGTGAGGGTGCCCCCAAGGTAGATAAACCCCTTTTCCAACCGTATCCAGGGCGTTGCTAGGATAAAGTGGCCATGTAAAATCCCATAGCAACCAGTAAAAGGGATCCCCACCCACCCCGCAGTGCTGTGAGGGTGTCCTCCAAGGTAGATTAACCCCTTTTCCAAGCGTATACAAGGCGTTGCTAGGATAAATTGGTCATGTAAAATCCCATAGCAACCAGTAAAAGGGTTCCCCGGCTTCCCCGCAGTGCTGTGAGGGTGCCCCCAAGGTAGATAAACCCCTTTTCCAACCGTATCCAGGGCGTTGCTAGGATAAAGTGGCCATGTAAAATCCCATAGCAACCAGTAAAAGGGATCCCCACCCACCCCGCAGTGCTGTGAGGGTGTCCTCCAAGGTAGATTAACCCCTTTTCCAAGCGTATACAAGGCGTTGCTAGGATAAATTGGTCATGTAAAATCCCATAGCAACCAGTAAAAGGGTTCCCCGGCTTCCCCGCAGTGCTGTGAGGGTGCCCCCAAGGTAGATAAACCCCTTTTCCAACCGTATCCAGGGCGTTGCTAGGATAAAGTGGCCATGTAAAATCCCATAGCAACCAGTAAAAGGGATCCCCACCCACCCCGCAGTGCTGTGAGGGTGTCCTCCAAGGTAGATTAACCCCTTTTCCAAGCGTATACAAGGCGTTGCTAGGATAAATTGGTCATGTAAAATCCCATAGCAACCAGTAAAAGGGTTCCCCGGCTTCCCCGCAGTGCTGTGAGGGTGCCCCCCAAGGTAGATAAACCCCTTTTCCAACCGTATCCAGGGCGTTGCTAGGATAAAGTGGCCATGTAAAATCCCATAGCAACCAGTAAAAGGCTATAGTCTGGCCTGAGGGTATAGTGTGGCCTGTTATAGTTTGGCCTAGGCTGTTTTACATCCTTAGGTATAGTTTGGCCTAGGCCAAAATATACCCAGGGTTAAATGTAGCCTAGGCCACTTTAACCCTGGGGGGTATAATGTGGCCTGGAGGGGTATAGTTTGGCCTAGGCTATTTTACACCCCGGGGTATAGTTTGGCCTAGGCCATTTTATGCCTGGGTATAGTTTGGCCTAGGCCAGTTTATACCCCGGGGTATACTCTGGCCTAGGCCAAATTATACCCGGGGTTAATCTGGGACGGGGTTACTTTGGCCTGTTACACCGGGATTCCGATACTTGGCGCGTATCGGATACCGGAATCGGAAGTTCAATGATTCAAAATTCAGAAATTCAGCCAATGAGAAAGATTCCAAGTGTGGGCACATCCTGTTTAGCATGGAGGGCATGAAACTACTGGCAAGGCTGTGATTGGCTGCTGAAATGATGTCATGATGCAGTTTAAAAGTCGCTGGCGCCATTTTGCGATCACTCTGCTGTGAATTCAGTTAGTGACAGGACGCTGTTTGCTGACTGAGGGACAGTTTAGAGATAGCGATTTGCTTCTTTGTGCTTTCCAAAGGCTAATTTAGCAACCGCTGTGTTCACCTACTATTCACCTTGCTTTTGCCTTGTAGCGCTGTTTTCACAGCGATCTGCAAGGTCTGTGTGTGTGTGTGTGTGTGTGAGTGCAGCCCACTCTCTAGTCTGAGTGCAGCCACATAGGCCATCCATAGCTGGTTGTATTCAGTTCAGGGAGGGTGGTTCATTGCCTCATACTGTCCTTTTTTTTTTTTTTTTTGAAGTAGTGCAGGCTGCTGCACATTTTTTCCAAAAATTCCTATTAGTGTCTTTCCACCCGTCTCCAGCTAATTTGTGGAAAAACACTACATAGGATAAAGTAGAGGAGGGTTTTTGGGCCTTGCAGCGCCGTTTACGGCTGTCTGCACGGTCTCCGTGTGACTGCAGCTCGCCCTGTAATCTGTGAGCAGCTATAGCCTGGTTGTCTCCAGCTCAGGGTTTTTCACTGCGTCATACCGCCAAATCAATTTTCTTTTTTTTCAAAGTAGTGTAGTCTGCTGCTAATTTATTTTAAAAAATCCTATTAGTGTCTTTCCACCCGTCTCCAGCTAATTTGTGGAAAAACACTACATAGGATAAAGTAGAGGAGGGTTTTTGGGCCTTGCAGCGCCGTTTACGGCTGTCTGCACGGTCTCCGTGTGACTGCAGCTCGCCCTGTAGTCTGTGAGCAGCCGTAGCCTGGTTGTCTGCAGCTCAGGGTTTTTCACTGCGTCATACCGCCAAATCAATTTTCTTTTTTTTCAAAGTAGTGTAGTCTGCTGCTAATTTATTTTAAAAAATCCTATTAGTGTCTTTCCACCCGTCTCCAGCTAATTTGTGGAAAAACACTACATAGGATAAAGTAGAGGAGGGTTTTTGGGCCTTGCAGCGCCGTTTACGGCTGTCTGCACGGTCTCCGTGTGATTGCAGCTCTATCCGTTGTCAGTTCAGCCCCAAAAAAATAAATAAATAATAAAGTTCACCAAACACACCAGTTACACCACTTTACATTTGTGTAGGCCACATTAGCTCATATTCAAGTCTAGTCCACACTTTAGAAAATTAGTGTGTCTTATACCTGTTAGGAGGAGTTGCTCAGGAATAAGCACACAAAGCCGTTAGTACTTTTCTGCTTATCTTTATCAGTCAACCAAGATGAAGAAGGCAGTGAGTAAGGCACGTGGGCGTGGGCGTGGGCGCGGAGCAGGGAGGGGACGTGGGGATTCTGTGCCTGCTGCGGGCACCGGTGAGTCATCAGCACCCACTTTCACAAGGGAACAGTCGTTCATGCGCAGCTTTGTCGCCGAGCGCCGTACACCGCTGCTGCGTGAAGACCAAATTGAAGCCGTTGTGGGATGGATGGCAGCTAATGCATCAACTTCCATTAGTGCCACATCCTCTCAGACACAGAGCACTGGAGAGCAGCCATCTGTCTCTTCACCACCTGCAAAATTGCCCAGGCAGACAGAGATCCCAGGACAGGAGCAGTCTCTACTTCTGTTCTCTGAATCATCTCTTGGCTTGGAAACAGGGGGCCAGCCAAGCAGCATTGGAGAAATGGAAGAAGAGGCAGGGTGCAGTGATGCCCAACAGCTTTTTCTGTCTTCCTCTGAAGAGGCGGGTGGGCCAGTGGCTCCGGTCACCACCTCGCAGGCCGCATCAGCTGATGATGACACTCAGGTGCCACTTACTGGTGCGTGCTCTGCTGCTGAGACTACCCAGGAGGAGCAGTTGGGGGCAGAGGGTAGTGTAGATGATGAGGTCCTTGACCCATCTTGGCGTCAGGGACAGGAAGGTGGTGGGAGCAGCTCTGAGGAAGAGATTCCCCGTACGGCCCAAAGAGGGAGAGGGAGGGGGAAGACTGCGGATCCTGCAGCCTCCGCTTTGGCACCCGTAAGGAGCATGTCTCTTCCAAAAGTCAAAAGGGGGGCTCCCAAGACTTGCAGTGCCTGGTCCTTTTTTGACACAGTTGCAGATGACATTTACTATGTCAGATGCAAGGTGTGTCATCAAAAAATCAAAAGAGGTCAAAAAGTCGCCAACCTCAATACCTCCAACATGTGGAAACATGTGCGCAACAGGCACCCGGCGGAGTTAGACAAACACACTGAAGAGCTAGGCCAACCAACAGCGGCAGCTACCACCTCTTCAGCTCGTGTTGCCTCTTCCTCTAGCTCACACGCAGCTGGTTCGGCTTCCTCCCAGGATCGCCGTGGAAGAACCTCTGGCCCTGTTGTCCAGAGACCCGCTGTAATTCCACCCGCAGCACCACTTTCCCAGTCATCCACACACTCCCAGCCCAGTCTACAGCCATCGGTAGTACAGGCATGGGAGAAAAGGCGGCCTTTCTCGTCAAACCACCCACGAGCACAGGCTCTGACTGCAGGCATTGCCAAACTTCTGTCACTGGAAATGCTGTCATTCAGGCTGGTGGAGACTGACAGCTTCCGTGACTTGATGTCATTGGCAGTCCCACAGTACAATGTGCCTAGCCGCTTTTACTTCAGCAGGCAAGCCGTCCCTGCCCTGCACAAGCATGTGGAGGGACACATAAAACACGCGCTACTGAACGCCGTCAGTAGCAAGGTCCACCTCACCACCGATGCGTGGACCAGTCAACATGGACAGGGGCGATACCTTTCCCTCACTGCCCATTGGGTTAATGTAGTTGAGCCGGGTACAGACCGTGCGAGTGGCGCAGGACGTGTCCTGCCCACTCCAAGGATTGCAGGAATCCATTCTGTACGCATTGACTCCTCCTCTTACACCAGTTCCTCAGAATCATCGCTGCAGGAGCCGTCACAGTCCACCTCCACATGGACCCGTGATGAACGTGTACCTGTTACGACCGACATGAGCACAGCCGTGGCCAAACGTCAACAGGCCGTCTTGAAATTAATTTTTTTGGGGAATCGTAGCCACACAGCGCAGGAGCTCTGGAATGCCATCAAGCAGGAGAGCGATGTGTGGTTTGAGCCAGCGAATCTCCAGCCAGGCATGGTAGTGTGTGATAATGGCCGAAATCTGGTGGCAGCCCTGGGCCTCGGCAACCTCACTCACATCCCATGTCTGGCACATGTGCTCAATTTGGTCGTGCAGAGTTTTTTGAGGGACTATCCGGATCTTGATGCACTGCTGCACAAGGTCCGCCTAGAGTGTGCTCACTTGCGGCGTTCCAGCACGGCAAAAGCGCGCATTGCGGCTCTGCAGCGCCGACACCGCCTGCCGGAACATCGCATCATATGTGACCTACCTACCAGGTGGAATTCCACGTTACATATGTTGGAGCGGTTGTGTGAGCAGCAGCAAGCTGTAATGGAGTACCAGCTGTATCAGGCGCAAAAAAGTCGCAGTCAGCGCCGTACAGACTTCACAACCACAGAGTGGGCCACTATGAAGGATGTCTGCCAGGTTTTGCGTCCCTTTGATTATTCCACGCGGATGGCGAGTGCAGATGATGCACTAGTCAGCATGACTGTCCCCCTTATCTGCCTGCTTGAAAAATCACTGCAAGCGCTAAGGGATGATGTTGTGGAAGAGGTGGAGGATGAGGATTCACCACTTCCATCATCTTCTGGACAGTCAGTGCCACGTGGTTCCTCACAAACGCGTAGGCAGGGGACAGTTTGTGAGGAGGATGAGGAGGAGTCAATGGAGGAGGAAGACATCCGTCCAGAGGAGGGAGTTCCCGAATTGTCCAGTACTCAGTGTGTACAGCGAGGGTGGGGTGATGACGAGCGGGCAGAGATCACGCCTCCAGCTGGGGACAGCGTTTCTTGGGCAGTTGGCAGTCTGCAGCACATGGTGGATTACATGCTGCAGTGCCTGAGAAACGACCGCCGCATCGACAACATTCTCAACATGTCTGATTATTGGGTGTTCACCCTCCTCGATCCTCGCTACCGGGACAACGTAGAAAGCCTCATCACACCGTTGAACCGGGAGCGAAAAATGCGGGAGTACCAAGACACACTGGTCAGTTCCATCATCTTCTCCATTCCAACTGAGAGAAGTGCTGCTAGTGCATTCCAAAGCAGCTCAGTGCGTCCAGGCAGTGGTGGAGGCTCTGCACAAAGAGGGAGCAGAAGCAGTGCCTCTGCCCAAGGCAAGACCAGTATGGCCCAACTGTGGCACAGTTTTCTGTGCCCCCCACAAAAGTCTACACCATCACAGACGGCTCCAGTCAGCAGGAGGCAACGGTTCCGTCAGATGGTGACAGACTACATGTCTTGCCCTCTTGCTGTACTCCCAGACGGCTCTTCCCCTTTCAAGTTTTGGGTCTCAAAGCTGGATACATGGCCAGAGCTAAGCCAGTATGCATTGGAGGTGCTGTCTTGCCCTGCGGCCAGTGTATTATCGGAACGTGTCTTTAGTGCTGCAGGTGGTGTACTAACTGACCGTCGCATGCGACTATCCTCCGATAACGTTGACCGGCTTACTTTCCTGAAAATGAACAAGGCCTGGATCTCGCAGGAATTTGCCACTCCTCCTCCTGATTAAATAATTAGGTCACTGTATACGTTATCCAGGTCTCCTGTTGTGTTCATCTTTCTACCACCTGAACTTAAATTCCTGGGCTCCAACACCGCCAGTTGAGGCTCAGAAGTGCCGTCTGCACAGTCAAAACATACGACCCAGTGTTATTGGGTTTCAGTAACGTCAGCTGATCCCCAGCTGTGTAGCCGGCAATGTGTCATGCGACCGCCACGCTGACACAACAACTGAAATGTAAGGGAATCTGTCCCCCCCCCCCCAAGGCGTTTGTTACTGAAAGAGCCACCTTGTGCAGCAGTAATGCTGCACAAGGAAAAAGGTAGCTATTTTGGTTTTGCTCCTTGCACACGCAAAACTTAACACTTATAAAATGTGTCCACTGATACCGTAAAACCGTCCCGGAGGTGGGACTTTCCTTCGTAATATGACGCAGCACAGCCGTCATTCCTACCCCCCCGGCGCCGCGCCCCGGCTCCTCAGCGTTGTTTGATTCCGTCCCGGAGCCTGCGCTGTTATGTTATCCCGTGGCCAGGCACACTTAGCGCTGCCCGTCTTCTGGCATCATTTGGTGTCAGGCTGGCTGTGCCTGTGCGGCCACGCTGGCCGAGAGCCCGCCTCGCAGTGTCTTCTGATTTAATCCCACTGGGGGCCTGGGATCTATGGACATGCGCAGTGCATATCTGAACCTCCACCTCTCACTCATCTCCCTATGGCTTCTTCAGACTGTTCGGTGTCAGCTGGTCCCTAATAGCATGCCACGGCCGTGACACCGCACAGTCTGAAAAAGAAGCCGTAGGGAGGGGAGTGAGAGGCGAGGATATGCACTGCGCATGTCCATGGATTCCAGGCCCCCAGTGGGATTACATCAGAAGACACTGCGAGGCGGGCTCTCGGCCAGCGCGGCCGCACAGGCGCAGCCAGCCTGACACCAAATGATGTCAGAAGATGGGCAGCGCTAAGTGTGCCTGGCCACGGGATAACATAACAGCGCAGGCTCCGGGACGGAATCAAACAACGCTGAGGAGCCGGGGCACGGCGGCGGGGGGGTAGTAATGATGGCTGTGCTGCGTCATATTACGAAGGAAAGTCCCACCTCCGGGACGGTTTCACGGCTTCAGGGTCACATTTTAAAAGTGTTTAGTTCTGTGTTTGCAAGGAGCATGATGAAAAGAGCCACCTTTTCCTTTTGCATCTTTTGTGCTGCACAAGCTGGCTCTTTCAGCTACAAACGCCTTGGGGGGGGTTAAAGGTTCCCTTTCGACTTTCTCAGGCTTCGGCCTACATTGTGTTCCTCTGCTTTTCCACCTGCCCCTGGGCTCCAACACCGCTAGTTGCCGTCCAGAAGTGCTGTACGCACAGTCAACAGTCGCTCCTCTGTTATTGGGGTTCAGTAACGTCAGCTGTTCCCCTGCTGTGTGTGTGGCAATCCCTCCTACCTCCTCCAACCTCCTCCAACCTCCTCCTCCTCCACCTGTCCCTGGGCTCCAACACCGCCAGTTGCCGTCCAGAAGTGCTGTACGCACAGTCAACAGTCCCTCCTCTGTTATTGGGGTTCAGTAACGTCAGCTGTTCCCCTGCTGTGTGTGTGGCAATCCCTCCAACCTCCTCCAACCTCCTCCTCCTCCACCTGTCCCTGGGCTCCAACACCGCCAGTTGCCGTCCAGAAGTGCTGTACGCACAGTCAACAGTCCCTCCTCTGTTATTGGGGTTCAGTAACGTCAGCTGTTCCCCTGCTGTGTGTGTGGCAATCCCTCCTACCTCCTCCAACCTCCTCCAACCTCCTCCTCCTCCACCTGTCCCTGGGCTCCAACACCGCCAGTTGCCGTCCAGAAGTGCTGTACGCACAGTCAACAGTCCCTCCTCTGTTATTGGGGTTCAGTAACGTCAGCTGTTCCCCTGCTGTGTGTGTGGCAATCCCTCCTACCTCCTCCAACCTCCTCCTCCTCCACCTGTCCCTGGGCTTCAACACCGCCAGTTGCCGTCCAGAAGTGCTGTACGCACAGTCAACAGTCCCTCCTCTGTTATTGGGGTTCAGTAACGTCAGCTGTTCCCCTGCTGTGTGTGTGGCAATCCCTCCTACCTCCTCCAACCTCCTCCTCCTCCACCTGTCCCTGGGCTCCAACACCGCCAGTTGCCGTCCAGAAGTGCTGTACGCACAGTCAACAGTCCCTCCTCTGTTATTGGGGTTCAGTAACGTCAGCTGTTCCCCTGCTGTGTGTGTGGCAATCCCTCCAACCTCCTCCAACCTCCTCCTCCTCCACCTGTCCCTGGGCTCCAACACCGCCAGTTGCCGTCCAGAAGTGCTGTACGCACAGTCAACAGTCCCTCCTCTGTTATTGGGGTTCAGTAACGTCAGCTGTTCCCCTGCTGTGTGTGTGGCAATCCCTCCAACCTCCTCCAACCTCCTCCTCCTCCACCTGTCCCTGGGCTCCAACACCGCCAGTTGCCGTCCAGAAGTGCTGTACGCACAGTCAACAGTCCCTCCTCTGTTATTGGGGTTCAGTAACGTCAGCTGTTCCCCTGCTGTGTGTGTGGCAATCCCTCCTACCTCCTCCAACCTCCTCCAACCTCCTCCTCCTCCACCTGTCCCTGGGCTCCAACACCGCCAGTTGCCGTCCAGAAGTGCTGTACGCACAGTCAACAGTCCCTCCTCTGTTATTGGGGTTCAGTAACGTCAGCTGTTCCCCTGCTGTGTGTGTGGCAATCCCTCCTACCTCCTCCAACCTCCTCCAACCTCCTCCTCCTCCACCTGTCCCTGGGCTCCAACACCGCCAGTTGCCGTCCAGAAGTGCTGTACGCACAGTCAACAGTCCCTCCTCTGTTATTGGGGTTCAGTAACGTCAGCTGTTCCCCTGCTGTGTGTGTGGCAATCCCTCCAACCTCCTCCAACCTCCTCCTCCTCCACCTGTCCCTGGGCTCCAACACCGCCAGTTGCCGTCCAGAAGTGCTGTACGCACAGTCAACAGTCCCTCCTCTGTTATTGGGGTTCAGTAACGTCAGCTGTTCCCCTGCTGTGTGTGTGGCAATCCCTCCTACCTCCTCCAACCTCCTCCAACCTCCTCCTCCTCCACCTGTCCCTGGGCTCCAACACCGCCAGTTGCCGTCCAGAAGTGCTGTACGCACAGTCAACAGTCCCTCCTCTGTTATTGGGGTTCAGTAACGTCAGCTGTTCCCCTGCTGTGTGTGTGGCAATCCCTCCTACCTCCTCCAACCTCCTCCTCCTCCACCTGTCCCTGGGCTCCAACACCGCCAGTTGCCGTCCAGAAGTGCTGTACGCACAGTCAACAGTCCCTCCTCTGTTATTGGGGTTCAGTAACGTCAGCTGTTCCCCTGCTGTGTGTGTGGCAATCCCTCCTACCTCCTCCAACCTCCTCCAACCTCCTCCTCCTCCACCTGTCCCTGGGCTCCAACACCGCCAGTTGCCGTCCAGAAGTGCTGTACGCACAGTCAACAGTCCCTCCTCTGTTATTGGGGTTCAGTAACGTCAGCTGTTCCCCTGCTGTGTGTGTGGCAATCCCTCCTACCTCCTCCAACCTCCTCCTCCTCCACCTGTCCCTGGGCTCCAACACCGCCAGTTGCCGTCCAGAAGTGCTGTACGCACAGTCAACAGTCCCTCCTCTGTTATTGGGGTTCAGTAACGTCAGCTGTTCCCCTGCTGTGTGTGTGGCAATCCCTCCAACCTCCTCCAACCTCCTCCTCCTCCACCTGTCCCTGGGCTCCAACACCGCCAGTTGCCGTCCAGAAGTGCTGTACGCACAGTCAACAGTCCCTCCTCTGTTATTGGGGTTCAGTAACGTCAGCTGTTCCCCTGCTGTGTGTGTGGCAATCCCTCCAACCTCCTCCAACCTCCTCCTCCTCCACCTGTCCCTGGGCTCCAACACCGCCAGTTGCCGTCCAGAAGTGCTGTACGCACAGTCAACAGTCCCTCCTCTGTTATTGGGGTTCAGTAACGTCAGCTGTTCCCCTGCTGTGTGTGTGGCAATCCCTCCTACCTCCTCCAACCTCCTCCAACCTCCTCCTCCTCCACCTGTCCCTGGGCTCCAACACCGCCAGTTGCCGTCCAGAAGTGCTGTACGCACAGTCAACAGTCCCTCCTCTGTTATTGGGGTTCAGTAACGTCAGCTGTTCCCCTGCTGTGTGTGTGGCAATCCCTCCTACCTCCTCCAACCTCCTCCTCCTCCACCTGTCCCTGGGCTCCAACACCGCCAGTTGCCGTCCAGAAGTGCTGTACGCACAGTCAACAGTCCCTCCTCTGTTATTGGGGTTCAGTAACGTCAGCTGTTCCCCTGCTGTGTGTGTGGCAATCCCTCCTACCTCCTCCAACCTCCTCCAACCTCCTCCTCCTCCACCTGTCCCTGGGCTCCAACACCGCCAGTTGCCGTCCAGAAGTGCTGTACGCACAGTCAACAGTCCCTCCTCTGTTATTGGGGTTCAGTAACGTCAGCTGTTCCCCTGCTGTGTGTGTGGCAATCCCTCCTACCTCCTCCAACCTCCTCCTCCTCCTCCTCCACCTGTCCCTGGGCTCCAACACCGCCAGTTGCCGTCCAGAAGTGCTGTACGCACAGTCAACAGTCCCTCCTCTGTTATTGGGGTTCAGTAACGTCAGCTGTTCCCCTGCTGTGTGTGTGGCAATCCCTCCTACCTCCTCCAACCTCCTCCTCCTCCACCTGTCCCTGGGCTCCAACACCGCCAGTTGCCGTCCAGAAGTGCTGTACGCACAGTCAACAGTCCCTCCTCTGTTATTGGGGTTCAGTAACGTCAGCTGTTCCCCTGCTGTGTGTGTGGCAATCCCTCCTACCTCCTCCAACCTCCTCCAACCTCCTCCTCCTCCACCTGTCCCTGGGCTCCAACACCGCCAGTTGCCGTCCAGAAGTGCTGTACGCACAGTCAACAGTCCCTCCTCTGTTATTGGGGTTCAGTAACGTCAGCTGTTCCCCTGCTGTGTGTGTGGCAATCCCTCCTACCTCCTCCAACCTCCTCCTCCTCCACCTGTCCCTGGGCTCCAACACCGCCAGTTGCCGTCCAGAAGTGCTGTACGCACAGTCAACAGTCCCTCCTCTGTTATTGGGGTTCAGTAACGTCAGCTGTTCCCCTGCTGTGTGTGTGGCAATCCCTCCAACCTCCTCCAACCTCCTCCTCCTCCACCTGTCCCTGGGCTCCAACACCGCCAGTTGCCGTCCAGAAGTGCTGTACGCACAGTCAACAGTCCCTCCTCTGTTATTGGGGTTCAGTAACGTCAGCTGTTCCCCTGCTGTGTGTGTGGCAATCCCTCCTACCTCCTCCAACCTCCTCCAACCTCCTCCTCCTCCACCTGTCCCTGGGCTCCAACACCGCCAGTTGCCGTCCAGAAGTGCTGTACGCACAGAGCCAAACACCTCGCCAATGTGTTAGTGGGGTTCAGCACCGCCAGCTGTTCCCCTGCTGTGTATACGGCAACGTGTACTGCGACCGCCACGCAGGCACAACAAGTTTAATGTAAGGGAACCTGACCCCCCCCCCCCCAGGCGTTTGTTACTGAAGGAGCCACCTTGTGCAGCAGTAATGCTACGGCTACGGCTACGGCTACGGCTTCTTCAGACTGTGCGATGTCAGCTGGTCCCTAATAGCATGCCACGGCCGTGACACCGCACAGTCTGAAAAAGAAGCCGTAGGGAGGGGAGTGAGAGGAGAGGATATGCACTGCGCACGGGCACGGATCACAGGCCCGCGGTGGGATTACATTAGACGACACTGCGAGGCGGGATCTCGGCCAGCGCACCCGCACAGGCGCAGCCAGCCTGACACCAAATGAGGTCAGAAGACGGGCAGCGCAACATGTGTGCATGGCCAAGGGCTAACCTAACAGCGCAGGCTCCGGGACAGATTCAAACAACGCTGAGGAGGCGGCGCACGGCGCCAAGGGGGTAAAAATGATGGCTGTGCTGCGTCACACGACAAAGGAAAGTTCCACCTACCGGACGGTTTAACGCTGTGAGGAGACACATTTCATAAATGTTAGGTTCCGCATGTACAAGGACCATAATTAAAAGAGCTAAGTTTACCTTTTCCAGCATTAGTGCTGTACACAATGGCTCTTTCAGCTACAAACGCCTGGGGGGGGGGGGGGGTTAAAGGTTTCCTTTCAACTTGCTCGAGTGCAGGCTTCGGCCTACACTCCGCTCCCCCTGCTCCTCCTGCTGACCCTGGGCTCTAACACCGCCAGTTTTTGCCCAGATGTGCTAGCTGCACAGAGAAAAACACCAGCCAATGTGTCAGTGGGGTTCAGCACCGCCAGCTGTTCCCCTGCTGTGTAGCCGGCAACGTGTCCTGCAAAAGCCACGCAGACACAAGAACTGAAATTGAAGGGAACCTGTCCCCCCTCCCCAGGTGTTTCTATGTTTTACAGCTACCTTGAACAGCAGTAATGCTGCATGTGTGCAAGGTGGCTCAGAAACGTATTCTCCTCGCACATGTGGAACTGAAAACACGTCTGAAATGTGTCCTCTGTGTGACCATTTAACCGTCCCGGTGGTGTGACTTTCCTTTGTAATGACACGCTGCAACCCCCTTGGTAGCGCTGCCCGTCTTCTGGCATCATTGTTTGGCTGGCTGCGCCTCTGCGGCCGCCCTGACCCACACAACGCCCCTCGGTGTCTTATTTATTGGGACTGCGAGGGTGTGATTCATGGGCAGGATCAGTGCATCAGTTCGCCTGTCCCTCCTCTCCTTCCGCCTTGTTCGGACTGTGCGGCTTCATGGCCGTGGCATGCGATAAGGGATCAGATGACGCCGCACAGTCTGAAGCGGGTGTAAGGACCCGAGTGTGAGAGGCGAACATATGTGCTGCGCCAGGCCCTGAATCCCAGCCCCGCAGTGTTTTAACAATGTTAAGACACTGCGGGGCTGGGATTCCTGGGCATCGCGAACCGCACCGGCCGACATTACATGATGCCAGAAGATGGGCAGCGCTAACGGCGCTAGGCCAGGGGATAACACGACAGCGCAGACTCCTGTACAGCAAATAACAACGCTCGGGAGGCTGCACCCAGCACCAAGGTGGGATTCTTGAAACCTGTGCTGCGTCTCATTACAAAGGGAACTCTCGCCTCCATTACACAGTTTGACTGTATAAAGGGCTAAATGTTATACGTGTTCCATTCAGCATGTGCAAGGAGAAAAATTACAAGAGCAACCTTTGACTTGCGCAGCACTGCTGCTGCATAAGCTGTGGCTCTTCTACTTTGTAACCCCTGAGGGGGGGTTAAAGGTGACTTTTGAAATCGGTTCAATTAGGCTTCGGCCTACACTCTGCTCCACCTGCAGAGCCTGGGCTCCAACAACGCTAGTTGCTGTCCGGAAGTGCTGGCTGCACAGAGCCAAACACCTCGCCAATGTGTCAGTGGGGTCCAGCACCGCCAGCTGTTCCCCTGCTGTGTAGCCGGCAACGTGTCCTGCAAAAGCCACGCAGACACAACACACCCAAAGCTGCCGCCAGTGCAGGCTTCGGCCTACACTCCCCTCCCCCTGCTCCTCCTCCTCCTGCTCCTCCTCCTGCTGTCCCTGGGCTCTAACACACCGCCAGTTGGGGCCCAGATGTGCTAGCTGCACAGAGAAAAACACCAGCCAATGTGTCAGTGGGGTCCAGCACCGCCAGCTGTTCCCCTGCTGTGCAGCCGGCAACGTGTCCTGCAAAAGCCACGCAGACACAAGAACTGAAATTGAAGGGAACCTGTCCCCCCTCCCCCAGGCGTTTTTACGTTATCCAGCCACCTTGTACAGCGGTAATGCTGCATGTGTGCAAGGTGGCTCAGAAACGTATTCTCCTCGCACATGTGGAACTGAAAACACGTCTGAAATGTGTCCTCTGTGTGACCATTTAACCGTCCCGGTGGTGTGACTTTCCTTTGTAATGACACGCTGCAACCCCCTTGGTAGCGCTGCCCGTCTTCTGGCATCATTGTTTGGCTGGCTGCGCCTCTGCGGCCGCCCTGACCCACACAACGCCCCTCGGTGTCTTATTTATTGGGACTGCGAGGGTGTGATTCATGGGCAGGATCAGTGCATCAGTTCGCCTGTCCCTCCTCTCCTTCCGCCTTGTTCGGACTGTGCGGCTTCATGGCCGTGGCATGCGATAAGGGATCAGATGACGCCGCACAGTCTGAAGCGGGTGTAAGGACCCGAGTGTGAGAGGCGAACATATGTGCTGCGCCAGGCCCTGAATCCCAGCCCCGCAGTGTTTTAACAATGTTAAGACACTGCGGGGCTGGGATTCCTGGGCATCGCGAACCGCACCGGCCAACATTACATGATGCCAGAAGATGGGCAGCGCTAACGGCGCTAGGCCAGGGGATAACACGACAGCGCAGACTCCTGTACAGCAAATAACAACGCTCGGGAGGCTGCACCCAGCACCAAGGTGGGATTCTTGACACCTGTGCTGCGTCTCATTACAAAGGGAACTCTCGCCTCCATTACACAGTTTGACTGTATAAAGGGCTAAATGTTATACGTGTTCCATTCAGCGTGTGCAAGGAGAAAAATTACAAGAGCAACCTTTGACTTGCGCAGCACTGCTGCTGCATAAGCTGTGGCTCTTCTACTTTGTAACCCCTGAGGGGGGGTTAAAGGTGACTTTTGAAATCGGTTCAATTAGGCTTCGGCCTACACTCTGCTCCACCTGCAGAGCCCGGGCTCCAACAACGCTAGTTGCTGTCCGGAAGTGCTGGCTGCACAGAGCCAAACACCTCGCCAATGTGTCAGTGGGGTCCAGCACCGCCAGCTGTTCCCCTGCTGTGTAGCCGGCAACGTGTCCTGCAAAAGCCACGCAGACACAACACACCCAAAGCTGCCGCCAGTGCAGGCTTCGGCCTACACTCCCCTCCCCCTGCTCCTCCTCCTGCTGTCCCTGGGCTCTAACACACCGCCAGTTGGGGCCCTAGGAAGACAAGCTTGAATAGGTCCCCATCCGGGTTCCAGTACCGTCAGCTGGTTCTCGGCAGTGTCTTTTGCTCTTGTACCTTCTGCTCCCCATCCTGGTTCCAGTACCGTCAGCTGGTTCCGGGCAGAGCCTTTGGCTTAGGTGCCTCCCTCTGGGTATCCGAGTTCCACCAACGTCAGGTGGTCCTTGGTAGTGCTTTCAGGCACGGGTACCTCCTGCTTAGTAACCGGGTTCCAGTAACGTCAGCTGGTCCTCGGTAGTTCCATTGGCTCTTGGACCTTCGGCTACCCATCCGGGTTCCAGTACCGTCAGCTGGTTCTCGGCAGTGTCTTTTGCTCTTGTACCTTCTGCTCCCCATCCTGGTTCCAGTACCGTCAGCTGGTTCCGGGCAGAGCCTTTGGCTTAGGTGCCTCCCTCTGGGTATCCGAGTTCCACCAATGTCAGGTGGTCCTTGGTAGTGCTTTCAGGCACGGGTACCTCCTGCTTAGTAACCGGGTTCCAGTAACGTCAGCTGGTCCTCGGTAGTTCCATTGGCTCTTGGACCTTCGGGTAGCCATCCGAGTTCCAGTTCCATCAGCTGTTTCTCGGCATTTTCTCAGCCTTCTTGTACCTTCTGCTACATTTCCAAGTTCAAGACCCGAAAGACGATGACCCGCAAGACCACCCCTAAGATGATGACGACACCAGAGACGACAACCACCGAGATGACGACGTCCCTGGAGACGATGACCCTGAAGACGACCCCGATGACGACGACCCCGATGACGACGACCCCGATGACGACGACCCTGGAGATGACGACCCTGGAGATGACGACGACAACCTGGAAGACCGAGAAGCAGAAGAACAAGAGGCTGCAGAACAAAGAGCAGAAGAACATTAAGCATAAGACTAAATATCAGAGCAAAAGATATTATCTAAATTATAAGCAGAAGAAGACTAAGCAGTGTATGGGGGTGAGTCCGTTCCTCCTCGTGGTGCCCCTGGATAAAGCCTGATGCTGCAGGCCAAACTGAACGCGGACAAATGTAACTGTTTTGTGACAGGCAGAACGGAAGGTGTAATCTTCAAACTTTTATAGATAACAACTACGGGAATGCCTGTCACAAATAAGAATATGATGAAGAAGTTGAATATAAAAAAGATAATAGTTAAATAAAAAGAATATGAACAATGTAAAAAAAAAAATATATATATACGTAGAAAAGAAGAAGATGAATAAGGTGAAGAAGTTGATGTCACAGAAGCTGATGATGAGGATAATGAAGAAGAAAGTGTGGGAGAAGTAAAAAATAGGGTGAAGGGCGTGGAAGTAGTGAAACATCAATATCTGACAAAATAAATAAAAAATTAACATAGTCAATTTCTTTCTAACGCCGAACGTCATAAAAAAATTAAAAATACTGCTATTCTATTTGATTGGGATAAACCCCTGTGCCTTTAATGTCTCCGCCACCTCCCCCAATACATCCTACATTATTCTTAGTTGTTTTCCTTCATGTAGAATTAACCTACAAGGAAAGAAAGGGTTTATTTTAATTCCGATATTTTCGTCCCATTGACTTGCATTGGGATCGGGTATCGGTATCGGATTGGATTCCGATACTGTGACGGTATCGGCCGATACTTTCCGATACCGATACTTTCCGATATCGGAAAGTATCGCTCAACACTAGTAGAGACAGAAAATAGAAAATAAAGGCATTGGCTAGGATATACTCACATTGTTCAGGGTCTTTTCCTCCAAGATGTAGCCTGTCTGTGTCTCGTCTGCTTCAGAGTCTGGTGAGAAGTGACCTGCAACTGTCCACACCCTCCCTTTTATCACCTTGATGGTGGGGGGTGGCTTATCAGTGTCTAGACATGTTTTTCTCAATTGAAACGCATGCGTTCAAAAACGCAACCAAACGCATGTGCAAAAAAAGCATGCGTTTACATAGACAGCAATGCGTTTTTTGGTCTCAATCCTTGCGCAATCGACCGCATGCGTTTCCTGGCAGCAAATAGACGCCTCCAGAAATTACTACATGTCGCATTTCCATGCCAAGCCACAAACGACGAGACGACGCATGCGTCGTCAAACGCGGCAAAACGAGAACAAAAAAAAATGCATGCGTTTTTAATGTTAAATATAGGAAAACACGACGCATGCGTTTATATGCGGTACAAACGCTGCGGCAACAAACGCAAATGTGAAACCAGCCTAACATACGTGTTTTGAGTGACTTAAGTTGATTGTAATCTCTTCTTTGTATACATTCACACCTTATTTTAGCCTATTTTTGGCCTGTGTTATCATACACTGACACCACTTCATATTGATATCATACAATGATTACAGGCCATCTGGCCCTCTGTTTCTGACTATCAGCCTTATAGGGTCTTTATAGGAGTTCAGGTACAGCCATTGTACGAGCGCGGGCGCCAGTCTCGCTTTTTCTTAGAGTGCCAACCTCCGCATCTAGGTAGGTGCTCAGATAGAAGTGGTATCCAGGGAGAGGTCACTCATTTCTTCACATTGGTTTAGTGAGTTTGTTATGACATAGTTGCACTATTATTATCACCTTGTAGTTGTTAACCATTTAGGTGCTGGGAGTTCTGCTTGTTGAGATTTTTTGACTGGACATACTTCTTTTCCAAACCTTTTTATTGGTTTTACAGATATTTATGAAGGTAAGGGAAGAGGGGAGGGAAAGTAGGTAAGGGGGAAGGATAAATAATTCCCTATACAACAGGGAATGGGAAAAATAAGACAGGTGTATCCGTGTACATATAAATACTTTCGAAAATTACGTAGTTATTTGAAGCTAATCAAGGCTTTAGACCTGTAAAAAAAAAGCAAGTTAATTAAGGTAAAAGTACATTATATTCTTTCGTACACTTAGGCCTGTCGTGTCTGGAAGCACCCTAGAGTGACCCTAAACTGGATGGGGGGAAAGTTCGGTTCTTGGTCTCTTAATCAGGACAACTGAACTGGCTCATTATTAAAGCTAACCGTTGGGAAAGATATGACTATAGAATAGGTAGCTTTGTGTATATAACATAATTACATTTCAGGTAGGGCTATTGTAGGTTCCAGAAAGATTTAGACCCTGTTGTTTCAGGAAGGATAGACCCTCTTTGGGGGTTGTGATGTGTACAGTTCCGGACAGGAATTTCACCAGGAGAGTAGAGGACGGCGACCACGAGTAGGCAAAATGGAACCTCCGGAGCTCCCGCGTAACCGATGCAAAATCCCGTCGCTTTTTCAAAGTCACCTTAGACAGGTCCCTGAAGAACGTTAGGTGGCCATATGGGGAGAGCAGGAAGTTTTTGTCGGAGGAAAGGTCAAACAATTTACCTCTAACCCAGGTTGGGAAGAAGGAGATGATGATGTCTCTTGGTACGTCAGGCGGGAGGGACTCAGGTCTTTTAATCCGGTGTAACAGGCCAGATTATACCCCCAGGCCAGACTATACCCGGGGTTAAAGTGGCCTAGGCTAGATTATACCCCGGGTATACTTTGGCCTAGGCCAAACTATACCCCGGGGTATAAAATAGCCTAGGCCAAAGTATACCCCTCCAGGCCAGATTATACCCCCCAGGGTAAGCTGAGGGAAAGCTGCTCATTCTTCTAGGTCACAGCTCCCCCTCCCATCGGGCACTGCTCCTTTTCAAGCTCCTCCACCTCTGGTGACGCCAGGGATCTCCCTTTCTAAGCCCCACCCCCTCCCTATAGTCACATGTGACATGAAATCTTCAGCCCTGCTCGTGCCAGCTCGTTGTCTTGGCGCCTTGGATATGCTTGGAAAAGGGCTTTGTATACCTAGGGGGCACTGACGAGCACTGAGGGGTGGGTGGGGAACCCCTTTACTGGTTGCTATGGGATATAGCATGATCACTCTATCCTAGCAACACCTTGGATACGCTTGGAAAAGGGGTTTATCTATCTTGGGGGCACCATTGCAGCACTGCGGGTGGGTGGGGAAACCTTTTACTGGTTGCTATGGGATTTTACATGATCACTCTATCCTAGCAACGCCTTGAATACGCTTGAAAAAGGGGTTTATCTACCTTGGGGGCACTCTCGCAGCACTTAAGGATAGGTGGTTAACCCCTTAGGTGGTTGCTATGGGATTTTACATGACCACTTTATCCTAGCAACGGCTTGTATACGCTTGGAAAAGGGGTTTATCTACCTTGGGGGCACCCTTGCAGCACTGTGGGGAAGCCGGGGAACCCTTTTACTGGTTGCTATGGGATTTTACATGACCAATTTATCCTAGCAACGCCTTGTATACGCTTGGAAAAGGGGTTAATCTACCTTGGGGGCACCCTCACAGCACTGCGGGGTGGGTGGGGAACCCTTTTACTGGTTGCTATGGGATTTTACATGGCCATTCTATCCTAGCAACGCCTTGGATACGCTTAAAAAATGGGTTTATCTACCATGGGGGCACCCTCGCAGCACTGCGGGGAAGCCGGGGAACCCTTTTACTGAGGAAGGAAACAGCACAAAAATTCAAAAGCTGACTTAGGCCATAGTATACCCCCGGGGGATAAACTTTATACCAGGGGGTATAAAATAGTTTTTATAGTATTTCTCTAGGCCATAATGTTATCACTTCACTGTTTTTCTCACCCTATTGCTTATTTGTTGAAAAGTGTGCAGATCTGAACTGACAGTAGATGGCGCTGTCCTGTCAGTGCATAGTTAATGATAACTTGTTTTGTATGTTCTCTATGACACCTCTCTGCTCTCTATGACACCAAATCTTTTCCAATTTTGACAACCATGGAAGATCAATTGTATGACCAGCTTTTGAGATTCTACACTGCAACAGAACAAAGGTACCCTCAGTATACCTACGATCTACCTCCTGAGAAACGTGCAAATGCCAAGTCCCAGTTTAGACAAACAGCAAAGCCATATCGAGCCCAAGGAGGAATTGTTTATCATAGGGAAAAGGAGGTTCTTACTAAAAGTCGACTGCCAAATATCCTGAAGGCCTGTCATGACAACCCAATATCTGGGGGCCATTTTGGCAGAGATAAAACTTTAGCCAAAATCTCTGACCGGTTTTACTGGAAGGGAATGAAAAATGACGTTCACCAGTATGTGAAAGCCTGTCAAAAATGTTTTGTTATAAATCCCAAAATCACAAAGGAAGCTCCACCACTCAACAGTATATCAGTGCCTGGAAAAGTATGGAGCTTAGTTGGGATTGATATGATTGGCCCTCTTCAGGAAACATCAAATGGCAACAAATATATAGTTGCTGCCACTGATCATTTCTCCAAATGGACTGAAGCAACAGCTGTCCCAGATAAGAGTGCCAAGTCAGTGGCAAATTTTTTGTACTCCGTTATCTGTCGCCTTGGCTGTATGGAGACTCTGATTAGCGACCAGGGACGAGAGTTTGTAAACTCGATCATTGACAACCTGATGGAACATTTTCAAACAGATCACCGTATTTCATCTGCATACCACCCACAAACAAATGGCCAGCGGGAACGTGATAATCGGACACTTAAAGAAGCTCTTAGTAAGCTTGTCAATGACCAAGGAAACAACTGGGATCAATTCATCCCTGGTGTTCTGTTTGCCTATCACACATCTGTGCATGCTTCAACCAAGGTTACTCCATTTGAGGTCATGTATGGACGGAAGGCCAAGCTTCCCATGGACCTTAATCCCTCAAAAGATGATACGGTGGATCCCATGCCCATTTCAGATCATGCCACCCCTGATGTGCTAAATACACTGTCAAGCATTCTTAAAAAGCTGCACTCAGACGTCAGTACCAACATCCACTCTGCTCAAGAACACCAGAAGTGTGCCTTTGATCGCCGACACAAAAGCAACAAAGAAATCACTGCTGGTACCATAGTTTATATCAAGAATCAGCGCCGTATTCAACGCATAGGTTCAAAGATGGAACCACGCTGGATTGGACCTTATTTAGTTGTGGAATCCTTGACCAAGGGACGAGTAAAACTTAAGAACAACAAAACTGGCAAGATATTAAGCAACACATACCACACCAGCAACCTAAAGATTTACCAGGATAAAGAGGCTTCTCCACCATCCGATGATGATTATTCCAGTGACTCTGCCACACAGAAAAATAAGCAAACTAAGGCTTTCAACCTACTACCAAGTTCAAGAAGGAAGTATCTTAGCACCACTCTTGGCCTTACGTTTAGTAAGGTTGTATACTGTGGATGCAGACGAGACCTTGAACAACCACGGCGTACATATAAAACCAAAGGTGATGGAAACTGCTTCTTCCGGGCCATCAGCTACATCTTGACAGGAACAGAGGACAACCATTCCCTTCTCAGAGATAAAGTCATCCACCATATGAAAACTGACTTGACAAAAAAACTACAGGACTACTTGAACCAAAATGTGAATGAATATGTGAACATCTCTGGAATCTCTCGTGATGGAGTCTGGGCAACTGATGCAGAGATCATGACCACGGCGAATCTGTTGAGTTGCGACATAATAATCTACACAAATGTCGGTGACTCCATGGATTGGTTGACATATCCTGCAAGCTTCAATCTGCAGTCAACAACTGAACATGCACTGTATCTTGAAAATAAGCACGATCATTTCAATGTTGTTATCAGTGTTTAGCTTTAAACGTTAATTTGGTAGCAAGGACATGCTAGACTAAATGTCATAATACACAGAATGACTGTTGGGCGATTTGTTGCCCCAGATAATTGCATTGCATGATAAGTGACTTATAGCTAATGAGAAATTATTGCCCCCCCTCCCACCGCTAGGTGGTGCTGGCTCTGCTTCTACAAGCTCCAACGGCACTAGCCAGGTGCCGCTCTCCTCTATGGCGCCTGGCTGTGACGTCGGCGCATGGAGAGGCAGCGCCACCTAGCGGCAGGAGGGGGACCCCGTCTACCAGGAGACGGGCAGCGGCGGTTAGCGAGGGGGGGTAATCGGGCAGCCCCCCTAAGGTAACTATAAAATGGGGGGGTATTTGTAATGCATATGCATTACAAATACCCCCCTTTACAACTACTTTTGCCATGGGCAAAAGTTTTGTATAGTGGGAGGTACTCTTTAAGAATTGTCAGTTTGGTTTCTCAATAAAATGTTGAAGCATTAAGTAATTCTTGTGTATATCACTCAATGCAAATGATTTCATTGGGGTATAATATGAGCTGAGAGGTATAAATTGGGCTAGGCAACTTTAACCCCAGATTAGTTACATAATCTGGCCTGGAGGGGTATAGTTTGGCCTAGGCTATTTTACACCCCGGGGTATAGTTTGGCCTAGGCCAGTTTATGCCCGGGTATACTCTGGCATAGACCAAATTATACCCGGGGTTAATCTGGGACAGGGTTACTTTGGCCTGTTACACCGAGGAACCCTTTTACTGGTTGCTATGGGATTTTACATGACCACTTTATCCTAGCAATGCCTTGTATATGCTTGGAAAAGGGGTTTATCTACCTTGGGGGCACCCTGCTTGCTATAGGGTTTTACATGGTGTAAGTACCTTAGATTGATCATTTGAAATCGCTTAGCAACCAGGAAAAGAGTTCCCCAGCCTCCATGCAATGCTGCGACAGTGCCCCCAAGGTAGATAAGCCCCTTTTCCAAGCGTATCCAAGGCGTTGCTAGGATAAAGTGGCCATGTAAAATCCCATAGCAACCAGTAAAAGGGTTCCCCGGCTTCCCCGCAGTGCTGTGAGGGTGCCCCCAAGGTAGATAAACCCCTTTTCCAACCGTATCCAGGGCGTTGCTAGGATAAAGTGGCCATGTAAAATCCCATAGCAACCAGTAAAAGGGATCCCCACCCACCCCGCAGTGCTGTGAGGGTGTCCTCCAAGGTAGATTAACCCCTTTTCCAAGCGTATACAAGGCGTTGCTAGGATAAATTGGTCATGTAAAATCCCATAGCAACCAGTAAAAGGGTTCCCCGGCTTCCCCGCAGTGCTGTGAGGGTGCCCCCAAGGTAGATAAACCCCTTTTCCAACCGTATCCAGGGCGTTGCTAGGATAAAGTGGCCATGTAAAATCCCATAGCAACCAGTAAAAGGGATCCCCACCCACCCCGCAGTGCTGTGAGGGTGTCCTCCAAGGTAGATTAACCCCTTTTCCAAGCGTATACAAGGCGTTGCTAGGATAAATTGGTCATGTAAAATCCCATAGCAACCAGTAAAAGGGTTCCCCGGCTTCCCCGCAGTGCTGTGAGGGTGCCCCCAAGGTAGATAAACCCCTTTTCCAACCGTATCCAGGGCGTTGCTAGGATAAAGTGGCCATGTAAAATCCCATAGCAACCAGTAAAAGGGATCCCCACCCACCCCGCAGTGCTGTGAGGGTGTCCTCCAAGGTAGATTAACCCCTTTTCCAAGCGTATACAAGGCGTTGCTAGGATAAATTGGTCATGTAAAATCCCATAGCAACCAGTAAAAGGGTTCCCCGGCTTCCCCGCAGTGCTGTGAGGGTGCCCCCAAGGTAGATAAACCCCTTTTCCAACCGTATCCAGGGCGTTGCTAGGATAAAGTGGCCATGTAAAATCCCATAGCAACCAGTAAAAGGGATCCCCACCCACCCCGCAGTGCTGTGAGGGTGTCCTCCAAGGTAGATTAACCCCTTTTCCAAGCGTATACAAGGCGTTGCTAGGATAAATTGGTCATGTAAAATCCCATAGCAACCAGTAAAAGGGTTCCCCGGCTTCCCCGCAGTGCTGTGAGGGTGCCCCCCAAGGTAGATAAACCCCTTTTCCAACCGTATCCAGGGCGTTGCTAGGATAAAGTGGCCATGTAAAATCCCATAGCAACCAGTAAAAGGCTATAGTCTGGCCTGAGGGTATAGTGTGGCCTGTTATAGTTTGGCCTAGGCTGTTTTACATCCTTAGGTATAGTTTGGCCTAGGCCAAAATATACCCAGGGTTAAATGTAGCCTAGGCCACTTTAACCCTGGGGGGTATAATGTGGCCTGGAGGGGTATAGTTTGGCCTAGGCTATTTTACACCCCGGGGTATAGTTTGGCCTAGGCCATTTTATGCCTGGGTATAGTTTGGCCTAGGCCAGTTTATACCCCGGGGTATACTCTGGCCTAGGCCAAATTATACCCGGGGTTAATCTGGGACGGGGTTACTTTGGCCTGTTACACCGGTAGGCGTTTTCAATTATATTAGGTCCGTTGATGTCAAGTATAAATTTGGAGATCATTTTGAGGACATAACTTTTTAGGTGGGGAGGTTTAATGGACTCCGGGACTCCCCTGATTTTTGCATTGTTTCTCCTCTTATGATCTTCTAAACTCGCCAGGCTACACTTTAGCGAATCAATGTCTTTTTGTAGACTCTCTAGTAAAGCTGTGGAAACAGAAGGGAGCGGTGAATTATCAAAATCGGGACGGTCCAAACCTTCAGATGGATAGATCTCCATATCACTATGTGAAAAGCAATCAGAGGAAGCGCACGAGTCATTCTCAGATGAAGAATAGCTACATTGGGATGACCTTGAGGATGACCCGGACGAGGAGGAATCGAGACTATCGGCAATGGAAGTTAGTGCGTCCCTAACATAGGACTCAGACGCTGTCTCCGTACTTGATGATCTTGTGTTTTGCGCATTAAAGAAGAATAAGTATTTATCCAATGCTAGGAAACCTTCATCCATTTTTTTATTAATGATGTCGCAAAATTCTTTTAGCATATTGTCCATTGCCTGTTCAGTGGGGGGTCCTTCCGTATTTATCACTTCCTCAGAGCCAAAGGATGAGTATGAGGATTCTGGGGTAAAGCCTCCCTCCTCCTGATTATCATGAGTGTCATCTCCCTGTTGTGGGGCAGCCTGTGAGCGGTAATTTTTTATTTGTGGCGTGACCTTAAGTTTGTTCTGTGTCCCCACAGTATTTGGAGCCTGGTATTTACCCCTAATCTGGGGTCTGGGCTGCGGCACAAATGAGGGGGCATCAAATCTTAATATGCGGCTTGTCTGTTGGTTTGATATAAGCCTAGCAGCAGCGTCACTGCAGGCTGTGGGCGGAGCTTTATTGGGGGTTTCGTCTGGCCTACCCCTCCCCTGTCTTGTCTGTTCATTGGTGGTTGTGGCATTTATGACATTTATTCCCTTCCCCAGAACTCTGCCGTTTCGGTGGCTAGAACCTGGAGAGCCTGGGGACTCTAGAGATACCGCCGCCTGCTGCGCCGGCTCACCTGTGTCTCTCCTTTCGGCCGCGTCACTGCATCTTCCTCCAGCAGTGGTGCCGTTGTTTGCAGTGGGCGGAGACCTGAGCGCTGCTGTGGGCGGGGTTTTGTCTCCTCTCCGGCTTCTCTGCTCTGCCTGCAGATGTGAAGCCGCCGCTCCCCGCATGGATCCTGCAGTCTTGCCGGTTTGTGCAGAGCTTCCCAGGGGCCCAGGAACGGAAACCGCCCGTGACTGGAGCTCACCTGGGACTTCCTCTGTGTTCAGGGCCGGGCTCAATTCTCCGGGAGCTTGTCTGCCACGCTGGATGGGCGGAGCTGTGGGCGGAGCTTCAATGCTTCTCCTTCTGCTCGGTCTCTCCTGTTCAGGAAAGGCCGAGGCTTTGGGCCTATTTCTGGAGGCACCTCCGGTCTTTGTGCCAGTTATAGGTGGTCTTCCTGTGGACATTACTGCGGGAGCCGCTGTGGATAGGGGCTTTTTCTGGGGTCTTCCTCCAGATGAGGCTGGTCTGTAGCTTAAAGGCACCGATGAGTGCAGCGTCTTGTCCTCCCTTCTGTGCAGGCCCGCAGCAAGGCCGCTGCTGGGGCCTGTATGTCTCTGGGATGTTTGTGCCCTTTTCAAAGCCGCTTTTTCCATTCTGTGTCTGGTCTTGGGTGTCTTAAATGAGGTTATAAGCGATTTTTCCCTGAAATGCAAGCTAATTGCCGCTAATAATGGGGAATTTAGCAGGAGCTCCTGTGTCACAGGTCTGCTCCAGTCCCCTAGCAAGCCACGCCCCCGACTGGACATACTTCTATCATGTTAGAGGAGTCTTTTTCCTAACATTGTTTCTAGTCTTTTCCGGTGCATCATTATTTACATTGACTAGTCAGGTAGAGAGCCTCTATTTTTTTGGTCTGCTCTCTTGTTTTTTTACAAGCCCAGTTTTTCCTAGGCAATTCAATTATATGGAACAAATCCCGCTGTTGGGATTCTTTTATCATGTTCTACTAGTGTTCAATCCACAAATTCTGATAAACCAAAAGTCCTTTTTAGGGCTGATTCGGGGGTACATAGATTGCAGTGCTAGGTAGGCAGGGGAGTCTATGTGCACATACCAACATCAGTGCAAGGCATGCAGGCACTGTATGTGAGTACATAGATCTCTGTTGTGAAATTGGATTTTGGGCTCCCCCGGTGGCCACTGGTGGAATTGAACTGGTGTGCATCATCCCCTCAGTTCACCTGTTTCCATCAGGATGTGGGAGTCGCTATTTAACCTTGCTCCTCTGTCACTTCCATGCCGGTCAACATTGTAATCAGAAGCCTATCTGTGCATGTTCCTGCTGCTAGACAACTCCCAGCTAAGTTGGACTTTAGTCCTCGTTTGTTTTTGCATTTTGTTCCAGTTCACAGCTGTAGTTTCGTTTCTGTGTCTGGAAAGCTCTTGTGATCTGAAATTGCCACTCTGATGTTATGAGTTAATACTAGAGTCTTAAAGTAATTTCAGGATGGTATTTTGATAGGGTTTTCAGCTGACCATGAA
The DNA here is from genome assembly GCF_051348905.1 of Ranitomeya variabilis. Classification (NCBI taxonomy): domain Eukaryota; kingdom Metazoa; phylum Chordata; class Amphibia; order Anura; family Dendrobatidae; genus Ranitomeya; species Ranitomeya variabilis. Next base: position 595,596,610 of record NC_135236.1, read on the forward strand.
AGGGCCCTTTCTGTCTTCCTGCTATCTAGTAAGCGGACCTCAATTTTGCTAAACCTATTTTCATACTACGTTTGTCATTTCATCTAAAATCACCGCCAATATATGTGGGGGCCTCTGTCTGCCTATCGGGGAAATTTCTCTAGAGGTGAGCCAGGACTATATTTTCCTCTGCCAGGATTAGTTAGTCCTCCGGCCGGCGCTGGGCGTCTAGGGATAAAAAACGTAGGCAACGCTACCCGGCTACTGTTAGTTGTGCGGCAGGTTTAGTTCATGGTCAGTTTAGTTTCCATCCTTCCAAGAGCTAGTACTTATGTTTGCTGGGCTATGTTCTCTTGCCATTGAGAACCATAACAGTTTGACCGGCCAAAAAGGGTTAAATTAATTGACAGAGAAAGGAGAGAAAAGAGAAGTCTGCTGAAGATTTTTTTTTTTTTTTTTTCCCTTCCCTTCAGTTCTGAGTGTGCTTGTAATTGAATCTCTTGCAAGTCTGCCTATATTGCAGCCTTTCTCTCTCTCTCTCTCCTTCTAATCCTGGAATGGCTCTGTGTTCACCTGTTTAAAATGGATATTCAGAGTTTAGCTGCAGGTTTGAATAATCTCACCACGAAAGTTCAAAATTTACAAGATTTTGTTGTTCATGTTCCTATATCTGAACCTAGAATTCCTTTGCCTGAATTTTTCTCGGGGAATAGATCTTGCTTTCAAAATTTCAAAAATAATTGCAAGTTGTTTTTGTCCCTGAAATCTCGCTCTGCTGGAGATCCTGCTCAGCAGGTCAGGATTGTGATTTCCTTGCTCCGGGGCGACTCTCAGGATTGGGCTTTTGCATTGGCTCCAGGGGATCCTGCGTTGCTCAATGTGGATGCGTTTTTTCTGGCCTTGGGGTTGCTTTATGAGGAACCTCAGTTAGAGCTTCAGGCGGAAAAGGCCTTGATGTCCCTATCTCAGGGGCAAGACGAAGCTGAAATATACTGCCAGAAATTCCGTAAATGGGCTGTGCTTACTCAGTGGAATGAGTGCGCCCTGGCGGCGAATTTCAGAGAGGGTCTCTCTGATGCCATTAAGGATGTTATGGTGGGGTTCCCTGTGCCTGCGGGTCTGAATGAGTCCATGACAATGGCTATCCAGATCGATAGGCGTCTGCGGGAGCGCAAACCTGTGCACCATTTGGCGGTGTCTACTGAGAAGACGCCAGAGAATATGCAATGTGATAGAATTCTGTCCAGAAGTGAACGGCAGAATTTAAGACGAAAAAATGGGTTGTGCTTCTATTGCGGTGATTCAACTCATGTTATATCAGCATGCTCTAAGCGTACTAAGAAGCTTGATAAGTCTGTTTCAATTGGCACTTTACAGTCTAAGTTTATTCTATCTGTGACCCTGATTTGTTCTTTATCATCTATTACCGCGGATGCCTATGTCGACTCTGGCGCCGCTTTGAGTCTTATGGATTGGTCCTTTGCCAAACGCTGTGGGTATGATTTGGAGCCTCTTGAAACTCCTATACCCCTGAAGGGGATTGACTCCACCCCATTGGCTAGTAATAAACCACAATACTGGACACAAGTAACTATGCGGATTAATCCGGATCATCAGGAGATTATTCGCTTTCTTGTGCTGTATAACCTACATGATGTGTTGGTGCTTGGATTGCCATGGCTGCAATCTCATAACCCAGTTCTTGACTGGAAAGCTATGTCTGTGTTAAGCTGGGGATGTAAGGGGACGCATGGGGACGTACCTGTGGTTTCCATTTCATCATCTATTCCCTCTGAGATTCCTGAATTCTTGACTGAATATCGTGACGTTTTTGAAGAACCTAAGCTTGGTTCATTACCTCCGCACCGGGAGTGCGATTGTGCCATAGATTTGATTCCGGGTAGTAAATACCCTAAGGGTCGTTTATTTAATCTGTCTGTGCCTGAACATGCTGCTATGCGAGAATATATAAAGGAGTCCTTGGAAAAGGGACATATTCGTCCTTCGTCATCTCCCTTAGGAGCCGGTTTTTTCTTTGTGGCTAAGAAAGATGGCTCTTTGAGACCGTGTATTGATTATCGGCTTTTGAATAAAATCACGGTTAAATATCAATATCCGTTGCCACTGCTGACTGATTTGTTTGCTCGCATAAAGGGGGCCAAGTGGTTCTCTAAGATAGATCTCCGTGGGGCGTATAATTTGGTGCGAATTAAGCAGGGGGATGAGTGGAAGACCGCATTTAATACGCCCGAGGGCCACTTTGAGTATTTGGTGATGCCTTTTGGTCTTTCAAATGCCCCTTCAGTCTTTCAGTCCTTTATGCATGACATTTTCCGTGATTATTTGGATAAATTTATGATTGTGTATCTGGATGATATTTTGATTTTTTCGGATGACTGGGACTCTCATGTCCAGCAGGTCAGGAGGGTTTTTCAGGTTTTGCGGTCTAATTCCTTGTGTGTGAAGGGTTCTAAGTGCGTTTTTGGGGTTCAAAAGATTTCCTTTTTGGGATATATTTTTTCCCCCTCTTCCATCGAGATGGATCCTGTCAAGGTTCAGGCTATTTGTGATTGGACGCAACCCTCTTCTCTTAAGAGTCTTCAGAAATTTTTGGGCTTTGCTAACTTTTATCGTCGATTTATTGCTGGTTTTTCTGATGTTGTTAAACCATTGACTGATTTGACTAAGAAGGGTGCTGATGTTGCTGATTGGTCCCCTGCTGCTGTGGAGGCCTTTCGGGAGCTTAAGCGCCGCTTTTCTTCCGCCCCTGTGTTGCGTCAGCCTGATGTTGCTCTTCCTTTTCAGGTTGAGGTCGACGCTTCTGAAATCGGAGCTGGGGCAGTTTTGTCGCAGAGAAGTTCCGATTGTTCCGTGATGAGACCTTGTGCCTTTTTCTCGCGTAAATTTTCGCCCGCCGAGCGGAATTATGATGTTGGGAATCGGGAGCTTTTGGCCATGAAGTGGGCTTTTGAGGAGTGGCGTCATTGGCTTGAGGGGGCTAGACATCAGGTGGTGGTATTGACTGACCACAAAAATCTAATTTATCTTGAGTCCGCCAGACGCCTGAATCCTAGACAGGCGCGCTGGTCGTTGTTTTTCTCTCGGTTTAATTTTGTGGTGTCCTACCTGCCGGGTTCTAAGAATGTTAAGGCGGATGCCCTTTCTAGGAGTTTTGAGCCTGACTCCCCTGGTAACTCTGAACCTACAGGTATCCTTAAGGATGGAGTGATATTGTCTGCCGTTTCTCCAGACCTGCGGCGGGCCTTGCAGGAGTTTCAGGCGGATAGACCTGATCGTTGCCCACCTGGTAGACTGTTTGTTCCTGATGATTGGACCAGTAAAGTCATTTCTGAGGTTCATTCTTCTGCGTTGACAGGTCATCCTGGAATCTTTGGTACCAGGGATTTGGTGGCAAGGTCCTTCTGGTGGCCTTCCCTGTCTCGAGATGTGCGAGGCTTTGTGCAGTCTTGTGACGTTTGTGCTCGGGCCAAGCCTTGTTGTTCTCGGGCTAGTGGATTGTTGTTGCCCTTGCCTATCCCGAAGAGGCCCTGGACGCACATCTCGATGGATTTTATTTCGGATCTTCCTGTTTCTCAGAAGATGTCTGTCATCTGGGTGGTGTGTGACCGTTTCTCTAAGATGGTCCATTTGGTTCCCCTGCCTAAGTTGCCTTCTTCTTCCGAGTTGGTTCCTCTGTTTTTTCAAAATGTGGTCCGTTTGCATGGTATTCCGGAGAATATCGTTTCTGACAGAGGAACCCAATTCGTGTCTAGATTTTGGCGAGCATTCTGTGCTAGGATGGGCATAGATTTGTCTTTCTCGTCTGCTTTCCATCCTCAGACTAATGGCCAGACCGAGCGGACGAATCAGACCTTGGAGACATATTTGAGGTGTTTTGTGTCTGCAGATCAGGATGATTGGGTTGCTTTTTTGCCTTTGGCGGAGTTTGCCCTCAATAATCGGGCCAGCTCTGCCACCTTGGTGTCTCCTTTTTTCTGCAATTCGGGGTTTCATCCTCGATTTTCTTCTGGTCAGGTGGAATCTTCGGATTGTCCTGGAGTGGATGCTGTGGTGGAGAGGTTGCATCAGATTTGGGGGCAGGTAGTGGACAATTTGAAGTTGTCCCAGGAGAAGACTCAGCTTTTTGCCAACCGCCGGCGTCGGGTTGGTCCTCGGCTTTGTGTTGGGGACTTGGTGTGGTTGTCTTCTCGTTTTGTCCCTATGAGGGTTTCTTCTCCTAAGTTTAAGCCTCGGTTCATCGGCCCGTACAAGATATTGGAGATTCTTAACCCTGTGTCCTTCCGTTTGGACCTCCCTGCATCTTTTTCTATTCATAATGTTTTTCATCGGTCATTGTTGCGCAGGTATGAGGTACCGGTTGTGCCTTCCGTTGAGCCTCCTGCTCCGGTGTTGGTTGAGGGCGAGTTGGAGTACGTTGTGGAAAAAATCTTGGACTCCCGTGTTTCCAGACGGAAACTCCAGTATCTGGTCAAATGGAAGGGATACGGTCAGGAGGATAATTCTTGGGTGACTGCCTCTGATGTTCATGCCTCCGATCTGGTCCGTGCCTTTCATAGGGCTCATCCTGATCGCCCTGGTGGTTCTGGTGAGGGTTCGGTGCCCCCTCCTTGAGGGGGGGTACTGTTGTGAAATTGAATTTTGGGCTCCCCCGGTGGCCACTGGTGGAATTGAACTGGTGTGCATCATCCCCTCAGTTCACCTGTTTCCATCAGGATGTGGGAGTCGCTATTTAACCTTGCTCCTCTGTCACTTCCATGCCGGTCAACATTGTAATCAGAAGCCTATCTGTGCATGTTCCTGCTGCTAGACAACTCCCAGCTAAGTTGGACTTTAGTCCTCGTTTGTTTTTGCATTTTGTTCCAGTTCACAGCTGTAGTTTCGTTTCTGTGTCTGGAAAGCTCTTGTGATCTGAAATTGCCACTCTGATGTTATGAGTTAATACTAGAGTCTTAAAGTAATTTCAGGATGGTATTTTGATAGGGTTTTCAGCTGACCATGAAAGGGCCCTTTCTGTCTTCCTGCTATCTAGTAAGCGGACCTCAATTTTGCTAAACCTATTTTCATACTACGTTTGTCATTTCATCTAAAATCACCGCCAATATATGTGGGGGCCTCTGTCTGCCTATCGGGGAAATTTCTCTAGAGGTGAGCCAGGACTATATTTTCCTCTGCCAGGATTAGTTAGTCCTCCGGCCGGCGCTGGGCGTCTAGGGATAAAAAACGTAGGCAACGCTACCCGGCTACTGTTAGTTGTGCGGCAGGTTTAGTTCATGGTCAGTTTAGTTTCCATCCTTCCAAGAGCTAGTACTTATGTTTGCTGGGCTATGTTCTCTTGCCATTGAGAACCATAACAGATCTCACTGCATACCTCAAAAAGCTCCATTATTGTCTGCTGCTGGGTATTTTATATATGCTGCAGGTATCCATGGCAATTTTTTTTTTTGCACCTTATACCTGCTAATTTTATTAGAAAGCAAACTATAGCCCCCATTTTTATACATCTATTTGCTTGGTCACACTGCAGACTACAGCCAGGTCATTGCAATACAAGTGTGTGCAAATCTAACAATTTAGATGTGAGTGCGCAAAAAAATCTGACCTTTTTGCTGCCCAAAAAATCAATAGCCGGCCCAAAAGCATTTAGCTACAGTTCTTATATTTATCACTGTGATTTGTACGCCACACGCATTGCATATCATTGCGCTAACTATTTTACAATTTTAGTACTCCAATTTTTTTCAAGGCCACATTTTAATCAGTCTGTTATCTCCGTCTGACGCCTGGTCTATCTGTGGTCTCCAAATTCTTGCTTTTCAGGCATACATTGCATTTTTTTTGTCCGCTAGCCTTGGTCTATACAGTATTTTGTGGTTTAAAATTTTTTTCTTTTTAAAAAAGCCACATATTGAAACAGTCTGCAATCTCCATCAGACGCCTCTGGTATCTGTGGTCTCCAAACACTTACTTTTCAGGCATGCTGATCACATATAAGTTTTCTCAAAATTAAGCTATTTGTATTGAACTTTCAAAAAATTTCAGTAGTCCATTTAAAATGGGCAAGGCAAGGGACAAGGGACGGGGAAGTGGACGTAATGCTGGTGGTACATGCAAAGGACAAGGCCGTGGCCAAGCTGAAAGTGGACCACAACAAAGACCCACATCTTCTCACTCAACCTTCCTGTCCCAGTTTCTAGGGGACCGCAGCACACCACTATTGAAGTCAGAGCAGTGTGAAATGGTTGTTGGATGAATAGCGGATAATGCTTCCAGTCACTAAGCCGCCACCATCACCATGTCTTCCACATGGTCAAGTCTGAGTAGCCGTGATTGAGGACCGGATATTACTCACTGTGATCCTCCTTCTGCCCACCATGCCGAGTGCCCTGAGACAACTGATCCCACACTTGGACACTCCGAAAAGCTGTTCAGTTTTCCCTTTAAAGATTCTGGACTCTCGGCCGGTCAACTTGAAGTTGGGTCAGATGAGATCGAATGTAGTGATGCCCAAAGAATAAAACAGCCACGGTCACACGAAGGCGATGGTGCAAAAGTGTCACAAGAGGTGGACGATGATGAGACACAATTGCCAGAAAGTCAGGAGGAGGTGCAGGGTGCGGATGTGGAAGATGAGGTGGTGGATGACATAGTGACTGACCCAACCTGGCAGGAGGACATGCAAAGCGATGACAGCAGCACACATGGGGAAGAGGCATAGCACCCCAATAGGCCGGAAGAAGCAATGTGGTGGCCGCAGACAGAAGGCGTGCATCCATTCCTCGTAACACCAACATGACGGAAGTTGCCATTCCAACTGTTAGATCTTCCCGAGTCTAGTTATTTTTTATAGACTCTGCCGATAACCCCAAACAGGCCATTTGCAGCACCTGCCATGCCCGCATCAGCAGGGGTAGCAAAACTATCAGCCTGACCACCACCAGCATGATCAGGCACATGGCAGAAAAGCACCCGACCTTGTGGGCCGAACCCCAGGCTCCAGGAACATTGTCTGCATGTTACACCACTGCTTCTTCCACTGTTTTGCGTAGAAGCCCATCCCCAGTCCACGGCGCATGTGAAGATGCCTCGTGTCCTGCACCTGTTGTTGCCCACAGTCAAGCAGCACCATCATCAAGCCCTGCAGCCCTGCCTCAGCCAAGCAACAACAGGCTGAGCTGAAGCTAATCTGCTTAGGTGACAAACCGCACAATGCTGAAGAGTTATGGACAGTGCAGAAGGAGCAGTCAGATTTTTGGATGACACCGTAAAACCTACAGCCTAGTTTTTAATGAGGCTTTCCCCAACATCTCATCATCCTTTAGATCATCAGGGTTAACGTGTTCCGTGCTGCTACAGCCAGTCCAATTTTTGGCAAGGGTGTCTATGATGCCCATAAATTTTTTTTTAAAAAAATGTACCCCCCATGGGGAAATGTTTGTCAGTCCATGCACTTAGTGTATGGGCATTACAAGTCTAAAAGACCCGCTCCTTCACATTGGGACTAGTTTTAAATGAAGCATTCATCAATGTCTCATCATTCTCTGCCACTAGATCACCAGGGTTAACTTGTTCCTTTCTTCTACACCCAGTCAATTTTTGGGCAAGGATGTCTATGATCCCCATTAAATATTTTTTTTTAAATTTACCCCATGGGGAAATGTTTGTCAGCCCATGAACTTAGAGTATGGCCATTACAAGTGTAGGGGACCAACTCCATTAAATTGGGCCTAGATTTTAATGAGGCCTTCCTCAACGTCTCATCGTCCACCGCCAATAGATCACCAGGGTTAACGTGTTCCGTGCTGCTACATCTAGTCCAATTTTTTGGCAAGGGTGTCTATGGTCCCCATAAAATATTTTTTTTAAAATTTACCCCCGTGCAGAAATGTTTGTCTGCCCATGCACTTAGTGTATGGGCATTACAAATGTAGGAGACCTGCTCCTTTAAATTGGGCCTAGTTTTTAATGAGGCCTTCCTCAACGTCTCATCATCCACCACCACTAGATCACCAGGGTTAACGTGTTCCATTCTGCTACATCTAGTCCAATTTTTGGCAAGGGAGTCTATGATGCCCATAAAATATTTTAAAAAATTGTACCCGCCGTGGGGAAATGTTTGTCAGCCAATGCACTTAGTGTATGGGCATTACAAGTCTAGGAGACCAGCTCTTTTACAGTGGGCCTAGTTGTTAATGAGGCCTTCATCAACGTTTCATCATTTTCCGCCACTAGATCACCAGGGTTTATGTGTTCCTTTCTGCTAAAGCCAGTCAATTTTTGGGCAAGGGTGTCTATGACCCCCATAAAACATTTTAAAAAAATGTACCCCCCATGGGGAAATGTTTGTCAGCCCATGCACTTAGTGTATGGGCATTATGAGTCAAGGAGACCCGCTCCTTTGTAATGGGACAGTTTTTTTATGAGGCCCTCCTCCATGTTTCTTCCAAGTGGGGAATTGTTGTGAACTATACTTCTTGGCTCCCTCTTGTGGTCACTAGTGATTTGGCACTTGGATTGTCTTTTACCAGGTTGGTACTCACCTGCTTCTTTAGGCCTGGGGTGTTGCTATTTGAACTTCCTGGATTCTCGGTCCAGTGCCTGGCATCATTGTAATCAGTTCATTTCTGTTTGCTCCTGTCTTCAGGTCCTGGTTCTTTGCAAGATAAGCTAAGTCCTGCTTTCTTATTTTTTGTTATTTTGCTTTGTTCATATTTTTGTCCAGCTTGTACAATATGTGATTCCTGATATTGCTGGAAGCAACCGTTAGTCGGTTTGGGGGGTTCTTGGATATTCAGCGTGGATATTTTGCAGGGTTTTTTGCTGACCATATAAGTCATCTTACTATTTTCTGCTATTAGTCAGTGGGCCTCTCTTTGCTAAAATCTAGTTCATTCTTACGTTTGTCTTTTCTTCTTACCTCACCATTATTATTTGTTGGGGGCTTGTATTACTTTGGGGTCTTTTCTCTGGAGGCAAGAGAGGTCTTATTTTCCCTGATAGGGTTAGTTAGTTCTCCGGCTGGCGCGAGACGTCTAGGATCAACGTAGGCACGTTCCCCGGCTACTGTTAGTGTTTGTGCTAGGATCAGGTATATGGTCAGCCTAGTTACCACGTCCCTATGAGCTGGTATTTATGTTTGCAGACTTTTGCTGTAATCTCTGAGATCCTTGCCATTGGGATCATAACAGGGAATATGTTGAGTGCGAATTTGGGTCAAGGCGGCCATTGCATTCAATGTATAAGGAAACAGTATGGCAGGACCAACTGAAGAATATGAAGTGCATTTTCCTGTGGCCATCCAATAACTGGATTCAATGGCTTATTGGGGTGCATATGACTTGGTAGCAGGGCAGGTCTTACAGTCAGTACATAAGAAAACAGTATGGCAGGACCAACTGAATAATGTGAAGTGGGTTTTCCTGTGGCCATCCAGTACCTGGGTTCAATGGCTTATTGGGGTGCATATGAGTTGGTAGCGGGGGGGGGGGGGGGGCTTACAGTCAATACATAAGAAAACAGTATGGGATTGCAAAATGACTAATGTAAAGTGGATTTTCCTGTGACCATCCAGTACGTGGGTTCAAAGGCTTATTGGGGTGCATATGACTTGGTAGCAGCACAGGCCTTGCTGTTCATACATAAGAAAACAGTATGGCAGGACCAATGGAATAACGTGAAGTGGTTTTCCTGAGGCCATCCAGTACCTGCGTTCAAAGGCTTATTGTGGGTGTGGATTACTGTAGACTTCAGCGTCCACAATCCAGAGCACTGCTAACATGGCTGGCTGATTCCGGCCGGTCCGAAGGCACATCCAGAGTTCCCTTTGCAGGTGGAAATCAGTAGCCTTCCTACTAGCTCCTGTGTGTTGTAGTACCTCCCTGCTGAGCACCACGGGATAGTCCTCACAACTGTCATGTATGTTTCTGATATTGTCTCTCTCCGTCCCCCATATGGTATGGATAGGACGACCCTTATGACGGGGTAGGCCTGGAGCTATTTTATAGGGACCCTAGAGACGCCCCTCTCCCACAATTTGCCTCCGTTGTCTTCATTAGGTTAAAGGTTGGGCAGCCAACTTGGAATTAACTGTCCTGCCGTAGTTTGAAGTAATGCGTAGAGCCTATTACTCCCTCGGTGTTCCGGCCACCGGCTACGCGCCTCAGAAGGATGTTGCCGATCTTCAGGCAGGACTCCTCCTGGTATTATCTCCTTGTGCTGTGATCTCGTTTCTCACTTCTCCACAATATACTTCACTTCTTGTCCTTTCTTAGGATGCTGCCGCAATGAGGTGCAGGTGCAGCTCCATAATGCTTTATCTCTTGCTAAGTCTTTGCCAGGATCCCACCCCTGACTGGGACCTCTGTCTGCAGCTCAGATGTTCCTCCTTCTCTCCCTGTCTGCCTGACAGGTCTTCTCTGGGTCTCACCCAGGCAGCTTTCTCACTAACTTCCCATCCAACCCCCAGTTTTACCCGAGTGTGAGGAGTGGCCTAATAGATAGAACCCTTTGCTCCCCCTGGTGGTTGGAGTGTGAAGTGCAGTGTGCGAATGTGATACCTGGTCAGGTGAACTCCTTTAGTACCATCAGACGTACCATCACTCCCCATGGTGGAAGAGCGACAATACTGCATCGACCAGGACTCTGGGGCGCTGCACTCCCCCCCCAGTTAAATCCAGTACTCCCGGACTGGGAAAAGAAGAACAACAATACATGTTAGCAAAAGACATGCAACATTTTTGGCATGCTGTAAACAAGTAAATATAACAATGCTTCCCTTCCCTTATTGGAGGTGAGGGCACTTGAACCTTGCAAACAAAAACATATTTACATTGTGCTTAAGATTTTAAATAACTCTTATAATTAACTAACTATAAATAACTGTCATTACCCAGCCGGGTATACTATCTACTAAGTGCAAATATAAAACAGTACTTTTCCTTTAAGGGCGTGTACCCACTAAAGGCATGCTATAGAACTCTAAAGTATAAATCAACATTTTCATTATTTTTCTCTTTTACTTTCACGTATGCAGGACTATCTGTCTACCCCTCCGGGCTTACTGCATTCTTCCTTTAGTCTAATTCTATGAAACCTAGCAATTACTTTAACTTCAATCTTTATTTAAAGGACATTATCAATACTCCTATTCCTTATCACTATCTAACTTTCTTAAAGCAACATTATACTAAGTGCAACAAATGAACATCCCCTTTAAGAGGAAACCAATTCTCTTTGAGGTAGTGCAAATCATCAATTTGCAAGTCAGTTCAAAGTAAGAACTTTCACTCTGTAATCAGGAACAGTCTCTTCAAAAAGCTCTTCTTTTTGTAAAACAAGTAGGGAGCACCTTTAAGAAGGTGCAAACTATATACAGCAACAGTTTGTGAACCATTCACCATCCATGCTTCGGCAGTCTTTGGTAATAAAAATAGAAACTTGTGCAAAAACATAAACAATAGGGATCCCGGGTCAACAAAGGGATCCCTTTAAGAAGTAACCTTAGACAGGTTTTAAAGCAGCAAGAAACATGGAAACAAACAATTAACTATTTACAGTTTTTCGGGGTCCCAAGGTTCATTCTCATAGTAGGTTGCAAGGCATCAGTTGGTAGGGAACACTTCCTGACCGGGGATGCTTCGGTTCCGTGCCCTCATCTGATGCGGTGTTAGGGTCATTGGTTCATTCCTCAGGTGCAGCCGGGTCACCAGGGGTCTGGATTCGAATGTCAGTTTTGGTAGCAAGTTCAGTAGCGGCAATAATGCACACAGTGGTGGTAGTAGTAGGATTTGTCAATTCAGTGTTAGTCGTCGTCTGGACAGCGGGGGGCACTACCGCAGGCTCGCATCGCTTGACATTCCAAGCGCACCAGCCTTGCGCACTCCGATGGCGAGTGTAGGTCACCTGGTCCCCTCTATGTAAGATTCGATCCCGATACCCATCACGGTATCTGACCTCCACGTCATAGTCCGGGTTCCTGTATAAAGCACCAACCCTGTTTCGGGTGAAAGGCTAGTACAGTTCCCTGTTTTACCAAGTTCTTATTACCGCGATCGGTCTTTGGTTTTTGTACTCTCGGTGGGCCTCATTGTTCTGTCTCTTTTTGGTTTTTCCAGTGTGAAATTAGGCATTGTTGGTACTGCTCCCAGGTGAGCGCAGCAATATAGATCCCTTCTTCTCAGGACCCGTCTGGTCTAGTTCTTGGCGCGTCCCATTGGAAGATCACCCCTTCGGAGCTCACGTCTAGTGGTTCTCCCATAGCTGTTGGTAACGGGGGCACTGTCTTCTCCACGGTGTCAAGGGCTACCACGACGAGCTCAGGAGCAGGGAATTGGTCACTGCCGGGACGGGGAGTGGTCACGGGAGCAGGTTCGGTCGGTAGAGCAGGGGTGCTTTCCATACCTGCGTCTGATGTGGTTCCACCGATGCCGATCTGTTCAATTGACAAGGACACTGGAGTCGGCTGCGGCCCGGACTGCGGTTCTCCCCAGGCGGTCTTCCGGCCTAGTTCCGACTACCATTGCTTCACATCTGCTGGCTCCGCATTCAGGATAGGTTGACTCGGCTCTTCCGCCTGCGGCTCCAAGAGGTTCGGCTCCTCCAGCGGCAGTGGGTTCGGATCCGCCTCTGGTCGGCGGGGACAGTCCGGGATCACTTCATCGTCGTTCAGGCACTTGCTGGTCGCCCTCGCTGCTTCGAGGTCTGTGGCCACACATGCACATGGCTCCGCCATTTTCCAGGGATCGAGCTCCCTCTTCCCCACATTCCTGCCGTTGCAAATCGGGGGGCGGTTCTCCTCTGCTTCGGGGCAGGTCGTTATCTTGCAGCAGTAGTCGGAGGGGGCGGTGGTTATTTTTGGCTCCGCTTTGGTAGTCTCCTCCCATGGCACGCCCTTCTTCTTCTCCTGCACTCCTCGTGGCGCTGTAATGGCGGTGGTTTTGGTGGGAATTATTGGCGGCAAATGGCAATACACAGTTCTGTCAATAAATCGCAGTTCAAGCAAAATTCAGACACAGTTCCAAGGCACACATGACCTGATTTCTCAGGCTTAAGTAGATCCTGTTCGTGATGCCAAAGTTGGATTGCCCCCAGGCACAGGGCAGCGGGGTACTCGGTACCGGGTCCCTCTGTCTCGGTTCTGGGGATGTCACGGTGGCCCGACCCGGTCCGTGGCCCTGCTAAGGAGGCGCCCAATTAAAGGTGTAGTTTGTCAAGTGTTCGTGATGCCACCTGTGGTGTTCAGTCAGGGTGACCGACGCTGCTTAGGGGTCCGCTGGGGTGATGTTATGGCAGCTAGATGGAATACTGTTATGACCCCAATGGCGAGGGTCTCAGAGGAACGTGGAAGTCTGCAGAATACAAAAATCCAGCTCATAGGGCAGTGGTAACTGGGTTGACCATATATCTACTCCTAACGCCAACACTAGAAGTAGCCGGGGATCATTCCTACGTTGATTCTAGATGACACGCGCCAGCCGGAGAATCTAGCTACCCCTAGTAGAGGAAAACAAAGACCTTTCTTGCCTCCAGAGAAGGGGACCCCAAAGCTGGATAGAAGCCCCCCACAAATAATGACGGTGAGGTAAGAGGAAATGACAAACACAGAAATGAACCAGGTTTAGCACAGAGAGGCCCGCTTACTGATAGCAGAATAAAGAAAGGTAACTTATATGGTCAACAAAAACCCTATCAAAATCCACACTGGAAATTCAAGAACCCCCGAACCGTCTAACGGTCCGGGGGGAGAACACCAGCCCCCCTAGAGCTTCCAGCAAAGGTCAGGATATAGTTTTGGAACAAGCTGGACAAAAATACAAAACCAAAACAAATAGCAAAAAGCAAAAGGCAGACTTAGCTGATATAACTGGAACCAGGATCAGTAGACAAGAGCACAGCAGACTAGCTCTGATAACTACGTTGCCAGGCATTGAACTGAAGGTCCAGGGAGCTTAAATAGCAACACCCCTAACTAACGACCCAGGTGCGGATAAAAGGAATGACAGAAAAACCAGAGTCAAAAAACTAGTAACCACTAGAGGGAGCAAAAAGCAAATTCACAACAGAATACCTTCCCACAGGTGAAGTATGTCCCCAGGGCTTCCCAGTAAGGTAGATGATGATGGTGTAGGTCGCAGTAAATAACAAGGACACAAAGGTTGCAGTCTCTTTACCTTTTACTGTAGACTTCAGCGTCCACAATCCAGAGCACTGCTAACAGGGCTGGCTGAATCCGGCCGGTCCGAAGGCACATCCAGAGTTCCCTTTGCAGGTGGAAATCAGTAGCCTTCCTACTAGCTCCTGTGTGTTTTAGTACCTCCCTGCTGAGCACCACGGGATAGTCCTCACAACTGTCTTGTATGTTTCTGATATTCTCTCTCTCCGTCCCCCAGATGGTATGGATAGGACGACCCGTATGATGGGGTAGGCCTGGAGCTATTTTATAGGGACCCTAGAGACGCCCCTCTCCCACAATTTGCCTCCGTTGTCTTCATTAGGTTAAAGGTTGGGCAGCCAACTTGGAATTAACTGTCCTGCTGTAGTTTGAAGTAATGCGTAGAGCCTATTACTCCCTCGGTGTTCCGGCCACCGGCTACGCGCCTCAGAATGATGTTGCCGATCTTCAGGCAGGACTCCTCCTGGTATTATCTCCTTGTGCTGTGATCTCTTTTCTCACTTCTCCACAATATACTTCGCTTCTTGTCCTTTCTTAGGATGCTGCCGCAATGAGGTGCAGGCACAGCTCTGTAACGCTCTATCTCTTGCTAAGTCTCTGCCAGGATCCCACCCCTGACAGGGCCCTCTGTCTGCAGCTCAGATGTTCCTCCTTCTCTCCCTGTCTGCCTGACAGGTCTTCTCTGGGTCTCACCCAGGCAGATTTCTCACTAACTTCCTATCCAACCCCCAGTTTTACCCGAGTGTTGGAGTGTGAAATGCAGTGTGCGACTGTGATACCTGGTCAGGTGAACTCCTTTAGTACCATCAGATGTACCATCACTCCCCTTGGTGGAAGAGCGACAATACTGCAACGACCAGAACTCTGGGGCACTGCAGGTGCATATGCCTTGGTAGCACGGCACGCCTTGCAGTTAATACATAAGAAAACAGTATGGCAGGACCAACTGAATAATGTGAAGTGAGTTTTCCTGTGGCCATCCAGTACCTGGGTTCAAAGGCCTATTGGGGTGCATATGACTTGATAGCGGGGCAGGCCTTGCATTCAATGCAACATTTTTTCAGGAGGCTTTTCTGTACCTCTCGTGAAAGGGGTATTGGGGTGCATTGTAATTCTTGGCAGTCCAGCCACTCACTGCATAGGCAATAACAGCATAGGAGACTCATTGTTTAATAATGTCCCTTTAAGAATATTAATGCCTCCTGATGCCCATCTAACAATAGGCTTTGTGACTTTAAGAGTCCCTCCTTCATAAATGAAACAAGATGTTTCTTGTTATGTGTAACACAATGCATAGCCAGCTAGGGTTACAATGACATTTCCCAGTGAATGCATTTGTATTGGTTAAATGCTGCGTGTGAACATAGCCCAAGGTGTGAAGGAATATTTTGATCTGGGGTTAATTATTTTGCCTTATATACAAGTCACTACCCTGGAAAGGATGCACCTTAACATATTTCCCAGCAAAATCCATTTTGCTTTCGTTTTTGTGTATTTTTTGGTGCAACTGTAAAAATGGCGTGAAACTCTGTCAACATTGCTTACAGCTGTGACATAGGAGTCAGAAATGCTTCCAGGAGTGATCCCCATGATGTTCCTGTGTCATTTGAGCAGTGTTTCCATCATTTTTAGATGTTTCTAGACCTGAAAAGTACCCCCGGGTGGGATCGCGGAAAATATAAACGGGTTTCCCATAGACATACATTGGGCTCCTTGCTCGGGTCGAGTACCTGAGTGTTCCAATTTGCTCGACCGGAGTAACAAGCACCCGATCAGTGCTCGCCCATCACTAGTTAGGATAAAATAAAGTTTTTGAAGAATGTTTCCTATTTCCATTTAATGGAAAATATTTCATAGTATATGGACATAGACATGACAATGTGATGGAGAAGGTGGGGGTTGAAAACCTGTTTTAAATCAAGCAGATTGATGTGAATTATACAATTCTGCGCATCGTTATTAGCACTCATTAAATTTAAGCACATAATGTGGAATATCTCCTGAAAAAATTGAACCAAGTGAAACAGTTTTTTGTATAGAGCACTCGTGTTAAATATAAAAGAGCAAATGATAAACCTTAATGTTAAACAAAAAGCAATGCAAGGGAAAAATAGAAAAATCCTAAAGCTTGCTGTGACAAGGTTATTGGCAGCATTTGCACCTAATTAGTATGGAAACACATTTTGACTCTCCTGTGGTAAATTACAAATGAGAATCAACTGTGATTAAATGTCCGTGCCCATGTGACAAGAACTAGCCATTTAATAATGACTTCAGTGTTTTAAAAAGCTATAATTAGCAAACACAGGACTTCCAAAGGGTATACGGCCAGTCTCAACAGTGTACAATGAAGTTTGCCAAGCATAAAACCATCGAGAACCTTCCTGGACATAGGGGGGGGTGGAATTGACAAGAGATGTCTTCAAAGGTTGGTGCAAATAGTGGGAAAGCACCACATCAAACATACAAACATCTGAAGGCCAACATGGAACAATCTGGGATCATGGTTTCAACAAATATCATGCTCCGCACACTAAACCAAGCAAACCTTTATGGGCAAAGGCCAAGGAAGAAACCATTGCTGAAGAAAAACCATACAAAAAAATTACTGATCTTTGCCAAAGAGTACCTTCTGGGAAAATGTTCTTTTGACAGATGAAGCAAAAATAGAACTTTTTGGCAATGCAAAACAACAGTTTGTTTACAGAGGTGGCAATGAAACTTGTAAGGAAAAGAATAAAGCATGGTGGAGAATCCATAATGTTGTGGGGTTGCTTTTCTGCATCTGGTACTGGAGGCCTTGACCGTGTCACAGGAATCATTGAATCAAAGAATTATCAAGAGATTTTAGAGCAAAATGTCCAACCCAATATAAGCACACATTCAAAAGTATACAGGAATGTTTGAAAAAGAAAAATGGACTGTTTTAAAATGGCCAGATTATGAGTCCTGAGTAACCTCAATCTTTGGGGAGAGATGAAATCTGCCATTGAGAAAATGAATCCTGCAAACATTCAAGAACTTGAACAAACTGAAAAGGAAGACTGGAAGAAAATACCAGCTAAGAAGTGCAAGAAGCTTATTGATGGCTACAAAAGACATTTGGAGGCTGTCATCATTGCTAAAGGGTATGCAACCAAATATTAATTAGGGGTGACTTTATTGCTGCTCTGTTATGATCCTTAGTGGCTGAGGATCACAAATTACGCCAGCTAAATAACACACATAGGACAAGCTCTAGGGAGGTGGCAAACTGGACTGACCGCAAATCTGAACCTATCCAAACACACTAGAAGTAGCCGGTGAACGTGCCTAAAAATCCTAGACGTCTCAAGCCAGCCTGAGGAACTAACTACCCCTAGAGAGAAAGAAAGACCTCTCTTGCCTCCAGAGAAATAATCCCCAAAGATATAGAAGCCCCCAACAAATAATAACGGTGAGGTAAGAGGAAGGCACATACACAGGGGTGAAAGCAGATTAAGCAAATGAGGCCCACTAATACTAGATAGCAGAAAATAGAAAAGGGAATCTATGCGGTCAGTAAAAAACCCTTACAAAATATCCACTCATATTTCAAGAACCCCCGCACCAACTAACGGTGTGGGGGGAGAAACTCAATCCCCTAGAGCAGCCAGCAAGCGAGGAAATCACATTTTAGCAAACTGGACAAGAAACATGATGAATGCTGATAATCAAAAAATGAACAAACAAAAACTTAGCTTGTCTTGGAGAGACTGGGAGCAAGGTAGTCACAAGGAATCTGAAGAGCACTGAATACATTGATAGCAGGCAAGGAACTGAGTCTCCAGGTGAGCTAAATAGGAAACCAACCAAGGATAACGAACCAGCTGATGCAGCCACCTGCAGAAAGACAACACTACACAGTACCGCTTGTGACCACTAGAGGAAGCCCAAAAATAGAGTTCACAACAGTACCCCCCCCTTGAGGAGTGGTCACCGAACCCTCATCAAGACCCCCAGGGCGATCAGGATGAGCCGCGTGGAAGGCACGAACCAAATCGGCTGCATGAACATCAGAGGCGACAACCCAGGAATTATCCTCCTGACCATAGCCCTTCCACTTAACCAAATACCGAAGCCTCCGTCTAGAGATACGAGAATCCAAAATCTTCACCACGTACTCCAATTCGCCCTCGACCAGCACCGGAGCAGGAGGCTCAGCAGAAGGAACCACAGGTACCACATACCTCTGCAACAAAGACCTATGGAACACATTATGAATGGCAAACGATGCTGGGAGATCCAAACGAAAAGACACCGGGTTAAGGATTTCCAAGATCTTATAAGGACCAATGAAGCGAGGCTTGAATTTAGGAGAGGAGACCTTCATAGGAACATACCGAGAAAACAGCCACACCAAATCCCCAACACGAAGTCGGGGACCTGTTGTGAACTGTGTTTCTGGGTTCGCTCTGGTGGTCACTAACGGTATTGTGTTAGGTATGTCTTGTTGCAGGCCTGAGCTCCAGCTGTGTCGTTAAGCAGCGGGTGTTTCCTATTTGAGTCTCCTCTGGACTCAGTCTCTTGCCTGGCATCATTGTATCCAGACCTATTTGGTCTCCTCCGGATTACTTTCAGTCTGCCTCATGCAAGAAAAGCTAAGTCTGTTTTGTACAATTTGGATTGTTTGCATTATTCAGTGTTTTTGTCTAGCTTGCTTTACATTTGATTTTTGACTCGCTGGAAGCTCTAGGGGGCTGATATTCTCCCTCCACACTGTCAGCGTGGATGTTTTTGTAGGGTTTTCTGCTAACCGCATAGTCCACTATCTATTTTCTGCTATCTAGACTATTGGGCCTCACTTTGCTGAATCTAGTTCATCTCTACGTTTGTGTTTTCCTCTTGCCTTATTATTTGTTGGAGGCTTTCTATATCTTTGGGGTTAAATTTTTCTGGAGGCAAGCGAGGTCTTATTTTTTCCCTCTAGGGGTAGTCAGTTCTCCGGCTGGCTCGAGACGTCTAGAACCAACGTAGGCACGTTCACCGGCTACTTTTAGTTGTTTGTGTCAGGATCAGGTATGCGGTTAGCCCAGTTTCCACCTCCCTAGAGCAGTATTTATATTTTTGCTATCTTGCCGGAATATCAGAGATCCTCTGCCATTGGAATCATAACAGAATGCCAGGCCAAAAGAAAATGTTTAATGCATCGCAGAAGCGGGATTAAAAAGAAGTTCTGAGTTTTTTTTTTTTTTTGCTGCAGTTTGCCTAGCTTCTTCCATCCCCTTTTTCTCTGAGTGGCTGAAACTCTGCTGCAGATATGAATGTCCAGACTTTGACTTCTAGTGTGGATCAGCTTGCTGCTAGGGTGCAAAGCAATCAGGATTTTGTTATCCATAGCCCTATGTCTGAACCAAAAATACCTATTCCTGAGCCGTTTTTTGGAGATAGATCTAAATTCCTGAATTTTAGGAATAATTGTAAATTGTTTCTGTCTCTGAAACCTTGTTCCTCTGGTGATTCCGCTCAGCAAGTTAAGATTGTTATTTCCTTCTTGCGCGGCGACCCTCAGGATTGGGCCTTCTCTCTGGCGCCAGGAGATCCTGCATTGGTGAATGTTGATGCGTTTTTTCTGGCACTTGGTTTGCTTTATGAGGAGCCTAATCTTGAAAATCAGGCTGAAAAAATGTTGCTGGTTATCTCTCAGGGTCAGGACGAAGCTGAGGTATATTGCCAAAAATTTCGGAAATGGTCCGTGCTTACTCAATGGAATGAGTGTGCACTGGCCGCAAATTTCAGAAATGGTCTTTCTGAAGCCATTAAAGATGTGATGGTGGGGTTTCCTATCCCTACAGGTCTAAATGATTCAATGGCTCTAGCCATTCAAATTGATCGACGTTTGCGGGAGCGCAAATCTGATAATCCTTTGGCGGTGCTGTCTGAACGGTCACCTGATTCTATGCAATGTGACAGAATTCTGACCAGAGCCGAGCGACAAAATCATAGGCGTCAAAATGGGTTGTGTTTCTACTGTGGTGATTCAACACATGTTATCTCAGCATGCTCTAAACGTTTAAAGAAAAAAGTTAATCCTGTCGCCATTGGTACTTTTCAGCCTAAGTTTATTTTGTCTGTGACTTTAATTTGTTCATTATCTTCTTACTCAGTTATGGCTTTTGTGGATTCTGGTGCTGCTTTAAGTCTGATGGATTTGTCGTTTGCCAAGCGCTGCGGTTTTGTCCTGGAGCCTTTGGAAAATCCTATTCCTCTTAGAGGAATTGATTCTACGCCATTGGCAGAGAATAAACCTCAGTATTGGACGCAGGTGACCATGTGCATGACTCCTGTACATCAGGAGGTGATTCGTTTTTTGGTACTGCATAAAATGCATGATGTTGTCGTTTTGGGTCTGCCATGGTTACAGGCCCATAATCCAGTTTTAGATTGGAAAGCTATGACTGTGTCTAGTTGGGGGTGTCAGGGGATTCATGGCGATTTTCCATTGGTGTCTATTGCTTCTTCTACTCCTTCTGAGATCCCTGAGTTTTTGTCAGACTTTCAGGATGTATTTAATGAGGCCAGGTCCAGTGCCCTTCCTCCTCATAGGGACTGTGATTGTGCTATAGATTTGATTCCTGGTAGTAAGCTTCCTAAGGGACGACTCTTTAATTTATCTGTGCCAGAGCATGCCGCGATGCGGAGTTATATAAAGGAGTCTTTGGAGAAGGGACATATTCGCCCATCCTCGTCCCCTCTTGGTGCAGGATTCTTTTTTGTGGGCAAGAAAGACGGGTCTCTGAGACCTTGTATTGATTATCGTCTTCTGAATAAGATCACTGTTAAATTTCAGTATCCTTTGCCATTGTTGTCTGATTTGTTTGCTCGGATTAAGGGATCCAGTTGGTTCACCAAGATAGATCTTCGTGGTGCGTATAACCTTGTGCGCATAAAGCAGGGAGATGAATGGAAAACGGCATTTAATACGCCTGAGGGTCATTTTGAGTACCTGGTGATGCCTTTCGGATTATCTAATGCTCCTTCTGTGTTTCAGTCCTTCATGCATGACATCTTGCGGAAATATCTCGATAAATTTATGATTATTTATCTGGATGATATTTTGTTTTTTTTCTGATGATTGGGAGTCCCATGTGAACCAGGTCAGGATGGTGTTTCAGGTTTTGCGGGAGAATGCTCTATTTGTGAAGGGCTCAAAATGTATCTTTGGGGTACAGAAGGTTTCTTTTTTGGGTTTTATTTTTTCCCCTTCTACTGTGGAGATGGACCCAGTTAAGGTCCGTGCCATTCATGACTGGACTCAGCCCACGTCTGTTAAGAGCCTGCAGAAGTTCTTGGGCTTTGCTAATTTTTACCGTCGTTTTATCGCTAATTTCTCCAGTGTGGTTAAACCTTTGACGGATTTGACCAAGAAGGGTTCTGATGTTGCGAATTGGTCTCCTGCGGCCGTGGAGGCCTTTCGGGAGCTGAAGCGTCGGTTTACTTCAGCGCCAGTCTTGTGCCAGCCGGATGTCTCTCTTCCCTTCCAGGTTGAAGTTGATGCTTCTGAAATTGGTGCAGGGGCTGTTTTGTCGCAAAAAAGTTCTGATGGCTCCGTGATGAAGCCATGCGCCTTCTTTTCAAGGAAATATTTGCCTGCTGAGCGGAACTACGATGTTGGTAATCGGGAGTTGTTGGCCATGAAGTGGGCATTTGAGGAGTGGCGACATTGGCTCGAGGGTGCTAGACATCGTGTGGTGGTCTTGACTGATCATAAAAATCTGATTTACCTCGAGTCTGCCAAGCGCCTGAATCCTAGACAGGCCCGTTGGTCGTTGTTTTTCTCCCGTTTTGACTTTGTGGTCTCGTACCTGCCTGGTTCGAAGAACGTGAAGGCTGATGCACTTTCTAGGAGTTTTGTGCCTGATTCTCCGGGAGTCTCTGAGCCAGCTGGTATTCTCAGAGAGGGAGTAATTTTGTCTGCCATTTCCCCAGATTTGCGACGAGGGCTGCAAAAATTTCAGGCTGATAGGCCTGATCGTTGTCCACCAGAGAGATTGTTTGTCCCTGATGGATGGACCAACAGAGTTATTTCTGAGGTTCATTCTTCGGTGTTGGCGGGACATCCTGGGATTTCGGTACCAGAGATTTGGTGGCCAGGTCCTTTTGGTGGCCTTCCTTGTCGCGGGATGTGCGTTCTTCTGTGCAGTCCTGTGGGATTTGTGCTCGGGCTAAGCCTTGCTGTTCTCGTGCCAGCGGGTTGCTTTTGCCCTTGCCTATCCCAAAGAGGCCTTGGACGCACATTTCCATGGATTTCATTTTGGATCTTCCGGTGACTCGGAAGATGTCTGTCATCTGGGTGGTGTGCGATCGTTTTTCTAAAATGGTCCATTTGGTGCCCTTGCCTAAGTTGCCTTCCTCCTCTGATTTGGTTCCTTTGTTCTTTCAGAATGTGGTTCGTTTGCATGGCATCCCTGAGAATATTGTATCTGACAGAGGATCCCAGTTTGTGTCCAGATTCTGGCGATCCTTTTGTGCTAAGATGGGTATTGATTTGTCTTTTTCGTCGGCTTTTCATCCTCAGACTAATGGCCAGACCGAGCGAACTAATCAGACGTTAGAGACTTATTTGAGATGTTTTGTTTCTGCTGATCAGGACGACTGGGTTACCTTTTTGCCACTGGCCGAGTTTGCCCTTAATAATCGGGCTAGTTCTGCCACCTTGGATTCACCCTTTTTCTGCAACTCTGGTTTTCATCCTCGTTTCTCCTCGGGTCAGGTTGAACCTTCTGACTGTCCTGGGGTTGATTCTGTGGTGGATAGGTTGCAGCGGATTTGGAACCATGTGGTGGACAATTTGAAACTGTCACAAGACAAGGCCCAGCGGTTTGCCAACCGCCGCCGCGGTGTGGGTCCCCGACTTCGTGTTGGGGATTTGGTTTGGTTGTCTTCTCGGCATGTTCCTTTGAAAGTCTCCTCTCCTAAGTTCAAGCCTCACTTTATCGGTCCTTATAAGATTTTGGAAATCCTTAACCCGGTGTCTTTTCGCTTGGACCTTCCAGCGTCCTTTGCTATTCATAATGTGTTCCATAGGTCCTTGTTGCGGCTGTACGTGGTGCCTATGGTTCCTGCTGTTGAGCCTCCTGCCCTGGTTTTGGTTGAGGGCGAGTTGGAGGACGTGGTGGAGAAGATTCTGGATTCTCGTATCTCTAGACGGAAACTCCAGTATTTAGTTAAGTGGAAAGGCTATGGTCAGGAGGATAATTCCTGGGTTGTCGCCTCTGATGTTCATGCGGCTGATTTGGTTCATGCCTTTCACGCTGCTCATCCTGATCGCCCTGGGGGTCTTGGTGAGGGTTCGGTGACCCCTCCTCAAGGGGGGGGTACTGTTGTGAACTGTGTTTTTGGGCTCCCTCTGGTGGTCACTAACGGTATTGTGTTAGGTATGTCTTGTTGCAGGCCTGAGCTCCAGCTGTGTCGTTAAGCAGCGGGTGTTTCCTATTTGAGTCTCCTCTGGACTCAGTCTTTTGCCTGGCATCGTTGTATCCAGACCTATTTGGTCTCCTCCGGATTACTTTCAGTCTGCCTCATGCAAGAAAAGCTAAGTCTGTTTTGTACAATTTGGATTGTTT
The DNA here is from genome assembly GCF_051348905.1 of Ranitomeya variabilis. Classification (NCBI taxonomy): domain Eukaryota; kingdom Metazoa; phylum Chordata; class Amphibia; order Anura; family Dendrobatidae; genus Ranitomeya; species Ranitomeya variabilis. The sequence continues at coordinate 595,620,361 of NC_135236.1, forward strand.
GCATTATTCAGTGTTTTTGTCTAGCTTGCTTTACATTTGATTTTTGACTCGCTGGAAGCTCTAGGGGGCTGATATTCTCCCTCCACACCGTCAGTCGGTGTGGGGGTTCTTGAATGTTCAGCGTGGATGTTTTTGTAGGGTTTTCTGCTAACCGCATAATCCACTATCTATTTTCTGCTATCTAGACTATTGGGCCTCACTTTGCTGAATCTAGTTCATCTCTACGTTTGTGTTTTCCTCTTGCCTCACCGTTATTATTTGTTGGGGGCTTTCTATATCTTTGGGGTTCAATTTCTCTGGAGGCAAGCGAGGTCTTATTTTTTCCCTCTAGGGGTAGTCAGTTCTCCGGCTGGCTCGAGACGTCTGGAACCAACGTAGGCACGTTCACCGGCTACTTTTAGTTGTTTGTGTCAGGATCAGGTATGCGGTTAGCCCAGTTTCCACCTCCCTAGAGCAGTATTTATATTTTTGCTATCTTGCCGGAATATCAGAGATCCTCTGCCATTGGGATCATAACAGGGACCCACACCGCGGCGGCGGTTGGCAAAGCGCTGAGCCTTCTCCTGTGACAACCTCAAATTGTCCACCACATGGTTCCCAATCTGCTGCAACCTATCCACCACAGAATCCACCCCAGGACAGTCAGAAGGCTCAACCTGACCCGAGGAAAAACGAGGATGGAAACCAGAATTGCAGAAAAAAGGCGAAACCAAAGTAGCAGAACTAGCCCGATTATTAAGGGCAAACTCGGCCAATGGCAAAAAAGTCACCCAATCATCCTGATCAGCAGAAACAAAACATCTCAAATAAGTTTCCAACGTCTGATTAGTTCGCTCGGTTTGGCCATTAGTCTGAGGATAGAAGGCCGACGAAAAAGACAAATCAATGCCCATCTTAGCACAAAAAGTCCGCCAAAACCTGGACACAAACTGGGATCCTCTATCAGACACAATATTTCCAGGAATGCCGTGCAAGCGAACCACATTCTGAAAAAATAGAGGAACCAAATCGGAGGAGGAAGGCAACTTAGGCAAGGGCACCAAATGGACCATCTTGGAAAAACGATCACACACCACCCAGATGACAGACTTTTTCTGAGATACTGGAAGATCTGAAATAAAATCCATGGAAATGTGCGTCCAAGGCCTTTTCGGGACAGGCAAAGGCAAAAGCAAACCACTGGCACGAGAACAGCAAGGCTTAGCCCGAGCACAAATCCCACAAGACTGCACAAAGGAACGCACATCCCGCGACAAGGAAGGCCACCAGAAGGACCTAGCCACCAAATCTCTGGTACCAAAAATCCCAGGATGACCCGCCAACACTGAAGAATGAACCTCGGAAATAACTCTGCTGGTCCATTTATCCGGGGCAAACAGTCTCTCTGGTGGACAACGGTCAGGTCTATCCACCTGAAATTTCTGCAGCACTCGTCGCAAATCTGGGGAAATGGCAGACAAAATCACTCCCTCTCTGAGAATACCAGCCGGCTCAGAAACTCCCGGAGAGTCAGGCACAAAACTCCTAGAAAGTGCATCAGCTTTCACGTTCTTAGAACCAGGCAGGTATGAGACCACGAAGTTGAAACGGGAGAAAAACAACGACCAACGGACCTGTCTAGGATTCAGGCGCTTGGCAGATTCGAGGTAAATCAGATTTTTGTCATCAGTCAAGACCACCACACGATGTTTAGCTCCTTCGAGCCAATCTCGCCACTCCTCAAATGCCCACTTCATATCCAACAACTCCCGATTACCAACATCATAATTCCGCTCGGCAGGCGAAAATTTTCTTGAAAAGAAAGCACATGGCTTTGTAGCGCCCCCACTGCCGCAGGGCCGAGGGGTACCCGGTACCGGGCCTGTGAGTCTCTGCTCTGGGGGTTGTCATGGTGGCTAGGCCCGGTCCGTGACCCTGCTGAGGGGCGTACAGTGATAGATGTGGGTAGATGATGGTGGTGGTGATGCCGTAGTGGTGCGGTGCAGTAAATAACAAGGACACCAAGTTGCAGTCTCTTTACCTCTTTACTGAAGATCTCTGGGTCCTCAGTCCGGAGTCCAGATAGCCAGGCTGCGCAAGTCCGGCCGGTCCAATGGCACCTCCAGAGTTCCCTTAGCAGGTGGAAATCTGTGCCTTCCTTCTAGCGCTATGTGTTGCGGTCCTTCCCTGCTGTGCTTACGGAAAGTCCCCACAACTGTTGTGTCTGTTTCTTAAGTTCCCTCACAACTCGATTAGATGATGTTCTTCTAATTCTCCGTCCCTCCCTGATGTTACGGTTAGAACGGCACCCGTTTGACGGGTAGGCTCGGAGCTCTTCCGGGACCCTAGAGTCGCCCCTCTCCACTAGTTGCCCCCGAAGACTGCATAGGTGATTTAGGTGAGACAGCCCGCCTTAGACTGACTGTCCTGCCGCTGTTTAGAGTATTGCTTGAAGCTGAATATTGTAATACTCCCTCGACGTTCCGGCCGCCGGTTGTGCGCCTCAGTAGGATGTTGCCTCGGTCTTACAGCACGACCCCTACTGGTATTCTCCTTCTTGCGTTGATCTCGTTTCTCACTCAGCACAATCTATCTCGCTTCCAATCCCATCTTGGGCACCGCCGCTATACTGATCAGGCACGGTCCCGTTACTTTCTCTCAAGTTGCCAAGTCTCTGTCCGGATCCCACCCCTGACAGAGACCCTACCGAATCTTCTCCTGCAACGCCCTCTGCCACAAGGTGTTGCCTGGTTCCAACCCAGTCAGCTTTCTTTCCTAACTTCCTGCCTGACCCCCAGTTTTACCAGTGTGTGAGGAGTGGCCTAATGAATAGAACCCTTAGCTCCCCCTGGAGGAAATGTGAAATGTATTGGTGTCTGTGATACCTGATCAGATGAACTCCTTCAGTGCCATCGGACGTACCACAGCTCCCCTTAGTGGCCAGGACTCTGGGGCGCTGCAGCTTCATCACAGAGCCATCAGAGCTTCTCTGCGACAAAACAGCCCCTGCTCCAATCTCAGAAGCATCAACCTCGACCTGGAAGGGGAGAGAGACATCTGGCTGACATAAGACTGGGGCTGAAGAAAACCGGTGCTTCAGCTCCTGAAAGGCCTCCACGGCCGCAGGAGACCAATTAGTCACATCAGAACCCTTCTTGGTCAAATCCGTCAAAGGTTTAACCACGCTAGAAAAATTAGCGATGAAACGACGGTAAAAATTAGCAAAACCCAAGAACTTCTGAAGACTCTTAACAGACGTGGGCTGAGTCCAGTCATGAATAGCCTGGACCTTGACTGGGTCCATCTCCACAGTAGAAGGAGAAAAAATAAAACCCAAAAAGGAGACATTCTGTACTCCGAAGAGGCATTTTGAGCCCTTCACAAATAAAGCATTAGCACGCAGGACCTGAAACACCATCCTGACCTGCTTCACATGGGACTCCCAATCATCAGAAAAGACCAAAATGTCATCCAGATAAACAATCATAAATTTATCCAGATATTCTCGGAAGATGTCATGCATGAAGGACTGAAACACAGAAGGAGCATTAGAGAGTCCAAAAGGCATCACCAAGTACTCAAAATGGCCTTCGGGCGTATTAAATGCTGTTTTCCATTCATCTCCCTGCTTAATGCGCACAAGGTTATACGCACCACGGAGATCTATCTTGGTGAACCAACTGGCACCCTTAATCCGAGCAAACAAATCAGACAATAGTGGCAAAGGATACTGAAATTTGACTGTGATTTTATTCAGAAGACGATAATCTATACAAGGTCTCAAAGAACCGTCCTTCTTGGCCACAAAAAAGAATCCTGCACCAAGAGGGGAAGAGGATGGGCGAATATGTCCCTTCTCCAAAGACTCCTTTATATAACTCCGCATCGCGGCATGCTCTGGTATAGACAAATTAAAAAGTAGTCCTTTAGGGAATTTACTACCAGGAATTAAATTTATAGCACAGTCACAATCCCTATGAGGGGGCAGGGCACTGGACCTGGGCTCATCAAATACATCCTGGTAGTCAGACAAAAACTCAGGGACCTCAGAAGGAGTGGAAGACGCAATAGACACCAACGGAGTATCGCCATGAATTCCCTGACAACCCCAACTTGACACAGACATAGCTTTCCAATCTAAAACTGGATTATGAGCCTGCAGCCATGGCAGACCCAAAACGACAACATCATGCAAATTATGCAGAACAAGAAAGCGAATCACCTCCTGATGTACGGGAGTCATGCACATGGTCATCTGCGTCCAATACTGAGGCTTATTCTCAGCCAATGGCGTAGCATCAATTCCCCTCAGAGGAATAGGAAATTCCAAAGGCTCCAGGACAAAACCACAGCGCCTGGCAAACGACAAATCCATCAGATTCAGGGCAGCACCCAAATCCACAAAAGCCATAACCGAGTAGGACGACAAAGAACAAATCAAAGTAACAGACAAAATAAATTTAGGCTGTATAGTACCAATGGTGACAGGTTTAGCGATTTTTTTAAGCGTTTAGAGCATGCTGAGATAACATGAGTAGAATCACCACAGTAAAAGCACAACCCATTTTGACGTCTATGACTTTGTCGCTCAATTCTGGTCAGAGTTCGGTCACATTGCATAGACTCAGGTCTCTGTTCAGAAAATACCGCCAAAGGATGAGCAGATTTGTGCTCCCGCAAACGCCGATCAACCTGAATGGCTAAAGCCATAGAATCACTCAGACTTGTAGGGGTGGGAAACCCCACCATAACATTCTTAACGGCCTCAGAAAGACCTTCTCTGAAATTTGCAGCCAGGGCACACTCATTCCATTGAGTAAGCACCGACCATTTCCGAAATTTTTGACAATACACCTCTGCTTCATCCTGACCTTGAGAGATAGCCAGCAAAGCTTTTTCTGCCTGATTCTCAAGATTAGGCTCCTCATAAAGCAGTCCAAGAGCCAGAAAAAATGCATCTACATTAAGCAATGCAGGATCTCCTGGCGCCAGAGAGAAAGCCCAATCCTGATGGTCGCCACGCAACAAGGAGATAACAATCTTAACTTGCTGAGCGGAATCACCAGAGGAACGAGGTCTCAGAGATAGAAATAACTTACAATTATTCTTAAAATTTAGAAATCTAGATCTATCTCCAGAAAACAACTCAGGAATGGGTATCTTTGGTTCTGACATAGGGCTATGAATAACAAAATCCTGAATACTTTGCACCCGTGCAGTAAGATGATCCACACTAGAAGTCAGAGTCTGAACATTCATGTCTGCAGCTGAGCTCAAAACCACCCAGAGTTCAAGGGAATGAAAGAAGCTAAACAGACAGCAGCAAAGGAAAAGCAGGAGGAAAAAAAAAAAATGTACTCAGGTCTTCTTTTTATCCCACTTCGGCGAAGCATTAAAAACTTTTTGGCCTGCTATACTGTTATGATCCTTAGTGGCTGAGGATCACAAATTACTCCAGCTAAGTAACAAACATAGGACAAGCTCTAGGGAGGTGGCAAACTGGACTGACCGCAAATCTGAACCTATCCAAACACACTAGAAGTAGCCGGTGAACGTGCCTAAAAATCCTAGACGTCTCAAGCCAGCCTGAGGAACTAACTACCCCTAGAGAGAAAGAAAGACCTCTCTTGCCTCCAGAGAAATAATCCCCAAAGATATAGAAGCCCCCAACAAATAATAACGGTGAGGTAAGAGGAAGGCACATACACAGGGGTGAAAGCAGATTAAGCAAATGAGGCCCACTAATACTAGATAGCAGAAAATAGAAAAGGGAATCTATGCGGTCAGTAAAAAACCCTTACAAAATATCCACTCATATTTCAAGAACCCCCGCACCAACTAACGGTGTGGGGGGAGAAACTCAATCCCCTAGAGCAACCAGCAAGCGAGGGAATCACATTTTAGCAAACTGGACAAGAAACATGATAAATGCTGATAATCAAAAAATGAACAAACAAAAACTTAGCTTGTCTTGGAGAGACTGGGAGCAAGGTAGTCACAAGGAATCTGAAGAGCACTGAATACATTGATAGCAGGCAAGGAACTGAGTCTCCAGGTGAGCTAAATAGGAAACCAACCAAGGATAACGAACCAGCTGATGCAGCCACCTGCAGAAAGACAACACTACACAGTACCGCTTGTGACCACTAGAGGGAGCCCAAAAATAGAGTTCACAACACTGCTCATGCTGTTTCTTCTGTTTCTTCTTTTAATTTGCAACTTGTAACTTGAAAAACAATGTTTTATTGTTGTATTACTTTGGACTAGGGTGGAGGGACTTTTACTTTTTTGGGGTCGAGTCGGGTTTTGCGAAACCCGACTATCTCAAAAGTCGAGTCGAGTGCAATCGGCCGATTATAGCGAAAAGTTGGGGATCGACCGAAACACGAAACCCAATGCAAGTCAATGGGGAAGCATAGTCGGCAGTGAGTGGGGGCCAGGAAAACACCTACAGTGCCCATTTTAATGGCAAAAACATCCATTCTTGTTTCTGAAGCTTGTCAATCTTAATTAACTTTATAATAATAGTTGTGCATTGGAAATTGGGGGTCATTTGGCTAAAGTTGTGGGGGGTAGGGCTGGTTCAAGATTTTAGTGGGCCCAGGAAATGTGGACTACGTCACGGCGGTGGAGCAGTGAGAGGTAAGTATTTCAACTTTGCAAGTGCTGTGATCCTGAGCAAGCAGGGGGCCCACTCGTTGGCATTGGCACTGGCACAGGGCCCCTCAAAGTACAGCGGTGTGTTTGCACGGCGGGGGCGCCTCCCACCGGCAGCGACACTTCTGCGTACTCTGAGGGGCCCTGTGCCTGTGACGTCGTCAATGAGTATGCCCTCAACCTGATGAAGGAACCTGCACTTTCATCTGCACCTTCCTCTTTGTCCCTGTGTAAGTTGGTATAGTATGCGGGAAGGGGAACCTGACTTTCAGCAGGGTCAGATTGTGGCTGTGTAGCGTGCAAGGGGAATGTAGTGGTCTGGGTCAATGTACCACAAGACTCATCTAGCACTGGCTTGGCAATGGGCAGGATGAGGATGAAACACAGATATAGGGCCAAATAATAAAGTGGGCTAAATGCAGTTCAAAATTGGTAACAGGACTAACCAGGTGGCATTGGTTTGTTCAGTGGAGTAGGAAACCCAGGAGCGGCAGACACCGTTTTAAAGGCCCAACCACACTAGTAGGCCCGATGCAGTTTATTATTACAAATAAAGGCCGAAAGCCTGAAGATGGAAGCTCGGGAAAGCAAAACAGGAGAAAACCCAGGAGCGGCAGACACCGTTTTAAGGGCCCAACCACACTAGTAGGCCCAATGCAATTTAATATTACAAATCTAGCCCGAAAGCCTGAAGATTGAAGCTCTGGAAAATAACACAGGACAACACCAAGGTGAGGCAGACACCGTTACTAGGCCCAACCAAAATAGTAGGCCAACTGCAGTGTTATATAAACAACAACTTAATGAGAGCCTGAAGATTGAAGCTCAGCTCTGTACAGTGGAGAATAGAAAGCAGCGGCAGACACCGTTAGTAGGCCCCAACCACACTAGTAGGCCAACAGCAGTGTTATATTAACAACAACTACTTAATGAGAGCCTGAAGATTGAAGCTCAGGCAAGTAAACCTGGAGAACACCTTGGAGTGGCAGACACCGTTAGTAGGCCCCAAGCAAAATAGTAGGCCAACTGCACTGTGATCTTAACAACAACTACTTAATGAGAGCCTGAAAATTGTAGCTCAGCTCTGTACAGTGGAGGACAACACCTTGGAGCGGCAGACACCGTTAGTAGGCCCCAACCGAAATAGTAGCCTAGTAATGAGAGCCTGAAGATTGAAGCTCAAGAAAACCAAACAGGAGAAAACACAGGAGCGGCAGACACCGTTAATAGGGCCCAACCAGACAAGTAGGCCAAATGCAGTGAAATATCTGATACTATAGGCTGAAAGCCTGATGACTGAAGCTCAGCTTTGCACAGTGGAGGACAACAGCAGGGAGCGGCAGACACCATTAGTAGGCCCCAACCACACTAGTGGGCCAACAGCAGTGTTATATTAACAACAACTAATTAATGAGAGCCTGAAGATTGAAGCTCAGCTCTGTACAGTGGAGGACAACACCAGGGAGCGGCAGACACCGTTAGTAGGCCCCAACCGAAATAGTAGGCCAACTGCACTGTTATCTTAACAACAACTACTTAATGAGAGCCTGAAGATTGAAGCTCAAGAAAACCAAACAGGAGAAAACACAGGAGCGGCAGACACCGTTAGTAGGGCCCAACCAGACAAGTAGGCCAAATGCAGTGAAATATCTGATACTATAGGCCGAAAGCCTGATGACTGAAGCTCAGCTTTGCACAGTGGAGGACAACAGCAGGGAGCGGCAGACACCATTAGTAGGCCCCAACCACACTAGTAGGCCAACAGCAGTGTTATATTAACAACAACTAATTAATGAGAGCCTGAAGATTGAAGCTCAGCTCTGTACAGTGGAGGACAACACCAGGGAGCGGCAGACACCGTTAGTAGGACCCAACCGAAATAGTAGGCCAACTGCTCTGTTATCTTAACAACAACTACTTAATGAGAGCCTGAAGATTGAAGCTCAGCTTTGTACAGTGGAGGACAACACCAGGGAGCGGCAGACACCGATAGTAGTCCCCAACCACACTAGTAGGCCAACAGCAGTGTTATATTAACAACAACTAATTAATGAGAGCCTGAAGATTGAAGCTCAGCTCTGTACAGTGGAGGACAACACCAGGGAGCAGCAGACACCGTTAGTAGGCCCCAACCGAAATAGTAGGCCAACTGCACTGTTATCTTAACAACAACTACTTATTGAGAGCCTGAAGATTGAAGCTCAGCTTTGTACAGTGGAGGACAACACCAGGGAGCGGCAGACACCGATAGTAGTCCCCAACCACACTAGTAGGCCAACAGCAGTGTTATATTAACAACAACTAATTAATGAGAGCCTGAAGATTGAAGCTCAGCTCTGTACAGTGGAGGACAACACCAGGGAGCGGCAGACACCGTTAGTAGGCCCCAACCGAAATAGTAGGCCAACTGCACTGTTATCTTAACAACAACTACTTATTGAGAGCCTGAAGATTGAAGCTCAGCTTTGTACAGTGGAGGACAAAACCAGGGAGCGGCATACACCGTTAAAAGGCCCCAATAACACTAGTAGGCCAACAGCAGTGTTATTTTAACAACTACTTAATGAGAGCCTGAAGATTGATGCTGAGGCAAGTAAACCTGGAGAACACCTTGGAGCGGCAGATACCGTTAGTAGGCCCCAACCAAAATAGTAGGCCAACTGCACTGTCATATTAACAACAACTACTTAATGAGAGCCTGAAGATTGAAGATCAGGCAAGTAAACCTGGAGAACACCTTGGAGCGGCAGACACCGTTAGTCCCCAACCAAACATATTAACAACAACAACTTAATGAGAGCTGTTGTGGATTCTGTTTGTGGGCTCCCTCTGGTGGTTACTGCTGGTACTGGGTGACTTTGGTGGGTTGTGGCCTTTGGTTTCCACCTGTCCATCAGTGGCTGGGTGTTTCCTATTTTACCTGGCCTTTCTGTCATTTCCCTTGCCGGCTATCAATGTATTCAGATGTGCTCTGTTTGGTTCCTGCCTACCTGCTCCCAGATCTTTCAGGATAAGCTAAGTGCTGATTTTCAGTTGTTTGGTTTTTTGTCCAGCTTGCTTATTATGTCTCTATGCTAGCTGGTAGCTCTAGTGGACTGAGGTTCTCCCCATGTGCCATGAGTTGGCACATGGGTTCTTGTAATCTCAGGATGGTTTTTTTGATTAGGGTTTTTTGCTGACCGCTCAGTCCCCTTTTGTATCCTTCTGCTTTCTAGTTTACAGCGGGCCTCAATTTGCTAAAACTATATATATAATCTCTATGTGTGTGCCTTCCTCTCATTTCACCGTCAATACATGTGGGGGGCAACTATATCTTTTGGGGTTCATTCCGCTGGAGGCAAGTGAGGTCTTTATTTTCTCTGCAGTGCTAGTTAGCTCTTAGGCTGGTGCGTGGCGTCTAGAACCAACGTAGGCACGCTCCCTGGCTATCTCTAGTTGCGTTTGTCAGGCGTAGGGCAGCGGTCAGCCCAGGTTCCATCACCCTAGAGCTCGTCCGTAATTTATTTGTACTTTGCTTGTCCTGTGCTATCCCTAGCCATTGGGATTCATGACAGTATAGCCGGCCCGCAAAGTGTTAATTGTTTGGGCTGAAGCAGGAGAAAGAGAAGTGTTTAAGGGAAATTTTTTTTTTTTTTCCCTTCAGAGTGTTGCTGCCTAGCCCTTAATTGCTGTCTAGCTGCTTCTTACCTCCTCTTAACCCTTGAATGGCTCTGATCTTAGCTGTTTAACATGGATGTCCAGAGTTTGGCTTCCAGCCTGAGTAATCTCGCGGTAAAAGTTCAAAACATACAGGATTTTGTTGTTCACACTCCCATGTCTGAACCTAGAATTCCTATTCCAGAGTTCTTTTCTGGAGATAGATCTACCTTCCTGAATTTCAGGAACAATTGTAAATTGTTTCTTTCTTTAAAATCTCGCTCCTCTGGAGACCCTGCTCAACAGGTCAAGATTGTAATATCTTTCCTGCGGGGCGACCCTCAGAATTGAGCATTTGCATTGGCACCAGGGGATCCTGCATTGCTCAGTGTGGATGCGTTTTTTCTGGCATTGGGATTGCTCTATGAGGAACCTAACCTGGAGATTCAGGCTGAAAAGGCTTTATTAGCCCTCTCTCAGGGGCATGATGAAGCGGAGATATATTGTCAGAAGTTTCAGAAATGGTCGGTGCTTACTCAGTGGAATGAGTGCGCCCTGGCTGCAAACTTCAGAAATAGTCTTTCTGAGGCCATTAAGGATATTATGGTGGGGTTCCCTACGCCTACAGGTCTGAATGAGTCTATGGCTATGGCCATTCAGATTGATCGGCGTTTACGGGAGCGCAAACCCGTGCACCAGTTGGCGGTGTCTTCTGAACAGGCACCTGAGACTATGCAATGTGATAGAATTCAGTCCAGAAGTGAACGGCAAAATTATAGGCGGAAAAATGGATTGTGTTTCTATTGTGGTGATTCAGCTCATGTTATATCAGCGTGCTCTAAACGCACAAAAAGGGTTGATAAATCTTTTGCCATTGGTACTCTGCAGCCTAAGTTCATTTTGTCTGTGACTCTGATTTTTTCACTGTCTTCCATTTCCGTCGATGCCTATGTGGATTCGGGCGCTGCCCTGAGTCTTATGGATTGGTCATTTGCTAAACGCTGCGGTTTTAGTCTGGAACCTCTGGAAGTTCCTATTCCTCTGAAGGGAATTGACTCTACACCATTGGCTATGAATAAACCGCAGTATTGGACACAAGTGACCATGCGCATGACTCCCGTTCATCAGGAGGTGATTCGCTTCCTTGTACTTTATAATTTACATGATGTACTAGTGCTTGGTCTGCCATGGTTACAAACTCATACTCCTGTCCTGGACTGGAAAACAATGTCTGTGTTAAGCTGGGGATGTCAGGGGGTTCATGATGATGCACCTCCGATTTCAATCGCTTCATCTACTCCTTCTGAGATCCCTGCATTTTTGTCTGACTATAGGGATGTTTTTGAGGAGCCTAAGCTCAATTCGCTCCCTCCGCATAGAGATTGTGACTGTGCTATAGAATTGATTCCTGGCAGTAAGTTCCCTAAGGGTCGTTTATTTAATCTGTCACTGCCAGAGCATACTGCTATGCGGAATTATATTAAGGAGTCCTTGGAAAAGGGACATATTCGTCCATCTTCGTCCCCTCTGGGAGCAGGTTTTTTTTTTGTGGCAAAAAAAGATGGTTCCCTGAGGCCTTGTATAGATTATCGCCTTCTGAATAAGATTACAGTCAAGTATCAGTATCCATTGCCATTATTGACTGATTTGTTTGCTCGCATTAAGGGGGCTAGGTGGTTCACTAAGATAGATCTTCGCGGTGCGTATAATCTGGTGCGGATAAAACAGGGTGATGAGTGGAAAACCGCATTTAATACGCCTGAGGGCCATTTTGAGTATTTGGTAATGCTTTTTGGACTCTCCAATGCTCCGTCAGTCTTTCAGTCCTTTATGCACAATATTTTCCGTGAATATCTGGATAAGTTTATGATTGTGTATTTGGATGATATTTTGGTGTTTTCTGATGACTGGGAGTCTCATGTTCTACAGGTCAGGAAGGTGTTTCAGGTTCTGCGGGCCAATTCTCTGTTTGTGAAGGGCTCAAAGTGTCTCTTCGGAGTCCAGAAGATTTCTTTTTTGGGGTACATTTTTTCTCCTTCTACTATTGAGATGGATCCCGTCAAGGTTCAGGCGATTTGTGACTGGACACAACCTACATCTGTTAAGAGCCTTCAGAAGTTCTTGGGGTTTGCTAATTTTTATCGTCGGTTCATTGCTAATTTTTCCAGTATTGCTAAACCTTTGACTGATTTGACTAAAAAGGGTGCTGATGTTGCTGATTGGTCTCCTGCGGCCGTGGAGGCCTTTCAGGAACTTAAGCGCCGGTTTTCTTCTGCTCCTGTGTTGTGTCAACCAGATGTTTCACTTCCTTTTCAGGTTGAGGTTGATGCTTCCGAGATTGGAGCGGGGGCGGTTTTGTCACAGAGAAGTTCTAATGGCTCGGTGATGAAGCCATGTGCATTCTTCTCTAGAAAATTCTCGCCCGCCGAGCGCAATTATGATGTGGGTAATCGGGAGCTTTTGGCCATGAAGTGGGCATTTGAGGAGTGGCGTCATTGGCTTGAGGGTGCTAAACATCGTGTGGTGGTCTTGACTGATCACAAGAATCTCATTTACCTTGAGTCTGCCAGGCGTTTGAATCCTAGACAGGCTCGTTGGTCGTTGTTTTTTTCTCGTTTCAATTTCGTGGTTTCATACCTGCCAGGTTCAAAGAATGTGAAGGCAGATGCTCTTTCCAGGAGTTTTGTGCCTGACTCTCCTGGAGACTCTGGGCCTACTGGTATCCTTAGGGATGGGGTAATATTGTCCGCCGTATCCCCAGACTTGCGACGTGCATTGCAGGAGTTTCAGGTGGATAAACCGGATCGTTGTCCACCAGAAAGACTGTTTGTTCCGGATGATTGGACCAGTAGAGTCATCTCCGAGGTCCATTCTTCTGTGTTGGCTGGTTATCCTGGAATATTTGGTACTAGAGACTTGGTGGCCAGGTCTTTTTGGTGGCCTTCCTTGTCTAGGGATGTGCGTACCTTTGTGCAGTCTTGTGAACTGTGTGCTCGAGCTAAGCCTTGCTGTTCTCGGGCCAGTGGGTTGTTGTTATCCTTGCCCATCCCGAAGAGGCCTTGGACGCACATTTCCTTGGATTTTATTTCTGATCTCCCGGTTTCACAGAAAATGTCCGTTATCTGGGTTGTGTGTGACCGCTTTTCTAAGATGGTTCATTTGGTGCCCTTGCCTAAGTTGCCTTCCTCCTCTGAGTTGGTCCCTTTATTTTTTCAGAACGTGGTTCGTTTGCATGGGATTCCGGAGAATATCGTTTCTGACAGGGGATCCCAGTTTGTGTCTAGATTTTGGTGGACGTTTTGTGCCAAGATGGGCATTGATTTGTCTTTCTCGTCTGCATTCCATCCTCAGACGAATGGCCAGACGGAGCGAACTAATCAGACCTTGGAAACTTATTTGAGGTGTTTTGTTTCTGCTGATCAAGATGACTGGGTTGCTTTTTTGCCACTGGCCGAATTTGCTCTTAATAATCGGGCTAGTTCGGCCACGTTGGTCTCTCCTTTTTTTTGTAATTCGGGGTTTCATCCTCGTTTTTCCTCTGGTCAGGTGGAGCCTTCGGATTGTCCTGGAGTGGACGTGGTGGTGGACAGGCTACATCAGATTTGGAATCAGGTGGTGGACAATTTGAAGTTATCTCAGGAGAAGACTCAGCAGTTTGCTAATCGCCGTCGCCGCGTGGGTCCCCGACTTCTTGTTGGGGATTTGGTGTGGTTGCGCAGGTATGAGGTGCCCGTTGTTCCTTCGGTTGAGCCTCCTTCTCCGGTGCTGGTGGAGGGAGAATTGGAGTATGTTGTTGAGAAGATCTTGGATTCTCGTGTTTCCAGACGCAAACTCCAGTATTTGGTTAAGTGGAAGGGTTATGGTCAGGAGGATAATTCCTGGGTGGTCGCCTCCGATGTTCATGAAACTGATTTGGTCCGCGCCTTCCATAGAGCTCACCCTGATCGCCCTGAGGGTTCTCGTGAGGGTTCGGTGACCCCTCCTCAAGGGGGGGTACTGTTGTGGATTCTGTTTGTGGGCTCCCTCTGGTGGTTACTGCTGGTACTGGGTGACTTTGGTGGGTTGCGGCCTTTGGTTTCCACCTGTCCATCAGTGGCTGGGTGTTTCCTATTTTACCTGGCCTTTCTGTCATTTCCCTTGCCGGCTATCAATGTATTCAGATGTGCTCTGTTTGGTTCCTGCCTACCTGCTCCCAGATCTTTCAGGATAAGCTAAGTGCTGATTTTCAGTTGTTTGGTTTTTTGTCCAGCTTGCTTATTATGTCTCTATGCTAGCTGGTAGCTCTAGTGGACTGAGGTTCTCCCCATGTGCCATGAGTTGGCACATGGGTTCTTGTAATCTCAGGATGGTTTTTTTGATTAGGGTTTTTTGCTGACCGCTCAGTCCCCTTTTGTATCGTTCTGCTTTCTAGTTTACAGCGGGCCTCAATTTGCTAAAACTATATATATCATCTCTATGTGTGTGCCTTCCTCTCATTTCACCGTCAATACATGTGGGGGGCAACTATATCTTTTGGGGTTCATTCCGCTGGAGGCAAGTGAGGTCTTTATTTTCTCTGCAGTGCTAGTTAGCTCTTAGGCTGGTGCGTGGCGTCTAGAACCAACGTAGGCTCGCTCCCTGGCTATCTCTAGTTGCGTTTGTCAGGCGTAGGGCAGCGGTCAGCCCAGGTTCCATCACCCTAGAGCTCGTCCGTAATTTATTTGTACTTTGCTTGTCCTGTGCTATCCCTAGCCATTGGGATTCATGACAGAGAGCCTGAAGATTGAAGCTCAGCTTTGTACAGTGGAGGACAACACCAGGGAGCGGCAGACACCGTTAGTAGGTTCCAACCACACATATTAACAACAACTACTTAATGAGAGCATGAAGATTGAAGCTCAGCTTTGTACAGTGGAGGACAACACCTTGGAGCGTCAGACACCGTTAGTAGGCCCCAACCACACATATTAACAACAACTACTTAATGAGAGCCTGAAGATTGAAGCTCAGGCAAGTAAACCTGGAGAACTCCTTTGAGGGCCAAACACCGTTCGTAGGCCCCAACCACACTAGTAGGCCAACTGCAGTGTTATATTAACAACAACTACTTAATGAGAGCCTGAAGATTGAAGCTCAGCTTTGTACAGTGGAGGACGACACCAGGAAGCGGCACACACCGTTAGTAGGCCCCAACCACACATATTAACAAAAACTACTTAATGAAAGCCTGAAGATTGAAGCTCAAGAAAACCAAACAGGAGAAAACCCAGGAGCGGCAGACACCGTAAGTAGGGCCCAACCAGACTAGTAGGCCAACAGCAGTGTTATATTAACAGCAACTACTTAATGAGAGCCTGAAGATTGAAGCTCAGCTCTGTACAGTGGAGGACAACACCAGGGAGCGGTAGACACCGTTAGTAGGCCCCAACCGAAATAGTAGGCCAACTGCACTGTTATCTTAACAACAACTACTTATTGAGAGCCTGAAGATTGAAGCTCAGCTTTGTACAGTGGAGGACAACACCAGGGAGCGGCAGACACCGTTAGAAGGCCCCAACCACACTAGTAGGCCAACAGCAGTGTTATATTAACAACAACGACTTAATGAGAGCCTAAAGATTGAAGCTCAGGCAAGTAAACCTGGAGAACACCTTGGAGCGGCATACACCATTAGTAGGCCCCAACCAAAATAGTAGGCCAACTGCACTGTCATATTAACAACAACTACTTAATGAGAGCCTGAAAATTGGAGATCAGGCAAGTAAACCTGGAGAACACCTTGGAGCGGCAGACACCGTTAGTAGGCCCCAACCACACATATTAACAACAACTACTTAATGAGAGCCTGAAGATTGAAGCTCAGCTTTGTACAGTGGAGGACAACACAAGGGAGCAGCAGACACCGTTAGTAGGCCCCAACCACACATATTAACAACAACTACTTAATGAGAGCATGAAGATTGAAGCTCAGCTTTGTACAGTGGAGGACAACACCTTGGAGTGGCAGACACCGTTAGTAGGCCCCAACCACACATATTAACAACAACTGCTTAATGAGAGCCTGAAGATTGAAGCTCAGGCAAGTAAACCTGGAGAACACCTTTGGGGGCCAGACACCGTTAGTAGGCCCCAACCACACTAGTAGGCCAACTGCAGTGTTATATTAACAACAACTACTTAATGAGAGCCTGAAGATTGAAGCTCAGCTTTGTACAGTGGAGGATAACACCTTGGAGCGGCAGATACCATTATTAGGCCCCAACCACACATATTAACAACAACTACTTAATGAGAGCCTGAAGATTGAAGCTCAGCTTTGTACAGTGGAGGACAACACCAGGGAGCGGCACACACCATTAGTAGGCCCCAACCACACATATTAACAAAAACTACTTAATGAGAGCCTGAAGATTGAAGCTCAGCTCTGTACAGTGGAGGACAACACCTTGGAGCGGCAGACACCGTTAGTAGGCCCCAACCGAAATAGTAGGCCAACTGCACTGTTATCTTAACAACAACTACTTAATGAGAGCCTGAAGATTGAAGCTCAAGAAAACCAAACAGGAGAAAACACAGGAGCGGCAGACACCGTTAGTAGGGCCCAACCAGACAAGTAGGCCAAATGCAGTTAAATATCTGATACTATAGGCCAAAAGCCTGATGACTGAAGCTCAGCTTTGCACAGTGGAGGACAACACCAGGGAGCGGCAGACACCGTTAGAAGGCCCCACCCACACTAGTAGGCCAACAGCAGTGTTATATTAACAACAACTAATTAATGAGAGCCTGAAGATTGAAGCTCAGCTCTGTACAGTGGAGGACAAAACCATTGAGCGGCAGACACCGTTAGTAGGCCCCAACCGAAATAGTAGGCCAACTGCACTGTTATCTTAACAACAACTACTTAATGAGAGCCTGAAGATTGAAGCTCAGCTTTGTACAGTGGAGGACAACACCAGAAAGCGGCAGACACCGTTAGTAGTCCCCAACCACACTAGTAGGCCAACAGCAGTGTTATATTAACAACAACTACTTAATGAGAGCCTGAACATTGAAGCTCAGCTCTGTAAAGTGGAGGACAACGCCAGGGAGCGGCAGACACCGTTAGTAGGCCCCAACTGAAATAGTAGGCCAACTGCACTGTTATCTTAACAACAACTACTTATTGAGAGCCTGAAGATTGAAGCTCAGCTTTGTACAGTGGAGGACAACACCAGGGAGCGGCAGACACCGTTAGAAGGCCCCAACCACACTAGTAGGCCAACAGCAGTGTTATATTAACAACAACTAATTAATGAGAGCCTGAAGATTGAAGCTCAGCTCTGTACAGTGGAGGACAAAACCATTGAGCGGCAGACACCGTTAGTAGGCCCCAACCGAAATAGTAGGCCAACTGCACTGTTATCTTAACAACAACTACTTAATGAGAGCCTGAAGATTGAAGCTCAGCTTTGTACAGTGGAGGACAACACCAGAAAGCGGCAGACACCGTTAGTAGTCCCCAACCACACTAGTAGGCCAACAGCAGTGTTATATTAACAACAACTACTTAATGAGAGCCTGAACATTGAAGCTCAGCTCTGTACAGTGAAGGACAACGCCAGGGAGCGGCAGACACCGTTAGTAGGCCCCAACCGAAATAGTAGGCCAACTGCACTGTTATCTTAACAACAACTACTTAATGAGAGCCTGAAGATTGAAGCTCAGCTTTGTACAGTGGAGGACAACACCAGAAAGCGGCAGACACCGTTAGTAGTCCCCAACCACACTAGTAGGCCAACAGCAGTGTTATATTAACAACAACTACTTAATGAGAGCCTGAACATTGAAGCTCAGCTCTGTACAGTGGAGGACAACGCCAGGGAGCGGCAGACACCGTTAGTAGGCCCCAACCGAAATAGTAGGCCAACTGCATTGTTATCTTAACAACAACTACTTAATGAGAGCCTGAAGATTGAAGCTCAGCTTTGTACAGTGGAGGACAACACCAGAAAGCGGCAGACACCGTTAGTAGTCCCCAACCACACTAGTAGGCCAACAGCAGTGTTATATTAACAACAACTACTTAATGAGAGCCTGAACATTGAAGCTCAGCTCTGTACAGTGGAGGACAACGCCAGGGAGCGGCAGACACCGTTAGATGGCCCCAACCACACTAGTAGGCCAACAGCAGTGTTATATTAACAACAACTACTTAATGAGAGCCTGAAGATTGAAGCTCAGGCAAGTAAACCTGGAGAACACCTTGGAGCGGCAGACACCGTTAGTAGGCCCCAACCAAAATAGTAGGCCAACTGCACTGTCATATTAACAACAACTACTTAATGAGAGCCTGAAGATTGAAGATCAGGCAAGTAAACCTGGAGAACACCTTGGAGCGGCAGAAACCGTTAGTAGGCCCCAACCACACATATTAACAACAACTACTTAATGAGAGCCTGAAGATTGAAGCTCAGGCAAGTAAACCTGGAGAACTCCTTTGAGGGCCAGACACCGTTAGTAGGCCCCAATCACACTAGTAGGCCAACTGCAGTGTTATATTAACAACGACTACTTAATGAGAGCCTGAAGATTGAAGCTCAGCTTTGTACAGTGGAGGACAACACCTTGGAGTGGCAGACACCGTTAGTAGGCCCCAACCACACATATTAACAACAACTACTTAATGAGAGCCTGAAGATTGAAGCTCAGCTTTGTACAGTGGAGGACAACACCAGGGAGCGGCACACACCGTTAGTAGGCCCCAACCACACATATTAACAAAAACTACTTAATGAGAGCCTGAAGATTGAAGCTCAAGAAAACCAAACAGGAGAAAACCCAGGAGCGGCAGACACCGTAAGTAGGGCCCAACCAGACTAGTAGGCCAACAGCAGTGTTATATTAACAACTACTTAATGAGAGCCTGAAGATTGAAGCTCAGCTCTGTACAGTGGAGGACAACACCAGGGAGCGGCAGACACCGTTAGTAGGCCCCAACCGAAATAGTAGGCCAACTGCACTGTTATCTTAACAACTGTTATGTACCTGGTGGTTAGGTGCACCAGGAATGACCTGATAGTTAAACACGGAATCAGGACGAGCTCTGGGGAAATGGGAACTCTGTTGACCGCAAACCCTACTCCTATAAACACAACTAGAAACAGCCGTGGAGCGTGCCTGACTCTGCCTAGACGCCTCTTCACAGCCTAAGAGCTAACTACCCCTAAAGAAAGGAAACAAAGCCTTACTTGCCTCAGAGAAATTTCCCCAAAGGTAAAAGCAGCCCCCCCACAAGTATTGACTGTGAGATAAGAGGAAATCACAAACACAGGATAAAATAGGTTTTAGCAAAGAGAGGCCAGTCTAACTAAACAGATTGAGGATAGAAAAGGGATCTTTGCGGTCAACACAAAAAGCTACAAAAACCACGCAGAGTGTGCAAAAAATACCCCCGCACCGACTCACGATGCGGTGGTGCCACTCTGCACCCCCAGAGCTTCCAGCTAGCCAGGTAGTTTCATGATAGCAAGCTGGACTAGAACTTAGCAAGAAAAACCATATGTAACAAATGAACAAGCAGGAACTTAGCTTGTGCTGGAGTAGACAGGTCCTCAGAAAGATCCAGGAGAGATCTGAACCAGTACTAGAACATTGACAGCTGGCATGGAGTAACGATCTGAGTGGAGTTAAATAGAGAATCAGCCTAGCCCCAAACGAGGGCAGCTGGAGAAGGAATCTCAGAACCAGCAGCTCCACCCACAGCCACCAGAGGGAGTCCACGGACAGAACCCACCGAAGTACCATTCATGACCACAGGAGGGAGTTCGAGAACGGAATTCACAACAAACAACCACTACTTATTGAGAGCCTGAAGATTGAAGCTCAGCTTTGTACAGTGGAGGACAACACCAGGGAGCGGCAGACACCGTTAGATGGCCCCAACCACACTAGTAGGCCAACAGCAGTGTTATATTAACAACAACTACTTAATGAGAGCCTGAAGATTGAAGCTCAGGCAAGTAAACCTGGAGAACACCTTGGAGCGGCAGACACCATTAGTAGGCCCCAACCAAAATAGTAGGCCAACTGCACTGTCATATTAACAACAACTACTTAATGAGAGCCTGAAGTTTGAAGCTCAGGCAAGTAAACCTGGAGAACACCTTGGAGCGGCAGACACCGTTAGTAGGCCCCAACCACACATATTAACAACAACTACTTAATGAGAGCCTGAAGATTGAAGCTCAGCTTTGTACAGTGGAGGACAACACCAGGGAGCGGCAGACACTGTTAGTAGGCCCCAACCACACATATTAACAACAACTACTTAATGAGAGCATGAAGATTGAAGCTCAGCTTTGTACAGTGGAGGACAACACCTTGGAGCGGCAGACACCGTTAGAAGGCCCCAAACACACATATTAACAACAACTACTTAATGAGAGCCTGAAGATTGAAGCTCAGGCAAGTAAACCTGGAGAACACCTTTGAGGGCCAGACACCGTTAGTAGGCCCCAACCACACTAGTAGGCCAACTGCAGTGTTATATTAACAACAACTACTTAATGAGAGCTTGAAGATTGAAGCTCAGCTTTGTACAGTGGAGGACAACACCTTGGAGCGGCAGACACCGTTAGTAGGCCCCAACCACACATATTAACAACAACTACTTAATGAGAGCCTGAAGATTGAAGCTCAGCTTTGTACAGTGGAGGACAACACCAGGGAGCGGCACACACCATTAGTAGGCCCCAACCACACATATTAACAAAAACTACTTAATGAGAGCCTGAAGATTGAAGCTCAAGAAAACCAAACAGGAGAAAACCCAGGAGCGGCAGACACCGTAAGTAGGGCCCAACCAGACAAGTAGGCCAAATGCAGTTAAATATCTGATACTATAGGCCGAAAGCCTGAAGACTGAAGCTTAGCTTTGTACAGTGAAGGACAACACCGGGGAGCGGCAGACACCATTAGTAGGCCCCAACCACACATATTAACAACAACTACTTAATGAGAGCCTGAAGATTGAAGCTCAGCTTTGTACAGTGGAGGACAACACCTTGGAGTGGCAGACACCGTTATTAGGCCCCAACCACACATATTAACAACAACTACTTAATGAGAGCCTGAAGATTGAAGCTCAGCTTTGTACAGTGGAGGACAACACCAGGGAGCGGCAGACACCGTTAGTAGGCCCCAACCACACATATTAACAACAACTACTTAATGAGAGCCTGTAGATTGAAGCTCAGCTTTGTGCAGTGGAGGACAACTGTAATGGGAGACAGACACAATAAGTAGGCCTAAATAAGTATTTAGGCAAAATGCTGTTCAAAATTGGTAAGTGGAGTACACTTGCAGCATAGCGTGGTTCAGCGGAGGAGGGCATGTGTAATTAGTGGCTCTGACACACGAAGTAAGCCTAAAATAAAAATGAAGGCTATATTAAGTTCAAAATAGGTAAAAGGAGTACACATGTGGCATAGCTTTGTTCAGTGGAAGACAACTGCAAAGAGTGGACTGGCCGAGACAGACACAGGTAGTAGACCTACAATGCAAAGTAGGCTCTATGCAGTTTAAAGTAGGTTACAGGGGTACACAGGCAGCATTGGTGTGCTCAGCGGAGGACAATTCGAAGGAGGGACCGCAGACAGACGTAGAAGGCCTAAAATAACAAAATAGGCTCTATGCAGCTTCCATTATGTGGCAGGGGTACATAAGCATCATTGGTGTGCTCAGCGGAGGACAATTCGAAGGAGGGACCGCAGACAGATTTAGTAGTCCTAAAATAAGAAAATAGGCTCTATGCAGCTTCCATTATGTGGCAGGGGTACACAGGCAGCATTGGTGTGCTCAGCGGAGGACAATTCGAAGGAGGGACCGCAGACAGACTTAGTAGTCCTAAAATAAGAAAATAGGCTCTATGCAGCTTCCATTATGTGGCAGGGGTACACAGGCAGCATTGGTGTGCTCAGCGGAGGACAATTCGAAGGAGGGACTGCAGACAGACTTAGAAGGCCTAAAATAACAAAATAGGCTCTATGCAGCTTCCATTATGTGGCAGGGGTACACAGGCAGCATTGGTGTGCTCTGCCTAGGACAATTCGAAGGAGGGACCGCAGACAGACTTAGTAGTCCTAAAATAAGAAAATAGGCTCTACGCAGCTTCCATTATGTGGCAGGGGTACACAGGCATCATTGGTATGCTTAGCGGAGGACAATTCGAAGGAGGGACTGCAGACAGACTTAGAAGGCCTAAAATAAGAAAATAGGCTCCATGCAGTTTCCTTTACGTGGCAGGGGTACACAGGCAGCATTGGTGTGCTCAGCGGAGGACAATTCGAAGGAGGGACCGCAGACAGACTTAGAAGGCCTAAAATAACAAAATAGGCTCTATGCAGCTTCCATTATGTGGCAGGGGTACACAGGCAGCATTGGTGTGCTCAGCGGAGGACAATTCGAAGGAGGGACCGCAGACAGACGTAGAAGGCCAAAAATAACAAAATAGGCTGTATGCAGCTTCCATTATGTGGCAGGGGTACACAGACAGCATTGGTGTGCTCAGCGGAGGACAATTCGAAGGAGGGACCACAGACAGACTTAGTAGGCCTAAAATAAGAAAATAGGCTCTATGCAGCTTCCTTTACGTGGCAGGGGTACACAGGCAGCATTGGTGTGCTCAGCGGAGGACAATTCGAAGGAGGGACCACAGACAGTAAGTACTTCAAAAAACTAAATAGATGTCAATGTCTCGCCAAAAAAAAAAAAAAAAAGGGGGGGCATACTTCGGTACAGGGGTGGGCTCCTATGCTGACTTTCAGACATTGTAATTTGGCGCAAAGTATTTACTGTTGTAAAAGTAGGACAGGGCCCCTGCCTATTTTAAATAGCATCATACATGTCAACAAATTGTTATTGTCAGTGCCAGGTATTGAAGGATTTCAGCGCATAGACTAAACAGTGGTGGAGCAGCGAGAGATCATTTTGCAAGTAGTAGAGCACTGTTTGAGCTGGGGGGGCACTCTCTCGTGGCCGGCGGTACAGGCCCAGGGCCCCTCATGTTACAACGGTGTGTCTGACATTGGGTGCGCGCCACCACCACCAGAGACACTTCATTGTACTATGAGGGACCCATTGGCAGTGCCGTCGACCAAAAGTGGGCACACCCACCTCTTCAGACCAACAGCACTCTGATGGGTGCTTGGGCCAAGTGGCGAGACCACGGCCCCGTGGGGGGAATTAGGCCATTTAGGGAGGTGTAAACATGTAGTATGCTGTACAAACAGCAGCTGCAAATTTAGAGATTGGAACAGTCAGTATCACCAGTCCCAAAGCAAGACCTTTTTTCAGGAAAGCTAGGTGTCAGCCGGGAAAGGTGGGGCAAAATAATTAGAAATCCATGAGTGGTTCATTTTAATGAAGGCTAGATCATCAACATTTTGGGTAGCCAGACGAGTCCTTTTTTCGGTCAGTATTGAACCAGCAGCACTGAATAGTCTTTCTGATAGCACACTAGCTGCTGGGCAAGCAAGCTCCTGCAATGCATATTCGGCCAATTCAGGCCAGGTGTGTATTTTGGATGCCCAGTAAACAAAGGGAATGACGGTTGAGGGAGAACATCGATAATGGAGAAAAAATAGTTAGTAACCATACTGGACAAATGTCTCCTGTCACTTTGAATTGATGCTGCTGTACCTGTCGTGTCTGCGGTCATTGCGAAATCACTCCACAACCTGGTCAGAAAACCCCTCTGTCCAACGCCACTTCTGATTTGTGAACCTCTAACTCCTCTGCCCTGTTGCCCCCTGCAGCTCGTGTGAGAACCATTACCGGCGCTGTGTGCTGGAAATGCCTGAATCAAACGGTCTACAAGAGTAGCTTGTTTGGTTGCCAATATTTGTTCGAGGTTCTCATGTGGCATGATATTTTGCAATTTGCCTTTATAGCGAGGATCAAGGAGGCAGGCCAACCAGTAATCGTCATCGGTCATCATTTTTATAATGCGTGGGTCCCTTTTGAGGATACGCAAGGCATAATCCGCCATGTGTGCCAATGTTCCAGTTGTCAAATCAGTGCATGTGCTGGGTTGAGGAGCACTTTCGGGCACATCAACGTCACTCGTCTCCCTCAAAAAACCAGTACCCGGCCTTGTAACGCCAGCAGTTTCTGTTGCCCCCTGAGAAGCTTCCTCATCCAAAAAATACTCATCCCCATCATCCTCCTCATCCTCCTCCTCTTCGCCCACCACCTCATCCTGTTGACTTCCCTGATCAGACAATGGCTGACTGTCATCTAGGCTTCCCTCGTCCTCGGCTGCAGACGCCTGCTCCTTTATGTGCGTCAAACTTTGCATCAGCAGACGCATTAGGGGGATGCTCATGCTTATTATGGCATTGTCTGCACTAACCAGCCGTGTGCATTCCTCAAAACACTGAAGGACTTGACACAGGTCTTGTAGCTTCGACCACTGCACACCTGACAACTCCATGTCTGCCATCCAACTGCCTACCCGTGTATGTGTATCCTCCCACAAATACATAACAGCATGCCTCTGTTCGCACAGTCTCTGAAGCATGTGCAGTGTGGAGTTCCACCTTGTTGCAACGTCGATGATTAGGCGATGCTGGGGAAGTTGCAAAGACCGCTAATGGTTCTGCATACGGCTGGAGTGTACGGGCGAACGGCGGATGTGCGAGCAAAGTCTGCGCACTTTCAGGAGCAGGTCGGGTAACCCCGGATAACTTTTCAGAAAGCACTGCACCACCAGGTTTAAGGTGTGAGCCAGGCAAGGAATGTGTTTCAGTTCTGAAAGGGCTATGGCAGCCATAAAGTTCCATCCGTTATCACTCACTACCTTGCCTGCCTCAAGATGTACAGTGCCCAGCCATGACTGAGTTTCTTGCTGCAAGAATTCAGACAGAACTTCCGCGGTGTGTCTGTTGTAGCCCAAACACTTCATTGCCAATACAGCCTGCTGACGCTTGCCACTAGCTGTTTCATAATGGGACACCTCGTGTGCAACAGTGGCAGCTGCGGATGGAGTGATCGTGCGACTTCGGTCTGTGGACGAGCTCTCGCTTCTGCCTGAGGACGAGGAGGAGGAGGGGGGATGAACGCCTACAGCCAGCTGTTTCCTAGACCGTGGGCTAGGAAGAACTGTCCCAATATTGCTGTCCCCTGTGGACCCTGCATCCACCACATTAACCCAGTGTGCCGTGATGGAGACTTAACGCCCCTGGCCATGCCTACTGGTCCATGCATCTGTTGTCAGGTGCACCTTTCTACTCACAGATTGCCTGAGTGCATGGACAATGCGGTCTTTTACATGCTGGTGGAGGGCTGGGATGGCTTTTCTCGAAAAGAATTGTCGACTGGGTAGCTCGTAGCGTGGTACAGCATAGTCCATCAGGGCTTTGAAAGCTCCGGTTTCAACTAACCGATAGGGCATCATCTCTAACGAGATTAGTCTAGCAATGTGGGCGTTCAAACCATGTGTACGCGGATGCGAGGATGAGTACTTCCTTTTCCTAACAAGAGTCTCATGTAGGGTGAGCTGGACTGGAGAGCTGCATAGGGTGGAACTAGCGGGGGTGCCGGTGGACATGGCAGACTGAGAGAGTGTTGGTGATGGTATTCTTGCTGTTGCCCTACATACAGTGTTTCCTACCATGAACCTGGTGATTCCCTGATGGCTTTGGCCTTGCGACGAAACCGCCACTTTTACTTCAGGTGGTGTGGTAAACGGCGGGCTTACAGTGAGGGAAGGGATGTAGCGTTGCTGACTAGTGAGAGGGTGCTACAACGTTAAGGGACGTTTGGTAGTTAGTCCAGGCTTGCAAGTGCATGGTGGTTAAATGTCTACGCATGCAGCTTGTATTTAGATTTTTAACATTCTGACCTCTGCTGAAGGTCCTTGAGCATTTCTTACAGATGACTTTGCACTGATCATTTGGATCTTGGTTAAAAAAATACCAGACTGCACTCTTCCTACTATCGGATACCTTTTCAGGCATTGCACACTGAGCTACTTTAACCGGATGTCCACGCTGTCCTACAACTGGTTTTGGTTTTGCCACACGTTTTTGACCAGATACGGGCCAGCCAGATGGAACCTGTTGCGTTGTTAATGCCTGCTGCGGCTCCTTCTCCTCCGCTTCAGAGCTACTGCCGCCTGCACCCTGTTCCCCCAATGGCTGCCAATCGGGGTCAACAACTGTGTCATCTATTACCTCCTCTTCTATGTCCTGGGCACCTTCCTCTGGGTCACCGTGTAAGCCGGTGCTATAGTGTTCGTGACGGGGCTTAATAGTGTCATCAGGGTCAGATTCTGGATCAGTACACTGCGAGGGCAATGTTCTGATCTGAGTCAAAGGAACAACATAATAATCTGGCTGTGGCTGTGCATGTGTGCACTCCATGTCCGATTCATCTTGTAATGGGCATGGCCTGTTAACAATTTCCCTTTCTAACCTAGGAACGGTATGTGTAAATAGCTCCATGGAGTAACCTGTTGTGTCGCCTGACGCATCCTTCTCTGTTGTTCTAGGTGAAGAACACAAGGAAGTGACTTGTCCCTGACCGGGAACATCCACTGACGACGCACTGCTTTTACATTTTGCACTTTCCGAGGAGGAGGCGAAAGAGCTAGAGGCAGAGTCAGCAATGAAAGCCAAAACTTGTTCCTGCTGCTCCGGCTTTAAAAGCGGTTTTCCTACTCCCAGAAAAGGAAGCCTTCGAGGCCTTGTGTAGCCAGACGATGACGCTGGCTCAGCAACTTGAGCCTTAGGTGCTATTTTGCTTTTCCCACTACCACCAGATGCTCCACCACCACCACCATCATTACCAGCTGGCAATGACCGCCCACGCCCACGACCTCTTCCACCAGACTTCCTCATTCTTGGAAAAATTAAACCAAACTAACAACCGTTATGTGTTCCTGTACAAGCAGGTAGAAGGTGTACGCAAACTTAAAATCTCCCTTTTTTATGTGTGGGAGAATGCTGGAAAAAATGAGGCTCACTGTATTACACTACACAGTTTGATTGGCAGAAAGAGGCTGGCAGATATGCCACGAACAGGATTGACGCACGCAGATGCACACACTGGCAATAGAAATCTCACTCTTTATGTGTGGGAGAATGCAGGGAACAATCAGGCCCACTGGATTACACTACACAGTTTGATTGGCAGAAAGAGGCTGGCAGATATGCCACTAACAGGACTGACGCACGCAGATGCACACACTGGCAATAGAAATCTCACTCTTTATGTGTGGGAGAATGCAGGGAACAATCAGGCCCACTGGATTACACTACAAAGTTTGATTGGCAGAAAGAGGCTGGCAGATATGCCACTAACAGGACTGACGCACGCAGATGCACACACTGTCAATAGAAATTTCCCTCTTCATGTGTGGGAGAATGCAGGATTTAATCAGGCCCACTATATCACAGTATATTTTCTGTGGCACAAAATGACTGACAGATACCACAGACAGCACTGGCACAGATGCACAGATTTGGCAAGATTATTCTCCCTTTATTTAATTTTTTTTTTTATATGGGAGACAAGTGAATAAATCAGGCCCACTATATCACAGTATATTTTCTGTGGCAAAAAATGAATGAAAGATACCAGAACAGAAAGGCCTATAAACAAACAGCAACTGAAAACCACTGCAGTGAAGGCCTGGCAGAGCATCAAAAAGGAGGAAACACAGCGTCTGGTGATGTCCATGAGTTCAAGACTTCAGGCAGTCATTGCCAACAAAGGATTTTCAACCAAGTACTAGAAATGAACATTTTATTTACAATTATTTAATCTGTCCAATTACTTTTGGTCCCTTTAAAAACAGGGTGGCACATATTAAGGAGCTGAAACTCCTAAACCCTTCATCCAATTTTAATGTGGATACCCTCAAATGAAAGCTGAAAGTCTGAACTTCAACTGCATCTGCGTTTTGTTTAAAATTTATTGTGGTAATGTCTAGAACCAAAATTAGAATAATGTTGTCTCTGTCCAAATATATATGGACCTAACTGTATTTCCTGTGGCACAAAATGACTGACAGATACCACAGACAGCACTGGCACAGATGCACAGATTTGGCAAGATTATTCTCCCTTTATTTTAATTTTTTTTTTATATGGGAGACAAGTGAATAAATCAGGCCCACTATATCACAGTATATTTTCTGTGGCAAAAAATGAATGACAGATACCACAGACAGCACTGGCACAGATTTGCCAAGATTATTATCCCTTTATTTATTTATTTATTTATTTTTATATGGGAGACAAGTGAATAAATCAGGCCCACTATATCACAGTATATTTCCTGTGGCACAAAATTAATGACAGATACCACAGACAGCACTGGCACAGATGCACAGATTTGCCAAGATTATTCTCCCTTTATTTATTTATTTTTTTTATTTTGATATGGGAGACAAGTGAATACATCAGGCCCACTATATCACAGTATGTTTCCTGTGGCACAAAATGAATGACAGATACCACAGACAGCACTGGCACAGATGCACAGATTTGGCAAGATTATTCTCCCTTTATTTATTTATTTTTTTTTTTTATATGGGAGACAAGCGAATAAATCAGGCCCACTATATCACAGTATATTTTCTGTGGCAAAAAATGAATGACAGACACCACAGACAGCACTGGCACAGATGCACTGATTGGCAATATAAATCTCCCATCTTAGGTGTAGGACAGTGCAGAAAAATACAGGCCCACTGTTTTAAACTACACAATTTCAGGGGCTGAAAATGGCTGGAAGATATATAAAAAAAAAAAAGGGACCGTACTACAATTACTATCTCCCTACAATAATCTCTGAAAAGTATGGCAGGCAGCAATAAAAAGGACTGCTGCACACAAAAAATGAGGACAAACAAGATAGCTGTGCAGAAAGGAAGGCGCAACAGGATTTGTGC
Organism: Ranitomeya variabilis; assembly: GCF_051348905.1. Taxonomy (NCBI): domain Eukaryota; kingdom Metazoa; phylum Chordata; class Amphibia; order Anura; family Dendrobatidae; genus Ranitomeya; species Ranitomeya variabilis. The sequence continues at coordinate 595,649,549 of NC_135236.1, forward strand.
TTTTAAAAAAGCAGTTGGTTTGCACAGCGGCGTACACAGAGCAACACAGTGATCAGGGAGCCTTATAAGCTACAGAGCTGTTGCACAGAAATCTTGCCTCCACTGTCCCTGCAAACAAAAGGTGGTGTTGGACAGTGGATATCGCTACAGCACAAGCAGTTTGGGGGTTAATATACCCTGCCTAACGCTATCCCTGCTTCTGACGGCAGCGGCAGCAACCTCTCCCTATGCTCAGATCAGCAGCAGTAACATGGCGGTTGGCGGGAACGCCCCTTTATAGCCCCTGTGACGCCGCAGAAAGCAAGCCAATCACTGCCATGCCCTTCTCTAAAATGGTTTGGACCAGGACCTATGTCATCACGCTGCCCACACTCTGCGTGCACCTTCATTTGCTGAGAAATGGCGCTTTAAGCATCATATGAAACGCGACTTTGGCGCGAAGATTGTGTACCGCATGGCCGATCCCACACTGGGATCGGGTAGGGTTTCATGAATCCCAACTTTGCCAAAAGTCGGCGACTTATGAAAATGACCGATCCGTTTTGCTCAACCCTACTTTGGACCACTAATTAAAAAATCCTGAGGATGTAACTTTGGTACTTTTCCATTTATTTCTGAAGCTTTTGTACAGTCTATGAAAAAAATGAAGTGATGCCAATAATGATAAGCAGCACTGTATTCTGCTGAGTCTTTTTACTCCGTCACCCCCCAAGCCTATATTCACTTTCATGACAAGGCCAAATATTACAGTTCTAAACAGTGTAATTTTATGTGGTAATAACTCTAAAACGCATCAACAGATCCCATTGATTATTAGGCTTTTTTGTGACATATTGATCTTTATCATAGTGGTAAACTTTGGTCAATGAGACTTGCGTTTATTTGTAAGAAAAAAATGGAAAATTTGATGAAACCAGCGAGTTAAGTCACACAAAATTCTTAATAAATAAAATTTCCCACATGTTTACTTTACATAAGCACAATTTTTGAAGAATAACATTTGTCAGTTATTTAGTTAGAAGGGTTAAAAGTGAACCAGCGATTTATAATTTTTACAACAAAATGTACAAATTCATTTTTTCAGGGACCCCATCAAATTTGAAGTGACTATATTACAGAAAATATCCAAAAGTAACACCATTCTAAAAACTGAAACTTAAAATTGAATTGATTTAACCCTGCAGGTGCTTCACAGGAATTAATGGAATGTGGAAAGAAAAAAGAACATTTAACTTTTTTTCACAAAAAGTTTAATTTAGACCCATTTTTTTATTTTCTCAAGAATAACAGGAAAAAAATTGACTCCAGAATTTTTTGTGCAACTTTTCCTGAGCACTCCGATACCCCATATGTGGAGGAAAACTACTGCGTAGGCGCACGGCAGGACTCTGAAGGAAAGGAGCATCACTTGACTTTTTGAATGCAAAATTGTCTGGAATCATTAGCGGACACCGAGTCGCGTTTGGAGAGCCATTTTAGTGCCTAAACAGTGAAAATTCCCCCACAAGTGATGACATTTTGCAAACCAGTCCCTTCAAGTCTGGTATCTATTTGTGTGGTGAGCACTTTGAACCCATGGATTTTTCACAGAAGTTTACAATGAAGAGCCGTGAAAATAATAGCAAAAACAAAACAAAAAAATGCATTTTTCCCACTAAAATGTTCTTTTAGCCCCACATTTTGCATTTTCACAAGCGTAACAGGAAAAAGTGCAACTTACAATTGGTGTGCAATTTCTGCTGACTATGTTGATACCCAGAGTGGAGAAAAACTACTGTTTGGGCACAACACATGGCTCGGAAGTTAAGGAGAGCCATTTGTAGTTTTGAAGACAAAATTTGCTGAAATCATTAGCAGATACAATGTCAAATATGGAGAGGCTCTAATGTGCCTAAATAGTGTACCCCCCACAAGTGACCACATTTTCAAAACTAGACCCCTCAAGGAATGTATGTAGATGTGTGGTGTGCACCTTGAACCACCCCAGGTACTTCATAGACGTTTATAACTTTGAGCTGTGAAAAAAAAATTCCCACAAAAAAGTTCTTTTATTCCTAATTTTTTTAATTTCATAAAGGTAACAGAACAAATTGCACCATACAATTTGCTGTGCAATATGTGGCAAAAAACTATTTTTGAAGCACAGTGTAAAGTTCAGAAGGGAAAATGTGTTATATTGAAGTTCAGATTTTTCTGGACTGGTTTGAGGATGCCATGTCACATTGGCAGAGTATCTGAGGTGCCAAAACAGCAGAATCCTCACCAAAGTGACATAATTTACAAACTACACTTCTCAATGAATTCATCTAGGGGTGCAGTGAGCATGTTGACACCACATGCGCCTCAGAGAAATATATACCATTGGGCGGTGAAGAAACAATAATTACATTTTTACATCTAAAATGCTGATGTAGCCCCAAAGTTTTAATTTTTATAAGGGCTAATAGGAAAAAAAACAGTTTGTTGTGCAATTTCTCTTGAGTACACATATACACTAAGTAATAACAATAATAATCTTTATTTTTATATAGCGCTAACATATTCCGCAGCGCTTTACAGTTTGCACACATTATCATTGCTGTCCCCATTGGGGCTCACAAGTGTAATCTGTAACTACTTTTGAGGAACAGTGCAAACCTGAGAAGAGAAGGAGAGCCATAATATAGTTATATAATTTACTGTTATGGTTTGCGAGTGTCAGATGCCAGAACAGCAGAACCCCCCATAAATGACCCCATTTTGCAAACTACACATCTCAAATAAATAATCTAAAGGTGCAGTGATCATATTTCCACCTTGGGTGTGTTGCAGAATTTTATACCAGTGAAGCAGTGAAGAAAAAATAATTACCGTACATTTCTACCACAAAAAGTTTGTTTTAGGATCAAATTTTACATTTTCTCATGGACAAATGGGTAACATGGCAACAAAATTCGCTGAATGTGGAAATTCCCCTTATGTTGCTGTACAGTACTGCTTAGCCAAATGGCAATACTCGGGAGGGACGGTGTCATGGTTCCCAATGGCAAGGGAACGTAAGAAACATATAAGTAACGAACGAGCTCTCGGGTGATGGAAACTCGAGTTGACCGTGAGCTAAATCTACCACACAACTAACAGTAGCCAGGGAGCATACCTACGGCTTCCTATATGCCACGCGCCAGCCGGAGGACTAACTACGCCTGGTAGAGGAAGAAACAGACCTGGCTTACCTCTAGGGAAATACCCCAAAAGATGATAGCAGCCCCCCACATGTAATAACGGTGAATTAAGAGGAAAAGACATACACAGTATGAAAGTAGATTTAGCAAAGAGAGGTCCACTTACTAGATAGCAGAAGGATACAAAAGAGGACTTCACGGTCAACTGAAAACCCTTTCAAAAACCATCCTGAAATTACTTTAAGACTCCTGTGTCAACTCATGACACAGGAGTGGCAATTTCAGCCCGCAAGAGCTTCCAGCTACAGAGAATTACAAAAACTGCAAACTGGACAAAAGGTACAAAACAAAAGGACAAAGTCCACTTAGCTGATCAGCAGACTAGTAGCAGGAAAATGCAACCGAAGCCTCTGGTTACAATGATGACCGGCAAGGAAATGACTGGAGAGCAAGGCTAAATAGGAAACTCCCAAACACTGATGGAAGCAGGTGAACAGAAGAAGCAAAGTGCAAACAAGTCACCAGTACCACCAGCAACCACCAGGGGAGCCCAAAAAGCGGATACACAACAGTACCCTCCCCTTAAGGAGGGGGCACCGAACCCTCACAAGAACCGCCAGGGCGATCTGGGTGAGCCCTATGAAAGGCACGAACCAAATCCGAGGCATGAACATCAGAGGCAGTTACCCAAGAATTATCTTCCTGACCATAGCCTTTCCATTTAACCGGATATTGAAGTCTCCGTCTGGAAATACGGGAGTCCAAGATCTTCTCTACGACGTACTCCAATTCACCCTCCACCAGCACAGGAGCAGGAGGTTCAGTAGAAGGAACCACCGGTACCGCATATCTCCGCAACAACGACCGATGGAACACATTATGGATAGCGAAAGATGCCGGGAGGTCCAAACGAAAGGAAACAGGGTTAAGAATCTCCAAAATCCTATAAGGACCGATGAACCGAGGCTTAAATTTGGGAGAAGAAACCCTCATAGGGACAAAACGGGAAGACAACCACACCAAGTCCCCAACGCGAAGGTGGGGACCAACACGACGACGACGGTTAGCAAACTGCTGAGTCCTCTCCTGGGACAATTCCAAATTATCCACCACTTGTCCCCAAATCCGATGCAACCGATCCACCACCGCATCCACTCCAGGACAATCCGAAGATTCAACCTGACCAGATGAAAAACGCGGATGAAACCCTGAATTGCAAAAGAAAGGAGAAACCAAAGTGGCAGAACTAGCCCGATTATTAAGAGCAAACTCCGCCAACGGCAGAAAGGCAACCCAATCATCCTGATCCACAGACACAAAACACCTCAAATAAGTCTCCAAAGTTTGATTAGTTCGCTCCGTCTGGCCATTGGTCTGAGGATGGAATGCAGATGAAAAGGACAAATCAATGCCCAACCTGGCACAGACTGCCCGCCAAAATCTAGACACGAACTGGGTACCCCTGTCAGAAACGAAGTTTTCCGGAATACCATGCAAGCGAACCACATTTTGAAAAAACAGAGGGACCAACTCAGATGAGGAAGGCAACTTAGGCAATGGCACCAAATGAACCATTTTAGAAAAACGGTCACACACCACCCAGATGACAGACATCTTCTGAGAAACAGGGAGATCCGAGATAAAGTCCATAGAGATGTGCGTCCAAGGCCTCTTCGGAATAGGCAAGGGCAACAACAACCCACTAGCCCTAGAACAACAAGGCTTGGCCCGAGCACACACATCGCAAGACTGCACAAAAACACGCACATCTCGAGACAGGGAAGGCCACCAGAAGGATCTAGCCACCAAATCTCTGGTGCCAAAAATTCCCGGATGACCTGCCAGAGTAGAAGAATGAACTTCCGAGATGACTCTAGTGGTCCACTCGTCAGGAACAAACAGTCTACCAGACGGACAACGATCAGGTCTATCCGCCTGAAATTCTTGCAAAGCACGTCGCAAATCTGGAGAGACAGCAGACAAAACCACTCCATCCTTAAGGACACCAGCAGGTTCAGAATTCCCAGGAGAGTCAGGCTCAAAACTCCTAGAAAGAGCATCTGCTTTCACATTCCTAGAACCCGGTAAGTACGAGACCACAAAATTAAACCGGGAAAAGAACAACGACCAACGTGCCTGTCTAGGATTCAGGCGCCTGGCAGACTCCAAATAAATTAAATTCTTGTGATCAGTCAAAACTACCACCTGATGTCTGGCACCCTCAAGCCAATGACGCCACTCCTCAAATGCCCACTTCATGGCCAAAAGCTCCCGATTACCAACATCATAGTTTCGCTCGGCGGCCGAAAATTTTCGCGAAAAGAACGCACAAGGTCTCATCACTGAGCAGTCGGAACTTTTCTGCGACAAAACCGCCCCCGCTCCGATCTTGGAAGCATCGACCTCAACCTGAAAGGGAAGAGAAACATCAGGCTGGCGCAACACAGGGGCAGACAAAAAGCGGCGCTTAAGCTCCCGAAAGGCCTCCACGGCAGCAGGGGACCAATTGGCAACATCAGCACCCTTTTTAGTCAAATCCGTCAGAGGTTTAGCAACGCCAGAAAAACCAGCTATAAATCGACGATAAAAATTAGCAAAGCCCAAGAATTTCTGGAGACTCTTCAGAGAAGTAGGCTGCGTCCAGTCGTAAATAGCCCGAACCTTGACAGGGTCCATCTCAATAGAAGAAGGGGAAAAAATATACCGCAAAAATGAAATTTTTTGAACCCCAAAAACACACTTTGAACCCTTTACACACAAAGAATTCTCCCGCAAAACCTGAAAAACCCTCCTGACCTGCTGAACATGATACTCCCAGTCATCAGAAAAAATCAAAATATCATCCAAGTACACAATCATAAATTTATCCAAATATTCACAGAAAATATCATGCATTAAGGACTGAAAGACAGAAGGTGCATTAGAAAGGCCGAAAGGCATTACCAAATACTCAAAATGGCCCTCAGGCGTATTAAATGCGGTCTTCCACTCATCCCCCTGCTTAATTCGCACCAAATTATACGCCCCACGAAGATCAATCTTAGAGAACCACTTAGCCCCCCTTATGCGAGCAAACAAATCAGTCAGCAAAGGCAACGGATACTGATATTTGACTGTAATTTTATTCAGGAGACGATAATCAATACAAGGCCTCAGAGAGCCATCCTTTTTAGAGACAAAGAAAAAACCGGCTCCTAAAGGTGATGAAGAAGGACGAATATGTCCCTTTTCCAGGGACTCCTTAATATACTCGCGCATAGCAGCATGTTCAGGTACAGATAGGTTAAACAAACGACCCTTTGGAAATTTACTGCCAGGAATCAGATCTATGGCGCAATCACAATCCCTGTGAGGAGGGAGTGAACCAATCTTAGGCTCTTCAAAAATATCACGATAATCAGACAAAAATGCCGGAATCTCAGATGGAATAGATGACGAAATGGACACCATAGGAGTGTCCCCATGAGCCCCCCGACATCCCCAGCTTAACACAGACATAGCCTTCCAGTCAAGGACTGGGTTATGAGACTGTAACCATGGTAATCCAAGCACCAAAACATCATGTAAATTGTACAACACAAGGAAGCGAATCACCTCCTGATGGTCTGGAGTCATACGCATAGTCACTTGCGTCCAGAACTGTGGTTTATTACAAGCCAAAGGTGTAGAATCAATACCCTTCAGAGGTATAGGGACTTCCAGAGGCTCTAAATCAAACCCACAGCGCCTGGCAAAGGACCAGTCCATAAGACTCAGAGCGGCGCCAGAGTCCACATAGGCATCCACGGTAATAACTGATAATGAACAAATCAAGGTTAAAGACAAAATAAATTTGGACTGTAAAGTGCCAATTGAAATGGACTTGTCAACCTTCCTAGTACGCTTAGAGCATGCCGATATAACATGAGCAGAATCACCACAATAGAAGCATAACCCATTTTTACGCCTATAATTCTGCCGCTCGCTTCTGGACATAACTCTGTCACATTGCATTTTCTCTGGCGTCTCTTCAGAAGATACCGCCAAATGGTGCACGGGTTTGCGCTCCCGCAAACGCCGATCAATCTGAATTGCCATTGTCATGGACTCATTCAGACCTGTAGGCGCAGGGAACCCGACCACAACATCTTTAACGGCATCAGAAAGGCCCTCTCTGAAATTTGCCGCTAAGGCGCACTCATTCCACTGAGTAAGCACAGACCACCTACGAAATTTTTGGCAGTATATCTCCGCTTCATCTTGCCCTTGAGATAGGGCTATCAAAGCTTTTTCAGCTTGAATCTCCAAATTAGGTTCCTCATAAAGCAACCCTAAAGCCAGGAAAAATGCATCCACATTGAGCAACGCAGGATCCCCTGGTGCCAATGAAAATGCCCAATTTTGAGGGTCACCTCGCAGCAAAGAGATTACAATCTTAACCTGCTGGACAGGATCTCCTGAGGAGTGAGGTCTGAGAGAAAGGAATAATTTACAATTATATTTGAAATTCAAAAACCGAGATCTATCTCTGGAAAACACCTCTGGTGTAGGGATTTTAGGTTCAGAAATAGGAGCATGTATAACAAAATCTTGTAAATTTTGAACCTTCGTAGCAAGATTATTTAAACCTGCAGCCAAACTCTGAGGATCCATCTTTAAACAGGTGAGCTCAGAGCCATTCAAGGATTATAAGGAGAGAAAGGCAAAGGCTGTAATTAAAGCTGAAATACAACAGATCCAACTATGGAGCAAGCATAGAGGAAAAAGGGAAAAAAAAAAAAATCTACAGACTTCTTTTTTCTCTCCTTTCTTCTGCCAATAAGTTTAACACAGGCCGGTCATACTGTCATGGTTCCCAATGGCAAGGGAACGTAAGAAACATATAAGTAACGAACGAGCTCTCGGGTGATGGAAACTCGAGTTGACCGTGAGCTAAATCTACCACACAACTAACAGTAGCCAGGGAGCATACCTACGGCTTCCTATATGCCACGCGCCAGCCGGAGGACTAACTACGCCTGGTAGAGGAAGAAACAGACCTGGCTTACCTCTAGGGAAATACCCCAAAAGATGATAGCAGCCCCCCACATGTAATAACGGTGAATTAAGAGGAAAAGACATACACAGTATGAAAGTAGATTTAGCAAAGAGAGGTCCACTTACTAGATAGCAGAAGGATACAAAAGAGGACTTCACGGTCAACTGAAAACCCTTTCAAAAACCATCCTGAAATTACTTTAAGACTCCTGTGTCAACTCATGACACAGGAGTAGCAATTTCAGCCCGCAAGAGCTTCCAGCTACAGAGAATTACAAAAACTGCAAACTGGACAAAAGGTACAAAACAAAAGGACAAAGTCCACTTAGCTGATCAGCAGACTAGTAGCAGGAACATGCAACCGAAGGCTCTGGTTACAATGATGACCGGCAAGGAAATGACTGGAGAGCAAGGCTAAATAGGAAACTCCCAAACACTGATGGAAGCAGGTGAACAGAAGAAGCAAAGTGCAAACAAGTCACCAGTACCACCAGCAACCACCAGGGGAGCCCAAAAAGCGGATACACAACAGGACGGAGTGCTATTTGCCTCCTGTAGTGCTATTTGCCTTCTGGTGTAGATTTTCCTAAAATAGTTTGAAGACTCCATAAACAGAGCCCGCAGAGTGATAGAAGATCAGAATACCCTGATCAAGTGACCCTATTTTGGAAATTATACCCCTTTGGGAATTTATCTACAGGTGTAGCAATGATTTTTACTCCATTGGTGTTTTCCAGGAACAAGAATAGGTGAATGTTATGAGTGAAAATGGCAAATCTGCTATTGTAATGCCCAGTATCAACATACTGGGCATTACAATAGCAGATTTGCCAGTACTTTATGCCCAGTTTGTGTTTCTGGAGACTCGCACCCATAAACTAGGTGGGCTTTCGTCGCTACAGAAATACTAAACATGTGGACCCTAATTGTGGTTTAGGCACACTATGGGGCTCAGAAGAGAGGGGGGATTTGAATTTGGGAGTGCAGAATTCGCTGGATTTCTTTGCGGGGCGAGGAGCCATAGCATTTTTCCAGAGCCTTTGTCAGGTCAGTTACGAGGAAGCCCAATATATTTCCATTAACATATGGTGGACCTGAGTAGATACCTTTTATGTGGAGATGTAGCCTTTATTGGATACATTTTACATGATGTTTGGGGGTCACATTTATCCGGCGCACTTACAATCGGGGTTTCCATCTACATCTCCGAATCAGGTGATTCCAATGAAACCTCAGATGAAATCATTCACTATAGTGAGGCAGCAGAGTAAATCTGGACTTCATCTGACATCTGTTTAGAAGTGTCTTTCTTTTCAGAGGTGCACACAACTTTAGCAAACAGTGCTTATATGCATGCCTAAAAAGATGGACACTGCCGGATCATAGGCCAGACAGCATCCAGAGTGCCTCCATCTGCCTCATTATAGGGAATCTTCTGCCTGGGGTTCCATCTGACGTATTTGAGAGATTTACAGGGAAACTCCAGTGTTAGCATTCCGCATAGAGTACAGGATAAATTTATGGCAAGCCATACCATGATCTTTGGGAGGCAGAATGAACAAATCAACTACAGGTGAAAAATTTGTTGCCATTCCTCGTGCTGTATAAGTGATTAGATGACTTTATTTTTCATAGCAATGTGATTACTTCAATATCAATTTTTTTGTATTTTTATGTTTGGCTGCAGTCATAAACAAAAAGATGCTTTTTATTTGCAAAAACAAGTTCCTGCATCGCCATAATTTTTCCATATTTCTACCAACATAGTCATGCAAGTTAGTGATGAGCAAGCACTAAATGCTGAAATCCAAACAGAGCAAGGAAGCATACACCCAAAAGAGTAAATTAAATCATCTTTATTAGCTTTGGCTCATCTTTGGCTGTCAACATTTCCATCAATTGGGCGCAGCACTCCTGTAAGGTGCCGTCTTTCAAGCCTTAACTGTTCCATCTCTCTTAAATAAGCCATACGATACTCCAGCAGAATCCGTACTTCGCTAAGACTCTCCTCTGTTCCCACAACGAAGATGGGAACCATACCCTTTTCCCGGGGTAACTGGACTTCGTGGACACCAGGTATTCTCAACCTCACCACTCCAGATTTATCCACCATCTCTTGCATGGCTCGACCATTCCTTCCAGTTACTTTCTTCACCATAGAGACGAGTATCTGTATTACACCTTCGTGAAGACTCTGAGCTTTCCTCATATGCTCCAGCCGCCTAGCAGCATTCCTCAATTGGACCATCCACTTTGTACACACTTACAGTATATATTTACTGCATGGCTTGATATGTCACAACAGGTGTTTCATTTTAAAACTTGTAACCTTAGTAAGAAGAAGCCTTTGAAGCCCCTCAGCCTTTACAAGTCAAAGGTCAAGTTCTTATTAGCTTTTCTATCTATAGAATGTTTTACAAAGTGTTAGGTTATGTGTATTTGGGGAATATTCAAATAAATATTAAAATATTAAATCTAATAGTTTACAATGTGCATTGATAATTAGGATACAATAGTTTGGGTTAATATAATGTATATTACAATGCAAAGAAAAAACAAGTTTTAGATTATGTTACAGAAAGAAACTTTACAGTACACAAATTTTAGATTGTTAGTTATCAATACAGAGGAGGACAATTTTATATTACAGGATGATTTATGTAAACTAGAAGCTTGGGCTGATAAATGGCAAATGAGCTTCAAGGGGGATAAATGTAAGGTCATGCACTTGGGTAGAAGTAATAAGATGTAGAACTATGGGCTTAATTCTAAAACTCTTGTCAAAACCGTCAATGAAAAAGACCTGGGTGTATGGGTGGATGACAAACTCACATTTAGTGGCCAGTGTCAGGCAACTGCTACAAAGGCAAATAAAATAATGGGATGTATTAAAAGAAGCATAGATGCTCATGAGGAGAACATAATTTTACCTCTATACAAGTCACTAGTTCGACCACAGTTAGAATACTGTGTACAGTTCTGGTCTCTGGTGTATAAGAAAGACATAGCTGAACTAGAGCTGGTGCAGAGAAGAGCGACCAAGGTTATTAGAGGACTGGGGGGTCTGCAATACCAAGATAGGTTATTACACTTGGGGCTGTTTAGTTTGGAAAAACGAAGGCTAAGGGGTGATCTTATTTTAATGTATAAATATATGAGGGGACAGTACAAAGACCTTTCTGATGATCTTTTTAATCATAGACCTGAGACAGGGACAAGGGGGCATCCTCTACGTCTGGAGGAAAAAAGGTTTAAGCATAATAACAGACGCGGATTCTTTACTGTAAGAGCAGTGAGACTATGGAACTCTCTGCTGTATGATGCTGTAATTAATGAGTGATTCATTGCTTAAATTTAAGAGAGGACTAGATGCCTTTCTTGAAAATTATAATGTTACAGGTTATATATACTAGATTCCTTGATAGGGCGTTGATCCAGGGAACTAGTCTGATTGCCTTATGTGGAAATGACAGAAAAAAGACTGGCACATCCAAACTAGTGTGAATAGATGCATACCAGGAGCAGCTACCTCCATACACAAATATACAAAAAAGGTTGCACTCTATCGTGCCAAAGCATGTCTAATATGAAATACTTGAAATTTGAATAGCAAAATGGCTTTTGAACATTAGGAAAATATTTAAGAGACGCTTTGCACAGAATTTGATTTAATCAAATAGTGTGAGCCCATCAACCATCGTCAAGGTGGTCTCATTAAACTAATGGGTCCCTGACCTCCCTGTCCAAATGTGAACACTTACCGAAGGCCAATGTCTGTCTGCCTGGGTGAATGTGGACACCTCTGTTCAGCAAAGCCTACATATGGGTTGGCCGGAACCAAGTGTGATGAGATGTAATTAAAAACCACATGGTGACGGGAGGAGTGCACAGCCAGTAAGCTAACATAGAAATGACAGAAAAAAGACTGGCACATCCAAACTAGTGTGAATAGGTGCATACCAGGAGCAGTTACCTCCATACACAAATATACAAAAAATGTTGCACTCTATCGTGCCAAAGCATGTCTAATATGAAATACATGAAATATGAATATGGCAAAATGGCTTTTGAACATTAGGAAAATATTTAAGAGACGCTTTGCACAGAATCATTCAAAAATAAAACAATCTAAATATCTTATACATATGTACAGTATATATTTAATATATGTATTTAATGTTATTCTAAGTATTATTACTGGAGTAAATTTTAATTATTTCACTATACATACTGTATAAATAGAATATATGGAATAGAAGTCATCATGGCTACCAGTTGTTCATTCCTTCTGTGAGTTGTCTGAAGTCCATGGAGAATGATGGAGAAGCAGGCAGGAGGTGACCCCCACGTGACAGCCCCCTCCTCCTCCTAAGAGCTGTGATTAGAAATGTGTCCCATAGACCACGTGTCCTCTCTATATGGTGTTGACTTATACTCTGAGCTACATATACAGAAATAGCTTTTTGTAAAGTCAGCGGGAGGCAATGTGCTCAGTACAGAATTGATAATAAGAATAATTCAATTAATAATTAATATTTAACAGTCCCTAAAAAATGGTTTTGTACAATTTATTGAAAAAATGAAAAATCGCTGGTCAATTTTAACCCTTATAACTTCCTAACAAAAAAAATGTTGGTTTCAAAATTGTGCTGATGTAAAGTAGACATTTGGAAAATGTTGTTTGGTAACTATTTTGTGTGATATGATATAATTTAGGAGCATAAAAATTAAAAGTTAGAAAATTGCAACATTTTCAAAATTTATGCAAAAATTTTGTTTTTCTCACAAATAAACGCAAGTTGTATTGAAGAAATTTTACTGCTATCATAAAGTACAATGTGTCACAAGTAGTGTTGAGCGATACCGTCCGATACTTGAAAGTATTGGTATCGGAAAGTATCGGCCGATACCGGCAAAGTATCGGATCTCGCCGATACCGATACCCGATACCAATACAAGTCAATGGGACTCAAGTATTGGAAGGTATCCCTGATGGTTCCCAGGGTCTGAAGGAGAGGAAACTCTCCTTCAGGCCCTGGGATCCATATGAATGTGTAAAATAAAGAATTAAAATAAAAAATATTGATATACTCACCTCTCTGACGCAGCCTGGACCTTACCGCTGTGAACCGGCAGCCTTCTTTGCTTAAAATGAGCGCGTTCAGTACCTTCCATGACGTCACGGCTTCTGATTGGTCGCGTGGCGGTCACATGAGCGGCACGCGACCAATCAGAAGCCGTGACGTCATGGAAGGTGCTGAACACGCTCATTTTAAGCAAAGCAGGCTGCCGGTTACTACCAGGGCGCGTCAGAGGGTGAGTATATCCCTATTTTTTATTTTAATTCTTTATTTTTTACATGGATATGGATCCCAGGGCCTGAAGGAGAGTTTCCTCTCCTTCAGACCCTGGGAACCATACACTGGGAACTTCCGATTCCGATTCCCGATACCACAAAAGTATCGGATCTCGGTATCGGAATTCCGATACCGCAAGTATCGGCCGATACCCGATACTTGCGGTATCGGAATGCTCAACACTAGTCACAAGAAAACTTTCTCAGAATCAGTGAAATTCATAGAAGCGTTCCAGAGTTATTACCTCATAAAATGACAGTGGTCAGAATTGTAAAAATTGGCCTGGTCAGGAAGGTGAAAACAGGCTTTGGGGCAAATAGGTTAATATTAACCCACAGTGGTCTGTTTAGCCTTTGCTAGTTTGAATTTAAAGGGGTACCCTATGTCATTTTTTTCTGTTGTCCCCATAAATTCACCAGTAAAGGCTAAGCATGCAGGTTTGAGCTGTTATTATTAGCCTGGGAACCTTTTGGGATATTGTACCTTTTCTCCAATTATTAACAGCAGACTTTCCTTCTGCTAGTTATGAAAATTATGTGCACCCCACGCTATTTTTTTTAAATTTAATTCATTATTTTACACAGAATGTACACAGTGTGTGCTGAATACAGCTCCCATCATTTTCATCTGGTCACGTTGATCTCAGGAAGACCAAAAGACAATGTTAAGAGCTGCCATCAACAGCCGGCATCTGAGAACAGAGCACTGTACCATTTCTTCCATGGCGTCGGTACGTGCCACACTGATAACACACGAATGTCATCTGTGAGTCATCAGTGTGCACGTGTGCATTACACATTTTGTCCATACTGCTGATAACAAACTGACATGTTTGTAAGTTTTTCACACAGACACGTGGTCAGTGTGAAAAACCTGACATGCATGCACCACCATTGAATACAATGGTTGTGATTGTGTCAGTATTTGCGGTTCTTAAAAAAGAGCCAACATACGGACACAAAAAATGGACAGAGCCTGGAAAGGCAGCATTAACCCTTTGCACAGTATCAGGCTGAGCAAGACGCTGTGACTGACGTCTCCGCTGAGCAGACTCTACTACGGCTGATGCAGAATGGGAGACCACAGCAGACATGGCTCGAGATTCCCCCTGTGCAGAGGCGGGAACTCGACCCCTAACAAGGAGAGGTTTAGATCTGCTCCTGTTTTGATCCAGACAGATGAGACCAAGCCATTTCTGGTAATGGTTGATGCCTCTTCAGTAGGGGTGGGGGCAGTTCTTTCCCAAGAGGGAGAGGATGGGGTGCATCCCCGTGTTTTCGTTTCTAAAAATTTTTCGGAGACTGAGCTCAACTATGAGGTTGGGAAAACAGAGTTGCTGGCTATTAAACTCGCTTTTGAGCATTGGCAACATTTTTTGGAGGGGGCTAGACATCCGATACAGGTTTTTACTGATCATAAGAATCTGATATATCTCGATGCTGCTAAACGTTTGAATGCCTGTCAAGCTAGGTGGGCACTGTTTTTTGTTTCATTTCTCTGTATCATATATCCTTGGGATGAAAAATGTTAAAGCGGATACTTTGTCTTGTAGTTTCTCTCCAGCAGTTAATACTGAGAAGGAGGAATATATTTTGCAGAGAGGTGTGGTGGTGGCAGCATTGGGTTCTGAGTTTGAGAGTAGTATCCTAGAGGCCCAGAATGCTGCACCAAATAACACTCCATATGGTAAATTATTTGTGCCTAGAGCCTTGCGGAGAGCTTTGTTTGCTAAATGTCATGAGTTTCAGATGGCGGGTCATCCAGGGATTTCAGAAACTAGAAAGTCGATCAGTCGAAGTTTCTGGTGGCCAGGGTGGCAAAGAGAAATCATCAAGTATGTGTGTCAGTGTACTGTGTGCGCTAGGTCGAAGACCTCACATACCCCGCCTGCAGGGTTGCTGTGCCCTTTGGAGGTTCCTAGTTCTCCATGGTCAGATCTTGCTATGGATTTTATCATTGATCTGCTGGTCTCTGAGGGTTTTTCTGTCATCTGGGTTGTTGTGGACCGGTTTAGTAAGATGTGTCATCTGGTCCCGTTCAATAAATTACCCTGCGCCAAGACTCTAGCGAAGGCATTTGTGAAAGAGATTGTCAGGCTCCATGGGGATCCCACGGACATCGTCTTCGATAGAGGACCACAGTTTGTGGCTCACTTTTGGTGTGCTTTTTGTGACAGATTAAAGGTTCATTTGTAGTGATGAGCGAACGTGCTCGCCACTACTCATTACTAGCTCGATTATCGCTAAGCTCAGCGTACTCGGCGAGCAGCGAGCATTTCCGGGATTATTCGGCTGTAACTGCACCTCTCCACTCAGCAGTTTTGCTGGACTTTAGAGACCCAATCACAGTGCAGGGATTGCCTGCCAGGCCATGAAACACCACAGCCATCTTTGTTGTGGTGATGCCGTGATTGGCTGGGCCGCACAGCATTATCCCGAAGAGACCTGGCGCCACCCTGCTCGCCGCATTCTGTTCCTGTTTCAGCGAGAGTAGGGAGAGCTGATGCCGAAATAGGGTCAGAATAGTGGTTTTTAGAGGTAGTGAAGGTTTGCAACTCTTACATTCACAACTCCTGAGAAACCAACAATCCTTTTTAGGGCTAATTCTTGGGTCACAATATTGCAGCGCTAAACAGGCAGGGCACAGCATATCCACATCAGTGCAAGGCCTGCAGGCACTGTATGTGCATCCATTGGTCCCACTGCATCCTTCCCAAAGTTCCATAACTGCCTGTTGCTGCAGCTTATTTACTGTCTATATACCTTTTTTTTTTTCCCCAAAATTTCCCCACCCCAAAAAAAAAATACAGTCTGTTCTGTCAGACTGAGGCCTGTTGAAAAATTATAGTTTGTCAGTCATACATAGCATAGTTGTGTGTGCTACCTTTGTGCCCCTCTCTTTTTTGGTGTTTTAAATTCACCGAAAAAGGCCTCATATATCTACGTGCTCCAAGTTTGGTCACTGGAGGCCGGTGTATTTTTTTTTTGGCTGTCTGATAGTCAAATTCTATACACCACTATTTCGCCTAAAAAAAAATTGAAAGGCCACAGATTTGCCAGTGTGGTATTTCTGTTACAGCCGTCATATATCTTTGCTCAAAGTTTTGGCATTGGAGGCCGGTGTACTTATTTTTTGGCTGTGTGATACTCAAATTCTATACAGCGCTATTTAGCCTAAAAAAATTGAAAGGGCACAGATTTGCCAGTGTGGTATTTCTGTTACAGCCGTCATATATCTCTGCACCAAGTTTTGGCATTGGAGGCGGGTGTACTTATTTTTTGGCTGTGTGATACTCAAATCCTATACAGCGCTATTTTGCATAAATTAACTTTAAAAAAAATTGAATACAGTCTGTTAGGTCAGGCTTAGGCCTGCCTGGTGTTTGGGTTTGAAAAAATGTAGATTTGCAGGCATACTGATCACATATTATTTCGCTAGTAATAAAGACAATTGTGTTGAGCATTTGAAATAGTGCAGTAGTCCATTTAAAATAAGCAAGGCAAGGCGCAAGGGAAGGGGAAGTGGACGTGATGCTGATGGTGCATTCAGAGGAAGAGGCCGTGGGCAAGGTGAAAGTGGGCAACAGCAAAGACCCACATGTTCTCGCTCGACCTTCCTGTCCCAGTTTCTAGGGGCCCGCAGCACACCACTATTGAAGCCAGAGCAGTGAGAAACAGTTGTTGGTTGGATAGCGGATAATGCTTCCAGTCAGTTAGTCACCACCACCATCTTGTCTTCCACAAGGTCAAGTCTGAGTAGCCGTGAGTGTGGCCAGGATATTTATCACCCTGATCCTCCTTCCTCCCACCATGCCGAGTGCCCTGAGACAACTGATCCCACACTTGGACATTCTGAAGAGCTGTTCAGTTTTCCATTTCAAGATGCAGAAATCTCTGCCAGTCAACTTTAAGTGGTGAAAGATGTGATCGCATGTAGAGCTGCCCAAAGCTTTGACCAGCCCCGGTCACACGAAGGCGATGGTGGGAAAGTGTCACAAGAGGTGGACAATGATGAGACACAATTGCCAGAAAGTCAGGAGGAGAAGCAGGGTGCAGATGTAGAAGATGAGGTGGTGGATGACATAGTGACTGACCCAACCTGGCAGGAGGACATGCATAGCGAGGACAGCAGCACAAATGTGGAAGGAGGCATATACCCCCAACAGGCAGGAAGAAGCAGTGTGGTAGCCACAGACAGAAGGTGTGCATCCATTCCCCATAACACCAACATGAAGTTGCCATTCCACCTGTGATATCTTCCCGAGTCTGGCTATTTTTTAAAGACTCTGCCAATAACCCCAAACAGGCCATTTGCAGCACCTGCCATGCCTGCATCAGCAGGGATAGCAAAACAATCAGCCTGACCACCGCCAGCATGATCAGGCACATACAAGCAAAGCACCTGACTTTGTGGGCCGATCTCCAGGCTCTAGGACCACTGCCTGCTAGTCACACCACTGCTTCTTCCACTGCTTTGCATTGAAGCCAATCCCCAGTGCACCGTGCATGTGAAGATGCCTCTAGCCCTGCACCTGTTGTGGCCCACAGTCAAGAAGCACCATCAGCAAGCGTGTCCACGTCCTTGTCCCAGCACAGCGTTCAGTTGCCTATAACCCAGTCTTTGGAACGCAAGCAGAAATACCCAGCCATCGCCCCACAGGCCACAGTCCTCAATTCTAATATTTCTCTTCTTCTTGCACTGGAAATGCTGCCTTTTAGGCTTGTTGGGATGGAAGCTTTCCGCAACCTGATGGTGGTTGCCGTCCCAAGGTACTCGGTCCCCAGTCGCCACTATTTCTCCCGGTGTCCCGTACCAGCATTACACTGGCATGTGTCCCACAACATTAGCCGTGCCCTCAATAATGCTGTTATCAGCAAAGTCCACCTCACCACGGACACGTAGACAAGTGCTTGTGGGCAGGGACGGTACATCTCAATGATGGCACACTGGGTTAACATAGTGGAAGCCAGGACTCAGTCAGACCTTGGGATGGAACACATCCTCCCCAGGCCGAGGATTGATGGCCCTACGTCAAGTCAGGGTTGCCCCCACATTCTACAGATCCTGCACCTCCTCTTCCTCCTCTTCATCCTTGATGTCTGAAATCAGCACATCAGTCAGAAGCTGGAAGCACTGCAGCACTGCCTCAGCCAAGCGGCTGTGCTGAAGCTAATCTGCCTAGGTGACAAACCGCACAATGCAGGAGAGTTGCGGGCAGCGCTGAAAGAGCAGTCAGATGTTTGTATGACACCGCATAACCTACAGCCAGGCATGGTTGTGTGTGACAATGGCTGTAACTTGGTGGCGGCTCTGAGGCAAGGTGAGCTCATACACGTACCTTACTTGGCCCATGTGCTTAACCTCGTGGTTCAACGTTTTCTGAAAAGTTACTCGGAGCTGCTGGATCTGCTAGTGAAAGTACGCTGTCTGTCTGCCCATTTTAGAAAGTCAGCTACAGCTTCAACCGCCCTTGCCATGCTACAGCAGCGGTTTCAGCTTCCAGCTCACCGACTGTTGTGTGATGTCCCCACGCACTGGAACTTTACGCTGCATTTGTTGGAAAGGATTTGTGAGCAGGAGAGGGCCGTTGTTGACTACCAACATCAACAAGGCCGTCAATATTCAGTTCAGACTCCACACATAAGACCTCAGGAGTGGTCATGGATGTCAGACATATGTAACATCCTCCAAAACTTTGAGGATTGCACCAAGATGGTGAGCGGCGATGATGCCATATTTAGCATCACCATCCTGCTTCTCAGCATTCTGAAAAACTCTGCTCCCAATTAAAGAGGATGCATTGCAGGCAGAGGACGAGGACATGGGGCAAGGAAACATACAGGAGGATTACACTCATCCCAGCCTCATGTCTTCTCAACGTGGATTGTTAGGCAATGAGGAGGAGGAGGAAGAACAGGAGCTACTTTCTTGTGCTATAGATGATACTACAAGCACAGCTGTCATACTGTCATACCGTCTGTTCAGCGGGGATGGCCTGAGGAAAGGGAGGAGGATGAGGATGAGGAGGAGGAGGACAGCATGGTCAGCCATCCTGTTGGTGAGGACACGGAAGTTTTGCCTGTTAGCAGTCTGGCACGCATGGCTGACTTTATGTTGCGCTGCAATTCACGTGACCCTCGGATTATCAAAATTTTCAGTGACACTCATTACTGATTGGAGACACTTCTAGACCCACGCTACAAGGAGAACTTTCAATCTCTTCTGCCTGAGGCAGAGAGGCATACAAAAATGCTGCAGTATCACAGGGCCCTTGTAGCGGAATTAGTTAGAAAATTCTCATGTGAGAACGCTGGCAGCAGACGTCGGAGCTTGTTGTACAAACCAAGGACTCCAATCGAGAGAGACAGAAGTACAATCGAGCTCAGGCAGGGGAAAAATGGCCAAATTCTGGGACAGTTTTCTCAGACCCTCCCATCGTGGTGGCAGGGGCAAGGGGTGCTGTCACAAGAAATGCAATGTTTGGGAAAATGGTGGGTGAGGGAGTACCTTGCAGATCGTATAAACATCCTCCGTGATTCCTCTGTGCCTTTTAATTATTGGGTATCCAAGCTGGACAAGTGGCATGAACTGGCTTTCTCTACGCCTTGGAGGTCCTGGCCTGCCCTGTTGCTAGCGTTCTGTCAGAGAAGTGTAAGAGCAGTGAGACTATGGAACTCTCTGCCATATGATGTTGTAATGAGTGAGTCATTACTTAAATTTAAGAGGGGACTGGATACCTTTCTGGAAAAGTATAATGTTACAGGGTATATATATATATTAGATTCTTTGATAGGGCGTTGATCCAGGGAACTAGTCTGATTTCCGTATGTGGGGTCGGGAAGGAATTTTTTTCCCCATGGTAGAGCTTACTCTTACCACATGGGGTTTTTTTGCCTTCCCCTGGATCAACATGTTAGGGCATGTTAGGCTATGGGTTGAACTAGATGGACTTAAAGTCTTCCTTCAACCTTAATAACTATGTATGTAACTATGTATGTAAAAGAAGGTATTTAGTGCCGCTGGTGGAATTATAACAGATAAGCGCATCAGCCTGTCAACTGAAAATGCTGGCAGGCTGACTCTTATCAAAATGAACAAGGCCTGGATTGGGAAAGACTTCTGTACACCACAAAGTGAAAACAGCGAATCATAACCTCAAATACATTCTCTCTTTTGGGGAGGTGTTTTCTCATGCACCTCTTCACAACCACACATGGGTATACGCTTCCACATTTTGTCTGTTTGTTGTTCTCCTCATCCTTATCCTCATCTTCATCATCCAGAACTATTAGATGACCAAAGTGAAGGTGCTCTGTACTGTTATAGGCCGGTGATTTTTGGGCACCGGGGCTGTGAAGGCACTATTTTTTTTTAAATAACTGGACCCCACATTGGGGAATTGGGCATTACATTACATTGGGCCTTTTTCTTAAGTCTGTCTCCTGCAATGTGTCCTTTAACTGCCACTTGATGACCAGGGTGCACGTGCTCAGTACTGTTATAGGCTGGTGAATTTTGGGCAAGTGGGCTGTGATGGCACTATATTTTCAAGTCCAAAAAGGTCTCCTGCAATCTGTCCTGTACCTGCCACTAGATCACCAGGGTCAACGTGTTCTGTATGGGGCATTTAGGGCTAGGGGACAGTGATGGCACTATTTTAATTAATCAGTCCAAAAAGGACCCCACATTGGGGAATTCGGCATGGCATTCCATTGGGCCTACTTCTTAACTCTGTCTCCTGCAATGTCTCTTGTTTAACTGCCAATAGGGTGATCGGATCGTGCTTTGCACTGTTATAGGCCGGTGAAGTTTGGTCAAGGGGGCCTGTGATGGCACTAGTCTATTTTTACAAAAGGTACCCACCATTGGTGAAACCACATCCTTGTTGGCAAACACTTCATAACATTTGTTTACCTTAAAGAGCTCACTTGAAAAGATCCTTTTTGTGTTGCCTGGCTGCTAACATTGGACACAATAAACTTCATATAAATTTGAAAAAGCAATGTTGTTACTTTGCCTCAGTAGTTTATTAAAATTATAGCTTTGTCCACTATATTAGTTTCTCTTCTTGCTAGCCGTAACTTTGTCTGCCTCCAATGTACAAATGGAGAATATACAAATGACGATCTGTAAACAAGATTGAAATACTGTATACCGAATGCATTCAGACAATCACATAGCTGCATTTCTTGTAAAACATTTAGAGATGTGACAGACAATTCTCATAGTGACACAATGTCAATATTTGTTTATTCACTTCCCAAACAGTTCTAAGCCTCTATATGTTTTCCTTTTATCATTGTAAAACAATAAGGTTTACTGAAACTATGCCGGTGGTGATTTGATCTAAATCCTTGTGGCTTTTATTTTCTAGGGGTTTATGGCCCCTCGTCTTATGACTCCATGATATCTCAGTTTCATCCAACCTTGAAAAGTGTCCACTTGAAGGTGTGGTTGAAACTAGAGTTACTACATAGTGTTATTCACTATATAAGACCAGAGAAACATGACTAAGACAGATGCCAAAACTGGGGTACCTGTACCTGTGCAGTGTGCTGATACCTGCATAATTGGGGACGTCCATGCAGTGTAGGTAATCTCCCAGGAGTTCTCTGTCTTGGTGTTGCTTCTCTGATATTCCAGACAGATGATGTTTAAAAGCCTCTTGGTGATGATCTAAGTATACTGTATGTAGTTAATCTTCATATATATGTAATCACTATATTTATTCAATCCTTATATTTGCTTATTAACCTGTGTATGTCAACACATACAAAAGTGTACGCACTCCCACTATTCAATCATACTCTTCCTTGAATTTTGTAGTTTGCAATATAATTGCCTTGCATTGCAATTATAGACCTGTCTCTAATCTTCCCTTCATCTCTAAACTCCTCGAACGCCTGGTCCACTCCCGTCTTACCCGCTATCTCTCAGATAACTCTCTTCTCGACCCTCTTCAATCTGGCTTCCGCTCTTTACACTCTACTGAAACTGCCCTCACTAAAGTCTCTAATGACCTACTAACTGCTAAATCTAATGGTCACTACTCCATGCTAATTCTCTTGGATCTCTCCGCAGCATTCGACACTGTGGATCATCAGCTCCTCCTCACTATGCTCCGCTCCATCGGCATCAAGGACACCGTTCTCTCTTGGTTCTCCTCCTATCTCTCTGACCAATCCTTCACTGTATGTTTTGCTGGTTCCTCCTCCTCTCATCTTCACCTTACTGTTGGGGTTCCTCAAGGATCAGTCCTAGGCCCCCTCCTCTTCTCTTTGTATACTGCCCCTACTGGACAAACAATCAGTAGATTTGGTTTCCAGTACCATCTCTATGCTGAGGACACCCAATTATACACCTCTTCTCCTGCTTTCACGCCGACCTTCTTAGAAAACACCAGTGATTGTCTTACCGCTGTCTCTAACATCATGTCCTCCCTCTATCTGAAACTGAACCTGTCAAAAACTGAACTCCTCGTGTTCTCTCCCTCTACTAACCTACCTTTGCCTGACATTGCCATCTCCATGTGCGGTTCCATCATTACTCCAAAGCAACATGCCCGCTGCCTTGGGGTCATCCTTGATTCCGAGCTTTCATTCACCCCCCACATCTGATCATTGGCTCGCTCTTCTTATCTGCATCTCAAAAACTTTTCTAGAATTCACCCTTTTCTTACTTTCTACTCTGCAAAAACTCTTACTGTCTCACTTATTCATTCTCGTCTGGACTATTGTAACTCTCTACTAATCGGCCTCCCTCTTACCAAACTCTCCCCGCTCCAATCTATCCTGAATGCTGCTGCCAGGATCATATTCCTCACCAACCGTTACACCGATGCCTCTACCTTGTGCCAGTCATTACACTGGCTACCCATCCACTCCAGAATCCAGTACAAAACTACTCCCCTCATCCACAAAGCACTCCATGGCTCAGCACCACCCTAGATCTCCTCTCTGGTATCAGTCTACCACCCTGCCCGTGCCCTCCGCTCCGCTAATGACCTCAGGTTAGCATCCTCAATAATCAGAACCTCCCATTCCAGTCTCCAAGACTTTACACATGCTGCGTCGATTCTTTGGAATGCACTACCCAGGTTAATACGATTAATCCCCAATCCCCACAGTTTTAAGCGTGCCCTAAAAATGCATTTGTTCAGACTGGCCTACCACCTCAATGCATTAACCTAACTATCCCTGTGTGGCCTATTAAAAAAAATAAAAAAAAAACATAATCAGGTTCCTCGCATCATGTTCTCATACACTTTATGCAGTTAATAGCACTCTGTGTCTTTTCTGCTACACACTTAGGCAGTTAACTGGTTCATGCAGCTGTACATGAACACCCGAGCCTTACACTATGGCTGGTCCAAATAACTAAAGCAATTGTTACCATCCACCTCTCGTGTCTCCCCTTTTCCTCATAGGTTGTAAGCTTGCAAGCAGGGCCCTCATTCCTACTGGTATCTGTTTTGAACTGTGATTTCTGTTATGCTGTAATGTCTATTGTCTGTACAAGTCCCCTCTATAAGTTGTAAAGCGCTGCGGAATATGTTGGCGCTATATAAATAAAAATTATTATTATTATTATTATTGCAAGTATTAGCCTTTTTTAAAGCCGTATCTGAACCTTAGTGTTAAAAACATGTCAAATAAAATAGCCAAATTCTCCTGTAAATAATTGTGCAAAGAGGGAACCATCATACCATTAAAAAATACGAGTGAATTTTCCTGGGCCCATCCAGCATGTGGATTCCAAGGCCTAATGGGGTGCATATGACAAACTATGCAGCAGGGCTCGCCTTCCTGCCAATGTATAAAACAAAGGAGCATGGAGCACAAAATGCATTTTCTGAAGTGGATTTTCATGGGCCCATCCAGTATGTGGGTTCCAAGGCCTAATGGGGTGCATATGACTGACTATGCAGCAGGGTTGGCCTTGCTTTCAATGTGTAAAACAAAGGAGTATGGAGCACAAAATGCATATTGTGAAGTGGATTGTCATGGGCCCATCCGGTATGTGGGTTGCAAGGCCTAATGGGGTGCATATGACTATGTAGCAGGGCTTGCCTTCCTGCCAATGTGTAAAACAAAGGAATATGGAGCTCAAAATGTATAATGTGAAGTGGAATTTCATTGGCTCATCCAGTATGTGGGTTCCAAGATCTAATGGGGTGCAAATGACTATGCAGCAGGGCTCGCCTTCCTGCCAATGTATAAAACAAAGGAGTATGGAGCACAAAATGCATATTGTGAAGTGGATTTTCATGGGCCCATCCAGTATGTGGGTTCCAAGGCCTAATGGGGTGCATATGACTGACTATGCAGTAGGGCTCGCCTTCCTGTCAATGTATAAAACAAAGGAGTATGGAGCACAAAATGCATTTTCTGAAGTGGATTTTCATGGGCCCATCCAGTATGTGGGTTCCAAGGCCTAATGGGGTGCATATGACTGACTATGCAGCAGGGCTCGCCTTCCTGTCAATGTATAAAACAAAGGAGTATGGAGCACAAAATGCATTTTCTGAAGTGGATTTTCATGGGCCCATCCAGTATGTGGGTTCCAAGGCCTAATGGGGTGCATATGACTGACTATGCAGTAGGGCTCGCCTTCCTGTCAATGTATAAAACAAAGGAGTATGGAGCACAAAATGCATTTTCTGAAGTGGATTGTCATGGGCCCATCCAGTATGTGGGTTCCAAGGCCTAATGGGGTGCATATGACTGACTATGCAGCAGGGCTCACCTTCCTGTCAATGTATAAAACAAAGGAGTATGGAGAACAAAATGCATTTTCTGAAGTGGATTTTCATGGGCCCATCCAGTAAGTGGGTTCCAAGGCCTAAAGGGTTGCATATGACTGACTATGCAGCAGGGCTCGCCTCCCTGCCTCTGTATAAAACAAAGGAGTATGGAGCACAAAATGCATATTGTGAAGTGGATTTGGAGTGCCCCCAGACACAGGGCCGCGGGGTACTCGATACCGGGCCTCTCAGTCTCAGTCCTGGGGTTGTCACGGTGCCTAGACCCGGTCCGTGACCCTGCTACGGGGCGTCCAATGAAAGTTGTGATGATGGTGTGTGGTGCAAGGTGCGATGAATAACGAGGACACAGGGTTGCAGTCTCTTTACCTCTTTACTGAAGGCTTCAGGGTCCGCAATCCAGAGTACTGCTAACAGGGCTGGCTGAGACCGGCCGGTCCGAAGGCACATCCAGAGTTCCCTTTGCAGGTGGAAATCAGTGCCTACCTTCTAGCGCCTGTGTGTTGTAGTACCTCCCTGCTGAGCACCACGGGATAGTCCTCACAACTGTTGTGTCTGTTTCTGATGTTCTTTCTCACAACTCGTATCTGTTCTGATGTTCTTCTCCGTCCCCCAGATGATATGGCTAGGACGCACCCGTATGACGGGTAGGCCTGGAGTTCTTCCGGGACCCTAGCGTCGCCCCTCTCCCACAATTGCCTCCTATGCCTGCTTAGGTGATTTAGGTGAGACAGCCAACGTAAAGTCAACTGCCCTGCTGCTGTTTGAAGTAATGCTTGGAGCCCAATACTTCCTTGGCATTCCGGCCACTGGCTACGCGCCTCAGTAGGATGTTGCCACGATCTTAAGGCACGACTCCTACTGTTTCTATTCTCCTTTTTGCTGCGATCTCGTTTCTCACTTCTCCACAGTAAACTTCACTTTGTATCCTTTCTCAAGATGCCGCCGCATTCAAGTGCATTCTGTCCTGTTCGCTAGGTCACTGTCAGGATCCCACCCCTGACAGGGACCCCCCTGAATCTTCCCCTGCAACACCCTCTGCCACAGGATGTTGCATGGATCAAACCCAGTCAGCTTCTGACTAACTTCCTATCCAGCCCCCAGTTTTACCCAAGTGTGAGGAGTGGCCTAATGCATTAATGCATAGGACCCTTTGCTCCCCCTGGTGGCTGAAGTGTGAAATGTAGTGTGTGACTGTGATACCTGGTCAGGTGAACTCCTTAAGTGCCATCAGACGTACCATCACTCCCCTTAGTGGCGAAGCGTCAGTACTGCAACGACCAGGTCTCTGGGGCGCTGCACTCCCCCCGGTTAAATCCAGTACTCCCGGACTGGGAAGAAGAACAGCAATAAATGTCAGCAAAAGACATACAAAATTTTGAAATGCAATAAACAAGTAAATATAACAGTGCTTCCCTTGATGGGAGGTGAGGACTCTTGAACGTTACAAAGAGAAACATGTTTAAATATTTTAAATAACATACTAATTTCCTAACTATAAATAACTTCTATTACCCAGCCAAGTATTCTACTAAGTGCAAATTCTGAACAATAATTTAACTTTTCCTTTAAGGGCGTATAAGCTGAACCCACTAAAGGCTTACTATAAAACTCTAGGATATAAATTAACTTTTTCTTTATCTCTTTCTTCTAAGTGCAACATTTTTCTTTTTACTTTCTGATTTCTCATATGCAGGACCACCTGTCTATCTGCCCAGGCCTACTGCCTCTTTTCTTAGTACAGGATCAATTAACCATCTCTCTATGGCTCTCAGGAGGACTCACTAACTAACCCCTACAGGTTTACTTTATTGAAATTCGGCTTTCAACTCTTTCCTGTCCTCAATCTCTAGTAACATAATTAAACATTTTCTATAACTATCTAGCTAACTACATATTACTTCTATGTAAAACATCATTACTATTCACTTTCTTTAAGGCAACATTATACTTTAAGTGCAACAAGTGAACGTTCCCTTTAAGAGGGAACCAAGTCTCTTTGAGGTAATGCAGACTCTCTATCTGCAAGTCCGGTTAAGACAAGAGCTTCCATGCTGTACTCAGGAACAGTCTCTTCAAAAAGCTCTCCTTTTTGTAAAACCAGTAAAAGGGCACCTTTAAGAAGGTGCGAACTATTTACAATACACTTTGTGAACCATTCACCGTCCATGATTCGGCAGTCTTTGTAACAAGGATGAACAAAAGCAAAAATAAAAGCAAAAACAAAAATAAAAAGCAATAGGGATCCCGGGTAAACAAAGGGATCCCTTTAAGAATAACCCTGGTCGGGTATTAGCAGCAAAAAGCAGGGAAACAAACAGTCAACTATGTACAGTTTCAGAGCATTAGGATCTTACTCTGGTTCTGGCGGCCTCCACCGGGGCTTTACCTGACAGGTGGCCCTCTGTGGCCCAGGCAGGCTTGACTCCAAGTCTACTCCCGGTGCCAGGTACACTCCATGGGTTTGTGTTATGATCTGGTGGCCTAAGAGCAGCATGAGACGTACTCTGGAGAAGGTGGTACCTGTACTGACCGCAGACCCTGAACTTAACACCGCAGCTAGAAGTAGCCGTGGAATGTACCTATCACTCCTTAGACATCTCGACACAGCCGGAGGACTAATTACCCCTAGAGATAGAAAAGGGAAAACTATCTTGCCTCAGAGAAAATTCCCAAAGGATAGACAGCCCCCCACAAATATTGACTGTGAGAGGAGAGGGAAAAAACATACACAGACTGAAATCAGAATTTAGCAAAGGAGGCCACTTCTAGCTAAATAGAAAGGATAGGACAGAGTACTATGCGGTCAGTATTAAAACACTAGAAAATATCCACCACCGAAAATACAAAATCTCCACAGCTAACTAAAAATATGGAGGGTATATCTGCATCTCCAGAGATACCAGCTTGGCTAAACAAATCCTTATACAGACCAAGCTGGACAAGACAAAAACATGGAAAAGAACTGAACAATAAGGCCACAGCATGTGGACAGCAAAAATCAAGGCCAGAACTTATCTTTGTTGAAATGAACAGCAAAGCAGGAGAGAGTAGGCAGGGATGTGAATCCTCCAGGAAAAATGGACAACTGGCACTGACTAAAGGGTCAAGCAAGGCTAAATAGCCCAGTCAGGATTGCAAAAACTTGACACACCTGATGAATGCTGCGATCCAGAGACAGCAGCACTACCACTTATAACCACCGGAGGGAGCCCAAGAGCAGAATTCACAACAGTACCCCCCCTAGAGGAGGGGTCACCGAACCCTCACCAGAGCCACCAGGCCGATCAGGACGAGCCAAATGAAAGGCACGAACCAAATCCTCAGCATGAAAATCGGAGGCAACAACCCAAGAATTGTCCTCCTGGCCATAACCCTTCCATTTGACAAGATACTGAAGCTTCCGCCTCGAAAAACGAGAATCCAAAATCTTCTCAACCACATACTCCAACTCCCCATCAATCAACACCGGGGCAGGAGGATCAACAGAGGGAACAACGGGCACCACATATTTCCGCAACAAAGATCTATGAAAAACATTATGGATGGAAAAAGAGGCTGGAAGGGCCAAACGAAAAGACACTGGATTGATAATCTCAGAAATCCTATAAGGGCCAATAAACCGAGGCTTAAACTTAGGGGAATAAACCTTCATAGGAACATGACGGGAAGACGACCAGACCAAATCCCCAACCCGAACCCGGGAACCAACACACCGACGACGGTTAGCAAAACGCTGAGCCCCCTCCTGAGACAACACCAAATTGTCAACAATATGAGCCCAAATTTGCTGCAACTTGTCAACCACAGAGTCCACCCCAGGACAATCAGAAGGCTCAACCTGCCCCGAAGAAAAACGAGGATGAAAACCAGAGTTACAAAAGAAGGGTGAAACCAAGGTAGCAGAACTAGCCCGATTATTAAGGGCAAACTCGGCCAATGGCAAGAAAGCCACCCAATCATCCTGATCAGCAGACACAAAGCATCTCAAATAAGTTTCCAAAGTCTGATTAGTTCGCTCGGTTTGGCCATTTGTCTGAGGATGAAACGCGGAAGAAAAAGACAAATCAATGCCCAGCCTAGCACAAAAGGCCCGCCAAAACCTAGAAACAAACTGGAAACCTCTATCGGACACAATATTCTCCAGAATGCCATGCAAACGAACCACATGCTGAAAAAACAATGGAACCAAATCAGAAGAGGAAGGCAACTTAGGCAAAGGTACCAAATGAACCATCTTAGAAAACCGGTCACAAACCACCCAGATAACCGACATCCTCTGGGAAACCGGAAGATCCGAAATAAAATCCATAGAAATATGTGTTATGGACCTGGTGGTTAGGTGCACCAGGACTGACCTGATAGTTAAACACGGAATCGGGACGAGCTCTGGGGAAATGGGAACTCTGCTGACCGCAAACCCTACTCCTATCAACACAACTAGAAATAGCCGTGGAGCGTGCCTGACTCTGCCTAGATGCCTCTTCACAGCCTAAGAGCTAACTACCCCTAAAGAAGGAAACAAAGCCTCACTTGCCTCAGAGAAATTTCCCCAAAGGTAAAAGCAGCCCCCCACAAGTATTGACTGTGAGTTAAGAGGAAATCACAAACACAGGATGAAATAGGCTTTAGCAAAGAGAGGCCAGTCTAACTAAAGAGATAGAGGATAGAAAAGGGATCTTTGCGGTCAACACAACAAACTACAAAAACCACGCAGAGTGTGCAAAAAATACCCCCGCACCGACTCACGGTGTGGTGGTGCCACTCTGCACCCCCAGAGCTTACAGCTAGCCAGGCAGTTTCATGATAGCAAGCTGGACTGGAACTTAGCAAGAAAAACCATAAGTAACAAAATGAACAAGCCGGAACTTAGCTTTTGCTGGAGTAGTCAGGTCCTCAGAAAGATCCAGGAGAGATCTGAACCAGTACTAGAACATTGACAGCTGGCATGGAGTAATGATCTGAGTGGAGTTAAATAGAGAATCCAGCCTAGCCCTAAACTAGGGCAGGTGGAGAAGGAATCTCAGAACCAGCAGCTCCACTCACAGCCACCAGAGGGAGTCCACGGACAGAACTCACCGAAGTACCATTCAAGACCACAGGAGGGAGTTCGAGAACGGAATTCACAACAAATATGCGTCCAAGGCCTCTCAGGGACCGGCAAAGGCAAAAGCAACCCACTAGCGCGGGAACAGCAAGGCTGGGCCCGCGCACAAGTCCCACAGGACTGCACATAAGAACGCACATCCCGTGACAAAGAAGGCCACCAAAAGGACCTACCAACCAAATCTCTGGTACCAAAAATCCCAGGATGACCAGCCAACACAGAACAATGAACCTCTGAAATCACTTTACTAGTCCATCTGTCAGGAACAAACAGTTTCCCCACTGGACAGTGGTCAGGTTTATCAGCCTGAAATTCCTGAAGAACCCGTCGTAAATCAGGGGAGATGGCAGAAAGAATCACCCCTTCCTTCAGAATGCTGACCGGCTCAAGGACCCCAGGAGAATCAGGCAAAAAGCTCCTAGAGAGGGCATCAGCCTTAACATTCTTAGAACCCGGAAGATACGAGACAACAAAATCAAAACGGGAGAAAAACGGGGACCATCGGGCCTGTCTAGGATTCAGCCGTTTGGCAGACTCGAGGTAAATCAGATTCTTATGATCGTCAAGACCACAATACGGTGCTTGGCCCCCTCAAGCCAATGTCGCCACTCCTCAAATGCCCACTTCATAGCCAACAACTCACGATTGCCGACATCATAATTGCGTTCCGCAGGCGAAAACTTTCGAGAAAAGAAGGCACACGGTTTCATCAAGGAACCATCAGAATTCCTCTGAGACAAAACGGCCCCTGCCCCAATCTCAGAAGCGTCAACCTCAACATGAAAAGGAAGAGAAACATCTGGCTGACGCAACACAGGGGCAGAAGTAAATTGGCGTTTAAGCTCCTGAAAGGCAGAAACAGCCGCAGAGGGCCAATTCGTCACATCAGCGCCTTTCTTCGTCAAATCGGTCAGGGGTTTAACCACACTGGAGAAGTTGGCAATGAAACGGCGATAAAAATTAGCAAAGCCCAAAAATTTCTAAAGGCTCTTCACGGATGAGGGCTGGATCCAATCATGAATGGCCTGAACCTTAACCGGATCCATTTCTATAGATGAGGGAGAAAAAATGAAGCCCAAAAAAGAAATCTTCTGTACTCCAAAGAGGCACTTAGACCCCTTCACAAACAAGGCATTATCACGAAGGATCTGAAATACCATCCTGACTTGTTTCACATGAGACTCCCAATCATCTGAAAAAATCAAAATATCATCCAAATATACAATCATGAATTTATCAAGATAATTCCGAAATATATCATGCATGAAGGACTGAAACACAGATGGAGCACTAGAGAGTCCAAATGGCATCACAAGGTATTCAAAATGACCTTTGGGCGTATTAAATGCAGTTTTCCATTCGTCACCCTGCTTAATACGAACAAGATTATATGCCCCTCGAAGGTCAATCTTAGTAAACCAACTAGCCCCCTTAATCCTAGCAAACAGATCAGAAAGCAAAGGCAAAGGGTATTGGAATTTGACCGTGATCTTATTCAAGAGGCAATAATCAATACAGGGTCTCAAGAAGCCATCTTTTTTGGCAACAAAAAAAAAACCTGCTCCCAATGGTGAAGAAGATGGCCGAATATGCCCCTTCTCCAAGGACTCCTTAACATAGCTCCGCATGGCGGTATGTTCCGGCACAGACAGGTTGAAAAGTCGGCCCTTAGGGAACTTACAGCCTGGAATCAAGTCAATAGCACAATCACAGTCCCTATGCGGTGGAAGGGAACTGGACTTAGGCTCATTGAATACATCCTGGAAATCTGACAAAAACTCAGGAATTTCAGAAGAGGGGGAGGAAGCAATTGACATCAAAGGAACGTCACCATGAACCCCCTGACAACCCCAACTAGTCACAGACATAGATTTCCAATCTAATACCGGATTATGCGCCTGTAACCATGGGAAACCCAGCACAATAGCATCATGCAAATTATGCAACACCAGAAAACGACAATCTTCCTGATGGGCTGGCGCCATGCACATGGTCAGCTGTGTCCAAAACTGAGGTTTATTTTTAGCCAACGGTGTAGCATCAATGCCCCTCAAAGGAATAGGACTCTGCAAAGGCTGCAAGGGGATACCACAACGTCTGGCAAATTCTAAGTCCATTAAGTTTAGAGCGGCGCCTGAATCCACAAATGCCATGACAGAAAATGACGATAATGAGCAGATCAGGGTCACAGATAACAGAAATTTAGGTTGTACAATACTGATGGTAACAGAACTAGCGATTCTCTTGGTACGCTTAGGGCAATCAGAAATAACATGAGCAGAATCGCCGCAGTAAAAACACAACCTATTCTGATGTCTGAATCCTTGTCGTTAAGCCCTAGACACAATCCTATCACACTGCATAGGCTCAGGACTCTGCTCGGAAGACAATGCCATAGTGTGCACAACTCTGCGCTCGCGCAAGCGCCGATCAATCTGAATGGCCAGAGACATAGAATCACTCAGACCAGCAGGTGTGGGGAACCCCACCATAACATCTTTAACGGATTCAGAAAGACCCTTTCTGAAAATTGCCGCCAAGGCATCCTCATTCCATTTAGTCAGTACAGACCATTTTCTAAATTTCTGGCAATATGATTCTGCCGCTTCTTGACCCTGACACAGGGCCAACAAGGTCTTCTCAGCATGATCCACTGAATTAGGTTCATCATACAATAACCCAAGCGCCTGAAAAAAGGTGTCTACATTAAGCAACGCCGGATTCCCAGGTTCCAGGGCAAATGCCCAATCCTGGGGTCACCACGCAGCAGAGATATAACAATTGTCACCTGCTGGATGGGATCACCAGAGGAACGGGGTTTCAGAGCAAAAAACAGTTTACAGTTATTTTTAAAGCTCAAAAATTTGGACCTGTCCCCAAGAAACAAATCAGGAGTTGGAATTCTAGGCTCTAAAACCGGAGTCTGAACGATATAATCAGAAATACCCTGTACTCTAGCAGCAAGTTGATCCACACGTGAAGCCAATCCCTGAACATCCATATCAGCGCCGAACTCCTGAGCCACCCAGAGGTAAAGAGGGAAAAAAAAACCACAACAGACTACAGAAAAAAAAATGGCTCAGCACTTTCCTTCCCTTCTTCTGAGATGCGGTTAACTCATTGTTGGCCAGTTGTACTGTTATGATCTGGTGGCCTAAGAGCAGCATGAGGCGTACTCTGGAGAAGGTGGTACCTGTACTGACCGCAGACCCTGAACTTAACACCGCAACTAGAAGTAGCCGTGGAATGTACCTATCACTCCCTAGACATCTCGACACAGCCGGAGGACTAATTACCCCTAGAGATAGAAAAGGGAAAACTATCTTGCCTCAGAGAAAATTCCCAAAGGATAGACAGCCCCCCACAAATATTGACTGTGAGAGGAGAGGGAAAAAACATACACAGACTGAAATCAGAATTTAGCAAAGGAGGCCACTTCTAGCTAAATAGAAAGGATAGGACAGAGTACTATGCGGTTAGTATTAAAACACTAGAAAATATCCACCACGGAAAATACAAAATCTCCACAGCTAACTAAAAATATGGAGGGTATATCTGCATCTCCAGAGATACCAGCTTGGCTAAACAAATCCTTATACAGACCAAGCTGGACAATACAAAAACATGGAAAAGAACTGAACAATAAGGCCACAGCATGTGGACAGCAAAAATCAAGGCCAGAACTTATCTTTGTTGAAATGAATAGCAAAGCAGGAGAGAGTAGGCAGGGATGTGAATCCTCCAGGAACAATGGACAACTGGCACTGACTAAAGGGTCAAGCAAGGCTAAATAGCCCAGTCAGGATTGCAAAAACTTGACACACCTGATGAATGCTGCAATCCAGAGACAGCAGCACTACCACCTATAACCACCGGAGGGAGCCCAAGAGCAGAATTCACAACAGGTTTGGGTCTTCTGCACGACCAGGTCGTGCGCCGCGATGAGTGTCTGCGTGTGCCAGTGGATGATGCTGGTGGCAACAGAGGCTGCTGCAGCCGCTTCGGCGGCAAGCTCCTCCCCCTCGGTTCTGGATACCGCCAGGACGGCTGTACAGCGCTGCATGTCCCGGGCCCACCAACTTCTGCCCTTGAGATGCCGGCGGTACGTCACCACATCTCCCGGCTTCAGGAGGGACTTGGCGCTGTCTCCACACAGGCTGGGCTCCACCTCGTCCCGGGTGATGCAAACTCTCAGGGCCGCTCCAATTTCTTGGACGAAACCCTTCCCGAGGCTGGTAGACAATCACAATGCCCCATTTCGGCAAGGAGCCATCCTGCAGCTCACCTCGCGCTTCCCGCTCCACTTCTCGCTGAAACTCCGCGATTAGGTGGTTCCGATATTCTCCTCAAGGCAAGGGCCCGAGATCGTGCCCCCCCGGTAATTTGGGGACAGGCGGTGGGGCCACCGGGGCACCAGTGGTCATGGTGGTGACTGGGTCAGGTGCGGAGGTGATGCGCCCTCCCCGGGAGTCATGGCACTGTGTACCCTCGCTTGAGGTAACTCCTTCAGTGCCACTCCACTCTCCTGAGGGTGGCGTACGGGCTGGGGACCGTTCAGGCATGGGATGCCCCATCAACAGCTCCCACGGGTCGAAATCCTCCAACAAGGGCATGTCGGAGTAATCCTCCGGTGACGGGGGTCGGTGCGGGGCCATTCTTTTCCACAGGCCTTCTCGGGTCTCCAGTCCCACCTCATCTGAGTCATAGTTTCGTTTCTTCGGTCTCCGCCCACCATAGAAGATCAGGAGGCGGGTCTCAGCTGTTGACGGACACGTCCTCAGGATATAGAAATATTCGGACTGGGCGGCCATTGTCTTTCGCGCTCTCCAGCTCATGTACTCCCACTTCACGCCCCTCTTCTTCTCCTGCACTCCTCGCAGCGCTGTAATGGCGGTGGTTTTGGCGGGAATCGGCAATGCACAGTCTTTGCAATAAGTCACAGTTCAAGCACAATTCAGACACTGTTCCAAGGCACACATGACCTGATTCTTCAGGCTTAAGTGGATCCTGTTCATGACACCAAGTTGGAGCGCCCCCCAGACGCAGGGCCGTGGGGTACTCACTACCGGGCCTCTCAGTCTCAGTACTGGGGTTGTCACGGTGGCTAGACCCGGTCCGTGACCCTGCTAAGGGGCGTCCAATGAAAGGTGTGATGATGGTGCATGGTGCAAGGTGCGATGAATAATGAGGACACAGGGTTGCAGTCTCTTTACCTCTTTACTGAAGGCTTCAGGGTCCGCAATCCAGAGTACTGCTAACAGGGCTGGCTGAGACCGGCCGGTCCGAAGGCACATCCAGAGTTCCCTTTGCAGGTGGAAATCAGTGCCTACCTTCTAGCGCCTGTGTGTTGTAGTACCTCCCTGCTGAGCATCACGGGATAGTCCTCACAACTGTTGTGTCTGTTTCTGATGTTCTTTCTCACAACTCGTATCTGTTCTGATGTTCTTCTCCGTCCCCCAGATGATATGGCTAGGACGCACCCGTATGACGGGTAGGCCTGGAGTTCTTCCGGGACCCTAGCGTCGCCCCTCTCCCACAATTGCCTCCTATGTCTGCTTAGGTGATTTAGGTGAGACAGCCAACCTAAAGTCAACTTCCCTGCCACTGTTTGAAGTAATGCTTGGAGCCCAATACTTCCTCGGCGTTCCGGCCACCGGCTAGAGGATCATCAGTAGGATGTTGCCACGATCTTAAGGCATGACTCCTACGGATTCTATTCTCCTTTTTGCTGCGATCTCGTTTCTCACTTCTCCACAATAAACTTTGCTTCGTATCCTTTCTTAAGATGCCGCCACATTCAAGTGCAGGCGCGGCTCCGTAACGTTCTGTCCTGTTCGCTAGGTCACTGTCAGGATCCCACCCCTGACAGGGACCCCACTGAATCTTCCCCTGCAACACCCTCTGCCACAGGATGTTGCCTGGATCAAACCCAGTCAGCTTCTGACTAACTTCCTATCCAGCCCCCAGTTTTACCCAAGTGTGAGGAGTGGCCTAATGCATAAGTGGGAGAGGAAATTTTTGGTCTGGGGTTAAATATTTGGCCTTACAGGCAAGTCATTAACCTGCAAAGGTTGTACCTTGACATATTTCCAAGCAAAACCCGTTTTGGTTTCGTTTTCATGTGTTTTTTATGGCCCCAGGAAAAATGGCATGAATCTCGGAAAAAAAATGATTAAAGCTGTGAACAAGGAGTCAGGAATGTTTCCAGGGGCGATCCCCATGATGTTTCCATCATTTTCAGACGTTTTTAGACCTTAAAAGGACCCCCGGGGGTATCGTGGTAAAAATACTGGGGTCTCCCATAGACTAACATTGGGCTCATTGTTCTGGCCGAATACCCAAGTATTCCAGTTTGCTCGACCCAAGCAACGAGCACCCAAGTATTTTAGTGCTCGCCCATCACTAGTCACCGTCCTTGTGACCAGGGCACATCAGATAGTCCAGACCTGCAGTAGGAACCGTAGCTTCCCCAACACAGTAGTCATCCCAGGCTTTGCATATACAGCCTCTCCATGTGCTATTCAGAAAGTCCAGTCCCAGGCACTTCCAACACACATGCCATCCAGTCCACGGCCTCACCATGTGCTTCCAGGAATCCAATCCACTCCAGGACATTCCAACACACTGACCATTCAGTCCATAGCCTCAGCAGGTGCTTCCAGGAATCCAGTTCATTCCAGGACATTCCAACACACAGGCTATACAGGAACTTACACTCTGAACCATGTTACCCACACTCTGGTCACATTACATAGTTGTAACCACTTCCATTGGTTGGAAGTGTGTGTGGCTAGTTGACCCGCTCAGCTCTCAAACTAGCCCTACAAGCCTCCCTCTATAAACTATACAAAAACTTGTGGGACTACAGGTCCCAGAACAACAATACTACAGGCTTACAGCGCAGACTCCCTCTGCGACACATATCGGCCATCTACAATCATGCCGGACATTTTCATTATCACCATAATTGTGCCTAAAAGCACATTCTGAACTGTACACACAGCGCCCCTTGGCTGTAACATGGGTCACTGCACCACAATATATAATAAGCATATATATTTATGTATATATATGTACATATATAGTCACATACACATACATGTATATATTACATAGTTTCATTTATAATATAAATTGCCGTCCCTTATTATACAGTGCCCTCTTTTGTTATGTACAGCACCGTCCCTTACATATTAGATTTTATATAACCCTGTTTTTTATTACATACCGTCCTGTCTTGTTAGATGTATAATGCGATGATGGCTGATTGAGCATGGGAAAGCTTCTTTTCTAAAGGATGAGCTGATGGACTGGTAGTCTGGTCACCGCGTCCTTCATCAGTAGTCATTTTATATCCAACAAGAGAGGGGACTATGAAATAAAAAAGGGCACAGTGAATAACAAAAATAATAAGAATACACTATGTAAGAGACAGCACTGTACATAACAACAGAAGAAGCTATATAATAAGGGAGGACATCAAATATAACTAGAGTGGATGGTACATAATAAGGGACGGTGTTATACATAACAAAAGAGGTACAGTAACTATGTAGCTAAGGATGGTGTTATACATAATAAGTGAATACACTATACACTAAGGAACTGTGCTATACATAAGTGAGTACACTTTATGCTAAAGGACTGTGTTAGATATAATAATCGATAATAACATCTTCCTCCACCTCCCCCTGTTCCTAAATCCATTATTAATCCCCTTTCCTCCATCCCAATCCCCACACCCCTCATTGTCCTCCTCCCCCCACAGCACATTATTGCCCTCTCCCCCACTTCCATCATTGCTTTCTCCCCACCACCCCATTATTGCTCATTCCACCACTACCATCATTGCTTCCTCTCCACCACCACCATCATTGTCCTTTCCACTGTCACCATTATTGCCTTCTCCCCCACCAACCCATCATTACCCATTCCACCACCTCCATCACTGCCTCCTACCCACCACCCCATCATTGTCCACTCCACTGCCACCATCATTGTCTCTTCCCCCACCAACCCATCATTATCCATTCCACGACCTCCATCATTTCCTCCTCCCCACCATCCCCATCATTGTCAATTCATCACGTCCATCATTTCCTCCTCCCCCACACCCCCATTATTGCCCTTTCCACCACCCCATCATTGCTTTCTCCCCCGCCACCCCTATCTTTGCCCTCTATGTCAACCTATTAATTGCCTTCTGCCCCATCACCCCATCATTGCCCTTCCGTCAACCCAATCATTGCCTTCTGCCCCATCACCCCATCATTGCCCTCTTTGTCAACTCAAACATTGCCTTCTGCCCCATCACCCCCATCATTGCCCTTTCTGTCAACCCAAACATTGCCTTCTGCCCCATCACCCCATCATTGCCCTCTCCATCAACCCAATCATTGCCTTCTGCCCCATCATCCCATCATTGCCCTCTTCTCCACCTACACACAGACACACACAGCACCATTCACCTCTCTGCATACACACATACCTCACCTCAACTCTGCGCATGGTATCCTTAAGCCGCACCATCACCGGCAACTTCTTGTCTCTCACAGCTGCGGCGCTGAATAATGATTTCATTCAGTGGTTGCTGTGTGAGACAGAAAACGCGGGCAGGAAACAGGACAGATCCATAACCCTGCAGCTCCGCTTCGCTGCCATTTTCTCTTGCAGGCAGTGGAGCTGCAGGGATTGCTTCCTGCCCGCTGTACATGAGGGCAATCTGGCCCCCCCTGAGCCTCTGGGCCGGAAAAAAATGGCCAGATTGCCCTCATTATTAGCTGCTCTGCAGGGGAGCCTCTGCACCCAATGCAGCACCGGTTGAACAGGTGGTATGCCTGCCCATGGTTTCAGGCCTGACAGACTGACCACAATACTGGCCCTCGCTTGCATACACTGTATTCAGAATTTAATTCTAATGCTTTTGGTGTCTAGTACAATCCAATGCACTGACACTGATCATACGGCTCCCCCAACTCCTGCATTATACACACCTTCCTCCACTATGACAGTGGCTCCATTGTGATCCGGTGGCCAAAATGAACAGTGAAGATCACAAAATTCATGCTTCAGGGCACCTGCTGGCCCTCTGAAAATGTGAAACGAGGGCCGCATAATAACATGGTGGTAGATGTGGTTGTTGTGGCTGGCGAAACACAAAATTCAAATGGGCATGTCTTAGCCGACATTGTAAAGTGATAAGGAATATGTATTCCACTATGCAGCTAACAATTTTGGAATTAGGGAGCGACCTCCCAAATATAGGAGTGAGAGCTCTCCCAAATGTACGATACAGGGCCACCTGAGGGCTTTTCCTAAACTCTGGTTTCACGGAACCTGCTGACATTATGAAAATGTCAAGCGAGGGCCATATAATGACATTGCGGTGGACGTGGTGGCGGTGGCGGATGAAGCCCAAAATTCAAATGGGCACGTTTTAGCTGGCATTGAAAGTGGTGAGGAATATGAATTCCACTATCTAGCTAATAATGTGGAATGAGGGAGGGACCTCACAAATATAGGAGTGAAAGCTCTCCCAAATGTATGATACAGGGCCCTTCCTAAACTCAGGTTACACGGCACCTGTTGGCCCTTTGAAAATGTGAATCAAAGGCCGTATAATGACATTTCAGTGGATGTAGTGGTGGTGGCTGGCAAAACCCATAATTCAAATGGGTATATTTTATCTGGCATTGTAAAGTGATGGGGAATATGTAATCCACTATCTAGCTAAAAATTTGGAATGAGGGTGGGACCTCCCAAACACAGGAGAGCTCTCCCCAATGTATGATACAGGGCCACCTGAGGGCCCTTCTTAAAGTCAGGTTTCATGGCACCTGCTGGCCCTCTGAAAATGTCAAGTGAGGGCCGTATAATGACACGACGATGGACGTGGTAGTGGTGGCGGGTGAAGCACAAAATTCAAATGGGCATGTTTTAGTTGGCATTGAAAGTGATGAGTAGAGTTGAGCGACTTTTACTTTTTTAGGATCGAGTCGGGTTTCGTGAAACCCGACTTTGTCAAAAGTCGGGTAGGGTGAAATCGGCCGATTATTGCGAAAAGTCGGGGATCCGACTGAAACACGAAACCCAATGCAAGTCAATGGGGAAGCAAAGTCAGCAGTGAGTGGAGGACAGGAAAACACCTACAGTGCCCATTTTAATGCCAAAAACATCCATTCTTGTTACTTAAGCTTGTCAATCTTAATTTACCTTATAATAATAGTTAGGCATTGAAAATTGGGGGTAATTTGGCTAAATTTGTGGGGGGATAGGGCTGGCTCAAGTTTTTCATGGGCCCAGGAAACGCGGACTATGTCACGGCGGTGGAGCAGGGAGAGGTAAGTATTTCAACTTTGCAAGTGCTGTGATCCTGAGCAAGCAGGGGGGGCACACTCGTTCGCATTGGCACTGGCACAAGGCCCCTCAAAGTACGGCGGTGTGTTTGACGGCAGGGGCGCCTCCCACTGGCAGAGACACTTTTTCATACTATGAGGGGCCCTGTGCCAGTGATGTTGCCAACGAGTATGCCACCCCACCTGATGAAGGAACCTGCACTTTCATCTGCACCTTCCTCTTTGTCCCCATGTAAGGTGGTATAGTATGCGGGAAGGGGAACCTGACTTTCAGCAGAGTCAGATTCTGGCTGTGTAGAGTGCAAGGGGAATGTAGTGGTCTGGGTCAATGTACCAGCAAACTCATCTAGCACTGGCTGGGCAATGGGCAGGATGAGGAGGAAACACAGATATAGGCCCAAATAATAAAGTGGGCTAAATGCAGTTCAAAATTGGTAACAGGACTAACCAGGCGGCATTGCTTTGTTCAGTGGAGGACAACTGTAATGAGAGGCTGACACAATAAGTAGGCCCAAATAAGTAACTAGGCTAAATGCAGTTCAAAATTGGTAACAGGACTAACCAGGCAGCATTGTTTGTTCCGTGGGGGACAACAGTAATGAGAGGCTGACACAGTGAGTAGGCCCAAATAAGTAACTAGGCTAAATGCAGTTCAAAATTGATAACAGGACTAACCAGGCGGCACTGCTTTGTTCAGTGGAGGACAACTGTAATGAGTGGCAGACACAGTTAGTAGGCCCAAATAATAAAGTGGGCCAAATGAAGTTCAAAATTGGCAACAGGAGTAAACAGGCAGCACTGTTTTGTTCAGTGGAGGAGAAAAGCAAGGAGCGGCAGACATCGTTAGTAGGGCCCAACCCAACTAGTAGGCCAAATGCATTTTCATATTCTAAATATAGGCCAAAAGCCTGAATATTGAAGCTCAGCTTTGTTCAGTGGAGGAGAACACCAAGGAGCGGCACACACCGTTTGTAGGCCCAACCAAACAAGTAGGCCAAATGCATTTTAATTTTCTAAATATAGGCCGAAAGCCTGAAGATTGAAGCTCAGCTTTGTTCAGTGGAGGAGAACACCAAGGAGCAGCAGACACCGTTAGTAGGCCCAACCAAACAAGTAGGCCAAATGCATTTTCATATTCTAAATATATGCCGAAAGCCTGAAGATTGAAGCTCAGCTTTGTTCAGTGGAGGAGAAAAGCACGGAGCGGCAGACACCGTTAGTAGGCCCAACCAAACAAGTAGGCCAAATGCATTTTCATATTCTAAATATAGGCCAAAAGCCTGAAGATTGAAGCTCAGCTTTGTTCAGTGGAGGAGAACACCAAGGAGCGGCAGACACCATTAGTAGGCCCAACCAAACAAGTAGGCCAAATGCATTTTCATATTCTAAATATAGGCCAAAAGCCTGAAGATTGAAGCTCAGCTTTGTTCAGTGGAGGAGAAAAGCAAGGAGCGG
Organism: Ranitomeya variabilis; assembly: GCF_051348905.1. Lineage (NCBI taxonomy): Eukaryota > Metazoa > Chordata > Amphibia > Anura > Dendrobatidae > Ranitomeya > Ranitomeya variabilis. Next base: position 595,691,761 of record NC_135236.1, read on the forward strand.
CAGACACCGTTAGTAGGGCCCAACCAAACTAGTAAGCCAAATGCATTTTCATAATCTAAATATAGGCCGAAAGCCTGAAGATTGAAGCTCAGCTTTGTTCAGTGGAGGAGAACACCAAGGAGCGTCAGACACCGTTAGTAGGCCCAACCAAACATGTAGGCCAAATGCATTTTCATATTCTAAATATAGGCCGAAAGCCTGAAGATTGAAGCTCAGCTTTGTTCAGTGGAGGAGAATAGCAAGGAGCGGCAGACACCGTTAGTAGGGCCCAACCAAACTAGTAGGCCAAATGCATTTTCATATTCTAAATATAGGCCGAAAGCCTGAAAATTGAAGCTCAGCTTTGTTCAGTGGAGAACACCAAGGAGCGGCAGACACCGTTAGTAGGCCCAACCAAACATGTAGGCCAAATGCATTTTCATATTCTAAATATATGCTGAAAGCCTGAAGATTGAAGCTCAGCTTTGTTCAGTGGAGGAGAAAAGGAAGGAGCGGCAGACACCGTTAGTAGGGCCCAACCAAACTAGTAGGCCAAATGCATTTTCATATTCTAAATATAGGCCGAAAGGCTGAAGATTGAAGCTCAGCTTTGTTCAGTGGAGGAGAACACCAAGGAGCGGCAGACACCATTAGTATCCCCAACCAAACAAGTAGGCCAAATGCATTTTCATATTCTAAATATAGGCCGAAAGCCTGAAGATTGAAGCTCAGCTTTGTTCAGTGGAGGAGAAAAGCAAGGAGCGGCAGACACCGTTAGTAGGGCCCAACCAAACTAGTAAGCCAAATGCATTTTCATAACCTAAATATAGGCCGAAAGCCTGAAGATTGAAGCTCAGCTTTGTTCAGTGGAGGAGAACACCAAGGAGCGTCAAACACCGTTAGTAGGCCCAACCAAACATGTAGGCCAAATGCATTTTCATATTCTAAATATAGGCCGAAAGCCTGAAGATTGAAGCTCAGCTTTGTTCAGTGGAGGAGAATAGCAAGGAGCGGCAGACACCGTTAGTAGGGCCCAACCAATCTAGTAGGCCAAATGCATTTTCATATTCTAAATATAGGCCGAAAGCCTGAAAATTGAAGCTCAGCTTTGTTCAGTGGAGAACACCAAGGAGCGGCAGACACCGTTAGTAGGCCCAACCAAACATGTAGGCCAAATGCATTTTCATATTCTAAATATATGCCGAAAGCCTAAAGATTGAAGCTCAGCTTTGTTCAGTGGAGGAGAAAAGGAAGGAGCGGCAGACACCGTTAGTAGGGCCTAACCAAACTAGTAGGCCAAATGCATTTTCATATTCTAAATATAGGCCGAAAGGCTGAAGATTGAAGCTCAGCTTTGTTCAGTGGAGGAGAACACCAAGGAGCGTCAGACACCATTAGTATCCCCAACCAAACAAGTAGGCCAAATGTATTTTCATGTTCTAAATATAGGCCGAAAGCCTGAACATTGAAGCTCAGCTTTGTTCAGTGGAGGAGAACACCAAGGAGCGGCAGACGCCGTTAGTAGGCCCAACCAAACAAGTAGGCCAAATGCATTTTCATATTCTAAATATAGGTCGAAAGCCTGAAGATTGAAGCTCAGCTTTGTTCAGTGGAGGAGAAAAGCAAGGAGCGGCAGACACCGTTAGTAGGGCCCAACCAAACTAGTAGGCCAAATGCATTTTCATATTCTAAATATAGGCCGAAAGCCTGAAGATTGAAGCTCAGCTTAGTTCAGTGGAGAAGAACACCAAGGAGCTGCATACAACGTTAGTAGGCCCAACCAAACAAGTAGGCCAATTGCATTTTCATATTCTAAATATAGGCCGAAAGTCTGAAGATTGCAGCTCAGCTTTGTTCAGTGGAGGAGAAAACCAAGGCGAGGCGGACACCGTTAGTAGGCCCAACCAAACAAGTAGGCCAAATGCATTTTCATATTCTAAATATAGGCCGAAAGCCTGAAGATTGAAGCTCAGCTTTGTTCAGTGGAGGAGAAAAGCAAGGAGCGTCAGACACCATTAGTAGGCCCAACCAATCTAGTAGGCCAAATGCATTTTCATATAATTAATATAGGCCGAAAGCCTGAAGATTGAAGCTCAGCTTTGTTCAGTGGAGGAGAACACCAACGAGCGGCAGACACCTTTAGTAGGCCCAACCAAACTAGTAGGCCAAATGCATTTTCATATTCTAAATATAGGCCGAAAGCCTGAAGATTGAAGATCAGCTTTGTTCAGTGGAGGACAGCTGTATTGAGTGGCGCAGACACTGGCTCAATGCAGTTTAAAATAGGTTACAGGGGTACACAGGCAGCATTGGTTTGGTCAGCAGAGGACAATTGCAAGTATTGGTGCAGACTTACTAGGCCTAAAATAAAAAAGTAGGCTCAATACAGTTTAAAATGGGTTACAGGGGTACACAGGCAGCATTGGTTTGGTCAGCGGAGGACGATTGCAAGGAGTGGCGCAGACTTACTAGGCCTAAAAGAAATAAGTTGCCTCTATGAAGTTTAAAATGGGTTACAGGAGTACACAGGCAGCATTGGTTTGGTCAGCGGAGGACGATTGCAAGGAGTGGCGCAGACAGACTTACTAGGCCTAAAATAAAAAAGTAGGCTCAATGCAGTTTAAAATGGGCTACAGGGTTACACAGGCAGCATTGGTTTGGTCAGCGGAGGACGATTGCAAGGAGTGGTGCAAACTTACTAGGCCTACAATGAAAAAGTAGGATCAATGCAGTTTAAAATGGGTTACAGGTGTACACAGGCAGCATTGGTTTGGTCAGCGGAGGACGATTGCAAGGAGTGGCGCAAACTTACTAGGCCTACAATAAAAAAGTAGGATCAATGCAGTTTAAAATGGGTTACAGGTGTACAAAGGCAGCATTGGTTTTGTCAGCGGAGGACGATTGCAAGGTGTGGCGCAGACTTACTAGGCCTAAAATAAAAAAGTAGGCTCTATGCAGTTTAAAATGGGTTACAGGGGTACACAGGCAGCATTGGTTTGGTCAGCGGAGGACGATTGCAAGGAGTGGCGCAGACAGACTTACTAGGCCTAAAATAAAAAAGTAGGCTCAATGCAGTTTAAAATGGATATAGGTAGTAGATACACCGGCGCTCCACAAAAGTGTTGAGCGTGGAGATGAGGGAAGCTGCTGGTGCCTAGACGGCTACTGTGCCAAGCCTGTCATATGTAAAAGGAAGAACTTTATGTAGTAGAATATAGGTCATCGTGCTACCTTACTCCAGAATAAAAGATTGAATGAATAGTAACCCCAAAAAGAATAGAGTAAAAAACTTACTTTATCGCTGTGGTGCCGGTACTGTGTCTATAGGGGCGGTTTATAGGCGAGGTGGAGCTGGAGGGAACAGCTGCTCCTCCGTGCGTCTGGAGTTGGGGGTCCGATCGGCGGTGTGGGATGGCAGGGCTGCGGGGAGCGTCCTCCCCTGTTGGCGCCTACCCACCACGCGCACCAGAGAAATGGACAGGCGGCGTCTCGGCCAGGGAACGCCACTACACTGCAGCGGGGGATGAGGGGGCGTGGTCTGGGTGACGTCACCCGGAGCTGTAGGGAATGAGCAGGAGACGGATGCCGTACAGGGCCTCTTTTGCCTACGCGTTTCGAAGGTCTCTGGACCTTCTTCGTCAGGGCTAGAGGTCCCGGCTGTCTGCTGCTCAGTATATAAAGAGAAAGCCCCGCCCACTGCTGGTAGAAAAAATGTACGTGTGTGTATGTCTGAAGGTACTTGAATGTGAATGTGTCTATAAGAAACAAAGAACCCCCCCAAAAGAGAACGGCTGGGGGACTGTTTAAAAACTGATTCTAAATAACCCATACAGGGCAATTAAAAAGGGAATATTGTTAAGACCAAATTTAAATTTGGTCTTAACAATATTCCCTTTTTAATGTAATTTAATAAAAAGTGTATTTTTAACATAAAAAGGTCTCTTGCATTTTCCAAAAAGCACAATGTGATATAATTATGCCCATATTTGACCCAAAGGAGTATAGGCAACCTACTTTCCAATTGCCCTGTATGGGTTATTTAGAATCAGTTATTAAACAGTCCCCCAGCCGTTCTCTTTTGGGGGGGTTCTTTGTTTCTTATAGACACATTCACATTCAAGTACCTTCAGACATACACACACGTACATTTTTTTCTACCAACAGGGGAGGACGCTCCCCGCAGCCCTGCCATCCCACACCGCCAATCGGACCCCCAACTCCAGATGCACGGAGGAGCAGCTGTTCCCTCCAGCTCCACCTTGCCTATAAACTGCCCCTATAGACACACTACCGGCACCACAGCGATAAAGTAAGTTTTTTACTCTATTCTTTTTGGGGTTATTATTCATTCAATCTTTTATTCTGGAGTAAGGTAGCGCGGTGACCTATATTCTACTACATGCAGTTTAAAATGGGTTACAGGGGTACACAGGCAGCATTGGTTTGGTCAGCGGAGGACGATTGCAAGGAGTGGCGCAGACAGACTTACTAGGCCTAAAATAAAAAAGTTGGCTCAATGCAGTTTAAAATGGGTTAAAGGGGTACACAGACAGCATTGGTTTGGTCAGTGGAGGACGATTGAACAGAGTGGCACAGACTTACTAGGCCTAAAATAAAAAAGTAGGCTCAATGCAGTTTAAAATGGGTTACAGGTGTACAGAGGCAGCATTGGTTTGGTCAGTGGAGGACGATTGCAAGGAGTGGCGCAGACAGACTTACTAGTAGTGTTGAGCGATACCGTCCGATACTTGAAAGTATCGGTATCGAAAAGTATCGTCCGATACCGGCAAAGTATCGGATCTAATCCGATACCGATACCCGATACCAATACAATTCAATGGGACACCAAGTATCGGACGGTATCCTGTATGGTTCCCAGGGTCTGAAGGAGAGGAAACTCTCCTTCAGGCCCTGGGATCCATATCAATGTGTAAAAGAAAGAATTAAAATAAAAAATAGGGATATACTCACCTCTCCGACGCAGCCTGGACTTTACCGCCGTAACCGGGAACCGTTGTACCTAAGAATGCGCGCTTGAAGGGCCTTAGATGACGTCACGGTGCTCTGATTGGTCCGTAGCGGTCGCGTGACCGCTATGCGACCAATCACAAAGCAGTGACGTCACCTAAGGTCTTTCAAGCGCTTGAAAGACCTTAGGTGACATCACTGCTTTGTGATTGGTCGCGTAGTGGTCACGCGACTGATACGGACCAATCAGAGCGCCGTGACGTCATCTAAGGCCCTTCAAGCGCGCATTTTTAGGTACAACGGCTCCCGGTTACGGCGGTAAAGTCCAGGCTGCGTCGGAGAGTTGAGTATATCCCTATTTTTTATTTTAATTCTTTCTTTTACACATTGATATTAATCCCGATACCGATTCCCGATACCACAAAAGTATCGGATCTCGGTATCGAAATTCCGATACCCGCAAGTATCGGCCGATACCCGATACTTGCGGTATCGGAATGCTCAACACTACTTACTAGGCCTAAAATAAAAAAGTAGGCTCAATGCAGTTTAAAATGGGTTACAGGGGTACACAGGCAGCATTGGTTTGGTCAGCGGAGGACGATTGCAAGGAGTGGCGCAGACAGACTTACTAGGCCTAAAATAAAAAAGTTGGCTCAATGCAGTTTAAAATGTGTTACAGGGGTACACAGGCAGCATTGGTTTGGTCAGCGGAGGCCGATTGCAAGGAGTGGCGCAGACAGACTTACTAGGCCTAAAATAAAAAAGTAGGCTCAATGCAGTTTAAAATGGGTTACAGGGGTACACAGGCAGCATTGGTTTGGTCAGCGGAGGACGATTGCAAGGAGTGGCGCAGACAGACTTACAAGGCCTAAAATAAAAATGTAGGCTCACGGCAGTTTAAAATGGGTTACAGGGGTACACAGGCAGCATTGGTTTGGTCAGCAGAGGACGATTGCAAGGAGTGGCGCAGAAAGACTTACTAGCCCTAAAATAAAAAAGTAGGCTCAATGCAGTTTAAAATGGGTTACAGGGGTACACAGGCAGCATTAGTTTGGTCAGCGGAGGACGATTGCAAGGAGTGGCGCAGACAGACTTACTAGGCCTAAAATAAAAAAGTAGGCTCAATGCAGTTTAAAGTGGGTTACACGGGTACACAGGCAGCATTGGTTTGGTCAGCGGAGGACGATTGCAAGGAGTGGCACAGACTTACCAGGCCCAAAATAAAAAAGTAGGCTCTATGCTGTTCTAAACTGGTAACAGGAGTAAACTGGCGGCACTGCTTTGTTCGGTGGAGGACAACTGGAAGATTTGGCTGACACAGTAAGTTGGCCAAAACAGTAAAGTGGGCTAAATGTCTGCAAAAAAATGTTCCTAAATAAACAGGTGGCAAAGCTAGGTACAGGGATGGGTTCCTCTGCTGAGTAGCAGACAGTGGTAGTTCGCGCACAGTATTCACAGGTGTAAATGGAGGCAGGGCACCTGTATATTTTTACTATCATCTATCATTTCAACAAATTAGTATTGGCAGTGCCATTGAAGGATTTAACAGCACAGACTAAACAGTGGTGAAGCAGTGAGAGGTAAGTTTTGCAAGTGGTAGAGCACTGTTTGAGCTGGGGGGGGGCACTCTCTCGTGGGCGGCGGTACTGCCCCAGGGCCCCTCATATTACGATGGTGTGTCTGACGTTGGGTGTGCACCACCACCGCCAGAGACACTTCATTGTACTATGAGGGACCCTGTGCCAGTGCCTTCGGCCAAAATTGGGCACACCCACCTGTCCAGGCAAACGGCACTCTCAAGGGTGCTTGCGCCAAGTGGTGACCACGGCCCCGTGGGGGGAGTCAGCCCATTTCGGGAGGTGTAAAAATAGCCTATGGTGGACATTCAGCAGCTGCAAATGGAGGAATTGGTGCAGTCAGTAAGAGGAGTCCAAAAGCAAGACCTTTATACAGGAAAGCTACGTGTCAGCAGGGGAAGGTGGTGCAAAATAATTAGAAATCCACGATTGGTTCATTTTAATGAAGGTTAGATCATCAACATTTTGGGTAGCCAGACGAGTCCTTTTTTCAGTCAGTATTGAACCAGCAGCACTGAAAACTCTTTCTGATAGCACACTAGCAGCTGGGCAAGCGAGCTCCTATAATGCATATTCTGCCAATTCAGGCCAGGTGTCTATTTTAGATGCCCAGTAATCAAAGGGGAATGACGTGTGAGGGAGAACATCGATAAGGGAGGAAAAATAGTTTGTAACCATGCTGGACAAATGTTGTCTCCTGTCACTTTGAATTGATGCAGCAGTACCTGTCATGTGTCTGCGGTCATTGTGAAATCACTCCACAACCTGGTCATAAAACCCCTCTGTCCAACGCCACTTCTGATTTGTGAACCTCTAACTCCTCCGCCATGTTGCCCCCTGCAGCTCGTGTGAGAACCATCACCGGCGCTGTGTGCTGGAAATGCCTGAATCAAACGGTCTACAAGAGTAGCTTGTTTGGTTGCCAATATTTGTTCGAGGTTCTCATGTGGCATGATATTTTGCAATTTGCCTTTATAGCGAGGATCAAGGAGGCAGGCCAACCAGTAATCGTCATCGGTCATCATTTTTATAATGCGTGGGTCCCTTTTGAGGATACGCAAGGCATAATCCGCCATGTGTGCCAATGTTCCAGTTGTCAAATCAGTGCATGTGCTGGGTTGAGGAGCACTTTTGGGCACATCAACGTCACTCGTCTCCCTCAAAAAAACAGTACCCGGCCTTGCAACGCCAGCAGTTGCTGTTGCCCCCTGAGAAGCTTCCTCCTCCCATAAATATTCATCCCCATCATCCTTCTCCTCCTCCTCTTCCTCTTTGTCCGCCACCTTGTCCGGGAGAGTTCCCTGAGTAGACAATGGCTGACTGTCATCAAGGTTTCCCTCCTCCTCGGCTGCAGACGCCTGCTCCTTAATGTGCGTCAAACTTTGCATCAGCAAACGCATTAGTGGGATGCTTATGCTTAGGATGGCGTCATCTGCACTTACCAGCCATGTGCTTTCCTCAAAACACTGAAGAACTTGACAGAGGTATTGTAGCTTCGACCACTGCACACCTGACAACTCCATGTCTGCCATCCAACTGGCTGCCCGTGTATGTGTATCCTCCCACAAATAGTGTTGAGCATTCCGATACCGCAAGTATCGGGTATCGGCCGATACTTGCGGTATCGGAATTCCGATACCGAGTTCCGATATTTTTGTGGTATCGGAAATCGGAATCGGAAGTTCCCAGTGTATGGTTCCCAGGGTCTGGAGGAGAGGAGACTCTCCTTCAGGCCCTGGGATCCATATTCATGTAAAAAATAAAGAATTTAAATAAAAAATATGGATATACTCACCGCTCCGGCGGCCCCTGGACCTTACCGATTGTAACCGGCAGCCTCCGTTCCTAAGAATGAGGAGTTTAGGACCCTCGATGACGTCGCGGCTTGTGATTGGCCGCGTGCCACTCATGTGACCGCTCACGTGACCAATCACAAGCCGCGACGTCATCGCAGGTTCTAAACTCCTCATTCTTAGGAACGGAGGCTGCCGGTTACAATCGGTAAGGTCCAGGGGCCGCCGGACGGGTGAGTATATCCATATTTTTTATTTTAATTCTTTATTTTTTACATGAATATGGATCCAAGGGCCTGAAGGAGAGTTTCCTCTCCTTCAGACCCTGGAAACTGTCCAGGATAGCTTCCGATACTTGTGTCCCATTGACTTGTATTGGTATCGGGTATCGGTATCGGCGATATCCGATATTTTTCGGGTATCAGCCGATACTATCCGATACCGATACTTTCAAGTATCGGAAGGTATCGCTCAACACTACCCACAAATACATTACAGAACGCCTCTGTTCGCACAGCCTCTGAAGCATGTGCAGTGTGGAGTTCCACCTTGTTGCAAAGTCGATTATTAGGCAGTCCTGGGGAAGCTTCAACGATTGCTGATGGTTCTGCATACGGCTGGAGTGTACGGGCGACCGGCGGATGTGCGAGCAAAGTCTTCGCACCTTCAGGAGCAGGGCTGGTAACCCCGGATAACTTTTCAGGAAGCACTGCACCACCAGGTTCAAGGTGTGAGCCAGGCAAGGTATGTGTTTCAGTTCTGAAAGGGCTATGACAGCCATAAAATCCCTTCCGTTATCACTGACTACCTTGCCTGCCTCAAGATGTACGCTGCCCAGCCATGAATGAGTTTCTTGCTGCAAGAACTCGGCCAGAACTTCCACGGTGTGTCTGTTGTCGCCCAAACACTTCATTTCCAACACAGCCTGCTGACGCTTACCACTAACTGTTCCATAATGGGACACCTTGTGTGCAACACAGGTAGCTGCGGACGGAGTGGTCGTGCGACTGCGCTCTGTGGACGAGTTTTGTTTCTGCTGGAGGAGGAGGAGGAGGGGTGGCGAACGCCTACAGCCAACTGTTTCCTAGACCGTGTGCTAGGCAGAACTGTCCCACTATGGCTGTCCCCTGTGGACCCTTCATCCACCACATTAACCCAGTGGACCGTGATGGACACGTAACATCCCTGGCCATGCCTACTGGTCCATGCATCTGTTGTGAGGTGCACCTTTCTACTGACTGATTGCCTGAGTGCATGGACAATGCGGTCTTTGACATGCTGGTGGAGGGCTGGGATGGCTTTTCTCGCAAAGAAGTGTCGACTGGGTAGGTCATAGCATGGTACAGCGTAGGCCACCAGGGCTTTGAAAGCTTTGCTTTCAACCAACCGGTAGGGCATCATCTCTAACGAGATTAGTCTAGCAATGTGGGCGTTCAAACCCTGTGTACGCAGATGTAAGGATGAGTACTTCCTTTTCCTAACGAGAGTCTTTTGTAGGGTGAGCTGGACTAGAGAGCTGCATATGGTGGAACAAGCGGCGGTGGTGGTGGTGGTGGACTTGGTGGATTGAGAGAGGGTTGGTGATGGTATTCTTGATGTTGACCTACATACAGTGTTTCCTACCAAAAACCTTGTGATTCCCTGACTAGGGTTGAGCGAAACGGATCGTTCATTTTCATAAGTCGCCGACTTTTGGCAAAGTCGGCGTCTCATGAAACCGAGCCGATCCCAGCGTTGCATCGGCCATGCGGTACGCGACTTTCGCGCCAAAGTCGCGTTTCAATGACGCTAAAAGCGCCATTTCTCAGCCAATGAAGGTGGACGCAGAGTGTGGGCAGCGTGATGACATAGATCTCAGTCCCCACCATCTTAGAGAAGGGCATTGCAGTGATTGGCTTGCTTTCTGCGGCGTCACAGGGGCTATAAAGGGGCGTTCCCGCCGACCACCATCTTACTGCTGCTGATGTGAGTGTAGGGAGAGGTTGCTGCCGCTTCTTCAGAAGCAGGGATAGTGATAGGCAGGGTACATAAAGCTGCAAACCGCTTGTGCTGTAGCGATTTCCACTGTCCAACTCCACCTTTTGTTTGCAGGGACAGTGGAAGCTACATTTTTTTTTCCTCAGCGCTGTCGCTCATTGGGCTGCCCTAGAAGGCTCCCTGACCCTGATAGCTGCTTTGCTGTGCCTGTGTGTGTACGACGCTGTGCAAACCAACTGCTTTTTTCAAAGCACAAATCCTGTATTTCCTTCCTTTCTGCACAGCTATCTTGTGTGTTTGTCCACACTTTTGTGTGCAGCAGTCCTTTTTGTAGCTGCCTGCCATACTTTTCTGAGATAACTGCAGGGAGATAAATATTGGCAAGTCTGCCTCCGTGCCATTGCTGTGGGTGGCATCTCACTCTCATTGTGTGGCACCGAAAAAACCACTGTGATATTTGGCCATTTTTTTTTTTTTGTCTAAATTCTCCCTTTTCCCCAAAAAAAAGTTAGTGGGAGATAAATCTTGGCAAGTCTGCCTCCATGCCAGTCCTGTGTGTGGCATCTGTCTCTCATTGTGTGGCACCGAAAAAACCACTGTGTGATACTTGGCCATTTTTTTTTTTCGTCTAAATTCTCCCTTTTCCAAAAAAAAAGTTAGTGGGAGATAAATCTTGGCAACTCTGCCTCCGTGCCATTGCTGTGGGTGGCATCTCACTCTCATTGTGTGGCACCGAAAAAACCACTGTGATACTTGGCCATTTTTTTTTTGTCTAAATTCTCCCTTTTCAAAAAAAAAAAGTTAGTGGGAGATAAATCTTGGCAAGTCTGCCTCCGTGCCAGTCCTGTGTGTGGCATCTGTCTCTCATTGTGTGGCACCGAAAAAACCACTGTGTGATACTTGGCCATTTTTTTTGGGGGGGGGGTTAAATTCTCCCTTTTCAAAAAAAAAAATAGTTAGTGGGAGATAAATCTTGGCAAGTCTGCCTCCGTGCCAGTCCTGTGTGTGGCATCTGTCTCTCATTGTGTCCCACCGAAAAGCAGTGTGTAATACTGGTCCTTTTTTTTTTTTTTGGTTAAATTCTCCTTTTTCAAAAAAAAAATAGTTAGTGGGAGATAAATCTTGGCAAGTCTGCCTCCGTGCCAGTCCTGTGTGTGGCATCTGTCTCTCATTGTGTCCCACCGAAAAGCAGTGTGTGTGTAATACTGGGCCTTTTTGTTTTTTTGGTGGTAAATTCTCCCTTATAAAAAAAAAAAATAGTTAGTGGGAGATAAATCTTGGCAAGTCTGCCTCCGTGCCAGTCCTGTGTATGGCATCTGTCTCTCATTGTGTCCCACCGAAAAGCAGTGTGTGTGTAATACTGGTCCTTTTTGTTTTTTTTGGTGGTAAATTCTCCCTTTTAAAAAAAAAAAATAGTTAGTGGGAGATAAATCTTGGCAAGTCTGCCTCCGTGCCAGTCCTGTGTGTGGCATCTGTCTCTCATTGTGTCCCACCGAAAAGCAGTGTGTAATACTGGTCCTTTTTTGGGGGGGGTTAAATTCTCCCTTTTCAAAAAAAAAATAGTTAGTGGGAGATAAATCTTGGCAAGTTTGCCTCCGTGCCAGTCCTGTGTGTGGCATCTGTCTCTCATTGTGTCCCACCGAAAAGCAGTGTGTAATACTGGTCCTTTTTTTTTTTTTGGTTAAATTCTCCCTTTTCAAAAAAAAATAGTTAGTGGGAGATAAATATTGGCAAGTCTGCCTCCGTGCCAGTCCTGTGTGTGGCATCTGTCTCTCATTGTGTCCCACCCCGAAAAGCAGTGTGTGTGTAATACTGGGCCTTTTTGGTTTTTTGGTGGTAAATTCTCCCTTTTAAAAAAAAAAAATAGTTAGTGGGAGATAAATCTTGGCAAGTCTGCCTCCGTGCCAGTCCTGTGTGTGGCATCTGTCTCTCATTGTGTCCCACCGAAAAGCAGTGTGTGTGTAATACTGGGCCTTTTTGTTTTTTTGGTGGTAAATTCTCCCTTTTAAAAAAAAAAATAGTTAGTGGGAGATAAATCTTGGCAAGTCTGCCTCCGTGCCAGTCCTGTGTGTGGCATCTGTCTCTCATTGTGTCCCACCAAAAAGCGGTGTGTGTGTAATACTGGGCCTTTTTGGTTTTTTGGTGGTAAATTCTCCCTTTTAAAAAAAAAAATAGTTAGTGGGAGATAAATCTTGGCAAGTCTGCCTCCGTGCCAGTCCTGTGTGTGGCATCTGTCTCTCATTGTGTCCCACCGAAAAGCAGTGTGTGTGTAATACTGGGCCTTTTTGTTTTTTTGGGTTAAATTCTCCCTTTTCAAAAAAAAAATAGTTAGTGGGAGATAAATCTTGGCAAGTCTGCCTCCGTGCCAGTCCTGTGTGTGGCATCTGTCTCTCATTGTGTCCCACTGAAAAGCAGTGTGTAATACTGGTCCTTTTTTTTTCTTTGGTTAAATTCTCCCTTTTCAAAAAAAAAATAGTTAGTGGGAGATAAATCTTGGCAAGTCTGCCTCCATGCCAGTCCTGTGTGTGGCATCTGTCTCTCATTGTGTCCCACCGAAAAGCAGTGTGTGTGTAATACTGGGCCTTTTTGTTTTTTTGGTGGTAAATTCTCCCTTTTAAAAAAAAAAAATAGTTAGTGGGAGATAAATCTTGGCAAGTCTGCCTCCGTGCCAGTCCTGTGTGTGGCATCTGTCTCTCATTGTGTCCCACCGAAAAGCAGTGTGTGTGTAATACTGGGCCTTTTTGTTTTTTTGGTGGTAAATTCTCCCTTTTAAAAAAAAAAATAGTTAGTGGGAGATAAATCTTGGCAAGTCTGCCTCCGTGCCAGTCCTGTGTGTGGCATCTGTCTCTCATTGTGTCCCACCGAAAAGCATTGTGTGTGATACTGGGCCTTTTTGTTTTTTTGGTGGTAAATTCTCCCTTTTAAAAAAAAAAAATAGTTAGTGGGAGATAAATCTTGGCAAGTCTGCCTCCGTGCCAGTCCTGTGTGTGGCATCTGTCTCTCATTGTGTGGCACCGAAAAAACCACTGTGTGATACTTGGCCATTTTTTTTGGGGGGGGGGTTAAATTCTCCCTTTTCAAAAAAAAAATAGTTAGTGGGAGATAAATCTTGGCAAGTCTGCCTCCGTGCCAGTCCTGTGTGTGGCATCTGTCTCTCATTGTGTCCCACCGAAAAGCAGTGTGTAATACTGGTCCTTTTTTTTTTTTTTGGTTAAATTCTCCTTTTTCAAAAAAAAAATAGTTAGTGGGAGATAAATCTTGGCAAGTCTGCCTCCGTGCCAGTCCTGTGTGTGGCATCTGTCTCTCATTGTGTCCCACCGAAAAGCAGTGTGTGTGTAATACTGGGCCTTTTTGTTTTTTTGGTGGTAAATTCTCCCTTATAAAAAAAAAAAATAGTTAGTGGGAGATAAATCTTGGCAACTCTGCCTCCGTGCCAGTCCTGTGTATGGCATCTGTCTCTCATTGTGTCCCACCGAAAAGCAGTGTGTGTGTAATACTGGTCCTTTTTGTTTTTTTTGGTGGTAAATTCTCCCTTTTAAAAAAAAAAAATAGTTAGTGGGAGATAAATCTTGGCAAGTCTGCCTCCGTGCCAGTCCTGTGTGTGGCATCTGTCTCTCATTGTGTCCCACCGAAAAGCAGTGTGTAATACTGGTCCTTTTTTGGGGGGGGTTAAATTCTCCCTTTTCAAAAAAAAAATAGTTAGTGGGAGATAAATCTTGGCAAGTTTGCTTCCGTGCCAGTCCTGTGTGTGGCATCTGTCTCTCATTGTGTCCCACCGAAAAGCAGTGTGTAATACTGGTCCTTTTTTTTTTTTTGGTTAAATTCTCCCTTTTCAAAAAAAAATAGTTAGTGGGAGATAAATATTGGCAAGTCTGCCTCCGTGCCAGTCCTGTGTGTGGCATCTGTCTCTCATTGTGTCCCACCCCGAAAAGCAGTGTGTGTGTAATACTGGGCCTTTTTGGTTTTTTGGTGGTAAATTCTCCCTTTTAAAAAAAAAAAATAGTTAGTGGGAGATAAATCTTGGCAAGTCTGCCTCCGTGCCAGTCCTGTGTGTGGCATCTGTCTCTCATTGTGTCCCACCGAAAAGCAGTGTGTGTGTAATACTGGGCCTTTTTGTTTTTTTGGTGGTAAATTCTCCCTTTTAAAAAAAAAAATAGTTAGTGGGAGATAAATCTTGGCAAGTCTGCCTCCGTGCCAGTCCTGTGTGTGGCATCTGTCTCTCATTGTGTCCCACCAAAAAGCGGTGTGTGTGTAATACTGGGCCTTTTTGGTTTTTTGGTGGTAAATTCTCCCTTTTAAAAAAAAAAATAGTTAGTGGGAGATAAATCTTGGCAAGTCTGCCTCCGTGCCAGTCCTGTGTGTGGCATCTGTCTCTCATTGTGTCCCACCGAAAAGCAGTGTGTGTGTAATACTGGGCCTTTTTGTTTTTTTGGGTTAAATTCTCCCTTTTCAAAAAAAAAATAGTTAGTGGGAGATAAATCTTGGCAAGTCTGCCTCCGTGCCAGTCCTGTGTGTGGCATCTGTCTCTCATTGTGTCCCACTGAAAAGCAGTGTGTAATACTGGTCCTTTTTTTTTTCTTTGGTTAAATTCTCCCTTTTCAAAAAAAAAATAGTTAGTGGGAGATAAATCTTGGCAAGTCTGCCTCCATGCCAGTCCTGTGTGTGGCATCTGTCTCTCATTGTGTCCCACCGAAAAGCAGTGTGTGTGTAATACTGGGCCTTTTTGTTTTTTTGGTGGTAAATTCTCCCTTTTAAAAAAAAAAAATAGTTAGTGGGAGATAAATCTTGGCAAGTCTGCCTCCGTGCCAGTCCTGTGTGTGGCATCTGTCTCTCATTGTGTCCCACCGAAAAGCAGTGTGTGTGTAATACTGGGCCTTTTTGTTTTTTTGGTGGTAAATTCTCCCTTTTAAAAAAAAAAATAGTTAGTGGGAGATAAATCTTGGCAAGTCTGCCTCCGTGCCAGTCCTGTGTGTGGCATCTGTCTCTCATTGTGTCCCACCGAAAAGCATTGTGTGTGATACTGGGCCTTTTTGTTTTTTTGGTGGTAAATTCTCCCTTTTAAAAAAAAAAAATAGTTAGTGGGAGATAAATCTTGGCAAGTCTGCCTCCGTGCCAGTCCTGTGTGTGGCATCTGTCTCTCATTGTGTCCCACCGAAAAGCAGTGTGTGTGTAATACTGGGCCTTTTTGTTTTTTTGGTGGTAAATTCTCCCTTTTAAAAAAAAAATAGTTAGTGGGAGATAAATCTTGGCAAGACTGCCTCCGTGCCAGTCCTGTGTGTGGCATCTGTCTCTCATTGTGTCCCACCAAAAAGCGGTGTGTGTGTAATACTGGGCCTTTTTGGTTTTTTGGTGGTAAATTCTCCCTTTTAAAAAAAAAAATAGTTAGTGGGAGATAAATCTTGGCAAGTCTGCCTCCGTGCCAGTCCTGTGTGTGGCATCTGTCTCTCATTGTGTCCCACCGAAAAGCAGTGTGTGTGTAATACTGGGCCTTTTTGTTTTTTTGGGTTAAATTCTCCCTTTTCAAAAAAAAAATAGTTAGTGGGAGATAAATCTTGGCAAGTCTGCCTCCGTGCCAGTCCTGTGTGTGGCATCTGTCTCTCATTGTGTCCCACTGAAAAGCAGTGTGTAATACTGGTCCTTTTTTTTTTCTTTGGTTAAATTCTCCCTTTTCAAAAAAAAAATAGTTAGTGGGAGATAAATCTTGGCAAGTCTGCCTCCATGCCAGTCCTGTGTGTGGCATCTGTCTCTCATTGTGTCCCACCGAAAAGCAGTGTGTGTGTAATACTGGGCCTTTTTGTTTTTTTGGTGGTAAATTCTCCCTTTTAAAAAAAATAGTTAGTGGGAAATAAATCTTGGCAAGTCTGCCTCCGTGCCAGTCCTGTGTGTGGCATCTGTCTCTCATTGTGTCCCACCGAAAAGCAGTGTGTGTGTAATACTGGGCCTTTTTGTTTTTTTGGTGGTAAATTCTCCCTTTTAAAAAAAAAAATAGTTAGTGGGAGATAAATCTTGGCAAGTCTGCCTCCGTGCCAGTCCTGTGTGTGGCATCTGTCTCTCATTGTGTCCCACCGAAAAGCATTGTGTGTGATACTGGGCCTTTTTGTTTTTTTGGTGGTAAATTCTCCCTTTAAAAAAAAAAAATAGTTAGTGGGAGATAAATCTTGGCAAGTCTGCCTCCGTGCCAGTCCTGTGTGCGGCATCTGTCTCTCATTGTGTCCCACCGAAAAGCAGTGTGTGTAATACTGGGCCTTTTTGGTTTTTTGGTGGTAAATTCTCCCTTTTAAAAAAAAAATAGTTAGTGGGAGATAAATCTTGGCAAGTCTGCCTCCGTGCCAGTCCTGTGTGTGGCATCTGTCTCTCATTGTGTCCCACCGAAAAGCAGTGTGTGTGTAATACTGGTCCTTTTTTATTTTGGGGGTTAAATTCTCCCTTTTCAAAAAAAAAATAGTTAGTGGGAGATAAATCTTGGCAAGTCTGCCTCCGTGCCAGTCCTGTGTGTGGCATCTGTCTCTCATTGTGTCCCACCGAAAAGCAGTGTGTAATACTGGTCCTTTTTTTTTTTTTTTGGTTAAATTCTCCCTTTTCAAAAAAAAAATAGTTAGTGGGAGATAAATCTTGGCAAGTCTGCCTCCGTGCCAGTCCTGTGTGTGGCATCTGTCTCTCATTGTGTCCCACCGAAAAGCAGTGTGTGTGTAATACTGGGCCTTTTTGTTTTTTTGGTGGTAAATTCTCCCTTTTAAAAAAAAAAAATAGTTAGTGGGAGATAAATCTTGGCAAGTCTGCCTCCGTGCCAGTCCTGTGTGTGGCATCTGTCTCTCATTGTGTCCCACCGAAAAGCAGTGTGTGTGTAATACTGGGCCTTTTTGTTTTTTTGGTGGTAAATTCTCCCTTTTAAAAAAAAAAAATAGTTAGTGGGAGATAAATCTTGGCAAGTCTGCCTCCGTGCCAGTCCTGTGTGTGGCATCTGTCTCTCATTGTGTCCCACCGAAAAGCAGTGTGTGTGTAATACTGGTCCTTTTTTTGGGGGGTTAAATTCTCCCTTTTCAAAAAAAAAATAGTTAGTGGGAGATAAATCTTGGCAAGTCTGCCTCCGTGCCAGTCCTGTGTGTGGCATCTGTCTCTCATTGTGTCCCACCGAAAAGCAGTGTGTAATACTGGTCCTTTTTTTTTTTTTTGGTTAAATTCTCCCTTTTCAAAAAAAAAATAGTTAGTGGGAGATAAATCTTGGCAAGTCTGCCTCCGTGCCAGTCCTGTGTGTGGCATCTGTCTCTCATTGTGTCCCACCGAAAAGCAGTGTGTAATACTGGTCCTTTTTTTTGGGGGGGTTAAATTCTCCCTTTTCAAAAAAAAAAAAATTAGTGGGAGATAAATCTTGGCAAGTCTGCCTCCGTGCCAGTCCTGTGTGTGGCATCTGTCTCTCATTGTGTCCCACCGAAAAGCAGTGTGTGTGTAATACTGGGCCTTTTTGGTTTTTTGGTGGTAAATTCTCCCTTTAAAAAAAAAAATAGTTAGTGGGAGATAAATCTTGGCAAGTCTGCCTCCGTGCCAGTCCTGTGTGTGGCATCTGTCTCTCATTGTGTCCCACAGAAAAGCAGTGTGTGTGTAATACTGGTCCTTTTTTATTTTTTGGGTTAAATTCTCCCTTTTCAAAAAAAAAATAGTTAGTGGGAGATAAATCTTGGCAAGTCTGCCTCCGTGCCAGTCCTGTGTGTGGCATTTGTCTCTCATTGTGACCCACCGAAAAGCAGTGTGTAATACTGGTCCTTTTTTTTTTTTTTTGGTTAAATTCTCCCTTTTCAAAAAAAAAACAGTTAGTGGGAGATAAATCTTGGCAAGTCTTCCTCCGTGCCAGTCCTGTGTGTGGCATCTGTCTCTCATTGTGTCCCACCGAAAAGCAGTGTGTGTGTAATACTGGGCCTTTTTGTTTTTTTGGTGGTAAATTCTCCCTTTTAAAAAAAAAAAATAGTTAGTGGGAGATAAATCTTGGCAAGTCTGCCTCCGTGCCAGTCCTGTGTGTGGCATCTGTCTCTCATTGTGTCCCACCGAAAAGCAGTGTGTGTGTAGTACTGGGCCTTTTTGTTTTTTTGGTGGTAAATTCTCCCTTTTAAAAAAAAAAAATAGTTAGTGGGAGATAAATCTTGGCAAGTCTGCCTCCGTGCCAGTCCTGTGTGTGGCATCTGTCTCTCATTGTGTCCCACCGAAAAGCAGTGTGTGTGTAATACTGGGCCTTTTTGGTTTTTTGGTGGTAAATTCTCCCTTTTCAAAAAAAAAATAGTTAGTGGGAGATAAATCTTGGCAAGTCTGCCTCCGTGCCAGTCCTGTGTGTGGCATCTGTCTCTCATTGTGTCCCACCGAAAAGCAGTGTGTAATACTGGTCCTTTTTTTTTTTTTTTGGTTAAATTCTCCCTTTTCAAAAAAAAAATAGTTAGTGGGAGATAAATCTTGGCAAGTCTGCCTCCGTGCCAGTCCTGTGTGTGGCATCTGTCTCTCATTGTGTCCCACCGAAAAGCAGTGTGTAATACTGGTCCTTTTTTGTGGGGGGGGGGTTAAATTCTCCCTTTTCAAAAAAAAAAAATTAGTGGGAGATAAATCTTGGCAAGTCTGCCTCCGTGCCAGTCCTGTGTGTGGCATCTGTCTCTCATTGTGTCCCACCGAAAAGCAGTGTGTGTGTAATACTGGGCCTTTTTGTTTTTTTGGTGGTAAATTCTCCCTTTTAAAAAAAAAAAATAGTTAGTGGGAGATAAATCTTGGCAAGTCTGCCTCCGTGCCAGTCCTGTGTGTGGCATCTGTCTCTCATTGTGTCCCACCGAAAAGCAGTGTGTGTGTAGTACTGGGCCTTTTTGTTTTTTTGGTGGTAAATTCTCCCTTTTAAAAAAAAAAAATAGTTAGTGGGAGATAAATCTTGGCAAGTCTGCCTCCGTGCCAGTCCTGTGTGTGGCATCTGTCTCTCATTGTGTCCCACCGAAAAGCAGTGTGTGTGTAATACTGGGCCTTTTTGTTTTTTTGGTGGTAAATTCTCCCTTTTAAAAAAAAAAAAATAGTTAGTGGGAGATAAATCTTGGCAAGTCTGCCTCCGTGCCAGTCCTGTGTGCGGCATCTGTCTCTCATTGTGTCCCACCGAAAAGCAGTGTGTGTGTAATACTGGGCCTTTTTGGTTTTTTGGTGGTAAATTCTCCCTTTTAAAAAAAAAATAGTTAGTGGGAGATAAATCTTGGCAAGTCTGCCTCCGTGCCAGTCCTGTGTGTGGCATCTGTCTCTCATTGTGTCCCAACGAAAAGCAGTGTGTGTGTAATACTGGTCCTTTTTTATTTTTGGGGTTAAATTCTCCCTTTTCAAAAAAAAAATAGTTAGTGGGAGATAAATCTTGGCAAGTCTGCCTCCGTGCCAGTCCTGTGTGTGGCATCTGTCTCTCATTGTGTCCCACCGAAAAGCAGTGTGTAATACTGGTCCTTTTTTTTTTTTTTTGGTTAAATTCTCCCTTTTCAAAAAAAAAATAGTTAGTGGGAGATAAATCTTGGCAAGTCTGCCTCCGTGCCAGTCCTGTGTGTGGCATCTGTCTCTCATTGTGTCCCACCGAAAAGCAGTGTGTGTGTAATACTGGGCCTTTTTGTTTTTTTGGTGGTAAATTCTCCCTTTTAAAAAAAAAAAAAATAGTTAGTGGGAGATAAATCTTGGCAAGTCTGCCTCCGTGCCAGTCCTGTGTGTGGCATCTGTCTCTCATTGTGTCCCACCGAAAAGCAGTGTGTGTGCAATACTGGGCCTTTTTGTTTTTTTTGGTGGTAAATTCTCCCTTTTAAAAAAAAAAAATAGTTAGTGGGAGATAAATCTTGGCAAGTCTGCCTCCGTGCCAGTCCTGTGTGTGGCATCTGTCTCTCATTGTGTCCCACCGAAAAGCAGTGTGTGTGTAATACTGGTCCTTTTTTTTTTGGGTTAAATTCTCCCTTTTCAAAAAAAAAATAGTTAGTGGGAGATAAATCTTGGCAAGTCTGCCTCCGTGCCAGTCCTGTGTGTGGCATCTGTCTCTCATTGTGTCCCACCGAAAAGCAGTGTGTAATACTGGTCCTTTTTTTTTTTTTGGTTAAATTCTCCCTTTTCAAAAAAAAAATAGTTAGTGGGAGATAAATCTTGGCAAGTCTGCCTCCGTGCCAGTCCTGTGTGTGGCATCTGTCTCTCATTGTGTCCCACCGAAAAGCAGTGTGTGTGTAATACTGGGCCTTTTTGTTTTTTTGGTGGTAAATTCTCCCTTTTAAAAAAAAAAAAATAGTTAGTGGGAGATAAATCTTGGCAAGTCTGCCTCCGTGCCAGTCCTGTGTGCGGCATCTGTCTCTCATTGTGTCCCACCGAAAAGCAGTGTGTGTGTAATACTGGGCCTTTTTGGTTTTTTGGTGGTAAATTCTCCCTTTTAAAAAAAAAATAGTTAGTGGGAGATAAATCTTGGCAAGTCTGCCTCCGTGCCAGTCCTGTGTGTGGCATCTGTCTCTCATTGTGTCCCAACGAAAAGCAGTGTGTGTGTAATACTGGTCCTTTTTTATTTTTGGGGTTAAATTCTCCCTTTTCAAAAAAAAAATAGTTAGTGGGAGATAAATCTTGGCAAGTCTGCCTCCGTGCCAGTCCTGTGTGTGGCATCTGTCTCTCATTGTGTCCCACCGAAAAGCAGTGTGTAATACTGGTCCTTTTTTTTTTTTTTTGGTTAAATTCTCCCTTTTCAAAAAAAAAATAGTTAGTGGGAGATAAATCTTGGCAAGTCTGCCTCCGTGCCAGTCCTGTGTGTGGCATCTGTCTCTCATTGTGTCCCACCGAAAAGCAGTGTGTGTGTAATACTGGGCCTTTTTGTTTTTTTGGTGGTAAATTCTCCCTTTTAAAAAAAAAAAAAATAGTTAGTGGGAGATAAATCTTGGCAAGTCTGCCTCCGTGCCAGTCCTGTGTGTGGCATCTGTCTCTCATTGTGTCCCACCGAAAAGCAGTGTGTGTGCAATACTGGGCCTTTTTGTTTTTTTTGGTGGTAAATTCTCCCTTTTAAAAAAAAAAAATAGTTAGTGGGAGATAAATCTTGGCAAGTCTGCCTCCGTGCCAGTCCTGTGTGTGGCATCTGTCTCTCATTGTGTCCCACCGAAAAGCAGTGTGTGTGTAATACTGGTCCTTTTTTTTTTGGGTTAAATTCTCCCTTTTCAAAAAAAAAATAGTTAGTGGGAGATAAATCTTGGCAAGTCTGCCTCCGTGCCAGTCCTGTGTGTGGCATCTGTCTCTCATTGTGTCCCACCGAAAAGCAGTGTGTAATACTGGTCCTTTTTTTTTTTTTGGTTAAATTCTCCCTTTTCAAAAAAAAAATAGTTAGTGGGAGATAAATCTTGGCAAGTCTGCCTCCGTGCCAGTCCTGTGTGTGGCATCTGTCTCTCATTGTGTCCCACCGAAAAGCAGTGTGTAATACTGGTCCTTTTTTTGGGGGGGGGTTAAATTCTCCCTTTTAAAAAAAAAAATAGTTAGTGGGAGATAAATCTTGGCAAGTCTGCCTCCGTGCCAGTCCTGTGTGTGGCATCTGTCTCTCATTGTGTCCCACCGAAAAGCAGTGTGTGTGTAATACTGGTCCTTTTTTATTTTTTGGGTTAAATTCTCCCTTTTCAAAAAAAAAATAGTTAGTGGGAGATAAATCTTGGCAAGTCTGCCTCCGTGCCAGTCCTGTGTGTGGCATCTGTCTCTCATTGTGTCCCACCGAAAAGCAGTGTGTAATACTGGTCCTTTTTTTTTTTTTTGGTTAAATTCTCCCTTTTCAAAAAAAAAATAGTTAGTGGGAGATAAATCTTGGCAAGTCTGCCTCCGTGCCAGTCCTGTGTGTGGCATCTGTCTCTCATTGTGTCCCACCGAAAAGCAGTGTGTAATACTGGTCCTTTTTTTTTGGGGGGGGTTAAATTCTCCCTTTTCAAAAAAAAAATAGTTAGTGGGAGATAAATCTTGGCAAGTCTGCCTCCGTGCCAGTCCTGTGTGTGGCATCTGTCTCTCATTGTGTCCCACCGAAAAGCAGTGTGTAATACTGGTCCTTTTTTTTTTGGGGGGGTTAAATTCTCCCTTTTCAAAAAAAAAATAGTTAGTGGGAGATAAATCTTGGCAAGTCTGCCTCCGTGCCAGTCCTGTGTGTGGCATCTGTCTCTCATTGTGTCCCACCGAAAAGCAGTGTGTAATACTGGTCCTTTTTTTTTGGGGGGGGTTAAATTCTCCCTTTTCAAAAAAAAAATAGTTAGTGGGAGATAAATCTTGGCAAGTCTGCCTCCGTGCCAGTCCTGTGTGTGGCATCTGTCTCTCATTGTGTCCCACCGAAAAGCAGTGTGTGTGTAATACTGGTCCTTTTTTATTTTTTGGGTTAAATTCTCCCTTTTCAAAAAAAAAATAGTTAGTGGGAGATAAATCTTGGCAAGTCTGCCTCCGTGCCAGTCCTGTGTGTGGCATCTGTCTCTCATTGTGTCCCACCGAAAAGCAGTGTGTAATACTGGTCCTTTTTTTTTTTTTGGTTAAATTCTCCCTTTTCAAAAAAAAAATAGTTAGTGGGAGATAAATCTTGGCAAGTCTGCCTCCGTGCCAGTCCTGTGTGTGGCATCTGTCTCTCATTGTGTCCCACCGAAAAGCAGTGTGTGTGTAATACTGGGCCTTTTTGGTTTTTTGGTGGTAAATTCTCCCTTTTCAAAAAAAAAATAGTTAGTGGGAGATAAATCTTGGCAAGTCTGCCTCCGTGCCAGTCCTGTGTGTGGCATCTGTCTCTCATTGTGTCCCACCGAAAAGCAGTGTGTAATACTGGTCCTTTTTTTTTTTTTTTGGTTAAATTCTCCCTTTTCAAAAAAAAAATAGTTAGTGGGAGATAAATCTTGGCAAGTCTGCCTCCGTGCCAGTCCTGTGTGTGGCATCTGTCTCTCATTGTGTCCCACCGAAAAGCAGTGTGTAATACTGGTCCTTTTTTTTGGGGGGGGGGGTTAAATTCTCCCTTTTCAAAAAAAAAAAAATTAGTGGGAGATAAATCTTGGCAAGTCTGCCTCCGTGCCAGTCCTGTGTGTGGCATCTGTCTCTCATTGTGTCCCACCGAAAAGCAGTGTGTGTAATACTGGGCCTTTTTGTTTTTTTGGTGGTAAATTCTCCCTTTTAAAAAAAAAAAATAGTTAGTGGGAGATAAATCTTGGCAAGTCTGCCTCCGTGCCAGTCCTGTGTGTGGCATCTGTCTCTCATTGTGTCCCACCGAAAAGCAGTGTGTGTAATACTGGGCCTTTTTGTTTTTTTTTGGTAAATTCTCCCTTTTCAAAAAAAAAAAAAAATAGTGGGAGATAAATATTGGCAAGTCTGCTTGAGTGCTGCTCCTGTGTGTGCCATCTGTCTCAAATTATTGGGGCACAGAAAACCGAGTGTGTAACATTGGGCCTGATTTTCCTTTCAGTGTCAGGCACCTATAAAGGTATATATAAATTCTACAGAAGTTTGAGTTCACCTTATAAGTTGTTTTACAGTAACAAATAGCGTTACTTTGGTTACGTTTTGCAAACAATGAGGAAGTCTAGTGGAAGAGGTCGTGGCCGTGGGCGGTCATTGTCAGCTGGTAATGATGGTAGTGGTGGTGGAGCATCAGGTGGTCGTGGTAAAAGCAGTACAGCACCTAAGTCTCGAGTTGTTGAGCCAAAAACGTCGTCTGCCTACACAAGGCCTCAAACGCTCTCTTTTCTGGGAGTAGGAAAACCACTTTTGAAGCCGGAGCAGGAGGAACAAGTATTGGCTTTCATTGCTCACTCTGCCTCTAGCTCTTTCGCCTCCTCCTCGGAAAGTGCCAAATGTCAGAGCAGTGCATCATCAGTGGATGCTCCCGGTCAGGAACAAGTCGCTTCCTTGTGTCCTTCACCCAGAACAACAGTGAAGGATGCGTCAGTCGACACAACAGGTTACTCCATGGAGCTCTTTACACATACCGTTCCTGGGTTAGACAGTGAAACAGTTAACAGGCCATGCCCATTAGAAGTTGAATCGGACATGGAGTGCACAGATGCACAGCCACAGCCAGATTACTATGCTGTTCCTTTGACTCAGACAAGAACATTGCCCTCGCAGTGTACTAAGGCAGAATCAAACCCAGCGGAGACTATGGTGCCCCGTCACGAACGCTATACCACCGGCTTACACGGTGACACAGACGAAGTTGCACATGACATAGAAGAGGAGGTCATAGATGACCCAGTTGTTGACCCCGATTGGCAGCCATTGGGGGAACAGGGTGCAGGCGGCAGTAGTTCAGAAGCGGAGGAGGAGGAGCCGCAGCAGGCATCAACATCACAACAGGTTCCATCTACCGGGCCCGTATCTGGCCAAAAACGCGTGGCAAAACCAAAACCTGTTGGAGGACAGCGTGGCCATCCGGTTAAAGAAGCTCAGTCTGCAATGCCTGAAAAGTTATCCGATAGTAGAAAGAGTGCAGTCTGGCATTTTTTTAAACAACATCCAAATGATCAGCGCAAAGTCATCTGTCAAAAATGTTCAACTACCTTAAGCAGAGGTCAGAATCTTAAAAGTCTAAATACAAGTTGCATGCATAGACATTTATCCACCATGCATTTGCAAGCCTGGAATAACTACCAAATGTCCCTAAAGGTTGCAGCACCCTCGGCCAATGAAGCTAGTCAGCAACGCTACATCCCTTCCCTCACTGTAAACCCACCATTTCCCGCACCACCGGCAGTATCTGTGCAGCTTTCGTCGCCAGGCCAAAGCAGGCAGGGAATCACCAGGTTTGCAGTAGGAAACACTGCATGTAGGGCACCGGCAAGAATACCATCTCCAACCCTCTCTCAGTCTGCCATGTCCAACGGCACCACCGCTAGTTCCACGATCTCCAGCTCTCCAGTCCAGCTCACCCTACATGAGACTCTTGTTAGGAAAAGGAAGTACTCATCCTCGCATCCGCGTACACAGGGTTTGAATGCCCACATTGCTAGACTAATCTCATTAGAGATGATGCCCTACCGGTTAGTTGAAAGCGAAGCTTTCAAAGCGCTGATGGACTACGCTGTACCACGCTACGAGCTACCCAGTCGGCACTTCTTTTCTAGAAAAGCAATCCCAGCCCTCCAACAGCATGTTAAAGACGGCATCGTCCATGCACTCAGGCAGTCTGAGACTACAAAGGTGCACCTGACAACAGATGCATGGACCAGTAGGCATGGCCAGGGATGTTACGTGTCCATCACGGCACACTGGGTGAATGTGGTGGATGCAGAGTCCACAGGGGACAGCAATATTGGGACAGTTCTGCCTAGCCCACGGTCAAGGAAAGATTTGGCTGTAGGCGTTCGCCCCCCCCTCCTCCTCTTCCTCCTCCTCTTGCAGAAGCGAGAGCTCGTCCACAGACCGCAGTCGCACATCCACTCCATCCGCAGCTGCCACTGTTGCACACCAGGTGTGCCATTATGGGACAGCTAGTGGCAAGCGTCAGCAGGCTGTATTGGCAATGAAGTGTTTGGGTGACAACAGACACACCGCGGAAGTTCTGTCCGAGTTCTTGCTGAATGAAACTCAGTCATGGCTGGGAACTGTACATCTTGAGGCAGGCAAGGTTGTGAGTGATAACGGAAGGAATTTCATGGCTGCCATAGCCCTTTCCCAACTGAAACACATTCCTTGCCTGGCTCACACCTTAAACCTGGTGGTGCAGTCCTTCCTGAAAAGTTACCCGGGGTTACCCGACCTGCTCCTCAAAGTGCGCAGACTTTGCTCGCATATCCGCCGTTCGCCCGTACACTCCAGCCGTATGCAGAACTATCAGCGGTCTTTGAACCTTCCCCAGCATCGCCTAATCATCGATATTTCAACAAGGTGGAACTCCACACTGCACATGCTTCAGAGACTGTGCGAACAGAGGCGTGCTGTTATGTTTTTGTGGGAGGATACACATACACGGGCAGGCAGTTGGATGGCAGACATGGAGTTGTCAGGTGTGCAGTGGTCGAAGCTACAAGACCTGTGTCAAGTCCTTCAGTGTTTTGAGGAATGCACAAGGCTGGTTAGTGCAGACAACGCCATAATAAGCATGAGCATCCCCCTAATGCGTCTGCTGATGCAAAGTTTGACGCACATAAAGGAGCAGGCGTCTGCAGCCGAGGAAGAGGAAAGCCTTGATGACAGTCAGCCATTGTCTGGTCAGGGCCGTGTAGAGGACGCGGTAGCGGGCGAAGAGGAGGAGGAGGACGAGGAGGATGATGGGGATGAGTACATTTTGAATGAGGAAGCTTCTCCTGGGCCAACAGAAATTAGTGGCGTTGCAAGGCCGGGTTCTGTTTTTTTAAGGGAGACAAGTGATGTAGATTTGCCTCTAACAGCCCCTCCAACCAGCACAACCGCAGATTTGACAACTAGAACTTTGGCACACATGGCGGATTATGCCTTACGTACCCTGAAAAGGGACACACGCATTATTAAAATGATGAGCGATGACGATTACTGGTTGGCCTGCATCCTTGACCCTCGCTATAAAGGCAAATTGCAAAATATTATGCCACATGAGAACCTCGAACAAATATTAGCAACCAAACAAGCTACTCTTGTAGACCGTTTGATTCAGGCATTCCCAGCACACAGCGCCGGTGATGGTTCTCACACAAGCTGCAGGGGGCTACAGGGCAGAGGTGTTAGAGGTGCACAGATCAGAAGTGGCGTTGGACAGAGGGGTTTTCTGACCAGGTTGTGGAGTGATTTTGCAATGACCGCAGACAGGACAGGTACTGCAGCATCTATTCAAAGTGACAGGAGACAACATTTGTCCAGTATGGTTACTAACTATTTTTCATCCCTTATCGATGTTCTCCCTCAACCGTCATTCCCATTTGATTACTGGGCATCCAAATTAGACACCTGGCCTGAATTGGCAGAATATACATTGCAGGAGCTTGCTTGCCCAGCAGCTAGTGTGCTATCAGAAAGAGTATTCAGTGCTGCTGGTTCAATATTAACCGAAAAAAGGACTTGTCTGGCTACCCAAAATGTGGATGATCTCACCTTCATTAAAATGAACCACTCCTGGATTTCAAATTATTTTGCCCCACCTTTCCCGGCTGACACCTAGCTTTCCTATAAAAAGGTCTTGCTTCTGGACTGGTCTTACTGAGTCTTCCTATCTCTTAATTTGCAGCAGCTGTTTGTCCAGCATACGACATGTTTACACCTCCCCCAATGGGAAAAATCCACCCACGGGGCCGTTGTCTCGCCACTTGGCGCAAGCACCCGTTACAGTGCTGTTTGTCTGAATAGGTGGGTGTGGCCGCTTTTGGTCGAAGGCACTGCCACTGGGTCCCTCATAGTACAATGTAGTGTCTCTGGCGGTGGTGGTGCGCACCCAACGTCAGACACACCGTTGTAACATGAGGGGCCCTGGGGCAGTACCGCCGGCCACAAGAGAGTCCCCCCCCCAGCTCAAACTGTGCTCTACCACGTGCAAAATTATCTCGCACAGCTCCACCAATGTTTAGTTTATGCGCTGACATCATTCAATGCCTGGCACTGACAAACAATACCAATTTGTTTGCATCTATGATGCTAGTTAAAGTAGTCTGGGGCAGTGTCCTAGATTGACACCAGTAAATACTAATTTACTGCCAAATTACTTTGTCATAAACTCTGCAGATGAGCCCACCCCAGTACCTAAGCATGCCACCTTTTTTTTACTTATAGTTGTTTTGCGAGACATTAATTTTTTTTTTTTTTGGAGTACTAACTGTGTCAGACACTCCTTGCAATCCTCCTCCACTGACCACAATACTGCCTGTGTATCCATGTAACCGATTTTAAACTGCCATGCCTGCCTATTGTTAGTTATTTTAGGCCTTTGATAGCCTGTCTGCGGCCCCTACTTGCAATACTCCTCCACTGACCACAATACTGCCTGCCTGTGTATCCATGTAACCGATTTTAAACTGCCATGCCTGCCTATTGTTAGTTATTTTAGGCCTTTGATAGCCTGTCTGCGGCCCCTACTTGCAATACTCCTCCACTGACCACAATACTGCCTGGAGTGCCTGCCTGTGTATCCATGTAACCGATTTTAAACTGCCATGCCTGCCTATTGTTAGTTATTTTGGGCCTTTGATAGCCTGTCTGCGGCCCCTTCTTGCAATCCTCCTCCACTGACCACAATACTGCCTGCCTGTGTATCCATGTAACCGATTTTAAACTGCCATGTCTGCCTATTGTTAGTTATTTTAGGCCTTTGATAGCCTGTCTGCGGCCCCTACTTGCAATACTCCTCCACTGACCACAATACTGCCTGGAGTGCCTGCCTGTGTATCCATGTAACCGATTTTAAACTGCCATGCCTGCCTATTGTTAGTTATTTTAGGCCTTTGATAGCCTGTCTGCGGCCCCTACTTGCAATCCTCCTCCACTGACCACAATACTGCCTGCCTGTGTATCCATGTAAC
Organism: Ranitomeya variabilis; assembly: GCF_051348905.1. Classification (NCBI taxonomy): domain Eukaryota; kingdom Metazoa; phylum Chordata; class Amphibia; order Anura; family Dendrobatidae; genus Ranitomeya; species Ranitomeya variabilis. The sequence goes on from NC_135236.1 coordinate 595,720,486, forward strand.
CGATTTTAAACTGCCATGCCTGCCTATTGTTAGTTATTTTAGGCCTTTGATAGCCTGTCTGCGGCCCCTACTTGCAATACTCCTCCACTGACCACAATACTGCCTGGAGTGCCTGCCTGTGTATCCATGTAACCGATTTTAAACTGCCATGCCTGCCTATTGTTAGTTATTTTAGGCCTTTGATAGCCTGTCTGCGGCCCCTACTTGCAATCCTCCTCCACTGACCACAATACTGCCTGCCTGTGTATCCATGTAACCGATTTTAAACTGCCATGACTGCCTATTGTTAGTTATTTTAGGCCTTTGATAGCCTGTCTGCGCCCCCTACTTGCAATCCTCCTCCACTGACCACAATACTGCCTGCCTGTGTATCCATGTAACCGATTTTAAACTGCCATGCCTGCCTATTGTTAGTTATTTTAGGCCTTTGATAGCCTGTCTGCGGCCCCTACTTGCAATACTCCTCCACTGACCACACCAATGCTGCCCGTGTACCCCTGGAACCTATTTAAAAGTTCATAGATCCTAGTTATATATTTTATTTATTATTAATAAGGCCATGATGGACTACGCTGTACCACGCTACAAGCTAACCAGTCGACACTTCTTTTGCGAGAAAAGCCATCCCAACCCTCCACCAGCATGTAAAAGACCGCATTGTCCATGCACTCTGGCAATCGGTGAGTACAAAGGTGCACCTGACAACAGACGCATGGACCTGTAGGCATGGCCACGGAAGATTACGTGTCCATTAAGGCGCAATGGGTTAATGTGGTGGATGCATGGTCCACAGGTGACAGCCTACTAAGTCTGTCTGCAGTCCCTAATTCAAATTGTCCTCCACTGTCTAAATCGGAGCTTCCACCTTCTGGCTTTCGGCCTATAGTATCAGATATTAAACTGCATTTGGCCTTCAACTTTGGTTACGGCCTACTAACGGTGTCTGCCCCTCCCTGGTGTTGTCCTCAACTGAATAAAGCTGAGCTTCTACCTTCTGGCTCTTTCATAAAGCTTTTTTTTTTTTTTTTTAAATTGCTGGATGGGGCCTAATACCTCTGTTTGCTGCTCCCTGGTGTTTGTCCTCAACTGAATAAAGCTGAGCTTCTACCTTCTGGCTCTCATTAAGTGCTGATTTTAAATAAAAAAAATGGTGTTTAGGGCCTACTAACGGTGTCTGCCCCTGCCTGGTGTTTGTCCTCAACTGAATACAGCTGTGCTTTAACCTTCTGGCTCTTATTAAGTGCTGTGTTTTTAAAAAATGGTGGTTAGGGCCTACTAACGGTGTCTGCCCCTCCCTGGTGTTGCCCTCAACTGAATACAGCTGAGCTTCTACCTTCTGGCTTTCGGCCTATAGTATCAGATATTAAACTGCATTTGGCCTTCAACTTTGGTTACGGCCTACTAACGGTGTCTCCCCCTCCCTGGTGTTGTCCTCAACTGAATAAAGCTGAGCTTCTACCTTCTGGCTCTCATTAAGTGCTGTGTTTTAAATAAAAAAATGGTGTTTAGGGCCTACTAACGGTGTCTGCCCATGCCTGGTGTTTGTCCTCAACTGAATACAGCTGAGCTTCTACCTTCTGGCTCTCATTAAGTGCTGTGTTTTTAAAAATTGGTGGTTAGGGCCTACTAACGGTGTCTGCCCCTCCCTGGTGTTGCCCTCAACTGAATACAGCTGAGCTTCTACCTTCTGGCTTTCGGCCTATAGTATCAGATATTAAACTACATTTGGCCTTCAACTTTGGTTACGGCCTACTAACGGTGTCTGCCCCTCCCTGGTGTTGTCCTAAACTGAATAAAGCTGAGCTTCTACCTTCTGGCTCTCATTAAGTGCTGTGTTTTAAATAAAAAAATGGTGTTTAGGGCCTACTAACGGTGTCTGCCCATGCCTGGTGTTTGTCCTCAACTGAATACAGCTGAGCTTCTACCTTCTGGCTCTCATTAAGTGCTGTGTTTTTAAAAATTGGTGGTTAGGGCCTACTAACGGTGTCTGCCCCTCCCTGGTGTTGCCCTCAACTGAATACAGCTGAGCTTCTACCTTCTGGCTTTCGGCCTATAGTATCAGATATTAAACTGCATTTGGCCTTCAACTTTGGTTACGGCCTACTAACGGTGTCTGCCCCTCCCTGGTGTTGTCCTCAACTGAATAAAGCTGAGCTTCTACCTTCTGGCTCTCATTAAGTGCTGTGTTTTAAATAAAAAAATGGTGCTTAGGGCCTACTAATGGTGTCTGCCCCTGCCTGGTGTTTGCCCTCAACTGAATACAGCTGAGCTTCTACCTTCTGGCTTTCGGCCTATAGCATCAGATATTAAACTGCATTTGGCCTACTAGTGTGGTTGGGCCCTTGAAACACTGTCTGCTGCTCTTGGGTTTGCTACTCCACTGAACAAAGCAATGCCGCCTGTTTAGTCCTGTTACCAATTTTGAACTGCATTTAGCCTGCTTTATTTTTTGGCCCTATATCTGTTTCCTCCTCATCCTGCCCATTGCCCAGCCACTGCTAGATGGGTCTGCTGGTACATTGACCTAGACCACTACATTCCCCTTGCACTCTACACAGCCAGAATCTGACCCTGCTGAAAGTAAGGTTCCCCTTCCCGCATGTTATACCACCTTACACAGGGACAAAGAGGAAGGTGCAGATGAAAGTGCAGGTTCCTTCATCAGGTGGGGGGGGGCATACTCGTTGGCGACGTCACTGGCACAGGGCCCCTCAGAGTACGCAAAAGTGTCGCTGCTGGTGGGAGGCGCCCCCGCCATGCAAACACACCGCCGTACTTTGAGGGGCCCTGTGCCAGTGCCAATGCGAACGACTGGGCCCCCCCTGCTTGCTCAGGATCACAGCACTTGCAACGTTGAAATACTTACCTCTCCCTGCTCCACCGCCGTGACGTAGTCCACATTTCCTGAGCCCACTAAAGGCTTGAACCAGCCCTACCCCCCACAACTTTTGCCAAATGACCCCCAATTTCCTATGCCCAACTATTATTATAAAGTTAATTAAGATTGACAAGCTTCAGAAACAAGAATGGATGTTTTTGGCATTAAAATGGGCACTGTAGGTGTTTTCCTGGCCTCCACTCACTGCCGACTATGCTTCCCCATTGACTTGCATTGGGTTTCGTGTTTCGGTCGATCCCCGACTTTTAGCGATAATCGTCCGACTGCACTCGACTCGACTCTGGACAAAGTCGGGTTTCAAAAAACCCGACTCGATCTTAAAAAAATGAAAGTCGCTCAACCCTATCCCTGACTGCTTTGACCTTGCGACGATACCTCATAGGTGGTGCAGGTGGTGTCTTAAATGGTGGGCTTACAGTGAGGGAAGCAATGTAGCGTTGCTGACTACCTTCATTCTGAGCGGGTGCACCAACGTAATGGGACGTTTGGTATTTAGTCAAGGCTTGCAAGTGCATGCTGGTTAAATGTCTACGCATGCACGTTGTATTTAAATTTTTTACATTCTGCCCTCTGCTAAAGGTCTTTGAGCATTTCTTACAGATAACTTTGCACTGATCATTCGGCTCTTGGTTAAAAAATTGCCACACTGCACTCTTCCTACTATCGAATACCTTTTCAGGCATTGCACGCTGTGCTACTTTCACCGGATGGCCACGCTGTCCTAAAACTGGTTTTGTTTTTGACACACGTTTTTGGCCTGATATGGGCCTGCCAGATGAAAGCTGTTGCGATGTTGATGCCTGCTGTGGCTCATACTCCTCCACTTCTGAGCTACTGCCAGCGGCACCCTGTTCCCCCAATGGCTGCCAATCTGGGTCAACAACTGGGTCATCTATCACCTCCTCTTCAATGTCCTGTGCACCTTCCTCTGTGTCACCGTGTAAGGTGCTATAGCTTTCGGGACGGGGCACCATAGTCTCATCAGGGTCAGATTCTGGCTCAGTACACTGTGAGGGCAATGAAGTGATCTGAGTCAATGGAACAGCATAATAATCTAGCTGTGGCTGTGCATCTGTGCACTCCATGTCCGATTCATCTTGTAATGGGCTGTTAACAATACCCTTTCTAACCCAGGCACGGTATGTGTAAAGAGCTCCATGGAGTAAACTGTAGTGTCGCCTGCCGCATCCTTCACTTTTGGTTTGGGTGAAGGACACAAGGAAGCCACTTGTTCCTGCCCGGGAGCACCCACTGACGACTCGCTGCTTTTAAATTTAGAACTTTCGGAAGAGGAGGCGAAAGAGCTAGAGGCTGAGTCAGCAAGGAAAGCCAAAACTTTTTCCTGCTGCTCCGGTTTTAAAAGCGGTTTTCCTACTCCTAGATAAGGGAGCCTTGGAGGCCTTGTGCAGCCAGACGATGACGCTGGCTCAACAACTCGAGCCTTAGGTGCTATTTTGCTTTTCCCACTACCACCAGATGCTCCACCACCACCACCACCATCATTACCAGCTGGCAATGACCGCCCACGGCCTCTTCCACCAGACTTCCCCATTTTTGGGAAAATGTAACCAAAGTAACAACAGTTATATGGTACTGTAAAACAAGGTAGAAGGTGTATATAAACTTGTTGAGAATTTAAATCTCCCTTTTTTTGTGCGGGAGACTGCTGCAAAAAAAAAACAGGCCCACTGTATTACACTACACAGTATAAGTGGCTGAAAGTGGCTGGCAGATATACGCCAAACAGAATGGACGCAGATGCACTTAGTGGCAATATAAATCTCCCTTTTTATGTGTGGGAGACTGCTGCAAAAAGCAGGCCCATTGTATTACACTACACAGTTTCAGTGACAGAAAGTGGCTGGAAGACATATATAAAAATAGAGAACTGCCGCAGATGCACTTAGTGGCAATATATAGGGTTGAGCGAAACGGGTCGATCATTTTCAAAAGTCGCCGACTTTTGGCTAAGTCGGCGTCTCATGAAACCCGATCCGACCCCTGTGCTTGTCGGCCATGCGGTACGCGACTTTCGCGCCAAAGTCGCGTTTCAATGACGCGAAAAGCGCCATTTCTCAGCCAATGAAGGTGAACGCAGAGTGTGGGCAGCGTGATGACATAGATCCTGGTCCCCACCATCTTAGAGAAGGGCATTGCAGTGATTGGCTTGCTGTCTGCGGCGTCACAGGGGCTATAAAGGGGCGTTCCCGCCGACCGCCATCTTACTGCTGCTGATCTGAGCTTAGGGACAGGTTGCTGCCGCTTCATCAGAAGCAGGGAGAGCGTTAGGCAGGGTCCACTAACCACCAAACCGCTTGTGCTGCAGCGATTTCCACTGTCCAACACCACCTTCGGTGTGCAGGAACAGTGGAAGCTATTTTTTTTTTTTTTTCCCCTCAGCGCTGTAGCTCATTGGGCTGCCCTAGAAGGCTCCGTGATAGCTGTATTGCTGTGTGTACGCCACTGTGGAAACCAACTGCTTTTTTCAAAGCACATATCCTCTTGTTCCTTCCTTTCTGCACAGCTATCTTTTTTGTTTGTCCACACTTTTTATTTAATTTGTGCATCAGTCCACTCCTATTGCTGCCTGCCATACCTGGCTTACATTACTGCAGGGAGATAGTAATTGTAGGACAGTTTTTTTTTTTTTTTTGTTTTTTTTTTGTGGGAGATTAAGATTGGCATTTCTGCTACAGTGCCATCCCTGTGTGTGCCATCTCTCACTGAGTGGGCCATAGAAAGCCTATTTATTTTTTCCGTGATTTGTGTTCTAAAATCTACCTCAACACAGAAACACTACATCAATCAGTGGGAGAAAAATATTGGCCTCAGTCAGGGCTTGTGTGCCACTGCTGTGTGTGCGCTATCTCTCATTCAGTGGGCTATAGCAAGCCTATATTTTTTTTTTTTTTTTTTTTTTAATATTATTTGGTTTCAAAAGTCTCCCTGAAAAAAAAAAAAAACCTAAAAAAACAGTGGGAGAGTAATATTGCCCTTTCAGCTTGTGTGCCAGTCTTGACTCCTGGGTGTGCCACCTCTCTCCCTCTCATTCAGTGGGCCATAGAAAGCCTATTTATTTTTTTTTTTAAATATTATTGGGTTTCTAAAGTCTCCCTGAAAAAAACAAAAAATACATAAAAAAACAGTGGGAGAGTAATATTGCCCTTTCAGCTTGTGTGCCAGTCTTGACTCCTGGGTGTGCCACCTCTCTCCCTTTCATTCAGTGGGCCATAGAAAGCCTATTTATTTTTTTTTTTAAATATTATTGGGTTTCTAAAGTCTCCCTGAAAAAACAAAAAAAACCTAAAAAAACAGTGGGAGAGTAATATTGCCCTTTCAGCTTGTGTGCCAGTCTTGACTCCTGGGTGTGCCACCTCTCTCCCTCTCATTCAGTGGGCCATAGAAAGCCTATTTATTTTTTTTTTTAAATATTATTGGGTTTCTAAAGTCTCCCTGAAAAAAACAAAAAATACATAAAAAAACAGTGGGAGAGTAATATTGCCCTTTCAGCTTGTGTGCCAGTCTTGACTCCTGGGTGTGCCACCTCTCTCCCTCTCATTCAGTGGGCCATAGAAAGCCTTTTTTTTTTTTGGTTTTTTTAATATTATTTGGTTTCTAAAGTCTCCCTGAAAAAAACAAAAAAAACATAAAAAACAGTGGGAGAGTAATATTGCCCTTTCAGCTTGTGCGCCAGTCTTGACTCCTGGTTGTGCCACCTCTCTCTCTCTAATTGTGGGCCATAGAAAGCCTTTTTTTTTTTAAAAAATATTATTGGGTTTCTAAAGTCTCCCTGAAAAAACAAAAAAAACCTAAAAAAACAGTGGGAGAGTAATATTGCCCTTTCAGCTTGTGTGCCAGTCTTGACTCCTGGGTGTGCCACCTCTCTCCCTCTCATTCAGTGGGCCATAGAAAGCCTATTTATTTTTTTTTTTAAATATTATTGGGTTTCTAAAGTCTCCCTGAAAAAAACAAAAAATACATAAAAAAACAGTGGGAGAGTAATATTGCCCTTTCAGCTTGTGTGCCAGTCTTGACTCCTGGGTGTGCCACCTCTCTCCCTCTCATTCAGTGGGCCATAGAAAGCCTTTTTTTTTTTTGGTTTTTTTAATATTATTTGGTTTCTAAAGTCTCCCTGAAAAAAACAAAAAAAACATAAAAAACAGTGGGAGAGTAATATTGCCCTTTCAGCTTGTGCGCCAGTCTTGACTCCTGGTTGTGCCACCTCTCTCTCTCTAATTGTGGGCCATAGAAAGCCTTTTTTTTTTTTTTAAATATTATTGGGTTTCTAAAGTCTCCCTGAAAAAACAAAAAAAACCTAAAAAAACAGTGGGAGAGTAATATTGCCCTTTCAGCTTGTGTGCCAGTCTTGACTCCTGGGTGTGCCACCTCTCTCCCTCTCATTCAGTGGGCCATAGAAAGCCTATTTATTTTTTTTTTTAAATATTATTGGGTTTCTAAAGTCTCCCTGAAAAAAACAAAAAATACATAAAAAAACAGTGGGAGAGTAATATTGCCCTTTCAGCTTGTGTGCCAGTCTTGACTCCTGGGTGTGCCACCTCTCTCCCTCTCATTCAGTGGGCCATAGAAAGCCTTTTTTTTTTTTGGTTTTTTTAATATTATTTGGTTTCTAAAGTCTCCCTGAAAAAAACAAAAAAAACATAAAAAACAGTGGGAGAGTAATATTGCCCTTTCAGCTTGTGCGCCAGTCTTGACTCCTGGTTGTGCCACCTCTCTCTCTCTAATTGTGGGCCATAGAAAGCCTTTTTTTTTTTTTTTTTTAATATTATTTGGTTTCTAAAGTCTCCCTGAGAAAAAAAAATAAATAAATTAGGTGGGAGATTAATATTGACATTAGTGCTTGAGTGACAGTCCTGCGTGTGTGTCATCTCTGTGATTTTGTGCCACAGAAAACAGAGTGTGTAACATTGTGCCTGATTTTCCTTGTGGTCTCACCAACCTGTTAAGGGATATTGAAATCATACTGAAGTTATAGCTCACCGTGTAAGTTGTTTGATAGCAACAAATAAAGTTACTTTGGTTAAGATTTTAAAACAATGAGGAAGTCTGGTGCAAGAGGTCGTCGTGGGCGTTCATTGTCAGCTGGTAATGATGGTAGTGGTAGTGGAGCATCAGGTGGTCGTGGGGATAAAAATATTCCACCTAAGTCTGGAGCTGTGGAGCCAGTTTCGTCGTCAGGCTACACAAGGCCTCGAACGCTCTCTTTTCTGGGAGTAGGAAAACCGCTTTTAAAGGCGGAGCAGCAACAGCAAGTTTTGGCTTACATTGCAGACTCAGCCTCTAGCTCTTTTGCCTCCTCTTCCGAAACTGGTAAATGTAAAAGCAGCGCGTCGCTTGTGGATGTTCACGGTCAGGGACAAGTCGCTTCCTTGTCCTCCTCAGCAAAAACTACAACAAGAGAGAAGGATGCAGCAGGCGACACAACGGGTCACTCCATGGAGCTCTTTACACATACCGTCCCTGGCTTAGAAAGTGAAACATTTAACAGGCCATGCCCATTACAAGTATATTCTGACATGGAGTGCACTGATGCACAGCCACAGCCAGAGTACTATGCTGCTCCTTTGACTCAGACCACCACATTGCCCTCTCAGGGTACAGATCCACAATCAGACCCTGATGAGACTATGTTGCCCCGCCACGAACGCTATACCACCGACCGACACAGTGACACAGACGAAGTTGCACACGAGCTCGAAGAGGAGGTAATAGATGACCCAGTTATTGACCCCGATTGGCAGCCATTGGGGGAACAGGGTGCAGGCGGCAGTAGTTCAGAAGCGGAGGTGGAGGAGGGGCCGCAGCAGGCATCAACATCGCAACAGGTTCCATCTGCCGGGCCCGTATCTGGACCAAAACGCGTGTCAAAGCCAAAACCTGTTGGAGCACAGCGTTGCCATCCGGTTAAAGCTCAGTCTGCAATCCCTGAAAAGGGATCAGAGTCTAGGAAGAGTGCAGTCTGGCATTTTTTTAAACAACATCCAACTGATCAGCGCAAAGTCATCTGTCAAAAATGTTCAACTAGCTTAAGCAGAGGTCAGAATCTGAAAAGTCTAAATACTAGTTGCATGCATAGACACTTAACCACCATGCATTCTCAAGCCTGGACTAACTACCAAACGTCCCTCAAGGTTGTAGCACCCTCGGCCAATGAAGCTAGTCAGCAACGCAACATCCCTTCCGTCACTGTAAGGCCACCATTTTCCGCACCACCGGCAGTATCTGTGCAGGTTTCTTTGCCAGCCAAAAGCAGTCAGGGTCAGGGAATCACCAGTTTTGTAGGAGGAAATATTGCATGTAGGGCACCGGCGGAAACAATACCGTCTCCAACCGTCTCTCAGTCTGCCATGTCCACCGGCACACCCGAAAGTTCCACGATCTACAGCTCTCCAGTCCAGCTCACCCTACATGAGACTCTGGTTAGAAAAAGGAAGTACTTATCCTCGCATCCGCGTACACAGGGTTTTAACGCCCACATAGCTAGACTAATCTCGTTAGAGATGATGCCCTACCGGTTAGTTGAAAGCGAAGCTTTCAAAGCCCTGATGGAGTACGCTGAACCACGATACGAGCTACCCAGTCGACACTTTTTTTCCAGAAAAGCCATCCCAGCCCTGCACCAGCATGTTAAACAGCGCATCGTCCATGCACTCAGGCAATCTGTGAGTACAAAGGTGCACCTGACTACAGATGCATGGACCAGTAGGCATGGCCAGGGACGTTATGTGTCCATCACGGCACACTGGGTGAATGTGGTGGATGCAGGGTCCACAGGCGACATCAATTTAGGGACAGTTGTGCCTAGCCCACGGTCTAGGAAACAGTTGGCTGTAGGCGTTCGCACCCCCTCCTCCTCCTCGTCCTCCTGCAGAAGCTACAGCTCTTCCACAGAACGCAGTCGGCCAACCACTCCATCGGCAGATGACACTGTTGCACACCAGTTGTCCCATTATGGGCCAGCTACTGCCAAGCGTCAGCAGGCTGTATTGGCTATGAAGTGTTTGGGCGACAACAGACACACCGCGGAAGTTCTGTCCGAGTTCTTGCAACAAGAAACGCAGTCGTGGCTGGGCACAGTAGATCTTGAGGCAGGCAAGGTAGTGAGTGATAACGGAAGGAATTTCATGGCTGCCATCTCCCTTTCCCAACTGAAACACATTCCTTGCCTGGCTCACACCTTAAACCTGGTGGTGCAGTGCTTATTGAAAACTTATCCTGGGTTCTCCGACCTGCTCCTCAAAGTGCGTGCACTTTGCTCACATATCCGACGTTCGCCTGTACACGCCAGCCGTATGCAGACCTATCAGCGGTCTTTGAACCTTCCCCAGCATCGCCTAATCATAGACGTTGCAACAAGGTGGAACTCAACACTGCACATGCTTCAGAGACTGTGCGAACAGAGGCGTGCTGTTATTTATTTGTGGGAGGATACACGGGCAGGCAGTAGGATGGCAGACATGGAGTTGTCAGGTGTGCAGTGGTCGAAGATACAAGACATGTGTCAAGTCCTTCAGTGTTTTGAGGAATGCACACGGCTGGTTAGTGCAGACAACGCCGTAATAAGCATGAGCATCCCCCTAATGCGTCTGCTGATGCAAAGTTTGACGCACATAAAGGAGCAGGCGTCTGCACCAGAGGAAGAGGGAAGCCTTGATGACAGTCAGCCATTGTCTGGTCAGGGCAGTGTACAGGACGAGGTAGCGGGCGAAGAGGAGGTGGAGGACGAGGAGGATGATGGGGATGAGTATATTTTTAATGCGGAAACTTTCACGGGGGCACAGGAAATTGGTTGCGTGTCACGGCCGGGTTCTGGTTTTTTGAGGGACACAAGTGACGTAGATTTGCCTGCAACTGCCCCTCAACCAATCACAACCGGAGATTTGACAAGTGGAACTTTGGCCCACATGGCGGATTATGCCTTACGTATCCTACAAAGGGACACACGCATTACGAAAATGATGAACGATGACGATTACTGGTTGGCCTGCCTCCTTGATCCACGCTATAAAGGCAAATTGCAAAATATTATGCCACATGAGAACTTGGAACTAATATTAGCAACCAAACAATCAACTCTTGTTGACCGTTTGCTTCAGGCATTCCCAGCACACAGCGCACGTGATCGTTCTCACACGAGCTCCAGGGGGCAGCAGACTAGGAGTGTTAGGGGTGCACACATCAGAAGTGGCGTTGGACAGAGGGGTTTTCTGACCAGGTTGTGGAGTGATTTTGCTATGACCGCAGACAGGACAGGTACTGCTGCATCAATTGAAAGTGACAGGAGACAACATTTGTCCAGTATGGTTACTAACTATTTTTCATCCCTTATCGATGTTCTCCCTCAACCGTCATTCCCATTTGATTACTGGGCCTCCAAATTAGACACCTGGCCAGAATTGGCAGAATATGCATTGCAGGAGCTTGCTTGCCCGGCAGCAAGTGTCCTATCAGAAAGAGTATTCAGTGCTGCAGGGTCAATATTAACCGAAAAAAGGACTCGTCTGGCTACCCAAAATGTTGACGATCTAACATTCATTAAAATGAACCACAACTGGATTTCAAAATCTTTTGCCCCACCTTGCCCGGCCGACACCTAGCTTTCCTATGAAAAGCTCTTGCCTGTGAATTACTTTTCTAATGTCTAATTTGCTGCTGCAGATTGTACAGCATACGACATGTTTACACCTCCCTAAATGGCCAAACTCCCCACACGGGGCCGTGGTATCGCGACTTGGCGCAAGCACCCGTGAGACTGCTGTTTGTCTGAAGAGGTGGGTGTGCTCGCTTTTGGTTGACGGCATTGCTACTGGGTCCCTCATAGTACAATGTAGTGTCTCTGGCGGTGGTGGTGCGCACCCAACGTCAGACACACCGTTGTAACATGAGTGGCCCTGGGGCGGTCCCGCCGGCCTCAAGAGAGTTCCCCCCTACCCCAGCTCAAACTGGGCTCTACTACGTGCAAAATTATGTCGCACAGCTCCACCAATCTTTAGTCTATTCGCTGACATCATTCAATGTCTGGCACTGACAATACAAATTTGTAGACATCTATGATGCAACTTAAAGTAGTCTGTGTCTGTGTCCTATATTGGCACCATTAAATAGTTACTGCCAAATTACTATGTCAGAAACACAGCAGATGAGCCCACCCCTGTACCTAAGTATGCCATCTTTTTTTTTGTTTTGGTTGTTTTGCGAGACATTAACATCTATTTATATTTTGGGAGTACTGGGACAGACACTCCTTGCACTACTCCTCCACTCAGCACCAAGCTGCCTGCCCGTGTATCCATGTAACCGCTGTAAAACTGCCATGAGCCTATTGTTTGTTATTTTAGGCCTTTGATAGCCTGTCTGCGGTCCCTACTCCTCCACTGACCACCAAGCTGCCTGCCCGTGTATCCATGTAACCGCTGTAAAACTGCCATGAGCCTATTGTTTGTTATTTTAGGCCTTTGAAGCCTTTCTGCGCTCCCTCCTTCCACTAGTCCTCCACTGACCAGACCACTGCTGCCCGTGTACCCCTGGAACCAATTTTAAAGTGCCTACAGCCAGCCCATTTTATTGTGTTAGGCCTTCGAAGCCTGTCTGCGGTCCCTCCTTCCACTAGGCCTCCACTGACCAGACCACTGCTGCCCGTGTACCCCTGGAACCAATTTTAAAGTGCCTACAGCCAGCCCATTTTATTGTGTTAGGCCTTCGAAGCCTGTCTGCGGTCCATACTTCCACTAGTCCTCCACTGACCAGACCACTGCTGCCCGTGTACCCCTGGAACCAATTTTAAAGTGCCTACAGCCAGCCCATTTTATTGTGTTAGGCCTTCGAAGCCTGTCTGCGGTCCCTCCTTCCACTAGGCCTCCACTGACCAGACCACTGCTGCCCGTGTACCCCTGGAACCAATTTTAAAGTGCCTACAGCCAGCCCATTTTATTGTGTTAGGCCTTCGAAGCCTGTCTGCGGTCCCTCCTTCCACTAGGCCTCCACTGACCAGACCACTGCTGCCCGTGTACCCCTGGAACCAATTTTAAAGTGCCTACAGCCAGCCCATTTTATTGTGTTAGGCCTTCGAAGCCTGTCTGCGGTCCATACTTTAAATACTCCTCCACTCAGCACCAAGCTGCCTGCCCGTGTATCCATGTAACCGCTGTAAAACTGCCATGAGCCTATTGTTTGTTATGTTAGGCCTTTGATAGCCTGTCTGCGGTCCCTACTTTAAATACTCCTCCACTCACCACCACCAAGCTGCCTGCCCGTGTATCCATGTAACCGCTGTGAAACTGCCATGAGCCTATTGTTTTTTTATGTTAGGCCTTTGATAGCCTGTCTGCGGTCCCTACTTTAAATACTCCTCCACTCACCACCACCAAGCTGCCTGCCCGTGTATCCATGTAACCGCTGTAAAACTGCCATGAGCCTATTGTTTGTTATTTTAGGCCTTTGATAGCCTGTCTGCGGTCCCTACTCCTCCACTGACCACCAAGCTGCCTGCCCGTGTATCCATGTAACCGCTGTAAAACTGCCATGAGCCTATTGTTTGTTATTTTAGGCCTTTGAAGCCTTTCTGCGCTCCCTCCTTCCACTAGTCCTCCACTGACCAGACCACTGCTGCCCGTGTACCCCTGGAACCAATTTTAAAGTGCCTACAGCCAGCCCATTTTATTGTGTTAGGCCTTCGAAGCCTGTCTGCGGTCCCTCCTTCCACTAGGCCTCCACTGACCAGACCACTGCTGCCCGTGTACCCCTGGAACCAATTTTAAAGTGCCTACAGCCAGCCCATTTTATTGTGTTAGGCCTTCGAAGCCTGTCTGCGGTCCATACTTCCACTAGTCCTCCACTGACCAGACCACTGCTGCCCGTGTACCCCTGGAACCAATTTTAAAGTGCCTACAGCCAGCCCATTTTATTGTGTTAGGCCTTCGAAGCCTGTCTGCGGTCCATACTTCCACTAGGCCTCCACTGACCAGACCACTGCTGCCCGTGTACCCCTGGAACCAATTTTAAAGTGCCTACAGCCAGCCCATTTTATTGTGTTAGGCCTTCGAAGCCTGTCTGCGGTCCATACTTCCACTAGGCCTCCACTGACCAGACCACTGCTGCCCGTGTACCCCTGGAACCAATTTTAAAGTGCCTACAGCCAGCCCATTTTATTGTGTTAGGCCTTCGAAGCCTGTCTGCGGTCCATACTTTAAATACTCCTCCACTCACCACCAAGCTGCCTGCCCGTGTATCCATGTAACCGCTGTAAAACTGCCATGAGCCTATTGTTTGTTATGTTAGGCCTTTGATAGCCTGTCTGCGGTCCTTACTTTAAATACTCCTCCACTCACCACCTAGCTGCCTGTGTATCCATGTAACCGATGTAAAACTGCCATGACTGCCTACTGTTTGTTATTTTAGGCCTTTGATAGCCTGTCTGCGGCCCCTACTTGCAATACTCCTCCACTGACCACAATGCTGCCTGGAGTGCCTGCCTGTGTATCCATGTAACCGATGTAAAACTGCCATGACTGCCTACTGTTTGTTATTTTAGGCCTTTGATAGCCTGTCTGCGGCCCCTACTTGCAATACTCCTCCACTGAGCACAATGCTGCCTGGAGTGCCTGCCTGTGTATCCATGTAACCGATGTAAAACTGCCATGACTGCCTACTGTTTGTTATTTTAGGCCTTTGATAGCCTGTCTGCAGCCCCTACTTGCAATACTCCTCCACTGACCACACCAATGCTGCCCGTGTACCCCTGGAACCTATTTAAAAGTTCATAGAGCCTAGTTATATATTTTATTTACTATTAATAAGGCCATGATGGACTACGCTGTACCACGCTACAAGCTAACCAGTCGACACTTCTTTTGCGAGAAAAGCCATCCCAACCCTCCACCAGCATGTAGAAGACCGCATTGTCCATGCACTCTGGCAATCTGTGAGTACAAAGGTGCACCTGACAACAGACGCATGGACCTGTAGGCATGGCCACGGAAGATTACGTGTCCATTACGGCGCAATGGGTTAATGTGGTGGATGCATGGTCCACAGGGGACAGCCTACTAAGTCTGTCTGCAGTCCCTAATTCAAATTGTCCTCCACTGTCTAAATCGGAACTTCCACCTTCTGGCTTTCGGCCTATAGTATCAGAAATTAAACTGCATTTGGCCTTCAACTTTGGTTAGGGCCTACTAACGGCTTCTGCCCCTCCCTGGTGTTGCCCTCAACTAAATAAAGCTGAGCTTCAACCTTCCGGCTCTCATTATGTGGTTTTAAAAAAAAAAAAAATGGTGGTTAGGGCCTACTAACGGCTTCTGCCCCTCCCTGGTGTTGTCCTCAACTAAATAAAGCTGAGCTTCAACCTTCCGGCTCTCATTAAGTGGTTTTAAAAAAAAAATGGTGGTTAGGGCCTACTAACGGCTTCTGCCCCTCCCTGGTGTTGCCCTCAACTAAATAAAGCTGAGCTTCAACCTTCCGGCTCTCATTATGTGGTTTTAAAAAAAAAAATGGTGGTTAGGGCCTACTAACGGCTTCTGCCCCTCCCTGGTGTTGTCCTCAACTAAATAAAGCTGAGCTTCAACCTTCCGGCTCTCATTATGTGGTTTTAAAAAAAAAAATGGTGGTTAGGGCCTACTAACGGCTTCTGCCCCTCCCTGGTGTTGCCCTCAACTAAATAAAGCTGAGCTTCAACCTTCCGGCTCTCATTATGTGGTTTTAAAAAAAAAAATGGTGGTTAGGGCCTACTAACGGCTTCTGCCCCTCCCTGGTGTTGTCCTCAACTAAATAAAGCTGAGCTTCAACCTTCCGGCTCTCATTATGTGGTTTTAAAAAAAAAAAAAATGGTGGTTAGGGCCTACTAACGGCTTCTGCCCCTCCCTGGTGTTGTCCTCAACTAAATAAAGCTGAGCTTCAACCTTCCGGCTCTCATTAAGTGGTTTTAAAAAAAAAATGGTGGTTAGGGCCTACTAACGGCTTCTGCCCCTCCCTGGTGTTGTCCTCAACTAAATAAAGCTGAGCTTCAACCTTCCGGCTCTCATTATGTGGTTTTAAAAAAAAAATGGTGGTTAGGGCCTACTAACGGCTTCTGCCCCTCCCTGGTGTTGTCCTCAACTAAATAAAGCTGAGCTTCAACCTTCCGGCTCTCATTATGTGGTTTTAAAAAAAAAAATGGTGGTTAGGGCCTACTAACGGCTTCTGCCCCTCCCTGGTGTTGTCCTCAACTAAATAAAGCTGAGCTTCAACCTTCCGGCTCTCATTATGTGGTTTTAAAAAAAAAAAAAATGGTGGTTAGGGCCTACTAACGGCTTCTGCCCCTCCCTGGTGTTGTCCTCAACTAAATAAAGCTGAGCTTCAACCTTCCGGCTCTCATTAAGTGGTTTTAAAAAAAAAATGGTGGTTAGGGCCTACTAACGGCTTCTGCCCCTCCCTGGTGTTGTCCTCAACTAAATAAAGCTGAGCTTCAACCTTCCGGCTCTCATTAAGTGGTTTTAAAAAAAAAATGGTGGTTAGGGCCTACTAACGGCTTCTGCCCCTCCCTGGTGTTGTCCTCAACTAAATAAAGCTGAGCTTCAACCTTCCGGCTCTCATTAAGTGGTTTTAAAAAAAAAAAAAATGGTGGTTAGGGCCTACTAACGGCTTCTGCCCCTCCCTGGTGTTGCCCTCAACTAAATAAAGCTGAGCTTCAACCTTCTGCTCCAAATTACCATTTTAAAAAATGCAATAGGCTTTTCCGGCCTACTAAAGGTGTCTGCCCCTCCCTGGTGTTGTCCTCAACTGAACAAAGCTGAGCTTCCACATTCTGGCTTTCGCCCTATACTATCAGATATTAAACTGCATTTGGCCTACTAGTGTGGTTAGGCCCTTGAAACAGTGTCTGCTGCTCTTGGGTTTGCTACTCCACTGAACAAAGCAATGCCGCCTGTTTAGTCCTGTTACCAATTTTGAACTGCATGTAGCCTACTTTATTCTTTGGCCCTATATCTGTTTCCTCCTCATCCTGCCCATTGCCCAGCCACTGCTAAATGAGTCTGCTGGTACATTGACCTAGACCACTACATTCCCCTTGTACTCTACACAGCCAGAATCTGTCCCTGCTGAAAGTAAGGTTCCCCTTCCCGCATGTTATACCACCTTACACAGGGACAAAGAGGAAGGTGCAGATGAAAGTGCAGGTTCCTTCATCAGGTGGGGGGGCATACTCGTTGGCGACGTCACTGGCACAGGGCCCCTCAGAGTACGCAAAAGTGTCGCTGCTGGTGGGAGGCGCCCCCGCCATGCAAACACACCGCCGTACTTTGAGGGGCCCTGTGCCAGTGGCAATGCGAACGAGTGGGCCCCCCCTGCTTGCTCAGGATCACAGCACTTGCAACTTTTAAATACTTACCTTTCCCTGCAACACCGCCGTGACGTAGTCCGCATTTCCTGGGCCCACGAAAAACTTGAGCCAGCCCTACTCCCCCCACAACTTTCCCCCAATTCCCTATGCCCAACTATTATTATACAGTTAATTAAGATTGGCAAGCTTCAGAAACAAGAATGGATGTTTTTGGCATTAAAATGGGCACTGTAGGTGTTTTCCTGGCCTCCACTCACTGCCGACTATGCTTCCCCATTGACTTGCATTGGGTTTCGTGTTTCGGTCGATCCCCGACTTTTAGCGATAATCGGCCGACTGCACTCGACTCGACTCTGGACAAAATCGGGTTTCCCAAAACCCTACTCGATCTTAAAAAAATGAAAGTCGCTCAACCCTAGCAATATAAATCTCCCTTTTTATGTGTGGGAGACTGCTGCAAATAACAGGCCCCCTGTATTACACTACACAGTATAAGTGGCAGAAAGTGGCTGGCAGATATACGCCAAACACAACGGACGCAGATGCACTTAGTGGCAATATAAATCTCCCTTTTTATGTGTGGGAGACTGCTGCAAATAACAGGCCCCCTGTATTACACTACACAGTATAAGTGGCAGAAAGTGGCTGGCAGATATACGCCAAACACAACGGACACAGATGCACTTAGTGGCAATATAAATCTCCCTTTTTTTGTGTGGGAGACTACTGGAAAAATCAGGCCCACTGTATTACACTGCACAGTTTCAGTGGCAGAAAGTGGCTGGCAGATATACCACAAACAGGACTGCCGCAGATGCACTTATTGACAATATAAATCTCCCTTTTTATGTGTGGGAGACTGCTGGAAAAACAGGCTCACTGCATTACACTACACAGTTCAGTGGCAGAAAGTGGCTGGCAGATATACCACAAACAGAACTGCCGCAGATGCACTTAGTGGCAATATAAATCTCCTTTTTATGTGTGGGAGACTGCTGGAAAAATCAGGCCCACTGTATTACACTACACAGTTTCAGTGGCAGAAAGTGGCTGGCAGATATACCACAAACAGGATAGCCGCAGATTCACTTAGTGGCAATATAAGTCTCCCTTTTTATGTGTGGGAGACTGCTGGATAAATCAGGCCCACTGTATTACACTACACAGTTTCAGTGGCAGAAAGTGGAAGGCAGATATACCACAAACAGGACTGATGCAGATGCACTTAGTGGCAATATAAATCTCTCTTTTTATGTGTGGGAGACTGCTGGAAAAATCATGCCCACTCTACTACACTACACAGTTTCAGTGGCAGAAAGTGGCTGGAAGATATATAAAAAAGAGAACTGCCGCACATGCACTTAGTGGCAATATAAAACTCCCTTTTAATGTGTGGGAGACTGCTGGAAAAATCAGGCCCACTGTATTACACTACACAGTTTCAGTGGCAGAAAGTGTCTGGCAGATATACCACAAACAGGACTGCCGCAGATGCACTTAGTGGCAATATAAATCTCACTTTTTATGTGTGGGAGACTGCTGGAAAAATCAGGCCCACTGTATTACTTTACACAGTTTCAGTGGCAGAAAGTGGCTGGCAGATATACCACAAACAGGACTGCCGCAGATGCACTTAGTGGCAATATAAATCTCCCTTTTTATGTGTGGGAGACTGCTGCAAAAAACAGGCCCACTGTATTACACTACACAGTATTAGTGGCAGAAAGTGGCAGGCAAATATACCACAAACAGGACTGCCGCAGATGCACTTAGTGGCAATATAAATCTCCCTTTTTATGTGTGGGAGACTGCTGGAAAAATCAGGCCCACTGTATTACACTACACAGTTTCAGTGGCAGAAAGTGGCTGGCAGATATACCACAAACAGGACTGCCGCAGATGCACTTAGTGGCAATATAAATCTCCCTTTTTATGTGTGGGAGACTGCTGGAAAAATCAGGCCCACTGTATTACACTACACAGTTTCAGTGGCAGAAAGTGGCTGGCAGATATACCACAAACAGGACTGCCGCAGATGCACTTAGAGGCAATATAAATCTCCCTTTTTATGTGTGGGAGACTGCTGGAAAAATCATGCCCACTCTTCTACACTACACAGTTTCAGTGGCAGAAAGTGGCTGGAAGATATATAAAAAAGAGAACTGCCGCAGATGCACTTAGTGGCAATATAAAACTCCCTTTTAATGTTTGGGAGACTGCTGGAAAAATCAGGCCCACTGTATTACACTACACAGTTTCAGTGGCAGAAAGTGTCTGGCAGATATACCACAAACAGGACTGCCGCAGATGCACTTAGTTGCAATATAAATCTCCCTTTTTATGTGAGGGAGACTGCTGGAAAAATGAGGCCCACTGTATTACACTACACAGTTTCAGTGGCAGAAAGTAGCTGGAAGTTATACCACAAACAGGAATGCCGCACATGCACTTAGTGGCAATATAAATCTCCCTTTTTATGTGTGGGAGACTGCTGGAAAAATCAGGCCCACTGTATTACACTACACAGTTTCAGTGGCAGAAAGTGGCTGGCAGATATACCACAAACAGGACTGCCGCAGATGCACTTAGTGGCAATATAAATCTCCCTTTTAATGTGTGGGAGACTGCTGGAAAAATCAGGCCCACTGTATTACACTACACAGTTTCAGTGGCTGAAAGTGGCTGTCAGATATATACGCCAAACACAGCGGACGTAGATGCACTTAGTGGCAATATAAATCTCCCTTTTTATGTGTGGGAGACTGCTTGAAAAATCCGGCCCACTGTATTACACTACACAGTTTCAGTGGCAGAAAGTGGCTGGAAGATATATAAAAAAAGAGAACTGCTGCAGATGCACTTAGTGGCAATATAAATCTCCCTTTTTATGTGTGGTAGACTGCTGGAAAAATCAGGCCCAATGTATTACACTACACAGTTTCAGTGGCAGAAATTGGCTGGCAGATATACCACAAACCGGACTGATGCAGATACACTTAGTGGCAATATAAATCTCCCTTTTTATGTGTGGGAGACTGCTGGAAAAATCAGGCCCACTGTATTACACTACACAGTTTTAGTGGCAGAAAATGGCTGGAACATATATAAAAAAAAGGGACTGTACTACAATAACAATCTCCCTACAATTATCTCAGGAAAAGTATGGCAGCCAGCAATAAACACGACTGCTGCACACAAAAGTGTGGACAAATAAACAATAAAACTGTGCAGAAAGGAGCAACAGGACTTTTGCTTTTAAAAAAGCAGTTGGTTTGCACAGCAGCGTACAAACAGCAATGCAGCTATCAGGGAGCCTTATAAGCTACAGAGCTGATGCACAGAAATCTAGCCTCCACTGTCCCTGCAAAGAAAAGGTGGTGTTGGACAGTGGAAATCGCTACAGCACAAGAGGTTTGGGGGTTAATATTTCCTCCCTAACAATATCCCTGCTTCTGACGAAGCTGCAGCAACCTCTCCCTATGCTCAGATCGGCAGAAGTAAGATGGCGGTCAGCGTGCACACCCCTTTATAGCCCCTGTGACGCCGCAGAAAGCAAGCCAATCACTGTCATGCCTTTCTCTAAGATGGTGGGGACCTATGTCATCACGCTGCCCACACTCTGCGTCCACCTTCATTGGCTGAGAAATGGCGCTGAAAGCATCATACAAAACGCAACTTTGGTGCGAAGATCGCCGACAGCATGGCCGATCCCACGCTGGGATTGGGTTGGGTTTCACGAAACCCGACTTTGCCGAAAGTCGGCGATTTTTGAAAATGTCCCATCCGTTTCACTCAACCCTAGTGATGAGGAATATGTATTCCACTATCTAGCTAATAATTTGGAATTAAGGAGGGACCTCCCAAATATAGGAGTGAGAGCTCTCCCCAGGGCCCTTCCTAAACTCAGGTTTCATGGCATCTACTGGCCCTTTGAAAATGTGAATCGTGGGCTGCATAATGACATAGTGGTGGTGATGGCTGGCGAAGCCCAAAATTCAAATGGGCATGTTTTATCTGGCATTGTAAAGTGATGGGGAATATCTATTCCACTATCTAGTTAACAATTTGGAATGAGGGAGGGACCTCCCATATGTAGGAGTGAGAGCCCTCACAAATGTTAAAGCAAAAAATAAAGCCAAAACGATCCGTGTGAACATATGCTAAAGGGTAAGTGTCACGAATCCTCACCGCTGCCACCAATATGTCACGATTCACACCGTGACCATCATCCCTACGTCACGGGTCGGGGTGACTTTAGGCCAACAGACGGCTATCACATGTGCAGGGGGCTTATCTTAGTTATCCCTCCACTGCTACAATGTGATGGAAAAACACACACAAGGCTATTGACCTCTTAGTTTACAGCAGGGGCTTATTTTAGGTATCCCACTGCTCTTCAATATACCACGAACTGCAGGGATTTATGTATATCCCACTTACAGTTCCACTTGAAACTTGCAGCTCTCTGGCACCCCCCTTACCCTCAGGTCAGATTAGGTACTGCACCTATAGTAACTAGTCGCCAGAAAGGCTGCCTGCTATGTACTGGCTATTGGGCACGCTACAGCGAGGCGATATAAATACTCCCACTCAGGCAGGAACAATAATTATCAATGCCGCAGTCGCTACAACGACTTCCAACTACCCGTTACAAAGGTATGCCGCCACCAGCTTCGATTAAACGGGTCCAAAGCTAACCCAAAACAGTAGCATAATTCCCTTCAGAAGGCTTAAGGTACGTTATTGAACAGGAAAAACGAACTAGTAATTTATCTATTTTACTCCGACAGTTTAAGGCAGTGTTTACAAAAAAGGCATATAAAGATGTTACAATATGAGACAATTGAAAATATACAAGGTAATTATAAAAATAACAGGGATTGAATAAGAAAGGTAAAAAGGTTCTCAGTTATTCAGGCAAAACCATGCTGGCAGGCAGACCCCAGATGTCCCAGTGCATAGTACAGCTCCTCAAGCAAAAAACTCTGCTGACTCTATGGGCTGGGTTAAGAGTAGAGACTTATATACTCTAGCCTCAGGGCATCACTAAAGGGCTGGTTAATTATATTCAATGAGGTCTGAGATCTTTACATTTTGAGACTTTGGAGACAAAGACATTCCTGACTGAGAAGGGAGGGACCAAAGGTGGCTTTGCAGGATTGGTCACCTGCAGGTTAAAGGCACACCCTGCTCACACACCAGCTTCAGGATACCCATTGAAAAGAAAATCTAAACCCTGAAGTGAAGGGGGGGTCAACGCCCACCCTATAGGTGCTGGCAATGAGAGACTACAACTTATATTATATTTCATACAATATCGTGACACCACCCCCTTTTGGTCTGCGCTACAGGGGAAGGACCTTTCGGTGCTCCTCCATGCGCACCTCAGCAGGATCACCCCGGTGGGACAGCTCATCTGCATTTCCATGCTCCCTGCCCGTTTTGTGTTCAATGGTGAAGTCAAACTGCTGAAGGGCAAGGCTCCAACGTAGCAACCTGCTGTTGGTTCCACACATGGCGTTTAGCCAGAGCAGAGGGTTGTGGTCAGTCACCACTGTGAAGGCACGGCCGTACAAGTAGGTCTGCAAGCACTGCAGGGCCCAGACTACGGCCAGGCACTCCTTCTCAATGGTGGAGTAGGCCACTTCCCTCGGCAAAAGTTTCCGGCTCAGGTACAACACGGAGTGCTCTTGGTCCTCCGAGTCAACCTGGCTGAGCACAGCACCAAGGCCAAACTCGCTAGTGTTGGTCTGCACCGAGAACGGTCGACTGCTGTTGACTGCTTTCAACACCGGGGCGTTGCACAGTGCTGTTTTCAATGCATGGAAGGCCCCCTCACAGCCATCAGTCCAGTTGACTATGTGGGGTAGCTTCTTCCTGGTGAGGTCCATCAAGGGTTTTGCCAGGCTACTTTAGTGCTGTACGAAGCGCCTATAGTACCCTGCGGTGCCCAGGAAGGACATCACCTGTTTCTTGGTCCTGGAAGTGGGCCAGTCCACGATAGCTCCCACTTTCTCAGGCTCTGGCTTTAGGGTGCCTCCGCCTACCCGGTGCCCCAGTTAGTGGACCTCCCTCATGCCCATCTGGCACTTTCCCGGCTTGATAGTCAGTCCTGCTCAGTGAATTCACCTGAGCACCTCCTCGAGATGCTGCAGGTGTTCCTTCCAGGAGGGACTGAAGATGACAATTGTTATGACCCCAATGGCGAGGGTCTCAGAGGAACAAGTAAGTCTGCGAAGTACAAAAATCCAGCTCATAGGGCAGTGGTAACTGGGTTGACCATATATCTACTCCTAACGCCAACACTAGAAGTAGCCGGGGAACATGCCTACGTTGGTCGCTAGATGTCTCGCGCCAGCCGGAGGACTAACTACCCCTAGAAGAGGAAAACAAAGACCTCTCTTGCCTCCAGATAATAGACCCCAAAAGTTGGATACAAGCCCCCCACAAATAATAACGGTGAGGTAAGAGGAAATGACAAACACAGAGATGAACTAGGTTTAGCAAAGAGAGGCCCACTTACTAATAGCAGAATGTAGTAAGATAACTTATATGGTCAACAAAAACCCTATCAAAATTCCACACTGGAAATTCAAGAACCCCCGAACTGTCTAACGGCCCGGGGGGAGAACTCCAGCCTCCCTAGAGCTTCCAGCAAGGTTAGGATACAGATTATGTACAAGCTGGACAAAAATGCAAACAAAAACAAATAGCAAAAAGCAAGAAAGCAGACTTAGCTTAATCTAGCAGGAACCAGGATCAGTAGACAAGAGCACAGCAGATTAGCTCTGATTACAACGTTGCCAGGCATTGAACTGAAGGTCCAGGGAGCTTATATAGCAACACCCCTGAACTAACGGCCAAGGTGAGCATACAAGGGATGACTGACATACCCAGAGTCAAATCACTAGTAACCACTAGAGGGAGCCAAAAAGCAAATTCACAACAGTACCCCCCCCCTTAGTGAGGGGTCACCGAACCCTCACCAAGACCACCAGGGCGATCAGGATGAGCGGCGTGAAAGGCACGAACCAAATCGGCCGCATGCACATCAGAGGCGACCACCCAGGAATTATCCTCCTGACCATAGCCCTTCCACTTGACCAGGTACTGAAGCCTCCGCCTGGAGAGACGAGAATCTAAGATCTTCTCCACCACGTACTCCAACTCGCCCTCAACCAACACCGGAGCAGGAGGCTCCGCAGAAGGGACCACAGGCACAATGTACCGCCGCAACAAGGACCTATGAAATACGTTGTGAATGGCAAACGACACTGGAAGATCCAGGCGAAAGGATACAGGATTAAGGATTTCCAATATCTTGTAAGGACCAATGAAGCGAGGCTTAAATTTGGGAGAGGAGACCTTCATAGGAACAAATCGAGAAGACAGCCATACCAAATCCCCAACGCGAAGTCGGGGACCCACACCGCGGCGGCGGTTGGCAAAACGCTGAGCCTTCTCCTGTGACAACTTCAAGTTGTCCACCACATGACTCCAGATTCGCTGCAACCTATCCACCACAGAATCCACCCCAGGACAGTCAGAAGGCTCCACATGTCCCGAGGAAAAACGAGGATGGAAACCAGAGTTGCAGAAAAATGGCGAAACCAAGGTGGCGGAACTAGCCCGATTATTAAGGGCAAATTCAGCCAACGGCAAGAAGGTCACCCAATCATCC
The DNA here is from genome assembly GCF_051348905.1 of Ranitomeya variabilis. NCBI lineage: Eukaryota > Metazoa > Chordata > Amphibia > Anura > Dendrobatidae > Ranitomeya > Ranitomeya variabilis. The sequence goes on from NC_135236.1 coordinate 595,745,401, forward strand.
TGATCAGAAGAGACAAAACACCTCAAATAAGCCTCCAGAGTCTGATTAGTTCGCTCCGTTTGTCCGTTAGTCTGGGGATGAAAAGCGGATGAAAACGACAAATCAATGCCCATCCTACCACAAAAGGATCGCCAGAACCTGGAAACAAACTGGGATCCTCTGTCCGACACAATATTCTCAGGAATGCCGTGCAAACGAACCACGTTCTGGAAGAACACAGGAACCAGATCAGAAGAGGAGGGCAGCTTAGGTAAAGGAACCAAATGGACCATCTTGGAGAAACGATCACATATCACCCAGATGACAGACATGCCCTGAGACACCGGAAGATCAGAAATGAAATCCATAGAGATGTGTGTCCAAGGTCTCTTCGGGACAGGCAAGGGCAAGAGCAACCCGCTGGCACGAGAACAGCAAGGCTTAGCTCGAGCACAAGTTCCACAGGACTGCACAAATGACCGCACATCCCTTGACAAGGAAGGCCACCAAAAGGACCTGGCCACCAGATCTCTGGTGCCAAAAATTCCCGGGTGCCCTGCCAACACTGAGGAATGAACCTCGGAAATGACTCTGCTGGTCCATTTAGCAGGCACAAACAATCTGTCAGATGGACAAGAGTCAGGCCTACCAGCCTGAAATCTCTGCAACACACGCCGCAGATCAGGAGAAATAGCTGACAAGATAACTCCCTCCTTAAGAATACCCACAGGTTCAGCGACTCCAGGAGCATCAGGCACAAAGCTCCTAGACAGAGCATCGGCCTTCACATTCTTAGAACCTGGTAAATACGAGACCACAAAGTCAAAACGGGAGAAAAACAATGACCAGCGGGCCTGTCTAGGATTCAGGCGTTTAGCAGACTCGAGATACATCAGATTTTTGTGATCAGTCAAGACCACCACACGATGCTTAGCACCCTCGAGCCAATGACGCCACTCCTCAAATGCCCACTTCATGGCCAACAACTCCCGATTGCCCACATCATAATTTCGCTCTGCCGGCGAAAACTTCCTGGAGAAAAAGGCACAAGGTCTCATAGTAGAGCAACCAGGGCCTCTCTGCGACAAAACGGCCCCTGCCCCAATCTCCGAAGCATCCACCTCCACCTGAAAGGGAAGTGAGGTGTCAGGTTGGCACAAAACAGGCGCCGAAGTAAACCGGCGTTTCAACTCCTGGAAAGCCTCCATGGCAGCAGGAGCCCAGTTAGCTACATCAGAGCCTTTCTTGGTCATATCCGTCAATGGTTTAACAACGCTAGAAAAATTTGCGATAAAACGACGGTAGAAGTTAGCAAAACCCAAGAACTTCTGAAGACTCTTAACTGACGAGGGTTGAGTCCAATCATGAATAGCTCGGACCTTGACTGGGTCCATCTCCACAGCAGAAGGGGAAAAAATGAACCCCAAAAAGGGAACCCTCTGTACACCAAAGAGACACTTTGAGCCTTTAACAAACAAAGAATTTTCACGCAAAATCTTAAAAACCATCCTGACCTGCTCCACATGCGAGTCCCAATCATCAGAAAAAAACAGAATATCATCCAGATAAACAATCAAAAATTTATCCAGATACTTCCGGAAAATGTCATGCATGAAGGACTGAAAAACTGAAGGTGCATTAGAGAGCCCAAATGGCATCACCAAGTACTCAAAATGACCTTCGGGCGTATTGAATGCGGTTTTCCATTCATCGCCTTGCTTAATGCGCACAAGGTTGTACGCACCACGAAGGTCTATCTTGGTGAACCACTTGGCACCTTTAATCCGGGCAAACAAGTCTGACAACAGCGGCAAAGGATACTGAAATTTGACAGTGATCTTGTTTAAAAGCCGATAGTCAATACAAGGCCTCAAAGATCCGTCCTTTTTGGCCACAAAAAAGAATCCCGCACCAAGAGGGGAAGAAGAAGGACGGATATGCCCCTTCTCAAGAGACTCCTTGATATATGAACGCATCGCGGTATGTTCAGTTACCAACAAATTAAACAGTCTCCCCTTAGGAAACTTACTGCCAGGAATCAAATCTATTGCACAGTCATATTCCCTATGAGGAGGCAGTGCACTAGACTTAGACTCGCTGAAGACATCCTGATAATCAGACAAATACGCCGGAACTTCCGAAGGCGTAGAAGAAGCAATAGACAAGGGCAGGGAATCTCCATGAATTCCATGGCAGCCCCAACTTGACACAACGACATTGCCTTCCAGTCCAAGACTGGATTATGAGTCTGTAACCATGGCAAACCCAAAACAACCAAATCATGCATCTTATGCAGAACAAGAAAACGTATCACCTCCCGATGTTCGGGAGTCATGCACATGGTAACCTGTGTCCAAAACTGCGGTTTATTTTTTGCCAAAGGCGTAGCATCAATACCCCTAAGAGGGATAGGATTTTCTAATGGCTCCAGAACAAAACCGCAGCGCTTGGCAAATGACAGATCCATCAGACTCAGGGCAGCACCTGAGTCTACAAACGCCATGACAGGATACGATGACAGTGAGCAAATCAAAGTTACAGATAGAATAAATTTAGGTTGCAAATTACCAATGGCGACAGGACTAACAACCCTAGTAAGACGTTTAGAGCATGCTGAGATAACATGTGTAGAATCACCACAGTAGTAACACAAGCCATTCTGGCGTCTATGAATTTTCCGCTCATTTCTAGTCAGGATTCTATCACATTGCATTAAATCAGGTGCCTGTTCAGACAACACCATGAGGGAATTTGCGGTTTTGCGCTCCCGCAACCGCCGGTCGATTTGAATTGCCAGGGCCATGGAATCATTCAGACCTGTGGGAATGGGAAAACCCACCATCACATTCTTAATGGCTTCAGAAAGGCCATTTCTGAAATTTGCAGCCAATGCACACTCGTTCCACTGGGTCAGCACGGACCATTTCCGAAATTTTTGGCAATACACTTCAGCCTCGTCCTGGCCCTGAGACATAGCCAGCAAGGCTTTTTCTGCCTGAATCTCAAGATTGGGTTCCTCATAAAGCAAACCGAGCGCCAGAAAAAACGCATCAATATCAGCCAATGCCGGATCTCCTGGCGCCAGCGAGAAGGCCCAATCCTGAGGGTCGCCCCGTAAAAAAGAAATAACAATTTTCACTTGCTGAGCGGAGTCTCCAGATGAACAGGGTCTCAGGGACAAAAACAATTTACAATTATTCCTGAAATTTCTAAATTTAAATCGGTCTCCGGAAAACAGTTCAGGAATCGGTATCTTAGGTTCTGACATAGGATTTCTGATAACATAATCTTGTATGCCCTGCACACGAGCAGCAAGCTGATCCACACCCGTAATCAAGGTCTGGACATTCATGTCTGCAGCAAACACAAACCACTCAGAGGTAAAGGGGAAAAGAAAAAAAAAAATGAGAAAAAGGAAAAAAAAAACAGAATTTTCTTTCTTATAATCCCGCTTCTGCAATGCATTTAACATTTAATACTGGCCTGGCAAACTGTTATGACCCCAATGGCGAGGGTCTCAGAGGAACAAGTAAGTCTGCGAAGTACAAAAATCCAGCTCATAGGGCAGTGGTAACTGGGTTGACCATATATCTACTCCTAACGCCAACACTAGAAGTAGCCGGGGAACATGCCTACGTTGGTCGCTAGATGTCTCGCGCCAGCCGGAGGACTAACTACCCCTAGAAGAGGAAAACAAAGACCTCTCTTGCCTCCAGATAATAGACCCCAAAAGTTGGATACAAGCCCCCCACAAATAATAACGGTGAGGTAAGAGGAAATGACAAACACAGAGATGAACTAGGTTTAGCAAAGAGAGGCCCACTTACTAATAGCAGAATGTAGTAAGATAACTTATATGGTCAACAAAAACCCTATCAAAATTCCACACTGGAAATTCAAGAACCCCCGAACCGTCTAACGGCCCGGGGGGAGAACTGCAGCCTCCCTAGAGCTTCCAGCAAGGTTAGGATACAGATTATGTACAAGCTGGACAAAAATGCAAACAAAAACAAATAGCAAAAAGCAAGAAAGCAGACTTAGCTTAATCTAGCAGGAACCAGGATCAGTAGACAAGAGCACAGCAGATTAGCTCTGATTACAACGTTGCCAGGCATTGAACTGAAGGTCCAGGGAGCTTATATAGCAACACCCCTGAACTAACGGCCCAGGTGAGCATACAAGGGATGACTGACATACCCAGAGTCAAATCACTAGTAACCACTAGAGGGAGCCAAAAAGCAAATTCACAACAGACAATGTCATCCAAGTACGCCATGGCGTACTCCTCCAGTCCCTGAAGCAGGAGGTTGACCATCAGCTGGAAAGTGGCAGGGGCATTCTTCATGCCGAAGGGCGTGACCGTGGACTCGTACAGTCAAAGGGTGTGATAAAGGCAAACTTCTCCTGCGCCTCGGGGCTCAGGGGAATCTTCCAGTATCCTCGACTCAGATCCATTATTGTCAGGTATTTTGCACCAGCTAACTTCTCAAGCAGCTCCTCGATGCGCGGCATTGGGTGCGCGTCAGAGGCTGTAATGGCGTTGAGCCCCTGTAGTCCACGCAGAACCGGGTGGTCCGGTCCTTCTTTGGCACGAGAACTACCGGTGAGGCCCACATGCTCTTTGTCTGTCGAATCACCCCCAGCTGTAACATCTCATCGATCTCCTGGCGCATAACCTGCTGCACCTGGTTGGAGATTCAATAGGGTGTTCGCCATAGTGGGGCATGATTCCCGGTGTTCTTGAGGCCTTTAGCAACATGGCCTCCCACAGTGACATGCTGTACGTTGTCACACACCCTCCCAGCCACACCACCCACCAAAAGAACTGCTGCATTAGGCCCTGGGGCCTTGGATGGGGGGTTCTTCTGCTTGTCTGGACAGTGGGGACTGATATGACCAGTCCGCTTGCAGACGTAACACGGGTGAGGTTCGGTGGTAGGTCTGATGCTGTTGGCTATGGGGACCGGACCTCTGGTGTGTTGGCTGGCAGGGGTACTGGCGTTGTTTGCAGGCTTACCCCCTCTCCAGCTGGTGGTGACTGGCTTCCGCACCTCCGATTTATGGTTGGCCTCATAGGCATTGGCAATCTGCGCTGCTTTCCTCACGTCTTTGGGTTCTCTGTCCATCACAAACTGTCGCACCTCAGCTGGGCAAAGATGTAAGAACTGGTCTTTGATCATCAGGTCTCACAGCTGTGCAAAGGTGGTCACTGACAGTCCCTGGGTCCACTGGTCAAAGTGGGTCCCCAGTCCATGGGCCACATCGCCGTTGCTGTCATGTGGGCCACGGTGGAGGTTCCGGAACTTTCTACGGTACACCTCGGGTGTAAGCTGGTACTTGGCTATCAGAGCCTGCTTGATGGCCTCATAGTCACCATCTTGTTCTTGAGGGAGGGCAGCAAACGCCTCCAGAGCTTTGCCTCTCAGCCCTGGGGTCAGGTATCATGCCCATTCATCTGCAGGCAGCAGGTACTGTCTGCAGGCCTTCTCAAATGCCCGCAGAAAAGTGTCCAAGTCCCCGTCCTTTTCCATAACAGGAAAGTGATCGGGCCGGGGCTTCAGTATCTGAGCGCTGCTGGGCTCACGGCTGGACTGGGATGACACCTTCATTTGCAGTCGGGCTAACTGCAGCAGGTACTCCTGCTCCTGGTATTGCTGGATCAGCTGCCGACGTCCATCACGGTCATCGGTGGGAAGTAGGTCCAAGACTGCCAGCGGACTGGGGTCCAAACCACCCTGGTTGCTGGTAGAGCCTGTATTCAGTGGTTGGACCTCTGTTGCAGCACCATGTTCCCTTGTGCTGGCTTCTGTGGCCACTGGGCTCTGAGAGTGGTCTAGAGCAGCTTCCCATTGCACCAGAACTGCGACCAGTTGGGCTTTGTTTTTGCCTGCAAAGTCAATGTGCTGTGACTTGCATAATGCAATAAGGGTGTCTCTGGTCTGCTGCTCATAAAAGGTTTCTCCCAGCACAACCATGGTTGCCAAATAAAAGATAGGACAGAAAAACGAAGAGAAAGGGAAGGGATAATTACAAGAACACACAATTGTCTCAGGACTAATAAACACTGAGTTCGTTCTCCAAACTTATTTGCGCAGAGCCCTCGCAAGAACTTTGCAAGTTTTTAGTGAGAGGAGTGATTGCTCAAACCAAATCACTAATGCTCTAATGTCCCACCGCCTTGCCACCAATTTGTCATGAATCCTCACCGCTGCCACCAATATGTCACGATTCACACCGTGACCGTCATCCCTACGTCACGGGTCACGGTGACTTTAGGCCAACAGACGGCTATCACATGTGCAGGGGGCTTATCTTAGTTATCCCTCCACTGCTACAATGTGATGGAAAAACACACACAAGGCTATTGACCTCTTAAGGCCCCGTCTCACTTAGCGATTTACCAACGATCACGACCAGCGATATGACCTGGCCGTGATCGTTGGTAAGTCGCTGTGTGGTCGCTGGAGAGCTGTCACACAGACCGCTCTCTCCAGCGACCAACGATCAGGGGAACGACTTCGGCATCGTTGAAACTGTCTTCAACGATGCCGAAGTCCCCCTGCAGCACCCGGGTAACCAGGGTAAACATCGGGTTACTAAGCGCAGGGCCGCGCTTAGTAACCCGATGTTTACCCTGGTTACCAAAAAAAACAAACAGTACATACTCGCCTTTCGGTGTCCAGGTCCCTTGCCGTCTGCTTCCTGCTCTGACTGATCCGGCCGTACACTGAGAGCAGAGCGCAGCGGTGACGTCACTGCTGTGCTCTCACTTCTCACTGTACGGCGGCAGTCAGTGAGAGCAGGAAGCAGACGGCAAGGGACCTGACGGACATCAGAAGGCGAGTATGTATTGTTTGGTTTTTTTTACATTTACGCTGGTAACCAGGGTAAACATCGGGTTACTAAGCGCGGCCCTGCGCTTAGTAACCCGATGTTTACCCTGGTTACCAGTGAAGACATCGCTGGATCGGTGTCACACACACCGATTCAGCAATGTCAGCGGGGCCTCAACGACCAAAAAAAGGTCCAGGCCATTCCGACACGACCAGCGATCTCGCAGCAGGGGCCTGATCGCTGGTACGTGTCACACATAGCGAGATCGCTATGGAGGTCGCTGTTGCGTCACAAAACTTGTGACTCAGCAGCGATCTCGCTAGCGATCTCGCTATGTGAGACGGGGCCTTTAGTTTACAGCAGGGGCTTATTTTAGGTATCCTGTTATGACCCCAGTGGACAGGGTCTCAGAGGAACGTGTAAGTCTGCAAGATACAAAAATCCAGCTCATAGGGCTGTGGTAACTGGGTTGACCAAATAGCTACTCCTAACGCCAACACTAGAAGTAGCCGGGGATCATGCCTACGGTGATCGCTAGATGACTCGCGCCAGCCGGAGAATCTAACTACCCCTAGGAGAAGAAAACAAAGACCTCTCTTGCCTCCAGAGAAAGGGACCCCAAAGCAAGATACAAGCCCCCCACAAATAATAACGGTGAGGTAAGAGGAAATGACAAACACAGAAATGAACCAGGTACAGCAAAGAGAGGCCAGCTTACTAATAGCAGAATAAAGCAAGATAACTTATCTGGTCAACAAAAACCCTATAAAAATCCACGCTGGAGATTCAAGAACCCCCGAACCGTCTAACGGTCCGGGGGGAGAACACCAGCCCCCTAGAGCTTCCAGCAAAGGTCAGGATACAGATAGGAACAAGCTGGACAAAAAATACCAAACAAAACAAAAGCAAAAAGCAAAGAAGCAGACTTAGCTTGAAAAACAGGAACCAGGATCAGAGGACAAGAGCACAACAGATTAGCTCTGATTTCAACGATGCCAGGCATTGAACTGAAGGTCCAGGGAGCTTATATAGCAACGCCCCTGAACTAACGGCCCAGGTGAGGATATAGGAAAAGACAGACGCTCCAGAGTCAAATCACTAATGACCACTAGAGGGAGCAAAAAGCAAAATCACAACAGTACCCCCCCCCTTAGTGAGGGGTCACCGAACCCTCACCACGACCACCAGGGCAATCAGGATGAGCGGCGTGAAAGGCACAAACTAAATTGGCTGCATGAACATCAGAGGCGACCACCCAGGAATTATCTTCCTGATCATAGCCCTTCCACTTGACCAGGTACTGAAGCCTCCGCCTGGAGAGACGAGAATCCAAGATCTTCTCCACCACGTACTCCAACTCGCCCTCAACCAACACCGGAGCATGAGGCTCAGCAGAAGGAACCACAGGCACAACGTACCGCCGCAACAAGGACCTATGAAACACGTTGTGGATAGCAAACGACACAGGAAGATCCAGGCGAAAGGACACAGGATTAAGAATTTCCAATATCTTGTAAGGACCAATAAAACGAGGCTTAAATTTGGGAGAGGAAACCTTCATAGGAACAAAGCGGGAAGAAAGCCACACCAAATCCCCAACACGTAGTCGGGGACCCACACCGCGGCGGCGGTTGGCAAAGCGCTGAGCCCTCTCCTGTGACAACTTCAAGTTGTCCACCACAAGATTCCAGATCCGCTGCAACCTATCCACCACAGAATCCACCCCAGGGCAGTCAGAAGGTTCCACATGACCCGAAGAAAAACGAGGGTGGAAACCAGAGTTGCAGAAAAACGGCGAAACTAAGGTGGCGGAACTAGCCCGATTATTAAGGGCAAACTCAGCTAACGGCAAGAAGGTCACCCAATCGTCCTGATCAGCAGAGACAAAACACCTCAAATAAGCCTCCAAAGTCTGATTAGTTCGCTCCGTCTGTCCATTAGTCTGAGGATGGAAAGCAGACGAAAACGACAAGTCAATGCCCATCCTACTACAAAAGGATCGCCAGAATCTGGAAACGAACTGGGATCCTCTGTCTGACACAATATTCTCAGGGATGCCGTGCAACCGAACCACGTTCTGGAAAAACACAGGAACCAGATCGGAAGAGGAAGGCAGTTTAGGCAAAGGAACCAAATGGACCATCTTGGAGAAGCGATCACATATCACCCAGATAACAGACATGCCCTGAGACACCGGAAGATCAGAAATGAAATCCATGGAGATATGTGTCCAAGGTCTCTTAGGGACAGGCAAGGGCAAGAGCAACCCGCTGGCACGAGAACAGCAAGGCTTAGCTCGAGCATAAGTCCCACAGGACTGTACAAATGACCGCACATCCCTAGACAAGGAAGGCCACCAAAAGGATCTGGCCACCAGATCTCTGGTGCCAAAAATTCCTGGGTGACCTGCCAATACCGAGGAATGAACCTCGGAAATGACTCTGCTGGTCCACTTATCAGGCACAAACAGTCTGTCAGGTGGACAAGAATCAGGCCTATCAGCCTGAAATCTCTGCAACACACGTCGCAGATCTGGAGAAATAGCTGACAAGATAATACCATCCTTAAGAATACCAACAGGTTCAGCGACTCCAGGAGCATCAGGCACAAAGCTCCTGGAAAGAGCATCGGCCTTCACATTCTTTGAACCTGGTAAATACGAGACAACAAAGTCAAAACGGGAGAAAAACAATGACCAGCGGGCCTGTCTAGGATTCAGGCGTTTAGCAGACTCGAGATACATCAGATTTTTGTGATCAGTCAAGACCACCACACGATGCTTAGCACCCTCGAGCCAATGACGCCACTCCTCAAATGCCCATTTCATGGCCAACAACTCCCGATTGCCCACATCATAATTTCGCTCCGCAGGCGAAAACTTCCTAGAGAAAAAGGCGCAAGGTCTCATAACAGAGCAACCAGGGCCTCTCTGCGACAAAACGGCCCCTGCTCCAATCTCTGAAGCATCCACCTCAACTTGAAAGGGAAGCGAGACATCAGGCTGGCACAAAACAGGCGCCGAAGTAAACCGACGTTTCAACTCCTGGAAAGCCTCCACGGCAGCAGGAGCCCAATTAACCACATCGGAGCCCTTCTTGGTCATATCCGTCAAAGGTTTCACAATGCTAGAAAAGTTAGCGATAAAACGACGGTAGAAGTTAGCGAAACCCAAGAACTTCTGAAGACTCTTAACTGACGAGGGCTGAGTCCAATCAAGAATAGCTCGGACCTTGACTGGGTCCATCTCCACAGCAGAAGGGGAAAAAATGAACCCCAAAAAGGGAACCTTCTGTACACCAAAAAGACACTTTGAGCCCTTGACAAACAAAGAATTTTCACGCAAAATTTTAAAGACCATCCTGACCTGCTCCACATGCGAGTCCCAATTATCAGAAAAAACCAGAATATCATCCAGATAAACGATCAGAAATTTATCCAGATAGTTCCGGAAAATGTCATGCATAAAGGACTGAAAAACTGAAGGGGCATTAGAGAGCCCAAAAGGCATCACCAAGTACTCAAAATGACCTTCGGGCGTATTGAATGCGGTTTTCCATTCATCCCCTTGCTTAATGCGCACAAGGTTGTACGCACCACGAAGGTCTATCTTGGTAAACCACTTGGCACCTTTAATCCGGGCAAACAAGTCAGACAACAGCGGCAAAGGATACTGAAATTTGACAGTGATCTTATTTAAAAGCCGATAGTCAATACAAGGCCTCAAAGATCCGTCCTTTTAAGCCACAAAAAAGAATCCCGCACCAAGAGGGGAAGAAGACGGACGGATGTGTCCTTTCTCCATAGACTCCTTGATATATGAACGCATAGCGGTATGTTCAGGTATCGACAGATTAAACAGTCTTCCCTTAGGAAACTTACTGCCTGGAATCAAATCTATTGCACAGTCACATTCCCTATGAGGAGGCAATGCACTGGACCTGGACTCGCTAAAGACATCCTGATAATCAGACAAGTACTCCGGAACTTCCGAAGGCGTAGAAGAAGCAATAGACACAGGCAGGGAATCCTCATGAATACCACGACAGCCCCAACTAGACACTGACATAGCCTTCCAGTCAAGGACTGGATTATGGGTCTGTAACCATGGCAGCCCCAAAACAACCAAATCATGCATTTTATGTAGAACGAGAAAACGTATCACCTCGCGGTGTTCAGGAGTCATGCACATGGTAACCTGTGTCCAATACTGCGGCTTATTTTCTGCCAATGGCGTAGCATCAATACCCCTAAGAGGGATAGGATTTTCTAATGGTTCAAGAATAAAACCACAGCGCTTAGCAAATGAGAGATCCATAAGACTCAGGGCAGCACCTGAATCTACAAACGCCATGACAGGATAAGATGACAGTGAGCAAATCAAAGTTACAGACAGAATAAACTTAGGATGCAAATTACCAACGGTGACAGGACTAACAACCTTAGATATACGTTTAGAGCATGCTGAGATAACATGTGTAGAATCACCACAGTAGTAGCACAAGCCATTCCGGCGTCTATGAATTTTCCTCTCATTTCTAGTCAGGATTCTATCACATTGCATCAAATCAGGTGTCCGTTCAGACAACACCATGAGGGAATTTGCGGTTTTTCTATCACATTGCATCACATCAGGTGTCTGTTCAGACAACAACATGAGGGAATTTGCGGTTTTGCGCTCCCGCAACCGCCGGTCAATTTGAATAGCCAGGGACATGGTATCATTCAGACCTGTGGGAATGGGAAAACCCACCATAACATTCTTAATGGCCTCAGAAAGGCCATTTCTAAAATTAGCGGCCAGTGCACACTCGTTCCAATGTGTCAGCACGGACCATTTCCGAAATTTTTGGCAATACACCTCTGCCTCGTCCTGGCCCTGAGACATAGCCAGCAAGGCTTTCTCTGCCTGAATCTCAAGATTGGGTTCCTCATAAAGTAAACCGAGCGCCAGAAAAAACGCATCAATATCAGCCAATGCCGGATCTCCTGGCACCAACGAAAAAGCCCAATCCTGAGGGTCACCCCGTAAGAATGAAATAACAATTTTTACTTGTTGAGCAGAGTCTCCAGACGAACAAGGTTTCAGGGACAAAAATAATTTACAATTATTCCTGAAATTCCTAAACTTAAATCGGTCTCCTGAAAACAGTTCAGGAATCGGAATCTTGGGTTCAGACCTAGGATTTCTGGTAACATAATCTTGTATACCCTGCACACGAGCGGCAAGCTGGTCCACACTTGTAATCAAGGTCTGGACATTCATGTCTGCAGCAAGCTTAAGCCACTCTGAGGTAAAGGGGAAAAGAAAAAAAAAAATGAGAGAGGGAAAAAAAAACTCAAAATTTTCTTTCTTATAATCCCACTTCTGCAATGCATTAAACATTTAATACTGGCCTGGCATACTGTTATGACCCCAGTGGACAGGGTCTCAGAGGAACGTGTAAGTCTGCAAGATACAAAAATCCAGCTCATAGGGCTGTGGTAACTGGGTTGACCAAATAGCTACTCCTAACGCCAACACTAGAAGTAGCCGGGGATCATGCCTACGGTGATCGCTAGATGACTCGCGCCAGCCGGAGAATCTAACTACCCCTAGGAGAAGAAAACAAAGACCTCTCTTGCCTCCAGAGAAAGGGACCCCAAAGCAAGATACAAGCCCCCCACAAATAATAACGGTGATGTAAGAGGAAATGACAAACACAGAAATGAACCAGGTACAGCAAAGAGAGGCCAGCTTACTAATAGCAGAATAAAGCAAGATAACTTATCTGGTCAACAAAAACCCTATAAAAATCCACGCTGGAGATTCAAGAACCCCCGAACCGTCTAACGGTCCGGGGGGAGAACACCAGCCCCCTAGAGCTTCCAGCAAAGGTCAGGATACAGATAGGAACAAGCTGGACAAAAATACCAAACAAAACAAAAGCAAAAAGCAAAGAAGCAGACTTAGCTTGAAAAACAGGAACCAGGATCAGAGGACAAGAGCACAACAGATTAGCTCTGATTTCAACGATGCCAGGCATTGAACTGAAGGTCCAGGGAGCTTATATAGCAACGCCCCTGAACTAACGGCCCAGGTGAGGATATAGGAAAAGACAGACGCTCCAGAGTCAAATCACTAATGACCACTGAAGGGAGCAAAAAGCAAAATCACAACAGTATCCCACTGCTCTTCAATATACCACGAACTGCAGGGATTTATGTATATCCCGCTTACAGTTCCACTTGAAACTTGCAGCTCTCTGGTGCCCCCCTTACCCTCAGGTCAGATTAGGTACTGCACCTAGAGTAACTAGTCGCCAGAAAGGCTGCCTGCTATGTACTGGCTATTGGGCACGCTGCAGCGAGGCGATATAAATACTCCCACTCAGGCAGGAACAATAATTATCAATGCCGCAGTCGCTACAATGACTCCCAACTACCCGGTACAAAGGTATGCCGCCACCAGCTTCGATTAAACGAGTCTGAAGCTAACCCAAAACAGTAGCATAATTCCCTTCAGAAGGCTTAAGGTACGTTTTAGAATAGGAAGAACGAACTAGTAATTTATCTATTTTACTCCGACAGTTTAAGGCAGTGTTTACAAAAAAGGCATATAAAGATGTTACAATATGAGACAATTGAAAATGTACAAGGTAATTATAAAAATAACAGGGATTAAATAAGAAAGGTAAAACTCACATGTTCTCAGTTATTCAGGCAAAACCATGCTGGCAGGCAGACCCCAGATGTCCCAGTGCATAGTAGAGCTCCTCAGGCAAAAATCTCTGCTGACTCTATGGGCTGGGTTAAGAGTAGAGACTTATATACTCTAGCCTCGGGGCATCACTAAAGGGCTGGTTAATTATATTCACTGAGGTCCGAGATCTTTATGTTTTGAGACACTAGAGACAAAGACATTCCTGACTGAGAAGGGAGGGACCATAGGTGGCTTTGCAGGATTGGTCACCTGCAGGTTAAAGCCACACCCTGCTCACACACAAACTTCAGGTTACCCATTGAAAAGAAAAGCTAAACCCTGAAGTGAAGGGGGGGTCAACGCCCACCCTATAGGTGGTGGCAATGAGAGACTACAACTTATATTATATTTCATACAATATCGTGACAAGGGACCTCCCATATGTAGGAGTGAGAGCCCTCACAAATGTTAAAGCAAAAAACAAAGCCAAAACGATCCATGTGAACATATGCTAAAGGGTAAGTATATATATATATTTTTTTTTATTCGGCATTAGATACATCTAATTATGAAGGGAAAATGTTTCTTAGCATTTTTAACTTTAAAAAAAAATTAGGTTTGGTAGGTCTTCTTAATTTAGTGATGAGCGAGTATACTCGTTACTCGAGATTTCCCGAGCACGCTCGGGTGTCCTCCGAGTATTTTTTAGTGCTCGGAAATTTAGTTTTTATCGTCGCAGCTAAATGATTTACAACTGTGAGCCAGCTTGATTATATGTGGGGATTCCCTAGCAACCAGGCAACCCCCGCATGTACTTATGCTGGATAGCAGCTGCTAATCATGCAGCTGCGTCAACAAAAACAAAATCTCCAAGCACTTACAAATACTCGGAGACCCCCCGACCATGCTCGGGAAATCTCGAGCAATGAGTATACTCGCTAATCACTACTGCTTATAAATCCATATAAGCGGCGCAATAGTCTGTCAAGATTATTCCCAGATACCATATGTGAGTCAGAAAGGCATGCAGGCATCTTCTCCATGCTAATACCTTAGCATTTCCATGCTCCATATAACATTACATAAGACGCATATCACTTTTACACATAAAACCCATCCACACATGTCGTTTGTTGTCTTCATGGGCAGGAACAGGGTAAGAAAGTCCATATCTTTACATGTAAATAGCACTATTCACAGACGATGATTTCTGGCAGTATTCTTAAGCTCATGTGGTGATTTACATGACCAATTCATGCATGTTATTAATGCAATGACACCTGAGTGGCTATATATATATATATATATATATATATATATATATATATATATAAATTGTTTCCCAGCTTTTCTTAAATATGTCGCTGTCATCAATTTCTTGATGAGTTTTTTTCCAATGAAAAGGAAAAAGTCTTTCCGCTCCTGATAGCGTCCTCAGTTCCATTGTTATTTGGATAACAATTTCAGATGCACTTCTGTTTGAAGGTTTAGGCCGGCGTCATACTGGCGTATTGCATCCGATGTGAGATCATAGGATGCGATATGCTAATGACACTCGGCTCCTGCTCGCAGCAGAGCTGGAGCCGAGTGTCATGCGTCTGCTCTGATTCTCTCGCACAGGGAGGATCGGAGCACAGCTGCGAAGGAGGCGGAGAAATACATTTTTCCATCTTCTCCATTGCTGGGGTCCGCTTATAACGCACGTCACTCGGATGATATCCGAGTTGTGTGCGCTCTCTCACTCGCACCCATAGGCTTATATGGATGCGAGTGAGCCCAGAGTTTTCCTCGGTCCGAGACAATCGCAGCATGCTGCGACTGTCTCGGACCAAAGAAAACGGCCGACAAAAAGTAGGCTGCTGGGAGCTGCCCTATATGTTAACATTGGTCCGAGTGCAATGCGATTTTTTATCGCATTGCACTCGGCCGTTTAAAACGCCAGTGTGACGCTGGCCTTAATCCCAGTGTGTGGTCCAGTCTGGTCTCGAACTGAATAACCAAACTGGTGGGAAAACGTTTATATTCCAAAAGATTTGGTTTATTCACAAAGGTTACAAGTAAAAAAAAAAAAAAACCTACATGTCAATTAAAAAGGATTGCTTAAAACAGTGCTGGCTCCAGGTTTTTGAGGGCCCCGGGCGAAAGAGTCTCAGTGCCCCCCCCCCTTTTTAACACTTTTTAATATGACAATTTTTTAATGGAAAACTTTTTAAAGAAAACATTAGAAAGTAGTGTTGAGCGATACCTTCCGATATTCGAAAGTATCGGTATCGGATTGGATCGGCCGATACCGGCAAAATATCGGATCTCGCCGATACCGATACCCGATACCAATACAAGTCAATGGGACACAAATATCGGAAGGTATCCTGTATGGTTCGCAGGGTCTGGAGGAGAGGAAACTCTCCTTCAGGCCCTGGGATCCATATTCATGTAAAAAATAAAGAATAAAAATAAAAAATATGGATATACTCACCTGTCCGGCGGACCCTGGACCTTAGCGGTGTAACCGGCAGCCTCCGTTCCTAAGAATGCAGAGTGAAGGACCTTCAATGACGTTGCGGCTTGTGATTGGTCGCGTGACCGCTCATGTGACCGCTCACGCGACCAATCACAAGCCGCGACGTCATCGTAGAACCTACACTCACTGCATTCTTAGGAACGGAGGCTGCCGGTTACACCGCTAAGGTCCAGAGTCCGCCGGACGGGTGAGTATATCCATATTTTTTATTTTTATTCTTTATTTTTTACATGAATATGGATCCCAGGGCCTGAAGGAGAGTCTCCTCTCCTCCAGACCCTGGGAACCATACACTGGGAACTTCCGATTCCGATTTCCGATATCACAAAAATATCGGAACTTGGTATCGGAATTCCGATACAGCAAATATCGGCCGATACCGGATACTTGCGGTATCAGAATGCTCAACACTATGAGAAAGTTTTAAAGTAGAACATTTGTAAAAGTGCAAAATGGGTAGCATATAGCACAGTCAAGTAGTATATAACACAGCCCATGTAGTATATAGCACAGCCACGTAGCATATAACACAACCCACGTAGTATATAACACAGCCCACGTAGTATATAACACAGCCACGTAGTATATACCACAGCCACATAGTATTTAACACAGCCCACATAGCATACAACAGCCCACGTAGTATATAGCACAGCCACGTAGTTTATAGCACAGCCACGTAGTATATAGCACAGACACGTAGTATATAACACAGCCCATGTAGCATATAACACAGCCCACTAAGCATATAGCACAACCATGTAGTATATAGCACAGCCCAAAACTCACTTTTATGGTAAAAAATAACACTCCTCACCTCCACCCGTGCCCGCGCTGCTCCATGCTCCTGTCTCAGTGGTTGCACTGCCTGGCACACAGTGAGTGCGTGATGATGTCATCGCGCACCCACAGTGTCAGAGGTAGAGCGGGGAATGATGGGACAGGGAGCGTCAGCTGATGTTCTCTCCTCCATCATTTCTTTGAACTGTACTGGCAGAGGCCGGTATAGTTCAATGCAGCAGTGGCGGGGGAGTCGGCGCTGGTGGCAGGCACAACCTGTGGTTCTGCTCACAAAGAGCCTTCAACACATGGCTGGAAGGAGTAATTTTAGGTATGTGTGTCCATTTTAAAGTGGGTGCGATTTCTCCCTTGGAACTTCCCCTCTTTGCTGTATTTCTGAAATCACTATAAACAAACAGATGGGTCCCAGTTCTAGAGGGGGAGGCGTCGGAGGAGGGGGAGTGTTATGAACTGGTGGCCTAGGAGCAGCATGGACGAGCTCTGGAGTAGGTGGCCTCTATACTGACCGCAGACCCTGAACTTAACACATCAACTAGAAGTAGCCGTGGGATGTTCCTGTCACTCCCTAGACACCTCGTCATGACCGGAGGACTAATTACACCTAAAGAAAGAAACAGGAATACTATCTTACCTCAGAGAAAATTCCCAAAGGAAAGGCAGCCCCCCACAAATATTGACTGTGAGAGGAGAGGGAAATTACAAACGCAGACTGCAAACAGAATTTAGCAAAGGAGGCCACGCTACCTAGAAAGAAAAGACAGGAAAGAGTACTGTGCGGTCAGTATACAAAATACTACAAAATCCACCACAGAGAATACAAAAATCTCCACACCTAACTAAAGGCATGGAGGGTAACGCTGTGACTCCAGAGCTTCCAACTTGGCTGAGTAAATCTTAACACAGACAAAGCTGGACAAGAAAAAACATAGCAATTCACAGAACCATTAAGTCCACCGCATGTGGACTGCAAAAACAGAGCCAGGACTTATCTTTGATGAATTGGACAATCCAGAAGGAGAAACCAAGCAGAAATGTGGATCCCTAGAAAACAATGGTCAACTGGCACTCAATAAAGGAAGGAGCCAGACTAAATAGCCCCGTCCAAAGTGGAAGCAGCTGATGACTGTTGTGAAGGACAAACAGCAGCACTACCACTTATAACCACCGGAGGGAGCCTAAGAGCAGAACCCACAACAGAATACACAACAGTACCCCCCCTTGGGGAGGGGTCACCGAACCCTCACCAGAGCCCCCAGGCCGATCCGGACGAGCCAAATGGAAGGCACGAACCAAATCGTCAGCATGAACATCGGAGGCAACAACCCAAGAATTATCCTCCTGGCCATGACCCTTCCACTTGACAAGATACTGAAGCCTTCGTCTAGAAAAACGAGAATCCAAGATCTTCTCCACAACATACTCCAACTCCCCATCAATCAACACCGGGGCAGGAGGATCAACAGAGGGAACCACAGGCACCACATATTTCCGCAACAAAGATCTATGAAAAACATTATGGATGGAAAAAGAGGCTGGAAGGGCCAAACGAAAAGACACTGGATTGATAATCTCAGAAATCCTATAAGGACCAATAAACCGAGGCTTGAACTTCGGGGAAGAAACCGTCATAGGAACATGACGAGAAGACAACCAGACCAAATCCCCAACCCAAAGCCGGGAACCCACACGCCGACGACGGTTGGCAAAACGCTGAGCCTCCTCTTGAGACAACACCAAATTGTCCACAACATGAGCACAAATCTGCTGCAACCTGTCAACCACAGAGTCCACCCCAGGACAATCAGAAGACTCAACCTGCCCTGAAGAAAAACGAGGATGAAACCCAGAATTACAAAAGAATGGTGACACCAAGGTAGCAGAACTAGCCCGATTATTAAGGGCAAACTCGGCCAATGGCAAGAAAGCCACCCAATCATCCTGATCGGCAGACACAAAGCATCTCAAATAAGTTTCCAAAGTCTGGTTAGTTCGCTCGGTTTGGCCGTTTGTCTGAGGATGAAATGCGGAAGAAAAAGACAAATCAATGCCCAGCCTAGCACAAAAGGACCGCCAAAACCTAGAAACAAACTGGAAACCTCTATCGGACACAATATTCTCCGGAATGCCATGCAAACGAACCACATGCTGAAAAAACAATGGAACCAACTCAGAAGAGGAAGGCAACTTAGGCAAAGGTACCAAATGAACCATCTTAGAAAACCGGTCACAGACCACCCAGATAACAGACATCCTCTGGGAAACAGGAAGATCAGAAATAAAATCCATAGAAATATGCGTCCAAGGCCTCTCAGGGACCGGCAAAGGCAAAAGCAACCCACTGGCGCGGGAGCAGCAAGGTTTGGCCCGCGCACTAGTCCCACAGGACTGCACAAAAGAACGCACATCCCGTGACAAAGAATGCCACCAAAAGGACCTACTAACCAAATTTCTGGTACCAAAAATCCCAGGATGGCCAGCCAACACAGAACAGTGAACCTCAGAAATCACTTTACTAGTCCATCTGTCAGGAACAAACAGTTTCCCCGCTGGACAGCGATCAGGTTTATCAGCCTGAAACTCCTGAAGAACCCGTCGCAAATCAGGGGAGATGGCAGAAAGAATCACCCCCTCCTTAAGAATACCAACCGGCTCAAGGATCCCAGGGGAATCAGGCAAGAAACTCCTAGAGAGGTCATCAGCCTTAACATTCTTAGAACCTGGAAGATACGAGACAACAAAATCAAAACGGGAGAAAAACAGGGACCATCGGGCCTGTCTAGGATTCAGCCGTTTGGCAGGCTCGAGGTAAATCAGATTCTTATGATCGGTTAAGACCACAATACGGTGCTTGGCTTCTCAAGCCAATGTCGCCACTCCTCAAATGCCCACTTCATAGCCAACAACTCACGATTGCCGACATCATAATTGCCTTCCACAGGCGAAAACTTTCGAGAAAAGAAGGCACACGGTTTCATCAAGGAACCATCAGAATTCCTCTGAGACAAAACAGCCCCTGCCCCAATCTCAGAAGCGTCAACCTCAACCTGAAAAGGAAGAGAAACATCCGGCTGACGCAACACAGGGGCAGAAGTAAATCGGCGCTTAAGCTCCTGAAAGGCAGAAACGGCCTCAGAGGACCAATTAGCTACATCAGCGCCCTTCCTCGTCAAATCGGTCAGGGGTTTAACCACACTGGAGAAGTTGGCAATGAAACGGCGATAAAAATTAGCAAAGCCCAAAAATTTCTGAAGGCTCTTCACGGATGTGGGCTGGATCCAATCATGAATGGCCTGAACCTTAGCCGGATCCATTTCTATAGAAGATGGAGAAAAAATGAAGCCCCAAAAAGAAACCTTCTGTACACCAAAGAGGCACTTAGACCCCTTCACAAACAAGGCATTGTCACGAAGGACCTGAAATACCATCCTAACTTGTTTCACATGAGAATCCCAATCATCTGAAAAAATAAAAATATCATCCAAATATACAATCAGGAATTTATCAAGATAATTCCGAAAAATATCATGCATGAAGGACTGAAACACAGATGGGGCATTAGAGAGTCCGAATGGCATCACAAGATACTCAAAATGGCCCTCGGGCGTATTAAACGCAGTTTTCCATTCGTCACCCTGCTTAATACGAACCAGATTATATGCCCCTCGAAGGTCAATCTTAGTAAACCAACTAGCCCCCTTAATTCTGGCAAACAAATCAGAAAGCAAAGGCAAAGGATATTGGAATTTGACCGTGATCTTATTCAAGAGGCGATAATCAATACAGGGTCTCAAGGAGCCATCCTTCTTGGCAACAAAAAAAAAACCTGCTCCTAATGGAGAAGAAGATGGCCGAATATGCCCCTTCTCCAAAGACTCCCTTACATAGCTCCGCATGGCGGCATGTTCAGGCACAGACAGGTTGAAAAGTCGGCCCTTAGGAAACTTACAGCCTGGAATCAAATCAATAGCACAATCACAGTCCCTATGCAGTGGAAGGGAACTGGACTTGGGCTCATCAAAAACATCCTGGAAATCTGACAGAAACTCAGGAATTTCAGAAGAGGGGGAGGAGGAAATTGACATCAGTGGAACGTCATCGTGAACCCCCTGACAACCCCAACTAGTCACAGACATAGATTTCCAATCCAACACCGGATTATGTACCTGTAACCATGGAAACCCCAGCACAACAGCATCATGCAAATTATGTAACACCAGGAAGCGACAATCTTCCTGATGGGCTGGCGCCATGCACATGGTTAACTGTGTCCAAAACTAAGGTTTATTTTTAGCCAATGGTGTAGCATCAATCCCCCTCAAAGGGATAGGACTCCGCAAAGGCTGTAAGGAAAAACCACAATGTCTGGCAAATTCTAAGTCCATTAAATTTAAAGCGGCGCCTGAATCCACAAATGCCATGACAGAGAATGACATTAATGAGCAGATCAGGGTCACAGATAACAGAAATTTAGGTTGTACAGTACTGATAGTAACGGAATTAGCGATTCTCTTGGCACGCTTAGGGCAATCAGAAATAACATGAGCAGAATCGCCGCAGTAAAAGCACAACCTATTCTGACGTCTGAATCCTTGGCGTTCAGCTCTAGACACAATCCTATCACACTGCATAGGCTCAGGACTCCGCTCGGAAGACAACGCCATAGTGTGCACAACTCTGTGCTCACGCAAGCGCCGATCAATTTGAATGGCCAGAGACATAGAATCACTCAGACCTGCAGGCATGGGGAACCCCACCATAACATCTTTAACAGATTCAGAAAGACCCTTTCTGAAAATTGCCGCCAAAGCATCCTCATTCTACTTAGTAAGCACAGACCATTTTCTGAATTTCTGGCAATATGACTCTGCCGCTTCTTGACCCTGACACAGGGCCAAAAGTGTTTTCTCAGCATGCTCTACAGAGTTAGGTTCATCATACAATAACCCAAGCGCCTGAAAAAAGGTGTCTACATTAAGCAAGGCTGGATTCCCAGATTCCAGGGAAAATGCCCAATCCTGCGGGTCACCACACAACAGAGAAATGACAATTTTTACCTGCTGGATGGGATCACCAGAGGAACGGGGCTTAAGAGCAAAAAACAGTTTACAGTTATTTTTAAAGCTCAAAAATTTGGACCTGTCCCCGAAGAACAGATCGGGGGTAGGAATTCTAGGCTCTAAAACAGGAGTCTGCACGATATAATCAGAAATACCCTGTACTCTAGCAGCAAGTTGATCCACCCGAGAAGCAAGTCCCTGAACATCCATGTCAACGCCTAACTCCTGAGCCACCCAGAAGTGAAGAGGGGAAAAAAAACACAACAGAGTACAGAAAAAAAAATGGCTCAGCACTTTCTTTCCCTTCTTTTGAGATGCGGTTAACTCATTGTTGGCCAGTTGTACTGTTATGAACTGGTGGCCTAGGAGCAGCATGGATGAGCTCTGGAGTAGGTAACCTCTATACTGACCGCAGACCCGTAACTTAACACATCAACTAGAAGTAGCCGTGGGATGTTCCTGTCACTCCCTAGACACCTCGTCACGACCAGAGGACTAATTACACCTAAAGAAAGAAACAGGAATACTATCTTGCCTCAGAGAAAATTCCCAAATGAAAGGCAGCCCCCCACAAATATTGACTGTGAGAGGAGAGGGAAATTACAAACGCAGACTGCAAACAGAATTTAGCAAAGGAGGCCACGCTACCTAGAAAGAAAAGACAGGAAAGAGTACTGTGCGGTCAGTATACAAAATACTACAAAATCCACCACAGAGAATACAAAAATCTCCACACCTAACTAAAGGCATGGAGGGTAACGCTGTGACTCCAGAGCTTCCAACTTGGCTGAGTAAATCTTAACACAGACAAAGCTGGACAAGAAAAAACATAGCAATTCACAGAACTATTAAGTCCACCGCATGTGGACTGCAAAAACAGAGAGCCAGGACTTATCTTTGATGATTTGGACAATCCAGAAGGAGAAACCAAGCAGAAATGTGGATCCCTAGAAAACAATGGTCAACTGGCACTCAATAAAGGAAGGAGCCAGACTAAATAGCCCCGTCCAAAGTGGAAGCAGCTGATGACTGTTGTAAAGGACAAACAGCAGCACTACCACTTATAACCACCGGAGGGAGTCTAAGAGCAGAACCCACAACAGAATTCACAACAGGGGAGGGGGAAGAGACAACGCCGCCACAGTGTCCGTCTTGAATCGTGATCACGTTTGCCAAGCTGAGCACACAGGAGGGGAGACCAGCGGTGCAAGACATTCGGGGATCCGCCCCCTGTGTGGTCAGTGGCCCCCGACTTTGATTTTTGCCTGTGTTCAGTGAGTATTGCTGTTCGCTGAGAGATTTGCCCTTTGGTTTCTCCTCCAAACAAATGGCGATTGCTCAATGTGAGAGAGGAACCAAAACAGATCATTGAAGATTACACAGATTCCAATGTTTCATTGAGTTCATCCGGATATAGAGTCCCAAGTTTATATTTCCAGAAGGACTTGTTGGAATTTCAAACAGATTTTCTGTTCTGTTCCATTGTTAATAAAATATAGCTATAAGAGCACCAATGGCAGGGTTTACCCTGGAGATCCATAACTAAGTGACTTCCTGGTCTTCACTAGAGCCTCTGATGGTGAGGATATGCTTGGGCAGCAGCTCACCCATGGGTCAAAGGCACAAATATGAGACACAGAAGGCTGGGACAGAGACACGGTCAAACAGTCAAAAGAGGGGGCAGTCAGCAGGGCTGCCACTAGGAATTTCAGGGCCCCATACTGGCAAAATTTTTAGATCCCCTCGAGACTCCACCCAGGCCCCACCCCAGCCACGCCTCCACCCCTTGAACTGTCCAAAGTCCCACCACTCTCTCTTGGAAAAACTGCACTTCTCACCAATCACACATTAACAGTTACCATCACCAGATCACACATATAGCCAGCAGCTTTTGTTTGGGCCAAAAGATTTTTAAGCCGCCACCACGACAAGGTAGACTCTTTTGGTTGAGCTCTACTCTACTTCAACCTATTAAACATTTGTTAACATATTCAATACAATTTTGGTATATTTTTGGTTATTTTTCAATTTTTAAAATAACCAATAATATCACATACAAGGGACAAATACCACTGCACCATGAGCAGACACCATATTACCACCACATAGAGACCTATAATACCACAGACAAGGTACAAAGACTGCCACATCATGTCCAGACCACATATTACCACCACATAGTGACTAAATAATACCACATACAAGGAATAAATACCACCACACCATGACCAGACAATATATTACCACCACAGTGCCCAAATAATACCATATACAAGGAACAAGTACCACCGCACCATGTCCAGACAACATATTACCACCACATGGTGACCAATAATACCACATACAAGGAAAAAATATCACCACACCATGGCCGGACAACATATTACCACCACATAGTGACTGAATACTACAATGCTGATCATTAATTAAAAAAACACAATAGTAATATCACTATAAGTGCCATTATACACAGGAGATATGTACTTGGTATGCAGTGTCTGTGCACAGGTAATACAGTGATTACCGGTAACATTATACACAGGAGCTCTGTATATAGTATACAGGTTATACAGTGATCAATGACATTATACACAGGAGCTCTGTATATAGTGTCAGTGTAAAGGTAGTACAGTGATCACTGGTGACATTCTACACAGGACTGCTGTATATAGTATACAGTGTATAGTGTCAGTGAACAGGTAACACACTGACTCACCAGTGACATCTCTAGGTGAAGTCCTTCATCTTTGCTTTTCATCTTCATCCAGCACAGACCGCCATCACTTCTTCCAGCCAGGGCTAGTCTCTGTAGGAAATAACACAGTTATCTAGAGCTCCGCTTGCAGAACACATTACTTAATTTTTTCCCAAATTCTAAACTACATCAGATGAAGAAAAAAAAGTGACAGTGTCGCTCTGCACAGTAACAGCACCACCTCCCCCATTTAAAACAGTATCCTCAAAAAATAAAATAAATACATGCAGTAATAATATCCCTTAGTTAGCCCTTATGGTAATAATAGGCTCATCCTGGCCCCCCCTTTTATCTCCTGGCTCCAGCCATATGTTCTTCCATCCTGCCCTCATGAGTATCCATTCTGCCCCCATGTTATGTCCCATCCTGCCCCATCTGTCCCATTATCCTGCCCTATCTGTCCCTGCCCCATCTGTCTCCATTGTATCTATCCTGCCCAATCTGTCTTAATTTCATCCATTCTGCCCCATGTCTCCAATCCTGCCCCTGTCTCCATTCTGCACCATGTCTCCATTCTGCCCCCATTCTTCCCCATGTCTCCCTTCTGCCCCGTGTCTCAATCCTGCCCCGTGTCTCAATCCTGCCCCGTGTCTCAATTCTACCCCCATGTCTCCATTCTGCCCCCATGTCTCTCTTCTGCCCCCATGTCTCTCTTCTGCCCTGTGTCTCCATTCTGCCTCCTTGTATCCATTCTTCCCCCATGTCTCCATTTTGCCCACATGTCTCCATTCTGCCCCATGTCTCCATTCTGCCCTGTGTCTCCATTCTTCCCCGTGTCTCAATCCTGTCTCCTTGTCTCTATTCTACCCCCATGTCTCCATTCTGCCCCCATGTCTCCATCCTGCCCCCTTTGTATCAATTCTGCCCCGCATCTCCATTCTTCCCCGTGTCTTTATTCTGCCCCATGTATCCATTCTCCACTATGTCCAATTCTGCCCTATACCTCCATCCTGCCCCTTTGTATCAATTCTGCCCCACATCTCC
This sequence comes from Ranitomeya variabilis, assembly GCF_051348905.1. NCBI lineage: Eukaryota > Metazoa > Chordata > Amphibia > Anura > Dendrobatidae > Ranitomeya > Ranitomeya variabilis. Next base: position 595,771,011 of record NC_135236.1, read on the forward strand.
ATGCTGCCCCGTGTCTTTGTTCTGCCCCGTGTCTCCATTCTTCCCCATGTCTCCATTGTGCCCCGTGTCTTAATCCTCTCTCCTTTGTCTAGATTCTGCCCCTTGTCTCCATTCTGCCCCATGTCCCAATCATGCCTCTGTGTCTCCATTCTGCCCTGTGTCTCCATTGTGCCCCGTGTCTCCATTGTGCCCCGTGTCTCCATTGTGCCCCGTGTCTCCATTGTGCCCCGTGTCTCCATTGTGCCCCGTGTCTCCATTCTTACCCCGCATCTCAATCCTGCCCCGTGTCTCCATCCTGCCTCTTTGTCTCCATTCTGCCCCTTGTCTCCATTCTGCCCCTTGTCTCCATTCTGTCCCCGTGTGTTAGGAGTCGAGTTTCCTCTGCTGCACAGGGGGAATCTTGATCCGTGTCTGCTGCGGTCTCCCATTCTCCATCGGCCGCAGTGGAGCCTGCTCAGCGGAGACATCGGGCCCAGCGTCTCACTGAGACTGATTCTGTGCAAAGGGTTACTGCTACCCCTCCAGGCTCTGCTATTGTACCCTGCACTGATCTGCGGCGAGCAGGCTTTTCTGGGACTAAGTCCGGCTTTGCACACACTGAGCATGCCCAGGGCAAGATCTCTCAGTGGAGATCAAGGGTCACATGCTCAGGTACTGCAGCCAAATCTATTGGTCCTTCTAGGAAGGTCCTGTAGGTGCGCAGGCTCTGTAGCAGTCACTCATTGGTCCTTTTTAGGAAGGTCCTGTACGTGCTGCAGCTATTTAAGGCTTGCATGGCCGCACGGCCGCACGGCCATGTGCTAGTATCTTCCAAAGTTACGTGCTTTGCGCCACTGTGGTCATGTATTTGAATGTGTTCAGGGACCCGGCTGAAATAAGCCCCTAGAATGCTGGCACCTCCGGCGAGGAGATTGTGTTTGAGTGTATTCAGGGACCTGGCTGAAATAAGCCCCTAGAATGCTGGCACCTCCGGCAAGGAGTGTTGTGTGCATGCATGACCACTGACTGCTCTCATCTGGGTAGTTAGCCTGTGCCTCTGTGAGAGTCTAACAGGGCACAGAGCTTTGCTTTCTCGGCCGCTCTGTGAAGCTAACAGAGCTGGTTCATACCGCCATATTGTGCCGTCATTCACTTAGCAGCAGGTTCTTTCCTGCATGGTGGATCCCGGGTTGCGAACGCACCAATCCCATCAATAAATATATTCGGTGCATTCCGCAAACCCTAACAGTATACTAGCACCAGGATCTGGCTAAGTAATGGCAGATGAACAGCGATTGCAGGGGTACATCCAGCTGCTGGAGGGTCGGTTGACGTCTCTTGAGTGTGCAACCTCAGCGGTGGATGTTACCGCAATAGCTGTTCCGGCTGCTAGCGTGGCTGCAGCAGCTTTACCCACTGCCACCTCTGTTCCGACCATATCTCACCTCCCATTGCCTGAGAGATACTCTGGGGACTGTAAGTCCTGTAGGGGTTTTGTGAGCCAGTGTGGTATGCACCTCGAGCTCCTGGCTGCACGTTTTCCCACAGAGCGGGCAAAGGTGGGATTCATAATCTCTCTCTTGTCGGCCAGGGCGTTGGAGTGGGCTATGCCGCTGTGGGAGCGCAACGATCATGTGGTGCAGAGTGTTCCTCGGTTTCTGGACACTCTGAAACAGGTCTTTGTAGGACCTCAAGTCACCCATGATACAGCGCTCCAGCTGCTGGCTTTGACTCAGGGTTCAGACATGGTCAGCCATTTTACGGTTACCTTCCGGACGTTAGCGTCTGAGTTGGAATGGCCAGAAAAAACCCTCATTCCCGTATTTTGGAGGGGGCTGGCTGACCATGTGAAGGACGCTTTGGCTACTAGGGAGATTCCCGCCACACTGGAGGAGCTCATAGCTGTATCAACTTGCATAGACCTTCGTTTTCACGAGCAAAGGTTGGAGCGAACCCAGTGTAGGCAGAGGTTTCGGCTGGCTCCCACCTTCGCCAGACCTCTGGAATCTCCAGTCCAGGCATCCAAGTCACATGAGGCCATAGAGGTGACACGAGCGGAACCCAAGTCCCAGTCCGCTCGTGCACATAAGGTCTGTCATGGTTGCCGGCAGTCAGGACATCTTGCCTCCAAGTGTCCTCAGCGGTCGGGGAAACGTCAGCGTCTAGTGGCAGTAGGACGAGGTACACTAGACATGGCGACGTTTGCCTCAAAGTTGTCATTCAAGGGGACAAGTACCTTTGGCCCATCCACTCTTATGGTAGAGCTATGCGTGGACTCTGGGGCGGAGGGTAATTTTATGTCATCCGCTTTCGCCCAGCGTCACGCAATACCCCTGGTTATGCTCGCCAAACCAGTAACCGTTCGAGTGGTAAATGGGTCGATGCTACTCTCTCAGATTACCCACCAAACCATTCCTATCACACTTTCTGTGTCTCCATCACATCAGGAGATTATCTCCCTATTAGTCATTCCTGAGGGAATTGATGATGTTCTGTTGGGGATACCATAGCTACGCTACCATTCTCCCCATATAGAGGGGTCCTCAGGGAGAATTTGGGGATGGAGTAAATCCTGCAAGGGTAGATGTCAGAGGGAGTGCGTTCAGGTTGCTACAACTCAGGTACCCGCAGATCTTTCCTCTCTCCCCAAACACTATTGGCCCAATGCAGACGTGTTCTCCAAAAGGGCTGCGGAGACCCTTCCGCCTCACCGCCCCTATGACTGTCCTATTGACCTCTTGCCTGGTGCTGAGCCTCCCCAGGGTCGAGTTTATCCGTTATCTCTCCCGGAGATGGAGGCAATGTCTCAGTACATCCAAGAGAATCTGGCAAGAGGATTCATTAGGAAGTCAGTGTCACCTGCAGGGGCAGGGTTCTTCTTCATACAGAAGAAGACAGGGGACTTACATCCATGCATAGATTACAGGGGTCTTAACTCTATCACCGTTAAGAACAAGTACCCATTACCCCTTATTTCTGAGCTTTTTGATAGGCTACGGGGAGCAAGGGTATTTACAAAATTAGATCTGCGGGGTGCCTACAACCTGATTCGCATCCGTGAGGGGGACGAATGGAAGACAGCTTTTAACACCAGGGATGGGCATTATGAATACCTGGTGATGCCCTTCGGGCTCTGTAATGCGCCAGCCATTTTCCAAGACTTTGTGAACAACATTTTCCGGGATATGCTCACCACCTCGGTCGTAGTCTATCTGGATGATATTCTAATCTACTCTCCAGATATTGACTCACATCGGAGAGATGTTCGCAAAGTCTTCGACCTCTTACGGGCAAACTCCCTCTACGCCAAGTTGGAGAAGTGTGTGTTTTAGCAGGAGTCCTTGCCTTTCCTTGGTTATATCATCTCTGCCCAGGGTTTGGCTATGGATCCTGCCAAGCTACAGGCTGTGATGGACTGGCAGGAACCCCATTCTCTTAAAGCGGTGCAGCGCTTTATGGGGTTCATTAATTACTATCGCCAGTTCATTCCACACTTCTCAACTTTGGTAGCTCCCTTGGTTGCCCTCCCCAAGAAGGGAGCAAATCCCAAGTTGTGGTCAGAGGAGGTCTTTAAGGCCTTTCTCTCGATTAAGTCACACTTCACTAGCACTCCCATCCTACATCGCCCCGCTATAGATAAGCCATTTATCTTGGAGGTGGATGCCTCATCCTTTGGTGCTGGAGCAGTCCTTTTCCAAAATGATGCTCAAGGTCGGAAGCATCCTTGCTTCTTTTTTCTCCAAGACCTTCACACCAGCGGAGAAGAATTATTCCATCGGGGACAGGGAGTTGCTAGCCATGAAGTTGGCTTTTTCAGAGTGGAGACACCTCTTGGAGGGAGCTCGCTTTCCCTTCCAAGTGTTCACTGACCACAAGAACTTGGTGTATATACAGACAGCCCAGCGGCTGAATTCTCGCAAGGCTAGATGGTCCCTGTTCTTCTCCCGGTTCCATTTTACTCTACATTTTCTCTCTGGGGAGAAGAACATTCGTTCCGACGCTCTCTCCGGCTCCGTAGTGTCATCTGAGGTAGGAGGAGCCTCGGCTTATTGTCCCTTCTGAGAGCCTGAGAACTGTGGCTCCGGTTTCGCTTGAGTCCGTGCCCCCGGGCAAGACATTCGTACCTGCGAATTTGCGACCAGAGGTTCTCTCTTGGGCTCACTCGTCCAGAGTGGGTGGACATTTTGGGACCAAGAGGACATCTGAGCTTTTGGCGAGGACGTACTGGTGGCCGCATATGGCTCGTGACGTCGGGGACTACATTCGGGCATGTGACTCCTGCGCCCAGAATCGGTCTTCTCGGCAACGGCCTGCAGGGTTACTTTACCCCATGCCGGTGGCAGACAGGCCCTGGGAAATGGTCAGGATGGACTTCGTGGTGGGCTTACCCAAGTCTCGTAGCTGCACCGTTATCTGGGCAGTCACCGATCATTTTTCTAGGATGGTGCATTTGGTGCCGCTTCCACGGTTTCCTTCTGCACGGGCCTTGGCGGCGTTGCTCATTAAACATATTTTCCGCTTGCATGGAATGCCTGATAAAATTGTCAGCGATTGGGGTCCCCAGTTCGCGTCTCGGTTTTGGAGAGAGCTCTGCTGTTTACTCAGCATAGAGCTGAATCTCTCCTCTGCATATCATCCTGAGACGAATGGGTTGGTAGAGAGAATCAACCAGACTCTGGTGACATACTTGCGACATTTTGTCTCTGCTAGGCAGGATGATTGGGCATCTTTGCTACCTTGGGAGGAATTTGCCTTGAACAACGCCGTAGCCGATTCCACTGGTCAGACTCCTTTTCTCCTCAATTACGGCCAGCATCCGCGTGTCCCTGTGCCCATGCCCGTGTCATTCACCGATTCTAGGGTGGCAGACTGGGCGGTGGAGGCGTGTGACATCTGGGATCGCACACAGGATGCCATCCGGGCCTCCAAGAAGAGAATGAGGGTTTCGGCCGATACACACCGGCGCCCCGCTCCGACCTTTGCTCCTGGCGACTTAGTGTGGCTCTCCGCCCATAACATCAGGCTGCGAGTTGAGTCCACTAAGTTTGCGCCTCGCTACATTGGCCCGTTCAAGGTTCTGGAACAAGTCAACCCTGTGGTCTACCGTTTGGCTTTTCCTCCACGCCTTGGTATCACCGATACCTTTCACGTTTCCCTTTTAAAGCCCCTTCATTTGTCCCGGTTTTCTGAGTCATCTGCCGGGACATCGGGTTCATCCACAGATGAGTTTGAAGTGAATGCTATCGTGGGGTGCAAGGTGGTACGTTGCAAGAAATTTTATCTGGTGGATTGGAAGGGTCACGGTCCAGAGGATAGAACCTGGGAGCCTGTGGAGCACATTCGTGCTCCGCTGCTCATTGCAGCTTTTGAGCGTAGCGAGGCTCAAGGAGGGGGGGGGCCCTAGGGGGGGGTAATGTTAGGAGTCGAGTTTCCTCTGCTGCACAGGGGGAATCTCGATCCGTGTCTGCTGCGGTCTCCCATTCTCCATCAGTCGCAGTGGAGCCTGCTCAGCGGAGACGTCGGTCCCAGCGTCTCACTGAGACTGATTCTGTGCAAAGGGTTACTGCTACCTCTCCAGGCTCTGCTATTGTACCCTGATTTTAAATATTTCGCAATTTTTCAAATTTGAATTTTTATGCAATTAAATCACAGAGATATTTCACACTAAATACTTAATAAGTAACATTTCCCACATGTCTACTTTACATCAGCACAATTTTGGAACCAATTTTTTTTTTCTTAGCGAGTTATAAGGGTTAAAAGTTGACCAGCAATTTCTCATTTTTGCAACAACATTTTTTTTAGGGACCACCTCTCATTTGAAGTCATTTTGAGGGGTCTATATGATAGAAAATAACCAAGTGTGACACCATTCTAAAAACTGCACCCCTCAAGGTGCTCAAAACCATATTCAAGAAGTTTATTAACCCTTCAGGCGTTTCACAGGAATTTTTGGAATGTTTAAATATAAATGAACATTTAACTTTTTTTCACAAAAAAATTATTTCAGCTCCAATTTGTTTTATTTTACCAAGGGTAACAGGAGAAAATGGACCCTAAAAGTTGTTGTACAATTTGTCCTGAGTACGCTGATACCCCATATGTGGGGGTAAACCACTGTTTGGGCACATAGCATAGCTCGGAAGCGAAGGAGCGCCATTTGACTTTTCAATGCAAAATTGACTGGAATTGAGATGGGACGCCATGTTGCATTTGGAGAGTCTCTGACGTGCCTAAACATTGAAACCCCTTCACAATTGACACCATTTTGGAAAGTAGACCCCCTAAGGAACTTGTCTAGATGTGTGGTGAGAACTTTGACCCACTAAGTGATTCACAGAAGTTTATAATGCAGAGCCGTAAAAATAAAAAATCATATTTTTTCACAAAAATGAAATTTTGCCCCCAATTTTTTATTTTCCCAAGGGTAAGAGAAGAAATTGGACCACAAACATTGTAGTCCAATTTGTCCTGAGTACGCAGATACCCCATATGTGGGGGTAAACCACTGTTTGGGCGCATGGGAGAGCTCGGAAGGGAAGGAGCGCCGTTTGACTTTTCAATGCAAAATTGACAGAAATTGAGATGGGACGCCATGTTGCGTTTGGAGAGCCACTGATGAGCCTAAACATTGAAACCCCCACAAGTGACATTATTTTGGAAAGTAGACCCCCTAAGGAACTTATCTAGATATGTGGTGAGCACTTTGACCCATTAAGTGATTCACAGAAGTTTATAATGCAGAGCCGTGAAAATAAAAATTATTTTCTTTTTCCACAAACATTATTTTTTAGCCCCCAGTTTTGTATTTTTCCAAGGGTAACAGTTGAAATTGGACCCCAAAAGTTGTTTTCCAATTTGTCTTGAGTACGCTGATACCCCATATGTGGGGGGAAACCACCATTTGAGTGCATGGCAGAGCTCGGAAGGGAAGGAGCGTCATTTGGAATGCAGACTTAGATGGATTGGTCTGCAGGCGTCACATTGCGTTTGCAGAGCCCCTAATGTACCTAAACAGTAGAACCCCCCACAAATGACCCCATATTGGAAACTAGACCCCCCCATGGAACTTATCTAGATGTGTTGTGAGAACTTTGAACCCCCAAGTGTTTCACTACAGTTTATAATGCAGAGCCGTGAAAATAAAAAATCCTTTTTTTCCACAAAAATTATTTTTTAGCCCCCAGTTTTGTGTTTTTCCAAGGGTAACAGTTGAAATTGGACCCCAAAAATTGTTTTCCAATTTGTCCTGAGTATGCTGATACCCCATATGTGGGGGGAACCACCATTTGAGCGCATGGCAGAGCTCGGAAGGGAAGGAGCGTCATTTGGAATGCAGACTTAGATGGATTGGTCTGCAGGCATCACATTGCATTGGCAGAGCCCCTAATGTACCTAAACAGTAGAAAACCCCCACAAGTGCACCCCATATTGGAAGCTAGACCCCCAAGGAACTTATCTAGATGTGTTGTGAGAACTTTGAACCCCCAAGTGTTTCACTACAGTTTATAACGCAGAGCCGTGAAAATAAAAAATCTTTTTTTTCCACAAAAATTATTTTTTAGCCCCCAGTTTTGTATTTTTCCAAGTGTAACAGGAGAAATTGGACCCCAAAAGTTGTTGTCCAATGTGTCCTGAGTACGCTGATACACCATATGTTGGGGTAAACCCCTGTTTGGGCGCACGGGAGAGCTCGGAAGGGAAGGAGCACTGTTTTACTTTTTCAATGCATAATTGGCTGGAATTGAGATCGGACGCCATGTCGCGTTTGGAGAGCCCCTGATGTGCCTAAACAGTGGAAACCCCCCAATTATAACTGAACCCCTAATCCAAACACATCCCTAACCCTAATCCCAATGGTAACCCTAACCACACTCCTAACCCTGACACACCCCTAACCCTAATCCCAACCCTTTTCCCAACCGTAAATGTAATCCAAACCCTAACCCTAACTTTAGCCCCAACCCTAACCCTAACTTTAGCCCCAACCCTTACTGTAGCCTTAACCCTAGCCCCAACCCTAGCCCTAACCCTAGCCCTAACACTAGCCCTAACACTAGCTCTAACCCTAACTCTAGCCCTAACCCTAACCCTAGCCCTAACCCTAACCCTAGCCCTAACCCTAACCCTAATGGGAAAATGGAAATAAATACTTTTTTTTACTTTTTAATTTTTCCCTAACTAAGGGGGTGATGAAGGGGGGTTTGATTTACTTTTATAGCGGGTTTTTTTAGCGGATTTTTATGATTGGCAGCCTTCACACACTGAAAGATGCTTTTTATTGCAAAAAATATTTTTTGCGTTACCACATTTTGAGAGCTTTAATTTTTCCAGATTTTGGTCCACAGTGTCATGTTAGGTCTTGTTTTTTGCGGGACTAGTTGTTGTTTTTATTGGTATACATTTTCGTGCATGTGACATTTTTTGATCACTTTTCATTCCGATTTTTGTGAGGCAGAATGACCAAAAACCAGCTATTCATGAATTTCTTTTGGGGGAGGCATTTATACCATTCCACGATTGGTAAAATGGATAAAGCACAGTGGCGCAGTGGTTAGCACAGCAGCCTTGCAGCGCTGGAGTCCTGGGTTCTAATCCCACCTTGGACAACATCTGCAAAGAGTTTGTATGTTCTCTCCGTGTTTGCGTGGGTTTCCTCCGGGCACTCTGCTTTACTCCCACATTCCAAAGACATACTGATAGGGAATTTAGATTGTGAGCCCCATCGGGGACAGCGATGATAATGTGTGCAAACTGTAAAGCGCTGCGTAATATGTTAGCGCTATATAAAAATAAAGATTATTAGTATAAAGCAGTTTTATTCTTTGGGTCAGTACTAGTGTTGATACTAGTACTTGAAAGTATCGGTATCGGAAAGTATCGGCCGATACCGGCAAGGTATCGGATCTAATCTAATACCGATACCCGATACCAATACAAGTCAATGGGACTCATGTATCGGACGGTATTCCTGATGGAAAAGTCCAAAAAAAATGTTAAACCGCACCCTATACCCATATGCCTTTCCATAGGCCTATAAGTAGCGCACGTCCATGCCAGGGGGTCAACCCAGCTGCATAATCCAATCCAAATCCAAAAAGGAAGACAGCGCCACAACGGTCAGTGAAGAATAACTTACAAATTTAATCTGCCATCTGCGGCGACGTTTCGCTATAACAACCTTTATCAAGCACAGTCTGACACATGTTTCAACCACCATTATATACTACATGCACCACCCCCCATTCCATAATCCACCAATGAGAGTGAAGCACCATAATAGAAAATCTACATAAATACATATAAAAACAATGGGACATACAAAAATTAATATACCAATACAGAGAACATAATACCATAACATCTAACAAAGGTGTACTAGCCCTGATCGCTAAAAAGCTAAAGAACCAGCCCTCTACAATGCAATCAAAATCCCCCACTGAGCAGTATAAACAAACCGCAATCATCCAATGGATATCCCGCATCCCACGTAACTAGGAAACAAGCCCACCCTCCGGATGGTATCATAACAGCCGTAGTCCAATCTGAGATCGATCCTGAGTCAGGTGAGTATGGAGGTGGAGAGGATTACTGCGCAAGTCCTATTCCAAGATCTCCACTGCGCATGTCAAACACAGTATCCAGGAAATAGTTCAACCTCCAGAGTATTACCATAGCGACCGTCGTCCAATCAAAAGTTCGTCTCATGGCCGCAGGGATAAAGTAGGTTACTACGCAGGTCCGACTTGGTCTCCCCATGCGTAGCAAAGACAGCGTCCAGAGGGCTCCATATATATAGCGCTGCTGCACAAATTCAACATCATCGCATAGTGCCCGCTTGATCAAGCGGGCACTATGCGATGATGTTGAATTTGTGCATTTTAAAATGCGCGCGTGTCCTGCCTCCCGTGACGTCACGGCTTGTGATTGGTCGCGTCGCCCATGTGACCGCGACGCGACCAATCACAAGCCAGAACGTAATTTTAAAATCCTGAAGGACCTAAAATTACGTCACGGCTTGCTGTGATTGGTCGCGTCGCGGCCACATGGGCGACGCGACCAATCACAAGCCGGGACGTCACGGGAGGCAGGACACGCGCGCATTTTAAAATGCGCGCGTGTCCTGCCTCCCGTGACGTCACGGCTTGTGATTGGTCGCGTCGCCCATGTGACCGCGACGCGACCAATCACAAAGCCGGAACGTAATTTTAAAATCCTGAAGGACCTGAAATTACGTCACGGCTTGCTGTGATTGGTCGCGTCGCGGCCACATGGGCGGCGCGCGACCAATCACAAGCCGGGACTTCACGTAAGGAAGTTAAAGCGCGAATTTTAAGCAAACAACGCTGCCGGTTCCCTCGGTGAGGTCCAGGCTGCGTCGGAGAGGTGAGTATAGCAATATTTTTTATTTTAATTCTTTATTTTACACATTAATGTTGTTTCGATACCGATACCCGATACCACAAAAGTATCGGATCTCGGTATCGGAATTCCGATACAGCAAATATCGGCCGATACCCGATACTTGCGGTATCGGAATGCTCAACACTAGTTATGGCATGTGCACACAGTGCGGATTTGGCTGCGGATCCGCAGCGGATTGGCCGCGGATCTGCAGCGGATTGGCCGCGGATCCGCAGCGGATTGGCCGCTGCGAATTCGTACCAGTTTTCCATCAGGTTTACAGTACCATGTACACCTATGGAAAACCAAATCCGCTGTGCCCATGGTGCGGAAAATTCCGTGCAGAAACGCTGCGTTGTATTTTCTGCAGCATGTCAATTCTTTGTGCGGATTCCGCAGCGTTTTACACCTGTTCCTCAATAGGAATCCGCAGGTGAAATCCGCACAAAAAAACACTGGAAATCTGCTGTAAATCCGCAGGTAAAACGCAGTGCCTTTTACCTGCAGATTTTTCAAAAATCGTGCGGAAAAATCTCACACGAATCCGCAACGTGGGCACATAGCCTTAGGGTTAGGGTTGGAATTAGAGTTAGGGTTGGAATTAGGGCTAGGGTTGGAAATAGGGTTAAGATTAGGCTTGTGGTTAGGGTTACGGATAGGGTTAGGGGTGCGTTGGGGTTACAGTTGTGGTTAGGGTTGGGATTAGGGTTAGGGTTGGGATTAGGGTTAGGATTAGGGTTGGAATTAGGGTTACGGGTGTGTTGCGGTTAGGGTTGTGGTTAGGGGTGTGTTGGGGTTAGGGTTGTGATTAGGGTTATGGCTACAGTTGGGATTAGGGTTAAGGGTGTGTTGGGGTTAGTGTTGAAGTTAGAATTGAGGGGTTTCCACTGTTTAGGCACATCAGGGGTCTCCAAACGCAACATGGCGCCACCATTGATTCCAGCCAATCTTGCGTTCAAAAAGTCAAATGGTGCTCCCTCCCTTCCAAGCCCCGACGTGCGCCCAAACAGTGGTTTACCCCCACATTTGGGGTACCAGCGTACTCAGGACAAACTGGGCAACAACTGTTGGGGTCCAATTTCTCCTGTTACCCTTGCAAAAATAAAAAATTACTTGCTAAAACATAATTTTTGAGGAAAGAACAATTATTTTTTATTTTCACGGCTCTGCGTTATAAACTTCTATGAAGCACTTGGGGGTTGAAAGTGCTCACCACACATCTAGATAAGTTCCTTCGGGGGTCTAGTTTCCAAAATGGGGTCACTTGTGGGGTGTTTCTACTGTTTAGGCACATCAGGGGCTCTGCAAATGCAACGTGATGCCCGCAGACCATTCCATCAAAGTCTGCATTTCAAATGTCACTACTTCCCTTCTGAGCCCTGACGTGTGCCCAAACAGTGGTTTACCCCCACATATGGGGTACCAGCACACTCACAACAAACTGTGCAACAAATATTGGGGCCCAATTTCTCCTGTTACCCTTGTGAATTTAAAAAATTGCTTGCTAAAACATCTTTTTTGAGGAAAGAAAAATGATTTTTTATTTTCACGGCTCTGCGTTGTAAACTTCTGTGAAGCACTTGGGGGTTGAACGTGCTCACCACACATCTAGATAAGTTCCTTGGGGGGTCTAGTTTCCAAAATGGGGTCACTTGTGGGGGGTTTCTACTGTTTAGGCATATCAGGGGCTCTGCAAACGTAACATGATGCCCGCAGACCATTCCATCAAAGTCTGCATTCCAAAACGTCACTACTTCCCTTCCAAGCCCCGGCATGTGCCCAAACAGTGGTTTAGCCCCATATATGGGGTATCAGCGTACTCAGGAGAAACTGGACAACAACTTTTGGGTCCAATTTCTCCTGTTACTCTTGCAAAAATAAAAAATTCTGGGCTAAAAAAATATTTTTGAGGAAAGGAAACACATTTATTATTTTCACGGCTCTGCGTTATAAACTTCGGTGAAGCACTTGGGGGTTCAAAGTGCTCACCACACATCTAGGTAAGTTCCCTTGGGGGTCTAGTTTCCAAAATGGTGTCACTTGTGGGGAGTTCCTACTGTTTAGGCACATCAGGGGCTCTGCAAAAGCAACTTGACGCCCGCAGAGCATTCCATCAAAGTCTGCATTTCAAAACGTCACTACTTCCCTTCCGAACCCCGACGTGTGCCAAAACAGTGGTTTACCCCCACATATGGGGTATCAGCGTACTCAGGAGAAACTGAACAACAACTTTTGGGGTCCAATTTCTCCTGTTACCCTTGGGAAAATAAAAAATTGTGGGCTAAAAAATCATTTTTGAGAAAAGAAAAATTATTTTTTATTTTCATGGCTCTGCGTTATAAATTTCTGTGAAGCACTTGGGGGTTCAAAGTGCTCACCACACATCTAGGTTAGTTCCTTGGGAGGTCTAGTTTCCAAAATGGGGTCACTTGTGTGGGAGCTCAAATGTTTAGGCACACAGGGGCTCTCCAAACGCGACATGGTGTCCGCTAATGATTGCAGCTAATTCTCCATTCAAAAAGCCAAATGGTGTGCCTTCCCTTCCGAGCCTTGCCGTGCGCCCAAACAGTGGTTTACCCCCACATATGGGGTATCATCGTACTCAGGACAAACTGAACAACAACATTTGGGGTCCAATTTCTCCTATTACCCTTGGGAAAATAAAAAATTCTGGGCTAAATATCATTTTTGAGGAAAGAAAAATTATTTTTTATTTTCACGGCTCTGCGTTATAAACTTCTGTGAAGCATCTGGGGGTTATAAGTGCTCACTATGCATCTAGATAAGTTCCTTGGGGGGTCTAGTTTCCAAAATGGGGTCATTTGTAGGGGATCTCCAATGTTTAGGCACACAGGGGCTCTCCAAATGCGACATGGTGTCCGCTAATGACTGGAGCTAATTTTCCATTCAAAAAGCCAAATGGCGTGCCTTCCCTTCCGAGCCCTGCCGTGCGCCCAAACTGTGGTTTACCCCCACATATGGGGTATCATCGTACTCAGGACAAACTGGACAACAACATTTGGGGTCCAATTTCTCCTATTACCCTTGGGAAAATAACAAATTCTGGGCTAAAATTCATTTTTGAGGAAAGAAAAATTATTTTTTATTTTCACGGCTCTGCGTTATAAACTTCTGTGAAGCACCTGGGGGTTATAAGTGCTCACTATGCATCTAGATATGTTCCATGGGGGGTCTAGTTTCCAAAATGGGGTCACTTGTAGGGGATCTCCAATGTTTAGGCACACAGGGGCTCTCCAAACGCGACATGGTGTCCGCTAACGATTGGAGCTAATTTTCCATTCAAAAAGTCAAATGGCACGCCTCCCCTTCCGAGCCTTGCCGTGCACCCAAACAGTGGTTTACCCCCACATGTGAGGTATAGGTGTACTCAGGAGAAATTGCCCAATAAAATTTAGGATCCATTTTATCCTGTTGCCCATGTGAAAATGAAAAAATTGAGGCTAAAATAATTTTTTGGGGAAAAAAAGTACTTTTTCATTTTTACGGATCAATTTCTGAAGCACCTGGGGGTTTAAAGTGCTCACTATGCTTCTAGATAAGTTCCTTGGGGGGTCTAGTTTCCAAAATGGGGTCACGTGTGGGGGAGCTCCAATGTTTAGGCACACGGGGGCTCTCCAAATGCGACATGGTGTCCGCTAAAGATTGGAGCCAATTTTTCATTCAAAAAGTCAAATGGCGCTCTTTCCCTTCCGAGCCCTGCCGTGCGCCCAAACAGTGGTTTACCCCCACATATGAGGTATCAGCGTACTCAGGACAAATTGGACAACAACGTCCGTTGTCCAGTTTCTCCTTTTACCCTTGGGAAAATAAAAAAATTGTTGCTAAAAATCATTTTTGTGACTAAAAAGTTAAATGTTCATTTTTTACTTCCATGTTGCTTCTGCTGCTGTGAAACACCTGAAGGGTTAATAAACTTATTGAATGTGGTTTTGAGCACCTTGTGTGGTGCAGTTTTTAGAATGGTGTCACTTTTGGGTATTTTCAGCCATATAGAACCCTCAAAATGACTTCAAATGTGAGGTTGTCCCTAAAAAAAATGGTTTTGTAAATTTTGTTGTAAAAATGAGAAATCACTGGTCAAATTTTAACCCTTATAACTTCCTAGCAAAAAAAAATTTGTTTCGAAAATTGTGCTGATGTAAAGTAGACATGTGGGAAACGTTATTTATTAACTATTTTGTGTCACATATCTCTCTGGTTTAACAGAATAAAAATTCAAAATGTGAAAATTGCGAAATTTTCAAAATTTTCGCCAAATTTCCGTTTTTTTTCACAAATAAACTCAGAAATTATCGACCTAAATTTACCACTAACATGAAGCCCAATATGTCACGAAAAAACAATCTCAGAATCGCTAGGATCCGTTGAAGCGTTCCTGAGTTATTACCTCATAAAGGGACACTGGTCAGAATTGCAAAAAACGGCAAGGTCATTAAGGCCAAAATAGGCTGGGTCATGAAGGGGTTAATAGAGGACTTATAGCAGTGGGGGGCACTCTAGATTAGGTGATTAGTTTGAGTTAAGATTAGAAATAGTTAAACCAATAGGATGTTAGCTAGAGGGAGAAGCTAGAGAAGGGTGAGGAAAATTTGTTCTGAAAGTAGATAGTGTAGTTGTGAGGAGAAAAGAGGATAGTGAGGTGATTGACCGGAGCTGTGTTATGACAGAGGCTCATGAATCCAGGCGGGTGGACAGACACATGGGCACAAGCAGATTTGGGCAGCATGAGAGAAACAGCAGCTAGGCTTATGGGTCACTTCCGTGATGTCCAAGTCATATTGTCTGACAAGGATTGGCAGCAGCATCCTTTACTTTCACCCAGAATGGGGAAAATGGACTGGGAGCACCAGGAACAAGCTAGTCCAGCTACTAAGGGAGCTGCAGTACTGAAGGATACGGTACGGAAACATATGGTGATAGGAAGAACCAGGGTCAGT
Organism: Ranitomeya variabilis; assembly: GCF_051348905.1. Lineage (NCBI taxonomy): Eukaryota > Metazoa > Chordata > Amphibia > Anura > Dendrobatidae > Ranitomeya > Ranitomeya variabilis. The sequence goes on from NC_135236.1 coordinate 595,786,352, forward strand.
TCAGGGGAAAAGAATGTCCATCCTGTATGAAGATTGCTGTGCAGTGTCTGTATCTAAACTGGATGATGAGCTCAGTAAAATTGTTATGGTTGAATTGAACTTGGACTCTAAAGGTTATTGTGTGTTGCTGCAGAAGATCAGGACCCTTCAAGCGGAGAAGGACTCTGATTCCCAAGTGAATGAAATACAGCACACAAACAACACACCAGACAAGGGACATTTTGTTAATGCAGCCGGGCGCCAGGGTGTGCCGGAACAGCAGCCCCTCGCCATGACTACCACCCTGCCCCCATTACAGCTTGGCGTAGTTGGCAGGATCCAGATGCCTTGCATTTGGAATATGGAGAAACCCCTGAAATGGCAAAGATGACGGTCATTAAAGACTTTAAGATGGCGGATGATGGCGACTAAGCTGGTGATAGCTCCACCCATCATGGGCGTCCTGAACTGAAAGTAGCATGAAAATCTGTCTGTCAGAGACAGTGGCCTGAGCCTAGGTTGAAAACCCTTGTAAACGGTGCCCGCCTGCAGTGGAAGGCTGTGGGGAATTACCGACGGCATGGACAAATGTCGGCTTGACCAGTTCCCTCCAATGCTAGAGGAGCAAGGCTGGCGGGTGCCGGACCCAGAACCTGACCAGAAACCCGGGAGAACCGAGTGACTCAGAAGAGCCTGAAGCACCCAGCAATCCGGCGACGGAGAAGTTCAGTCCAGAGGGAGTGAGCCCAGAAGTGCTGAAGTTGAAAGAACTAGAGCTGAGTGGCCCCAGGCTAGGGGATTCCGATCCGGAAGAGCTTGTTCCAGGAGAACTTGACCTGGAGAACTCCACCCTGGAGGGGCCTGCCACAAGCCATCACATGCCGGAAGAGGCAACAGCTGCAGAACAGGAAGGTGATGGTCACAGAGCAGTCACTCGAATGGTACCGGAGTAGTGGGATGACCGGAACCAGGCAGTGGGAGGTCCCCTGCCTCAGGTCTCAGAGCGCAGGTCAATGTTCACAGGCTCCACTTCCCTTGATCCATCACCGCAATATATGGAAGGAGAAGGTCCCTTTCCCTCCTCTGGGCAGGTGGCCTGGATTGTGGAGGTGGTAGAGGAGAAGAAGCGGAGGGAGCGGGACATTTGGACAGAGCTGCGGCGCCTGGTAGGGGAAGCGATGGCTGGCCAGCGTACCAGGGGCATGTTGATGTACACAAAACCATCCTGTGGGCACGTTTTTTTCCGGGAGGACTGTACCTATTATAAAGTATACTACATGCAAATACATGGAGTAGACACAAAGTCTCACAAATCATTCTAAAACAATTAATTAATTTAATAAATATTACATACTAAATATGCCAACATACATAATACAATAAATACCCAAATGCAGGAGGTACACAAGGAAGAAACTAGTGGTATAACAGGGAATAGGCAGGAAAAAATGTACATTCCCTCATGGTAGCAGCATAATTACACTCATACTGCACAGAATTACCAAGACATAGCCTATCAGTGATCTTTTGCAAAATTGCATCATTATAAACACCGCCGGTCTCGAACTGCAACAAATTAATCCACAAGCTTACCCATGAATTGGGGTGAATCCCACGAGTTCCCTGACACGCGTTTCGTGGTCCAGCTTTCTCAAAGTGGAGGTGTACGTTTTTTCCTGCCTATTCCCTGTTATACCACTAGTTTGTTCCTTGTGTACCTCCTGCATTTGGGTATTTATTGTATGTATGTTGGCATACTTGTATGTAATATTTATTAAATAAACTAATTGTTTTAGAATGATTTGTGAGACTTTGTGTCTACTCATGTATTTGCATGTATTAAATCTGGGAGTATTCTGACTCAAATAACTTTTTTTGGTGACTATGATGGGAGAGTGACACCTATTCACTTTTGGCCACAGTGTGATTTTGTGCTTTATGACCCCTAAAATGACTATTATAAAGTATACGTCAACGCGGGCTTGGTAAAATTTGAACGCCCCCTGGAGGAAGGTGACCTGGTCTCTTTTATAAAGGAAAGAGGGTGCAGGGCTTTTTCACGGTAGCTGTCACCCTGCTACCCCCGGAGGAGAATCCAGAGTTTCTCGTGCTTCAAGAACGGGCGCAAACTGCTTTACAACAGAGGCCTGCGGAACAGCCAGGTTCTGTCCCTCTCCGGCCTCTGGCACGGGAGGCTGTCAGTCGCGGGGACAGTGACTAATTCATCTCTATGGTGATTGAGGAGTTGTGCTCGGAGCACGCAAAAAGCTGTTATGGAACTGTTCTGGTTCACTGAGGGCAGGAGCCCTGAATACAGCGCGTTCAGTGTGGCAGCAGTTGAAAAGTAAAAAAGTTTGTTTTTCCCCCATCCAAGTTTATTTGTCCACGTTTGTGCACCGCCTGCTGGATTATGGGACTGAGACCCTTTGTGAAGAATGGACAATATGTGGCTGCATTAAAAACTGCGTTTTATTACATTGCCTAACCTGAATTTTATCCTTAGGAGGTTGGTAGCAGCACGCATGTTTTAAAGGGACTGAGAATAGGAGGGAGGGGTAAAACATGGTCAGGAGGACCCGATGAGTGAGCTGGTTCAGAAGTGTATGGACTGTAAATACTCCTGGACTGTCAGAGCTGTGGCGAGTTGGCCACGGTGGGCCATGATGTTTGTGTGACACTTAAAACAGGAGGACTAGTCAATGGGCCTGGAGTGTCCTGTTGTGAGCTGTCTGCATGTCCGGGTCCTGGAAGCAAAGGGACTGGGGTTCAAATGAACCCGTAGTACTGTTTGGACAACCTGAGGATCATGCCGGGTTATAAATGACTGTGCCCATGCATCAGTGGGCTAATGTATATTGTTGGCCAAAGGGTCATGTTATTAAAGAGACCTGAACTGTGTGTTCCAGGATCCCAACCAAGTGGGACCGGTACCAGTCCTGACCAGGAACTGGGTCAGAGGTGGACAAGAAAATAATTGACTTATGTGGAGTATGATAACTGTTACGGTTAAACAGGTTTTAAAATAGTGTTTTATATTGTTGTATGCTACTGATACAGCATGGTCGGGAACAAGCATGGTTTTAGGAGGGAGTTGTGTAGGGGTATGTTGGGGGCTAATTTGTTCCCTGGATTCCTGTGCGCATCTTCTTAATAAAATCGGGTACGTGTTGCATGTAAAGTGTTATGCAATGTGATTGTTTGTTGTGAATTAACATATCAAAATGTTCATGTGTTGTGTAAATTATATATATGGGTTAGGGATAGAGATAGGGAGATACAGTAAAGGCTGAGTCACACATAACGATATCGTTAACGATATCGTTGCAACGTCACGCTTTTGGTGACGTAGCAACGATCCCGCTAACGATCTCGTTATGTGTGACAGCGACCAACGATCAGGCCCCTACTGGGAGATTGTTGGTCAATGGGAATGATCAGGACCTTTTTTTGGTCGCTGACCACCCGCTGTCATCGCTGGATCGGCGTGTGTGACTCCGATCCAGCGATGTGTTCACTTGTAACCAGGGTAAATATCGGGTTACTAAGCGCAGGGCCGCGCTTAGTAACCCGATATTTACCCTGGTTACCATTGTAAAAGTTAAAAAAAAACAGTACATACTCACATTCTGATGTCTGTCACGTCCCCCGGCGTCCACAGGGTTAAAACTGCTTTCGGCAAGAGTGCTGCTAATATGCAGCGCTGCTGCCGAGAGCTTCCCTGCACTGACTGTGTCAGCGCTGGCTGTAAAGCAGAGCACAGCGGTGACGTCACCGCTGTTACTGCTGGCGCTGACACATTCAGTGCACGCCGGTAGACGCCGGCGGGGGACGTGACAGACATTAGAATGTGAGTATGTAGTGGTTTTTTTTTTTTTACTTTTACAATGGTAACCAGGGTAAATATTGGGTTACTAAGCGCGGCCCTGCACTTAGTAACCCGATGTTTACCCTGGTGCTGCAGGGGGACTTCGGCATCGTTGAAGAGAGTTTCAACGATGCCTAAGTCGTTCCCCTGATCGTTGGTCGCTGGAGAGAGCTGTCTGTGTGACAGCTCCCCAGCGACCACACAACGACTTACCAACGATCACGGCCAGGTCGTATCGCTGGTCGTGATCGTTGGTAAGTCTTTTAGTGTAACGGTACCTTTATGTTCAGTGTTAGTAAGGGTTAATATATGACTTAGAGCAGTGGGGGGCACTCTAGATTAGGAGATTAGATTGAGTTAAGATTAGAAATAGTTAAACCAATAGGATGTTACATACTCTACTGAATCTCTCAAAAACACTATTCAGGTTACTAAGGATATTTCGGATATTGAGTACATGGATTTGCCACCATAAACCAGACACATCGGAATATTAGCACAAGGGGAATTATCGCCTATTTGTGTATATACATGTAGGCTCATCTTGCATTTAATTTGTTAGTGAATATTTTAGAGCCATATTGGCTTTGATTTGGAGCATGTGTTAGCAACACAAAATATAGCGATGGATTCATCATCATGTCACTTGCATAAGCTTTTTATCTAATTTTTTTCATATGCTCCTAAATTATCTTTTATTTTGTGCCTTTTTAAAGTATACTTTATAAGTGCTGGCATTTTTGTGAAGATTTGCTCCACTCTCCCCTAGAGTCATGTTATGTATGCCAGATATTTTGCACAAATTAATTTTTTATAGCTGAATATACAAAAAATAAGGTCAATGAATACCACAAGACAAACAAAAAGAAAACTGACTTAAAAAAAACAAAGGGTGCGATGAATCTGACCCACAGTCTTTTGTAGGAAGATATCAAGAACTCAAGGAATTAAGTGGTCATTCACTTCCTTTAGTTTCTTTTTAAAACTATTAAATTATTAAAAATCCATGATTTTCAGTATCCAAGCATTAAAAGTTGTTTTTTTCTGTTTTCTATACTAAGTGCCAAATGTTGCAAACAGCACTTTAACAGAATGATTCTACTTTGATCCCTGTAGCAATTCCTGAATAATTTATCACAGGTTATTGCCTTAATTCTGGAGAGGGATAGAGCAATAAAGGCAGATGAAAACACTCCAGTTGAAACACCTTGGGGCCTGCTCATTCTTCTGACATGGCTCTTTTGTTGGAACTATTTAGAAGTTATTAAGATGTGTCTCCAGAATTAAGAGTGTGCTATCAGAATGAAGACAACCGTCTTAATTCTAAAGACAAAGTACAATGACCCTTCACCTTTTTTTCCACTGCTGTTATTATATAGTAGAAATATGAGGATAATATCTGTGTGAGACTGACCAGAAACAACACCAACATTTGTTATGTCCTCTAAGTGTTCATTTAAAAAGATCATTGGATAATACTTTCTATTGCTCAGTAAAAGGAAAGTTTTTGGAAGTAAATATTCCTTCCAAGCTGTGCTCTGCTTTAACTAATTTAAAATACTGAGATATGATAAAATGTTTAGTTTTACTTTTATTCAATTGTTTTCTTTTTCAGTTATCATTATAGCACAGCTATATTGTATTTTTAGTTGAACTTATTAGAATGATTAATAGAAACAAATTAAAACTAGATTTACATTATAGCCATTATTGGCTAGCTAATAGCCCATCTGGTTGGTGGTAGCATAAAAATCAATTACGGTCTCTCTTTCCCACTGACAGCGTATGTTGATCAGACTGGCAAAAAATCTACAAGGAATTGCTTTTGCTTTGAAAACAAACACCAGTGACACCATGCTGTTTGACTGGAAGTATCCTTGCTACACTGTGACAGTAGTGAACCATAATCTAAGGGACACCAGGACACTACCCTCGGGTTAATAGCATAGCACAGTGGGAAAGGGGAAGCAAATGTAAATGAGCTAATGTGCAATCAGCTAAATCGTATCCCATGATGCCAGCAGTGCAGTTAACCTTAAAGATACCATTTGTGGTTACCCGCTGGAGGTCACTTTCTGTTGAATCACAGCAGTTGTAAAGAAATATGACCCTTAAAGTGGGTCATTGCTTAAGCATATAATATAAATGTTTAGATTCAGAATACAGCGTGATGCCCAGATATTTGTAGATAATATGTAGGATAACCATTGATCTTATGTACTACGAACAAGACTTGTATAAGCTGATAAATTAATAATAAACCTATAGTATTAAACGATAATGGTGCTATGAATACATTTTCTTTATACATCCATCTTTATTAATTATTAACCAAGCTGTTGTATCAAATATCAAACATTTATAAAAGCATAGACAATAAATATATTTTATTTTTACATTAACCAAAAAACTAGAAAGGAGGAGAAAAAATAAAAAAAATAAAAAAAGCAGAACATTTAAGCCAAAGTTTAGAAAATTATTTCTGTGATACATAAGCTTTTAATTCAAGCATTCAAAATAAAAAATTTAGATAATTGATTTTCAAAAAGTATGACATGATGCACCTAATTTCTCCATGCAGCATAAGAAGGCACAGAGTCCGCCATCCATTTATAAATAACAAGGATTCTAGTCATAAACAACAATTCAAAAAGTAATCTCTTGCTTTCATATTCTACACCTACAGTTAATTCTGTCCCCCCTAAAACTATCAAAACAGTATTCATTGGTAACGCCCTTATGAGAGCATATGATTTCTTTACAAAATTTAAACAGTTTTGGGGATCTCCAAAACATGGGAATCATGTCTGCCTCACATTTTGGATATCAGTCATTTTCCCTCCGCCCTGTTCAATTAAGAAATATTGGGTGTAATAAAGTATATGATATATTAATTGTAGTTATCGGTGAGCCTGATTTGTTGAAATTTTGCTGGATTCCTTATGAATAGTTAACTAGTGTCGACTGTCCACCTCAGTTAGATCAAATGTTCACCTAGCCTTTATTTTATATGTAATGTTTTCTTTAACCAATTGATTCCTACTCAAAAGAAGTGAATAAACACAAACATACTCAATAAAAGGACATATTTTTATTAATACACAAGAATAAAATCCATACATTTATGAAAACAATGAAAGAACATTTAGAAGGGGATAAAAGGTCCTATACAGGGAAATCACGGGAAAACGTATAGGGAGTGGGTATAATCAATAGATGGCATTAAATTTCCCCAATACGACCAAATGACAAATGTGAATATAATGATCAAGGACTTACTTGACAAAGTCACCTGGCAAAATGTACATTGAAGTCTCAGGGTACTTGTAACTGGCACCTTAACTTCCTTATACTATTTTGTATTGTTATGATGTCTGTATAGGGTTATCCACTAGAAGTTATGATGTAATGTTAACCCCTTAACCCCCAAGGGTGGTTTGCATGTTAATCACTGGGCCAATTTTTACAATTCTGACCACTGTCCCTTTATGAGGTAATAACTCTGGAACACTTCCATGGATCCCAGTGATTCTGACACTGTTTTCTCGTGACATATTTTACTTCACGTAAATGGTAAAATTTATTTGATAGGACTTGCGTTTAATTGTGAAAAAATCTGTGAACATTTTGGAAAATTTCGCAATATTCTAACTTTGAATTTTCATGCCCTTAAATGACAGAGATATGTCACACAAAATACTTAATAAGTAATATTTCCCACATATCTACTTTGCAAAAGCACACTTTTGGAACCAATTTATTTTCTTTGATAGGAAGTTATATGGGTTAAAAGTTGACCAGCAATTTTTCATTTTTACAACACCATTTTTTTAGGGACCACATCACATTTGAAGTCACTCTGAGTGGTCTATATGATAGAAAATATCCAATATATACCATTCTAAAAACTGCATCCCTCAAGGTGCTCAAAACCACATTCAAGAAGTTTATTAACTCTTCAGGTGCTTCATAGGAATTTTGGAATGTTTAAAAAAAAATACCAACCCAACAAAGTGAACCTGGCCGTGCTTTCTAGAGGACTCTCATTTTGTCCAACTAAGTCCTTGGATAAAACTGAACTCTACAGTGATATGGAACATTTTTTCAGGAGACTGCGCCTGAGGGAATATTTCAATGATACAGAAGATTCACAAAACACTTGGACTGAAGGAAAAAGGATCCTAACAACCAAGAAGAGGTCAGACTGGACACCTCCACCTAGATGCAACCCTCATTTGGATAAAGATATAGACTCCTTCAGACATTTGATAAAATCCACCATCATAGATACTAACAGGAGACAAGCATCCAACATCAGTGCCCAGGAGAGAAAGCCCATACAGTTTTTGAAAACCAACAAAGAAATCATCATTAAACCTTCTGACAAGGGTGGTGCAATAGTCATGATGAACACATCAGACTATATGAAAGTAGCAAACAGACAACTTATGGACACGCACTACTACAAAAAATTGGAGTCGGATCCTGCACAGGACTATTACAAGGAACTAAACAAGTTAGTATCTTGTCTGCCCGACAAATCCACAAGAGCCGAAGACCTGATACCAGAAAGTCCAAGAACAGGGATATTCTACATGCTTCTACAGATCTATAAATCTGGAAATCCAGGAAGACCAATTATTTCATGTGTGTGTGCACCCTTACTAAGCAGGTATGTGGATGAGTAGAGGGTATTCTTAAACCACTTTTCATGGCCATGCTTGAAAGCGACTTTTTGTCCTCATGACCCATCAGGCCTCTTGCCTACTACCGATACATTGATGATATTTTAATAATCTGGACAGAGTCTGAGCCACAGCTAAAGAAGTTCCATGAACAGTTTAATCAATTTCATCCTACCATCAACAACACTCAACTACTCCTGCACTGAATTAATTTTTTGGACACCATCATTAAGCTGCAGAACAATGAAATAGAAACATTCCTGTATCAGAAACCAATCGACCATCCAACATATCTTAAATGGGACAGTTTCCATCCAAAACACAGAAAAAACTCTATTGTCTACAGCCAAGCCATCAGATACAATCGTATATGTTCCAACTCCATGGATAGAGATGAACACCTTGGTTGCCTCAGAAAGAATTTTTTGAATCAGGGCTACCTTCCAAGAACAATTGAAAACCAAATTACAAGAGCCACTAGTATATCAAGGAATCACCTGCTACATTACAAAGCTAAAGAAGAAAATAATCGGGTGCGTCTAGTAGTCACCTACAATCCAAATCTGGAGGTGCTAAGGGGAGCTGCACGGAAGTTACAACCTTTACTACAAAAAGATGCCCGCGCTTACAATCCAATTCCATACCCCCCACTACTGTGTTTTAGGCAGCCCCCAAATCTAAGAAGTATCATTATCAGAAGCCCCCTGTTCTCTCAAACAGCTGCAGGAACCCTTCCTTGCAACCAGACAAAATGGAAAACCTGTCCATTTATAATGACCACAGACAAGATAAAGATCCCCAATTCATATCATGACTACAAGATACCAGGTACTTTCAGCTGCATCACTTCTAATGTGGTGTACTTAATTATTTGTACTAAATGTCCAACTGGGGGTCTGCATGTAGGGGAGACAATTTAGAATCTGAGAACAAGGATGAACTCTCATCGTCATACAAAAAGAGAAAAAAGAATGGATCTACCTGTAGGAATACATTTTTGTCTCCCTAATTCTAGCATTATGGACATGAAATTGCTTGTTTTAAAAGGTAACTTCAAATCTCAGCGCGACAGAAGAGTCTGGGAATATAAGATGATGATGACCTTTGACACTCTCAGAGCAGGAATGAATGTGTTGCAAGGATATATGTCTTTTTACCTCAAATAAGGAATTTGCACCTAAGACCTTGTGGGGGCATCATAACATAGAACCAGGCTCCAATCAGAGGACAATAAAACATTCACACTCCTTATCTATGATATTGGTACCTCTGCTTCACATCACCTGTCTTATCTATGGTATTTTTCTGTGCTGTGTTATGCATAAATATGTGATTCTTCAGAATTTCAATTAGTCTATGCCTGATGAAGAAACCGGAGTAGTCTCGAAAGCTTGCAATTTGTTACCATCTTTCAGTTAGCCTTTAAAAGGTATCAACCACTGAGTGTTAGGTGACGAGTTCCCACCGCTGCACAGGGGGAATCTCGAACCATGTCTGCTGCGGTCTCCCATTCTCCTCCAGCCACAGTGGAATCTGCTCAGCGGAGATGTCGGTCAAAGCGTCTCGCTCAGCCTGATACTGTGCAAATGGTTACTGCTGCCTTTCCAGGCTCTGCCTTTATAGCCAGCACTGGTCAGCAGCGAGCAGGCTTTTCTGAGACTAAGTCCTGCTTTTCACGCACTGAGCATGCCCACAGGAGGACCTCTCATTGGAGGTCGGGAGTCACATGCTCAGGCCCTTTAGCAGCTCCTATTGGTCCACCAGGAAGGTCTGGAAAAGCTGCAACTATAAAAGGTTCGCATGGCCGCATGGCCATGCGCTAGTATCAAATGTGTTTGGCTTATGCCAGTGGATACTATACCACTCTATTCATATGTGGTGTGAGGCTGTAGCTTTGGGACTGTACACTCAGGCAGGCAGCTAGCATCAGTGGGGGCAGTTAGTCGCTTGGCTTAGCATCTGGTTCCTTCATGTGTGTGGTTAGCACAGAAGAGTTCCAGAGCAAGCACAACCCTAGATAGGGTAATAGTTTTGTGTACAGCGCGACTCTGTGAGTCAACAGAGATCACTTCCAGTTCACACAGGGTGAAGCTTAACCCACATGTGAGCTCAGAGTTTATCCATTGTTACTTAGCAGCAGATATCTCAGCACGGTGGACCCCGGGCTGCAAACGCACCTTGTAGCTCCCTATCTATACTCGGTGCTTTCCGCTAGCCCTAACACTGAGGACTCTCAATTCTAAATATTAAAAAAAAAACAAAAACGAACATTTAACTTTTTTTCACAAAATATTTACTTCAGATCCAATTTGTTTTATTTTACCAAGGGTAACAGGAGAAATTGGACCCTAAAAGTTGTTGTACAATTTGTCCTGAGTATGCCTATACCTCATATGTGGGGTTAACCACTGTTTGGGTGCGTGGCAAAAGCTCGGAAGGGAAGGAGCTTCGCTTGACTTTTCGATGCAAAATTGGCTGGAATTGAGATCAGACACCATGCCGCGTTTGGAGAGCCCCTGATGTGCCTAACCAATGGAAACCCTCCAAAAGTGATACCATTTTGGAAAGTAGACACACTAAGGAACTTATCTAGATGTCTGATGAGCACTTTGAACCCCCAAGTGCTTCATAGAAGTTTATAATGTAGAGCCGCAAAAATAAAAAAATCATTTTTTTCACAAAAATGAACTTTTCGCCCCCAATTTTTATTTTCCCCAGGGTAACAGGAGAAATTGGACCCCAAAAGTTATTGTGCAATTTGTCTTGAGTATGCCAATACCCCATATGTGGGGTTAAACCATGGTTTAGGCGCATGGCAGTGCTCGGAAGGGAAGGAGCACCATTTGACTTTTCAATGCAAAATTGGCTAGAAGTGAGATCGGACACCATGTCGCATTTGGAGAGCCCCTGATGTGCCTAAACAGTGGAAACCTCCCACAAGTGATACCATTTTGGAAAGTGGACCCCCTAAGGAACTTATCTAGATGTAAGGAGAGCACTTTGAACCCCCAAGTGTTTCACTAAAGTTTATAACGCAGAGCCATGAAAATAAAAAATCATTTTTTTCCACAAAAATAATATTTAGCCACCACATTTTTATTTTCACAAGGGTAAAAAGAGAAATTGTACTGCAAAAGTTGTTGTTCACTTTGTTCTGAGCATGCCCATACCCCATATGTAGGGGTAAACCACTGTTTGGGCACATGGCAGAGCTGTTTTTTTCAATGCAGAATTGGGTGGAATTGAGATCGGATGCAATGTCGTGTTTGGAGAGCCCCTGATGTGCCTAATCAGTGGAAAACCCCCCAATTCTAGCTCCGACCCTAACCCGAACACACCCCTAACCCTAATCCCAACCCTAACCATAACCCTAACCACACTCCTAACCCTGACACACCCCTAACCCTAATTCCAACCCTAACACCAACCATAAACGTAATCCAAACCCTAACTGTTATGACCTGGTGGTTAAGAGGCCATACTGATATGACCTGGTGGCTAAAACGCAACATGGGACGAGCTCTGAGAAGGTGGTATCTCTACTGACCGCAGTCCCTAATCCTAACAACAACACTAGTAATAGCCGTGGGATGTTCCTGACTCTCCCTAGACACCTCTTCACAGCCTAAGAACTAACTACCCCTAAAGAAGGAAATAGAAAGCTATCTTGCCTCAGAGAAAACCCCAAAAGGAAAGACAGCCCCCCACAAATATTGACTGTGAGTGAAGAGGGAAATGACGTACATAGAAATGAAATCAGATTTCAGCAAAGGAGGCCAATACTAAACTTGATAGACAGAGAGAAAAGGATACTGTGCGATCAGTATTAAAAACTACAAAATCCACGCAGAGTTTACAAAAATGAACTCCACACCGACTCACGGTGTGGAGGGGCAAATCTGCTTTCCCAGAGCTTCCAGTGTCATGGTTCTCAATGGCAAGAGACCGTAGTAAAGCATACAAAAGGACTAGCTCTTGGAAGATGGGAACTCGAGCTGACTGTGAGCTAAACCTACCGCACAACTAACAGTGGCCGGGTAGCGTGCCTACGTTTTATCCCTAGACGCCCAGCGCCAGCCGGAGGACTGACTGACCCTAGCAGAGGAAAATACAGACCTGGCTTACCTCTAGAGAAATTTTCCCCAAAAGGCAGACAGTAGCCCCCACATATATTGTCGGTGATTTTAAAGGAAATTGACATACGAAGTATGAAGATAGGTTTAGCAAATTGAGGTCCGCTTACTAGATAGTAGGAAGACAGAAAAGGGAACTTCACAGTCAACTGAAAACCCTCTCAAAACACCATCCCGAAATTACTTTAAGACTCTAATATCAACTCATGACACCAGAGTGGCAATTTCAGCTCACAAGAGCTTCCAGCCTCAGAAATATTCAAACACAGAGAACTGGAACAAAAATGCAAAACAATCTAGGACTACAAGTCCAACTTAGCTGATAGTAGTCTAGGAGCAGGAACATGCAACAGAAAGGCTTCTGGTAACATTGTTGGCCGGCATAGAAATGACTGAGGAGCAAGGCTAAATAGACAACTCCCACATCCTGATGGAAACAGGTGAACAGAGGCGATGAAGCACACAAGTGCAGTACCACCAGAAACCACCGGGGGAGCCCAGAAACCAAATTCACAACAGTACCCCCCCCTCAAGGAGGGGGCACCGAACCCTCACCAGAACCACCAGGGCGATCAGGATGAGCCCTATGAAAGGCACGGACCAAATCGGAGGCATGAACATCAGAGGCAGTCACCCAAGAGTTATCCTCCTGACCGTAGCCCTTCCACTTGACCAAATACTGAAGTCTCCGTCTGGAAACACGGGAGTCCAAGATCTTCTCGACAACGTACTCCAACTCACCCTCAACCAACACCGGAGCAGGAGGCTCAACGGAAGGCACAACCGGTACCTCATACCTGCGCAACAATGACCGATGGAAGACATTATGAATAGAAAAAGATGCAGGGAGGTCCAAACGAAAGGACACAGGGTTAAGAATCTCCAATATCTTGTACGGGCCGATGAACCGAGGCTTAAACTTAGGAGAAGAAACCTTCATAGGGACAAAACGAGAAGACAACCACACCAAGTCCCCAACACAAAGACGAGGACCAGCACGATGACGGCGGTTGGCAAACTGCTGAGTCTTCTCCTGGGACAACTTCAAATTGTCCACCACATGCCCCCAAATCTGATGCAACCTCTCCACCACAGCATCCACTCCAGGACAATCCGAAGACTCCACCTGACCGGAAGAGAAACGAGGATGAAACCCCGAATTACAGAAGAAAGGAGAAACCAAGGTGGCAGAACTAGCCCGGTTATTGAGGGCAAACTCCGCCAAGGGCAAAAAGGCAACCCAATCATCCTGATCCGCAGACACAAAACACCTCAAATAAGTCTCCAAGGTCTGATTAGTTCGCTCGGTCTGGCCATTAGTCTGAGGATGGAAAGCAGACGAAAAAGACAAATCAATGCCCATCCTAGCACAGAACGCTCGCCAAAATCTAGACACGAATTGGGTTCCCCTGTCAGAAACGATATTCTCCGGAATACCATGCAAGCGAACCACATTTTGAAAGAACAGAGGAACCAGCTCGGATGAGGAAGGCAATTTAGGCAAGGGGACCAAATGGACCATCTTAGAGAAACGGTCACACACCACCCAGATGACAGACATCTTCTGAGAAACAGGGAGATCCGAAATAAAATCCATGGAGATGTGAGTCCAAGGCCTCTTCGGAATAGGCAAAGATAACAACAATCCACTAGCCCGAGAACAACAAGGCTTGGCCCGAGCACAAACATCACAAGACTGCACAAAACCTCGCACATCTCGCGACAGGGAAGGCCACCAGAAGGACCTAGCCACCAAATCCCTGGTACCAAAGATTCCAGGATGACCAGCTAACGCAGAAGAATGGACCTCCGAGATGACTCTACTGGTCCAATCATCCGGAACAAACAGTCTACCAGGCAAGTCTGGGGAAACAGCAGATAATATCACTCCATCCTTAAGGATACCTGTAGGTTCAGAATTACCAGGGGAATCAGGCTCAAAACTCCTAGAAAGGGCATCCGCCTTCACATTTTTAGAACCCGGTAGGTAAGAAACCACAAAATTAAACCGAGAGAAAAATAACGACCAGCGCGCCTGTCTAGGATTCAGGCGCCTGGCAGACTCAAGATAAATCAAATTCTTGTGGTCGGTCAATACCACCACCTGATGTCTAGCCCCCTCAAGCCAATGACGCCACTCCTCAAAAGCCCACTTCATAGCCAAGAGCTCCCGATTACCAATATCATAATTTCGCTCAGCGGGCGAAAATTTACGAGAAAAGAACGCGCAAGGTCTCATCACGGAGCAGTCGGAACTTTTCTGCGACAAAACCGCCCCAGCTCCGATTTCTGAAGCGTCGACCTCAACCTGAAAAGGAAGAGTAACATCAGGCTGACGCAATACAGGGGCGGAAGAAAAGCGGTGCTTAAGCTCCCGAAAGGCCTCCACAGCAGCAGGGGACCAATCAGCAACATCAGCACCCTTCTTAGTCAAATCAGTCAACGGCTTAGCAACATCAGAAAAACCAGTTATAAATCGACGATAAAAATTAGCAAAGCCCAAAAACTTCTGAAGGCTCTTAAGAGAAGAGGGTTGCGTCCAATCACAAATAGCCTGAACCTTGACAGGGTCCATCTCAATGGAAGAGGGGGAAAAAATGTACCCCAAAAACGAAATCCTTTGAACCCCAAAAACACACTTAGAACCCTTTACACACAAGGAATTAGAGCGCAAAACCTGAAAAACCCTCCTGACCTGTTGGACATGAGAGTCCCAGTCATCCGAAATAGTCATCCAGATACACAATCATAAATTTATCCAAATATTCACGGAAAATGTCATGCATAAAAGACTGAAAGACTGAAGGGGCATTTGAAAGACCAAAAGGCATTACTAAATACTCAAAATGGCCCTCAGGCGTATTAAATGCGGTTTTCCACTCATCCCCCTGCTTAATTCGCACTAAATTATACGCCCCACGAAGATCAATCTTAGAGAACCACTTGGCCCCCTTTATTCGAGCAAACAAATCAGTAAGCAGTGGCAAAGGATACTGATATTTAACCGTGATTTTATTCAAAAGCCGATAATCAATACACGGCCTCAAAGAGCCATCTTTTTTAGATACAAAGAAAAAAACGGCTCCTAAGGGAGATGACGAAGGACGAATATGTCCCTTTTCCAAGGACTCCTTAATATATTCCCGCATAGCAGCATGTTCAGGCACAGATAGATTAAATAAACGACCCTTTGGAAACTTACTGCCCGGAATCAGATCTATAGTACAATCGCAATCTCTGTGCGGAGGTAGTGAACCAAGTTTAGGCTCCTCAAAAACGTCACGATAATCAGATAAAAATTCCGGAATCTCAGAGGGAATAGATGACGAAATGGAAACCAAAGGTACGTCCCCATGAGTCCCCTGACATCCCCAGCTTAACACAGACATTGCTTTCCAGTCGAGGACTGGGTTATGAGATTGCAGCCATGGCAATCCAAGCACCAACACATCATGTAGATTATACAACACAAGGAAGCGAATAATCTCCTGGTGATCCGGATTAATACGCATAGTTACTTGTGTCCAGTATTGTGGTTTATTACTAGCCAATGGCGTGGAGTCAATACCCTTCAGAGGTATAGGAACTTCCAGAGGCTCTAAATTAAACCCACAGCGTTTGGCAAAGGACCAATCCATAAGACTCAAAGCGGCGCCAGAGTCGACATAGGCGTCCGCGGTAATAGACGATAAAGAGCAAATCAGGGTCACAGATAGAATAAACTTAGACTGTAAAGTGCCAATTGAAACAGACTTATCAACCTTCTTAGTACGTTTAGAGCATGCTGATATAACATGAGTTGAATCACCACAATAGAAGCATAACCCATTTTTCCGCCTAAAATTCTGTCGTTCGCTTCTGGACAGAATTCTATCACATTGCATAATCTCTGGCGCCTTCTCAGTAGACACTGCCAAATGGTGCACAGGTTTGCACTCCCGCAAACGCCGATCAATGTGAATAGCCATTGTCATGGACTCATTCAGACCTGTAGGCACAGGGAACCCCACCATAACATCTTTAATGGCATCAGAGAGACCCTCTCTGAAATTCGCCGCCAGGGCGCACTCATTCCACTGAGTAAGCACAGACCACTTACGAAATTTTTGGCAGTATATTTCAGCCTCATCTTGCCCTTGAGACAGGGCCATCAAGGCTTTTTCAGCCTGAATCTCTAAATGAGGTTCCTCATAAAGCAACCCCAAAGCCAGGAAAAACGCATCCACATTGAGCAACGCAGGATCCCCTGGTGCCAAAGCAAATGCCCAATCCTGAGGGTCGCCCCGGAGCAAGGAAATTACAATCCTGACCTGCTGTGCAGGATCTCCAGCGGAGCGAGATCTCAGAGACAAAAATAATTTACAATTATGTTTGAAATTCTGGAAGCGAGATCTATCCCCAGAGAAAAATTCAGGTAAAGGAATTCTAGGTTCAGATATAGGAGCATGAATTACAAAATCCTGTAAACTTTGAACCTTCATAGCGAGATTATCCAAACCTATAGCTAAACTCTGTGGATCCATTTTAATCAGGTGAAATCAGAACCATTCAAGGATTAGAAGGAGAGAGAGACGAAGGCTGCAGTAAGCAGAGATGCAAGTGAATCAACTAATGAGCAAACTCACAAAAAAAAAAATGAAAAAATTCTCTGCAGACTTCTTTTCTCTCCTTTCTTCTGCCAATTATTTTAACCCTTGGCCGGCCAAACTGTCATGGTTCTCAATGGCAAGAGACCGTAGTAAAGCATACAAAAGGACTAGCTCTTGGAAGATGGGAACTCGAGCTGACTGTGAGCTAAACCTACCGCACAACTAACAGTGGCCGGGTAGCGTGCCTACGTTTTATCCCTAGACGCCCAGCGCCAGCCGGAGGACTGACTGACCCTAGCAGAGGAAAATACAGACCTGGCTTACCTCTAGAGAAATTTTCCCCAAAAGGCAGACAGTAGCCCCCACATATATTGTCGGTGATTTTAGAGGAAATTGACATACGAAGTATGAAGATAGGTTTAGCAAATTGAGGTCCGCTTACTAGATAGTAGGAAGACAGAAAAGGGAACTTCACAGTCAGCTGAAAACCCTCTCAAAACACCATCCCGAAATTACTTTAAGACTCTAATATCAACTCATGACACCAGAGTGGCAATTTCAGCTCACAAGAGCTTCCAGCCTCAGAAATATTCAAACACAGAGAACTGGAACAAAAATGCAAAACAATCTAGGACTACAAGTCCAACTTAGCTGATAGTAGTCTAGGAGCAGGAACATGCAACAGAAAGACTTCTGGTAACATTGTTGGCCGGCATAGAAATGACTGAGGAGCAAGGCTAAATAGACAACTCCCACATCCTGATGGAAACAGGTGAACAGAGGAGATGAAGCACACAAGTGCAGTACCACCAGAAACCACCGGGGGAGCCCAGAAACCAAATTCACAACATTCCAGCTAGCCTGAATATGACATAGTGACAAGCTGGACAAAAAGAGACATATTTGCAGAGCAATAGAGTCCAGGAAAATGGACAAACAAAAACTTAGCAAAAACTTATCTTTTGCTGACAAGGACAGGCCATATGAGAAATCCAAGGAGAGAACCAAATCCAACCAAGAACATTGACAGCTGGCATGAACTAAAGCCCTGAGCAGGTTTAAATAACAAACCCAGGCAAGGCGATTAGGGAAGGCAGCTGTCACAGCTACCTAAAGGAGCAGCAGTTCCACTCGAAACCGCCAGAGGGAGCCCAAGGGCAGAACTCACAAAAATACCATTAGCAACCACAGGAGGGAGCTCCAGAATGGAATTCACAACAGTACCCCCCCCTTTGAGGAGGGGTCACCGAACCCTCACCAGAGCTCCCAGGCCAATCAAGATGAGCCAAATGGAAAGCACGAACCAAATCGGCAGCATGACCATCGGAGGCAACAACCCAAGAATTATCCTCCGGGCCATAACCCTTCCACTTGACCAGATATTGAAGCTTCCGCCTCGAAAAACGAGAATCCAAAATCTTCTCCACCACATATTCCAATTCCCCCTCAACCAACACCGGAGCAGGAGGGTCAACGGAGGGAACCATAGGTACCACATATCTCCGCAACAAAGATCTATGGAACACATTATGAATGGAAAAGGAAGCTGGAAGGGCCAAATGAAAAGACACCGGATTGATAATTTCAGAAATCTTTTAAGGCCCAATAAAGCGAGGCTTGAACTTAGGGGAAGAAACCTTCATAGGAACATGACGAGAAGACAACCAGACCAAATCCCCAACACGAAGCCGGGGACCAACACACCGACGACGGTTAGCAAAACGTTGAGCCTTTTCCTGAGACAACGTCAAATTGTCCACCACATGAGTCCAAATTTGCTGCAACCTGTCCACCACAGAATCCACACCAGGACAGTCAGAAGGCTCAAGCTGCCCCGAAGAAAAACGAGGATGAAAACCAAAATTACAAAAGAAAGGCGAAACCAAGGTAGCCGAACTAGCCCGATTATTAAGGGCAAACTCAGCCAACGGCAAAAAGGTCACCCAATCATCCTGATCAGCAGACACGAAGCATCTCAAATAGGTTTCCAAGGTCTGATTGGTTCGCTCCGTTTGGCCATTTGTCTGAGGATGGAATGCTGAAGAAAAAGACAAATCAATGCCCATTCTAGCACAAAAGGACCGCCAAAACCTAGAAACGAACTGGGAACCTCTGTCAGACACAATATTCTCCGGAATACCATGCAAACGAACCACATGCTGAAAAAAAAATGGAACCAAATCAGAGGAGGAAGGCAACTTAGGCAACGGTACCAAATTGACCATCTTAGAAAATCGGTCACAAACCACCCAGATGACAGACATCTTCTGAGAAACAGGAAGATCAGAAATAAAATCCATGGAAATATGCGTCCAGGGCCTCTCAGGAATAGGCAAAGGCAAAAGCAACCCACTGGCACGGGAACAGCAAGGCTTAGCCCGAGCAAAGGTCCCACAGGACTGCACAAACGAACGCACATCCCGCGACAAGGAAGGCCACCAAAAGGACCTAGCCACCAAATCTCTGGTACCGAAAATCCCAGGGTGACCAGCCAACACCGAACAATGAACCTCAGAAATTACCCTGCTAGTCCATCTATCAGGAACAAACAGTTTCCCCACAGGACAGCGGTCAGGTTTATCAGCCTGAAACTCCTGAAGTACCCGCCGCAAATCAGAGGAGATGGCAGAAAGAATCACCCCCTTCTTGAGGATCCCAGCCGGCTCAAGAACTCCCGGAGAATCAGGCAAAAAACTCCTAGAAAGGGCATCAGCCTTCACATTCTTAGATCCCGGAATATACGAGACCACAAAATCAAAACGTGAGAAAAACAGAGACCACCGAGCTTGTCTAGGATTCAACCGCTTAGCAGACTTGAGGTAAATCAGATTCTTATGATCAGTCAAGACCACCACGCGATGCTTGGCTCCCTCAAGCCAATGTCGCCACTCCTCAAATGCCCACTTCATAGCCAACAACTCCCGATTGCCGACATCATAATTACGCTCAGCAGGCGAAAACTTTCTGGAGAAGAAAGCACATGGTTTCATCAAAGAGCCATCAGAATTTCTCTGAGACAAAACGGCCCCTGCCCCAATCTCAGAAGCATCAACCTCAACCTGAAAAGGGAGAGAAACATCTGGCTGACGCAACACAGGGGCAGAAGTAAAATGACGTTTAAGCTCCTGAAAGGCCTCAACAGCCGCAGAGGACCAATTCATCACATCAGCACCCTTCCTCGTCAAATCGGTCAGAGGCTTCACCACACTAGAAAAATTAGCAATAAAGCGGCAATAAAAATTGTCAAAGCCCAAAAATTTCTGAAGGCTCTTTACAGATGTAGGTTGAGTCCAATCATGAATGGCCTGGACTTTAACAGGGTCCATTTCAATAGCCGAGGGAGAAAAAATGAAACCCAAAAAAGAAACCTTCTGAACTCCAAAGAGGCACTTAGACCCCTTCACAAACAACGCATTGGCACGAAGGACCTGAAATACCATCCTAACCTGCTTCACATGAGACTCCCAATCATCGGAGAAAACCAAAATATCACCCAAATACACAATCATGAATTTATCCAGATAATTACGGAAGATATCATGCATAAAGGACTGAAATACCGATGGAGCATTAGAGAGCCCGAATGGCATCACAAGATATTCAAAATGGCCTTCGGGCGTATTAAATGCTGTTTTCCATTCATTACCTTGTTTAATATGCACGAGATTATACGCCACTCGAAGGCCGATTTTAGTAAACCAACTGGCACCCTTAATCTGAGCAAACAAATTAGAAAGTAAAGGTAAAGGGTACTGGAATTTGACAGTGATCTTATTGAGAAGGCGATAATCTATACAGGGTCTCAAGGAGCCATCCTTCTTGGCAACAAAAAAGAATCCCGCTCCCAACGGTGACGAAGACGGGCGAATATGCCCCTTCTCCAAGGACTCCTTTACATAACTCTGCATAGCGGCATGCTCTGGCACAGACAGATTGAAAAGTCGGCCCTTAGGGAACTTACAGCCAGGAATCAAATTAATGGCACAATCGCAGTCCCCATGAGGAGGCAGGGAACTGGACTTGGGCTCATCAAATATATCCTGGAAATCTGACAAAAACTCAGGAACTTCAGAAGAAGGGGACGAGGAAATGGACATCAAAGGAATATCACTATGTATCCCCTGACAACCCCAACCAGTTACAGACATAGATCTCCAATCCAGCACTGGATTATGTACCTGTAACCATGGAAAACCCAGCACAACAACATCATGCAAATTATGCAACACCAAAAAGCGAATATTTTCCTGATGTGCTGGAGCCATGTACATGGTTAACTGTGTCCAGTACTGAGGTTTATTCTTGGCCAATGGCGTAGCATCAATCCCCCTTAAGGGAATAGGGCTTTGCAAAGGCTCCAAGGAAAAACCACAGCGCTTGGCAAATTCTAAGTCCATTAAGTTCAGGGCAGTGCCAGAATCCACAAATGCCATAACAGAAAAGGACGACAATGAGCAAATCAGGGTAACAGACAAGAGAAATTTAGGCTGTACAGTACTAATGGTAACAGACCTAGGGACCCTCTTAGTACGCTTAGGGCAATCAGAAATAGCATGAGCAGAATCACCACAGTAAAAACACAGGCTATTCTGACGTCTGAATTTCTGCCTTTCTGCTCTAGTCAAAATCCTATCACATTGCATAGGCTCAGGACTCTGCTCAGAGGACACTGCCATATGGTGCACCACCTTGCGCTCGCGCAAGCGCCGATCAATCTGCATGGCCAAAGACATTGACTCATTCAGACCAGCAGGCATAGGAAACCCCACCATAACATCTTTCAGGGCTTCAGAAAGACCCTGTCTGAAAATAGCTGCCATGGCATACTCATTCCATTTTGTGAGCACAGACCACTTTCTAAATTTCTGGCAGTATATTTCTGCTGCTTCCTGACCCTGACACAGAGCCAGCAAAGTTTTTTCTGCCTGATCCACAGAATTAGGCTCGTCATACAGCAATCCGAGCGCTTGAAAAAATGCGTCAATATTGAGCAATGCAGGATTTCCTGGCTCAAGGGAGAATGCCCAGTCCTGCGGGTCGCCACGCAGCAAAGAAATAACAATCTTCACCTGCTGAATGGGGTCACCAGAGGAACGGGGGTCTCAGAGCAAAAAACAATCTGCAATTATTTTTAAAGTTCAAAAATTTAGATATATCCCCAGAAAATAAATCAGGAATAGGAATTCTAGGCTCTAATACCGGAGTCTGGACAACATAATCTTGGATACTCTGTACCCTTGCAGCGAGTTGATCCACGCGCAAGGACAGACTCTGAACCTCCATATCAGCACCAAAATCCTGAACCACCCAGAGATTAAGGGGAAAAAAAAGACAAAACAAGCTACAAAGGGAAAAAAAATGACTCAGAACTTTCTTTTCCCTCTTTTGAGATGCATTTAACACATTGTGGGCCAGCTGTACTGTTATGACCTGGTTGTTAAGAGGCCATATTGATATGACCTGGTGGCTAAAACGCAACATGGGACGAGCTCTGAGAAGGTGGTATCTCTACTGACCGCAGTCCCTAATCCTAACAACAACACTAGTAATAGCCGTGGGATGTTCCTGACTCTCCCTAGACACCTCTTCACAGCCTAAGAACTAACTACCCCTAAAGAAGGAAATAGAAAGCTATCTTGCCTCAGAGAAAACCCCAAAAGGAAAGACAGCCCCCCACAAATATTGACTGTGAGTGAAGAGGGAAATGACGTACACAGAAATGAAATCAGATTTCAGCAAAGGAGGCCAATACTAAACTTGATAGACAGAGAGAAAAGGATACTGTGTGGTCAGTATTAAAAACTACAAAATCCACGCAGAGTTTACCAAAATGAACTCCACACCGACTCACGGTGTGGAGGGGCAAATCTGCTTTCCCAGAGCTTCCAGCTAGCCTGAATATGACATAGTGACAAGCTGGACAAAAAGAGACATATTTGCAGAGCAATAGAGTCCAGGAAAATGGACAAACAAAAACTTAGCAAAAACTTATCTTTTGCTGACAAGGACAGGCCATATGAGAAATCCAAGGAGAGAACCAAATCCAACCAAGAACATTGACAGCTGGCATGAACTAAAGCCCAGAGCAGGTTTAAATAACAAACCCAGGCAAGGCGATTAGTGAAGGCAACTGCCACAGCTACCTAAAGGAGCAGCAGTTCCACTCGAAACCACCAGAGGGAGCCCAAGGGCAGAACTCACAAAAATACTATTAGCATCCACAGGAGGGAGCTCCAGAACGGAATTCACAACACCTAACCCCAACTCTAGCCCCAACCCTTACCCTAACTTTAGCCCCAACACTAACCCTAATTTTAGCCCTAACCCTTACCTTAACCCTATTGGGAAAATGGAAATAAATACTTTTTTTTATTATATTTTTTTCCCTAACTAACGGGGTGACAAAGGGGGGTTTGATTTACAATTTATAGCAGGTTTTTATATCGGGTTTTTATGTTTGGCAGCTGTCACCCACTAAAAGACGCTTTTTATTGCAAAAAATAATTTTTGCATCATCACATTTTGAGAGCTATAATATTTCCATGTTTTGGCCCACAGTCATGTGAGGTTTTGCTTTTAGCGGGACGAGTTGACATTTTTATTGGTACCATTTTCGGGGACATGACATTTTTTGATCACTTTTTATTGCGATTTTTGGGAGGCAGAATAAACAAAAAACAGCAAATTCATGAATTTCTTTTGGGTGGGGCGTTTATACTATTCCGCATGTGGCAAAATTGATAAAGCAGTTTTATTCTTCGGGTTAGTACAATTACAGGGATGCCTCATTTATATTTTGTTATGCTTTGGCACTTTTATACAATAAAAACATTGTATAAAATTGTATAAAAATAAAATTGCATGACTAAGAACTGTTGCTCGAAGCGCGTCTGCCCTCATTACATTCCCATATGGAGGTTGTGATTTTTTAAGATATGTAATTTTTTATGAAAGATATTTTTCTAATAAAGATTTTTTTAAAAATTTTAACGGACCTTTCTGAGCTGGATTATACCTTCATGATTCACTTGTTCCTGCAACACTTCAGCTTCCGTGCTTGGCTACTGGGACCGATAGATGGGTGAGCTGACTTTTTTTCTATATTTTTTCTGAAAAATAAATATTATTATGAAAACAAAACAAAATAATAAAAGTACACATATTTGGTATTGCTGTGCCTGGAACGACTCAACTTATAAAACTGTCCCACCAGTTAACACCTTTAAAAAATTAAACGAGGCAAAAAACTATGCTTCATCATCATACTGCCGTGGAGACCTGATGTGTCTGGCTCAGGTTCGCCCGTGCTCCCTGCATTCTGTGTGTCCTTAGTGCTTTCAGCCCTACAAGTCCTGCCTTTGCTACTGCTAAGGCTTTTACTTCACCTATGCTTCCAACAATTTGCGCGTCACTTAGCGGCTCCAGCCTTAAATGTTCGATTGCTAAGACGCTTGGCATATGAACCGGCGTCACATGATTTTTCAGTGTCTGGTCATGCGCAGAGAACGAGTGGATACAGCGTCTGGTGTGCCGGTCATGCGCAGTAGAGATATGTTCGGTTGTTGCTGTTACTAAGGATGCTTGGCATATGAACAGTGTCCGGTCATGCACAGTGGATGAGTGGATATGGCGTCTGGTGTTGTGTGCCATCATGTTCAGTGGAGATATGTGCTTAAGATGCAGGCAGCATCATTTGACGCAACAATTGATGTTTTCTTTTCATTGGTGCTCTCAACACACCTCTGCTTTCTGATTGGTTAGATGTGTTATTTATACTTACCTCTCTTATTTTGGCGCCACACCCTGATGAAGGCAGCGTGCCGAAACACGCGTTGGGGAGGGCGCTGGTCCAGGAGACCAGGAACACACTACATCACTCTGTAAGTTTCATGTTTACTTTGTTGATAAATATCGATTACTTTATCTTACTGTCAGTCTGCCTTCCTGGTCACACAATATACCATGTGGAGACACTGACCAGTGGTGGTGTTTTTTCCTGCACTGTTTGCACCTTACTCTTGCTTCATAAGTGTTCTTATTCATTACCAATGTAATATTTGCACATGCACTTTATATTTTTTGACTGTGTTTTGTAATATTGAGCATCATTTTGTATATTATATTCTTAACACGTGTATGAATTTTGGGCACCACACGTATCATATTGTGTTTATGGATTTTTATTGTATAAACATTTTATATTCACATACAATTCTTACTTGAAGTGTACTCCACATTTATTATATATTAACTGGATTTTGGCACTCTTGTAATAACATACAGACATTTGTTTTTAATTTTTATTATTATTATATATATATATTTGATCTCATTGTTTTAAATCTGGTATTTAACAATAAAAATTATATGATATAATATTGAAAAACTTTCTTTGGACTTGCTGGTAGGTTTGTTTCTTGTTTTGGTGGTATTTGAAATTATGAAAGAAAGTGTATACCAGTTCTGCTTAAGGCTATGTGTCCACATTGCGGATTTCCTGCGGATCCGCAGCGTTTTTTACCGTGCAGAAACGCTGCAGATCCGCAAGTGATTTGCAGTACAATGTAAATCAACGAGAAAAAAAAAAAGCTGTGCTAATGGTGCGGAAATTTCCGTGCGAAAACGCTGCAGATTAAAAGAAGTAGCATGTTACTTCTTTTTTGCGGATCTGCAGCATTTTTGTACCCATTCCATTCTAGAAATCCGCAGAGGTAAAAAACACAAGAAATCCGCACAAAATCCACACAAAAAGCGCGACAAATCCGCACTTGCGTTTTCTGCCAAGAGATGCAGAATCCGCACAAAAAATTCCTTAGGCTAATCCGCAACGTGGGCACATAGCCTTAATAGAAAAAAAGAACCAGCACATCTAAACTAGTGTGAATAGGTGCCAACCAAAAAGCATGTAAGCAACAAATAGTAAGGTTGCACCATAATATACAAGGAAGGAATACTCTAGGACCTTGAAATTGCATTGCTGCCATAGGAAATAGGAAAAAATTGAAGAAAAGTGCTATGTAATATACACATGAAACATTTATCTGCAAAATTTACTATGAAAAAAAGAAGGTACCTCGCGCATAAATTGGCCAATATATGTGAGCCCAATTGTCACATCAAGGTATCCTTCGTAAATTGGGTTCCTGTCCTGATATGTCACCTCTCCTGGGCAAAAAAACCTACAATTTATGGGGTAGGAATGGACCAGCTAATCTGTTTAAAATCACCCGGGATTGGGAGTGGGAGTGAACATGTCCAAAAGGCTATGTTTTAATAGAAAAAAAAAGGACCAGCATACCTAACTAGTGTTAACAGGCGCCAACCTAAAAAAACATAAACAGTGGGTATGAAAAGTATTCAGACCCCTTTACATTTTTTACTCTTTGTTTCATTGCAGCCATTTGGTAAATTTAAAAAAAGTTCATTTTTTTCTCATTAATGTACACTCTGCATACCATCTTGACTGAAAAAAAGAGAAATATAGTAATTTTTGCATGTTTATTAAAAAAGAAAAACTGGAAATCACATGGCCATAAGTATTGAGACCCTTTGCTCAGACACTCATATTTAAGTCATATGCTGTCCATTTCCTTGTGATCCTCCTTGAGATGGTTCTACTCTTTCATTGGAGTCAGTCGTGTTTAATTAAACTGATAGGACTTGATTTGGAAAGGCACACACTTGTCTATATAAGACCTAACAGCTCACAGTGCATGTCAGACCAAATGAGAATCATGAGGTCAAAGGAACTGGCCAAGGAGCTCAGAGAAAGAATTGTGGCAAAGCACAGATCTGGCCAGATCTGCAGTACTCAAGGTTCCTAAGAGCACAGTGGGCTCCATAATCCTTAAAAGGAAGAAGTTTGGGACCACCAGAAGTCTTCCTAGACCTGGCCATCCAGTCAAACTGAGCAAACGTGGGAGAAGAGCCTTGGTGAGAGAGGTAAAGAAGAACCCCAAGATCACTGTGGCTGAGCACCAGAGATGCAGTAGTGAAAATTCCACAAAGACAACTATCACTGCAGACCTTTATCAGTCGGGCCCAACGGAAGCCAGCCTGAGTACATGTGGGGGTTGACTGGTTGCTAAGGAATCCCCACATGTATTCAAGCTGTCTAGCAGCCATAAATCATGCAGCTGAGGCAACGAAAATTAAATCTCCGAGCACTTACAAATACTTGGAGATCACCCGAGCGTGCTCAGGAAAACCCGAGCAATGAGTATACTCGCTCATCACTAATAGTTCAAAACAAATACCAAGAGGAGTGAGGGCCCTACTCGCAAGCTTGCAAACTATGAGGAATAAGGGGAGAAACGAGAGGTGGATGGTAACAATTGCTTTCGTTGTTCAGACCAGCCATAGTGTAAGGATGGGGTGTTCATGTAAAGCTGCATGAACCAGTCAACAGCCTAAATATTTAACAGTACAGACACAGAGGGCTATTAAATGAATAAAGCATATGAGAACATGATGCGAGGAACCTGATTATGGTTTAAGTTTTTTGAATGGGCCACACAGGGATAGTTAGATTAATCTGTAAAGGCGATAGGCCAGTCTGAATAAATAATACCAAAACAGGGCAACATACTGGATACTAGGAGAGGTGAAATAGCGCTAAATAGTGCCAGATTACCCCTCACCAAAAACAGCCAACTCCATATAGGCCATAGAAGAAAAGGAGAGACTTGGAGTAAATAGGCAATAAATACTTTATTTATATAAATACATAACAATTAATCAGTACAGAACGGATAATTAATAAAATGTACAAACAGGATGGTATAAGGAGTGAGTGGGGATCACCGGGTGTGCATCACCTATGGAACCAGCATGCATACCATAGTTAGTAAGAGACCTATCGCTATAGTAGCATATAGTCTATAGGCCAACCTGGCATAAACAAGACAGATAATAGAGGTAACTCTTACCGCTGCTGAGAACCAGAGTGACGCACACCCGGATAGATCCTTAAACGCAGTCCCCGATGCGCGTTTCGCCCACGATTCTGTGTTGCTTTATCAAGGGGATATCCCCTTGATAAAGCAACACAGAATCGTGGGCGAAACGCGCGTCGGGGACTGCGTTTAAGGATCTATCCGGGTGTGCGTCACTCTGGTTCTCAGCAGCGGTAAGAGTTACCTCTATTATCTGTCTTGTTTATGCCAGGTTGGCCTATAGACTATATGCTACTATAGCGATAGGTCTCTTACTAACTATGGTATGCATGCTGGTTCCATAGGTGATGCACACCCGGTGATCCCCACTCACTCCTTATACCATCCTGTTTGTACATTTTATTAATTATCCGTTCTGTACTGATTAATTGTTATGTATTTATATAAATAAAGTATTTATTGCCTATTTACTCCAAGTCTCTCCTTTTCTTCTACAGTCTGAATAAATGCGTTTTTAGGGCACGCTGTACACATGAAATATTTTTCTGCAAAAATTGCTATGAAAAAGGAAGGTTCTTCATGCATAAATTGGCAAATATATGTGAGCCCAATTGCCACATCAAGGCATCCTTCATAAATTGGTCCCTGTCCTGATATGTCACCTCTCCAGGGCAAAAAAACCCTACAATACCAGTTCTGCTTAGGTATACGACAAGACTCAGGAGGGACAGAGGACAATTTTTTAATAGCGCTCCATCCTTCCCGAGTCTCGGCGTACAGCTAAGCAGTACTGTACATCCACATTCCAAAGAGATTGTTGGATACATTTTGGTGCAATTTTTACGCATTTCCCCATGTCAACATGTAAAATTTGGATAAAACTAAATTTTGGTGGTAAAAATGTAGTAATTTTTTCTTCACTGCCTAATAGTATAAAATTCTGCGGCTCACCTGTGATTTCAATATGATCACTGCAGTCCTAGGTGAATTAATTGACAGGTGCAGTTTGAACATGGGGGCTCTGCTGTTATGGCACTTCAGGGGTTCTGCCAATGTGACATGGAATGCTGAAACCAGTACAGCAAAATGTGAACTCCAATTTGACACTACTTCCGTTCTGAGCTTTACACTGTGCCTCAAATGTAGTTTTCAACCACATATGGGGTATCACATTACCCATTAGAAATTGCACATCAAATTTTGAGGTCCATTTTCTTCTGCTATCCTTGTAAAAATAAAAGTGCATGGCAAAAATAACATTTTTCTGGGAAAGACGTGATTTTTATTTTCATAGCTCTATAGTATAAACTTCTGTGAAGCATCTGAGGGTTCAAGGTGCTCACCACACATCTAGATAAGTTTTCTGAGAGGTATAGTTTCCAAAATGGTGTCATTTGTGGGGATTTCCACTTTTTAGGCACATCAGGGGCTTTCCAAATGCGACATGGCGTTTGCTAATTATTCCAGCAAATTTTGCATTTAAAATGTCAAATGATGCTCCTTCCCTTCTAAGCCATGCTGTGCGCCTAAATAGTTGTTTTCCCATACATATGTGGTATCAAAGTACTCAGGAAAAATTGCAAAGCAAATTGTATTGTGCAATTTCTCCTGTCACGCTTGTGAAAATGCTAAATTTGGGGCTAAAAACTATTTTTGTGGGAAAAATGGGATTTTTTTATTTTTACGGCTCAATGTTATAAACTCCTGTGGAGCACCTGGGAGTTCAAGGTGGTCATCACACATCTAGATAAGTTCCCTGAGTGCTCTAATTTGCAAAATGGTGTCATGTGTTGGGGGTTTCCACGTTTTAGGTACATCATGAGGTCTCCAAACACACCATGGGATCCACAAATTATTCCAGCACATTTTACATTTAAAAAGTCAAATGGTGCTCTTTCCTTTCCGAGCCCATCTGTGTGCCCAAAGAGTGGTTTTCCCCCACATATGAGGTATCAGCATACTTAAGAGAAATTGCACAACAGATTTTAGAGTCGATTTTTATTCTGTCACCCTTTAAAAAAATAAAAAAGTGCGTCAAAAGTAAAATTTTTGTGACAAAAATTAAATGTTAATTTTTTCCTTCCACATCACAAAAATTCCTGCTAAGCACCTGAATGATTAATAAACTTCTTGAATGTGGTTTTGAGTACCTTGAGGGGTGCTGTTTTTAGAATAGTGTCAACTTAGGGTATTTTCCGTTATATTGACCCGTCCCCTCAAAGTTGCTTCAAATGTGACGTGATGCCTAAAAAAATGGTTTTGTAAATTTTGTTGGAAAAATGAGAGATCGTGTTAGGGCTAGCGGAATGCACTGATTAAATATAGATGTTTTTATTGGTGCGTTCGCAGCCCGGGGTCCACCGTGCAGGAGGAACCTGCTGCTAGCAAATGACGGCACTATATGGCGGTTTAAGCGAACTCTGTTACTTCACAGAGTCGCACGGAAACAAGACGCTGTGCCCTGTTAACCCCACAGGATTTCACAGCTAACTGCTGAGCTGAAGGCAGTCTGTGGTCACGCCAACATACAATCTCCTCCCCGGAGGAGCCGGTATTCTAGGGGCTTATTTCAGTCGGGGTCCTAAATCCACGCACACAATCTCCTCGCCGGAGGTGCCGGCATTCTAGGGGCTTATTTCAGCCAAGTCCCTGAACACACATAAATGTGATCACACTGGCGCATGCACATACCAGATTTGATCCTAGCGCATGGCCGTGCGGCCATGTGAGCCTTATATAGCTGCAGCAAGTAAAAGACCTTCCTAGAAGGACCAATGAGAGACTGCCATACCTGAGCATGTGACCCTAGATCTCCACTGAGAGATCTTACTCAGGGCATGCTCAGAACGAGAATAGCAGGACTTAGTCCCAGAAGCATCTGCTCGCCACTGCCCAGCACTGACTTCAATGGCAGAAGCAGGAAAAGCAGCAGTAACTCTTTGTACAAAGTGGGACTGAGCAAGACGCTGGGACCGACATCTCCGCTGAGCAGGCTCTACTGCAGCAGGAGAAGAATGGGAGACCGCAGCGGAGATGGCCCGAGATTCCCCCTGTGCAGAGGTGGGAACTCGGTACACTCGGCACAATCGCTACACTCAAAGGCGGCAATGAGCTGCGGAGCCCGAATGTGCTCAACAGGCTCCCAGGACCTGTCCTCTGGACCATAACCCCTCCAATCCACCATATAAAATTTTTTGCCACGTACCACCTTTCACCCTAAGATAGCATTCACCTCGTAATCATCCGAAGATGAACCCGATGTCCCAGCAGATGACTCAGAAAACTGGGACATGTATACGGGCTTTAAGAGGGACACATGAAAGGTGTCAGTGATACCCAGGCGTGGAGGAAGGGCCAGACGGTAGACCACAGGGTTAACCTGTTCGAGGACCTTGAAGGGACCCAAGTAGCGAGGTGCAAACTTAGTGGACTCAACTCGCAGCCTGATGTTACGGGCGGAGAGCCACACTAAGTCACAGGAGCAAAGATCGGAGCGGGGCGCCGATGTGTATCGGCGGAGGACCTCATTCTCTCCTTGGAGGCCCGGATGGCATCCTTAGTGCGGTCCCAAATGTCCCGTGCCTCCACAGCCCAGTCTGCCACCTTGGAGCCGGCAGAAGACACGGGCATAGGCACAGGAACCCGCAGATGCGGACCGTAATTAAGAAGGAATGGAGTCTGACCAGTGGAGTCGGCTACGGCGATGTTAAGCACCAACTCCACCTACGGTAGCAAGGATGCCCAGTCATCCTGCCTAGCAGAAACAAAATGTCGCAGATATATGACCAGAGTCTGGTTGGCCCTCTCTACCAACCCATTCGTCTCGGGTTGATATGCTGAAGAGAGATTCAACTCAATGCTGAGTAGATGATAAAGCTCTCTCCAGAACCGAAACGCAAACTGGGGACCCCGGTCACTGACAATTTTGTCCGGCATACCGTGTAGGCGAACGACATGTTTAATAAACAACGCTGCCAGAGTCCGTGCAGAAGGTAGCCGTGGAAGAGGCACCAAATGCACCATTTTGGAAAAATGGTCGGTGATCATCCAAATAATGGTGCAGCCACGGGACTTGGGTAAGCCCACCATAAAGTCCATCCAGACCATCTCCCAGGGCCTGTCTGCCACTGGCATGGGATAAAGTAAGCCAGCTGGCCGTTGTCGAGGAGACTTATTTTTGGCGCAGGAGACACACGCCCGAATATATTCTACGACTTCACGAGCCATATGCGGCCACCAGTACGTCCTCGCCAGAAGCTCAGATGTCCTTTTGGTCCCAAAGTGTCCACCCACCCTGGATGAGTGAGCCCAAGAGAGAACCTCTGGTCACAAATTTGCTGGCACGAAAGTCTTACCCGGGGGCACAGACTCTAGCGAAACCGGAGCCACGGTCCTCAGACTCTCGGATGGGACAATAAGCCGAGGTTCCTCCTCCTCCGCTGATGACACTACGGAGCGGGAGAGAGCATCGGCACGAATGTTCTTCTCCCCGGAGAGAAAATGGAGGGTGAAATGGAACCGGGAGAAGAACAGGGACCATCTGGCCTGGCGAGAATTTAGCCGCTGGGCAGTCTGAATATAGACCAAGTTCTTGTGGTCGGTGAAAACTTGGAAGGGAAAATGAGCCCCCTCCAAGAGATGTCTCCACTCCGAGAAGGCCAACTTCATAGCTAGCAACTCCCTGTCCCCGATGGAATAAATCCTCTCTGCCGGTGTGAAGGTCTTAGAGAAAAAGAAGCAGGGATGCTTCCGACCTTGAGCATCCTTTTGGAATAGGACTGCTCCAGCATCGACAGACGAGGCATCCACCTCCATTATGAAAGGTTTATCGACATCGGGGCAAAGTGGGACTACTAGCAAAGTTGGACTTAATAGAGAGGAAGGCCTTGGAGACCTCTTCTGACCACAACTTGGGATTTGCTCACTTTTTGGTGAGGGCAACCAAAGGAGCTACCAAAGTTGAGAAGTGGGGAATGAACTGGCGATAGTAATTAATGAACCCCATAAAGCGCTGCACCGCTTTGAGAGAATGGGGTTCTTGCCAGTCCATCACAGCCTATAGCTTGGCAGGATCCATAGCCAATCCCTGGGCCGAGATGATATAGCCCAGGAAAGGTAAAGACTCCTGCTCAAACACACACTTCTCCAACTTGGCATAGAGGGAATTTGCCCGTAGGAGGTTGAAGACTTTGCACATATCTCTCCGGTGGGAGTCTATATCTGGAGAGTAGATGAGAATATCATCCAGGTAGACTACAACCGAGGTGGAGAGCATATCCCGGAAGATATCGTTTACAAAGTCTTGGAAAACGGCGGGGGCATTACAAAGCCCAAAGGGCATCACCAGATATTCATACTGCCCATCCCTGGTGTTAAAAGCCGTCTTCCATTCGTCCCCCTCACGGATGCGAATCAGGTTGTAAGCACCCCGCAGATCTAATTTAGTAAACACTCTTGCTCCCCGAAGCCTGTCAAAAAGCTCAGATATCAGGGGCAGAGGGTACTTGTTCTTAACGGTGATGGCGTGAAGACCCCTGTAATCTATGCATGGACGTAATTCTCCGTTCTTCTCCTGCACGAAGAAGAAACCAGCCCCTGCAGGTGACACAGACTTAATAATAAATCCCCTTGCCAGATTCGTCTGGATGTACTGAGACATTGCCTCCATCTCTGGGAGAGACAATGGGTAGACTCGACCCTGGGGAGGCTCAGCACCAGGCAAGAGGTCAATAGGACAGTCATAGGGGCGGTGAGGCGCAAGAGTCTCCGCAGCCTTTTTGGAGAACCCGTCCGCATAGGGCCAATATTGCTTGGGGAGAGAGGAGAGATCTGCGGGTACCTCTGTAGTAGCAACCTGAACGCATTCCCTCTGACATCTACCCCCACAAGATTCACTCCATCCCAAAATCCTGCCTGCGGACCACTCAATATGAGGAGAGTGGTACCGTAGCCAAGGTATCCCTAAGAGGACCTCATCAATTCCCTCAGGAATGACGAGCAGAGATATTATCTCCTGATGAGATGGCGACATGGATAGAGTGAATGGGATGGTCTGCTGTGTAATGTGTGAGGGCAGTGTCGACCCATTCACCACTCGTACGGTCACTGGTTGGGCGAGCATCACCAGAGGTATTGCGTGTCGTTGGGCGAAGGCAGAAGACATAAAATTGCCCTCCGCCCCGGAATCCACGCAAAGCTCTACGGAATGAGTGGATGGGTCAATGGTAATTGTCCCCTTAAAGGACAATTTGGAGGCAAACATCGCCGTGTCTAGTGAACCTCCACCTACTACCACTAGAAGCTGACGTTTCCCCGACCGCTGAGGACATCTGGTGGCAAGATATACTGAAGGAAGGAGCAGCATCCGTATCCAGGTGAAAAAATAAAGTCTTTATTCTGCCATTACAAGATGCAACGTTTCGGCCGGCAACCAGCCCTTGTCAAGCATACAATAAAACATCGGTGGCCATCTTAAATAGTGTAGAGCCCAAATCTGGGCCAATCACCACATAAGGGCGGCCTTTAATACATATCTCAAATAACACATAATATATACATATATTAAAAATCAATATCATAGCGGCAGTTCAACATACCAGAAATATAGTTGTTGTATAAAAACTAAACAGAATACATAAGAGTAAAAACTAGAAAGGACATCACACAAGATGGAATCCACCAATCACCTCTTAGCTACATTGTTGTCATAGCGACCACCATATCATATGTATAAACGCTATCCAATCGACATTGCCAATAATATGCGCGCCACATTAAACTCACACAGCCCATTTCTGGAGTCCAACGGCTACAGGACGCCGGCGCAAGCGCACAGGGACACCCACGTCACCGGTCACATGACCGCAACGTAGGTGAAAACCTCCGCGCACGCGCACAGCAGCAAGGAGCCGAACACTCCCACCTAAGTCACCTGATCCCTAATGCAGACACACATGAGGAAGGGAGGCGCTGAAGCGTGACGCACTCAGCCACACCCCTTGTCACTCACCGGCCGCGCTGGGCCCGTGATCTCGGGGAGAGAAAGAGGACCAGCCATATCCATGGCTACTAAACCATAAATGGGTAATAGTGTGAAAACAAGATCGAAACTAAAAGTATAGCCGCACAATGATTTGGCAGGCAAGGAGAAAGGAGGAAAAAGGAGGAGATACAGCATAACGCTCATCATGGTCAGATCTAATTAATGCAGGCATATCCCTTGTATCCTCCTGATGTCCCTGGATGTCAAATCCATGGTTAGCTAAAAACAAGAAAAAAAGAAAAAACATCAATACATAATATACAGTATCAAACAAAGAATATGTACAAAAATACAAATATACAAAGGAGGGACCCAAACCCTGTAACGGGAGGGGGCTTCAGGGTAAACATACTTGGAGGTTGTATTCAATGTTCAACCCCTTTGGTTGCAAAGTCTCTAAAGTGGAAATCCACCTTAGTTCTTTTTGCTTCAATTTTTGTATTCTGTCTCCCCCCCTCCTCAATACAGGGACCCCATCGATAACCCTGAACCTTAGTTGATTGATAGAATGCCTACAATCATGGAAGTGTTTAGGAACTGGCAAATCAAGCATTTTTGTCCTGATGGTACTTTTATGTTTATTCACACGTGCTCTTATCTCCATCGTGGTCTCACCAACATACATGAGACCACATGGGCATGTCAATAAGTAGATCACAAACTTAGAAGAGCACGTGTACCGTTCTTTAATAAAAAATCTCTTTCCAGTCTGGGGATGACTAAAGCTATCCCCTTTCAGCATATTACTGCAGCATGAACAACTCAAACAGGGGAAATTGCCCATCCGTGGTGGACATAAAGTCCTTTGGAGGGCAACCTTGCCTGTCCCAACATCT
Organism: Ranitomeya variabilis; assembly: GCF_051348905.1. Taxonomy (NCBI): domain Eukaryota; kingdom Metazoa; phylum Chordata; class Amphibia; order Anura; family Dendrobatidae; genus Ranitomeya; species Ranitomeya variabilis. Next base: position 595,822,376 of record NC_135236.1, read on the forward strand.
GATTTAACTAATCGGTCCTTCAGATTGCGCCCCCATCTGTATGATAGAATGGGGCGTGAGCTGAAGTCCTGTATAAGGGGCAAACCCCTATTCAATATTGGCCAATGTTTATTAAGGATATTAGCAATCCCATTGCTAGCTGGGCAATATGTTGAAACGAATGGTATGCGTTTCTGTTTCGATTGAGATCTGTGTACAATCAAATCACCATCTGGTAACCCCGTTACTTTCTCTTTTTGGTGAACTGTAAACGGTCCACCGAAGATGTCATGGTGAATCTAAGTTCCGGATGTACATTGTTGAGTTCCACCAGGAAACTAGAGAGCTCATCATGAGACCCCTCCCACACACAGAAGATGTCGTCGATGTAGCGCCACCAGGCCCGGACACAGCCCCAGAAGCTGGAACTGTACACGAATTGGTCCTCGAGTACTGCCATGTAGATGTTAGCATAAGTGGGGGCCACATTGGACCCCATGGCGGTACCCCGTAGCTGCTGGTAGTACTCATCCCCAAAAAGAAAAAAAATTCTCGTGAGGATGAACTCCAGCAGCGTGAGGACCAACCGTGCACAATCCGGAGCCAAGTCCGAGCCAGACAGCGCCACACCGACAGCATCCAAACCTCTCTTGTGCTCAATAGATGTATAAAGGGAAACAACATCAAAAGACACTAAGATAGTGGAGGTGCCAACACGAACATTATTGATTTTTTCCAAGAAATCACTCGTATCCCTAATATAGGAGCGAGCAGAGGTAGCAAAACACCGAAGAATCTTATCCAAAAAAATTGCTACCTTATTGCACATGGACCCTCCACCATGACATCTTCGGTGGACCGTTTACAGTTCTTGGATACGATGGTGTACAAACAAGGTGATATGTTGTGTACTGATTTGTTTACAAAAATTACTGACAAAAATAGTCTTTTGTACTATTACAGCTACCATCCAAGGAAGATGATGGACTCGCTCCCGTGGAGTCAGTTGGTCCGTGTACGTAGGATAGTTTCCGATATTGACACACGTGATATAAGGTTGGATGAGATGTGTGAAAAATTTATTCATAGGGGCTATCCTAGAAGGAAAGTGATTCACCAAAAAGAGAAAGTATCGGGGTTACCAGATGGTGATTTGATTGTACACAGATCTCAATCGAAACAGAAACGCATACCATTCGTTTCAACATATTGCCCAGCTAGCAATGGGATTGCTAATATCCTTAATAAACATTGGCCAATATTGAATAGGGGTTTGCCCCTTATACAGGACTTCAGCTCGCGCCCCATTCTATCATACAGACGGGGGCGCAATCTGAAGGACCGATTAGTTAAATCAGATGTTGGGACAGGCAAGGTTGCCCTCCAAAGGACTTTATGTCCACCACGGATGGGCAATTTCCCCTGTTTGAGTTGTTCATGCTGCAGTAATATGCTGAAAGGGGATAGCTTTAGTCATCCCCAGACTGGAAAGAGATTTTTTATTAACCCCTTCCCGACCCATGATGCCTATGTGGCGTCATGGAATGATCGCGTCCCTGCAGATCGGGTGAAGGGGTTAACTCCTATTTTACCCGATCTGCAGGGAGAGGGGGTGGTACTTCAGCCCAGGGGGGGTGGCTTCACCCCCCCGTGGCTACGATCGCTCTGATTGGCTGTTGAAAGTGAAAATGCCAATCAGAGCGATTTGTAATATTTCACCTAAAAAACTGGTGAAATATTACAATCCAGCCATGGCCGATGCTGCAATACCATCGGCCATGGCTGGAAAACCTGAAGTGACCCCCCCCCCACCCCACCGATCGCCCCCCCAGTGCTCCGTTATGGGGTCCGGTCCCCTCCGTCCTGTGCTCTGCTCCCCCATCCTCCTACCCGCTCCCCCCTGCTCCTATGTCACCCCCCGGTGCTCCGACGCCCCCCCCGTGCCCCGATCTCCCCCCCCTTATACTTACCGAGGCTCCCGGTGTCGGTCCGTCTCCTCGCTGGGCGCCGACATCTTACAAAATGGCGGGCGCATGCTCAGTGCGCCCGCCAAATCTGCCGGCCGGCAGATTCATTACAAGTACATTTTGATCGCTGTGGTAGGTTCTATCACAGCGATCAAAATAAAAAAATAATAAATAAACCCCCCCCCCTTTATCACCCCCATAGGTAGGGACAATAATAAAATAAAGAAAATATTTTTTTTTCTTTTTCCACTAGGGTTAGGGTTAGAACTAGGGTTAGAACTAGGGGTAGGGTTAGGGGTAGGGTTAGGGTTACGGGTAGGGTTAGGGTTAGGGGTAGGGTTATGGCATGTGCACACAGAGCGGATCGGCCGCGGATCGGCAGCGGATCGGCCGCGGATCGGCAGCGGATCGGCAGCGGATCGGCAGCGGATCCGCAGCGGATCGGCCGCGGATCCGCAGCGGATCGGCCGCGGATCCGCAGCGGATCGGCCGCGGATCCGCAGCGGATCGGCAGCGGATCCGCAGCGGATCGGCCGCGGATCCGCAGCGGATTGGCCGCGGATCCGCAGCGGATTGGCAGCGGATTGGCCGCGGATCCGCAGCGGATTGGCAGCGGATTGGCCGCGGATCCGCAGCGGATTGGCCGCTGCGAATTCGAAGCAGTTTTCCATCAGGTTTACAGTACCATGTACACCTAAGGAAAACCAAATCCGCTGTGCCCATGGTGCGGAAAATTCCGTGCAGAAACGCTGCATTGTATTTTCCGCAGCATGTCAATTCTTTGTGCGGATTCCGCAGCGTTTTACACCTGTTCCTCAATAGGAATCCGCAGGTGAAATCCGCACAAAAAAACACTGGAAATCTGCTGTAAATCCGCAGGTAAAACGCAGTGCCTTTTACCTGCAGATTTTTCAAAAATCGTGCGGAAAAATCTCACACGAATCCGCAACGTGGGCACATAGCCTTAGGGTTAGGGTTGGAATTAGAGTTAGGGTTGGAATTAGGGCTAGGGTTTGAAATAGGGTTAAGAATAGGCTTGTGGTTAGGGTTACGGATAGGGTTAGGGGTGTGTTGGGGTTACAGTTGTGGTTAGGGTTGGGATTAGGGTTACGGTTGGGATTAGGGTTAGGATTAGGGTTGGAATTAGGGTTACGGGTGTGTTGCGGTTAGGGTTGTGGTTAGGGGTGTGTTGGGGTTAGGGTTGTGATTAAGGTTATGGCTACAGTTGGGATTAGGGTTAGGGGTGTGTTGGGGTTAGTGTTGAAGTTAGAATTGAGGGGTTTCCACTGTTTAGGCACATCAGGGGTCTCCAAACGCAACATGGCGCCACCATTGATTCCAGCCAATCTTGCGTTCAAAAAGTTAAATGGTGCTCCCGCCCTTCCAAGCCCCGACGTGCGCCCAAACAGTGGTTTACCCCCACATTTGGGGTACCAGCATACTCAGGACAAACTGGGCAACAACTGTTGGGGTCCAATTTCTCCTGTTACCCTTGCAAAAATAAAAAATTACTTGCTAAAACATAACTTTTGAGGAAAGAACAATTATTTTTTATTTTCACGGCTCTGCGTTATAAACTTCTGTGAAGCACTTGGGGGTTGAAAGTGCTCACCACACATCTAGATAAGTTCCTTCGGGGGTCTAGTTTCCAAAATGGGGTCACTTGTGGGGGGTTTCTACTGTTTAGGCATATCAGGGGCTCTGCAAACGTAACATGATGCCCGCAGACCATTCCATCAAAGTCTGCATTCCAAAACGTCACTACTTCCCTTCCGAGCCCCGGCATGTGCCCAAACAGTGGTTTACCCCCACATATGGGGTATCAGCGTACTCAGGAGAAACTGGACAACAACTTTTGGGGTCCAATGTCTCCTGTTACTCTTGCAAAAATAAAAAATTCTGGGCTAAAAAAAATATTTTTGAGGAAAGGAAACACATTTATTATTTTCACGGCTCTGCGTTATAAACTTCTGTGAAGCACTTGGGGGTTCAAAGTGCTCACCACACATCTAGATAAGTTCCCTTGGGGGTCTAGTTTCCAAAATGGAGTCACTTGTGGGGAGTTCCTACTGTTTAGGCACATCAGGGACTCTGCAAACGCAACCTGATGCCCGCAGAGCATTCCATCAAAGTCTGCATTTCAAAACGTCACTACTTCCCTTCTGAACCCCGACGTGTGCCAAAACAGTGGTTTACCCCCACATATGGGGTATCAGCGTACTCAGGAGAAACTGGACAACAACTTTTGGGGTCCAATTTCTCCTGTTACTCTTGCAAAAATAAAAAATTCTGGGCTAAAAAAATATTTTTGAGGAAAGGAAACACATTTATTATTTTCACGGCTCTGCGTTATAAACTTCTGTGAAGCACTTGGGGGTTCAAAGTGCTCACCACACATCTAGATAAGTTCCCTTGGGGGTCTAGTTTCCAAAATGGAGTCACTTGTGGGGAGTTCCTACTGTTTAGGCACATCAGGGACTCTGCAAACGCAACCTGATGCCCGCAGAGCATTCCATCAAAGTCTGCATTTCAAAACGTCACTACTTCCCTTCCGAACCCCGACGTGTGCCAAAACAGTGGTTTATCCCCACATATGGGGTATCAGCGTACTCAGGAGAAACTGGACAACAACTATTGGTGTCCAATTTCTCCTGTTACTCTTGCAAAAATTAAAAAATTCTGGGCTAAAAAAATATTTTTGAGGAAAGGAAACACATTTTTTATTTTCATGGCTCTGCGTTATAAACTTCTGTGAAGCACTTGGGGGTTCAAAGTGCTCACTACACATCTAGATAAGTTCCCTTGGGGGTCTAGTTTCCAAAATGGAGTCAATTGTGGGGAGTTCCTACTGTTTAGGCACATCAGGGGCTCTGCAAACGCAACCTGACGCCCGCAGAGCATTCCATCAAAGTCTGCATTTCAAAACGTCACTACTTCCCTTCCGAACCCCGACGTGTGCCAAAACAGTAGTTTACCCCCACATATGGGGTATCAGCGTACTCAAGAGAAACTGGACAACAACTTTTGGGGTCCAATTTCTCCTGCTACCCTTAGGAAAATAAAAAATTGTGGGCTAAAAAATAATTTTTGAGAAAAGAAAAATTATTTTTTATTTTCATGGCTCTGCGTTATAAACTTCTGTGAAGCACTTGGGGGTTCAAAGTGCTCACCACACATCCAGATTAGTTCCTTTGGAGGTCTAGTTTCCAAAATGGGGTCACTTCTGCGGGAGCTCCAATGTTTAGGCACACAGGGGCTCTCCAAACGCGACATGGTGTCCGCTAATGATTGGAGCTAATTTTCCATTCAAAAGGCCAAATGGCGTGCCTTCCCTTCCGAGCCCTGCCGTGCGCCCAAACAGTGGTTTACCCCCACATATGGGGTATCATCGTACTCAGGACAAACTGGATAATAACATTTGGGGTCCAATTTCTCCTATTACCCTTGGAAAAATAAAAAATTCTGGGCTAAAAATCATTTTTGAGGAAAGAAAAATTATTTTTTTATTTTCACGGCTCTGCTATATAAACTTCTGTGAAGCACCTGGGGGTTATAAGTGCTCACTATGCATCTAGATAAGTTCCTTGGGGGGTCTAGTTTCCAAAATGGGGTCACTTGTAGGGGAGCTCCAATGTTTAGGCACACAGGGGCTCTCCAAACGCGACATGGTGTCCGCTAACGATTGGAGCTAATTTTCCATTCAAAAAGTCAAATGGCACGCCTCCCCCTTCCGAGCCTTGCCGTGCACCCAAACAGTGGTTTACCCCCACATATGAGGTATCGGCATACTCAGGAGAAATTGCCCAACAAATTTTAGGATCCATTTTATCCTGTTGCCCATGTGAAAATGAAAGAATTGAGGCTAAAAGAAATTTTGTGTGAAAAAAAAGTACTTTTTCATTTTTGCGGATCAATTTGTGAAGCACCTGGGGGTTTAAAGTGCTCACTATGCCTCTAGATGAGTTCCTTGGGGGGTCTAGTTTCCAAAATGGGGTCACTTGTGGAGGAGCTCCAATGTTTAGGCACACAGGGGCTTTCCAAACGCGACATGGTGTCCGCTAACGATGGAAATAATTTTTCATTCAAAAAGTCAAATGGCGCTCCTTCCCTTCCGAGCCTTACCATGTGCCCAAACAGTGGTTTACCCCCACATGTGAGGTATTGGTGTACTCAGGAGAAATTGCCCAACAAAATTTAGGATCCATTTTATCCTGTTGCCCATGTGAAAATGAAAAAATTGAGGCTAAAATAATTTTTTTGTGAAAAAAAAGTACTTTTTCATATTTACGGATCAATTTGTGAAGCACCTGGGGGTTTAAAGTGCTCACTATGCTTCTAGATAAGTTCCTTGGGGGGTCTAGTTTCCAAAATGTGGTCACTTGTGGGGGAGCTCCAATTTTTAGGCACAAGGGGGCTCTCCAAACGCGACATGGTGTCCGCTAAAGATTGGAGCCAATTTTTCATTCAAAAAGTCAAATGGCGCTCCTTCCCTTCCGAGCCCTGCCGTGCACCCAAACAGTGGTTTACCCCCACATATGAGGTATCAGCGTACTCAGGACAAATTGGACAACAACGACCGTGGTCCAGTTTCTCCTTTTACCCTTGGGAAAATAAATAATTGTTGCTAAAAGATCATTTTTGTGACTAAAAAGTTAAATGTTCATTTTTTCCTTCCATGTTGCTTCTGCTGCTGTGAAACACCTGAAGGGTTAATAAACTTCTTGAATGTGGTTTTGAGCACCTTGAGGGGTGCAGTTTTTAGAATGGTGTCACTTTGGGGTATTTTCAGCCATATAGAACCCTCAAACTGACTTCAAATGTGAGGTGGTCCCTAAAAAAAATGGTTTTGTAAATTTTGTTGTAAAAATGAGAAATCACTGGTCAAATTTTAACCCTTATAACTTCCTAGGAAAAAAAAAATTTGTTTCCAAAATTGTGCTGATGTAAAGTAGACATGTGGGAAATGTTATTTATTAACTATTTTGTGTCACATAACTCTCTGGTTTAACAGAATAAAAATTCAAAATGTGAAAATTGCGAAATTTTCAAAATTTTTGCCAAATTTCCATTTTTTTCACAAATAAACTCAGAAATTATCGACCTAAATTTACCACTAACATGAAGCCCAATATGTCACGAAAAAACATTCTCAGAATCGCTAGGATCCGTTGAAGCATTCCTGAGTTATTACCTCATAAAGGGACACTGGTCAGAATTGCAAAAAACGGCAAGGTCATGAAGGGGAACGGTGTTGTGGATTCTGTTTGTGGGCTCCCTCTGGTGGTTACTGCTGGTACTGGGTGACTTTGGTGGGTTGCGGCCTTTGGTTTCCACCTGTCCATCAGAGGCTGGGTGTTTCCTATTTTACCTGGCCTTTCTGTCATTCCCTTGCCGGCTATCAATGTATTCAGATGTGCTCTGTTTGGTTCCTGCCTACCTGCTCCCAGATCTTTCAGGATAAGCTAAGTGCTGATTTTCAGTTGTTGGTTTTTTTTGTCCAGCTTGCTTATTATGTCTCTATGCTAGCTGGTAGCTCTAGTGGACTGAGGTTCTCCCCATGTGCCATGAGTTGGCACATGGGTTCTTGTAATCTCAGGATGGTTTTTTGATTAGGGTTTTTTGCTGACCGCTCAGACCCCTTTTGTATCGTTCTGCTTTCTAGTTTACAGCGGGCCTCAATTTGCTGAACCTATATATATCATCTCTATGTGTGTGCCTTCCTCTCATTTCACCGTCAATACATGTGGGGGGCAACTATACCTTTTGGGGTTCATTCCTCTGGAGGCAAGTGAGGTCTTTATTTTCTCTGCAGTACTAGTTAGCTCTTAGGCTGGTGCGTGGCGTCTAGAACCAACGTAGGCACGCTCCCTGGCTATCTCTAGTTGCGTTTGTCAGGCGTAGGGCAGCGGTCAGCCCAGGTTCCATCACCCTAGAGCTCGTCCGATATTTTGTATTACTTTGCTTGTCCCTTGCTATCCCTAGCCATTGGGATTCATGACAGTATAGCCGGCCCACAAAGTGTTAATTGTTTGGGCTGAAGCAGGAGAAAAAGAAGTGTGTAAGGGAAATTTTTTTTTTTTTTTTTTCCTTCAGAGTTTTGCTGCCTAGCCCTTAATTGCTGTCTAGCTGCTTCTTACCTCCTCTTAACCCTTGAATGGCTCTGATATTAGCTGTTTAACATGGATGTCCAGAGTTTGGCTTCCAGCCTGAGTAATCTCGCGGCAAAAGTTCAAAACATACAGGATTTTGTTGTTCACACTCCCATGTCTGAACCTAGAATTCCTATTCCAGAGTTCTTTTCTGGAGATAGATCTACCTTCCTGAATTTCAGGAACAATTGTAAATTGTTTCTTTCTTTAAAATCTCGCTCCTCTGGAGACCCTGCTCAACAGGTCAAGATTGTAATATCTTTCCTGCGAGGCGACCCTCAGAATTGGGCATTTGCATTGGCACCAGGGGATCCTGCATTGCTCAATGTGGATGCGTTTTTTCTGGCATTGGGATTGCTCTATGAGGAACCCAACCTGGAGATTCAGGCTGAAAAGGCTTTATTAGCCCTCTCTCAGGGGTATGATGAAGCGGAAATATATTGTCAAAAATTTCGGAAATGGTCGGTGCTTACTCAGTGGAATGAGTGCGCCCTGGCTGCAAACTTCAGAAATGGTCTTTCCGAGGCCATTAAGGATATTATGGTGGGGTTCCCTACGCCTACAGGTCTGAATGAGTCGATGGCTATGGCCATTCAGATTGATCGGCGTTTACGGGAGCGCAAACCCGTGCACCAGTTGGCGGTGTCTTTTGAACAGGCACCTGAGACTATGCAATGTGATAGAATTCAGTCCAGAAGTGAACGGCAAAATTATAGGCGGAAAAATGGATTGTGTTTTTATTGTGGTGATTCAGCTCATGTTATATCAGCATGCTCTAAACGCACAAAAAGGGTTGATAAATCTTTTGCCATTGGTACTCTGCAGCCTAAGTTCATTTTGTCTGTGACTCTGATTTTTTCACTGTCTTCCATTTCCGTCGATGCCTATGTGGATTCGGGCGCTGCCCTGAGTCTTATGGATTGGTCATTTGCTAAACGCTGCTGTTTTAGTCTGGAACCTCTGGAAGTTCCTATTCCTCTGAAGGGAATTGACTCTACACCATTGGCTATGAATAAACCGCAGTATTGGACACAAGTGACCATGCGCATGACTCCCGTTCATCAGGAGGTGATTCGCTTCCTTGTACTGTATAATTTACATGATGTACTAGTGCTTGGTCTGCCATGGTTACAAACTCATAATCCTGTCCTGGACTGGAAAACAATGTCTGTGTTAAGCTGGGGATGTCAGGGGGTTCATGATTATGCACCTCCGATTTCAATCGCTTCATCTACTCCTTCTGAGATCCCTGCGTTTTTGTCTGACTATAGGGATGTTTTTGAGGAGCCTAAGCTCAATTCGCTCCCTCCGCATAGAGATTGTGACTGTGCTATAGAATTGATTCCTGGCAGTAAGTTCCCTAAGGGTCGTTTATTTAATCTGTCACTGCCAGAGCATACTGCTATGCGGAATTATATTAAGGAGTCCTTGGAAAAGGGACATATTCGTCCATCTTCGTCCCCTCTGGGAGCAGGTTTTTTTTTCGTGGCAAAAAAAGATGGTTCCCTGAGGCCTTGTATAGATTATCGCCTTCTGAATAAGATTACAGTCAAGTATCAGTATCCATTGCCATTATTGACTGATTTGTTTGCTCGCATTAAGGGGGCTAGGTGGTTCACTAAGATAGATCTTCGCGGTGCGTATAATCTGGTGCGGATAAAACAGGGTGATGAGTGGAAAACCGCATTTAATACGCCTGAGGGCCATTTTGAGTATTTGGTAATGCCTTTTGGACTCTCCAATGCTCCGTCAGTCTTTCAGTCCTTTATGCACAATATTTTCCGTGAATATCTGGATAAGTTTATGATTGTGTATTTGGATGATATTTTGGTGTTTTCTGATGACTGGGAGTCTCATGTTCTACAGGTCAGGAAGGTGTTTCGGGTTCTGCGGGCCAATTCTCTGTTTGTGAAGGGCTCAAAGTGTCTCTTCGGAGTCCAGAAGATTTCTTTTTTGGGGTACATTTTTTCTCCTTCTACTATTGAGATGGATCCCGTCAAGGTTCAGGCGATTTGTGACTGGACACAACCTACATCTGTTAAGAGCCTTCAGAAGTTCTTGGGGTTTGCTAATTTTTATCGTCGGTTCATTGCTAATTTTTCCAGTATTGTTAAACCTTTGACTGATTTGACTAAAAAGGGTGCTGATGTTGCTGATTGGTCTCCTGCGGCCGTGGAGGCCTTTCAGGAACTTAAGCGCCGGTTTTCTTCTGCTCCTGTGTTGTGTCAACCAGATGTTTCACTTCCTTTTCAGGTTGAGGTTGATGCTTCCGAGATTGGAGCGGGGGCGGTTTTGTCACAGAGAAGTTCTAATGGCTCGGTGATGAAGCCATGTGCATTCTTCTCTAGAAAATTCTCGCCCGCCGAGCGCAATTATGATGTGGGTAATCGGGAGCTTTTGGCCATGAAGTGGGCATTTGAGGAGTGGCGTCATAAACATCGTGTGGTGGTCTTGACTGATCACAAGAATCTCATTTACCTTGAGTCTGCCAGGCGTTTGAATCCTAGACAGGCTCGTTGGTCGTTGTTTTTTTCTCGTTTCAATTTCGTGGTTTCATACCTGCCAGGTTCAAAGAATGTGAAGGCAGATGCTCTTTCCAGGAGTTTTGTGCCTGACTCTCCTGGAGACTCTGGGCCTACTGGTATCCTTAGGGATGGGGTAATATTGTCCGCCGTATCCCCAGACTTGCGACGTGCATTGCAGGAGTTTCAGGTGGATAAACCGGATCGTTGTCCACCAGAAAGACTGTTTGTTCCGGATGATTGGACCAGTAGAGTCATCTCCGAGGTCCATTCTTCTGTGTTGGCTGGAATATTTGGTACTAGAGACTTGGTGGCCAGGTCTTTTTGGTGGCCTTCCTTGTCTAGGGATGTGCGTACCTTTGTGCAGTCTTGTGAAGTGTGTGCTCGAGCTAAGCCTTGCTGTTCTCGGGCCAGTGGGTTGTTGTTATCCTTGCCCATCCCGAAGAGGCCTTGGACGCACATTTCCATGGATTTTATTTCTGATCTCCCGGTTTCACAGAAAATGTCCGTTATCTGGGTTGTGTGTGACCGCTTTTCTAAGATGGTTCATTTGGTGCCCTTGCCTAAGTTGCCTTCCTCCTCTGAGTTGGTCCCTTTATTTTTTCAGAACGTGGTTCGTTTGCATTTGATTCCGGAGAATATCGTTTCTGACAGGGGATCCCAGTTTGTGTCTAGATTTTGGCGAACGTTTTGTGCCAAGATGGGCATTGATTTGTCTTTCTCGTCTGCATTCCATCCTCAGACGAATGGCCAGACGGAGCGAACTAATCAGACCTTGGAAACTTATTTGAGGTGTTTTGTTTCTGCTGATCAAGATGACTGGGTTGCTTTTTTGCCACTGGCCGAATTTGCTCTTAATAATCGGGCTAGTTCTGCCACGTTGGTCTCTCCTTTTTTTTGTAATTCGGGGTTTCATCCTCGTTTTTCCTCTGGTCAGGTGGAGTCTTCGGATTGTCCTGGAGTGGACGTGGTGGTGGACAGGCTGCATCAGATTTGGAACCAGGTGGTGGACAATTTGAAGTTATCTCAGGAGAAGACTCAGCAGTTTGCTAATCGCCGTCGCCGCGTGGGTCCCCGACTTCTTGTTGGGGATTTGGTGTGGTTGTCTTCTCGTTTTGTCCCTATGAAGGTCTCTTCTCCTAAGTTCAAGCCTCGGTTCATCGGTCCTTATAGGATCTCGGAGATTCTTAACCCTGTATCTTTTCGTTTGGATCTCCCAGCATCGTTTGCTATTCATAATGTGTTCCATTGGTCGTTGTTGCGGAGGTATGAGGTGCCCGTTGTTCCTTCGGTTGAGCCTCCTGCTCCGGTGCTGGTGGAGGGAGAATTGGAGTATGTTGTTGAGAAGATCTTGGATTCTCGTGTTTCCAGACGCAAACTCCAGTATTTGGTTAAGTGGAAGGGTTATGGTCAGGAGGATAATTCCTGGGTGGTCGCCTCCGATGTTCATGCGACTGATTTGGTCCGCGCCTTCCATAGAGCTCACCCTGATCGCCCTGGGGGTTCTCGTGAGGGTTCGGTGACCCCTCCTCAAGGGGGGGGTACTGTTGTGGATTCTGTTTGTGGGCTCCCTCTGGTGGTTACTGCTGGTACTGGGTGACTTTGGTGGGTTGCGGCCTTTGGTTTCCACCTGTCCATCAGAGGCTGGGTGTTTCCTATTTTACCTGGCCTTTCTGTCATTCCCTTGCCGGCTATCAATGTATTCAGATGTGCTCTGTTTGGTTCCTGCCTACCTGCTCCCAGATCTTTCAGGATAAGCTAAGTGCTGATTTTCAGTTGTTGGTTTTTTTTGTCCAGCTTGCTTATTATGTCTCTATGCTAGCTGGTAGCTCTAGTGGACTGAGGTTCTCCCCATGTGCCATGAGTTGGCAAATGGGTTCTTGTAATCTCAGGATGGTTTTTTGATTAGGGTTTTTTGCTGACCGCTCAGACCCCTTTTGTATCGTTCTGCTTTCTAGTTTACAGCGGGCCTCAATTTGCTGAACCTATATATATCATCTCTATGTGTGTGCCTTCCTCTCATTTCACCGTCAATACATGTGGGGGGCAACTATACCTTTTGGGGTTCATTCCTCTGGAGGCAAGTGAGGTCTTTATTTTCTCTGCAGTACTAGTTAGCTCTTAGGCTGGTGCGTGGCGTCTAGAACCAACGTAGGCACGCTCCCTGGCTATCTCTAGTTGCGTTTGTCAGGCGTAGGGCAGCGGTCAGCCCAGGTTCCATCACCCTAGAGCTCGTCCGATATTTTGTATTACTTTGCTTGTCCCTTGCTATCCCTAGCCATTGGGATTCATGACAGAACGGTACACGTGCTCTTCTAAGTTTGTGATCTACTTATTGACATGCCCATGTGGTCTCATGTATGTTGGTGAGACCACGATGGAGATAAGAGCACGTGTGAATAAACATAAAAGTACCATCAGGACAAAAATGCTTGATTTGCCAGTTCCTAAACACTTCCATGATTGTAGGCATTCTATCAATCAACTAAGGTTCAGGGTTATCGATGGGGTCCCTGTATTGAGGAGGGGGGGAGACAGAATACAAAAATTGAAGCAAAAAGAACTAAGGTGGATTTCCACTTTAGAGACTTTGCAACCAAAGGGGTTGAACATTGAATACAACCTCCAAGTATGTTTACCCTGAAGCCCCCTCCCGTTACAGGGTTTGGGTCCCTCCTTTGTATATTTGTATTTTTGTACATATTCTTTGTTTGATACTGTATATTATGTATTTATGTTTTTTCTTTTTTTCTTGTTTTTAGCTAACCATGGATTTGACATCCAGGGACATCAGGAGGATACAAGGGATATGCCTGCATTAATTAGATCTGACCATGATGAGCGTTATGCTGTATCTCCTCCTTTTTCCTTGCCTGCCAAATCATTGTGCGCTATACTTTTAGTTTCGATCTTGTTTTCACACTATTACCCATTTATGGTTTAGTAGCCATGGATATGGCTGGTCCTCTTTCTCTCCCCGAGATCACGGGCCCAGCGCGGCCGGTGAGTGACAGGGGGTGTGGCTGAGTGCGTCACGCTTCAGCGCCTCCCTTCCTCATGTGTGTCTGCGTTAGGGATCAGGTGACTTGGGTGGGAGTGTTCGGCTCCTTGGTGCTGTGCGCGTGCGCGGAGGTTTTCACCTACGTTGCGGTCATGTGACCGGTGACGTGGGTGTCCCTGTGCGCTTGCGCCGGCGTCCTGTAGCCGTTGGACTCCAGAAATGGGCTGTGTGAGTTTAATGTGGCGCACATATTATTGGCAATGTCGATTGGATAGCGTTTATACATATGATATGGTGGTCGGTATGACAACAATGTAGCTAAGAGGTGATTGGTGGATTCCATCTTGTGTGATGTCCTTTCTAGTTTTTACTCTTATGTATTCTGTTTAGTTTTTATACAACAACTATATTTCTGGTATGTTGAACTGCCGCTATGATATTGATTTTTAATATATGTATATATTATGTGTTATTTGAGATATGTATTAAAGGCCGCCCTTATGTGGTGATTGGCCCAGATTTGGGCTCTACACTATTTAAGATGGCCACCGATGTTTTATTGTATGCTTGACAAAGGCTGGTTGCCGGCCGAAACGTTGCATCTTGTAATGGCAGAATAAAGACTTTATTTTTTCACCTGGATACGGATGCTGCTCCATCCTTCAGTATTTCTGTGAGTATTGGTCCAGTTGGATTCATGGACTGTGGAGTGTGCACTGTGAACACCTGAGTGCTGCTGGTCAATTATCTTTTATCTGGTGGCAAGATGTCCTAACTGCCGGCAAACATGGCAGACCCTAAAGTGCACGAGCGGTTGGGACTTAGGTCCCGCTCGTAGCACCTCCATGGCCTCATGTGACTCGGGTGCCTGGAGCGGAGATTGCAAAGGTTTGGCGAAGGTGGGAGCCAGCCGAAACCTCTGCCTACACTGGGCTCGCTCTAACCTCCGCTCGTTAAAACGGAGGTCAAAACGAGCAGATACAGCTATTAACTCCTCCAGTGTGGCGGGAATCTCCCTAGTGGCCAGAGCGTCCTTAACATGGTCAGCCAGCCCCCTCCAAAATATAGGGATGAGGGCGTTATCCGACAACTCCAGCTCAGATGCTAAGGTGCAGAAGTGGACGGCAAAATGGCTGACCAAGGACGAGCCCTGAGTCAATGCCAACAGTTGGAGCGCCGTATCATGGGTGACTCGAGGTCCTAAAAAGACCTGTTTCAGAGTGCTCAGAAACAGCGGAGCACTCTGCACCACATGATCGCCACGCTCCCACAGCAGCATAGCCCACTCCAACGCCCTGTCCGACAGGAGAGACATAATGAATCCCACCTTTGCTTGCTCTGTAGGGAAACCTGCAGCCAGGAGCTCGAGGTGTATAGAGTACTAGCTCATGAAACCACTACATGATTTGCCATCACCAGAGAATTTTTCGGGCAGCGGGAGGCGAGACAGGGTCGGAACAGGAGTGGCAGTGGACAAAGCTGCTGCAGCCACGCTAGCAGCCTGAACAGCTACTGCGGTAACATCCAGAGCTGAGGTTGTGCACTCGAGAGCCGCCAACCTACCCTCCAGCTGCTGGATGTACTGCAAAGATTGCTGTTTGTCCGCCATTGCTAGCCAGACCCTGGCGCTAGTATTATGTTAGGGCTAGCAGAACGCACTGATTAAATATAGATGTTTTTATTGGTGCGTTCGCAGCCCGGGGTCCACCGTGCAGAAGGAACCTGCTGCTAGCAAATAATGGCACTATATGGCGGTTTAACCGAACTCTGTTACTTCACAGAGTCGCACGGAAACAAGACGCTGTACCCTGTTAACCCCACAGGAGTTCACAGCTAACTGCCGAGCTGAAGGCAGTCTGTGGTCACGCAAACATACAATCTCCTCACCGGAGGAGCCGGTATTCTAGGGGCTTATTTCAGCTGGGGCCCTAAATCCACGCACACAATCTCCTCGCCGGAGGTGCCGGCATTCTAGGGGCTTATTTTAGCCGAGTCCCTGAACACACATAAATGTGACCACACTGGCGCATGCACATAACAGATTTGATACTAGCGCATGGCCGTGCGGCCATGCGAGCCTAATATAGCTGCAGCATGTAAAAGACTTTCCTAGAAGGACCAATGAGAGACTGCCATATCTGAGCATGTGATCCTAGATCTCCACTGAGAGATCTTGCTCTTGGCACGCTCAGTGTGTGCAGCGCAGGACTTAGTCCTAGCACCTACAGGACCTTCCTGAAAGGACCAATGGACTTAGCTGCAGTATCTGACCATGTGACCCTCGATTCCCACTGAGAGATCTTACTCAGGGCATGCTCAGAACGAGAAAAGCAGGACTTAGTCCCAGAAGCGTCTGCTCGCCGCTGCCCAGCACTGACTTCAATGGCAGAAGCAGGAAAAGCAGCAGTAACTCTTTGTACAGAGTGGGACTGAGCAAGATGCTGGGACCGATGTCTCCACTGAGCAGGCTCCACTGCAGCAGGAGAAGAATGGGAG
The DNA here is from genome assembly GCF_051348905.1 of Ranitomeya variabilis. Taxonomy (NCBI): domain Eukaryota; kingdom Metazoa; phylum Chordata; class Amphibia; order Anura; family Dendrobatidae; genus Ranitomeya; species Ranitomeya variabilis. Next base: position 595,838,490 of record NC_135236.1, read on the forward strand.
ACCGCAGTGGAGATGGCCCAAGATTCCCCCTGTGCAGAGGCGGGAACTCGATCGCTTGTCAACTTTTAACCTTTATAACTTACTAACAAAAAAGGTATGTTTCAAAAAAATTCAACAAGTGCAGGGCCGTATTTGCCACTAGGCGCTTGAGGACACGTGCCTAGGGTGGTTGGATGCGGGGGGGGGGCGCGCACTTGAGCTATGTTATTTTCTTCTTTTTTTTTTTTTTTAATAAAACTTTGGGGTCAAGTGCCCGCCCCCCTTCCTCCCTCCCTCCCTCCTTCCCGCCCCCTCCCTGAAGACGTAATACTCACCTTCCTCCAGCGGTGGCTGCAACTGCGTCTCAGCGCCGGCAGCGTGTCCTGTCTTCAGCAGTCACATGGTACCGCTCATTAAGGTTATGAATATGCGCATATTCATCACCTTAATGAGCGCTTCCTTCATACAGGAAGGAAGACGCTGCAGAGATGCCGGGAAGTTCTGCGCCGCGCGGTGAGAGGTGAGTATGACGGGAGAGCCATGCACGCAGGGGAGAAGTATGAGGGAGCCTTCCACGCAGGGGAGAAGGATGGGGGAGCCATGCATGCAGGGGAGAAGGATGGGGGAGCCATGCACACAGGGGAGAAGGATGGGGAGCCATGCACGCAGGGGAGAAGGACGAGGGAGCCTTCCACGCAGGGGAGAAGGATGGGGGAGCCATGCATGCAGGGGAGAAGGATGGGGGAGCCATGCACACAGGGGAGAAGGATGGGGGAGCCATGCACGCAGGGGAGAAGGATGGGGGAGCCATGCACGTAGGGGAGAAGGAAGGGGGAGCCATGCACGCAGGGGGAGAAGAATGGGGGAGCCATGCACGCAGGGGAGAAGGATGGGGGAGCCATGCACGCAGGGGGAGAAGAATGGGGGAGCCATGCACACATGGTGAGAGGATAGAGGAGCCATGCAAGCAGGGTGAGAGGATAGAGGAGCCATGCACGCAGGGTGAGAGGATAGAGGAGCCGTGCACACAAAGTGGGAGGATGGGGGAGCCATGCACGCAGGGTGGGAACATGGGGGAACCATGCAAGCAGGGTGGGAGGATGGAGTATAAATATGGAGTATAAATACTGGGCCCTATATGGGGGACACAGTGCAAGAGGACAGTGTGAAGAGGGGGCCGGTATAGAAAGGAGAGGTCAGTGTAAAGAGCATGTACCATAAGAGGGACAGTGTGGGGGTCATATTTTGTGCAGACAATATAGTGAGGGCATCATGTGGAGACTTTCTGCAAAAGAGCGGAGAAGAATGAAGTCTGCAGAGACGGCTGTGGATGAGAAAACTTATCATGGGATCTGGACAAGATGAAGAAAAGAAGAACGGCTCCAGAGGCAACGTCATCTATAAGGTACCTGGATGTAAATGTTATTTGTGATATTAACTAACTCTCATGATTTTTTATTTATGTTAGGAGCATTAAAGGGGATGTCCAGGTTTGTGATGAGTCTGCAGTCATTCTTTGTGACTGCAGACTTCCGAATTCTCACAGTGCGCACTGCATGCTGTCAGAATTCTCTCATGCTGGGGATTTACATTAATGCGGTCACATGCTGACTAGACATGTGTGGCCTCCGTCATTGAAAATGAACTGAGCGAGGCCGGGCACATCTAGTCGGAATGTGGTCAGAAGTATACAAATCACATACTTGTGCTGACATGACCGTCCACTGGCAAGGGAGAATCCTAAAAGTGTGCAGTGCATTAGCTGTGAGAATTCAGAAGCTGCGATGTCAGGATTCAGCTCTGCAGGTTCCACTAGTCGTCACATGGACACTTCACTCATATGTGACTTTTACACTTATGGTCCTGTGACACCGAGCTTCTCTTCCCGCTTCTCTCAGTTTTTCACTGAACATTGAGAGCATTAGGGAGAGGAGCTCGTGGGCACATGACTGAGTGTGCAAATCGCATATGTCCTTGGCGGAGGGGGGGCACCAAAATGAATTCTTGCCCCTGGTGCCAGAAACCCTAGATACACCTCTGCCGGTATGCTTCTGCGAGCGGTGATTACGGGGTCCGGTGGAGGGATATCTGTGCACAGTGCAGCACAGGCAGTGAGGCAGGGACTGAGGGTGTGCACAGAGAGAATGGAGACCCGGAGACTGCCCGTCCCAGTCTGCGCCATAGCCTGGAGCCCTCAGTATATGTCAATGGAATATGTCAGTTAATAAATTGTTTTTCTAAAGCTTTATAGTGTAGTTTTAGGTCAGGGAGGGATGGATAGGAATGAGCTAGCAAGGTGCAGGGACAGGTAGTGATGACTACTTGCGGACATGTGCGGCAATTGCAGTTTTGCACTTACAGTGATACAAAAAACACTGCTAGCAGTGTTTTTTCCATTGCTGCAAGTACCGCATTTGTTCGATCATGGCAAAACCGCAAGTGCCGCACATGTCTGCAATTCCCATAGGGAATGAATGAGGCCGAACGCAGTGTTGCCGTAAGTGATCCATTACACGGCAGATGCGGAAAAACTGCCGGATCTGCTGCAAAAGGTGACTTTCACATCAGCGATTTTTGCCAAAGTCACTGCCGATAGTGTCATACTCACCAATGGGGGAGGCAGCTCTAAAAGTGCCTAGGGCAGCAGAAACTCTAAATACGGCCCTGAACAAGTGGGAAATGTTATTTATTAACTAATAGCTGAAGAGCCCAGCGTTGCCCGGGCATAGTAACTAGCTGTGGTTACTTATAACAAAATATAATCATTATATTGCACATAAAAGCATTTCACATCATATATTCAACACTACAAATGTTACGATACGTATTGTGACCCAACAGGTGGTCATTCAGCAGATGGTGCAACACACACACACAACGAGACGGTATTGGGGAGAGGAAGGCCCTACAGATAGAGAAATGGGGGATGGTCATGACCTGAGCTCAAACCTGATCCTGTCCCTGCACTCCCCTTGGGAGAAGAAGGCCCTACAGATAGGGAAATGTGGGATGGTCATCACCTGAGCTCAAACCCGAGCCTGTCCCTGCACTTCCCTAACTCCCTAAGTGGGTCCTTCCCCCCGCCACCATTATGAACTTAAGTGTCTCACTGTCACCTAATACTGCCCTGGCTAGTGCACTGGCCGGTAATGAGCACTAGCCTCACCACAGCAGATAATACAACACAGGGTGTAGTGACAAACACCAAAGGGACAAGGTGAAAATACAGCACTTAGCTTCCAGACACCGCTGCTAAGCTACACACCGCAGATAGCACAGCAACAGGACTTCAAACACCAGAAGTGGCTGACACCAGAGAAATGCTCCTGCTAGGCTGGTCTCCAAAGACAAACTCTATCACCAACAGTCAGCTGATGCATCAGGTAACCATTTAAAGGATGATGGGAGTGGTCACCACCACATCAGCTGATCCAGCAACATTGCAGTTATACTAGATTGCCAGCAGGGGAGAAAAACTGACATGAACCCCCAATGGACTGAAAGGATAAAGCTACATTTAAACAAAGTGGAACCAGAGCTGCCACAAATCAAAAAATGTATTGTGACAACAGATTTGCAACACAAATTTGCTAAATGATTACTCAAGTATTGATAGTATTTTATTTTCCATCATTCAAGAGCCTTTTGATAAACAACATTTTTGTTTTTTCCTTCTGGTGCAAAGATGTACCCAATTTTGCAGTTCCAACTCTTGAACAGGCCATGTAAAGTTGACCATCAGAAAAACATGGAGATTGCAAATCGATCCCTACTACTTTCAAGGACTGTCCCTGAGCCTTGTTAATGGACATTGCAAATGTCAGCCGAACTGGAAACTGGAGGCGTTTAAAATCAAAAGGCAAATCATATAGAATGAGTTGAATTCTTTGAATGAAAATGTCCTCTCCTTTGGCACATCCTGTCAAAATGGTTGCTTCAATGACATGTGTAAACAGGTTCTTAATCAAAAGTCTTGTTCCATTACACAGCTTTGGTGGGTCTAAATTTCTCAACAGCAGAATAGATGCTCCAGGTTTAGAAAGAGATTATGTGGAGGAAGTACTTGTGGTTCCAAGGAGTTGAGGAACAATACTAATGCTTGATCAGGGTCTGTTACTGTATACACTGACTTGTAGGTCGTGCACATACCTGGAAGGAGACTTAAAATTCAGCACTTTTCTCCTTTACACCTCTTTCACACATTATTTGGTCAGTATTTTTACCTCAGTATTTGTAAGCTAAAAGGATTAATCTACTTACTGGTAGCGGCGTTTTTCGGAGACCCATGATGGCACCACGAAATCCCACGAGAGAGGAGATCCACCCATTAGGAACAGGAAACCTACAGATACAAAAGGGCGGCACCTCTCCCACATATCAGTTGTTTTACAGAGCCTGAGAGGACTACCGCGGTTAATGACAAGCATAATATACAATATGATATTTTTAATAAAGTAACAATCCAAATATCACCTGTGGAAATGCAACCCCCTCGTGAAAAGGGAGGGAACTAAGGGTGCCGTCATGGGCCTCCGAAAAACGCCGCTACCAGTAAGTAGCTTAATGCTTTATTTGGACTCCCATGATGGCACCACGAGAGATTTACAGAGACGTCAACCATCTTAGGGAGGGACTATAGCCTGTAGCACCCTTAACCCGAATGTGAGATCAGAAGAGAACCCCAAGTCCAACCGATAATGTTTAAAAAAGGTGGAAGGGGATGACCATGTGGCCGCCTTACATATTTGATCTACTGACGCTCCAGACCTTTCAGCCCAAGATGACGCCATGGCACGGGTGGAATGTGCCTTCAGATTCTGCGGAGCTGGACCCCCACCTGCTGTGTAAGCAAGAGAGATAGCCTCCCTAATCCATTTAGCTAGTGTATACTTCCATGCTCTACCCCCTTTACTAGAACCTTGGAAGGAAAGAAATAGTGCATTATCTCTTTTACAATCATTGGTGACTGAGATATACTGTAGAAGACATCTTCTAACATCTAGTGTATGAAGTTCTTCCTCTTTAGGATTAGAAGGATTAGGTATAAATGATGGTAGAACTATCTCTTGCGATCTATGAAATCGTGTCACTACCTTTGGCAAGTACGCAGGGTCTGGCCTAAGGACTACTCTGTCTGATAAGAATTCTGTGTATGGGGGCAGTCTGGAAAGGACTTGGATGTCTCCTATTCTGCAAGCTGATGTTATAGCCACCAGGAAAGCTGTCTTGAGAGACAACATTTTGATTGAGGCTTCTTGTAGAGGTTCAAAGGGGGGTTTCGTTAGAGATGAAAGAACTAAATTTAGATCCCACGGAACCGTCCTGTCTCTATGTAATGGTCTAGTTCTATGGACTGCCTTAATGAATCTTGATACCCAATAGTTGTTAGCAATATTGCAGGAAAACAGGGCACCCAGGGCTGAAACCTGCACTCTTAAGGTACTGGTAGAGAAATTTAATTCTAGCCCTCTCTGCAGAAACTCTAAGATTTGATGTATCGGCACCTCTTCTTGGATATTAAAATCTGAACAGGACAAGAACTTCCTCCAGGTTCTGGAGTAAATTCTTGTTGTTATCTGCTTCCTACTCTTTAGAAGCATATCTACCAATTTTGGAGAGAAGCCTCTATCTTCTAATAATGACCGCTCAAACTCCAAGCCGTTAAATGGAGTGCTGCCACTTGTGGATGGCAGATCGGTCCTTGAGAAAGCAAGTCCGGAATCTCCGGTAATACCCAGGGAGCCGACACCGACATTGTCCTGAGCCAGGCGAACCAGGTTCTTCTGGGCGAGAAAGAGGCGATAAGAATGACTTTTGCTCGGTCTTCCCTGATTTTCCTCACTACTAGAGGTAACAGGTTCAATGGTGGGAAAGCATAGGCCAGCAGAAAATCCCACTTTATTAGAAATGCGTCCACCGCCAGGGGATTCTCTCTGGGATTCAGTGAGCAGAAACTTTCCACTTTTTTGTTGCCTCTGGTGGCAAACAGATCCACCACTGGCTGACCCCATCTGCGGATGATATGATTGAAAACGTCCTTGTTGAGAGACCTTCCCCTTGTTTTAGTGTATTGCGGCTGAGGAAATCTGCTGTTACATTTTCTTTCCCTTTGATGTGAAGAGCCGTCAAAGATTGAAAATTTGTCTCTGCCGTCTGAAACAGGCGATCCGTGATCTGCATTAGGGCCTCGGAACGTGTTCCCCCTTGACGGTTTATATAAGTGACTGCAACTCGGTTGTCCGATAGGATTCTGACGTGCTGGCCCTGCAGATATATGAGGAATTTTTTAACAGCTAATTCAACCGCCAATAATTCCCTTTGATTGGATGAGGATGTTGAGAAGGGTTCCCATTGCCCCTGGACCACCATGTCCTCCATGTAGGCTCCCCACCCTGAAGAGCTAGCATCTGTGGTTATTACCCAAGTAATATCTGCTATCCAGGGAACCCCCGCTGATAAATTTTCTTTATTTAGCCACCATCTAAGCGATTGTAGTGTTATTGATGCCAACGTTAATTTTTTATTTAATGCGCCCCCCAAAACTCTGTCATGGAACAAGACTTCTTTTTGCAGGGATCTGGTATGAAATTGAGCCCATCTAACCACTGGAATGCATGACGTAAGGGACCCGAGTAGGGACATGGCTTTGCGAAGCGTCATAGAGGGTGTATTAATTGCTTTTAAGACATGACTTTGAATCTGTTCTAATTTCTCTATAGGGAGAAGACACTGTTGTGTTTTCGAATTCAATATTAACCCCAAAAATTTTTGAAAGTTTAGGGGCTGTAACCTAGATTTTTCGTAGTTTATGACCCATCCTAGGCGTTCCAATTTAGCCTTAGTAATTTCCAATTGTGACAGGCAGTGATGTACTGAATTTCCAACGACGAGGAAATCATCTAAATAGGGGATTGTAAGGATATTTGATTCCCTTAAATGTGCCATGACTTCAGCGATTATTTTTATAAATACTCTAGGGGCCGAAGTTATGCCAGAGGGAAGTGCTCTGTACTGAAAATGTCTAATCGTTCCCCCCATTAATACCGCTACCCTTAGGTATTGTTGGAAATCCGCATGAATGGGTACATGATAATAGCCATCTTTTAAGTCCACTACTACCATAAAACAGTTGTGAAAAATCATTTTTATTGTTGAGTTGATGGACTCCATTTTGAAAGTATGCTTGACCAAAAATCTATTGAGACCTCTAAGATTTATAATAGTCCTATAAGTTTTGTCAGTTTTTTGAATCAAGAATAGGGGAGAGTAAAACTCCTTTCCTCTTTCAGAGTGTGGGACCTCTATCAGAACGTTTTTAGAACAAAGAGTCGTCACTTCGTTCTCTAAAGCAGATTGTTCAGAGGGAGAAGACCGTAAGGGGGTTAGCTTAAATTTATACCGTGGGGTATGAATAAACTCGAGTTTAAGTCCCTGGGATATAGTATTTTGTATCCAAACACTATTTGTAATTTCCAACCACTCTGCAGTAAAGTGTAACTGGAGCGGCCCCCAGACCAAGTATTGAGTGCATTTACTGAACATATGGAGCGGCCCCCAGACGCAGGGCAGCGGGGTACTCGGTACCGGGTCTCTCGGTTCTGGAGATGTCACGGTGGCCTGACCCGGTCCGTGGCCCTGCTAAGGGGCGCCCAATAAAAGGTGTAGGTGATGGTGTAGGTTGCAGTAAATGACGAGGACACAGGGTTGCAGTCTCTTTACCTCTTTACTGAAGGCTTCGGCATCCACAATCCAGAGCACTGCTAACAGGGCTGGCTGAGACCGGCCGGTCCGAAGGCACATCCAGAGTTCCCTTTGCAGGTGGAAATCAGTAGCCTACCTACTAGCGCCTGGATGTTGTAGAACTTCCCTGCTGAGCACCACGGGATAGTCCTCACAACTGTCGTGTATGTTTATGTTCTTTCTCTCTCCGTCCCCCAAATGATATGGATAGGACACACCTGTATGACGGGGTAGGCCTGGAGTTATTTTATAGGGACCCTAGAGACGCCCTTCTCCCACAATTGCCTCCGTTGTCTTCATTAGGTGTAAAAGGTGAGACAGCCAACCTAAAGTTAACTGCCCTGCCATTGGTTCAAAGTAATGCATAGAGTCTATTACTTCCTCAGCGTTCTGGCCGCCGGCTATGCGCCTCAGTAGGATGTTACCGATCTCGGGGCACGACTCCTACTGGTTCTATCGCCTTTGTGCTGTGATCTCGTTTCTCACTTCTCCACAATATCATTCGCTTCGTGTCCTTTCTTAAGATGCCGCCGCAATGAGGTGCAGGCATGGCTCCGTAACGATCTGTCCTTTGCTAGGCCTCTGTCAGGATTCCACCCCTGACAGGGACCCTCTGGATCTTCCCAAGTAACGCTCTCCTCTCACTAGATGTTACCTGGGCAAAACCCAGTCAGCTTCTCCCTAACTTCCTATCCAACCCCCAGTTTTACCAGAGTGTGAGGAGTTGCCTAATACATAGAACCCTTTGCTCCCCCTGGTGGCCGGAGTGTGAAGTGTAATGTGTGACTGTGATACCTGGTGCAATCAGACGTACCATCACTCCCCTTAGTGGCAGAGCGACGTTACTGCAACGACCAGGACTCTGGGGCGCTGCACTCCCCCCGGTTAAATCCAGTACTCCCAGACTGGGAAAGAAGAACAACAATACATGTTAGCAAAAGACATACAAAATTTTTAAATGCTGTAAACAATTAAATTTAACAGTGCTTCCCTTTATGGGAGGTGAGGACACTTGAACGTTACAAACAGAAACATATTTACATAGCGCTTAAGATTTTAAATAACATTTATTAAATAACTGACTATAAATAACCATTATTACCCGGCCGGGCATCCTATCTACTAAGTGCAAATTCTGAACAATAATTTAACTTTTTCCTTTAAGGGCGTAAGGGCAGGTACCCACTAAAGGCATACTATAAAACACTATAGTACAAGTCAACTTTTCTTCATTTTCCTAAGTACAAATTCACCAACCATCTTCTTATGGCTTTCCAGAGGACTCACTAACCCCTACGGGTTCACTTTATTGAAACTCAGTTTTCAACTTTCCTTCGTCCTCAATCTCTAAAGAACATCATTAAACATTTTCTTATTACTATCTAACCAACTACATGCTATTCCTATGTAACATTATCTCTAGTTAACTCTCTTAAGGCAACATTATATTTTGGCTAAGTGCAACAGTAAACATTCCCTTTAAGAGGGACATCTCAAGTCTCTTTGAGGTAGTGCAAACTATCGATTTGCAAGTCTGATAAAGCAAGAACTTCTGCGCTGTAATCCGGAACAGTTTCTTCAAAAAGCTCTTCTTTTTGAAAAACCAGTAGGGGGCACCTTTAAGAAGGTGCAAACTATATACAACATCAGTTTGTGAATCATTCACCATCCATGATTCGGCAGTCTTTTAAAACAGTGATGAACTTTGTGCAAAACATAAAACTTCAGGGATCCCGGGTCAACTAAGGGATCCCTTTAAGAATAACCCTGGTCGGGTCTTAGCGACAAAAAACAGGAAAACAGTTTTAAAGAACTATTTACAGTTTTATGGCTCCGAGGTTTACTTGGGTAACAGCAAAGGTCTTACCCTGCACACCATCCTCCCTGGCCGGGAAAGGGCAGAGTCCGAGTTCACCTCAGCTTGATCAGGGGCAGTGGTCGTTTCCCTTGCAGGCCTGGTCTCCTGGGCTTCCAGCGCTGCTAGGAGAGCTACGCACCGCTGAACATTGCGGGCCGACCAGGTGGTCCCCCTCTGATACCGATCATAAGTCACGGCGTCTCCTAGGCGCAGATCGCGGTCAGCATCCTCCTGTCCGTAGCAGGGTTCCACCTCACCCCTGTCAACGCGGACTCTCACAGGTAGTCCAATCTCCTGCACCAATCCCTCTCCTTCCCGGGGGTTGAAGGCCACAACGACTCCCCATTGTGGCGGTGAATCGTCCACATCATTCTTCAGATCAATCGTGGCCACGGGTCAGGTCTCTTTCCTCCACGCAGCCACCAGGCGCCGCCGGTGTTCCATCCCGGGCAGGATTTTCAGGTCCCACTCCCACAGCTCACGACCTGGTGGTGGGGTCCGTGGGTCCTCCGAGGTCGGAGCGGGTGAGGAGGGGAACGCGGGGGACAGGCGGATCTCTGCAGGGTGGCCAAGCCGGGCACTCACATGAGAGTGGACCTCTCAGCAGCGCGCCAGCTGCCGGGCTTTGGCCGCGGCCACCCAGTCATCTGGCGACTGGCTGCTGGGCCTACCCAAGGGCAGCTCCGCGACGGCCAATTCCCGCAGCAACGGTGGATCCGGGCTCACTTCTGGTGATGAGGCCCTGCGTCGGGCCGGGGTGTCCCCACGTGGCAGCCTGGAAGTCGCCATGTCCGTCCCCTCTTCTGGGTCGCCTTCCCACGCTCTCTTTCGGGGGCGGCTCCGTTGCCATGGTCTCCACCCTCCATAGAGAAATAGGAGGCAGATCTCAGCTGCTGACGGACACGTCCTCAGGACGCAGAAATATTTAGACTGGGCGGCCATTGTTCTTCGCGCTCTTCAGTTTGTCCACGCCCACGAATCCACGCCCTTCTTCTTCTCCTGCGCTCCGCGTTGCACTGTAATGGCGGCGGTTTTGGCGGGAATTAGCAATACACAGTCTTTGCAATAAATCACGGTTCAAACACAATTCAATCACAGTTCCAAGGCACACATGACCTGATTCTCAGGCTTAAGTAGATCCTGTTTGTGACGCCAAGTTTGGAGCGGCCCCCAGACGCAGGGCAGCGGGGTACTCGGTACCGGGTCTCTCGGTTCTGGAGATGTCACGGTGGCCCGACCCGGACTGTGGCCCTGCTAAGGGGCGCCCAAGGTGTAGGTGATGGTGTAGGTTGCAGTAAATGACGAGGACACAGGGTTGCAGTCTCTTTACCTCTTTACTGAAGGCTTCGGCATCCACTATCCAGAGCACTGCTAACAGGGCTGGCTGAGACCGGCCGGTCCGAAGGCACATCCAGAGTTCCCTTTGCAGGTGGAAATCAGTAGCCTACCTACTAGCGCCTGGGTGTTGTAGCACTTCCCTGCTGAGCACCACGGCATAGTCCTCATAACTGTCATGTATGTTTCTGTTCTTTCTCTCTCCGTCCCCCAGATGATATGGATAGGAAGCACCCGTATGACGGGGTAGGCCTGGAGTTATTTTATAGGGACCCTAGAGACGCCCCTCTCCCACAAATTCCTCCATTGTCTTCATTAGGTGTAAAAGGTGAGACAGCCAACCTAAAGTTAACTGCCCTGCCGTTGGTTCAAAGTAATGCGTAGAGTCTATTACTTCCTCGGCATTCTGGCCGCCGTCTACGCGCCTCAGTAGGATGTTACCGATCTCGGGGCATGACTCGTACTGGTTCTATCGCCTTTGTGCTGTGATCTCGTTTGTCACTTCTCCACAATATCCTTCACTTCGCGTCCTTTCTTAAGATGCCGCCGCAATGAGGTGCAGGCATGGCTCCATAATGATCTGTCCTTTGCTAGGCCTCTGTCAGGATCCCACCCCTGACAGGGACCCCCCTGGATCTTGCCAAGTAACGCTCTCCTCTCACTAGATGTTACCTGGGCAAAACCCAGTCAGCTTCTCCCTAACTTCTTATCCAACCCCCAGTTTTACCAGAGTGTGAGGAGTGGCCTAATACATAGAACCCTTTGCTCCCCCTGGTGGCCGGAGTGTGAAGTGTAATGTGTGACTGTGATACCTGGTCAGGTGAACTCTTTTAGTGCAATCAGACCCACCATCACTCCCCTTAGTGGCAGAGCGACGTTACTGCAATGACCAGGACTCTGGGGCGCTGCATAACAATCTCCCCCCCCACTGGACTTGCTAGTCATTGGTCTGGGTTTTTTCTTTCTCTCGAAGAACTGCGGAACATGAATCCTGTACATCGTTTCCTCCTATCATCCCATCTGGACCGATCTCTAACCAGTGAGAAGGTGCGCTTCCTTCCCAGATTGAACTTCCTTTTGTTGAAGGGACGACGATATCACCCAAATAAATTAGGAAATTTATTTTTGTCATCCCCTGCTTTCTCCAGGAGTTCGTCCAAGGTGGGTCCAAACAAATATTCTCCCTTGCAAGGGATAGCACAGGGCTTTGCTCTTGCTTGCATATCCCCCGGCCAGCATTTTAACCATAGGGCTCTTCTAGTGGCATTGGACAGTCCTGCTGCTCTAGCTGCCAACTTAACAGAATCAATGGAAGCGTCTGACAAAAAGGCAGCCCCCTCCTGAATTACTGGTAATGCTGCTAGTATAGAGTCTCTAGAGGCCCCCTGTTTCAACTGCGTCTCTAACTGGTCCAGCCAAACCATCATTGACCTTGCAGTACAGGTCGATGCCACCGCAGGTCTTAAGGAGCCGGCCGCCATCTCCCAGGTACCCTTTAGAAAGGTGTCCGCCTTTCTGTCCAGAGGGTCTTTGAGGGTTCCCATATCCTCAAATGGGAGAGAGGCTCGTTTTGCCACTTTGGCAATCGCCGCATCTAATTTGAGGGCTTTTTCCCCATTGCTGACTGATGGGTCATCAAAGGGATACCTACGCTTCTGTGCTGGTGGCAAGGAACCTTTTTTCTCTGTTTTTTTCCACTCCCTGTTGATAAGTTGCTGTATTTTTTCATTTAAAGAGAAAACTCTATGCTTCTTTAGTTCTAGTCCACTGAACATCATGTCTTCCTTGGATAGTTGAGGCCTGGGTTCTGTTATACCCATTGTTCCTCTGACTGCTTTTACTAATTTATCTATCCTTTCCAGGGGTAAGCAAAAACGGGCAGCGTCTTCATCCGAAGAGGAGGATGATGCAGCCGAATCACCAGAAATTTCATCCTTGTCTTCGTCCACAGACAAATCGGATATCCACTGGGCTTTTTGCCTAGAGCTTCCTGCATGTGATAAGTCTTTAATGGACTGTTTAATCTCCATCCTGACCATTTCTTTTAGGCTGGCCGCAATAGAAGAGGATTCTTCCGCTACCTGAGGGGGCAAGTAAGGCAGTCTAGACTATATAGATCTAATGCCGTTATCCCCTCCCCCTTTCCAAGACCTCACCGTCTGCTGGATACAGGGGTCACATAGTTTTTTAGGGCATGAGTCATGTAAGGGAACCCCGCAGATGGCACATTCCCTATGTTTCACTTTACTGACGCTCTTCTTCCCCTATAACAAAACATACGAGGGGAGACCAGTCACTGGCTGAACTTTCTCGAAATTCACTTACCATTGGTTGCCCAAAACCAGAGAGATACCGGAGTACGAGGGGGGATCCTTTCTGGCTGATGCTCCAGACCCCTGTCTGGAGGAGCATTTGCGGACAGATCCATCGCTCTTTTTATCGTGTTCCTTATCCTTGGGCCTCTGTGATACTTCTTCCAGCAGCAGAGGCTGCTGATCCAGATCAGACTCCATCCTTAGTAACTGGAGGCCAGAAGCAAGGAAACACACATTATATAGCTCCTCATCCGGTCAGCAGTTCTGCTCAGCGCTCCTTCCGGTATATTACCCACCCCTCCCCAGTTGCAGGAGACAGCCCCAGGGCTTGAGGGTGAGCGGCATGCCTTTCTCCGGTGGGCGTCGCCATCTTGGAGTTACTGCGCATGCGCAGAACACCCGCGGCCGGGAAGTAACCGCCGGCTCCGCCTACCGATGTCACCCCGGCCCACAGCACTTTCCTGTCAGCGCTGCGAGCAACGTGGGATGCCGATTGAGCCAGCTACACCCCAGGTGGCGCCACCATGATGCCGCCACCCCAACAGAGCCCCGCACGGCCCTCGCATGAGGAAGGGGGACCGGAAATACTTACCCCGCGCTGGCCCTGGAGACAGGACACCGCTGGTGACTACTCCTTGCTGAATATGCCACCGCCATGCAGCCCTGCCAGGACCACCGTGAGCACTTCAGGAACTCCGCACCGGCCGAGGTAGGAGACCCCCCCGCTACCTGAACCGGCCGGCCAGCCTGGGATTCCTAAGGTTTTTCTGTAGAATCCAGTCCCTTTAGGAACAGGAAACCAACTGATATGTGGGAGAGGCGCCGCCCTTTTGTATCAGTAGGTTTCCTGTTCCTAATGGGCGGATCCCCTCTCTCGTGGGATTTCGTGGTGCCGTCATGGGAGTCCGAATAAATTTGGAGTAAAACAAACAGAGAAACAGTATATAAGAAACATGTTACCACTTGTGTATTTTTATCCCACTCGTGGATTTGGCTTATAAATACTGAAGTCAAATATTGACCAAATACTGAATGTATGAATGTGGCCTTATACAAAGCCTCCACCTACAGCATCTCACTCTTCTCTATATACAGCCTCATACTGCAGAAGCACCTTATTTGTCTCATTTTCCCCACACACCTCTCATTTTTCCCTCTCACACTTGTCATTTTGACCTCACACCTGTCATTTTCCAATCACTCCACTATTTTCCCATCACTCCTCTCATTTTCCACTGACACCTCTTCATTTTCATCTCACACCTTGTTAGGGCTAGCGGAATGCACCAAATAATATGAAGGGAGATATGAGGTGTGTTTTGAAGCCTGGTCCACCGTGCAGAGATGGAACCTGCTGCTGAGTAATGGCGGATGAACACTTGCTCACACGTGGGTTAGACCTCACCCAGTGTGAATGGAAGCAAACTCTGTTGCTTCACAGAGTCGTTTAAATGAACGCTGTGCCCTGTTAATTGTCACAGGGTGCAGCTGGTGGATGTTGGTGGGATCCCTTTGATTCACCCCCTCTATGCTTGTGATTGGACTCGCTCTGACCCTCGATGGCTTTTGAGCCTGCGCCTGAGGATGCCCTGAGTCAGATGCTGAGTAGTGTTGAGCGATACCTTCCGATATTTGAAAGTATCGGTATCGGATTGTATCGGCCGATATTCGAAAAATATCGGATATCGCCGATACCGATACCCAATACCAATACAAGTCAATGGGACACAAATATCGGAAGTGATCCTGGATGGTTCCCAGGGTCTGAAGGAGAGGAAACTCTCCTTCAGGCCCTGGGATCCATATTCATGTGTAAAATAAAGAATAAAAATAAAAAATAGGGATATACTCACCCTCGGACGCGCCTTGGTTGTAACCGCTGCAACCGGCAGCCTCCGTTCCTAAGAATGAGCGAGTGAAGGACCTTCGATGACGTTGCGGTCACGTGAGCGGTTACGCGACTAATCACAAGACCGTGACGTCATCGCAGGTCCTTCACTCACTCATTCTTAGGAACGGAGGCTGCCGGTTGCAGCGGTTACAACCAGGGCGCGTCCGAGGGTTAGTATATCCCTATTTTTTATTTTTATTCTTTATTTTACACATGAATATGCATCCCGATTCCCGATATCGCAAAAATATCGGAACTCGGTATCGGAATTCCGATACCACAAATATCGGCCGATACCCGATACTTGCGGTATCGGAATGCTCAACACTAATGCAGAGTCCAAGCAGGAGTTCCCACCCTACACTGATTGGTTGTCAGGACTTATTAAAGATTTACCTCACAGAGTGCATACAGCGCAACTCTGGCGGATGCCACTAACCACCCTAACTAGGGCTAGGTTAGCGCACTGGTTGCGCACGGTGCCGCACTGGCGGTGGCTGCTAATTGAGTAATTTGTGTCTAGTGTTGGAAGGCACAATCTGGTGCTAGATAGCTCAATCACCCAATTACTTTCAACAACACTAGGGATGGGAATGATTAAGGAGCTTTCACCAGTTTCAGTCATACATCCATACACACATGATTTCAGTTCTGTACTAGGGCATGGTCGAGCGGCCATGCAAGCCTTTTATAGACGTAGCCTTCTGGGACCTTCCTAGTGGTCCAATCAGAGCTGCTACAGGACCTGAGCATGTGACCTCCGACCTCCAATGAGAGGTCGTCCCACTGGCATGCTCAGTAGATGAAAAGCAGGACTTAGTCCCTGGAACATCTGCGTGTGGCTGATCAATGCTGGTTACAAAGGTTGAACCTGGGGCTGCAGCCGTAACCAGCTGCACAGTATGAGCTTGAGCCAGATGGTGGGACCAACGTCTCTGCTGAGCAGACTCCACTGTGGCTGGGGAAGAATGGGAGACCACAGAGGACATGGTTCGAGATTCCCCCTGTGTAGCAGCAGGAACTCGACACCTACCACACCTCTTCATTTTCCCCCTATTCCACTATTTTCCTTTGACTCCACTATTTTCCCCTGACTCCACTGTTTTCCCCTCACTCTACTATTTTCCCCTCACTCTACTATTTTCCCCTCACTCTACTATTTTCCCCTCACTCTACTATTTTCCCCTCACTCTACTATTTTCCCCTCACTCTACTATTTTCCCCTCACTCTACTATTTTCCCCTCACTCTACTATTTTCCCCTCACTCTACTATTTTCCCTTCACTCCACTATTATCCCCTCACTCCACTATTATCCCCTCACTCCACTATTTCCCCTCACTCCACTATCTTCCCCTCACACCTCTAATTTTCACCTTACTCCTCTCATTCTCATCTCACTCCTCTCATTTTCACCTCACTGCTCTCTTCCCCTCACACATTTTAAGGGTTGGCGGATTGCACTAAATTAAAATAAAGTATAAAGTGCAATTGCAACCCGGGGTCCACCATGCAGAGTTGAATAACTGCTGCTAGTGTAAATAAAGATGGATAAAAAACTAGCAAACTTCCTCCTTAAACACACTGAGTTAACTCCACACAGTGTAAATGGAACACAGAAAACCAAACCAAAATACAACTCAGAGGTGCACAGGGGGAAGAGTACCTATTCAGCTAACCACCTAGAGGAACAGGGACAGCAAGTACTAGCTCAGCTAACCACCAAGGGGTACAGGGATGGTAAGTACCACTTCAGAAAACCCCGGGGGTACAGGGAAGGTAAGTACCAGTTCAGCTAACCACTGAGGGATACAGGGAAGGTAAGTACTAGCTCAACTAACCAGGGACAATAAAAAGTGTGCAATACCCCATTGGAACCACTGCTAAAGAACCCATGCGTAGAACTTTCTCTGTAGTGCAATACCCTGTTAACCCCACAGGGAAGTATAGCATACACACAATAGCAAAAAACTCAGACAGCAAGAGCACGCAGCAAACCTTATCTCCGAAGGAGCCAGAATTCTAATGGCTTGATGCCAACCCTGAACTCACACAGCCAATCTCCTCTCCAGAGGTGCCGGAATTCTAATGGCACAGGGAGAGTCCTGAACACTTGCTGACAGACGTCCCACTGGTAGCTGTGCAAAACACACAAAATGCATAGACAGAGTGGTAGCGTATCCACCCACACACCAAACACAAGTGACAGTAGCACGGCCGCATGTTTCGCTGAAAGCCCTTTATGTTCCAGGCTCCACCCCAAATACTCACACCCAGTTAGATGGGGCATCGCGCGTGGGCCAATCTGGAGCTGCCACATCACCAGAGCAGAAAGCATCCAAGCACCAATGACAAGGCGCCACGTCACAGACATGCTCATTAAGGTGACCTCTGGACTTAGACTCCGTAGTGGCGCTGCCTCTGTATACCACTGGTTACCATAGACTTTAGCTGGAGAGCCAGCAGTAACCACAGGAGACTGAGCAAGATGCTGGGACCAAAGTCTGAGCTAAGCAGAGGACACAGCAGCCGGACCTGATTGAGAGGCCAGAGTGTCATGAATCCCAATGGCTAGGGATAGCACAGGACAAGCAAAGTACAAATATATTACGGACGAGCTCTAGGGTGATGGAACCTGGGCTGACCGCTGCCCTACGCCTGACAAACGCAACTAGAGATAGCCAGGGAGCGTGCCTACGTTGGTTCTAGACGCCACGCACCAGCCTAAGAGCTAACTAGCACTGCAGAGAAAATAAAGACCTCACTTGCCTCCAGCGGAATGAACCCAAAAAGATATAGTTGCCCCCCACATGTATTGACGGTGAAATGAGAGGAAGGCACACACATAGAGATGATATATATAGTTTTAGCAAATTGAGGCCCGCTGTAAACTAGAAAGCAGAACGATACAAAAGGGGACTGAGCGGTCAGCAAAAAACCCTAATCAAAAAAAACCATCCTGAGATTACAAGAACCCATGTGCCAACTCATGGCACATGGGGAGAACCTCAGTCCACTAGAGCTACCAGCTAGCATAGAGACATAATAAGCAAGCTGGACAAAAAACCAAACAACTGAAAATCAGCACTTAGCTTATCCTGAAAGATCTGGGTGCAGGTAGGCAGGAACCAAACAGAGCACATCTGAATACATTGATAGCCGGCAAGGGAAATGACAGAAAGGCCAGGTAAAATAGGAAACACCCAGCCACTGATGGACAGGTGGAAACCAAAGGCCGCAACCCACCAAAGTCACCCAGTACCAGCAGTAACCACCAGAGGGAGAACACAAACAGAATCCACAACAGTACCCCCCCCCCTTGAGGAGGGGTCACCGAACCCTCACGAGAACCCCCAGGGCGATCAGGGTGAGCTCTATGGAAGGCGCGGACCAAATCAGTCGCATGAACATCGGAGGCGACCACCCAGGAATTATCCTCCTGACCATAACCCTTCCACTTAACCAAATACTGGAGTTTGCGTCTGGAAACACGAGAATCCAAGATCTTCTCAACAACATACTCCAATTCTCCCTCCACCAGCACCGGAGCAGGAGGCTCAACCGAAGGAACAACGGGCACCTCATACCTCCGCAACAACGACCGATGGAACACATTGTGAATAGCAAACGATGCTGGGAGATCCAAACGAAAAGATACAGGGTTAAGAATCTCCGAGATCCTATAAGGACCGATGAACCGAGGCTTGAACTTAGGAGAAGAGTCCTTCATAGGGACAAAACGAGAAGACAACCACACCAAATCCCCAACAAGAAGTCGGGGACCCACGCGGCGACGGCGATTAGCAAACTGCTGAGTCTTCTCCTGAGATAACTTCAAATTGTCCACCACCTGATTCCAAATCTGATGTAGCCTGTCCACCACCACGTCCACTCCAGGACAATCCGAAGGCTCCACCTGACCAGAGGAAAAACGAGGATGAAACCCCGAATTACAAAAAAAAGGAGAGACCAACGTGGCCGAACTAGCCCGATTATTAAGAGCAAATTCGGCCAGTGGCAAAAAAGCAACCCAGTCATCTTGATCAGCAGAAACAAAACACCTCAAATAAGTTTCCAAGGTCTGATTAGTTCGCTCCGTCTGGCCATTCGTCTGAGGATGGAATGCAGACGAGAAAGACAAATCAATGCCCATCTTGGCACAAAACGTCCGCCAAAATCTAGACACAAACTGGGATCCCCTGTCAGAAACGGTATTCTCCGGAATCCCATGCAAACGAACCACGTTCTGAAAAAATAAAGGGACCAACTCAGAGGAGGAAGGCAACTTAGGCAAGGGCACCAAATGAACCATCTTAGAAAAGCAGTCACACACAACCCAGATAACGGACATTTTCTGTGAAACCGGGAGATCAGAAATAAAATCCATGGAAATGTGCATCCAAGGCCTCTTCGGGATGGGCAAGGATAACAACAACCCACTGGCCCGAGAACAGCAAGGCTTAGCTCGAGCACACACTTCACAAGACTGCACAAAGGTATGCACATCCCTAGACAAGGAAGGCCACCAAAAAGACCTGGCCACCAAGTCTCTAGTACCAAATATTCCAGGATGACCAGCCAACACAGAAGAATGGACCTCGGAGATAACTCTACTGGTCCAATCATCCGGAACAAACAGTCTTTCTGGTGGACAACGATCCGGTTTATCCACCTGGAACTCATGCAATGCACGTCGCAAGTCTGGGGATACGGCGGACAATATTACCCCATCCCTAAGGATACCAGTAGGCCCTGAGTCTCCAGGAGAGTCAGGCACAAAACTCCTGGAAAGAGCATCTGCCTTCACATTCTTTGAACCTGGCAGGTATGAAACCACGAAATTGAAACGAGAAAAAAACAACGACCAACGAGCCTGTCTAGGATTCAAACGCCTGGCAGACTCAAGGTAAATGAGATTCTTGTGATCAGTCAAGACCACCACACGATGTTTAGCACCCTCAAGCCAATGACGCCACTCCTCAAATGCCCACTTCATGGCCAAAAGCTCCCGATTACCCACATCATAATTGCGCTCGGCGGGCGAGAATTTTCTAGAGAAGAATGCACATGGCTTCATCACCGAGCCATTAGAACTTCTCTGTGACAAAACCGCCCCCGCTCCAATCTCGGAAGCATCAACCTCAACCTGAAAAGGAAGTGAAACATCTGGTTGACACAACACAGGAGCAGAAGAAAACCGGCGCTTAAGTTCCTGAAAGGCCTCCACGGCCGCAGGAGACCAATCAGCAACATCAGCACCCTTTTTAGTCAAATCAGTCAAAGGTTTAACAATACTGGAAAAATTAGCAATGAACCGACGATAAAAATTAGCAAACCCCAAGAACTTCTGAAGGCTCTTAACAGATGTAGGTTGTGTCCAGTCACAAATCGCCTGAACCTTGACGGGATCCATCTCAATAGTAGAAGGAGAAAAAATGTACCCCAAAAAAGAAATCTTCTGGACTCCGAAGAGACACTTTGAGCCCTTCACAAACAGAGAATTGGCCCGCAGAACCTGAAACACCTTCCTGACCTGTAGAACATGAGACTCCCAGTCATCAGAAAACACCAAAATATCATCCAAATACACAATCATAAACTTATCCAGATATTCACGGAAAATATTGTGCATAAAGGACTGAAAGACTGACGGAGCATTGGAGAGTCCAAAAGGCATTACCAAATACTCAAAATGGCCCTCAGGCGTATTAAATGCGGTTTTCCACTCATCACCCTGTTTTATCCGCACCAGATTATACGCACCGCGAAGATCTATCTTAGTGAACCACCTAGCCCCCTTAATGCGAGCAAACAAATCAGTCAATAATGGCAATGGATACTGATACTTGACTGTAATCTTATTCAGAAGGCGATAATCTATACAAGGCCTCAGGGAACCATCTTTTTTTGCCACAAAAAAAAAACCTGCTCCCAGAGGGGACGAAGATGGACGAGTATGTCCCTTTTCCAAGGACTCCTTAATATAATTCCGCATAGCAGTATGCTCTGGCAGTGACAGATTAAATAAACGACCCTTAGGGAACTTACTGCCAGGAATCAATTCTATAGCACAGTCACAATCTCTATGCGGAGGGAGCGAATTGAGCTTAGGCTCCTCAAAAACATCCCTATAGTCAGACAAAAACGCAGGGATCTCAGAAGGAGTAGATGAAGCGATAGAAATCGGAGGTGCATCATCATGAACCCCCTGACATCCCCAGCTTAACACAGACATTGTTTTCCAGTCCAGGACAGGATTATGAGTTTGTAACCATGGCAGACCAAGCACTAGTACATCATGTAAATTATAAAGTACAAGGAAGCTAATCACCTCCTGATGAACGGGAGTCATACGCATGGTCACTTGTGTCCAATACTGCGGTTTATTCATAGCCAATGGTGTAGAGTCAATTCCCTTCAGAGGAATAGGAACTTCCAGAGGTTCCAGACTAAAACCGCAGCGTTTAGCAAATGACCAATCCATAAGACTCAGGGCAGCGCCCGAATCCACATAGGCATCGATGGAAATGGAAGACAGTGAAAAAATCAGAGTCACAGACAAAATGAACTTAGGCTGCAGAGTACCAATGGCAAAAGATTTATCAACCCTTTTTGTGCGTTTAGAGCATGCTGATATAACATGAGCTGAATCACCACAATAGAAACACAATCCATTTTTCCGCCTATAATTTTGCCGTTCACTTCTGGACTGAATTCTATCACATTGCATAGTCTTAGGTGCCTGTTCAGAAGACACCGCCAACTGGTGCACGGGTTTGCGCTCCCGTAAACGCCGATCAATCTGAATGGCCATAGCCATAGACTCATTCAGACCTGTAGGCGTAGGGAACCCCACCATAATATCCTTAATGGCCTCAGAAAGACCATTTCTGAAGTTTGCAGCCAGGGCGCACTCATTCCACTGAGTAAGCACCGACCATTTCCGAAACTTCTGACAATATATCTCCGCTTCATCATGCCCCTGAGAGAGGGCTAATAAAGCCTTTTCAGCCTGAATCTCCAGGTTAGGTTCCTCATAGAGCAATCCCAATGCCAGAAAAAACGCATCCACACTGAGCAATGCAGGATCCCCTGGTGCTAATGCAAATGCCCAATCCTGAGGGTCGCCCCGCAGGAAAGATATTACAATCTTGACCTGTTGAGCAGGGTCTCCAGAGGAGCGAGATTTTAAAGAAAGAAACAATTTACAATTGTTCCTGAAATTCAGGAAGGTAGATCTATCTCCAGAAAAGAACTCTGGAATAGGAATTCTAGGTTCAGACATGGGAGTGTGAACAACAAAATCCTGTATGTTTTGAATTTTTGCCGCGAGATTACTCAGGCTGGAAGCCAAACTCTGGACATCCATGTTAAACAGCTAAGATCAGAGCCATTCAAGGGTTAAGAGGAGGTAAGAAGCAGCTAGACAGCAATTAAGGGCTAGTCAGCAAAACTCTGAAGGGAAAAAAAAAAAAAAATTTCCCTTAAACACTTCTCTTTCTCCTGCTTCAGCCCAAACAATTAACACTTTGTGGGCCGGCTATACTGTCATGAATCCCAATGGCTAGGGATAGCACAGGACAAGCAAAGTACAAATATATTACGGACGAGCTCTAGGGTGATGGAACCTGGGCTGACCGCTGCCCTACGCCTGACAAACGCAACTAGAGATAGCCAGGGAGCGTGCCTACGTTGGTTCTAGACGCCACGCACCAGCCTAAGAGCTAACTAGCACTGCAGAGAAAATAAAGACCTCACTTGCCTCCAGCGGAATGAACCCCAAAAGATATAGTTGCCCCCCACATGTATTGACGGTGAAATGAGAGGAAGGCACACACATAGAGATGATATATATAGTTTTAGCAAATTGAGGCCCGCTGTAAACTAGAAAGCAGAACGATACAAAAGGGGACTGAGCGGTCAGCAAAAAACCCTAATCAAAAAAAACCATCCTGAGATTACAAGAACCCATGTGCCAACTCATGGCACATGGGGAGAACCTCAGTCCACTAGAGCTACCAGCTAGCACAGAGACATAATAAGCAAGCTGGACAAAAAACCAAACAACTGAAAATCAGCACTTAGCTTATCCTGAAAGATCTGGGAGCAGGTAGGCAGGAACCAAACAGAGCACATCTGAATACATTGATAGTCGGCAAGGGAAATGACAGAAAGGCCAGGTAAAATAGGAAACACCCAGCCACTGATGGACAGGTGGAAACCAAAGGCCGCAACCCACCAAAGTCACCCAGTACCAGCAGTAACCACCAGAGGGAGCCCACAAACAGAATCCACAACACCAGAGCAACAAACAGTGTCTCTAATACATCCCACACAGCAGGGAAATCCCAGCCTCTAACACATGTGCACATCAACTCCCTGTTATGAGCACAGTGGAGTAATCCATAAGGCTCCTCTCTTTCCCTTGACATAATGCCTCACAGGAGCAACTCCATTCTAGACACGACAAAGCTAGATTTGGCTTGTGCCTGCTGAGCACTGATACTCTGAAGGTAGCGGCCCTGATTGTAGCTCGCAGCAGCTGGGACGTCGCAGCCGGTGAGTTTTTTACGGTGGCTTTCAAGGTGAATGTGTCTCTGCCCATGTGCGCTAACAACGTGGGCCGTGTGGACAGGGCTTTGCGTGTGGAGTGAGTGTGGCTATGCAAAATGGCCGTGGCTTGATACATATAGTACATACATACACACATACACTCAGCTTTATATATATAGATTTTGTGTGACATAACTCTGAATTAAGGGCATACAAATTAAAACTTTGACAGTGGCAACATTTTCATCAATTTTCTGTTTTTTTTTCACAAATAAACCCAAGTCATATCAAAGAAATTTTACCACTATCATAAAGTACTATATGTTTTTTCAGAATCAGTGGGATCAATTGAAGTAATCCAGTGTTATTACCTCATAAAATGACTGTCACGATGTAACAACTCTGCTGGCATCATGGCATGGCCTCTCATCTCTCACACACCATCTTACCCACTGCTCCAGGTCATGTTGTGGTCTCTGCTGCCAGCTCCATGCTCTGTGTCTCTTGTTTTCTGCATGCTTCCTGGCTGTGTGCATAGGGGGGCGGCAACAGAACTCTCTGGTTCTTATAGAATCAGGGTGCACCTGTCTAATGTGTTCCTGACCAATTACCAAGAGGCCTCCAGTATTTAGGGCAGCTCCACCCTGTGGACTGGGCCTGTGCAATGTGTTAACTCAGTTAGTGTTTTGCTTCTGAGCTTCCAGGCCTTGCTCTGTGTTCCTCCTTCTCTGGAGGCTCTACTCTTAGCCTTACCGTGATCTTGTTTCTCTGCCCTCCAGGAGGCTGTTTATCCTGGTTTCAGTGTCTGTCCTTGTTTTGCCTTGTTTTGGTCTGTCCACCCTCCAAGAGGCAGAATATCCTGGTCCCTGTGTCTTTGTTCTGGTACCTTGTATTGTCCCATTACCTTGTCTGAACTTTGTCCTACCTCTGTCTCCTTGTCTGTGGCTTCTTTCCCTGCTGTGTCTTTCCTGGTGTCCTCTCTGTTTGCTTATGCTCCACACTCTTGCGGCTCTTGTGACTTTGCCTGTGCTCCGCTCTCTTGCAGCTTTACCTCTGCTCCGCACTCCTGCAGTTCTGCTCCGTTCTACTCCGCTCCTATTGCTGCAGGAATCTCTTGCTGCAGCTCCTTTCTGCATTTCTTGTGATTCCGCTCTGCTTAGCTTCTGTTACTGCTCTATCTCTTGCTGCTCTACCGCTCCTATCTGCAGCCTTGCGGTTCTCTTCCTGTGTGAACAGGTCCCAACCTGTTCCTTCATACTCCTTTCCTTCCTGCTTGTTTCCTTACCTGCACCTCCTGTTTGAACAGGTCCCTACCTGTTCCTTCATACAACACACCAACCTGCCCTGTGTCTCTTCCGTACCTACCTGCCCTGTGTCTCTGCCATACCTGCCTGCCCTGTATCTCAGCTGTGCCTACCTGCCCTGTGTCACAGCCGTGCTAGCCTGCCCTGTGTATCAGCCATGCCTGTCTGCCTGACCTGTGTCTCTGCCGTGCCTTCCTGCCCTGTGTCTCTGCCGTGCCTGCCAGCCCTGTGTCTCTGCCATGCCTGCCAGCCATGTATCTCTGCTGTTCCTGCCAGCCCTGTGTCTCTACGGTTCCTGCCAGTCCTGTGTCTCTGCCAGCCCTGTGTCTCAGCCGTCCAGCCTACTCGTCTGAGTTTCAGCTGTGCTCTTCTGCCAGTCCTGCCTGATGCCCACACCTGTCCTAGTGTTCCTGTTCTCCAAGTGGGATCAGCAGCTACAGCCAGACACCACCCTGTAGTAGCACCTGGCAGCTGCCTGCCACACAAGTCTGACCTCACCATCAGAGGCTCCAGAGAAGACCAAGGCAGCTGTCATAGCCATGCCCCTTCCAGGGTAGTCTGGTTCATGGCACAGTGGGGCAACAAACCCCCTGGCTCATGCCCACCAGTCAGGGCGTGAGCGTGACAGTTTGCACAGGCCATGGTCCCCACTGAGTCCCATGTCTTTCTGCTTGCAGAGCATCATGAACTTTTTTCTTGCTCGTATGAGCAACCTGAAAAATTTGTTCCTCCAAGGGTGGTTCAGATTGAGGAGACTTCTGACCCAATTATAGTCGCTAACGCTCTCTACAATCAACTTCAAGCCTATGAGGAGGAGCACGACCCAGCAGAGCCGCCTAGGTTCTATGGTAATCCAGAAGAATGCCAAAGTTTCCTGGAACAGTGCTTACGCTACATCCTGCAGAATGCAGCTTGTTTCCCCTCTGACTGCTATATGGTGGGTTACATTATGTCCTACCTAGCAGGAGATG
Organism: Ranitomeya variabilis; assembly: GCF_051348905.1. NCBI lineage: Eukaryota > Metazoa > Chordata > Amphibia > Anura > Dendrobatidae > Ranitomeya > Ranitomeya variabilis. The sequence goes on from NC_135236.1 coordinate 595,864,435, forward strand.
CTTTTGTCATGGTCCAGTCTGGAGTTTACTTTCTTCTTTCCTCTCTAGAGACTGGTCATGCAGGGGTTTATCTCTTCAGCCTTGTTCTGGAGCTAGCTGGGCTATTTCAGTCCTTCACATCCTTCTGACCAGTGTTAGTGATAGTTCTTGCTTCCAGGCTTGACCCCCTGACCTGTATTAGTGATCCATGTGCGTCTGACTGCCTGTACCCATGTATGACTCTATCTGATCTCTGGACTTTGCCCCTGGTTTTCCGATTTTGATACCACGCTCCCCAACTGGCTTTGACTCTGGTTTGTACCTGGACTTCGTCTCACGTCTCACGTTTTGGTTACCACGTTCCCGGTAGGCTCTGACTTCTTGCTTGTCCCTGACTATTCTTCTGACTATCCCTGTGTACTGTGCTGACCTCTCTGTGTATGACCTTGGCTTGTCTAACTACTCTTTCATTACCTGTGGCACCTGTGCTGCTATTCACTGTTGCTAAGCTGTGTGTGCAACCTCTATTCCCTCACCAACAAACCCTGGTGGAGGTTGCACTATACTGCATTGCAGCAGCACATTACATTATCACTAACCACGCATTTAAATAGAATTTTGCTTTTTTTTTTTCTCTGGTCATGGATCCGCTGCATAACTTGGCAGATCAAGTGTCTAGTTTGACGCAGATGATGCGGGATTTTTCTGTGAAACATCAGTCCCTTGTCACATCTCATAACCACTTACAGAAAAAACTGACTGAGACTGTTAAGACCATGCAGGGAAACACCTCTCATATTGTTAGTCTACCTGGTGACTCTGTGGATGTTGTTTTGCACTCTCCGGAACCCTCGGTTACACTTTTGGACACGTTTTCTGGCAAAAAAGATAAATTTCACATTTTCAAGGAGAATTGTAAATTATGTTTTTTTCTTAGACCTCGATCATCTCGGGATGAGACTCAGCGGGTAGGGATTATTATCTCCTTACTTAGGGAGGGACCCCAATCCTGGGCTTTCTCTCTGCCCCCTACTGCCCCTGAATGGAGGTCATTAGATAGGTTCCTTGAGGCCCTAGAACTTATTTATGATGAACCGGACCATGTTAGGGTGGGAGAGGACACCATTATGGGTCTGGTTCAGGGGAAACACTCAGCCGAATGGCATAGCTCCGAGTTCCGTCGATGGTCCACTGAGGTGTCTTGAGATGACTCCTCACTGAGATGTCTATTTAGAAAGGAACTGTCGGATTGCTTGAAGGACGCTCTGGCTCTCCATCCACCTTCCAGCTCTTTGGAGGAGGCAAAGATTCAGGCTATCTGTATGGTTCGGAGGCTATGAGAGAGAGGTCTTACACAACGAGGAATTCTGTTCTGTTGTTGCCTGCTAACCCTAATCTTTTGCTTCCATCTGAACCTATGGAGGTGGGAGCCACTGACCTCCAGGAAAAAGAGAGGAAACTGCAGCGTGATGGAAAGCTGTGTTTCTACTGCGGAGATCCCAGACATTGGAAAAAGGACTGCCCCTCCTGTCCACCATCTAACAAGCAGCTGTGTCTGGGTGATCATCGTGGAGACCACTTAGACTCTCAGGTACTTTTTTCTTCATTTGCAAAGATACTTAAAGGTGGAACTTGGGGTGGAGAACGGCTTTGTTCATACTTCAGCTTTTGTAGACTGTGGGTCATCCCTGAACCTGATTGACTCTAAGCTGGTGGCCCGCTGTAGATTAGGGACAGTTAGGTTGGAGACTCCCTTAAAAATTGTGGCTATTGACTCTACACCTCTCACAAAGAGTGGTCTTCATTTCATTTCTAAAGAATTCACCCTCAAGGTGGGGGCCCTGCACCAGGAGCGCATGTCATGTTTTGTTTTGGATAACCTCCCTGCTGGCCTGGTGTTGGGGTTTCCCTGGTTGCAACGGCATAACCCGGTTATTGACTGGGAGTCCTGGGATATTGTTAAATGGGGACCTAATTGTTCTGAAAATTGTCTTGCTATTGTGTCTATGTCATTCATTAGTCTGGAGGGTATTCCGGAGTACCTGAAGGACTTTGAGGATGTGTTCTCCGAAAAGCCGGCTGAGGTTCTACCACCACACTGTCCATTTGATTGTGCGACTGATCTAATTCCCTGTGCCAAATTGCCCAAAGCTCGTATGTACAATCTCTCCGGCCCTGAGTGGGCTGCTATGAAGGAGTATATCTCTGAAAGCCTCCGTAAAGGGCATATTCGGCCATCTGTCTCTCCCGTGGCGGCGGGGTTCTTTTTTGTAAAAAAAAAATAGGATGGTTTACGCCCATGCCTCGATTTTTGAGAACTGAATAAGATCACCGTGAGAAACACTTATACTCTCCCACTTATACCTGATTTGTACAATCAATTGTCGGGGGCCAGGTGGTTTTCTAAATTGGACCTCAGGGGAGCATACAATCTCATCCGTATGCGGGAGGGGGATGAGTGGAGAACTGCATTTCTCACCTCTGAGGGTCTGTTTGAAAATGGGGTCATGCCGTTCGGTTTCACTAACTCACCAGCGGTATTCCAGAATTTCATTAATCATGTTTTTTCTGACTTTATTGGACGCTTTGTGGTTGTTTATCTTAATGATATACTCATATATTCCTCTAACAGACTAAGTCACATGAGTCATCTTCGTGCGGTTCTCCAGAGACTCAGGGAGAACTCACTCTTTGCCAAACTGAAGAAGTGTTCATTTTTCACTCAAGAATTATCCTTTCTAGGGGTCATTTTGTCTGCTGAGGGGTTTCGCATGGACCATAGGAAGGTACAGGCCATTGTGGATTAGGTGCAACCCAGAAATCTCAAGGGTCTTCAGCGATTTCTGGGTTTCGCCAATTACTACAGAAAATTAATCAAGGGGTTTTCTCAAGTGGTCAAACCCCTCACTGATCTCACTCAAAAGGGGGCTGATCTCAAAAACTGGTCAGCTCCAGTGGTGGCAGCGTTTTCTTCATTAAAAAAAGTTTCATGACTGCCTCTGTACTGGTTCAACTTGATTTGTCTAAACCATTTATCAGAGAGGTAGACGCCTCTGAGGTGGGGGCTGTGTTGTCCCAGGGGCCCACCACATTAACCAACTTAAGACCCTGTGCCTTCTTTTCAAGAAAATTTTCCTCTGCTGAGAGGAATTATGCTGTGGGTAACCAATAGTTATTGGCCATTAAATTGGCATTTGAATAATGGAGGCATTTTTTGGAGAGGGCGGTCCATTGTATCACTGTCATTACTGATCACAAGAACCTGTCTTACATTGAGTCCACCAAATGTTTAACTCCGAGAACAGGCAAGGTGGTCACTTTTTTTTTCCCCGATTTCAGTTTTCTATCACTTTCAGACCAGGGACCAAGAATGTGAAGGCGGATGCCTTGTCTCGCAGCCAAGATCCGGTATCACCTCCTGAGCCTCCTTCCTCCTTTCTTCAGCATGGAGTGGTGGTGGCTGTGGTGTCCCTGAGATTGGAACAGGAGATTTGTAAGGCCCAATCTTTGGCTCCGTCATCCATACCTGAAAATAAGCTCTTTGTGCATGTCCGGTATCGGTTAAGAGTGCTTCGAGAGTTCCACGACTCTGCTTTGAGTGGGCATCCTGGAATCTCAGCCACTCGTAAAGCCATCATTAGGTTATTCTGGTGGCCCTCGTTGACTTCTGACATTATTGGGTTTGTGTCGTCCTGTGAAACTTGTGCAGGCGCAAATATCTCCCCCCGGGGAATTGGTGCACCTGCCAATTCCGGATAGACCGTGGACTCATCTGTCCATGGATTTTATCACCGATCTTCCCCCCTCTAGTGGGAAAACTGTCATCTGGGAGGTTGTTGATAGGTTCAGTAAACAAGCACATTTTGTACCATTAACAGGCCTCCCTAATGCTGAGACTCTATCTAAATTATTCATTGAGCATGTGATCCGGTTGCATGGTGTGCCTGTCATTGTGGTGTCTGATAGAGGGGTGCAATTCGTGGCAAAATTCTGGTGGGCTTTTTGTAAAAGGCTGGGCATCAGTCTGACCTTTTCATCGGCCTATCATCCCGAGACCAATGGTCAGACTGAAAGGACCAATCAATCTTTGGAGCAGATTTTATACGGTGTCTTGTCACGTCTAGACAGGATGATTGGTGCTTTGCAATACCTATAGCGGAATTTGCTTTCAATAATCTTGTCAATCAGTCCACTGGTACATCTCCATTCTTCTGCAACTATGGGTTTCACCCTCATTTTGGTGAGTTTTCCCGGCTGGATTTGGGGTGTCCAGGGGCTGATTCAGCCTTTCTGTGGTTGGGGGAGGTCTGGAGAGAGGTTAAGAGAAATATTGGGGAGGCTCAGGGGAAATATAATTTTTTTGCGGATAAACAACGTTCTGTGGGGCCGGCTTATCAAGTGGGGGATAAGGTATGGTTATCCACCAAAAATATAAGGCTGAGAATTCCCTCTGCTAAGTTGGGTCCCAAGTTTATTGGTCCCTATGAAATTTTAGAGGTGATTAATCCTGTGGCCTTTCGCCTGCATTTGCCTCCATCATTGAGGATCCCCAATGTGTTCCATAAGGCACTTCTGAAGCCATCGGTGCTCTCCTCTGATCAGTCTCCTTCACACCCGCTGCCTGTTGTGGTAGATGGCCAGACCGAGTACTAGGTGGAACAGATGGTGGATTCTCGTATGCTCCGCTGTTCACTTCAGTACTTGGTCCATTGGAAAGGGTACGGTCCTAAGGACCGGTCATGGGTGCTGGCGCATTCGGTTCATGCTGAATGGTTAGTCCGGGCCTTTCAAGCTTGTCATCCAGGGAAGTCTGGGGGTCCTGTGGCCCCCCATTGAGAGGGGGGGTACTGTCATGGTCCAGTCCGGAGTTTACATTCTTCTTTCTTCTCTCCAGAGACTAGTCTTGCAGGGTTTAATCTCCTCAGCCTCACTCTGGAGCTAGCTGGGCTATTTCAGTCCTTCACAGCCTGCTGACCAGTGTTAGTGATAGTTCTTGCTTCCAGGCTTGAGCCCCTGACCTGTATTAGTGATCTGTGTGCCTCTGACTGCCTGTACCCATGTATGCCTCTATCTGATCTCTGGCTTTGACTCTGGTTTGTACCCCGACTTCATCTTACGTCTCACGTTTTGGTTACCACATTCCCGGTAGGCTCTGACTTCTTGCTTGTCCCTGACTATTCTTCTGACTACACCTGTGTACTGTGCTGACCTCTTTGTGTATGACCTTGGCTTGTCTAACTACTCTTTCATTACCTGTGGCACCTGTGCTGCTATTCAGTGTTGCTACGCTGTGTGTGCAACCTCTCTTCCCTCACCAGCACCCCCTGGTGGAGGTTGCACTATACTGCACTGCAGCAGCACATTACAGCTTTATTATGGATTTGTCACCTCTGGGAAGCAGGGGATCCTATAGTCATGAGTCTTTGGGCCTTCCTGGTGGCCTTCCGTAGAGTCTTTGACATACCTCGTCCTGCTGCTCCTGTAAAGTCTTCCCCACCTAGATCCGAGAGGTGCTCTAGATGGGCGAAATTAATGAAGAAACCTCTGTGCCAAACCTCGACCATCTGTGACCCTCCAGTTCCTCTACTCGTTAAAGCAGCTACCCTGGTGAAGCCTAAGAAGGTTGATGAGAGTGGGCTGGCAAAGCAGCAGCCTGAAATCAGCCATAACAAGGGCATAAGTTGTTGCTGCAGTTGTGAGGAACACCTGGATGGCCTCTGTCCAGGGGATCTAAAGCTACAAAACCTTGGGTCAGTAGGAGAGACTGCCCTCGGTGAGAATAACTCCCTTCCATTAAAGTTTGTGTCTGTTCCGGTGCCTTGTGGGAGCTGCGGCCCTGCAGATATATTCAAGCTGCTAACCAGATGGAGTCCAAGTGTGGTTCCTGTTCCACTGCTCCAGAATCCTGTGAGGGTGTTTGGTGACTGCCGAGCCCTACTTATGAACAGTCCAGTGTCAATGGGACAACTACAGCTCCAAATTGGACCATTATATTTGAAGAAATGTGTTTCCACTTGTTGACCAGTCCGCCCGTCACGCGTTCTGAGCCAGGTACTCTGCTGCCCGTTACAGTCTGAAGACCCAGCGTGGTTCTGCATTTGGAACTATCAAGTCTCCTGAAGTTTCTTGTTCCTAAACTGCAAGGTCAGTCTACAGTATTATTATTATTATTATTTATTTATATAGCACCATTAATTCCATGGTGCTGTACATGACAAAGGGGTTACACACAGGGTTATAGATATCGTTTACAGTAAACAGGTTTACAATGACAGACTGGTACAGAGGGGAGAGGACCCTGTCCTTGCGGACTTACATTCTATGGGATAGTGGGGAAGAGACAGAAGGTAGGGGTGAGTGTTATGACCCCAATGGCGAGGGTCTCAGAGGAACGTGGAAGTCTGCAGAGTACAAAAATCCAGCTCATAGGGCAGTGGTAACTGGGTTGACCATATATCTACTCCTAACGCCAACACTAGAAGTAGCCGGGGATCATTCCTACGTTGATTCTAGATGACACGCGCCAGCCGGAGAATCTAGCTACCCCTAGTAGAGGAAAACAAAGACCTTTCTTGCCTCCAGAGAAGGGGACCCCAAAGCTGGATAGAAGCCCCCCACAAATAATGACGGTTAGGTAAGAGGAAATGACAAACACAGAAATGAACCAGGTTTAGCACAGAGAGGCCCGCTTACTGATAGCAGAATAAAGAAAGGTAACTTATATGGTCAACAAAAACCCTATCAAAATCCACACTGGAAATTCAAGAACCCCCGAACCGTCTAACGGTCCGGGGGGAGAACACCAGCCCCCTAGAGCTTCCAGCAAAGGTCAGGATATAGATTTGGAACAAGCTGGACAAAAATACAAAACCAAAACAAATAGCAAAAAGCAAAAGGCAGACTTAGCTGATATAACTGGAACCAGGATCAGTAGACAAGAGCACAGCAGACTAGCTCTGATAACTACGTTGCCAGGCATTGAACTGAAGGTCCAGGGAGCTTAAATAGCAACACCCCTAACTAACGACCCAGGTGCGGATAAAAGGAATGACAGAAAAACCAGAGTCAAAAAAAACTAGTAACCACTAGAGGGAGCAAAAAGCAAATTCACAACAGTACCCCCCCCTTAGTGAGGGGTCACCGAACCCTCACCACGACCACCAGGGCGATCAGGATGAGCGGCATGAAAGGCACGAACTAAATCGGCCGCATGAACATCAGAGGCGACCACCCAGGAATTATCCTCCTGACCATAGCCCTTCCACTTGACCAGGTACTGAAGCCTCCGCCTGGAGAGGTGAGAATCCAAGATCTTCTCCACCACGTACTCCAACTCGCCCTCAACCAACACCGGAGCAGGAGGCTCAGCAGAAGGAACTACAGGCACAATGTACCGCCGCAACAAGGACCTATGAAATACATTGTGAATAGCAAACGACACAGGAAGATCCAGACGAAAAGATACAGGATTAAGGATTTCCAATATCTTGTAAGGCCCAATAAAACGAGGTTTAAATTTGGGAGAGGAGACCTTCATAGGAACAAAGCGGGAAGAAAGCCATACCAAATCCCCAACGCGTAGTCGGGGACCCACACCGCGGCGGCGGTTGGCAAAGCGCTGAGCCTTCTCCTGTGACAACTTCAAGTTGTCCACCACATGATTCCAGATCTGCTGCAACCTATCCACCACAGAATCCACCCCAGGACAGTCAGAAGGCTCCACATGACCCGAAGAAAAGCGAGGATGGAAACCAGAGTTGCAGAAAAAAGGCGAAACCAAGGTGGCGGAACTAGCCCGATTATTAAGGGCAAACTCAGCCAACGGCAAGAATGTCACCCAATCGTCCTGATCAGCAGAGACAAAACACCTCAAATAAGCCTCCAAAGTCTGATTGGTTCGCTCCGTCTGTCCATTAGTCTGAGGATGGAAAGCAGACGAAAACGACAAATCAATGCCCATCCTACTACAAAAGGATCGCCAGAACCTGGAAACGAACTGGGATCCTCTGTCTGACACAATATTCTCAGGGATGCCGTGCAAACGAACCACGTTCTGGAAAAACACAGGAACCAGATCGGAAGAGGAAGGCAGCTTAGGCAAAGGAACCAAATGGACCATCTTGGAAAAGCGATCACATATCACCCAGATAACGGACATGCCCTGAGATAGCGGAAGATCAGAAATGAAATCCATGGAGATATGTGTCCAAGGTCTCTTCGGGACAGGCAAGGGCAAGAGCAACCCGCTGGCACGAGAACAGCAAGGCTTAGCTCGAGCACAAGTCCCACAGGACTGCACAAATGACCGCACATCCCTTGACAAGGAAGGCCACCAAAAGGACCTGGCCACCAGATCTCTGGTGCCAAAAATTCCCGGGTGACCTGCCAACACCGAGGAATGAACCTCGGAAATGACTCTGCTGGTCCACTTATCCGGGACAAACAGTCTGTCAGGTGGACAAGACTCAGGCCTATCAGCCTGAAATCTCTGCAACACACGTCGCAGATCCGGAGAAATAGCTGACAAGATAACTCCATCTTTAAGAATACCAACAGGATCAGCGACTCCAGGAGCATCAGGCACAAAGCTCCTAGAAAGAGCATCGGCCTTCACATTCTTTGAACCTGGTAAATACGAGACAACAAAATCAAAGCGGGAGAAAAACAATGACCAGCGGGCCTGTCTCGGATTAAGGCGTTTAGCAGACTCGAGATACATCAGATTTTTGTGATCAGTCAAGACCACCACACGATGCTTAGCACCCTCGAGCCAATGACGCCACTCCTCAAATGCCCATTTCATGGCCAACAACTCCCGATTGCCCACATCATAATTTCACTCGGCAGGCGAAAACTTCCTAGAGAAAAAGGCACAAGGTTTCATAACAGAGCAACCAGGGCCTCTCTGCGACAAAACGGCCCCTGCCCCAATCTCCGAAGCATCCACCTCAACCTGAAAGGGAAGTGAGACGTCAGGCTGGCACAAAACAGGCGCCGAAGTAAACCGGCGTTTCAACTCCTGGAAAGCCTCCACGGCAGCAGGAGCCCAGTTAGCTACATCGGAGCCCTTCTTGGTCATATCCGTCAAAGGTTTCACAATGCTAGAAAAATTAGCGATAAAACGACGGTAGAAGTTAGCGAAGCCCAAGAACTTCTGAAGACTCTTAACTGACGAGGGCTGAGTCCAATCAAGAATAGCTCGGACCTTGACTGGGTCCATCTCCACAGCAGAAGGGGAAAAAATGAACCCCAAAAAGGGAACCTTCTGTACACCAAAGAGACACTTTGAGCCCTTGACAAACAAAGAATTTTCACGCAAAATTTTAAAGACCAACCTGACCTGCTCCACATGCGAATCCCAATTATCAGAAAAAACCAAAATATCATCCAGATAAACAATCAAAAATGTATCCAGATACTTCCGGAAAATGTCATGCATAAAGGACTGAAAAACTGAAGGCGCATTGGAGAGCCCAAAAGGCATCACCAAGTACTCAAAATGACCTTCGGGCGTATTGAATGCGGTTTTCCATTCATCACCTTGCTTAATGCGCACAAGGTTGTACGCACCACGAAGGTCTAACTTGGTGAACCACTTGGCACCCTTAATCCGGGCAAACAAGTCAGACAACAGCGGTAAAGGATACTGAAATTTGACAGTGATCTTATTTAAAAGCCGATAATCAATACAAGGTCTCAAAGATCCGTCCTTTTTTGCCACAAAAAAGAATCCCGCACCAAGAGGGGAAGAAGACGGACGAATATGTCCTTTCTCCAGAGACTCCTTGATATATGAACGCATAGCGGTATGTTCAGGTACCGACAGATTAAACAGTCTTCCCTTAGGAAATTTACTGCCTGGGATCAAATCTATAGCACAGTCACAGTCCCTATGAGGAGGCAGTGCACTGGACTCAGACTCACTGAAGACATCCTGATAATCAGACAAATACTCCGGAACTTCCGAAGGCGTAGAAGAAGCAATAGACACAGGCAGGGAATCCCCATGAATACCACGACAGCCCCAACTTGAGACTGACATAGCCTTCCAGTCCAGGACTGGATTATGGGTCTGTAACCATGGCAGCCCTAAAACAACCAAATCATGCATTTTATGTAAAACCAGGAAACGTATCACCTCGCGGTGTTCAGGAGTCATGCACATGGTAACCTGTGTCCAATACTGCGGTTTATTTGCTGCCAATGGTGTAGCATCAATACCCCTAAGAGGAATAGGATTTTCTAATGGTTCAAGAGTAAAACCACAGCGCTTAGCAAATGAGAGATCCATGAGACTCAGGGCAGCGTCTACAAACGCCATGACAGGATAAGATGACAGTGAGCAAATCAAAGTTACAGACAGAATAAATTTAGGTTGCAAATTACCAACGGTGACAGGACTAACAACCTTAGCTATACGTTTAGAGCATGCTGAGATAACATGTGTAGAATCACCACAGTAGTAGCACAAGCCATTCCGGCGTCTATGAATTTTCCGCTCATTTCTAGTCAGGATTCTATCACATTGCATTAAATCAGGTGTCTGTTCAGACAACACCATGAGGGAATTTGCGTTTTTTCTATCACATTGCACCGAATTAGGTGTCTGTTCAGACAACACCATGAGGGAATTTGCGGTTTTGCGCTCCCGCAACCGCCGGTCAATTTGAATAGCCAGTGCCATAGTATCATTCAGACCTGTGGGAATGGGAAAACCCACCATAACATTCTTAATGGCTTCAGAAAGGCCATTTCTAAAATTAGCGGCCAGTGCACACTCGTTCCAATGTGTCAGCACGGACCATTTCCGAAATTTTTGGCAATACACTTCAGCCTCGTCCTGCCCCTGAGACATAGCCAGCAAGGCCTTTTCTGCCTGAATCTCAAGATTGGGTTCCTCATAAAGTAAACCGAGCGCCAGAAAAAACGCATCAAGATCAGCCAATGCCGGATCTCCTGGCGCCAGCGAAAAAGCCCAATCCTGAGGGTCGCCCCGTAAGAACGAAATAACAATTTTTACTTGCTGAGCAGAATCTCCAGATGAACAGGGTCTCAGGGACAAAAACAATTTACAATTATTCACGAAATTCCTAAACTTAAACCTGTCTCCGGAAAACAGTTCAGGAATCGGTATTTTAGGTTCTGACCTAGGATTTCTGATAACATAGTCTTGTATGCCCTGCACACGAGTAGCCAGCTGGTCCACACTTGTAATCAAGGTCTGGACATTCATGTCTGCAGCAAGCATAGCCACTCTGAGGTAAAGGGGAAGAAGAAAAAAAAAAAAAACTCAGAATCTTCTTTCTTATAATCCCTCTTCTGCAATGCATTAAACATTTAATACTGGCCTGGCAAACTGTTATGACCCCAATGGCGAGGGTCTCAGAGGAACGTGGAAGTCTGCAGAGTACAAAAATCCAGCTCATAGGGCAGTGGTAACTGGGTTGACCATATATCTACTCCTAACGCCAACACTAGAAGTAGCCGGGGATCATTCCTACGTTGATTCTAGATGACACGCGCCAGCCGGAGAATCTAGCTACCCCTAGTAGAGGAAAACAAAGACCTTTCTTGCCTCCAGAGAAGGGGACCCCAAAGCTGGATAGAAGCCCCCCACAAATAATGACGGTTAGGTAAGAGGAAATGACAAACACAGAAATGAACCAGGTTTAGCACAGAGAGGCCCGCTTACTGATAGCAGAATAAAGAAAGGTAACTTATATGGTCAACAAAAACCCTATCAAAATCCACACTGGAAATTCAAGAACCCCCGAACCGTCTAACGGTCCGGGGGGAGAACACCAGCCCCCTAGAGCTTCCAGCAAAGGTCAGGATATAGATTTGGAACAAGCTGGACAAAAATACAAAACCAAAACAAATAGCAAAAAGCAAAAGGCAGACTTAGCTGATATAACTGGAACCAGGATCAGTAGACAAGAGCACAGCAGACTAGCTCTGATAACTACGTTGCCAGGCATTGAACTGAAGGTCCAGGGAGCTTAAATAGCAACACCCCTAACTAACGACCCAGGTGCGGATAAAAGGAATGACAGAAAAACCAGAGTCAAAAAAAACTAGTAACCACTAGAGGGAGCAAAAAGCAAATTCACAACAGTACCCCCCCCTTAGTGAGGGGTCACCGAACCCTCACCACGACCACCAGGGCGATCAGGATGAGCGGCATGAAAGGCACGAACTAAATCGGCCGCATGAACATCAGAGGCGACCACCCAGGAATTATCCTCCTGACCATAGCCCTTCCACTTGACCAGGTACTGAAGCCTCCGCCTGGAGAGGTGAGAATCCAAGATCTTCTCCACCACGTACTCCAACTCGCCCTCAACCAACACCGGAGCAGGAGGCTCAGCAGAAGGAACTACAGGCACAATGTACCGCCGCAACAAGGACCTATGAAATACATTGTGAATAGCAAACGACACAGGAAGATCCAGACGAAAAGATACAGGATTAAGGATTTCCAATATCTTGTAAGGCCCAATAAAACGAGGTTTAAATTTGGGAGAGGAGACCTTCATAGGAACAAAGCGGGAAGAAAGCCATACCAAATCCCCAACGCGTAGTCGGGGACCCACACCGCGGCGGCGGTTGGCAAAGCGCTGAGCCTTCTCCTGTGACAACTTCAAGTTGTCCACCACATGATTCCAGATCTGCTGCAACCTATCCACCACAGAATCCACCCCAGGACAGTCAGAAGGCTCCACATGACCCGAAGAAAAGCGAGGATGGAAACCAGAGTTGCAGAAAAAAGGCGAAACCAAGGTGGCGGAACTAGCCCGATTATTAAGGGCAAACTCAGCCAACGGCAAGAATGTCACCCAATCGTCCTGATCAGCAGAGACAAAACACCTCAAATAAGCCTCCAAAGTCTGATTGGTTCGCTCCGTCTGTCCATTAGTCTGAGGATGGAAAGCAGACGAAAACGACAAATCAATGCCCATCCTACTACAAAAGGATCGCCAGAACCTGGAAACGAACTGGGATCCTCTGTCTGACACAATATTCTCAGGGATGCCGTGCAAACGAACCACGTTCTGGAAAAACACAGGAACCAGATCGGAAGAGGAAGGCAACTGTTATGACCCCAATGGCGAGGGTCTCAGAGGAACGTGGAAGTCTGCAGAGTACAAAAATCCAGCTCATAGGGCAGTGGTAACTGGGTTGACCATATATCTACTCCTAACGCCAACACTAGAAGTAGCCGGGGATCATTCCTACGTTGATTCTAGATGACACGCGCCAGCCGGAGAATCTAGCTACCCCTAGTAGAGGAAAACAAAGACCTTTCTTGCCTCCAGAGAAGGGGACCCCAAAGCTGGATAGAAGCCCCCCACAAATAATGACGGTTAGGTAAGAGGAAATGACAAACACAGAAATGAACCAGGTTTAGCACAGAGAGGCCCGCTTACTGATAGCAGAATAAAGAAAGGTAACTTATATGGTCAACAAAAACCCTATCAAAATCCACACTGGAAATTCAAGAACCCCCGAACCGTCTAACGGTCCGGGGGGAGAACACCAGCCCCCTAGAGCTTCCAGCAAAGGTCAGGATATAGATTTGGAACAAGCTGGACAAAAATACAAAACCAAAACAAATAGCAAAAAGCAAAAGGCAGACTTAGCTGATATAACTGGAACCAGGATCAGTAGACAAGAGCACAGCAGACTAGCTCTGATAACTACGTTGCCAGGCATTGAACTGAAGGTCCAGGGAGCTTAAATAGCAACACCCCTAACTAACGACCCAGGTGCGGATAAAAGGAATGACAGAAAAACCAGAGTCAAAAAAAACTAGTAACCACTAGAGGGAGCAAACAGCAAATTCACAACAGGTGAGGCGGCGGCTCTGGCGGTGGTGAGGCGGCGGCTCTGGCGGCGGTGAGGCAGTGGCTCTGGGTGCGGTGAGGCGGCAACATGGTTATTGTAGGCTGTAGGCTTTCCTGAAGAGATGGGATTTCAGGTTCCGTCTGAAGGATCCGAGGGTGGTGGATAATCGGACGTATTGAGGCATGGAATTCCAGAGGATGGGGGATATTCAGGAGAAACCTTGGAGGCGGTTGCATGAGGAACGAATAAGTGTGGAGGAGAGTAGGAAGTCTTGGGACGAACGAAGATTATGTGAGGGAAGATATTGGGAGATTAGTTCAGAGATATAGGGAGGAGACAGGTTGTGGATGGCTTTGTAGATCAGTGTTAGTAGTTTGAACTGGATTCGTTGGGGGATTGGGAGCCAGTGGAGGGATTTGAAGAGTAGAGAAGCAGGGGAGTAGCGAGGAGAGAGGTGCAGCAGAGTTGAGGACATACTGGAGTGGTGCAAGAGCTGGGAGGCCACAGAGGAGGGTGTTGCAGTAATCGAGGCGGGAGATGATGAGAGAATGCACAAGAGTTTTGGTAGATTGTGGGCTGAGGAAGGAACAGATTCTGGCAATATTTTTGAGTTGGAGGCGACAGGAGGTGGCAAGAGCTTGGACGTGAGGTTTGAAGGACAGGGCAGAGTCGAGAGTTACCCCGAGGCAGCGGATTTCAGGAGCGGGAGAGAGCGTGATCCCATTTACAAAATAGATAGATCGGGTAGGGGCGATACGTGAGGTGGGGGAAAGATGATGAATTTGGTTTTGTCTACATTGAGTTTTAGGAAGCGAGAGGTGAAGAAGGAGGATATGGCTGACAGACACTTCGGGATTCTGGACAGCAGGGAGGGGACATCTGGGCCAGAGAGGAAGATGTGAGTGTCATCTGCATACAGGTGGTACTGGAAGCCATGGGACTTTATGAGTTGTCCTAGGCCAAGGGTATAGATGGAATAAAGTAGGGGCCCTAGGACAGAGCCTTGAGGGACTCCAAAAGAGAGAGGGTGGGATGAGGAGGTAGTGTGGGAGTGGGAAACGCTAAATGTGCAGTTGGATAGGTATGAGGCAATCCAGGACAGGGCAAGGTCTTTGATGCCAAGGGAAGAAAGAATCTGTAGCAGTAGGCAGTGATCGACTGTCGAGAGCAGAGGACAGGTCAAGAAGGAGGAAGATGGAGAACTGTCTGTTAGCTTTGGCTGTGACTAAGTCATTAGTAATTTTTGTCAGGGGAGTTTCAGTGGAGTGGTGGGGGCGGAAGCCAGATTGGAGGTTGTCAAGGAGAGAGTTAGATGAGAGGTGGGAGGAAAGTTGACCATGGACATGCTGCTCAAGGAGTTTTGAAGCAAACGGGAGCAGTGATATGGGGCGATAGCTGGGCATAGCAGTTGGGTCAAGGTTAGTTTTTTTGAGGATGGGTGTGATGGTGGCATGTTTGAAGGCAGAGTGGAAGGTACCAGAAGAGAGCGATAGGTTGAAGAGATGGGTTAGGGCTGGAATAAGCGTGTTAGTGAGGTTGGGGAGCAGGTGGGAAGGGATGGGGTCAAGTGCACAGGTGGTAAGGTGTGATTTGGAAAAGAGGCAAGTAAGCTCTCCTTCAGCGATGTTGGAGAGGGAGGTTATTAGGGAAGGGCAGAGGTCTGATATATGGAGTGGTTAGGGTGGTGGACAAGTAAAGGTTTGCCTTGTTTGGTCGATCTTGTTTTTGAAGTAGGTGGCAAAGTCCTCGGAAGAGATGAAGGGAGTTGGAGGTGGCAGTGATGGGCAGAGGAGAGAGTTAAATGTACTGAACAGTTGTTTTGGGTTGTAGAATAGTGAAGATACAAGGTTAGTGAAATAGGTCTGTTTAGCAGAGGTGAGGGCTGATTTGAAGTCAAATGTAGCTTGTTTGAAAGCAGTGAAGTCATCTGGCAGGCGTGTTTTCTTCCAACGCCGCTCAGCAACCCTGGATGCTTGTCGAAGTTTTTTTGTGAGATTGTTATGCCAAGGTTGCCTATTGGTATGTCGCACTGTGCCATGCATGAGAGGGGCGACTGAGTCTATGGCTGATGTGAGGGTGAAGTTATAGAAAGCGGTGGCGCTGTCCATGTCGTGCAGTGAAGATATGGAGGACAGGGGTAGGAGAGAGTCTGAGAGTCTGTGAATGTCTAGATGTGCGAGGTTTCTGCGAGGACATGGGGGCAGGTGAGGAGGACAAGGATGAGAAGGTGAGTAGATGGTGGTCAGATAGGGGGAAGGGAAAGGTTGTTAGATTAGATAAGGAACAGAGGCGGATGAAGATGAGGTCTAGTGCATGTCTGTCTGTGTGGGTGGCTGTGGAGGACCACTGGGTGAGTCCAAAGGATGAAGTAAGGGCCAGTAGTTTGGAGGCTACTGGCTGGTGGGTGTCAGTAGGGATATTAAAGTCGCCCATGATGATGGTGGGGATGTCGGCAGAGAGAAAGTGAAGGATCCAGATGGAGAATTGGTCGATGAAGGCAGTGGCAGAGCCAGGTGGTCGGTATATGATGGCCATTTGGAGATTGGAGGGAGAGTAAATACAGACAGAGTGAACCTCGAAAGAAGGGATGATAAGGGAGGGTGGGGGTGGGGGTGTTGACATCCTCTTCACCTAATCAGCTGGCTATTGAGTCACGGTGTGCTGACCTTACTGAAGTAAAGGAAGCAGTGGCACCCTCTCTGCACACCTCCAGTGACAATACCAGTAACCAGTTCCCAGGAGCATCTCTGTCACTTAAAAGTTTTCTCTGAACTATGGGCAGAAGATGCTTTCTGTAAAGATGCCTTCAGACTCCATGTGGCAGGTGAATGAAGTTGAAGCAGAGGCTATTGTATCTCTGTTTTTCTCCAATCCAGAGGAAGAGGTGGTCCAGTTTTTTTCAGGGTACCAGGCTGAAGATGCTTCCTGTATGTATGCCTCCAGCTTCCATCTGGCTATTGGGTAACGATCCCAAGACAGAAGTGTGCTCATCTATGCTTTCCACCATTCTAAAGGAAACTGATCTTGCTGGATTCAAAGAAACTTGGCAACCTGAGATCCCTAATGTCACACCTACCTCATCCTACCTGAGGAATGTTGTGATGGCTCTGACTATGTGTGCTCCTATCCTTCTTCTACAAGTTATTCTGGTGGGCTTGAAGAAGAGGGGCCGTAAAGGGGGATACTGTAACAACTCTGCTGGCATCACGGCATGGCCTCTCATCTCTCACACACCATCTTACCCACTGCTCCAGGTCATGTTGTGGTCTCTTAAACCAAAAATGCCCTCTCGGCCAGCAGAGGGCATACCTCTAAGCCGAAACATGTAGACCTATAAAAACACACTGGGTTGCAAGATGAAATGGAAAGTATAACTACATCCAAAAGTACACAACCAAACAATAGAGGTATTGTATGATACGATGATATGATAAATAGTAAGCCCATGGAGGTTGTCCATCAAAATGAATGAGAAAACTTATAAGAAAAGTATAACTGTATTTAAATGATACAGGGCATAAAGGTGTACATGTCACCGGCACACCCAAATCCTAGGAAAAGTACATGCATGCTATTGATGGTATAAGAACATTACCTTGGGACATGGTAGTGGCAGGACGCCGGCGTGGTGGGAGCAGGAGAGGGCCTCGATGCGTGTTATACTTTACTTATAAGTTTTCTCATTCATTTTGATGGACAACCTCCATGGGCTTACTATTTATCATACATTTTTTTATGTTGTGATGTCCTCCTGGAGGGTTGTCCATCCGTGCAACTTTTTTCATTTTTTGATTCATGGGCATATCCCGGCGTGATGGTGTAGTTAGGATGCCTGGATTTTTTGTGCCTTTTCCCAGCATTTAGTTTACATCTCTTGTGCTGGTGTTGTTGCCGCTCCTTTTTCCAATCACCTTTTTTGTCCAATTGCATTTATTACAATGTTGTGTATTTGATACCCTAATAAAAATTGTCTTTGATACCTCTATTGTTTGGTTGTGTACTTTTGGATGTAGTTATACTTTCCATTTCATCTTGCAACCCAGTGTGTTTTTATAGGTCTACATTTTGTGGTCTCTTTCTGCTGCCGGCTCCATGCTCTGTGTCTCTTGCTTTCTGCCTGCTCTCTGCATGCTTCCTGGTTGTGTGCATGGGGGGGCGGCTCCAGAACTCTTTGGTTCTTATAGAATCAGGGTGCACCTGTCTAATATGTTCCTGACCAATTACCAAGAGGCTTCCAGTATTTAGGGCAGCTCCACCCTGTGGACTGGGCCTGTGCAATGTGTTAACTCAGTTAGTGTTTTGCTTCTGAGCTGCCAGGCCTTGCTCTGTGTTCCTCCTTCTCTGGAGGCTCTACTCTTAGCATTGCCTTGATCTTGTTTGTCTGCCCTCCAGGAGGTTGTTTATCCTGGTCTCAGTGTCTGTGTCCTTGCTTTGCCTTGTTTTGGTCTGTCCACCCTCTAGGAGGCAGAATATCCTGGTCTTTGTTCTGGTACCTTGTCTTGTCCCATTACCTTGTCTGAACTTTGTCCTACCTCTGTCTCCTTGTCTGTGGCTTCTTTCCCTGCTGTGTCTTTCCTGGTGTCCTCTCTGTTTGCTTATGCTCCGCACACTTGCGGCTCTTGTGACTTTTGCCTGTGCTCCGCTCTCTTGCAGCTTTACCTCTGCTCCGCATTCCTGCAGTTCTGCTCCGTTCTACTCTGCTCCGCTCCTGTTGCTGCACGAATCTCTTGCTGCAGCTCCTTTCCGCATTTCTTGTGGTGATGCTCTGCTTAGCTTCTGTTGCTGCTCTATCTCTTGCTGCTCTACCGCTCCTATCTGCAGCCTTGCAGTTCTCTTCCTGTGTGAACTGGTCCCAACCTGTTCCTTCATACTCCTTTCCTTCTGGCTTGTTTCTGTACCTGCATCTCCTGTGTGAACATGTCCCAACCTTTTTCTTCATACTTCATTCCTTTCTTCTTGTTTACTTACCTACACCTCCTGTGTGAACAGGTCCCTACCTGTTCCTTCATGCACCACACCAACCTGTCCTGTGTCTTAGCTGTGCCTGCCAGCCCTGTGTCTCTGCTGTGCCTGCCTGCCCTGTGTCTCTGCCGTTCCTGCCAGCCCTGTGTCTCTGCCGCTCCAGCCAGTCCTGTGCCTCTGCCAACCCTGTGTCTCAGCCGTGCCAGCCTACTTTTTTGAGTTTCAGCTGTGCTCTTCTGCCAGTCCTGCCTGATTCCTGCACCTTTTCTAGTGTTCCTGTTCTCCAAGTGGGATCAGCAGCCACAGCCAGACACCACCCTGGAGTAGCATCTGGCAGCTGCCTGCCGCACAAGTCTGACCTCACCATCAGAGGCTCCAGAGAAGACCAAGGCAGCTGTCATAGTCACACCACTTCCAGGGTAGTCTGTTTCATGGCACAGGGGGCCACAAACCCCCTGGCTCACGCCCACCAGTCAGGGCGTGAGCGTGACACACCATAATGTGAATATGCCATGTTTTAGTATGCCTAACTTTGCAAAACACACGCTGTGGGCTATTCTGACGCCCCCTCTTCTCTCACTCTGCCTGCTTGTGTGTGTGAGGGAAAGAATGTTTATTGCCCCCTGCAAATAGCAGTCTCTGGGAAGGCTGCTCATTTCATCCCTCCTCCTATCTTGTACTAGTTGAAACTGGTATCGACCCTCTCAAAAGACATGAGTTTCTTTGTTCGATTAAAGTTACATATCGCTGCACATATTTTGGCTAGAAACATAAGGAGTACATATTACGAATATCCATTGGTAGGTCTGTCAATCACTGTAAGCACTAGCAGCTAAACATAACGAATGCAAAGTGCAGATTTCTCCTAAACAGAGTGGAATAGCTAGCCCAATTTTAGGCTCATTAGAAAGCTCATTTCAATATAAGATGAGTGATGGGTTTGCCGTTATTCTGCTAGGTTCTCAAGCACATTTATGAGTATTATAAGTTGTGTGCACCCTGGCAGCTAGGGGAGGGTGCAGTTAAACCAGCCCCTTTATTGATGTCACAAGCCTACAAGTATAAGTTACTGCCAGTCAGCCCAGCCTTCAGCCTTGCCTGAGAAGCTGTTGCACCAGAACCCTTTGATGAAATGGGATGTCTGGCTCCTCCCACCGGCATGGTTGGCCTGGAATGATCTAAGCAAAATGTGAGTGTTTATCTTCTTTAATCCCTGTTTTTTTACATAATTGCTTGTACATACTTTAAATTGTCTCATGTTGTAAAATCTTTTTGTACCTTCTGTAAACACTGCCTACCTTTTTGGAGTAAACTATAAAATTACTAGTCGTCTCTCTATGCTCTATAGTGATTTTTTCTCGTGCCAGAAGTTAATTACGCTACTAACTTGGGTTTGCATTCGGACCCCTCTAGTGAGAAATCGGAGCTGGTGGCAGCAAAGTGTGTTCTGGGTTAGGCAGGTGAGCTAGCAGCGACAGAACAGGTTTTATAAGCTATTGTCTGGCTGCGGCCTGAGCATTTATAATTCCCTCACTGCAGCGTGCTTGCTAGCCAGTCCACAGTGCAGAGGCCCATCTGGCGACTAATTATCCTAAGTGTAGTTCCTGACTGACCTGAGGGTAAGGGGGGCGCCGGAGAGCTGCAAGTTCCGAAGCAGAACTGGAAAGCGGGATATACATAAATCCCTGCAGTTCGTGACATATTGTAGCAGCAGTGGGATAACTAAAATAAGCCCCTGCGGTAAATTGATAGGTCAATAGCCTGGTTTGTGTTTTCATCACATTGTAGCAGTGGTGGGATAGCTAAGATAAGCCACCTGCACATGTGATAGCCGTGTGCTGGCCAAAGGTCACCCCCCTTTTCATGACAATGACATTGGTCAGAACTGTAAAATTTGGCCTGGTAATGAAGGTGCAAACATCCTGGGGGGGGGGGGGGTAAAGAGGCTGACCCTTATCAACGTATTTTCCAATTCAGTAAATTTAGCCACACAGATTTTTTTTAGCTGTTACCTGACCTGAAACCTCCCTATTAACTACTTTTGGATCACCCATTGATTATCAACATTCAGGAAGTCTACATTCTACTTTGCAGTGATGTTCTAAAATATACATACATACAGCCAAACTTTCATTGAAAATGCATTGATTGCATTTCCTCCTGCCAACCTAATGGTCAAATCGCTGGGTTTAAGGAGGGAGTAGAAGCTGCTGGGTCCTGGGAGACCCTGTCAGCCTTGCGATGTATCCAGGAGGCTGAATTTCTACTGTAAATGTGACTAATATTCCAACCTCAGTTACAAGGAAAATCAGATAAAAAAAAGTATTTAAATGCTATGTGCAAAAAGAAAAAAAAAGAGCATGAACCGCACATCCCAAAATCATACGTTGATCTAAAGCCGCTAGGCAAAAATTTAAATACTGAACATGAGGTTTTCAGTTTAACATTCTGATCAGACTGTATGAAGCCCACTGCCCCTTCACGGCAAACCTCGTAGTGGGTCCTAACGCCCTAACTGAGCGCAGCCGTGCGGCGACCACCGCCGCAGCGGCCATGCACCAGCAGGGCGGACGGCCTGTTGCCCCACAGCACCCATGCTGCGAGACTGAGTCCCCAAGACTCCAGACCGCGCCGCCCCACCAGCACAAAGCCACAGCAACAATGGCCGCCACACAGCACCAGCACCAAAATGAAGGGAGCATTTCAACTCACCTTCCTCCAGCTCTTCAGTGAGAGCCAAAATGGGCTAGACCCCTTACTTTGCAGTCTCCTGCTAATTAAAATCACCTGAGCCAAATGGGAGGAGTGCTGGTCCAAAAAAAGAGACAAGTACATGCTATGTGCAAAAAGAAAAAAAAGAGCATGAACCGCACATCCCAAAATCATACGTTGATCTAAAGCCGCTAGGCAAAAATTTAAATACTGAACATGAGGTTTTCAGTTTAACATTCTGATCAGACTGTATGAAGCCCACTGCCCAAAAAATGCGCGCGTTTCCTGCCTCCCGCGACGTCACGGCTTCTGATTGGTTGCAGAAATAGGCATTCAGGACCTGAAATTACGTCACGGCTTGCTGTGATTGGTCGCGTCGCGGCCACATGGGCGGCACGCAACCAATCACAAGCCGTGACGTAATTTTAAAATGCGCGCGTGTCCTGCCTCCCGTGACGTCACGGCTTGTGATTGGTCGCGTCGCCCATGTGACCGCGACGCGACCAATCACAAGCCGGAACGTAATTTTAAAATCCTGAATGCCTTGAATTAAGCTTCCAGGACCTCAAAATTACGTCACGGCTTGCTGTGATTGGTCGCGTCGCGGCCACATGGGCGGCACACGACCAATCAGAAGCCGTGACGTCGCGGGAGGCAGGAAACGCGCGCATTTTAAGCAAACAACGCTGCCGGTTCCCTCGGTGAGGTCCAGGCTGCGTCGGAGAGGTGAGTATAGCAATATTTTTTATTTTAATTCTTTATTTTACACATTAATGTTGTTTTTTACACATTAATGTTGTTTCGATACCGATACCCGATACCACAAAAGTATCGGATCTCGGTATCGGAATTCCGATACCCGCAAGTATCGGCCGATACCCGATACTTGCGGTATCGGAATGCTCAACACTAGCAATGATAGATCTACACACCAATATGTTTTCTAATTTCCCGTACCAGCAGAATTTAAGAAACGGATTAATACTTAACCGGGTCATACAGCAGATACTTCATGCTTTTGCTCAAATTAACGCCCAGCTCATGCTTGGAAAAATGGTAGTTCCGTCATCGATATACGGGGTGCCATCCCAGAGCTACGTCGGTTATGAATTTTCAGCAAGTTTCAGTCCCTCTGAGAAAAAAAGAGTGCATTTCATGATTGAGTACTCAGTGATGTCACAACCAGAGGGTTTATCTTTAACCTGCTGAGTTATGAGTGGGTCCTTTGCCCAGGAAGCCTTCTACAGGAGGCTCTGCAACCAGCCTGATCACTGTCACTCCCTTCCCCCACACCGCATTGCAGCCATGATATAAGATAACTGTAAGTATTTTTGCAACTTTAATCCCTTTTTATTTGTAATTGTCTGTACATACTATAATTGTCTCATCTTGTAATACCATTTTTTATAGTTTTTGTAAACACTGCCTAATCTTTTTGGAGTAAAAGCTATAATATTTACTACTGTCATTTTCCTTGCTCTAAACTTACCCCAAGTCCTACAACCTAAGCCATTGCTACTGATTGGGATGGCTCCTGAGCCGCTTTTAATCATAGCAATAGCACCTGGTGACAGCAGAGCGTACTGAGCTTGTTGGGTAAAGCTGGCATGGACAGAAAGGGGTTTATAAGGGTATTGCCCGGCTGTGGCTGGGTATAGTTATATCGCCCTCACTGCAGCGTGCCCAATAGCCAGTACAGGACCGGGCAGCCTTTCTGGCGACTACTTATCCTAGGTGCCGTTCCTTGACTGACCTGAGGGTAATGTGGGAGCCAGAGAGCTGCAATTCACAAACTGGAACTGGGAAGTGGAATATAAATAAATCCCTTAAGAAAGAACTGGGGCAACCAAACACCCCCGGTTCATGACAGAAACCCAAATTCATTTTTACATCATTATCCTTGTCAAGACTGTGTACTTTTTACAAAGCTCTTAATATCATGTACTGTCTTTTGGATCCAACAGTTGTCACAAAAATAGATTCACTAGCATCTGGGTCTCCTCTGTTCTGTAATTTAGTTCCTCTTATAGTTAGAATAGGCAGGAGAATTCAGATGTTAGTTGCATTCCTTAATATGAGGCAAAGCAATTTCCATAAAATAATATCCAGTGAGTAAAAAAAGGCAAACTCTTATAGACAAAAAAATGACTGCAATAAAAGACCCCTTTAAATTTTTCAATCTTGGTTTCATTGCAGCTATTTGGTAAATTCAAAAAGTTCATTTTTTTCTTATTAATATACACTCTGCACCCCATCTTGACTGAAAAAAAAGCAGAACTGTAGTAGTTTTTGCAAATTTATTAAAAAAGAAAAACTGAAATATCACATGGTCATAAGTATTTAGACCTTTTGCTCAGTATTGAGTAGAAGCACCCTTTTGAGCTAGTACAGCCATGAGTCTTCTTGGGAATGGCTCTGGTTGGGTCAGTCAAGAATGGCTACAGAGTTGTTCTGAAGCCATTCTTTTTTTATTTTAGCTGTGTGCTTAGGGTCATTTTCTTGTTGGAAGGTGAACTGTTGTGTATCCGCTTTTTGGGCTCCCCTGGTGGTTGCTGGTGGTACTGGTGACTTGTTTGCACTTTGCTGCTTCTGTTCACCTGCTTCCATCAGCGTTTGGGAGTTTCCTATTTAGCCTTGCTCTCCAGTCATTTCCTTGCCGGTCATCATTGTAACCAGAGCCTTCGGTTGCATGTTCCTGCTACTAGTCTGCTGATCAGCTAAGTGGACTTTGTCCTTTTGTTTTGTACCTTTTGTCCAGTTTGCAGTTTTTGTAATTCTCTGTAGCTGGAAGCTCTTGCGGGCTGAAATTGCCACTCCTGTGTCATGAGTTGACACAGGAGTCTTAAAGTAATTTCAGGATGGTTTTTTGAAAGGGTTTTCAGTTGACCGTGAAGTCCTCTTTTGTATCCTTCTGCTATCTAGTAAGTGGACCTCTCTTTGCTAAATCTACTTTCATACTGTGTATGTCTTTTCCTCTTATTTCACCGTTATTACATGTGGGGGGCTGCTATCATCTTTTGGGGTATTTCCCTAGAGGTAAGCCAGGTCTGTTTCTTCCTCTACCAGGCTTAGTTAGTCCTCCGGCTGGCGCGTGGCATTTAGGAAGCCGTAGGTATGCTCCCTGGCTACTATTAGTTGTGTAGTAGATTTAGCTCACGGTCAACTCGAGTTTCCATCACCCGAGAGCTCGTTCGTTATTTATATGTTTCTTACGTTCCCTTGCCATTGGGAACCATGACAGTATGACCGGCCATGTGTTAAACTTATTGGCAGAAGAAAGGAGAGAAAAAGGAAGTCTGTAAATTTTTTTTTTTCTTCTTTTTCCCTATGCTTGCTCCATAGTTGGATCAGTTGTATTTCAGCTCTAATTACTGCCTTTGCCTTTCTCTCCTTATAATCCTTGAATGGCTCTGAGCTCACCTGTTTAAAGATGGATCCTCAGAGTTTGGCTGCAGGTTTAAATAATCTTGCTACGAAGGTTCAAAATTTACAAGATTTTGTTATGCATACTCCTATTTCTGAACCTAAAATCCCTACACCAGAGGTGTTTTCCGGAGATAGATCTCGGTTTCTGAATTTCAAATATAATTGTAAATTATTCCTTTCTCTCAGACCTCACTCCTCAGGAGATCCTGTCCAGCAGGTTAAGATTGTAATTTCTTTGCTGCGAGGTGACCCTCAAAATTGGGCATTTTCATTGGCACCAGGGGATCCTGCGTTGCTCAATGTGGATGCGTTTTTCCTGGCTTTAGGGTTGCTTTATGAGGAACCTAATTTGGAGATTCAAGCTGAAAAAGCTTTGATAGCCCTATCTCAAGGGCAAGATGAAGCTGAGATATACTGCCAAAAATTTCGTAAATGGTCTGTGCTTACTCAGTGGAATGAGTGCGCCTTAGCGGCAAATTTCAGAGAGGGCCTTTCTGATGCAGTTAAAGATGTTATGGTCGGGTTCCCTGCGCCTACAGGTCTGAATGAGTCCATGACAATGGCAATTCAGATTGATCGGCGTTTGCGGGAGCGCAAACCCATGCACCATTTGGCGGTATCTTCTGAAGAGACGCCAGAGAAAATGCAATGTGACAGAATTATGTCCAGAAGCGAGCGGCAGAATTATAGGCGTAAAAATGGGTTATGCTTCTATTGTGGTGATTCTGCTCATGTTATATCGGCATGCTCTAAACGTACTGGGAAGGTTGACAAGTCTATTTCAATTGGCACTTTACAGTCCAAATTTATTTTGTCTGTAACCTTGATTTGTTCATTATCAGTTATTACCGTGGATGCCTATGTGGACTCTGGCGCCGCTCTGAGTCTTATGGACTGGTCCTTTGCCAGGCGCTGTGGGTTTGATTTAGAGCCTCTGGAAGTCCCTATACCTCTGAAGGGTATTGATTCTACACCTTTGGCTTGTAATAAACCACAGTTCTGGACGCAAGTGACTATGCGTATGACTCCAGACCATCAGGAGGTGATTCGCTTCCTTGTGTTGTACAATTTACATGATGTTTTGGTGCTTGGATTACCATGGTTACAGTCTCATAACCCAGTCCTTGACTGGAAGGCTATGTCTGTGTTAAGCTGGGGATGTCGGGGGGCTCATGGGGACACTCCTATGGTGCCCATTTCGTCATCTATTCCATCTGAGATTCCGGCATTTTTGTCTGATTATCGTGATATTTTTGAAGAGCCTAAGATTGGTTCACTCCCTCCTCACAGGGATTGTGATTGCGCCATAGATCTGACTCCTGGCAGTAAATTTCCAAAGGGTCGTTTGTTTAACCTATCTGTACCTGAACATGCTGCTATGCGCGAGTATATTAAGGAGTCCCTGGAAAAGGGACATATTCGTCCTTCTTCATCACCTTTAGGAGCCGGTTTTTTCTTTGTCTCTAAAAAGGATGGCTCTCTGAGGCCTTGTATTGATTATCGACTCCTGAATAAAATTACAGTCACATATCAGTATCCGTTGCCTTTGCTGACTGATTTGTTTGCTCGCATAAGGGGGGCTAAGTGGTTCTCTAAGATTGATCTTCGTGGGGCGTATAATTTGGTGCGAATTAAGCAGGGGGATGAGTGGAAAACTGCATTTAATACGCCTGAGGGCCATTTTGAGTATTTGGTAATGCCTTTCGGCCTTTCTAATGCACCTTCTGTCTTTCAGTCCTTAATGCATGATATTTTCCGTGAATATTTGGATAAATTTATGATAGTGTACTTGGATGATATTTTGATTTTTTCTGATGACTGGGAGTCTCATTTTCAGCAGGTCAGGAGGGTTTTTCAGGTTTTGCGGGAGAATTCTTTGTGTGTAAAGGGTTCAAAGTGTGTTTTTGGGGTTCAAAAAATTTCCTTTTTGGGGTACATTTTTTCCCCTTCTTCTATTGAGATGGACCCTGTCAAGGTTCGGGCTATTTACGACTGGATGCAGCCTACTTCTCTGAAGAGTCTCCAGAAATTCTTGGGCTTTGCTAATTTTTATCGTCGATTTATAGCTGGTTTTTCTGGCGTTGCTAAACCTCTGACGGATTTGACTAAAAAGGGTGCTGATGTTGCCAATTGGTCCCCTGCTGCCGTGGAGGCCTTTCGGGAGCTTAAGCGCCGCTTTTTGTCTGCCCCTGTGTTGCGCCAGCCTGATGTTTCCCTTCCCTTTCAGGTTGAGGTCGATGCTTCCGAGATTGGAGCAGGGGCGGTTTTGTCGCAGAAAAGTCCCGACTGCTCAGTGATGAGACCTTGTGCGTTCTTTTCGCGAAAATTTTCGGCCGCCGAGCGAAACTATGATGTTGGTAATCGGGAGCTTTTGGCCATGAAGTGGGCATTTGAGGAGTGGCATCATTGGCTTGAGGGTGCCAAACATCAGGTGGTAGTTTTGACTGATCACAAGAATTTAATTTATTTGGAGTCTGCCAGGCGCCTGAATCCTAGACAGGCACGTTGGTCGTTGTTCTTTTCCCGGTTTAATTTTGTGGTCTCGTACTTACCGGGTTCTAGGAATGTGAAGGCAGATGCTCTTTCTAGGAGTTTTGAGCCTGACTCTCCTGGGAATTCTGAACCTGCTGGTGTCCTTAAGGATGGAGTGGTTTTGTCTGCTGTCTCTCCTGATTTGCGACGTGCTTTGCAAGAATTTCAGGCGGATAGACCTGATCGTTGTCCGTCTGGCAGACTGTTTGTTCATGACGAGTGGACCACTAGAGTCATCTCGGAAGTTCATTCTTCTACCCTGGCAGGTCATCCGGGAATTTTTGGCACCAGAGATTTGGTGGCTAGATCCTTCTGGTGGCCTTCCCTGTCTCGAGATGTGCGTGTTTTTGTGCAGTCTTGCGATGTGTGTGCTCGGGCCAAGCCTTGTTGTTCTAGGGCTAGTGGGTTGTTGTTGCCCTTGCCTATTCCGAAGAGGCCTTGGACGCACATCTCTATGGACTTTATCTCGGACCTCCCTGTTTCTCAGAAGATGTCTGTCATCTGGGTGGTGTGTGACCGTTTTTCTAAAATGGTTCATTTGGTGCCATTGCCTAAGTTGCCTTCCTCATCTGAGTTGGTCCCTCTGTTTTTTCAAAATGTGGTTCGCCTGCATGGTATTCCGGAAAACATCATTTCTGACAGGGGTACCCAGTTCGTGTCTAGATTTTGGCGGGCAGTCTGTGCCAGGTTGGGCATTGATTTGTCTTTTTCGTCTGCATTCCATCCTCAGACCAATGGCCAGACGGAACGAACTAATCAAACTTTGGAGACTTATTTGAGGTGTTTTGTGTCTGCGGATCAGGATGATTGGGTTGCCTTTCTGCCATTGGCGGAGTTTGCTCTTAATAATCGGGCTAGTTCTGCCACTTTGGTTTCTCCTTTCTTTTGCAATTCAGGGTTTCATCCGCGTTTTTCATCTGGTCAGGTTGAATCTTCGGATTGTCCTGGAGTGGATGCGGTAGTGGATCGGTTGCATCAGATTTGGGGACAAGTGGTGGATAATTTGGAATTGTCCCAGGAGAGGACCGTCGTCGTGTTGGCCCCCACCTTCGTGTTGGGGACTTGGTGTGGTTGTCTTCCCGTTTTGTCCCTATGAGGGTTTCTTCTCCTAAATTTAAGCCTCGGTTCATCGGTCCTTATAGGATTTTGGAGATTCTTAACCCTGTCTCCTTTCGTTTGGACCTCCCGGCATCTTTCGCTATCCATAATGTGTTCCATCGGTCGCTGTTGCGGAGATATGAGGTACCGGTGGTTCCTTCTACTGAACCTCCTGCTCCTGTGCTGGTGGAGGGTGAATTGGAGTACGTGGTAGAAAAGATCTTGGACTCCCGTATTTCCAGACGGAGACTTCAATATCTGGTTAAATGGAAGGGCTATGGTCAGGAAAATAATTCTTGGGTAACTGCCTCTGATGTTCATGCGTCGGATTTGGTTCGTGCCTTTCATAGGGCTCATCCAGATCGCCCTGGCGGTTCTTGTGAGGGTTTGGTGCCCCCTCCTTAAGGGGAGGGTACTGTTGTGTATCCGCTTTTTGGGCTCCCCTGGTGGTTGCTGGTGGTACTGGTGACTTGTTTGCACTTTGCTGCTTCTGTTCACCTGCTTCCATCAGCGTTTGGGAGTTTCCTATTTAGCCTTGCTCTCCAGTCATTTCCTTGCCGGTCATCATTGTAACCAGAGCCTTCGGTTGCATGTTCCTGCTACTAGTCTGCTAATCAGCTAAGTGGACTTTGTCCTTTTGTTTTGTATCTTTAGTCCAGTTTGCAGTTTTTGTAATTCTCTGTAGCTGGAAGCTCTTGCGGGCTGAAATTGCCACTCCTGTGTCATGAGTTGACACAGGAGTCTTAAAGTAATTTCAGGATGGTTTTTTGAAAGGGTTTTCAGTTGACCATGAAGTCCTCTTTTGTATCCTTCTGCTATCTAGTAAGTGGACCTCTCTTTGCTAAATCTACTTTCATACTGTGTATGTCTTTTCCTCTTATTTCACCGTTATTACATGTGGGGGGCTGCTATCATCTTTTGGGGTATTTCCCTAGAGGTAAGCCAGGTCTGTTTCTTCCTCTACCAGGCTTAGTTAGTCCTCCGGCTGGCGCGTGGCATTTAGGAAGCCGTAGGTATGCTCCCTGGCTACTATTAGTTGTGTGGTAGATTTAGCTCACGGTCAACTCGAGTTTCCATCACCCGAGAGCTCGTTCGTTATTTATATGTTTCTTACGTTCCCTTGCCATTGGAAACCATGACAGTGAACCTTCGGCCAAGTCTGAGGTCCAGAGCACTCTGGAAAAGGTTTTCATCCAGGATATCTCTGTACTTGGCTGCACTCATATTTCCTTCAATGACAACCAGTCATCCTGTTCCTGCAGCTGAAAAACACCCCCACAGCATGATGCTGCCACCACGTTTCACACTTGGGATTGTATTGGGCAGGTGATGAGCAGTGCCTGGTTTTCTCCACACATACCACTTAGAATTATCACCAAAAGTTCTATCTTTGTCTCATCAGACCAGAGAATCTTATTTCTCATAGTCTGGGAGTCCTTCATGTGTTTTCTGGCAAACTCTACGTGCTTTCATATGTCTTGCACTGAGGAGAGGCTTCCATCAGGCCACTCTGACAGAAAAGCTCAACTTGTGGAGGACTGCATTGATAGTTGACTTTGTGGAACTTTCTTCCATCTCCTTACTACATCTCTGGAACTCAGCCACAGTGATCTTGGGGTTCTTCCTTAACTCTCTAAACAAGGCTCTTCTCCCATGATTGCTCAGTTTGACTGGATGTCCAGGTTTAGGAAGACATCTGGTGGTCCCAAACTTCTTCCATTTAAGGATTATGAAGGTCACTGTGCTCTTAGGAACCTTGAGTACTGAAGAAATTCTGTTGTAACCTTGGCCAGATCTGTGCCTTGCCACAATTCTGTCTTTGAGCTCCTTGGCCAGTTCTTTTGAGCTGATGATTCTCATTTGGTCTGACATGCACTGTGAGCTGTGAAGTCTTATATAGATGGGTGTGTGCCTTTCCAAATCAAGTCCTATCAGTTTAATTAAATACAGCTTGACTCCAATGAATGAGTAGAACCATCTCAAGGAGGACCACAAGGAAATTGACAGCACGTGACTTAAATATGAGTGTCTGAGCACAGGGTCTGAATTCTTATGACCATGTGATACTTCAGTTTTTCCTTTTTTTATTAAATTTGCAAAAATTTCTACATTTCTGTTTTTTTCAGTCAAGATGGGATGCAGAGTGTACATTAATGTGAACATATGTGAATTTACCAAACGGCTGCAATGAAACAAAGAGTGAAACATTTAAAGGGGTCTGAATACTTTCTGTACCCACTGTATATCATTCTTAGTTTCTATAAAGGGTAGTAACAAAGCAATATAAAGTGTAGAAGAAGACCCTCCTACAGGTCAAAAAGATGCAGTCATATTAAAAAAAAATAGAATCTTCAGTAAGTAAATGTGTCTAGTAAATAAAAAATGCAGCAATTTTTTTAAAATATAGCCATTTAATTAAATTACAATACAGTACATCTCTCTATTCTCTCTTGTGTATTCATCATGTCTCATTAACTCGGCTCAATACAAGTGTATGGAGCGAAGCCACACCCATTGGCTGGGGATATGCATAACTCATACATATCCTCTGGTCCCAGTTCGGAAACCAGTGAATCCCCGCAGTGTACAGTGTGTGTTCTGGGGAGATTCATAAGTCTGCAGTCACACAGAGTGTTCACATGTTAATACATCAGTTTTTGCATTGAATTTGAAAATGTAAAACTTGGGGCTAACACACAATCTTGGTGGTAAAAATGTAAATTATTTTATCTTTACTGCTCAATGGTATAAAAGTTTGTGACACACCTGTGGTGTCTATATAATCACTGCACCCTTCAGTGATTTCATTGAGAGGTTTAGTTTGTAAAATGGGGTTGCGGCGCGCCCCCACACCGCCGCAGGGCCGAGGGGTACCCGGAGCCGGGCCTCTAGTTCTCAGTCTCGGGGTTGTCACGGTGGCTAGACCCGGTCCGTGGCCCTGTCCGTCAGTGGGGGACGTCCGGTGTAATAGGTGGTAGTAATGGTAGCGATGTAGCGGTGCGGTTGTGGGGTGTAAGTCGCGGTAAATAATGAGGACACCAGGTTGCAGTCTCTTTACCTCTTTACTGGAGATCTCTGAGTCCTCAGTCCAGAACACGGTTCACCAGGCTACGCAAGTCCGGCCGGTCCAATGGCACCTCCAGAGTTCTCCTCTCAGGTGGAAATCTGTGCCTTCCTTCTAGCGCTATGTGTTGTAGTCCTTCCCTGCTGTGCTCACGGAAAGTGACCCCACAACGGTTGTGTCTGTTTCTTAAGTTCCCTCACAACTCGATTTGATGTTCCTCTGTAATCCACCCCTTCCCTGTATTCAGGTTGGAATGGCACCCGTTTGTCAGGTAGGCCTGGAGTTCTTCCGGGACCCTAGAGTCGCCCCTCTCCCGCAATTGCCCCCCAAGACTTCATAGGTGATATGTGGTAGACAGCCCGCCTGAGACCGACTGTCCTGCCGCTGTTTGGAGTATGGCTTGAAGCTGTATTCTAATCCACTCCCTCGGCGTTCCGGCCACCGGTATTGCGCCTCAGCAGGGTGCTGCCTCTTTCAACAAAACCCCTGCTGGTATTCTCCTTCTGCTTGATCTCGTTTCTCACTCAGCACAATCTATCTCGCTTCTAGTCCTTTCTTGAGTCCCGCCGCTTCCAGGAGCCTGCGCGGACCCGTTACGTTCTTTCAATGCCAAGCCTCTGCCAGGATCCCACCCCTGGCAGAGACCCTACAGTCTCTCCCTTCACAACACCCCCTGCCACAGGGTGTTGCTCCGTTCAATCCCGTCAGCGTTCTGTCTAACTTCCTGCCTGACCCCCAGTTTACCCACTATGGTGGGGAGTGGCCTAATGAATAGCACCCTTAGCTCCCCCCGGAGGCCCAGCTGTGAAACATATTGGTGTCTGTGATACCTGATTGGAGGAACTCCTTCGGTGCCATCGAACGTACCATGGCTCCCCTTAGCGGCGAAGCCACAGCACTGCAACGACCAGGACTCTGGGGCGCTGCACTCCCCCCTGGTTAAACACAGTACTCCGGGACTGGGAAGAAAAACAACAATACAGATTAGCAAAAAGACATACAATTTTGTTGAGTGAAAACGATAAGTATACTTGAACAGGCTTCCCTTTATGGGAGGTGAGGACACTTTTAACGTTACAAACATGGTCAACATTATAAATTACAGGCTATGCATAACTCCTGTTACCCAACCGGGTATTCTACTTAGTGCAAATTCTGGAACAATAAATTAACATTGCCTTTAAGAAACATACACTCTTAGTTTACCAAAGGCCTTCCTATAATCACATTACAGGGTAAGGTAACTTCACATTCTCCTACTTTGAACCTGCAGGACCGCCTGTCCCTATGGCACCAGACCTACTGCCTCTCCTTTCTTTTACAGGACCGCCCCGTTCAGCCAGGGCCTACTGCCTTTCGCTACTATACATAGTATAGACATAACATTCCTTTCGTTTAAAGAACTCTGAGCCCGCTCTACTCGGCTCCTTTAAGGACTCACTCTCTAACCCCTACGGGTTCGCTTTCTGTCCTTAGTAACAAAGTAACTTCCTATGGGGACGCAGGGTTGACCTTCTATCCTCACCTTCATCATTACTTCCTTACTTTCAGCTATGCAGATCTCTATCTCTACCCCTACGGGCTCTCTGCATCTTTTCTTTCTGCAAAACATTATTTAGATTTCACATTTCAACAAATTCAACACATATAACTTAGCATGTAAAACAGTTACATTTCTTTTTCAAGCTTCATTATCACATTACTGTTCTGCAACAGTATCTTTCTCAAGTTCACTTTCACACATCCCCTTTAAGAGGGGACCAAGTCTTTCTGAGGTAGCTCGTCTTCTCAGCCTACCAGCCCACGCAAAGGTTCCGGTATGGTATCTTCGCAAAGTGTCTTTAACTAGAACCGGTAGGAAAGGTATCTTCACAAAGTGTCTTTGGCTCAAACCAATAGGGCAAATATCTTCGCAAAGTGTCTTTGGCTAAAACCAGTAGGGAGCACCTTTAAGAAGGTGCAAACTATTTACAAAAGAAAGTTCGAATCATGCACAGTCCATGATTACTGCAGTTTGTGTAACTTTAAAACTTGTATAAACTTCAAGAAAAAGAAAACAAACAAAGGGGATCCCGGGTCAACAGAGGGATCCATTAACCCTGGGCGGGTTTAGCAGCAACAGGAACCGTTAAAACAATAAAGTAGCAACTATTTACATTTTCATGGTATCGAGGTTTATTCTTCTTCCGGTGGCTTTGGTTCTGGGGCCCCGGTCACTGCAGCGCCAGCGTCCGCGGTTCGAACATGCAGATGAACCCGACTGGCCAATTCCGGGGCTGCTACTAGGCGTACCGTTGCGATGGTGACAAGTTCGGGTGCCCCCGGGACTAGGTCTGGGGCTGCAGGTGCCGCAGGTCCAGACATACACCGCCGAACATTCCGTGCATACCACCCAAGTGGGTTCAAGTGGCGGCTGTAGGTCACAGGATCCCCCTTCTGTAACGGTTCTCCGCTTCGGCCACAACAGGGAGCCCTCACGTTACAATGCGCAACGAAAACATCAGTATCCAGTCCCGGCTCGTGTATGAGGCCCCACCCCCTTTTTACATGGTAGGCCAACACAGTGCCCCGCCTTACCGCGTCTCTGTCATCCCATGCCGGGGGGGGTTGTTGTACTTTCGATGGGCCCATCGACTCAGCTCCTTTCCGTCCTTTCCACTGCAGAATCAAGCACTGTCTATATTGCTCCCATGTAAGCACCGCAAGGGTGGACCCGTTCTCCCGGGATCCATCTGCTCTAAACCAGGGGGTGTCCCACCGAAGAACTACTCCATCTAAGCTCACATCCACGGGCTCCCCCACTCCGGTCGACAGCGGTGGCACCATCCTCCCCAGATCATCGGGGGATAGCACCATTAGCCCTGCCGAGATAAGTCGCTCCCTAGTGAGATGGAGGTGGGTCATAGAAGCGGGCTCGTGAAGGGGAGCAGGGACGTCAGCCATACCTGTGCCTAATGTGGTTCCATCGGTGTCGCTCTGGTCCGTTAACGAGGACGCTGGAGTCGGCTGCAGCCCGGACCGGGGCTCCTCCAATGGGTTGCTCGGACTCCGCTCCGCTTGCTGTGGTTCCTCCTCCTCTAACTCCGAGGTCGGGATTGGTGGACGTAGCTTCGCTGTCGGATCCGCAGGCTTCCGGTCCATCTCCGGTGAAGAAAGGCAGGCCTGAACCGCTTCTTCCTCGCTCAGGCACTCGCCGTTCATCATCGCCACCTGATAGTCGCTGGCAGTGCATGCACCTAACTCCGCCATTTCTCTGAGGTCGGGCTTCTCCGTCACCAGCCTCTCGCCGTTGCATATCAAGGGGTGTTTCTCTTCTGCTTTGGGGCAGGTCATTCCTCTGCAGCCAGAAGTGCAGGGGGCGGTAGCCATTTCTCGCGCCACACTGGGAGTCTCCGCCCATAACACGCCCTCCTTCCCCTTGGGTGTAGCAATGGTGGCGCCTTTTGGCGGGAACTTTTGGCGGCTAATGGCGCAGCACAGTCTTACAATAAAGTACAGTCCACGCACAACAAATCACAGTCTCTAGGCACACATGACCTGATTCTTCAGGCTTAAGTAGATCCTGTTCGTGACGCCAAGTCTGCGGCGCGCCCCCACACCGCCGCAGGGCCGAGGGGTACCCGGAGCCGGGCCTCTAGTTCTCAGTCTCGGGGTTGTCACGGTGGCTAGACCCGGTCCGTGGCCCTGTCCGTTAGTGGGGGACGTCCGGTGTAATAGGTGGTAGTAATGGTAGCGATGTAGCGGTGCGGTTGTGGGGTGTAAGTCGCGGTAAATAACGAGGACACCAGGTTGCAGTCTCTTTACCTCTTTACTGGAGATCTCTGAGTCCTCAGTCCAGAACACGGTTCACCAGGCTACGCAAGTCCGGCCGGTCCAATGGCACCTCCAGAGTTCTCCTCTCAGGTGGAAATCTGTGCCTTCCTTCTAGCGCTATGTGTTGTAGTCCTTTCCTGCTGTGCTCACGGAAAGTGACCCCACAACGGTTGTGTCTGTTTCTTAAGTTCCCTCACAACTCGATTTGATGTTCCTCTGTAATCCACCCCTTCCCTGTATTCAGGTTGGAATGGCACCCGTTTGTCAGGTAGGCCTGGAGTTCTTCCGGGACCCTAGAGTCGCCCCTCTCCCGCAATTGCCCCCCAAGACTTCATAGGTGATATGTGGTAGACAGCCCACCTGAGACCGACTGTCCTGCCGCTGTTTGGAGTATGGCTTGAAGCTGTATTCTAATCCACTCCCTCGGCGTTCCGGCCACCGGTATTGCGCCTCAGCAGGGTGCTGCCTCTTTCAACAAAACCCCTGCTGGTATTCTCCTTCTGCTTGATCTCGTTTCTCACTCAGCACAATCTATCTCGCTTCTAGTCCTTTCTTGAGTCCCGCCGCTTCCAGGAGCCTGCGCGGACCCGTTACGTTCTTTCAATGCCAAGCCTCTGCCAGGATCCCACCCCTGGCAGAGACCCTACAGTCTCTCCCTTCACAACACCCCCTGCCACAGGGTGTTGCTCCGTTCAATCCCGTCAGCGTTCTGTCTAACTTCCTGCCTGACCCCCAGTTTACCCACTATGGTGGGGAGTGGCCTAATGAATAGCACCCTTAGCTCCCCCCGGAGGCCCAGCTGTGAAACATATTGGTGTCTGTGATACCTGATTGGAGGAACTCCTTCGGTGCCATCGAACGTACCATGGCTCCCCTTAGCGGCGAAGCCACAGCACTGCAACGACCAGGACTCTGGGGCGCTGCAGGGTCACTATTGGGGGGTTTGGTTTTCTGGCACCTCATGGGCCAATGTAGCAAGGCACCCTAAAACAAGTGCAGCAAAATCAGCACTCTAATATGGCGCTGCTGCTCTTCTGAGCTTTGCACTCTATCTCAAAAGTAGTTTTCAACGACATATGGGCTATCAGTGAACTCAGGAGAAATTGCACAACAAATTGTGGGGTCGATTTTCTCCTGTTACCCTTGTGAAAATACAAAAATTGAAGCTAAAAAATATTTTTGCGGGAAAAATGTGATTTTCTTTAATTTTCACAGATTAACATTATAACCATCTGTGAAGGAGACCCAAAAGTCTAGTTTCCAAAATGGTGTCACTTGTGGGAGTTTCCACTGTTTAAGAAGATTAGGGGCTCTCCAAATTTGACATGGTATCCCCTAATTATTGGCTAATCAAAAAAATTAATACCTCTAAAAATTACCTTTTATTGATAAATATTTTAAAAACACAAAAAAAAACACAATAATCAAAGAGTGAAAAACCGAACGAATAGAAAAACCAAAAATCTGTTGCTGATCTGTAATCACTAGCTAATACAAAAGCAGGTACTCAATAGGCCTATATGACCCTAATTCACCTAATTGAACCCCTGCCTAACAGCGGAAGTTGGCACCCTCTTGAGATGCAAATGGTGCCCCCACTCAACGGCGGCTTGCCCTAAATTCCCTAGAAATCCCTATGGTAGGGAAAACCACAACAAACACATATCACAATTAGAATCCCAACCAAAAAATAACTGTAATTTTTTAAAACATTAAATATACAATCCAGGGAATAGAGATATGGGCCTAAGTAATGATAAGCCACCCTGATGCCAATGACAATTGGTACCAAAAAAACCCAAACACTAGATAGATGTCTTATTAGTGGTTAGTTTGTTAAAGTTTATTATGGGGAACCAGAGAAGGTGGGAGGGGGGGTGTATAAATTCTAACCCTCCACAATCCCTATTTTCAGAGTCTCTGCCTGGCTGTGGAGGTTGCCACCCTATTACAATATGCAAAGTGGCGCCCCGCTCAACAAAGACTCACCCTTTACTGCCCTAAAACTTTCCATTTATTTACTACCCATGATATGGGGATATGAAGGAGGGAAAAATATGGGTTCAAGTCTGTATACCCATGATATATGTCTCTTCCTGGACTGTTAATTGATAACCCCCTTATTCACACACAACCACTATAAATTATTTTCTATAGGGCATAGTACAATTCTGATAAATTTCACATGGAAAAGCTACAATACAATAATCATTATTGCTGCATAACCACTCACAGAATTCAGCTAACCAGTGGCAAATGTTCAAGGGTTAAATCATTACCAAATCTGATCATACTAGCGGTTAATCTATAGATACCAAGGAAAAACAACCCAATTGGAACTTATTGACTCAAAGTCGCTGCGACTGCATATTTCCTATACCAGCCTATGCAAATCATGCCTCTATTGCACTATGCCCAAACAAATCAGCAATGTGATAATTCCAATATAAAAAACTTAGCTTGAACATGTTAGATCAGCATTGCCTCAACGCGTTTCCCTCCCATGATATAAGTTCCTCAGGAGGCACAAGGTAAATTCAGTGTTCATTCAGAACATCATGGATTTAGAAGACACCTGGTTGCAGGTGTAAGTGAATGTAAGTTCCTGGTGTCCTTATATGGACACCCGGTTTATTAAGCCAAATTACAGGACAACACCTCTCATGCCGTTATACCTAGAAGTTGTTCCCATTTCCAGAACTGCGCATGTTGCGCTTCTATTACAGACAGTTGAGGTCTTGACCCGAATCCCTCTCCACTACCAGGTCACCTCCCACCGAAGTGTCGCCTCATACACCAATAGAGCACTGGATAGACGGCTCGCATCATCACATCCATTAGCGCATGCGCAGTCTATGATCACTCTCAGCTGGGCCACGCTCTTCCCGTGTTGCCTTGATATGGCCGCATCTGCGCACCATACTCTTAAGGCGCCTATGGCAGTCTCCATCAGCGCATGCGTGGAAGCAATTCTGCCATGGTGGTCTGTGTACTTCTTAAACTGCGCAAGCTCCTTCCAGATATAGTTCTTCCTGCGTCCTGCACATGCTGCAGAGAAATCGTAGTGCGTTTTGGTACTGGCATAGCAATATGATTACACACACTTAAATATATCGCTTCATGGGTATTCCCAGATGCGATTAAATCATTAAGGCTTAATCTTTGACATAATACCCCTTATGATCTCTTACCAATAATAATATAGTTATTACTTAGAATCATGTATAATGTTTATTAAGATCATATTCTTAATCCAACTCACACCTAATGTAATTATATATTTATGGTGAGATAAGTAAATGCTAAATGAATATGTCTTTATAATGATGGACTTATAGATAGATGACATCAGTAACATAAACCATCTCCTAGGTCTATGTGAGGCATAAAGTGCTCATCTGGTGGTGTACGGGTAGAGGAACAAAATTATATAAATTCCTAAGAAAATCAAAAAATAAAAAATAGAAATCGAGTAACTTCATATGAAACAACCATACGTCAACCGGTCATTGAGCCCCCTGGGGATGACAGATTCCATTTTAAAGATCCACTGGGTCTCTTTCTGCAAAATAAGTTTATCCCAATCTCCCTGTCTCCCTGCTTATTGTATTGCAGCTTTGCCATGTCCAATTTATCAGAATTGTACTATGCCCTATAGAAAATAATTTATAGTGGTTGTGTGTGAATAAGGGGGTTATCAACTAACAGTCCAGGAAGAGACATATATCCTGGGTATACTGACTTGAACCCATATTTTTCCCTCCTTCATATCCCCATATCATGGGTGGTAAATAAAGGGAAAGTTTTAGTGCATTAAAGGGTGAGTCTTCGTTGACCGGGGGCGTCACCTTGCGTACTGTAATAGGGTGCCAACCTCTGCAGCCAGGAAGGGACTCTGAAAATAGGGATTGTGGAGGGTAAGAATTTATACACCCCCCACACACACACACACCTTCTCTGGTTCCCCATAATAAACTTAAACTAACCACTAATAAGACATTTATCTAGTTTTTGGTTTTCTTTGGTACCAATTGTCATTGGCGTCAGGTGGCTTATCATTACTTAGGCCCATATCTCTATTCCCTAGATTGTATATTTAATGTTTTCAAAATTCACAGTTATTTTTGGGTTGGTGTTTTTGTGGTTTTCCCTACCATAGGGATTTCTAGGGAATTTAGGGCAAGCAGCCGTTGAGTGGGGGCTATTTGCATCTCAAGAGGGTGCCAACCTCCACTGTTAGGCAGGGGTTCAATTAGGGTGAATAAGGGTCATATAGGCCTATTGAGTACCCCTGCTGTTGTATCAACTAGTGATTACAGATCAGCAACAGATTTTTGATTTTTTTCTATTCGTTTGGTTTTTTCACTCTTTGATTTTTGTGCTTTTTTTCGTTTTTTTAAATATTTATCAATAAAAGGTAATTTTTAGAGGTATTAGTTTTTTTGATGAGCCAATATTACAACTAATCCAAATAATCTTTATTTATAATTTTTATCCACTAATTATTGCAGCAAATTTTACATTCAAAAAGTCAAATGGCGCTCCTTTCCTTCCAAGCCCTGCTGTGCGCCCAAACAGTTGTTTTCCTCCATATATTGCACATCTGCGCACTCAGGAGAAATTGCACAACAAATTTTATGTGGAATTTCTCCTGTTAACCTTATAAAACTGCAAATTTTGGAGCTAAAAAAGATTTTTTGGGGGTAAAAATTTGATTTTTTTTTATTTTCACGGCTTAATGTTATAAACTTCTGTGAAGCACTTGTGGGTTCAAGTTTCTCAATGCACATCTAGATAAGTTCCCTGAGGGGTGTAGTTTCCTAAATGGTGTCACTTGTGGGGGGTTTCCACTGTTTAGGCACATCAGAGGCTCTCCAAACGTGACATGGCATCCACTAATTGTCCCAGTGAAATTTTACTCTCAAAAAGTCAAATGCCGCTCCTTCCCTTCCAAGCCCTGACATGAACCCAAACAGTTGTTTTCCTCCATATATATGGTATCTGCGCACTCAGAAGAAATTGCCCAACACATTTTATGAAGCAATTTCTCTTTCTACCCTTATGAAATTGCAAAATTTGGAGCAAAAAAATACATATCTGGGAAAAATTTTATTTTTTTTATTTTCATGGCTCTACATTATAATCTTTCGTGAAGCACCTGTGGGTTCAAAATGCTCAATACCCATCTATGTCAGTTCTCTAAGGGGTCTAATTTCCAAAATGGTTTAATTTGTTGGGGGTTTCCACTGTATAGGCACATCAGGAGCTCTCCTAACAGGACATGGTACCAGCTAATTATGTCAGCAAATTTTACATTTAAAAAATAAAATGGCTCTCCATTCCTTCCGAGCCCAGCCGTGGGCCCAAACAATAGCTTTCACCATTATATGGGGTATTGGCATGGCAGGAAAATTTTTGTGAAAGAAAGTAAATGTTTATGTTTTCCTTCCACATTCCAAAAATTCCTGTGAAGCACATGAAGGGTTAATAAACTTCTTGAATGTGGTTTTGAGCACTATGAGGAGTGCAGTTTTAGAATGCTGTTACTTTTGGGTATTTTCTGTCATATAGGCCCCTCAAAGTCACTTCAAAGGTGATGTGGTCCCTAAAAAAAGGCTTTGCAAATTTTGTTGTAAAAATGAGAAATCGATGGTCAAATTTTAACTCTTATAACTTCCAAACAAAAAAATTCTGTTATAAAAAATGTGCTGATGTAAAGTAGACATGTGGGAAATGTTATTTTTTAACTATTTTGCATGTTATGACTTTCTGATTTAAGAGCATAAAATTGCAAAATTTTAAAAGTTTTCTCCAAATTTCTATTTTTTCACAAATAAACACAATTCACACCAAATAAATTTTACCACTATCATGAAACACAATATGTCAAGAGAAAACATTCTCAGAATTATTGGGATCCATTGAAGCATTCCAGAGTTATGTCCTCATAAAATGACACTGGTCAGAATTGTAAAAATTGGCCTTGTCAAGAAGGTGAAAACAGGCTTCAGGGTAAAGGGGTTAAGGGTTAAGGGGGGATTAAGCATTACCAATCAGAAAGTGCAGATGCCATCCCAAAGTCTGGAACACTGGACTATAAAAGGCAACAAACAATGAAGAATAACAGTACTCACATTTACAGTAAAAAAGATTGAAACTTATTTATTCCAAGCTATATATACAATATTTTTCCAATGACAATAAGACTTTTTCAAATAGCTAGATAGATATTAAAAGAAAAATTGGCAGCGCTGCTAAAATAAACAGGGTGCAAAAAGACCTTTTTAGGGCTCAAACTCACTTGCGAGAAAAACGGACGAGTGCAATCCGATAAAAAATCGGATTGCACTCAGACCAATTTTATTCAATGGGTGACATGTCATTTGTGATTTTTTTCTCAGCTGAAATCGGCCTGAGAAAAAAATCGCAGCATGCTGCGATTTGCTGCGTACCTCGGATGAGACTTGCCAATGCAAGTCAATGGGTGGAAAAGAAAATCGCACAGCACTTGCACCATGCAAGTGCTATCCGATATTTACGCATTGGTGTCCTTTGAAAAGCCTGAATTCATGTCTGGTGTACAGTAAAAACAGTGTACAGTGTACAGTAAAAAACTCATGTCTGGTGTACAGTAAAATCACACTGACATGAACTCAGATGAACTCTTCAGCATGGGAAAATCAGCTGGCATTTTCCCATGCTGAAGAGTTCATTTGAGTTCATGCTGGCAGGGAGCGCAGCTTCGATGACATCACTGCTAATCACTGAAGCTCCGCCTCCAGCATGTCATTAATTCCTCGGTAGTTTACAACCAGGACGGTCGTATTAGCACCGCTCCCGGCTGTAAACTGTATATCCCCCAGATATGGATTACAGCGTGCGACTGACTGTACGCCGGACAGGTATGGGTATATAGTTCGGTTTGTTATTTTTTCATTTTTTACAGGAGATCGAGGCCTTCGCATGGATTACCAATACAATAAAATGGTCAAACAGTGTTTAGTGTTTTATTTCAATAAAAGACTTTATTCTGCATGTGTGTGTTTATTTAACTCTTTACAAACTATAGGATTAGTAATGGATAGCTGTCTTATTGACACCTCTCCATTACTAAGCCAGCTTAATGTCACCTTGCAACACAAAGGTGACAATAACTCCTTATTACCCCAGATGCCACCACTACAGGGCAGTGGAAAGAGAGAGGCTAAGTGCCACTGTTGATTTCTTCACTCCAAGCTGGTTGGCTATTGCAGATTCAGTCTTCCCAGCCTGGTGCAGGGCTACAATTTTGTTTCTGGTGTCCTTTGACAGCTCTTTGGTCTTCACCATAGTGGAGTTTGGAGTCAGACTGTTTGAGGGTGTGCACAGGTGTCTTTTTATACTGATAACAAGTTTAAACAGGTGCCATTACTACAGGTAATGAGTG
Organism: Ranitomeya variabilis; assembly: GCF_051348905.1. NCBI lineage: Eukaryota > Metazoa > Chordata > Amphibia > Anura > Dendrobatidae > Ranitomeya > Ranitomeya variabilis. The sequence goes on from NC_135236.1 coordinate 595,907,292, forward strand.
GAGGAAGGAGGAGACTCTTAAAGAAGAAGTTACAGGTCTGTGAGAGCCAGAAATCTTGATTGTTTGTTTCTGACCAAATACTTATTTTCCACCATAATATGCAAATAAAATGATAAAAAAACAGACAATGTGATTTTCTGGATTTTTATTTCTCAGTTTGTCTCCCATAGTTGAGGTCTACCTATGATGTAAATTACAGACGCCTCTCATCTTTTTAAGTGGTGGAACTTGCACTATTGCTGAATGACTAAATACTTTTTTGCCCCACCGTATGTGTGGCACTGACATATATATATATATATACCGTATATATATATATATATATATATATATATATATATACATACAGACCAAAATTTGGACACACCTTCTCATTTAAAGATTTTTCTGTATTTTCATGACTATGAAAATTGTACATTCACACTGAAGGCATCAAAACAATGAATTAACACATGTGGACTTATATACTTAACAAAAAAGTGTGAAATAACTGAAAATATGTCTTATATTCTAGGTTCTTCAAAGTAGCCACCTTTTGCTTTGATGACTGATTTGCACACTCGTGGCATTCTCTTGATGAGCTTTTTCGTGGAAAAATCACAGGGAAATCGCATTACACTCGCACGACACTCACATGACATTCGCATAGCACTCGTCCGTTTTTTCAGTCCGGAAATCAGACCATTTTTTTACTTGCAAATGGGTATGAGCCCTTAAGGTGATGTCCAAACCTCCAAAATAGAAAATCAGAAAAAAACAGGCAGCACTCCAAAAAATAAAAGTAAAAACACATGTCTTTACTGATCCATGAACAGCAACGTTTCGGCAGATTTCACTGCCTTTCTCAAGCCTGAGAAAGGCAGAGAAATCTGCCAATACGTTGCTGTTCATGGATCAGTAAAGCCATGGTTTTTTACTTTTATTTTTTTTGGAGTGCTGCCTGTTTTTTTTCTGATTTTCTATGATAGATAGATAGATGGATATATAGATAGATAGATAGATGTTCTTTTACGTCAAATAATTGCAAAATAATCTGAATGATGCCCAGCAGATGGCAGGAACCTCCATGAGGGATGAAAAGAGTTGCTCTTCAAGTTTCTTTTCAGAGATGAAATCTTATTAGGCTCAGGGTTCAGAGGTGAGGTGTCATTTATGCTTTAAACAGTGTTATATTTCCAAGTGAGAGTCTGCAATAGTGTTTAGTAGCAGCCTTGCTTATCCTAATTGGGTTTCTGTAGCAAATCAGGTTCCTTGGAAAAGAGCCAAAGGCATTTCATAATTGTATTGACAAGAAAATGAATATGATAAATGGTGTTCATTCAGTTGAGACAAGATTTATAGTTTTCCTCTGGGCAAGGCATAAAAAGTGAATATTTACAATAATAGTAAAATGCATTTAAAATGTTATCATTTTATGTTGCAGAAGGCTTTATTAAAAACCCTTCAAGATAGTTTTATACTCTGTGAAATGGAAAAGTAAAAGTTATATTCTTCATATCTGTAATAAATGATAAATAAGCAAATGATAAAACCAAAATATGTGAAATATTTTTTTCTATTTTATATTTTGTCATGTCATGCTATCAATCTTAATTGCAGGTACATTATATATTTTAAAGCTAACAATCATAAGCAAAACAAAATACACCTTCTTTGAATAAAATTTTAAAGTGAATATATCAGCAGGACTTCATCACCAAACCCTATGTGCATAAGGCTCTTTTAAGGAGAAGTCAAGCTTCACTTTTAAATGTACAGTCTGTTTATCCATTACTGAGAAATCAGTTTTTGAATTGATTTGCAAATGAGGCTGAAGAGCTATTGTAGATCTGAAGCCTGTGTCACTCCAGGACAGCTTACTCCTACTTGACTGACGGCTCTTTTGCCTGAAGTCTAACAGCATAGAGAATGTCGGACAAGCTGGAGGAGGCAGCACTGGGCGGTGAATAGAGCTAGAGTGACTATGACGGTCTATAGAATCTGAACTGTAGTTCCTGGATTTTTTGCAGACAAAATATAAAACTTTGCATTGTGTTAGATATGAAATAGAAAAAAATAATAAGAAACAATTATTGTTAGAAATAAGGGGATGAAGAGACAGACTGACTCATTTTTAATAGTAATATATTATGCATGATATCATGAAAAATTAAATGCCAGATAAAGGGACCTAAGATAAAATTATTTTTTTGTCAACACCATTTCATTAAAAAGTAGCAACTGGAGATGAGTGGATCTTTTGAAATTTCAATTTGCCAGCTTTCTGCAAATATTTAGTTTGAAGCAAATAAATTCTAAAAAGCCTTTCATTGTCTGTAAAATGTGTACAGTGGGTACGAAAAGTATTCATAACCCTTTACATTTTTCACTCTTTGTTTCAGTGCAGCCATTTGGCAAATTCAAAAAAGTTATTTTTTTTCTCATTAATGTACACTCTGCACCCCATCTTGACTGAAATACAACAGAAATGTAGTAATTTTTGCAAATTTATTAAAAAAGAAAAACTAAAATATCACATGGTCATAAGTATTCAGACCCTTTGGTCAGTATTGAGTAGAAGCCCCCTTTTGAGCTAGTACAGCCATGAGTATTCCTGGGAATTATGCAACAAGTTTTTCACACCTGGATTTGGGGATCCTCTGCCATTCTTCCTTGCAGATCCTCTCCAGTTCTGTCAGGTTGGATGGTGAATAGCCATTTTCAGGTCTCTCCAGAAATGCTCAATTGGGGGCTACGTTTGTGGAGTCTTAAAGAGGTACTATGGGTAAGAGTACCCTTGCATTTATGAGATAGGTGTTAGGTGTCGAGTTCCCGCCACTGCACAGGGGGAATCTCGAACCACCTCCGCTGCGGTCTCCCATTCTTCTTCAAGCACAGTGGAGCCTGCTCAGCGAAGACATTGGTCCTAGCGTCTGGCTCAGTCATATACTGTGTGCTTGGTTACTGCTGATCTTCCAGGCTCAGCCATTGTAACCAGCACTGCTCAGCGACAAGCAGACACTCCCGGGACTAAGTCCTGCTTTTCCTCTACTGAGCATGCACAGGGGACGACCTCTCATTGGAGGTCGGGGGTCACATGCTCAGGTCCTGAAGCAGTTCCTATTGGACCACTAGGAAGGTCCTGGAGAGCGTTCTCTATAAAAGGTTTGCATGGCCGCAAGGCCATGTGCTAGTATCAACTTATGTTCATCAGTGTATGAGCTTAGCTACTTTGTGGTCTGTGTCAGCATGTGCTCAGGGTCGACTGCAAGCCGATAGAATTCCGGCACCTCCAGAGAGGATTCTGTCTGTGTGAATTTAGGGCTGGCGTATAGCCACTAGAATTCTGGAACCTCCGGAGAGGAGTTTGTGTGAATTTACGGCTGGCTTATAGCCACTAGAATTCCGGCACCTCCGGAGAGGAGTTGTTTGTGTGCTGTTGCTGACTGTAAAACCACTGTATGCTACCGACACCGTTAGTGAGCTTTGATCCTCTGGTGAGGTTAACAGAGCACAGCATTACCTTTAATCCCGGCAACTCTGTGAATCAACAGAGTTTGCTCCTATACAGACCGGGTGACAGAACCCGAGTCTATTCAGGCATAGTACCACCATACAGTGCCGCCATTTACTAGCAGCATGTTCCACTCCTGCACGGTAGACCCCAGGCTGCGAACGCACCTATACTATCTCTATATTTACTCGGTGCATTCTGCCAGCCCAAACAGTATACTAGCGCCAGGATCTGGCTAGTAATGGCGGACGATCAGCATCTACAACAGTACATTCAGCAGCTGGAGGGCAGGTTGGCAGCTCTTGAATGCACAACCTCAACTGTGGATGTCACCGCAGTCGCTGTTCAGGCTACTAGCATAGCTGCAGCCAGTTTGTCCACTGCCACCCCTGCTCTGACTTTATCCCGTCTCCCGTTACCAGACAAATTTGCTGGTGACAATGTAATAGTATGCAGGTACTGAGTGTGTCACCACGGAACAGACAGACCAACAGTTGAGGGGTATATTAACATGAATCAGCTTCTCCTCGCAGGGAGGAAGCAGTGGAATATAACCAGCAATATAACGGTGCAAAAATATGGCAGTCCAACAGTGTAACAGTAGAAAATGGAATTTCTTGGGAAAAACACTTATCAGTCTGATGAGGACTTGCTTGAAGGGTCGTCTTCTTCAACGTAGGAGCTGAGATACAGCGGCACTTGTCATCCCTCTGTTGTCTGTGGGCTGAGTAGTCTGTAGGAACCCGCTGCCTGGGGTTTCGGGAGTTAATGTGATATACACCGGCTCTGAGTCTTTAACTTTTACAGCACAGTCTATCCCGGGAAAATGATGGTCAGTCTATTATTAAGTCTCTCAACAGGAATCAAGGGCTCTGCACTGGTACCGTGGGTACCAGGGGTCACAGTCTCTGCACGGGCCACTGTCTCCGCACGGGTGTCAAGGCGCCCCTCTCCAATCACAGCAGAGTCTGCTTTCATGTACTCACGAGATGCAGTCTTTTTGGGCAATCTCCCTGTATTTGTCTTCTGACCGGGAGCTCTCTCTCTTTCCCGGAGTACAGCTGCGTCCTGCTCTGACCGCTGCTCTGACCACTGCTCACACTGCTCTGACTGCTGCTCTGACCGCTGCTCCCACTGCTCTGAGCCTTGTGTGCATGCCTTTCCCGCTCTCTGGCCGGCTTCCTTCCTGTCCCGGTATCTAAGTCTGCCCCCTGGGGAACCTGTAGCACAGCTCAATGGTTCCAGGCACGGAGCCGAGAAGGTAACCGCCCCCGGACTCTTCTTGTGCTTCATCTCTTTACATTCCCCCCTCTTACTGCTCGCCATTCCATGTGCGAGATTTTCAGGAGTACCTGTTGGCAATCTTCCAGTCCTTGCACAATCTGCTGCCAGATGAACTCGTTCTGATTGTAGCGAATGGGGGTACACCAGCCGTTGAACGTTCAGAGCATCTGAAATCAGCAGGGGCAGTGGTGTCAACTGCTGTGGGAGGAGTCGAGGTTTCCTCTGACACATTGGTAGTTTCAGGCACCAGCCCTGTTTCTGGGTTCCCTGGGAGAGATTGGGAGTCTTCCACATCAACATTGATCACTGGCGCAGCCGGAGGGGGAGCTGGAGCCAATTGGACTGATTCAGGATCTCGAGACAAACATGGACGCAACATATTCCTGTGCAGTGTGCGGGTGGGAGTCCCCTCTACCTTTTCGGGCTGGACCTCATAAACGGGACCCCCGTTGCCGAGCCACCGCTTCACTCGGTATGGCTTTTTCTCCCACTGGTACTCTAGTTTGTTGTGTGGGCGCTTTTCCCTCGTTAAGACTCGATCTCCAGGCCACAGGGCTGTCTGCTTTTGAGGAGCTATCTGGGGATGCTCCGATTCTTGCAGCCGGTTCTGCACTAGACACTGAATTGTCCGCAGCTGACGATGATGTTCTTGAACCCAGGAGTACACCCTGTCAGTGGGTAGTCCTCCTAGAGTTCCAGCTCCAGCTCTGCCAGCCCTTTCCTGGGTCGGCCAAAGAACAAAGAGTAGGGGGTGAATCCGTTGGTGCTGTGTTTCCGATTGTTTTACGCCCACACCAATTCAGGGACGGACTCAGTCCACTTTTCCTTCTGGTCCTCTTTCAGTGTCCTCAGCATTTGAATCAGAGTGCGGTTAAATCTTTCACAAGCCCCATTCCCCTGTGCATGATAAGTGGTGGTCTGGGACTTATCGCTTTTGTACAGCTGCTGCAGCTCCTCCATCACTCTTCCGAGGAAGCAGGCCCTTTGATCAGAATGGATGTTCTTGGGACACCCGTACACCTGTATAAAGTGCTTGCAAATTGCGTGAGCAGCAGACTCGGCAGTCTTGTCCCGTGTGGGCGTCACTACGGCAAATTTAGTAAAGTGGTCTATCATCACTAAACAATGTTCATAACCTTGGTGTGCTGGTCCAATTGTCAAGTAATCTATTGCCAGTAGGTCCATGGGGCCAGAAGACCTCACCATCTCTGTGGGAGCTCGTTGTTCTGGTGGTTTGAACAGCTCACAACTTCTGCATTGCTGACATACTTTCTCCACAATGTTCCTTAAGTGGGGATGATATAATAGGCGCTGTAACCACTGGAAAGTTTTTTTCTGGCCCAAAGTGTGCTCATTTCTCATGTGCTTCCTTAGCCACCTGATCTATCAAGGACAAGGGAATCACCGTCTGCCATATAAGACTGAGTTCTGTTTGCAGGAATACCTTCCGGTACAGGATACCATCCCGCAACTGGAGCTTCTCCCACTGGCATAGCATCTTCAGTACTTCAGGTGATATGGACCTCCTCTCGTGCCGATTGGGCATTTGTTCGGACACGACCCACCTTCTCAACTGAGCTAGCTCCGGATCCTCTTGCTGCACTCGGACCCACTCATCGTGGGGCTGCTCCAGCAAATTCACACAGACCTCTTCCTGTTCAGTTTCCCGCGTCGCTGTCACTGTCCTGGCAGTCTCTCCAAAACCTGTAACCCCCACATCTTCCAGTTCTTCATCCTGGGTGGGTGCTGGTTTGCGATAGTTTACTCGGGAGAGGGCATCCGCATGAACATTCTCAGCTCCTCTTTTATATGAATTTCTGTATCGGAACTTGGCCATTCGGGCTACCCAATGTTGTTCTAAGGCCCCTAACTTGGCCTTCTCGAGATGGGCCAGCGGATTGTTATCAGTGCGTTCATGAACTTCAGAGCCAGCCAGATATTCTGCGAACTTCTCAGTCATTGCCCACACCAGCGCCAACAACTCCAGCTTAAACGAACTGTAGTTTTCTGGATTCTTTTCCGAGTCATGCAAAGACCGACTGGCATATGCGATGACTCGCTCTTTCCCGTCCTGCATCTGCGGTAGTAGAGCCTCGAGGCCCTGCAGGCTCCCATCAGTGTGCAAGATGAAGGGCTGCTTGAAGTCGTTGTAGGCCAGCATGGGGGCCTCCATCAAAGCCTTCTTCAATGCCAAGAATGCCTCTTGCTGATGCTTCCTCCACTGTATGTTCCTGTTTTTGGCGCAAGAGGGCACTCCCTTCAACAACTCCTGGAGTGGATTAGCAAGGCGCGCAAAGTCATTTACGAAGCATCTGAAGTATCCTGTGAGTCCCATGGAACGCACGCACATCTTTCACACTTTTTGGAGTTGGCCACTCTTGCATCACAGTGATCTTCTCCTGGGAAGTCCTCACCCCCTCAGCGGAGATAATGTGTCCCAAATATTCAATCTCGGTACGGAAGAGGTGACACTTCTGGGGTTTCACTTTCAAGCCGAACTTCTGTAGCTGACTCAGAACTTGCTCTAGTCTCTGCAGATGCTCCTCAAAGGTGGGGGCAAAGACGATGATATCATCCAAGTAAATCAAAGTGGCTTCAAAGTTCAGGTCTCCCAGACATATCTCCATGAGTCGCTGAAATGTTCCTGGGGCATTTGCCAGGCTGAAGGGCATCTGGTCGAACTCATACAGTCTCATCGGAAGGATGAAAGCTGTCTTGGCTCGGTCTTGCTCAGACATGGGCACATGCCAGTAGCCGCTGGCCAAGTCTAATGTGGAGAAATATCTGGCATTCCATAGTGCCGTCAGGGACTCCTCTATCCTGGGCAGTGGGTACGAGTCCTGCACTGTGCAATCATTGAGCTGGCGATAGTTCACACAGAACCGCAAGGACTCGTCTTTCTTTCTCACCAAGACTATAGGGGCAGCCCACGGGCTCTGACTCTTGTGTATAACTCCCTTCTTCAGCATATGTGACAGCATTCCCTTCACCTCCTGGTGCATCTGTGGGGGTATTTGGCAGTATCGTTCCCGGATGGGTGCTACATCCCTGGTGGGTATCTCGTGGGTGATGGCCGTGGTACGTCCAAAGTCATCTTCATCTTTGGCAAACACCTCCTGATATTTCCCCAATAAGGCTTCCACCTGAGGTACCTGCTGCAGAGTAAGTTCTGAGAGCTCTGCCCTCATGCGTTCCAGTATCCGGTGCCCTTCTTTCAGTAATCTGAGGTCCAGAGCTGCCTCCACTTTGACGGTAACCAGCCACGGATCTTCTGGCCTTGCGGTCAGCTGTACCGCCTCAGTTGGGACCAGCTCATCTGGGAGGTCCAGGACTTGAGTGACTTTGCTTCTGGGGGGCAAAATTACATCTGTCTCCCCCAAATTTATGCAGCGCACAAGGACAGTTCCATCCCGCACGGTAGCCAGGGATCGCGCGACCAATATTCCTGACAGCCGCTGGCCGACTCTACTGGGCTCAATTTGGACTTCGACCCCTTCCAGAGGGACACCAGTTCTTTTAGGCAGGGGAAGCACCGTCTGCCCAGGGGGCAACACTCGATTGACTGAGGTGGGGGCGATGACTTTGCCGAGTTCCTTTCCATCGCTGTATGCTTCCAGGACCTGGGCGGTCCGTATCAGTTGTTGAAAGACCCTTCTTTGGGGGGTTTGGTCGCTCCATTGTTGCAGGAACTGTTGCGAGGACTCTTTGAAAACCAGGCTTCTGAGGTCTTTTAACACATTCATGCCCAGGGTCACGGTATGGTCTTTAGCTACCTCTCCATCCACCAGTACCACTCCTCTTCTCCCGAGGTCTTTTCCGCAGACCTGTGTTCATCCATACCACCCCTGCGACCGGGATGGGCAAGTGATTGTTGCCATAAGTTTGATCACAGGGCCCCATTTGGGCCATAGTGCCTCTGTGAAGTGACGGCGGAAATATCTCTCAAGAATGCTGGTCACTTGTGAGCCGGTGTCTATCAGGCACCGCACTGCTCTTCCATTGATTTCTGTTCAGACCAGAGGGCACGTGGAATCAATGCTGAGGGGACTTTTACTACTCCTCCTCTGTTCTTCACGCTCCGAGTGGTGCCCCTCGAGCTCAGAGACACCTAGTTTAAAGGAGGGCGCGGGGATAGTCGGCTCCGCCGGGGACACCATCGGGCAATGTGGCTGGGTTCTCCACAGGTGTAGCATTTAAGAGGGCTTCTCCTCCTGGTAGTTTCACCCTCCCTTTGGGGGGCAGCTTCTCTGTCTCACACCAGAGGGCCGGGGCCTTCTGCCAGAGTTCTTCTGGAGGCAGCCATTTCTTCACGGACCTGTCTAATCTACATTCTCAGGTCCTCCACCCACTGGGGGATATTATCTGTGGTGGTGGTTACCTCCCCGCTCCGCACCCTTCTCACCAGCCCCATCACTCCCTGTTCTTGTTCTCGCACACACACCTCACTGCCAACCTCAGAGAAAGTCATGTCTGGCTTTACTCGCATGCGCTCTCGCAGTGCCTGTTTCATCATTGCGTCACGCAGTCCCATCACCAGCTGATCCCTGAGCACCACATCAACTGACCCAACCCCTACACCGTCCTTTCGTCTGATAGCAGTGTGAAGTTCTTGTAGGGCATTCATAAATTGGGTCACGGTCTCCGCCTCTTGTTGTACCTGGTGAAACAGTCGCATGCGAAGTCCCCGTACGTCAGTGGGGTCCCTATGCGTCTCCTCAAGTATGCGCAGCACTTTGTCCAGGGTATCTCTCTCCTGGGGGGACCTATGCATGACAGAATCCCACGCATCCCCCTCCAGGGCCATCAATGCAATTTCCACCTCCAGGGCTAGTGTCATGGGATGCATCCGCATCATTCCCCGGACATGCTCCATCCAGCTCCACAGCATTACATTGTTCCCAGTGAACCTTGGCAAATTATTCAACATGGCTCCCAGGGAAATGCTAGACCTGGGAAATTCCCCAACTGCTTGGTCTGCCCTTTCCACGCTACTGTGTGACATCCTACCGACTACGCCAAATGTAATAGTATGCAGGTACTGAGTGTGTCACCACGGAACAGACAGACCAACAGTTGAGGGGTTTATCAACAGGATTCAGCTTCTCCTCGCAGGGAGGAAGCATTGGAATATAACTAACAATCTAGCAGTGCAAAATATGGGAGTCCAACAGTGTAACAGTAGAAAATGGAATTTCTTGGGAAAAACACTTATCAGTCTGATGAGGACTTGCTTGAAGGGTCGTCTTCTCCAATGTAGGGGCTGAGATACAGCGGCACTTGTCGTCCCTCTGTTGTCCGTGGGCTGAGTAGTCTGTAGGAACCCGCTGCCTGGGGTTTCGGGAGTTAGTGTGATATACACCAGCTCTGAGTCTTTAACTTTTACAGCACAGCCTATCCCGGGAAAACGATGGTCACTCTATTATTAAGTCTCTCAACAGGAATCATTGGCTCTGCACTGGTACCGTAGGTACCAGGGGTCAAAATCTGTGCACGGGCCACCACTGTCTCCGCACGGGTGTCAAGGCGCCCCTCTCCTGTCACAGCAGAGTCTGCTTTCATGTACTCACAAGATGCAGTCTCCCTGTATTTGTCCTCTGACCAGGAGCTCTCTCTCTTTCCCGGAGTGCAGCTGCATGACCGCTGCTCTGACCACTGCTCACACTGCTCTGACCGCTGCTCACGCTGCTCTGAACCTTGCATGCATGCCTTTCCCGCTCTCTGCCCGGCTTCCTTCCTGTCCCGGTCTCTAAGTCTGCCCCCTGGGGAACCTGTAGCACAGCTCAATGGTTCCAGGCACAGAGCCGAGAAGGAAACCGCCCCCGGACGCTTCTTGTGCTTCACCTCCTTACAACAGTAAGCTGTGTCAGAGATTTGTGAGTTAGTGTAGTGTACTTTACATCTAGAGCTCCTGGATGCACGTTTTCCCACGGAACTAGCCAAAGTGGGATTTATTTTATCCCTTCGGTCGGGCAGGGCATTGGAGTGGGCAATGTCGCTGTGGGAACATGGTGATTGTGTGGTGCAGAGTGCTCCTCGCTTCTTGGACTCTCTGAAACAGGTCTTTATGGGACCTCGTGTCACCCATGATATGGCACTCCAACTACTGGCATTGACACAGGGCTTGTCCATGGTCAGTCAATTCACCGTCCACTTCCGGACTTGGCATCTGAGCTGGAGTGGCCGGATAAAGTCCTTATCCCGGTGTTTTGGAAGGGACTGGCTGACCATGTGAAGGACGCCTTGGCCACCAGGGAGATTCCTGCCACACTGGAAAAGCTTATATCTATTTCTACCCGCATCAACCTTTGTTTTAATGAACGAAGGTTGGAGCGAACCCAGTGTAGGCAGAGGTTCCAGTTGGCTCCTACCTTCACCACTCCTCTGGAAACTCCTGTTCAGACATCCGTGTCCCATGAGGCCATATAGGTATCTCAAGCAAGACCTAAGTCCTGGGCCACTTGAATACCCATTGTCTGTAATGTCTGACAACAGATAGGACATTATGCCAAAAAATTTTCCCAGCGGTCAGGAAACGACAGCATCTAATAACCGTAGGAGGAAGTTTACTAGACACAGTGGCGTTTTCCTCCAAACTGTCCTTTAAGGGGACAATCACCTTAGGAAAGTTCAAAGAGACGAATGGCACCAGGACTCAACAATGCAGTATTGGGAGCGCTGAATCAAATACACCTCTTTAGACCCACAGCGTGCGGTATCCATGCAGTACTGGAGCGTGGTGCTCAGCATCAATAGCCATAACAGCACAGTAAAACTTTGCACAAGAAAGTAGAAAAATGTGGCACTCATCCTGTCAGGACTCTGAATATTTTTTAGCACTTTGAGGTGCCATACTGCCCTTTTCCAAGATGGCGTCTTTGGTCTCATGTGCACTGTGTCTTCCTGCTATAAAACTCCACCCCAGCCTTCAGTCTGTGCTAGAATATTCTGCCTTACATCCAGCTCCTGACCTCTGGTGACTCCCTGCCTATATACCTGCTCCTGTGAACCTGTGGGGTTATCCTGCTACTCTGCTCTGAGTTCCTGCTGCATACACCAGTTCCAGTAATCCTCCTTCATCTGCTGCTCGTGATTACTTCCATCTGCATTTGCTGGACATGTAAGCTGTTTCTGCTCTGCAAGAACCTGAGACTATTACCCAGACCTCCCTGGTTGAGCTAAGATATTATTTGAACTGCCTTATAAGCATATCTATCTGTGTTTTGGACTAAGCAAGGACTTATTCATGTCCAGTATCCTCAAGAATAATTGTGCTTCATAGACTTTCTGCGTGATTGCATTTTCCTCTGAAGTTTCCTATAGACTGCTAAGCTGCATTTGATATTTGCACCAAGTGTTGTGGACTTGAGTTTCTCTCTGCACCTGTTTGAATCACTGTGTGATAATATAGACTTTACCACTTATAAAACTGTGTCCTGTAGTTGTCTTGTCCCACGCAAAGATTCTCCTGAGTTACCCCCTATAATTATTACAGGATACTCTAGCCAAAAAAAAAAGGAGACTGCTGGAACAATGACTGCAGAAAGCAGACTAGAGTGTTTTCCATAATTAGATCACTGCAGAAAGATGTGGAAGGTCTGCAAAAGAAGTTGGAAGCTTTGAACACAATCAACAAGTGTTTGGACAGACTTTGCAGGACTTAAGCACCCGCATGGCAGCCCAGGAAAACAAACTTGCTGGCATAGAGTCCCAGTATGGACGGGCTTTTCAGGACATAAGCACGCAAATAGCTGCACAAGCGACTTTTCCCTCTGGGCAACCGCCACCAACTAGCCCACCTAAGTTGACCCCATTCAGATTTAATGGTGGTCGCGACAAATTTCGTGGCTTTGTGAATCAATGTATGTTATATTTTGATGTGCATGCTGACCGTTTTCCTAAAGATAGATCCAAAGTATTGTGTGTAATAATTCTGCTGACCGCATGAGCGCTCACCTGGGCAAATCCGATGATTGAGTCTCGTGACCCACGGTTAAATAACTTGGATGATTTCTTGGCCGCTATGGCATTAATGTTTGATGATCCTAATCGCCGTGCAACCGCTGAATCTGCTTTATTGTCTTTACGTCAGGCAAAACGTTCTGTTATTGAGTATGCTACTGAATTCAGGAGATTAGCGGTAGATACCAATTGGGACAGTTCAGCACAATTGCCTATTTTTAAAAGAGGTCTGTCTAGTATTGTAAAAGATGAACTAGGTCGCTCTGAGTCACCACAAGAGCTATAAACATTTATACAGCATTGTGTGCGCATTGACATTCGCCTTACTGAGCGTAGGCAGGAGAAGTTTTCTGCTTTTTAACAGAAGCTGTCCCTGAGTCCACTGCTACGGAACCACATGTACAGGTATTTTCATTACCTCCAGCATATAAAGAGTTCTCTGACATCTGTGACAAGAAGAATGCAGATCAGCTTTCTCCACACAGGCATTATGACTGTCCCATTGAGTTGCTTCCTGGGGCTGCTATTCTTTTTGGTAACGTACACCCTTTGGCGGCACCTGAGCTTCAAGCCTTAAAGGAGTATATTGATGAAAATCTGGCCAAAGGCTTCATACGTCCTTCTTCCTCACCAGAAGGGGCACCTATCTTTTTTTGTAAAGAAGAAGGATGGGACCCTGAGACACTGTGTTGACTATCGGGAACTCAATAAGGTAACCGTACGAAACAGTTACCCTTTGCCTCTAATTCCCGAATTACTGGAAAGAGTCTGCCATGCTAAGGTGTTCTCTAAACTGGATCTTCATGGGGCTTATAATTTGGTGCATAGCCGTCCAGAGGATGAGTGGAAGACAGCATTCAGATGCCGGTATGGACACTTTGTATCTCTTGTGATGCCCTTCGGGCTTTGTAACGCCCCTGCAACGTTTCAACACCTTGCTAATGACATTTTCAGAGAATTGTTGGACCAGTTTGTAGTGATCTATTTGGACGATATACTAATCTTTTCTGACTCTCTACAGGAACATGAAGAACATGTCAAAACTGTTTTAAGACGTCTGAAAGAGAACCATCTGTATATTAAGCCGGAGAAATGCGAGTTCCATCGTTCTGAGGTTATATCATCTCTCCCCAGGGGCTGAACATGGAATCTGGTAAGATTCAGGCTATCCTTGACTGGCCGGTACCCAAGAACGTTAAGGAGGTCCAACGTTTTATTGGTTTTTCAAATTTCTACAGACGCTTCATTCGAAATTTTTCTGATATTGTCCATCCCATTACTTCCTTGACAAAGCAGGAAAAGCCCTTTAAGTGGTCATCACAGGCTCAAGAATCTTTTGATTGGCTTAAGATCTGTTTCACATCAGCAACGCTGTTGATACACCCAGATCCAACACTTTCTTTCATTGTGGAGGTGGATGCTTCTGATAATGCTTTGGGGGCTATTCTCTCCCAAAGAACTAGAGAGAAGGGTGTGCTACATCCTTGTGCTTTCTTTTCCCATAGACTAACCTCAGCAGAGAAGAATTACGACGTGGGAGACAAAGAATTGCTGGCTATTATTGCGGCTTTCAAAGAATGGAGGCATCATCTGCAAGGAGCTGCACAACAGATCATAGTGCTAACAGACCATCGCAATTTAGAGTTCCTTAGATCCGCTAGATGTCTTTTTCCTCGTCAGGCTCATTGGAACTTATTTTTAAATCAATTTAACTTTGTTATCTCGTACCGTCCATGTTCTCGTAATGGGAGGGCTGATGCTTTATCCCGAATCCATGCTGCGGATTCCGTACCTGGAGCCCCATCCAAGTCCATTCTATCTGATGCCAATTTCACCGGAGTTATCCACGATCAGGACTTGTGGAAGGAGAGCAGGGAGGCCTATGATGGTGATGTATTTCTGGCCAACCCACCTGTGGATATTAATCTTGTCTTTAAGGGTGGCATGTGGTTCAGAGATCGACGTATCTACGTCCCTGAGGTCGTCTGTCTGCAGATCCTCAAGTTGGTACATGACTCCAAGTTGACTGGTCACAGGAGGGTACAGAAGACACAAGAGTTCCTGAGCCGATTCTTCTGGTGGCCAACTTGCCTGAAGGATACCAAAGACTATGTTCTCTCTTGCGAGGTATGTGCTTGTTACAAGACTCCTCATGTGGCACCTACGGGTCTTCTACAACCATTACCTGTTCTGTCCTGCCCCTGGGGGTCTATATCAATGGACTTTATTGTGGAGCTGCCTACATCGGGGGACATGAATACAATCATGGTGGTAGTTGATCGCCTGACTAAAACTGCTCATTTTGTTCCATGCACTGGCCTCCCCTCAGCTAAAGATACAGTGAACTTGGTTATACAGAATGTCTTTCGGTTGCATGGGGTTCCGGATGAGATCATTTCTGACCGTGGAGTGCAGTTCACATCAAGATTCTGGAAGGGGTTTTGCTCTGCACTCAATATTAATGTCTGTCTCTCTTCCGCAGACCCAGACAAATGGTCAGAATGAGCGTACCAACCAGACGCTGGAACAATATCTAAGATGCTATGTCAGCCATCTCCAGGATGATTGGTTGGAGTTGCTGCCGTTAGCCAAATTTTCATATAACAATTCTCAGAGCGCCTCCACTAAATTTACACCTTTCTTTGCCAATTTGGGTTATCATCCATGTATCTTACCTAGGTCTCCAATTAATTCTCCAGTTCCGGCAGTGGAGGAAAGGCTGACTGCGATGAGGCAAAATCTGGAGGTTCTGAAGGAATCCCTGACCACAGCTCAAGAACGTTATAAGAGATCGGCTGATAGATTCCGTAAACCTGCACCCATGTTAAAGGTAGGAGATTCCGTGTGGTTAGCAACTAAGAATCTGAAGTTAAACGTTCCTTCACAAAAACTTGGACAGAAATTCATTGGCCCTTTCAAGATCAACGGTATTGTGAGCTCTGTGGCCTGCCAGCTGAAGCTGGCTAGGACTATGAAGGTACACCCAGTTTTTCATGTATCTTTACTAAAGCCTGTATCTCCTAATACCTTCCAGGAACGTGTTGTGCCACCTCCGCAGCCTGTGGTGATTGATGGGCAAGAACAATTTGTGGTGGAGGAAATTGTTGATTCCAGGATTTGCAGGAATCGGCTAGAATATCTGATAAGATGGCAGGGATATCCCCCTGAGGAAGACTCTTGGGAACCTGTGGAAAACATCAATGCCCAACAGAAGATTTCTCCTTTTCATTAGAGATTCCCTGTGAAACCAGGTCCAGGATCGTCCTGAGGCCGCTTCTAAGGAGGGAGTAATGTCAGGACTCTGAACATTTTTTACCTTTTGTGCATTACTGCCCTTTTCCAAGATGGCGTCTTTGGTCTCATGTGCACTGTGTCTTCCTGATATAAAACTCCACCCCAGCCTTCAGTCTGTGCTAGAGTATTCTGCCTTGCATCCAGCTCTTGACCTCTGGTGACTCCCTGGCTATATACCTGCTCCTGTGAACCTGTGGGGTTATCCTGCTACTCTGCTCTGAGTTCCTGCTGCATACACCAGTTCCAGTAATCCTCCTTTATCTGCTGCTCGTGTTTACTTCCATCTGCATTTGCTGGACATGTAAGCTGTTTCTGCTCTGCAAGAACCTGAGACTATTACCCAGACCTCCCTGGTTGAGCTAAGATATTATTTGAACTGCCTTAGGCCGGTTTCACAAATCAGTGATTCCGGTACGTGAGGTGTCAGTTTTCTCACGTACCGAAGACACTGACTCACGTAGACACATTAAAATCAATGTGTCTCTGCACATGTCAGCGTGTTTTCACGGACCGTGTGTCCGTTTGGAAAACACGGAGACATGTCAGTGTTCGTGGGAGCGCACGGATTACACGGACCCATTAAAGTCAATGGGTCCATGTAAAACACGTACCGCACACGGATGTTGTCCGTGTGCCATCCGTGTGCCATGCTGGAGACAGCGCTTACAGTAAGCGCTGTCCCCCCCTGTGTGGTGCTGAAAGCTTAATTCATCTCTTCTCCCCCGCAGCGTTTGCTGGAGAGAAGAGATGAAAGATCAATTTTTTCAAATTTTTTGTTAAAAATAAACTTTGCTGGTGTCCTCCCATCCCCAGTGCGCCACCCGGCCCCTTGCACATGCAGATAAATATTCACCTAGCTCCCGCGATGTCTCCTCTCTCCTCTCCGTGCCGCTGCTTCTCCTGTATGAGCGGTCATGTGGTGCCACCCATTACAGTGATGAATATGCGGCTCCACCTCCCATAGGGGTGGAGCCGCATATTCATCAACTGTAATGAGCGGAACCACGTGACCGCTCATACAGGAAGAAGCTGCATCGCGGAGAGGAGAGAGGAGACATCGCGGGATCTAGGTGAGTATTTCTCTGCATGTGCAAGGGGCCGGGTGGCGCACTGGGGATGGGAGGACACCAGCAAAGTTTATTTTTAACAAAAAATTTGAAAAAATTGATCTTTCATCTCTTCTCTCCAGCGAACGCTGCGGGGGAGAAGAGATGAATTAAGCCTTCAGCACCACACAGGGGGGACAGCGCTTACTGTAGCGCTGTCTCTCTTGCACGGTCCGTGTGGTAACCGGGCGGCACACGGCTGCCGCACGTGTGCCGCACGTGTGCCACACGGATGGCCTACGTGAGCTCACGGACACACGGACACGGATAACTCCAGTACCGATTTTTCCGGTACCGGAATTATCTGGACGTGTGGGACAGGCCTTATAAGCATATCTATCTGTCTTTTGGACTAAGCAAGGACGTATTCGTGTCAAGTTTCCTCAAGAATAATTGTGCTTCATGATTGCATTTTCCTCTGAAGTTTCCTATAGACTGCTGAGCTGCATTTGATATTTGCACCAAGTGTTGTGGACTTGAGTTTCTCTCTGCACCTGTTTGAATCACTGTGTGATAATATAGACTTTACCACTTATAAAACTGTGTCCTGTAGTTGTCTTGTTCCACGCAAAGAGTCTCCTGAGTTATCCTCTATAATTATTACACATCCATGGGATGGACCCGTGGAAGCACTAATTGTGCGAAACGGCCGTCGTCCAGCTCACTCTCCCCGCACCCTCGTCATCTCCGCTTGTCTTTTATGCAAAGTCTGTACATGGATTAAAGACAGATTAAAGATATTCACTTCGCAACCTGGGTGAGTGCCGCATTTTTCTACTTTCTTGTGCAAAGACAATCACCTTAGGCCCTTCCACTCTTACAGTTGAGCTTTGTGTGGATTCTGGGGCGGAGGGGAATTTTATGTCCTCAGCCTTTGGCCAACGCAACACAATACCCCTGGTGATGCTCGCCAAGCCAGTGACTGTACGAGTGGTGAATGGGTCGACACTGACGTCACAAATAACACAATAGACCATCCCATTTACATTATCAATGTCTCCATCCCATCAGAAGATTATTTCCCTCCTTGTAATCCCCGAGGTAATAGACGAGATCCTGCTAGGGATACCTTGGTTACATTATCACTCCCCTCATATAGAGTGGTCCTCAGGAAGAATTTTGTGATGGAGTGAATCTTGTGAGGGCAGATGTCTGAGGGAGTGCATTCAGGTTGCTACTTCTGAAGTACCCATAGATCTTTCCTCTCTCCCCAAGCACTACTGGCCCTATGTGGATATATTCTCCAAGAGGGTTGTGGAGACCCTTCCGCCCCATCACCCCTATGACTGTCTTATTGACCTTTTGCCTGGTGCAGAGCCTCCCCGGGGTCGAGTCTATCCCCTGTCTCTCCCGGAGATGGAGGCGATGTCCCAATACATCCAGGAGAATCTGGCAAGAGGATTGCTTTAGGAAGTCAGTGTCACCTGCAGGGGCAGGGTTCTTCTTCATGCAGAAGAAGAACGGAGAACTACGTCCATGTATTGATTACAGGGGTCTTAACGCCATCACCGTTAAGAATAAATACCCTTTGCCTCTGATATCAGAGCTATTCAACAGGTTGCGGGGAGCAAGGGTATTTACTAAACTAGATCTGCTGGGTGCTTACAACCTGATTCGCATCCGTGAGGGGGACAAATGGAAGATGGCTTTTAACACCAGGGACGGGCACTATGAATACCTGGTGATGCCCTTCGGGCTCTGTAATGCTCCTGCCATTTTCCAAAACTTTGTGAATGATATATTCCAGGATATGCTCTCCACCTCAGTCTTAGTCTATCTGGATGATATTCTCATCTACTCTCCAGATATTGACTCCCACCGGAGAGATGTTTGCAAAGTCTTCGACCAAATAAGTTCAAACTCCCTCTACGCCAAGTTGGAGAAGTGTGTGTTTGAGCAGGGGTCCTTGCCTTTCCTTGACTATATCATCTCCCCTCAGGGATTGGCTATGGATCCTGCCAAGCTACAGGCTGTGATGGACTGGCAGGAACCCCATTCTCTCAAAGCGGTGCAGCACTTTATGGGGTTCATTAATTACTGTCGCCAGTTCATTCCCCACTTCTCAACTTTGGTAGCTCCCTTGGTTGCCCTCACCAAAAAGGGAGCAAATCCCAAATTGTGGTCAGAGCCTTTCTCACAATTAAGTCACACTTTGCTAGCGCTCCCATTTTACTTTGCCCCGATGTTGATAAACCTTTTATTATGGAGGTGGATGCCTCTTTCGTCTGTGCTGGAGCAGTCCTCTTCCAGAAGGATGCTCAAGGTCGGAAGCATCCTTGCTTCTTCTTCTCTAAGACCTTCACACCAGCGGAGAGGAATTATTTAATCGGGGACATGCAGGGAGTTGCTAGCCATGAAGTTGGCTTTCTCAGAGTGGAGACACCTCCTGGAGGGGGCTCGCTTTCCCTTCCATGTTTTCACCGACCACAAGAATTTGGTCTATATACAGACTGCTCAGCAGCTAAATTCTTGCCAGGCCAGATGGTCCCTGTTCTTCTCTCGGTTCCATTTGACCCTCCATTTTCTCTCTGGGGAGAAGAACATTTGTACCGATGCTCTCTCCCGCTCCGTAGTTTTATCAGAGGAGGAGGAGGAACCTCGGCTTATTGTCCCTTCTGAGAGTCTGAGGACCGTGGCTCCGGTTTCGCTAGAGTCTGTGCCCCCAGGCAAGACTTTTCTGTCCTCGAAATTGAACCGAAGATTCTCTCTTGGGCTTACTCGTCCAGGGTGGGTGGACACTTTGGGACCAAAAGGACATCTGAGCTTCTGGCGAGGGCATATTGGTGGCCGCATATGGCCTGTGACATTGGAGAATATATTCTGGCGTGTGTCTCCTGCACCAAGAATAAGTCTCCTCGACAACGGCCAGCTGGGTTACTTTACCCCCTGCCAGTGGCAGACAGGCCCTGGGAGATGGTCGGGATGGACTTTGTGGTGGGCTTACCCAAGTCTCGTGGCTGCACCATCATTTGGGTAATCGCAGACCATTTTTCTAAAATGGTGCACGTAGTGCCTCTTCCACGGCTACCTTCTGTACGGGCCTTGGCAGCATTGTATTAAACACATTTTCCGCCTACACGGTATGCCGGACAAAATTGTCAATGATCAGGGTCCCCAGTTTGCATCTCAGTTCTGGAGAGAGCTCTGTCATCTGCTCAGCATCGAGCTGAATCTCTCTTCAGCATACCATCCCGAGATGAATGGGTTGGTAAAGAGGGCCAACCAGACCCTGGTCACATATCTGCAACATTTTTTCCTGCTAGGCAGGAAGACTGGGCATCCTTGCTATCGTGGCCAGAGTTTGCGCTAAAAAACGCCGTAGCCGACTCCACTGGACAGACCCCATTCCTTCTTAACTACGGCCAGCATCCGCGAGATCATGTGCCTGTGCCCGTGTCTTCCGCCGATTCCAGGGTGGAAGACTAGGCTGTGGAAGCATGCGACATTTGGGACCACACTCAGGATGCCATCCAGGCTTCTAAGGAGAGAATGAGGTCCTCCACCAATGCACATTGGCACCCCGCTCCGACCTTTGCTCCTGGCAACTTAGTGTGGTTCTCTACCCATAACATCAGGATGCGAGTTGAGTCCACTAAGTTTGAACATCGCTACTTGGGTCCATTCAAGGTCCTGGAACAGGTTAACCCTGTGGTCTACCGTCTGGACCTTCCTCCACGCCTAGGTATCACCAACACCTTTCCTGTGTTTCTTCTTAAGCCCGTTCACATGTCCCAGTTCTCTGAGTCATATGCCCAGACATCGGGCTCATCTATGGATGATTTTGAGGTGAATGCTATCTTGGGGTGTAAGATGGTACGTGGCAAAAAATTTTTATTTGGTGGATTGGAAGGACTATGGCCCAGAGGACAGGCCTGGGAGCCTGCTGAGCACATTCGGGCTCCGCAATTCAATGCTGCCTTAGAGCGTAGCGAGGCCCAAGGAGGGGGGGTAATTTTAGGTGTCGAGTTCCCACTGCTGCACAGGGGGAATCTTGAACCTCCTCTGCTGTGGTCTCCCATTCTTCTTCAGCCGCAGTGGAGCCTGCTCAGTGGAGACGTCGGTCCCAGCGTCTGGCTTAGTCAGATACTGTATGCTTGGTTACTGCTGATCTTTCAGGCTAAGCCATTGTAACCAGTACTGTTAAGCGGCGAACAGACGCTCCTGGGACTAAGCCCTTTTTTTCCTCTACTGAGCATGCCCAGGGGACAGCCTCTCATTGGAGGTCAGGGGTCACATGCTCAGGTCCTGAAGCAGTTCCTATTGGACCACTAGGAAGGTCCTGGAGAGCTTTTTCTATTAAAGGTTTGAATGGCCGCACGGCCATGCGCTAGTATCAACTTATGTTCATGAGTGTATGAGCTTATCTACTTTGTGGTCTGTGTCAGTATGTCCTCAGGGTCGGCTGCAAGCCGTTAGAATTCCGGCACCTCCGGAGAGGAGTTTGTCTGTGTGAATTTAGGGCTGGCGTATAGCCACTACAATTCCGGAACCTCCGGAGAGGAGTTTGCGTGAATTTAGGGTTGACGTATAGCCATTAGAATTCCGGCACCTCCGGAGAGGAGTTGTTTGTGTGCTGTTGCTGACTGTAAGACCACTGTATGCTACCGGCTCCGTTAGTGAGCTTTGATCCTCGGTAAGTTTAACAGAGTACAGCGTTACCTTGAATCCCGGCGACTCTGTGAAGCAACAGAGTTCGCTCCTATACAGACCGGGTGACGGAACCCGAGTCTATTCAGGTGTAGTACTGCCATATAGTGCCGCCATTTACTAGCACTAGGTTCCTCTCCTACACGGTAGACCCCGGGCTGCGAACGCATCTATACTATCTCTATATTTACTCGATGAATTCCGCCAACCCTAACAATAGGTAGTAGTAACTTAGTATATCGGCACATGGCACTTTATGGATCCTGTTTGTTAAGGATTGCACATAACAAGTATTGAGACATGTTTACATGATAATGCACTTTGCCATCTTAGCACTAGCACTTTATATATGTTTTGATGAATACCATACCCACCTCATTATATGTTCTTTGAGACCAACATTTTTTGCTATCGATCCCTCTCTCTATAAACTATTTTTGTCATGATACAATTTTGTAAATTCATGTGCCTTTTTGTGATGTAATAAAGATAAAAACTTTTTTAGTACATTTTTTCTTTGGATTCTTTGGATTTACTCCAGGTTTTTCTGTTTTTCATATTAATGAGGAGTGTCCATATGGGTATTACCCAAGTTCCAATTATTCAGGCAAGATACTATATGTAAGATGTTATAGCAATGTATTCTGTTCTGATTCTCTTGTTTCCTGCATCTCTGGAGTTCAGCCACATTGATGTTGTGGTTCTTCTTTACCTCTCTCACCAAGGCTCTTCTCCCACGATTGCCCGAGTATAAGAGACCTGGTGCCGCCCTGCTTGCCGCATTCTACTCCGGATTCAGCGAGAGTAGGGAGAGCTGCTGCTGAGATAGGGTCAGAATCGTGGTTTTTATAGTTAATGTAGGTCTGCAACTGTTAAATCCACAATTCCTGAGAAACCAACAGTCCTTTTTAGGGCTAATTCGTGGGTCCCGATATTGCAGTGCTAGGTAGGCAGGGCACAGTATATCCACATCAGTGCAAGGCCTGCAGGCATGGTATGTGTGTGCATTGCTCCCACTGCATCCCTCCCAAAGCTCCATAACTGTCTGCTGCAGCTTCTTTCCTATATACCTGGTTGCATTTTTTTCCCCAAAAAATTCACCCCGCCAAAAAAATATATACAGTGTGTTCTGTCAGACTGAGGCCTGTTTAAAAATCATAGTTTGTCAGGCATACGTAGCATAGTTGTGTGTGCTAGCCTTGTGCCACAGTTATTTTTTTTGTGTTTTAAATTCACCAAAAAAGGCCTCATATATCTGCGTGCTCCAAGTTTGAGCATTTTAGGCTGTTCTGCCACTGTTTTTGCTGTCTGCTACTCTACTTATATACAGAACTATTTTGCATTAAACTAAAAATACAGGCCACATATTTGGCAGTGTGGTATTTCCGTGAAAGGCCTCATATATCTGTATGCTCAAAGTTTGGGCATTGTATGCCGGTTTACCACTTTTTTCCCGTCTGTTACTCAACTTATATACAGCACTATTTTGCATTAAACTAAAAATACAGGCCACATATTTGGCAGTGTGGTATTTCCGTGACAGGCCTCAAATATATGCGTGATCCAAGTTTGGGCATTGTAGGCCGGTTTACCACTTTTTTTCCTGTCTATTACTTTAATTATATACAGCACTATTTTGCATTTAAAAAAAAAAAACAGGCCACATATTTGCAGTGTGATATTTCCATGACAGGCCTCATATATCTGCATGCTCCAAGTTTGGGCATTTTAGGCCGGTTTCCCACTTTTTTACTGTCTGTTCCTCTACTTATATACAGCACTATTTTGCATTTAAAAAAAACAGGCCACATATTTGTCAGTGTGGTATTTCCGTGACAGGCCTCAAATATATGCGTGACCCAAGTTTGGGCATTGTAGGCCAGTTTACCACTGTTTTCCTGTCTGTTACTCTAATAATATACAGCACTATTTTGCATTTTTAAAAAAACAGGCCACATATTTGGCTGTGTGATATTTCCATGACAGACCTCATATATCTGCGTGTTCAAAGTTTGGGCATTCTAGGCCGTTTTGCCACTGGTTTTGCTGTCTGTTACTCTACTTATATACAGCACTATTTTGCATAAAGTAAATTCACAAAAAAGCCCCCCAAAATAGAATACAGTCTGTTAGGCTAGGCTATGGCCTGCCTGGTGTCTGTGTTTGAAAAATCTTAGAATTGCAGGCTAATTGATCAGATATTATTTCGCTCCTAATAAATATATTTGTGTTGAGCTTTTGAAATAGTGCAGTAGTCCATTTAAAATGGGCAAGGCAAGGGGCAAGGGACAGGGAAGTGGATGTGATGCTGATGGTGCATGCAGAGGACAAGTCCGTGGCCAAGGTGAAAGTGGGCCACAACAAAAACCCACATCTTCTCGCTCGACCTTCCTGCCCCAGTTTCTAGGGGACAGCAGCACACCACTATTGAAGCAAGAGCAGTGTGAAACGGTTGTTGGTTGGATAGCGGATAATGCTTCCAGTCACTTAGCCACCACCACCATATCTTACACACTGTCAAGTTTTGAGTAGCCATGAGTGTGGCCCAGATATTCCTCACCCTGATCCTACATCCTCCCACCATGCTGAGTGCTCTGAGACAACTGATCCCACACTTGGACACTCTGAAGAGCTGTTCAGTTTTCCATTTCAAGATTCCGGACTCTCGGCCGGTCAACTTGAAGTGGTGACAGCTGATATCGCATGTAGAGCTGCCCAAAGCTTTGACCAGCCCTGGTCACACGAAGGTGATGGTGGGAAAGTGTGACAAGAGGTGGACGATGATGAGACACATTTGACAGAAAGTCAGGAGGAGGAGCAGGGTGCGGATGTGGAAGACAAGGTGGTGGATGACTATGTGCCTGACCCAACCTGGCAGGAGGACATGCAGAACCTGGGCAGCAGCACACATGGGGAAAGAGGCATATCACCCCAACAGTCAGGAAGAAACAGTGTGGTGGCCACAGACAGGAGGCGTGCATCCATTCCCCGTTACACCAACATGAGGGAAGTTGCCTTTCCAACTGTTAGATCTTCCCAAGTCAGGTTATTTTTTAAAGACTCTCCCGATAACCCCAAACAGGCCATATGCAGCACCTGCTATGCTCACATCAGCAGGGGTAGCAAAACAACCAGCCTGACCACCACCAGCATGATCAGGAACATGGCAGCAAAGCATCCAACTTTGTGGGCCGAACCCCATTCTCCAGGACTACTGTCTGCAGGTCACAACACTGCTTCTTCCACTGTTTTGCGTAGAAGCCAATCCCCTGTACACTGTGCATGTGAAGATGCCTCTAGCCCTGCATCTGTTGTTGTCAACAGTCAAGCAGCACCATCATCAAGCCCGTCCATGTGCTTGTCCCAGCACAGCCCAGTCCCAATCTTTGGAACGCAAGGGGAAATACCCAACCAATGCACTACAAGCCATAGTTCTAAATCTAACATTTCTCTTCTGCTGGCGCTCGAAATGTTGCCTTTTAGGCTAGATGAGATGGTAGCATTCCGCAACCTGATGGCGGTGGCCATCCCAAGGTACTCGGTCCCCAGTCGCCACTATTTCTCCCAGTGTGCTGTACCGGCATTACACCAGCATGTGTCCCACAACATTACCCGTGCCTTCAGCAATGCTGTTACAGGGAAAGTCCACCTAACTACGGACACGTGGACAAATGCTTATGGGCAGGGACGGTACATCTCACTGACAGCACACTGGGCTAACATAGTGGAAGCTGGGACCCAGTCGGACCTTGGGATGGAACACATCCTCCCCATGCCGAGGATTGCTGGCCCTACGTCAATCAGGGTTGCCCCCACAATCTAGAGCTCCTGCACCTCCTCCTCCTCTTCATCCTCCATCTCTGAAATCAACACATTAGTCAGAAGCTGGAAGCACTGCAGCACTGCCTCAGGCAAGCAGCAACAGGCTGTGCCGAAGTTATTCTGCATAGGTGACAAACCGCACAATGCAGAAGAGTTGTAGACAGCGCTGAAAGAGCAGTCAGATATTTAGATGACACCGCTGAACCTACAGCCAGGCATGGTCATGTGTGAAAGTGGCCGTAACCTGGTGGCGGCTCTGTGGCAAGGTGAGCTCGCACACGTACCTTACTTGGCCCATGTGCTTAACCTCGTGGTTCAATGTTTTCTGAAAAGCTACCCGGAGCTGCCGGATCTCCTATTGAAAGTACGCTGTCTGTCTGCCCATTTTAGAAAGTCAGCTACAGCTTCAGCTGCCCTTGCCGTGCTTCAGCAGCGTTTGCAGCTTCCAGCTCACCGACTGGTGTGTGATGTCCCCATGCGCTGGAACTCTACGCTGCGTATGTTGGAAAGGATTTGTGAGCAGAAGAGGGCCGTTGTTGACTACCAACATCAACAAGACCATCGATATTCAGTTCAGACTCCACACATAAGACATCAGGAGTGGACATGGATGTCAGACATATGTAAAATCCTCCAAAATTTTGAGGACTGCACCAAGATGATGAGAGGAGATGACGCCATAATTACCATCACCATCCCGCTTCTCAGCATTCTGAAAGCTTCTCTGCTCACATTTAAAGATTATGCATTGCAGGCAGAGCATGAGGACATGGAGCAAGGAACCATACAGGGGGATTACACTCAGCCAAGCCTCATGTCTTCTCAACATGGATTGGCAGGCAATGAGGAGGAGGAGGAGGAACAGGAGCTACTTTCATGCGCTATAGACATTACTACAAGAACAGCTGTCATACCGTCTGTTCAATATGGATGGCCTGAGAATAGGGAGGACGAGGATGAGCATGAGGAGGAGGACAGCATGTTCAGCCATCCTGTTGATGAGGACACGGAAGTCCTGCCTGTTAGCAGTCTGGCACGCATGGCTCACTTTATTTTGCACTGCGTTTCACGTGACCCTCGCATTATAAAAATTTTGGGTGACACTCATTATTGGTTGGTGACACTTCTAGACCCTCGCTACAAGGAGAACTTTCAATCTCTTCTGCCAGAGGCAGAGAGGTGTACTAAAATGTTGCAGTGCAAGAGGGCCCTTACTTATTAAATTCCCATTTGAGAACGCTGGCAGCAGACGTCAGAGTTTGTTGTACAACCAAGGAGTCCAACCAAGAGAGACAGAAGTACAATCCAGCCCAGACAGGAGAACAATGGCAAAGTTCTGGGACAGTTTTCTCAGACCCTCTCATCGTGACGGCACAGAGGCAAGGGGTGCTGTCACAAGAAGTGCAATGTTTGGGAAGATAATAATAATAATAATAATAATAATAATAATTTTTATTTATATAGCGCCAACATATTCCGCAGCGCTTAAGATGGTGGGAAGATGGTGAGGGAGTACCTTGCAGATCGTACAAACGTCCTCCATGATTCCTCTTTGCCTTTTAATTATTGGTAGTGATGGGCAAGCACTAAAATGCTCGGGTGTTCATTGTTCGGGTCAAGCAAATTGAAATACTCGGGTACTCGGCCAGGACAACAAGCCCAATGTAAGTCTATGGGAGACCCGAGTATTTTTACTGCAATCCCCTTGGGGGTCTTTTTAAGGTCTAGAAACATCTGAAAATGATGGAAACACTGCTCAAATGACACAGGAACCTCATGGGGATCGCCCCTGGAAGCATTCTTGACTCCTAGTTCACAGCTTTAATCATTTTTTTCCGATATTCATGCCATTTTTCCCGTTGCCACAAAAAACACATGAAAACGAAACCAAAACGGATTTTGCCTGGAAATATGCCAAGGTACATACTTTGCAGGTTAATGACTTGCCTGTAAGGCCAAACATTTAACCGCAGACGGAAAATTTCCTCTAACACTTAGGCTAGGTTCCCATTGCGTTAATGGGATAGCGCTAACGGACAGCGTTGCATGGCGAAATTAACGCCTTGCACCGCGTCCGTTAGCGCTCCCATTGCCGGCAATGTTAGAGCGCATTGCTAGCGCGTGTCATTTTCGGCACGCGCTAGCGATGTGCCGGTCTTTTGTAGCGCGCCTCGGACGCTGCTTGCAGCGTCCGCGGCGCGCCAGAGGTCCGTTCCCTGCTCTCGCAGATCGGGGATCTGCGAGAGCGGGGACGTTAACGCGACCCTTGAACGCGGCCCCGAAAAAGACATTGCGTTAGCGCAATCCGCTAGCGCTCGCGCAAACGGATTGCACTAACGCAATCTGAACCTAGCCTTAGGCTTAGTGCAGACGCTGCGTTTTTGAATCTTTTTTCAACTTTAACATAGCTTTCAACCACTACAAATGCATTCACTGGGAAATGTCATTGTAACATTTAACACCTCTAGCTGGCCATGTGGTGTGTGACACATAAGCATACCCATCTTGTTTCATGTATGAAGGAGCGACTCTTAAAGTCTCAGAGCCTATTTTTACTGGTTCATCAGGCAGCATTAATCTTCTTAAAGGGTCATTTTGAAATAGTGGGTCTCCTAAACTTTTGTAGCCTATGCTGTGAGTGGATGGGCTGCCAAGAATTACGACGCACCACAATACCCCTTTCATAAGATGCCCAAGAGGGCCTCCTGACAAAATGTTGCAATGAATGCATGGCCTGCCCTGCTACCAATTCATATGCCCCTCTTATGCCTTGGAACCCACATACTGTATGGGCCCAGGAAAATCCACTTCACAATATGCATTTTGTGCTCCATGCTCCTTTGTTTTATACATTGGCAGGAAGTCAAGCCCTACTGCATAGTCATATGCACCCCATTAGGCCTTTGAACCCACAAACTGTATGGGCCCAGGAAAATCCACTTCACAATATGCATTGTGTACTCCATACTCCTTTGTTTTATACATTGGCAGGAAGGCGGGTCCTGATGCATAGTCATATGCACCCCATTAGGCCTCGGAACCCACATACTGGATGGGCTCAGGAAAAGTCACTCGTATTTTTTAATGGTATGATGGTTCCCTCTTTGTACAATTATTTACAGGAGAATTTTGCAATTTTATTTGACATGTTTTTAACCCCTTCATGACCTTGAGATTTTCCATTTTTCCGTGTTCGTTTTTCACTCCCCTCTTCCCAGAGCCATAACTTTTTTATT
The DNA here is from genome assembly GCF_051348905.1 of Ranitomeya variabilis. NCBI lineage: Eukaryota > Metazoa > Chordata > Amphibia > Anura > Dendrobatidae > Ranitomeya > Ranitomeya variabilis. The sequence goes on from NC_135236.1 coordinate 595,936,133, forward strand.
TTTCCATAAATATGGCCATATGAGGGCTTATTTTTTGCGAAACAAGTTGTACTTTTGAACGACATCATTGGTTCTAGCATGTCGTGTACTAGAAAACAGGAAAAAAATTCCAAGTGTGGTGAAATTGCAAAAAAAGTGCAGTCCCACACTTGTTTTTTGTTTGGCTTTTTTGCTAGGTTCACTAAATGCTAAAACTGACCAGATATTATGATTGTCCAGGTCATCGTGAGTTCATAGACACCTAACGTGACTAGGTTATTTTTTATCTAAGTGGTGAAAAAAAATTCCAAACTTTGCTAAAAAAAAAAAAAAAAAGCGCCATATTCCGATACCCATAGCGTCTCCATTTTTCATGATCCGGGGTCAGTTGAGGGCTTATTTTTTGCGTGCCGAGCTGGCGTTTTTAATGATACCATTTTGATGCAGATATGTTCTTTTTATCGCCCATTATTGCATTTTAATGCAATGTTGCGGCGACCAAAAAAACATAATTCTGGCATTTCAAAATTTTTTCTCGCTACGCTGTTTAGCGATCAGTTTAATACTTTTTTTTTTGATATATCGGGCGATTCTGAACATGGCGATACCAAATATGTGTAGGTTTGATTTTTTTTTTATTGATTTATTTTGAATGGAGCGAAAGGGGGGTAATTTAAACTTTTATGTTTTTTTTATTTCTTTCACATTTATTTTTTACTTTTTTTTTTTTACTTTTGCCATGCTTCAATAGCCTCCATAGGAGGCTAGAAGCTGGCACAACTCGATCGCCTCTGCTACATAGCAGCGATCATCAGATTGCTGCTATGCAGCAGAATTGCATGTTAGCTATGAGCGCCTCCCACAGGGTGGTGCTCACAGCTACCGGGTTCAGTAACCATAGAGGTCTCAAGGACCTCTATGGTTACTATACAGAAGCATCGCTGACCCCCGATCATGTGAAGGGGGTCAGCGATGCGCTCATTTCCGGCCGCCCGGCAGGAAGCGCCGGGTTAAATGCCACTGTCTGCGTTTGACAGCGGCATTTAACTAGTTAATAGCGGCGGGTGAATCGCGATTTCAGCCGCCGCTATTGTGGGCACATGTCAGCTGCTCAGCGCTGGAGCCCACATCAAAGAGGGGGTTCTGACCTCGGACGTACTATCCCGTCTGAGGTCAGAAAGGGGTTAACACTAAGGTTCAGATACGGCTTTAATAAAGGTTAATACTTGCAATACAAGGCAATTTTATTGCAAACTACAAAATTCAAGGAATAGTATAATTGAATAGTGTGAGTGCGTAAACTTTTGTATGTGTTAACATACACAGGTTAATAAGTACATACTATTATTATTATTATTTATTGTTATAGCGCCATTTATTCCATGGCGCTTTACATGTGAGGAGGGGTATACATAATAAAAACAAGTACAATAATCTTAAACAGTACAAGTCATAACTGGTACAGGAGGAGAGAGGACCCTGCCCGCGAAGGCTCACAATCTACAAGGGATGGGTGAGGATACAGTAGGTGAGGATAGAGCTGGTCATACAGCGGTTTGGTTGATCGGTGGTTACTGCAGGTTGTAGGCTTGTCGGAAGAGCTGGGTCTTCAGGTTCTTTTTGAAGATTTCGATGGTAGGCGAGAGTCTGATGTGTTGTGGTAGAGGGTTCCAGAGTAGGGGTGATACGCGAGAGAAATCTTGTATGCGATTGTGGGAAGAGGAGATAAGAGGGGAGTAGAGAAGGAGATCTTGTGAGGATCGGAGGTTGCGTGTAGGTAAGTACTGGGAGACGAGGTCACAGATGTATGGAGGAGATATGTTGTGGATGGCTTTGTACGTCATGGTTAGGGTTTTGTACTGGAGTCTCTGGGCAATGGGGAGCCAGTGAAGGGATTAACAGAGAGGAGAGGCAGGGGAATAGAGGGGGGACAGGTGGATTAGTCTGGCAGCAGAGTTTAGAATAGATTGGAGGGGTGCGAGAGTGTTCGAGGGGAGGCCACAGAGCAGGAGGTTGCAGTAGTCAAGGCGAGAGATGATGAGGGCATGGACTAGGGTTTTTGCAGATTCTTGGTTGAGGAATGAACGGATTTGTGAAATATTTTTGAGTTGAAGTCGGCAGGAAGTGGAAAGGGCTTGGATATGTGGTTTGAAGGAGAGATCAGCGTCAAGGATTACCCCGAGGCAGTGAGCTTGTGGGACTGGGGAGAGTGGGCAGCCATTTACTGTAATGGTTAGGTTCGTTGGGGGGGTCGCGTGAGATGGGGGAAAGATGATGAGTTCTGTTTTGTCCATGTTGAGTTTCAGAAATCTAGCGGAGATGAAGGAAGAAATAGTGGACAGACATTGAGGGATTCTGGTTAGTAGGGAGGTGATATCTGGTTCAGAGATGTAGATCTGTGTGTCATCAGCATAGAGGTGATACTGAAAGCCATGAGATTCTATGAGCTGTCCCAGGCCAAGGTGTAAATGGAGAAGAGAAGGGGCCCAAGAACTGAACCTTGTGGGACTCCGACAGATAGGGGGCGAGGTGAGGAGGTGGTGTGTGAGTGGGAGACGCTGAATGTCCGGTCTGTTAGGTGTGATGAGATCCAGGATAGGGCCAAGTCTGTGATGCCAAGGGATGAGAGGATCTGTAATAATAGGGAATGGTCCACTGTGTCAAAGGCAGCCGACAGGTCGAGGAGGAGGAGAACAGAGTAGTGTCGCTTGCTCTTGGCGGTTAAGAGGTCATTGGTGACCTTAGTTAGGGCAGTTTCAGTGGAATGGTGTGACCGGAAGCCAGATTGTAAGCGGTCAAAGAGGGAGCAAGAAGAGAGATGGGAGGACAGTTCAAGGTAGACGTGTTGTTCCAGTAGTTTGGAGGCATAAGGGAGAAGTGATATAGGCGATAGCTAGATACAGAGGATGGGTCAAGAGAAGGCTTTTTGAGGATAGGTGTGATTGAGGCATGTTTAAAGCTTGAGGGGAAAACACCAGTTGCTAGTGATAGGTTGAAGAGATGGGTTAGGGTTGGGATGAAGACTGTGGTGAGGTTTGGGATGAGGTGGGATGGGAGCGGGTCAAGCGCACAGGTGGTGAGATGCGATCTTGAGAGTAGAGTGGAGAGTTGATCTTCTGTAATGGTGGAGAAGTTGGTTTTGGAGGTGGAGGGCAGGGAAGTCGGGAGGAAGGGCTCTTGGGCTTGTTGACCAAAACTGTCTCTGATGCTATCAATCTTCTGCTTGAAGAATGAGGCAAAGTCTTCAGCGGAGATAAGTGGGGAGGGAGGAGGTGCTGGGGGACGGAGGAGAGAATTGAAGGTGTTGAATAACTGTTTAGGGTTGTGAGACAGGGAGGATATGAGAGATGAGAAGTAGGTTTGTTTAGCTGTGGCGAGTGTGGTCTTGAAAGTAGTGAGGGACTGTTTGAATGCGATAAAGTGGTCGTTGGAGTGGGATCTTTTCCATCTCCGCTCAGCAGCCCTGGAAGCCCACCTCAGTTCTTTGGTCAGGCTGGTGTGCCAGGGCTGTCTGTTGATTTTGCGAGCTTTGGTATGTGTAAGTGGGGCAGCAGATTCCAAAGCTACAGCTATTGTGGTGTTATATAGAGCAGCAGCGACATCCGCATTGTGTATGGAACTTATGTCTGTGAGAGGGAGGAGGGATTCAGAGAATGAATGTAGGTCAAGATGTTTAAGATTTCTGCGAGGGTGTGAAAGTTTGTGGGGTGGGGATTGTAGACGTGGAGTGGAGAGAGATGAGAATGTGAGAAGGTTGTGGTCAGAGAGTGGAAGAGGTGAGTTAGAGAGGTTAGATAGGGAGCAGAGGCGGGTGAAGATGAGGTCCAGTGTGTGACCATCTTTGTGAGTGGCTGCAGAAGACCATTGAGTGAGGCCAAAGGAGGAAGTGAGAGATAGAAGTTTAGTGGCAGCTTAGAGGGAAGTGTCAATGGGGATGTTGAAATCGCCCATGATGATAGTGGGGATGTCCGCAGAAAGGAAATGAAGTAGCCAGGTGGTGAAGTGGTCAAAGAAGGTGGTGGCTGGCCCTGGGGGGCGGTAAATGGCAGCCAGTTGGAGGTTGGAGGGGAGTAGATGCGCACAGAGTGCACCTCAAAGGAAGGGAGGGTAACAGAGGGTGGCAGTGGGATTGGGGTGAAGGAGCAGTTATCTGACAGGAGAAAACCAACTCCTCCGCCATGCTTGCTGCTGGGGCGGGGTGTGTGAGAAAGGTGGAAGCCACTGTAAGAGAGTGCAGCAGGGGAGGCTGTGTCAGAAGGGGTGAGCCAGGTTTCGGTGATGGCGAGGAAGGAAAGTTTGGTAGTAACAAAAAGATCATGGATGTAGGAAAGCTTGTTGCAGACAGAGTGAGCGTTCCACAGAGCTCCTGTTAGTGGGACTGGGGATGCGGGGGCTGGGCGAATGGGTATAAGGTTAGAGAGGTTACGGAAGTTTGTGATGGAGCGTGGGTGGGAGGTAGAAATGACTGTGGGAATATGGTGAGGAGGACCAGGATTTGGAGAGATATCACCAGCAGTGAGAAGGAGCAGAGATAGTGTTAGCAGGTGGGAGCAGGAGAGGGCATGAGGGGGCTGCCTGTGCTTTGAGACAGAGGATTGTATGTTAAGGAACAGTTCTGAGGAGGAGGTGAGATGGATGGGGAGGATTGAAGAGGAGATAAACAGTTCCTTACTTGGTGTGGGGATTGGGGGAGGTTGCAGAAAGTGAAAGAATATTGGGGTGAAAGTGAAAATTAACAGAAACATTGTTTGCAGTGACTGGCCAGTTACCTTCAGTTCCCTTCAGGTTCAATTCAGGTTTTAATTCTAATGTAATCCACACTTTTAGAACACACTTCTAAAAATCACACTGCAGACTGAAGTCATGCAGACTTGTGTTATGCAATATATGGAAAACTAAGTGCGTTCAGGTGTGAAGCAGAGAGGAGTGGTCTCTGCTCATCTTGGTCAGAGAATTAAGGGTGGACCAGATGCGTACAATCAAGCCTAAGTAAACAAGGTCATAAATATCACAGGGTAAGTTGGGGTTAGCTGAAAGGCATACCATGAAAATGCTAGGAGCAGAGGAAAGTCTATCTGCAAAGCTGGGTGATGTACTATGTGCACTTCATAGCAGGAGAGCTGGGTGGATGAACATACCATGAAATTGCTAGGAGCAGAGGAAAGTCTATCTGCAAAGCTGGGTCATGTACTATGTGCACTTCATAGCAGGAGAGCTGGGTAGATGAACATACCATGAAAATGCTAGGAGCAGAGGAAAGTCTATCTGCAAAGCTGGGTGATGTACTATGTGCACTTCATAGCAGGAGAGCTGGGTGGATGAACATACCATGTGCATGCTAGGAGCAGAGGAAAGTCTATCTGCAAAGCTGGGTGATGTACTATGTGCACTTCATAGCAGGAGAGCTGGGTGGATGAACATACCATGTGGATGCTAGGAGCAGAGGAAAGTCTATCTGCAAAGCTGGGTGATGTACTATGTGCACTTCATAGCAGGAGAGCTGGGTGGATGAACATACCTGTTGGAAGAATAGAGATGCTTGTTAGAGTGCGATGGTGGTAGGTAGCAGGGCACAGTCTGTATACATCTTTCAGGTTTTAATTCTAATGTAATCCACACTTTTAGAACACACTTCTAGAAATCACACTGCAGACTGAAGTCATGCAGACTTATACTGTATAAGGATTAAATAAATATAATGATTACGTATATATGAAGATTAACTACATACAATATAAATAACCAAAAGAAACAACTTCACACTGGGCCAATAAAATTAGCCATAAGCTTTATTAGAAACAATTAAAACATATATTAAAAGGTAGGTATATTACCACAAGCACAGGTAAACACGGTGGGTAACCCAGGAAGTAACCCCAAATAAACAATGTGTACATACATAAATAGATAATATGCTAAAGTCACTCTACACACAATAGTACTGTGTGACCATGTACAAACAAGCACCAATAATATAATCCATTACATATTATAATAATAATAATAATACAAGTGTATACCAAAGTGAATAAGCGTGTAATTACCAATGGAGTACTCCTGGGGACCCACCACACCCGACACGCATTTTGCAATTAAATGTGCTTTGTCCAGGGGTGTTTAGGTACTGGCCAGAAATGGTATATATACAGACGAGGACCTATAGGATGAAGGAACCTTAGATTATGCTAATCAGAACCTCCTATGTACAAATAACTGGATTGGACACAATCAAGACTAGCGTCACATTCACTCACATGCAGTCATCACTGATAACCCGGAGGTGGAATAATCACTACAGGGCATAGCGCTTGCGCATAACAGTCATGACCCACGTGGGACCAGTGTTGCCATACCGACGGTAGCACGCAGGAACGTATGTCCCATGTAATGTTAACGTCACGTACGGCAAAACAAATACTGGTCACCTCGGCAACCATCAGGAACATCCGATCAGAGTAGCAACAGTAAACTATACAGATAAAGCGCTGACACGTGCAGTAGACATAACCCATGTGGGATCAACGTTGCCTTATCAACGGCAACACGCCGGAGCGCATGTGTCGTCATATCTGGCAAAACGAATACTGGTTACCACGTCGACCGCCAGGAAGATACGGTAGGTTTAGCAGCCAAAAAAAATGCTCAAGCGCATATCCCTAAGGTACTCAACATAATATCCGGCAACAAGAGTACCCGTTACTATGGAGACTGCAGCGACGAACATGAAAAGCAAGCCAAAGCTAGGAGTCAAAGTGAGGATATAAATAACAAAAAAACAATATTACAAAAAAACCATAAAGTGTAAAAGTGTGAAGGTACGCAGTGAGCCCGAAAAACATATGAAAAAGTAAAGAATAAAAATAAGAGAGTAATGCTGTGGAAAAAATGCAACATTAATGCATATAAATTAGTGACAAGAAATACAAATATATACAGTATATATATATATCAAATACTACCGCAAAAAAACAAAAGACGAGCGGTATCAGGTATGCCATCAGATGCCACTCATCCAAATGCCGCTAACTTAGGACTTCAGGTGCTCCTTCAAAAAAAAAGACTTCTATATGCAAAAATCCTTGTGAGAAAAACGATAAGGGCACTCACCAGTCTTCAAAAAATCACTTCTTTATTGATAACAACTCCAGATAAAATTCATGGCCGGGGGAGAGGGAGCCGAAGCTCGTGTGAGCAGAGGAGGACGACGGCCGTTTTGCGCTGCGCCTGCGCTTCTACAAGGAAAGTACATGGACACACAGTCACCAATAAATATCACTATAACAGTTAGCCAAAACATTCATAATAATAAAAATCCATTGGTATCCCCAACATGATTCTTGAAATAGCAAGTAGAAAGTCCTCTCAGTTCCAATAACCGATATCCAATGAGGCCCAAAGGGACCAAAAAGTAAGAGACCATAAAAAAATAAAATAAAAGTTAAAAGAAGCCAGATAAAAAACAAGAACAAAAAACAGCAAATAAGACAAACCTATTAAAGCAAATGTGACTCTCTGCAAATGATCCCTCCAAATATACATATGTGAACACGTATAGTGGGGATACCCAAATCCTGAGATCCCAGAGAATTAAATTGGCAAGAAGGGAACAAAACTATTGTGGTCATTTAGGCCAAGTGGTGTAATAGTCTCCAATGTAAAGATCCACCTGCCTTCCCTCCAAGCCAACATCCTTTTCCAATATACCCCAATAAAGACTCTATCTATCCCTTTCACAAGTAATCACCTAGGGTCACATCCATGAAAGGCCTTAAAATGCCGCGGGATTGGTTTAAATTTATGGGGATCATCTTCTGTAATTGCAGACTCAATATCCAATATGTGCTCACGCACTCTCCTACGAAGTTCATGTGTGGTCATTCCGATGTAAATAATACCACACGGACAGGTAGCATGATGCACAACAGCTTTCGTTGTACACGTGATGGTATGTGTAATTTGGTACACCCTGTCTTTCCTAGAGTTAGAAAACTCTGTAGCACTGCAGATATTCCGTCAGGCCTCACATTTGCCACAGCTAGTACAGCCCCATTTGGGACCTTTAGACCAAAAGATAAATTTGGGACCAGGTCCTTTATGGTAACTATGGACTAACTGATCCCTCAAATTGTATGATCTCCTGAAGGTGATTGTGGGGGATTTACTGATACATGTATCGATAGTATTATCCATCATAAGCATCGACCAGTGCTTTGTGATGGCCCTCCTAATCTCATCACTCCTGGAATTAAAATCCAGGATACAACTTACCTGGTCCATTCCTTTAGCCGTTTTTTGTTTCTGCAAAAGAATATTTCTATCACTTTGGTATGCTCTTTGGTAGGAGCGACAGATTGTTTTCTTCCCATAGCCACGGTCTCTAAAGCGTTTGCAAAGGTCCGAAGCCTGTTTCTCAAAGAGATCCCCATTTGATTATATCCTCTTTGCGCATAAGAACTGTCCCATAGCGATATTTTTAATCAGATGATGTGGATGCTGTGAAGAAGCATGTAACAAAGAGTTAACGGACGTGTTCTTACGGAACAAATCTGTGTATGACACCATCTCCATCAACAATAATGGAGATACCCAAAAAGTCAATTTTTCTAGTATATTTGTATGTAAAATTAATGTTCCTAGTGTTAGAATTCAGATCATTGATAAACACGCCCAACTCTTCATGTGACCCTTTCCAAATCACAAGAACGTCGTCGATATATCTCCACCAAGAGACGACCTTATGACTCAACCTAAGTGGGTTGGTCTGGAAAATTTCCCGCTCCCATAGACCTAAGAAAAAATTTGCGTATGAGGGCGCACAAGATGACCCCATTGCGGTACCCTATATTTGGAGGAAAAATGAATCCCGGTAAGCAAAAAAAATATGTGTGAGAACAAAGATAAGTGCCTTAATGAGAAAAGAACACCAGTCTTGATCCAATCCACTATTTGTTAGATAGAAAGTGGTGGCTTCTAGGCCATACTGGTGTCGAATTGAGGTATATAATGACTCGACATCACAACCATGTTATCTTCCAACTGGATGCCATCTAGTTTTCTTAAAGCATCAGTGGTATACTTAAGAAACAACGGCAAAACTTCAACCAGTGGCTTCAAATAAAAGTCAATCAGTTTCAAAATTGGGTCAGACAAACTGTTGACCCCTGACACTATAGGCCTACCTGGAGGTGTAACCAGATCTTTATGTATCTTTGGTAACAAGTAAATACTTGCCACCATAGGGTCATCATTCCACAGGCCATCCCTCTGTTTTGATGTCAAAACCCCCTTCAATACGGCCTCTGAAAAAGATCAAAGAGTTCACTCCTAAATTTGGACAAAGGATTGAACGTCAATTTTTTAAAACATAAAGGATTTCTGAGTTGCCTCATCATCTTTTTCATAAGCTGTTATAGACCACACCACCACATTACTACCCTTATCGGATGGCTTGATAATTACCTCTTTGAGATTTCTCAGTTCCTTCAAGGCATGTCTCTCATCATATTTAAGATTATCCCTCTCAATAGTTTCCGGAATATCTTCAATTTCATTCATCACAAGTTGAACAAACATATCAATAGCAGGAACAGTGTTAATTTGGGGGATGTTTTTAGATCTAGGGAGAAGATACTTTGGATACTGCCTAAAGTCCCCAGCCTCATTGGCTGGATCTTCTAAAATCTGGAGTAGTACCGCTTCTGTTTCTGTAGAAGATACATCAGCATGTGATTGCTGATAATATATTCTCTTAAAAAACAGTTTACGTGCAAATAATTGTAAATCTTTCAAAATAGAGAACCGATCAGGAGCAGAGGATGGTGAAAAGGTCAAACCTTTGCTCAATAATGATAATTGAGCATCTGATAACGTTACATCTGAAAGATTAATTACCTTCATAGAGTTCTTTTGTAATTCATCATCTCCATCAGAATTAACATTAAGTCGCCTCCTGGTGTTTTACCTCCGGAAGCGGTCATCCTTTCTCCTTTGATTAAAACGTGTATGATGGTGTTCATCTATATTTGATGACAACACAGAAGTCCCAATACTCAATGTTCCAACAGATTAAGATATAGGTCCACCCTTTTTCTGAATATCAACGTGACTCCATCTATACATCTTATTCTCATTTTTGTCCTTGAGATCCCTCTGGAATTTTTTATTCTTGCTCGTGGAGATCTCTTTTTCCCACTCATCACAAAAACCATCCATTTCTTTCTTAAACATATCAAATTCTTCCTGTGTGCACTCCTTCTGAAGTTTTTCATAGATCTCATCAATCTCCATCCCTAGTTCATTAATAGATCTACTATTAATGTCCACCAAAATAGACATAAAAGTAGTAGAGCAAGTATGGCATGCTGTTTCCCACCGAGTTCTCAATGATGCATCATTAACTGGAAAAGAAGGAAAAATCTGTACTAGTGTTGAGCGATACCTTCCGATATGCAAAGGTATCGGTATCGGATTGGATCAGCCGATACCCAAAAAATATCGGATATCGCCGATACTGATACCCGATACCAATGCATATCAATGGGACACAAAATATCGGAATGGTTCCCAGGGTCTGAAGGAGAGGAACCTCTCCTTCAGGCCCTGGGATCCATATTCATGTATAAAATAAAGAATGAAAATAAAAAATATTGATATACTCACTCCTCTGACGGCCCCGGCTCTCACCATCCAAGCGTCTGCCTCCGTTCCCTAAGAATGCGGAGTGAAGGACCTTCGATGACGTCGCGGCTTGTGATTTGTCGCATGACCACTCATGTGACCGCTCACGCGACCAATCACAAGCCGCGACATCATCGAAGGTCATTCACTCCCTGCATTCTTAGGAACGGAGGCACCGCTAAGCACCAGGGTCCTCCGGAGGGGTGAGTATATCCAAATTTTTTATTTTTATTCTTTATTTTTTACATGAATATGGATCCCAGGGCCTGAAGGAGAGTCTCCTCTCCTCCAGACCCTGGGAACCATATGCACCGCACACTTCCGATTCCGATTTCCGATATCGCAAAAATATCGGAACTCGGTATCGGAATTCCGATACAGCAAATATCGGCCGATACCCGATACTTGCAGTATCGGAATGCTCAACACTAATCTGTACTCTTAATCCTCTTGGAATTAAATTCCTAGATATATAGTTCTCAAGGACATCTTATTCCACAATATTCTAGTGCTACGATTTAGTAGGTTCTTTAAAGTCTTTTTTAATGCTATCTTCTGAACTGGTTCCAGTGCTTGTGGATTACCTTCACCAAAAACATTCTGAGCATGAAATGTCCAAGAAGCATCTCTACTTCTGAAATCCATATTGGATCGGGATTAAGCTACAATCTGTAACCAATAAACAGAAACACCTAAATGTATCCACCAAGTCAGGCCATGAAGTAAAAATTAATAAATAACCAAAAGAAACGACTTCACACTGGGCCAATAAAATTAACCATAAGGTTAACCATCAGGCCTTGGAACCCACATACTTGATGGGCCCAGAAAAATCCACTTCACAATATGCATTTTGTGCTCCATACTCCTTTGTTTTATACATTGGGAGGAAGGCAAGCCCTGCTGCATAGTCATATGCATCCCATTAGGCCTTTGAACCCACATACTGGATGGGCCCAGAAAAATCCACTTCACAATATGCATTGTGTGCTCCATACTCCTTTGTTTTATACATTGCCAGGAAGGCGAGTCCTGATGCATAGTCAGTCATATGCAACCCATTAGGCCTTGGAACCCACATATTGGATGGGCCCATGAAAATCCACTTCACAATATGCATTTTGCACTCCATACTCTTTTGTTTTATACATTGGCAGGAAGGCGAGTCCTGATGCATAGTCAGTCATATGTACCCCATTAGGCCTCGGAACCCACATACTGGATGGGCTCAGGAAAAGTCACTCATATTTTTTAATGGTATGATGGATCCCTCTTTGCACAATTATTTACAGGAGAATTTTGCAATTTTATTTGATATGTTTTTAACACTAAGGTTCAGATATGGCTTTAAAAAAGGTTAATACTTGCAATACAAGGCAATTTTATTGCAATCTACAAAATTCAAGGAATAGTATTATTGAATAGTGTGAGTACATACACTTTTGTATGTGTTAACATGCACAGGTTAATTAGTACATATAAGGATTAAATAAATATAGTGATTATGTATATATGAAGATTAACTACATACAGTATACTTAGATCATCACCAAAAGGCTTTTAAACAACATCTGTCTGGAATATCAGAGAAGCAACACCAAGACAGAGAACCCCTGGGAGATTACCTACACTGCATGGGCGTCTCAAATTATGCAGGTATCAGCACACTGTACATGTACAGGTACCCCAGTTTTGGCATCAGTCTTAGTCATGTTTCTCTTGTCTTATATAGTGAATAACACTATGTAGTAACTCTAGTTTCACCCACACCTTCAAGTGACCACTTTTCAAGGTTGAATGAAACTGAGATATCATGGAGTCATCGGACAAGGGGCCATAAACCCCTAGAAAATAAAAGCCACAAGGAATTAGATCAAACCACCACCGGCATAGTTTCAGTAAACCTTAATGTTATATAATGACAAACAGCAAACATATAGAGGCTTAGAACTGTTTGTGAAGTGAATAAACAAACATTTATCAGGATTGTGTCACTATGAGCATTGTCTGTCACATCTCTAAAAGTTTTACAAGAAATGCAGCTGTGATTGTCTGAATGCATTCGGTATACAGTATTTAAATTCTGTTTACAAATCGCCATTTGTATATTCTCCATTTGTACATTTGAGGCAGACAAAGTTAAGGCTCGCAAGGAGAGAAACTAATATAGTGGACAATGCTATACTTTTAATGAGCTACTGAGGCAATGTTGGCAACCAGGCTACACAAAAAGGAGCTTTTCAAGTGAGCTCTTTAATGTACACAAATGTTATGAAGTGTTTACCAACAAGGATGTGGTTTCACCAATGGGGGGTACCTTTTGTAAAAATAGACTAGTGCCATCAAAGCCCCCTTGACCAAACTTCACCGACCTATAACAGTACAAAGCACTTTCACCCTGGTGATCTAGTGGCAGTTAAACAAGAGACATTGCAGGAGACAGAGTTAAGAAGTAGGCCCAATGGGATGCCATACCCAATTCCCCAATGTGGGGTCCTTTTTGGACTGATTAAAATAGTGCCATCACAGCCCCCTAGACCTAAATGCCCCGTGCAGACCAAGTCTACCCTGGTGATCTACTGGCAGGTACAGGACACATTGCAGGAGACAGAGTTAAGATTTAGGACCAAAGTAATGTCATGCCCAATTCCCCAATGTAAAATCCTTTTTTAAAAAAAAATGAGAGTGGCATGACAGCCCCCTTTGCCAAAATGCACCGTACAGAGCACGTTGACCCTGGTGATCTAGTGGCAGGTACAGGACAGATTGCAGGAGATCGAGTTAAGAAGTAGGCCCAAAGAAATATCATGCCCAATTCCCCAATGTGTTGTCCTTTTTGGACTTAAATATGTAATGCCATCACAGTCCACTTGCCCAAAATTCACCTTCCTATAACAGTACTGAGCACGTGCACCCTGGTCAACTAGTGGCAGTTAAAGCACATTGCAGGAGACAGACTTAAGAAGTAGGCCAATATAATGTAATGCCCAATTCCCCAATAAGGGGTCCTGTTTTTACAAAATGAAATAGTGCCTTCACAGCCCCCGTGCCCAAAATTCACCGGCGTATACTACTACTGAGCATGTTACCCTGGTCATGTCGTTGGAGATAAGGAAGAGACATTGCAGGAGACAGAGTTAAGAATTAGGGCCAATGTAGTGGTGTGGGTCTCTGAGACTTGTAAAGCAGTGCATGATCTGCCAAACAATTCCCCAATGGGGGTACCTTTTTAAAAATACACCAGTGCCATCACATGCCCCTAGCCCAAGCTTCAACGGCCTATAACAGTACTGAGCGCATTCACTCTGGTGATCTAGTGGCAGGTACATTTTAGATTTCAGGAGGCAGAGTTAAGAAGTTGGCCCAATGGAATGTCATGCCCAATTCCCCAATGTGGGATCCATTTTTAAAAAAATAAAAGAGTGTCATCACAGCCCTCTTTCCCAAAATGCACAGTACAGAGCACTTTCACCCTGGTGATCTACTGGCAGGTACAGGACAGATTGCAGGCGACCGAGTTAAGAAGTAGGCCCAATGTAATGTCATGCCTAGTGTTAAGCATTCCGATACCGCAAGTATCAGGTATCGGCCGATACTTGCGGGTATCGGAATTCCGATACCGAGATCCGATACTTTTGTGGTATCGGGTATCGGTATCGAAACAACATTAATGTAAAAATGTGTAAAAGAGAGAATTAAAATAAAAAATATTGCTATGCTCACCTCTCCGACGCAGCCTGCACCTTACCGAGGGAAGCGGCAGCGTTCTTTGTTTAAAATTCGCGCTTTTCTTTCCTTTACGTGAAGTCCCGGCTTGTGATTGGTTGCGTCGCAGTCACATGGGCGACGCAACCAATCACAGCAAGCCGTGATGTAATTTCAGGTCCTTAAGGATTTTAAAATTACGTCCCGGCTTTGTGATTGGTTGCGTCGCAGTCACATGGGCGACGCAACCAATCACAGCAAGCCGTGACGTAATTTCAGGCCCTTAAGGATTTTAAAATTACGTCCCGGCTTTGTGATTGGTTGCGTCGCAGTCACATGGGCGATGCAACCAATCACAAGCCGTGACGTCACGGGAGGCTAAACACGCGCGCATTTTAAAATGCGCGCTTGTCCAGCCTCCCGTGACGTCCCGGCTTGTGATTGGTTGCGTCGCGGTCAACCAATCACAAGCCGGGAGGCTGGACACGCGCGCATTTTAAAATGCGCGCTTGTCCAGCCTCCCGTGACGTCCCGGCTTGTGATTGGTTGCGTCGCGGTCAACCAATCACAAGCCGGGAGGCTGGACACGCGCGCATTTTAAAATGCGCGCTTGTCCAGCCTCCCGTGACGTCCCGGCTTGTGATTGGTTGAGTCGCGGTCAACCAATCACAAGCCGGGAGGCTGGACACGCGCGCATTTTAAAATGCGCGCTTGTCCAGCCTCCCGTGACGTCCCGGCTTGTGATTGGTTGAGTCGCGGTCAACCAATCACAAGCCGGGAGGCTGGACAAGCGCGCATTTTAAAATGCGCGCGTGTCCAGCCTCCCGGCTTGTGATTGGTTGACCGCGAAGCAACCAATCACAAGCCGGGACGTCACGGGAGGCTGGACAAGCGCGCTTTTTAAAATGCGCGCGTGTCCAGCCTCCCGGCTTGTGATTGGTTGACCGCGACGCAACCAATCACAAGCCGGGACGTCACGGGAGGCTGGACAAGCGCGCATTTTAAAATGCGCGCGTGTCCAGCCTCCCGTGACGTCACGGCTTGTGATTGGTTGCGTCGCCCATGTGACTGCGACGCAACCAATCACAAAGCCGGGACGTAATTTTAAAATCCTTAAGGGCCTGAAATTACGTCACGGCTTGCTGTGATTGGTTGCATCGCCCATGTGACTGCGACGCAACCAATCACAAAGCCGGGACTTCACGTAAGGAAAGAAAAGCGCGAATTTTAAGCAAACAACGCTGCCGGTTCCCTCGGAGAGGTGAGTATAGCAATATTTTTTATTTTAATTCTTTCTTTTACACATTAATATGGTTCCCAGGGCCTGAAGGAGAGTTTCCTCTCCTTCAGACCCTGGGAACCATCAGGAATACCGTCCGATACTTGAGTCCCATTGACTTGTATTGGTATCGGGTATCGGTATCGGATTGGATCCGATACTTTGCCGGTATCGGCCGATACTTTCCGATACCGATACTTTCAAGTATCGGACGGTATCGCTCAACACTAGTCATGCCCAATTCCCCAATGTGTTGTCCTTTTAAAAAAAATAAGAGTGCCATCACAGCACCCTTGGCCAAAATGCACCATACAGACCACGTTTGTTATGATCCTAGTGGCAAGGATCGCAAGTAGGACTAGCTAAGTAACTAAACCGACTACAAACTCTGGGGAAGTGGTAACTGAATTGACCGCAACCTGATCCTATCCGCAAACAACTATAGGCAGCCGTGGAACGTTACCTGAAAATCCTAGACGTCTCTTCACGGCCTGAGAAACTGACTATTCCTAGAGGGAACGAAAGTCCTCACTTGCCTCAGTGAAATGACCCCAAAGATATAGAATAGCCCCCCACAAATATTAACGGTGAGTTAAGGGGAAAGCACAAACGCAGAGATGAAATTAGATTTAGCAAATGAGGCCCGCTAACACTAGAAAGCAGAAAATAGAAAGGGAACTGTGCGGTCAATAAAAAACCCTATTCAAAATATCCACGCAGAGATCGCTCGAGCCCCCGCACCAACTAACGGTGCGGGGGAAGCAACTCTGTACCCCAGAGCAAACCAGCAGAAGAAATCACATATTAGCAAGCTGGACTAAACTCATCATACACAGAAATCATATTGCAGACTGATGAGCAAAAGATAATTAAACAGAACTTAGCTTCTCCAGAAGAGACTGAAACCGAAGATAATCAGGAGTAATCAGAATAGCACTGAGTACATTGACAGCCGGCAACAAGTGGAAGTGAAACAGAGCTAAATAGGAAACTCCCAAGTGAATAACGAGGCAGCTGATCAGCCACAGACCCGCAGGATAACAAACAAAGCCACCAGGGGGAGCCCAAAACAAAAGTCACACAATACCACCTGTGACCACAAGAGGGAGCCTGAAAACAGAGTTCACAACACACGTTCACCCTGGTGATCTAGTGGCAGGTACATTTTAGATTGCAGGAGACCGAGTTAAGAAGTCAGCCCAATGTAATGTCATGCCCAATTCCCCAATGTAAAATACTTTTTTTTAAAATAAGAGTGCCATCACAGGCCCCTTGGCCAACATGCATCGTACAGAGCACGTTCACCTTGGTGATCTACTGGCAGGCACAGGACAGATTGCAGGAGACAGAGTTAAGAAGTAGGCCCAATGAAATTGGAGCTCCCCCATAGGGCCGTGGGGTACTCGGTACCGGGTCCTGCGGTTCACAGGGGGATGTCACGGTGGCTGACCCGGTCCGTGGCCCTGGGACGTTCGTGTAAAAGGGAAAGGTCTTTAAAGGGGAATGTTCATGACGCCACCTGTGGTATTAGGTCAGAGTGACCGACGCTGCTTTAAGGGGTCCTCTGGGGTGATGTTATGGCAGCTAGATGGTATACCTTCCCACTGGTGAAGTATATCCCCAGGGCTTCCCGGTGTGTAGATAGTGGTATGGTGAGAGGCGCAGTGAAGAATGAAGACACAGGTTTGCAGTCTCTTTACCTTGTTTACTGTTGATTTCAGCAGCCACCGTCCAGGGCACCAAATCACAGGGCAGGCAGAGTCCGGCCGGTTTGGAGGCAAATCCAGAGTCCCCTTATCCAGGTGGAAATCAGTAGCCTTCCCTTGCGCTGTAGTGTTGTAGGTCCTTACTGCATTAGCTTCAAATAAGGTCCTCACAAATGTAATGTCTCTCTCTCTGTCCCCCATATAGGATAGGACAATACCCGTATGACTGGTGGCTTGAGGCTGTTTGTAGGGACTCTAGCATGCCCTGGCCTCTGAGGGGTGACACCTTGCCTCCGGAGTGTAGGTGCGGATAGGTAATGTGCAATTAGCTGTCCTGACGGTCTCTGGAGTAAGGAGTACAGGTCCTTACCCCCTCGGTATCTCGGCTACCGGATTTCTGCACCTCAGAAGGAGACAGCCTGCTCCTGGCTGATCTCCTCTCTGATATCCTCTCCTGTGCTTTGCTTTCCTGCACACTCACTGCAGTATATTTGGCTTGCTATGTGTCTCTTCCCAGGAGCTGCAGCACTTCAGGCTGCAGGACTCCTCTCCTTCCTCTCCCTCTGTCTCTCTGACAGGAACTGAACTCTGAACTCCCTTTCCCTCCAGATTAGGATGTTTTATAGGGGAGATCACCTTAAATTGGCTTAGAGCTCCCCCTTCTGGTCTCGAGTGTGAACATGTTGCATGCATTATGTTACTATACCTGATAAAGAGATCTCCTTCATTGCCTCCAAACGAAATATCACTCTCCCCGAGAGGAAAGCAATACCACTGCGACGACCAGGACCCTGGGGCACCGCATAATGTCATGCCCAATTCCCCAATGTAAAATCCTTTTTTTTTAAATAAAAGCGTGCCATCACAGGCCCCTTGGCCAACATGTACTGTACAGAGCACGTTCACCTTGGTGATTTACTGGCAGGAACAGGACAGATTGCAGGAGACAGAGTTAAGAAGTAGGCCCAATGTAATGTCATGCCCAATTCCCCAATGTGTTGTCCTTTGTTTAAAAAATAAAAGAGTGCCATCACAGCACCCTTGGCCAAAATGCACCGTACAGACGACGTTCACCCTGGTGATAGAGTGGTTATGGATGAGGAGGATGAGGATAAGGAGGAGGATAAAAACAAACAGACCAAATCTGGAAGCGTATACCCATGTGTGGTTGCGAAGAGGTGCATGAGAATACACCTCCCCAAAAGAGAGAATGTATTTGAGGTTATGCTTCGCTGTTTTCACTTGGTGGTGTACAGAAGTCTTTCCCAATCCAGGCCTTGTTCATTTTTATAAGAGTCAGCATTTTCAGTTGACAGGCGGATGCGCTTATCTGTTATAATTCCACCAGCGGCACTAAAAACCCTCTCTGACAGAACGCTAGCAGAAGGGCAGGCCAGGACATCCAAAGCGTAGAGAGCCAGTTCATTCCACGGGTCCAGCTTGGATACCCAAAAATTAAAAGGCACAGAGGAATCACGGAGGACGTTTGTACGATCTGCAAGGTACTCCCTCACCATCTTCCCAAACATTGCACTTCTTGCGACAACACCCCTTGCCTCTGTGCTGCCACGATGGGAAGGTCTGAGAAAACTGTCCCAGAACTTGGCCATTGTTCCCCTGCCTGAGCTGGATTGTACTTCTGTCTCGCTTGGAGTCCTTGGTTGTACAACAAACTCGGACGCCTGTTGCCAGCGTTCTCACATGGGAATTTTCAAACTAATTCTGCTACAAGGGCCCTATGGTACTGCAACATTTTAGTACACCTCTCTGCTTCAGGCAGAAGAGATTGAAAGCTCTCCTTGTAGCGTAGGTGTAGAAGTGTCACCAACCAGTAATGAGTGTCACCCAAAATTTTGATAATCCGAGGGTCATGTGAAATGCTGCGCAACATTAAGTCAGCCATGAGTGCCAGACTGCTAACAGGCAAGAATTCTGTGTCCTTTTCCCTGTCCTCAGGCCATCCCCGCTGAAGAGAAGCTAATACAGATGTACAATCTATAGCACATGAAAGTAGCTCCTGTTCTTCCTCCTCCTCCTCATTGCCTACCAATCCACATTGAGAAGACATGAGGCTGGGCTGAGTGTAATTCCCCTGTATGTTTCCTTGCTCCATGTCCTTGTGCTCCGCCTGCAATGCTTCCTCTTTGATTGTGAGCAGAGAGTTTTTCAGAATGCTGAGAAGCAGGATGGTGATGTTAATTATAGCGTCATCGCCGCTCACCATCTTGGTGCAGTCCTCAAAGTTTTGGAGGATGTTACATATGTCTGACATACATGTCCACTCCTGAGGTTTTATGTGTGGATTCTAATAGTAAGAGACCTAGCACTCAACTTTAGGTAAGATGCAGCAGGAAAAATTTATTGTAGTAAATACAGGAAAACATTTCGGTCAATTGTGACCTTCATCACTTACTACAAAAACACAGACATCTGTGCCAGTATAAGGAAACAATGAGAAACAAAATAATAACAATAACAAAAGTATATACAAAGAACATAGCAATCAATTTAAGGTCATAATATCACATAACAATATATTAGCAGAGCTAGGAATCAAGCAAAATACCAATTCCAATCTCTATTACTAAATCTATAATCAAGAAAAAGTGAAGAAGTGCCCGAATAGGTTAAAAAGGGACATACCAGAAGGTTATTAAATGAAAGCCGGTAATGGGAATTATAATTGCTGTACGATCCTGTATACAGATAAGAGTGAAGTAAGAGGACTACATATGTAGGTGCCAAGTAGTATAGGAAAGTCTAGTCCACCTACATATATCAATATTAGTTCAGCGTGGCTGTTGTAGGCAAACCTGCTATGAGCAAATAGGAAGATTCCTAAGGGGGCAATAAGAAGTGACAACTTATAATAATAGGAAAAAAAAGGGCCAGGGATATTGAAAGGAGAGATAAATCCATTCCCTGGAGCTGCAGTGATCTCTGATGCGGCATCCACCACTTGTCTGACCATATAGTGTCAGTTTGTCCATATAAGAAGGGAAGGGGCAGGACTATAAAGAGATGTGGCCAATAAGATGGAAGTGGAAATCCGGATCGGTAATGTAGGAAGCCCGGCTATGGGTGTGTCCATGGAGTCACATGATTGTGGGCGGGGCCGAGAAACGGGATCCTGAGACTGAATGAGATCATAATGAAGTGGTATACGAGTGATACATCCAGGACAGAGCTGTGTAAAGGTAGTCCTATGGATGCTGAAGTGTGGATAGGGATATAACGCAGAGATCATGACGTCACTAGTGAGGAGTAGTGGTAGTATTCGCAACAGATATCCAGATCCACAGACATTAGTATAGACGACTCTATAATAGAAAAACATATATTAGTATATCAGATGTACTTAAGGCTTACATCATCATATAATGTATGTGGAAGCGTCACATATAAGATGTCATAAACCACAGAAGTATACCCACACCGTGTGAACCTAACCTATGATAAAGGGAAGTTAAACATGGCGGCCTTGTGTGGGCACAAAACATACAATGTTAGTAAAAGTCCCATATGACCATTCCCTATATGAAGAACCGTACTGTCTGAATGTTACAAGAATTATGTCAATTCATATTCCCTATTAAGACCCTTGGGGCTCATCGTGTCTAGATATGAATCCAGTAGGCCTCACGCTTTTTAGGAGGAGGACTCTGTTGCCCCCTCGCCGTGGGGGTGGGACGTGCTCTATGACCAGTAATCTTAGTTGGGCTATATTGTGGCTAGTGTTGAGCGATACCTTCCGATATCCAGAAGTATCGGTATCGGACTGGATCGGCCGATTTCCAAAAAATATCGGATATCGCCGATACCGGTACCTGATACCAATGCAAGTCAATGGGACACAAATATCGGAATGTAAATAAGCCCTCTCTGTGCTTCTACATCCTGTTCCGGAGGGGGGAAGAGTGTGGGCGGTGCATGGGTGGACACTGTACGTGTCTGCGTGTGCGGGCGGGGTCTGTGCGGGCCTGCCAGGGATCTGTACGCGCGTTTCCGGGCTCTGTGCGGGCTGCCAGGGGTCTGTGCGTGCCTGCCAGGGCTATCTTTGGGCTGCCGGGGCTACGTGCGGGCCTGCCAGGGGCTCTGTGCTGCCTGCCGAGGCTCTGTGCGGGCTGCCGGGACTCTGTGCGGGCTGCCGGGGCTCTGTGCATGTGTGCAGGTATCGTCCGATGGGACTACAAGTCCCATCAGATGATGCCTGCTACAGTGACAGTAATTGACACATTAGCCAATGATGGGACAGTAGTAGTCCCATCATCTGGCTAATGTGTTACATGTAAAAAAATACTACATATATACTACATACATACTACATACATACAACCTACATACTACATACATGCTACATACATACTACATACATACAACATACATGCTGCATACATGCTACATGCATACTACATACATACAACATACATACTACACACATACTACATACATACAACATACATGCTACATACATGCTACATACATACTACATACATACTACATACATACAACGTACATACTACATACATACTACATACATGCTACATACATACTACATGCTACATACATACTACATACATACATACTACATACATACATACTACATACATACATACTGCATACATACTACATACATGCAACATACATGCTACATACATGCTACATACATACAACATACAACATACATGCTACATACATACTACATACATGCTACATACATACAACATACATACTACATACATGCTACATACATGCTACATACTACATACATACTACATACATGCTACATACATGTTACATACTACATTCTACATGCAAACTACATACATACATACATACTACATACATACTGCATACATTACATACATACTACATACATACTACATACATTACCTACATACTACATACATTACATGCATACATACATACTACATACATACACACACACTACATGCATACATATACATACATACTACATACATACTACATACAATACATTCATACATTTTATACAATACATACATAGAGACATACAGCACATTAAACAGAGTTCATACTCACGATTACTTGTCACTTTGTTCCCTGAAGCCAGTGTCATCTGTAAAAAAGATTAAAATAACAAAAAACAATATACTCCCTGTCCGCAGAAATCCACAAGTGTCCCATGATGATCTCACGTGGAGAACGGCAACATCAGCTGATGCAACCGCTCTCCAGGGGCTCCAGAACACAATGACGGGAGGAAGGTATCCTTCCACACTATATTCCTCCGTCGCTGTAAAAAAAATAGTCCCTAGTCTCACTTTATGCCATTGCTGTGTGAGAAATTTTCCCACACAGCAATTGCCATAAAGTGAGACTCAGAGGTTACTATAGTTCAGTGATGCACTGCAGGAGCCATTGACTCCTGTCAGTGTGTCACTGAAGGTCCTATAGAGCAGTGACATCACCAGATGTCACTGTTCTTTAGGGGAGATTGTCGTGGGACACTCGTTATTAATTGGACTACGGCAGACAGGTAGTATACGGCAGAGGTGTCAAACTGCATTCCTCGAGGGCCGCCAACAGGTCATGTTTTCAGGATTTCATTGTATTGCACAGGTGATAATTTAATCACCTGCACAGAATGATTCCAGCACCTTGTGGAATGCTAAGGAAATCCTGAAAACATGACCTGTTGGCGGCCCTTGAGGAATGCAGTTTGACACCTCTGGTATACGGTTTATTATTTTACTTTTTTTGCAGACGCTGAAGTATTGTAAGTACGGTGAAATGAAGAATATTAAAATACTTTTTTCCTAATGTGTGTGTTTTATTAACCCTTTACTACTATTGGATTAATAATAGATAGGCGTCTTATTGACACCTCTCCGTTATTAACCCGGCCTAATGTCACCTTACGATAGCTAGGTGACATTAACCCCTTTGTTGTAAATTCCGCTCTTGGGCTCCCTCCGGTGGTTGTAAGTAGCACTTTTGTGAATTCTGCTCTTGGGCTCCCTCCTGTGGTTTTGAGTGGTATAGCTGCTTCTTGGATTTAGCATCAGCAGCTTCTTCCACTGATCGTCTTTCTGGCTCGGCTATTTTAGTCTGGCCTTATCCCTCAATCAATGCCAGTTGCCAATTGTTCCTGCTTGGAGTCACTGCTCTTTTGGATTTCCCTGACACTCTGTCCAGTTCAGCAAAGATAAGTCCTTGCTTGTCCTTTTGCAGTCCACTTGTTGTGGACTTTATTGTTCAGCACATTATACGTTTTGCTCATTTGTCCAGCTTATCAGTATGGATCTATTCAGCTAAGCTGGAAGCTCTGGGCAGCAGATTTTGCCCTCCACACCTTTAGTCAGGTGTGGAGATTTTTGCATATCTCTGCGGTGGACTTTTTCTAGTTTTTATTACTGACCGCACAGTGTTCTTTCCTGTACTATCTATCTAGCTAGAAGTGGCCTCCTTTGCTAAATCTTGTTTCATACTACGTATGTCATTTCCTTCTCCTCTCACAGTCATTATTTGTGGGGGCTGTCCTATCCTTTGGGGATTTTCTCTGAGGCAAGATAGATTTCCTATTTCTACCTTTAGGGGTAGCTAGTTCTCCGGCTGTGACGAGTGTTGTGGATTCTGTTTGTGGGCTCCCTCTGGTGGTTACTGCTGGTACTGGGTGACTTTGGTGGGTTGCGGCCTTTGGTTTCCACCTGTCCATCAGTGGCTGGGTGTTTCCTATTTTACCTGGCCTTTCTGTCATTCCCTTGCCGGCTATCAATGTATTCAGATGTGCTCTGTTTGGTTCCTGCCTACCTGCTCCCAGATCTTTCAGGATAAGCTAAGTGCTGATTTTCAGTTGTTTGGTTTTTTTGTCCAGCTTGCTTGTTATGTCTCTATGCTAGCTGGTAGCTCTAGTGGACTGAGGTTCTCCCCATGTGCCATGAGTTGGCACATGGGTTCTTGCAATCTCAGGATGGTTTTTTGATTAGGGTTTTTTGCTGACCGCTCAGTCCCCTTTTGTATCGTTCTGCTTTCTAGTTTACAGCGGGCCTCAATTTGCTAAAACTATATATATCATCTCTATGTGTGTGCCTTCCTCTCATTTCACCGTCAATACATGTGGGGGGCAACTATATCTTTTGGGGTTCATTCCTCTGGAGGCAAGTGAGGTCTTTATTTTCTCTGCAGTACTAGTTAGCTCTTAGGCTGGTGCGTGGCGTCTAGAACCAACGTAGGCACGCTCCCTGGCTATCTCTAGTTGCGTTTGTCAGGCGTAGGGCAGCGGTCAGCTCAGGTTCCATCACCCTAGAGCTCGTCCGTAATATATTTGTACTTTGCTTGTCCTGTGCTATCCCTAGCCATTGGGATTCATGACAGTATAGCCGGCCTACAAAGTGTTAATTGTTTGGGCTGAAGCAGGAGAAAAAGAAGTGTTTAAGGGAAATTTTTTTTTTTTTTTTTTTTCCCTTCAGAGTTTTGCTGCCTAGCCCTTAATTGCTGTCTAGCTGCTTCTTACCTCCTCTTAACCCTTGAATGGCTCTGATCTTAGCTGTTTAACATGGATGTCCAGAGTTTGGCTTCCAGCCTGAGTAATCTCGCGGCAAAAGTTCAAAACATACAGGATTTTGTTGTTCACACTCCCATGTCTGAACCTAGAATTCCTATTCCAGAGTTCTTTTCTGGAGATAGATCTACCTTCCTGAATTTCAGGAACAATTGTAAATTGTTTCTTTCTTTAAAATCTCGCTCCTCTGGAGACCCTGCTCAACAGGTCAAGATTGTAATATCTTTCCTGCGGGGCGACCCTCAGAATTGGGCATTTGCATTGGCACCAGGGGATCCTGCATTGCTCAGTGTGGATGCGTTTTTTCTGGCATTGGGATTGCTCTATGAGGAACCTAACCTGGAGATTCAGGCTGAAAAGGCTTTATTAGCCCTCTCTCAGGGGCATGATGAAGCGGAAATATATTGTCAGAAGTTTCGGAAATGGTCGGTGCTTACTCAGTGGAATGAGTGCGCCCTGGCTGCAAACTTCAGAAATGGTCTTTCTGAGGCCATTAAGGATATTATGGTGGGGTTCCCTACGCCTACAGGTCTGAATGAGTCTATGGCTATGGCCATTCAGATTGATCGGCGTTTACGGGAGCGCAAACCCGTGCACCAGTTGGCGGTGTCTTCTGAACAGGCACCTGAGACTATGCAATGTGATAGAATTCAGTCCAGAAGTGAACGGCAAAATTATAGGCGGAAAAATGGATTGTGTTTTTATTGTGGTGATTCAGCTCATGTTATATCAGCATGCTCTAAACGCACAAAAGGGGTTGATAAATCTTTTGCCATTGGTACTCTGCAGCCTAAGTTCATTTTGTCTGTGACTCTGATTTTTTCACTGTCTTCCATTTCCGTCGATGCCTATGTGGATTCGGGCGCTGCCCTGAGTCTTATGGATTGGTCATTTGCTAAACGCTGCGGTTTTAGTCTGGAACCTCTGGAAGTTCCTATTCCTCTGAAGGGAATTGACTCTACACCATTGGCTATGAATAAACCGCAGTATTGGACACAAGTGACCATGCGCATGACTCCCGTTCATCAGGAGGTGATTCGCTTCATTGTACTGTATAATTTACATGATGTACTAGTGCTTGGTCTGCCATGGTTACAAACTCATAATCCTGTCCTGGACTGGAAAACAATGTCTGTGTTAAGCTGGGGATGTCAGGGGGTTCATGATGATGCACCTCCGATTTCAATCGCTTCATCTACTCCTTCTGAGATCCCTGCGTTTTTGTCTGACTATAGGGATGTTTTTGAGGAGCCTAAGCTCAATTCGCTCCCTCCGCATAGAGATTGTGACTGTGCTATAGAATTGATTCCTGGCAGTAAGTTCCCTAAGGGTCGTTTATTTAATCTGTCACTGCCAGAGCATACTGCTATGCGGAATTATATTAAGGAGTCCTTGGAAAAGGGACATATTCGTCCATCTTCGTCCCCTCTGGGAGCAGGTTTTTTTTTCGTGGCAAAAAAAGATGGTTCCCTGAGGCCTTGTATAGATTATCGCCTTCTGAATAAGATTACAGTCAAGTATCAGTATCCATTGCCATTATTGACTGATTTGTTTGCTCGCATTAAGGGGGCTAGGTGGTTCACTAAGATAGATCTTCGCGGTGCGTATAATCTGGTGCGGATAAAACAGGGTGATGAGTGGAAAACCGCATTTAATACGCCTGAGGGCCATTTTGAGTATTTGGTAATGCCTTTTGGACTCTCCAATGCTCCGTCAGTCTTTCAGTCCTTTATGCACAATATTTTCCGTGAATATCTGGATAAGTTTATGATTGTGTATTTGGATGATATTTTGGTGTTTTCTGATGACTGGGAGTCTCATGTTCTACAGGTCAGGAAGGTGTTTCAGGTTCTGCGGGCCAATTCTCTGTTTGTGAAGGGCTCAAAGTGTCTCTTCGGAGTCCAGAAGATTTCTTTTTTGGGGTACATTTTTTCTCCTTCTACTATTGAGATGGATCCCGTCAAGATTCAGGCGATTTGTGACTGGACACAACCTACATCTGTTAAGAGCCTTCAGAAGTTCTTGGGGTTTGCTAATTTTTATCGTCGGTTCATTGCTAATTTTTCCAGTATTGTTAAACCTTTGACTGATTTGACTAAAAAGGGTGCTGATGTTGCTGATTGGTCTCCTGCGGCCGTGGAGGCCTTTCAGGAACTTAAGCGCCGGTTTTCTTCTGCTCCTGTGCTGTGTCAACCAGATGTTTCACTTCCTTTTCAGGTTGAGGTTGATGCTTCCGAGATTAGAGCGGGGGCGGTTTTGTCACAGAGAAGTTCTAATGGCTTGGTGATGAAGCCATGTGCATTCTTCTCTAGAAAATTCTCGCCCGCCGAGCGCAATTATGATGTGGGTAATCGGGAGCTTTTGGCCATGAAGTGGGCATTTGAGGAGTGGCGTCATTGGCTTGAGGGTGCTAAACATCGTGTGGTGGTCTTGACTGATCACAAGAATCTCATTTACCTTGAGTCTGCCAGGCGTTTGAATCCTAGACAGGCTCGTTGGTCGTTGTTTTTTTCTCGTTTCAATTTCGTGGTTTCATACCTGCCAGGTTCAAAGAATGTGAAGGCAGATGCTCTTTCCAGGAGTTTTGTGCCTGACTCTCCTGGAGACTCTGGGCCTACTGGTATCCTTAGGGATGGGGTAGTATTGTCCGCCGTATCCCCAGACTTGCGACGTGCATTGCAGGAGTTTCAGGTGGATAAACCGGATCGTTGTCCACCAGAAAGACTGTTTGTTCCGGATGATTGGACCAGTAGAGTCATCTCCGAGGTCCATTCTTCTGTGTTGGCTGGTCATCCTGGAATATTTGGTACTAGAGACTTGGTGGCCAGGTCTTTTTGGTGGCCTTCCTTGTCTAGGGATGTGCGTACCTTTGTGCAGTCTTGTGAAGTGTGTGCTCGAGCTAAGCCTTGCTGTTCTCGGGCCAGTGGGTTGTTGTTATCCTTGCCCATCCCGAAGAGGCCTTGGACGCACATTTCCATGGATTTTGTTTCTGATCTCCCGGTTTCACAGAAAATGTCCGTTATCTGGGTTGTGTGTGACCGCTTTTCTAAGATGGTTCATTTGGTGCCCTTGCCTAAGTTGCCTTCCTCCTCTGAGTTGGTCCCTTTATTTTTTCAGAACGTGGTTCGTTTGCATGGGATTCCGGAGAATATCGTTTCTGACAGGGGATCCCAGTTTGTGTCTAGATTTTGGCGGACGTTTTGTGCCAAGATGGGCATTGATTTGTCTTTCTCGTCTGCATTCCATCCTCAGACGAATGGCCAGACGGAGCGAACTAATCAGACCTTGGAAACTTATTTGAGGTGTTTTGTTTCTGCTGATCAAGATGACTGGGTTGCTTTTTTGCCACTGGCCGAATTTGCTCTTAATAATCGGGCTAGTTCTGCCACGTTGGTCTCTCCTTTTTTTTGTAATTCGGGGTTTCATCCTCGTTTTTCCTCTGGTCAGGTGGAGCCTTCGGATTGTCCTGGAGTGGACGTGGTGGTGGACAGGCTACATCAGATTTGGAATCAGGTGGTGGACAATTTGAAGTTATCTCAGGAGAAAACTCAGCAGTTTGCTAATCGCCGTCGCCGCGTGGGTCCCCGACTTCTTGTTGGGGATTTGGTGTGGTTGTCTTCTCGTTTTGTCCCTATGAAGGTCTCTTCTCCTAAGTTCAAGCCTCGGTTCATCGGTCCTTATAGGATCTCGGAGATTCTTAACCCTGTATCTTTTCGTTTGCATCTCCCGGCATCGTTTGCTATTCATAATGTGTTCCATCGGTCGTTGTTGCGGAGGTATGAGGTGCCCGTTGTTCCTTCGGTTGAGCCTCCTGCTCCGGTGCTGGTGGAGGGAGAATTGGAGTATGTTGTTGAGAAGATCTTGGATTCTCGTGTTTCCAGACGCAAACTCCAGTATTTGGTTAAGTGGAAGGGTTATGGTCAGGAGGATAATTCCTGGGTGGTCGCCTCCGATGTTCATGCGACTGATTTGGTCCACGCCTTCCATAGAGCTCACCCTGATCGCCCTGGGGGTTCTCGTGAGGGTTCGGTGACCCCTCCTCAAGGGGGGGGTACTGTTGTGGATTCTGTTTGTGGGCTCCCTCTGGTGGTTACTGCTGGTACTGGGTGACTTTGGTGGGTTGCGGCCTTTGGTTTCCACCTGTCCATCAGTGGCTGGGTGTTTCTTATTTTACCTGGCCTTTCTGTCATTCCCTTGCCGGCTATCAATGTATTCAGATGTGCTCTGTTTGGTTCCTGCCTACCTGCTCCCAGATCTTTCAGGATAAGCTAAGTGCTGATTTTCAGTTGTTTGGTTTTTTTGTCCAGCTTGCTTGTTATGTCTCTATGCTAGCTGGTAGCTCTAGTGGACTGAGGTTCTCCCCATGTGCCATGAGTTGGCACATGGGTTCTTGCAATCTCAGGATGGTTTTTTGATTAGGGTTTTTTGCTGACCGCTCAGTCCCCTTTTGTATCGTTCTGCTTTCTAGTTTACAGCGGGCCTCAATTTGCTAAAACTATATATATCATCTCTATGTGTGTGCCTTCCTCTCATTTCACCGTCAATACATGTGGGGGGCAACTATATCTTTTGGGGTTCATTCCTCTGGAGGCAAGTGAGGTCTTTATTTTCTCTGCAGTACTAGTTAGCTCTTAGGCTGGTGCGTGGCATCTAGAACCAACGTAGGCACGCTCCCTGGCTATCTCTAGTTGCGTTTGTCAGGCGTAGGGCAGCGGTCAGCTCAGGTTCCATCACCCTAGAGCTCGTCCGTAATATATTTATACTTTGCTTGTCCTGTGCTATGGGGATTCATGACAGACGAGGTGTCCAGGGAGTGACAGGAACATCCCACGGCTACTGCTAGTGTTGTGTTAAGATCAGGAACTGCAGTCTGTATAGTTACCACCTGCTCAGAGCTAGTCGCATGTCGCTCCTAAATTACCAGTCCATAACAGTGCAACTGGCCAAAAATGAGTTGAATGCATCTCAAAAGAAGGAAAAGAAAAAGAGTTCTGAGCCATTTTTTTTTTCTTTAGTCTGTTTTGTCTTTTTCCTTCCTCTTAATCTCTGGGTGGATTTGGGCGCGGACATGGATGTTCAGGGTTTGTTTTCTCGTGTGGATCAGCTTGCTGCAAGAGTTCAGAGTATCCAAGATTATGTTGTTCAGACTCCAGCCTTAGAGCCTAAAATTCCTATTCCAGATTTGTTTTACGGGGATAGATCTAAGTTTTTGAACTTTAAAAATTACTGCAAATTGTTTTTTGCTCTGAAACCCCGTTCCTCTGGTGACCCCACTCAGCAAGTTAAAATAGTTATTTCTCTGCTGCGTGGTGACCCTCAGGACTGGGCATTCTCCCTTGAGTCAGGGGATCCGGCATTGCTTAATGTAGATGCATTTTTTCAATCGCTCGGATTATTGTATGACGAACCTAACTCTGTGGATCATGCGGAAAAACCTTGTTGGCCCTGTGCCAGGGTCAGGAAGCGGCAGAATTATACTGCCAGAAATTTAGAAAATGGTCTGTGCTCACTAAATGGAATGAGGACGCTCTGGCAGCAATTTTCAGAAAGGGTCTTTCTGAAGCCCTTAAAGATGTTATGGTGGGGTTCCCTACGCCTGTTGGTCTGAGCGAATCTATGTCTCTAGCCATTCAGATTGATCGGCGCCTGAGCGAGCGCAAAGTGGTGCACCATATGGCAGCATCCTCTGAACAGAGTCCTGAGTCTATGCAATGTGATTGGATTCTGACTAGAGCGGAACAGACGGGATACAGACGTCAGAATGGGCTGTGTTTTTACTGTGGTGATTCAGCTCATACTATCTCTGATTGCCCTAAGCGTATTAAGAGTGTAGCTAGATCTGTTACCATCAGTACTGTACAGCCTAAGTTTCTCCTGTCTGTGACCCTGATTTGCTCATTGTCATCTTTCTCTGTCATGGCATTTGTGGATTCAGGCGCTGCCCTGAACTTAATGGACTTAGAATTCGCCAGGCGCTGTGGTTTTCCTTTGCAGCCTTTGCAGAGCCCTATTCCATTGAGGGGTATTGATGCTACACCGTTGGCCAAGAATAAACCTCAGTATTGGACTCAGCTGACTATGTGCATGGCTCCAGCACATCAGGAAGATTGTCGTTTTCTGGTGTTGCATAATTTACATGATGTTGTTGTACTGGGTTTTCCATGGTTACAAGTACACAATCCAGTGTTGGATTGGAAATCGATGTCTGTGACTAGTTGGGGTTGTCAAGGGGTACATAGTGACGTTCCTTTAATGTCAATTTCCTCTTCCCCCTCTTCTGATGTTCCTGAATTTTTGTCAGATTTCCAGGATGTATTTGATGAGCCCAAGTCCAGTTCCCTTCCTCCACATAGGGACTGTGATTGTGCTATTGACTTGATTCCAGGCTCTAAGTTCCCTAAGGGCCGACTTTTCAACCTGTCTGTGCCAGAACATACCGCTATGTGGAGCTATGTTAAAGAGTCCTTGGAGAAGGGGCATATTCGGCCGTCTTCATCACCATTGGGAGCGGGATTCTTTTTTGTTGCCAAAAAGGATGGCTCCTTGAGATCCTGTATTGATTATCGCCTTCTTAATAAGATCACGGTCAAATTCCAATACCCTTTACCTTTGCTCTCTGATTTGTTTGCTCGGATTAAGGGGGCTAGTTGGTTTACCAAGATTGACCTTCGAGGGGCATATAATCTTGTTCGTATTAAACAGGGTGACGAATGGAAAACTGCATTTAATACGCCCGAAGGCCATTTTGAATACCTGGTGATGCCTTTCGGGCTTTCTAATGCTCCTTCTGTATTTCAGTCCTTCATGCATGACATTTTCCGCAATTATCTTGATAAATTCTTGATTGTGTATTTGGAAGATATTTTGATTTTTTCCAATGATTGGGAGTCTCATGTGAAGCAGGTCAGGATGGTATTCCAGATCCTTCGTGATAATGCTCTATTTGTGAAGGGGTCTAAGTGCCTATTTGGAGTTCAGAAGGTCTCTTTTTTGGGGTTTATTTTTTCTCCTTCGTCTATAGAAATGGATCCTGTTAAGGTCCAAGCCATTCATGACTGAATTCAACCCACATCTGTGAAGAGCCTTCAGAAATTTTTGGGCTTTGCTAATTTTTATCGCCGTTTCATTGCCAACTTCTCTAGTGTGGTTAAGCCCCTGACCGATTTGATGAAGAAAGGAGCTGATGTGACAAATTGGTCCTCTGAGGCTGTTGAGGCCTTTCAGGAGCTTAAGCGCCGATTTACTTCTGCCCCTGTCTTGCGTCAGCCAGATGTGTCTCTTCCTTTTCAGGTTGAGGTTGATGCTTCTGAGTTTGGGGCAGGGACCTTTTTGTCACAGAGGAATTCTGATGGTTCCTTGATGAAACCATGTGCCTTCTTTTCCCGAAAGTTTTCGCCTGTGGAACGCAATTATGATGTCGGCAATCGGGAGTTGTTGGCTATGAAGTGGGCATTTGAGGAGTGGCGACATTGGCTTGAGGGAGCCAAGCACCGCGTTGTGGTCTTGACCAATCATAAGAATTTAATTTACCTCGAGTCGGCCAAGCGGCTGAACCCTAGACAGGCTCGATGGTCCCTGTTTTTCTCCCGTTTCGATTTTGTGGTTTCATATCTTCCGGGATCTAAGAATGTTAAAGCGGATGCCCTCTCTAGGAGTTTTTTGCCTGATTCTCCTGGAGTTCTTGAGCCGGTTGGCATTCTTAGGGAAGGGGTGATTCTTTCTGCCATCTCCCCTGATTTACGGCGGGTGCTTCAGGAATTTCAGGCTGATAAACCTGACCGCTGACCTGTGGGGAAGCTGTTTGTTCCTGATAGATGGACAAGTAAGGTAATTTCTGAGGTCCATTGTTCGGTGTTGGCCGGTAATCCTGGGATTTTTGGTACCAAAGATTTGGTGGCTAGGTCCTTTTGGTGGCCTTCCTTGTCGCGGGATGTGCGTTCTTTTGTGCAGTCCTGTGGGACTTGTGCCCGGGCTAAGCCTTGCTGTTCCCGCGCTAGTGGGTTGCTTTTGCCTTTGCCTGTCCCTGAGAGGCCCTGGACACATATTTCCATGGATTAAATTTCGGATCTTCCTGTGTCCCAGAGGATGTTTGTTATCTGGGTGGTTTGTGACCGGTTCTCTAAAATGGTCCATTTGGTACCTTTGCCTAAATTGCCTTCCTCCTCTGATTTGGTTCCATTGTTTTTTCAGCATGTGGTTCGTTTGCATGGCATTCCGGAAAATATTGTGTCTGACAGAGGTTCCCAGTTTGTTTCCAGGTTTTGGCGGGCCTTTTGTGCTAGGATGGGCATTAATTCGTCTTTTTCTTCGGCGTTCCATCCTCAGACAAATGGCCAAACTGAGCGAACTAATCAAACCTTGGAAACCTATTTGAGATGCTTTGTGTCTGCTGATCAGGATGATTGGGTGGCTTTCTTGCCGTTGGCCGAGTTTGCCCTTAATAATCGGGCCAGTTCGGCTACTTTGGTTTCGCATTTTTTTTGTAATTTTGGTTTCCATCCTCGTTTTTCTTCAGGGCAGGTTGAGCCTTCTGATTGTCCTGGTGTAGATTCTGTGATGGACAGGTTACAGCAGATTTGGACTCCTGTGGTAGACAATTTGACGTTGTCTCAGGAAAAGGCTCAGCGTTTTGCTAACCACCGTCGGTGTGTTGGTCCTCGGCTTCGTGTGGGGGATTTAGTCTGGTTATCTTCTCGTCATGTTCCTAAGAAGGTTTCTTCCCCTAAGTTCAAGCCTCGGTTTATTGGTCCTTATAAGATTTCTGAGATTATCAATCCAGTGTCTTTTCGTTTGGCCCTTCCAGCCTCTTTTGCCATTCACAATGTTTTCCATAGATCTTTGTTGCGGAGATATGTGGTACCCGTTGTTCCCTCTGTTGATCCTCCTGCCCCGGTGATGGTTGAGGGGGAGTTGGAATATGTGGTTGAGAAAATTTTGGATTCTCGTTTTTCGAGGCGGAGGCTTCAGTATCTTGTCAAGTGGAAGGATATGGCCAGGAGGATAATTCTTGGGTGGTTGCCTCCGATGTCCATGCTGCCGATTTGGTTCGTGCTTTTCACTTGGCTCGTCCTGATCGGCCTGGAGGCTCTAGTGAGGGTTCGGTGACCCCTCCTCAAGGGGGGGGGTACTGTTGTGAACTTCGCTCTTGGGCTCCCTCCGGTGGTTGTAAGTAGCACTTTTGTGAATTCTGCTCTTGGGCTCCCTCCTGTGGTTTTGAGTGGTATAGCTGCTTCTTGGAATTAGCATCAGCAGCTGCTTCCACTGATCGTCTTTCTGGCTCAGCTATTTTAGTCTGGCCTTATCCCTCAATCAATGCCAGTTGCCAATTGTTCCTGCTTGGAGTCACTGCTCTTTTGGATTTCCCTGACACTCTGTCCAGTTCAGCAAAGATAAGTCCTTGCTTGTCCTTTTGCAGTCCACTTGTTGTGGACTTTATTGTTCAGCACATTCTACGTTTTGCTCATTTGTCCAGCTTATCAGTATGGATCTATTCAGCTAAGCTGGAAGCTCTGGGCAGCAGATTTTGCCCTCCACACCTTTAGTCAGGTGTGGAGATTTTTGCATATCTCTGCGGTGGACTTTTTCTAGTTTTTATTACTGACCGCACAGTGTTCTTCCCTGTACTATCTATCTAGCTAGAAGTGACCTCCTTTGCTAAATCTTGTTTCATACTACGTATGTCATTTCCTTCTCCTCTCACAGTCATTATTTGTGGGGGGCTGTCCTATCCTTTGGGGATTTTCTCTGAGGCAAGATAGCTTTCCTATTTCTACCTTTAGGGGTAGCTAGTTCTCCGGCTGTGACTAGGTGTCCAGGGAGTGACAGGAAAATCCCACGGCTACTGCTAGTGTTGTGTTAAGATCAGGAACTGCGGTCTGTATAGTTACCACCTGCTCAGAGCTAGTCGCATGTCGCTCCTAAATTACCAGTCCATAACACCCCTTATTACCCCATATCCCACCACTACATGGGAGTGGGAAGAGAGGGGCTAAGTGCCAGAATTGGCGCATCTTACAGATGCACCATTTCCGGGGCGGCTGTGGACTGGTATTTGTAGCCGGGGGGGCCAATATCCATGGCCCTTCTCTTCGCTATGAATATCAGCCCACAGCTGTCTGCGTAGCCTTTCTGGCTATAAAAAATAGGGGGACCCCTCGTATTTTTTTTTGGGAGGTCCCCCTATTTTAATAGCCAGTAAAGGCTACGCAGACAGCTGTGGGCTGATATTCATAGCAGGCTACAAATATTGGCCCCCGGCTGTCAGCTTTCCCCCTCTGGCACAGAAAATTGCGCAGGAGCCCATGCCGATATTTTCAGTTTTTTTTAATTCAATGCTCATTAAGGCCTCTTTCATACTTGTGTCAGTACGGGTCCGTTGCTATGCGTCGGGCCGACGTACCGACCCACTTTGTGAAATTTGTGCACGACATGGGCAGCGGATGCAGTTTTTCAACGCATCCGCTGCCCATTCTGAAGTCCGGGGAAGAGGGGGCAGAGTTTCGTCAGCGCATGCGCGGTAGAAAATGGCGGACGCGACAGACAAAAAAACGTTCGCTTGAACATTTTTTGTGCTGACGGTCCACCAACACACGACGGATCCATTGCACAACGGACGCGACGTATGGCCATCCGTCGCGATCCGTCGCTAGTACAAGTCTATGGGTAAAAAAACACATCCTGCAAGCACATTTGCAGGATCCTTTTTTTTTGTCCGCCGTTTCCGTTTTTTCAGCCGGATCCGGTTTTTATTCCGCCGGATCCTTTTTTTATTCCGCCAGATCCATTTTTTTCTGCTGAATCTGTTTTTTTCCGCCGGATCTGCTTTTTTCTCATAGAGTTGTATTAGTGCCAGGTTGCACCTGATGGCCACATGTTCCATCCGTTTTTTGCAGGATCCGTTAAAAAAAGCTGTTTCCACCAGACGGAAAACACATACAGAGGAACGTTTTTTCTGTCCGGCGAAAAAACGCACAGTGACGGGTCCGGCAAAAAATGTATGAAACTGAGATGTGAAATGATGAATCCGGCCTCCGAATCCATTTTTTCATGCATGTTTCCATTCAAGTCATGCACATATTGCGTTTATTTATTTATTTATTTCCAAAAACTGCATCAAAAACTGCATCAAAACTGCATCAAAACTACATCATAACTACACCAAAAACTGCATCAAAACTGCACCAAAAACTGCATCAAAAACCACACCAAAAACCGCACCAAAAACTGCATCAACAACTGCAACAAAAACTGCACCAAAAACTGCATCAAAACTGCATCAAAAACTGCATCGAAAACTGCATCAAAAACTGCACCAAAAACCTGCATCAAAACTGCATCAAAAACTGCACCAAAAACAGCATCAAAAACCTGCACCAAAAACTGCATCAAAAACAGCATCAACAACAGCAACAAAAACTGCATCAAAATCTGCAAAAAAATCTGCACCAAAAACTGCATCAAAAACCGCGCCAAAAACTGCATCAAAAACAGCATCAAAAGCTGCATCAAAACCGCACCAGTTTTTGATGCAGGCTTTTGATGCAGTTTTTGGTGCCGTTTTGATGCGTTTTTGATGTAGTTTGGTGCAGTTTTTGGTGCGGTTTTTCATGCCGTTTTTGATGCAGTTTTTAGTGCAGTTTTTGGTGCGGTTTTTGATGCAGTTTTTGGTGCAGTTTTTGGGTTTGTGCACATGCTGTTGATTTTGCTTCGGATCCGCTGCGGATTTGACGCTGCGGATCCGCAGCAGTTTTCCCAAAGTTTACATTACCATGTAAACCTATGGGAAAAAAAAACGCTGTGCACAGGCTGCAGAAAAATCCGTTTGGAAATGCAGTGCATTATTTTCCGCAGCAGGTCACTTGTTTGTGCGGATTCCGCAGCGGTTTTCAACCAGCACCAATAGGAAAGTGCAGTTGAAAACCCGCAGAGGAATCTGCAGAAGAAACCATGTGAAAATCCGCAGTGAAAACCGCAGTGGTTTTGCACTGCGGATTTTCCAAATCCGCTCTGGAAAAATCCGCAGCAGAATCCGCAACGTGTGCACATACCCTTTGGTGCAGGTTTTTGGTGCGGCTTTTGATGTGGTTTTTGATGCAGTTTTTGGTGCAGTTTTGATGCAGGTTTTTGGTCCGATTTTTGATGCAGTTTTTGGTTCAGGTTTTTGGTGCGGTTTTTGATGCGGTTTTTGGTGCAGTTTTGATGCAGTTTTTGGTGCAGTTATGATTAGTGTTGAGCATTCCGATACCGCAAGTATCGGGTATCGGCCGATACTTGCGGTATCGGAATTCCGATACCGGGATTCCGATACTTTTGTGGTATCGGGTATCGGTATCGAAACAACATTAATGTAAAAATGTGTAAAAGAGAGAATTAAAATAAAAAATATTGCTATGCTCACCTCTCCGACGCAGCCTGCACCTTACCGAGGGAAGCGGCAGCGTTCTTTGTTTAAAATTCGCGCTTTTCTTTCCTTACGTGAAGTCCCGGCTTTGTGATTGGTTGCGTCGCAGTCACATGGGCGACGCAACCAATCACAGCAAGCCGTGACGTAATTTCAGGTCCTCAAGGATTTTAAAATTACGTCCCGGCGTTGTGATTGCTTGCGTCGCAGTCACATGGGCGACGCAACCAATCACAGCAAGCCGTGACGTAATTTCAGGTCCTTAAGGATTTTAAAATTACGTCCCGGCTTTGTGATTGGTTGCGTCGCAGTCACATGGGCGACGCAACCAATCACAAGCCGTGACGTCACGGGAGGCTGGACACGCGCGCATTTTAAAATGCGCGCTTGTCCAGCCTCCCGTGACGTCCCGGCTTGTGATTGGTTGCTTCGCGGTCAACCAATCACAAGCCGGGAGGCTGGACACGCGCGCATTTTAAAATGCGCGCTTGTCCAGCCTCCCGTGACGTCCCGGCTTGTGATTGGTTGCTTCGCGGTCAACCAATCACAAGCCGGGAGGCTGGACACGCGCGCATTTTAAAATGCACGCTTGTCCAGCCTCCCGTGACGTCCCGGCTTGTGATTGGTTGCTTCGCGGTCAACCAATCACAAGCCGGGAGGCTGGACAACGCGCGCATTTTAAAATGTCTGTAGCCAGCTTCCCTCTCCCATAGAGGCACAATTGCTTACAGCTGCAGTAACAGCATTTCGTAGAGCGTCACTTCACTGCAGAGTAGAACGCAGACCAAACAGGACGCTTATAATCCATGGGCAGTCCGGAAGTAAAAAAGGGTTGTCCATGTTTGAGGACTTTCTTTTTTTTTTTACGTAAATGCATGTTTGCATTTTGGCTTTTTAAAATGCGCGCGTGTCCAGCCTCCCGGCTTGTGATTGGTTGATCGCGACGCAACCAATCACAAGCCGGGACGTCACGGGAGGCTGGACAAGCGCGCATTTTAAAATGCGCGCGTGTCCAGCCTCCCGTGATGTCACGGCTTGTGATTGGTTGCGTCGCCCATGTGACTGCGACGCAACCAATCACAAAGCCGGGACGTAATTTTAAAATCCTTAAGGACCTGAAATTACGTCACGGCTTGCTGTGATTGGTTGCGTCGCCCATGTGACTGCGACGCAACCAATCACAACGCCGGGAC
Organism: Ranitomeya variabilis; assembly: GCF_051348905.1. Lineage (NCBI taxonomy): Eukaryota > Metazoa > Chordata > Amphibia > Anura > Dendrobatidae > Ranitomeya > Ranitomeya variabilis. The sequence goes on from NC_135236.1 coordinate 595,974,615, forward strand.
GTAATTTTAAAATCCTTGAGGACCTGAAATTACGTCACGGCTTGCTGTGATTGGTTGCGTCGCCCATGTGACTGCGACGCAACCAATCACAAAGCCGGGACTTCACGTAAGGAAAGAAAAGCGCGAATTTTAAACAAAGAACGCTGCCGCTTCCCTCGGTAAGGTGCAGGCTGCGTCGGAAAGGTGAGTATAGCAATATTTTTTATTTTAATTCTTTATTTTACACATTAATATGGTTCCCAGGGCCTGAAGGAGAGTTTCCTCTCCTTCAGACCCTGGGAACCATCAGGAATACCATCCGATACATGAGTCCCATTGACTTGTATTGGTATCGGGTATCGGTATCGGATTGGATCCGATACTTTGCCGGTATCGGCCGATACTTTCCGATACCGATACTTTCAAGTATCAGACGGTATCGCTCAACACTAGTTATGATGCAGTTTGATGCAGTTTTGATGCAGTTTTTGGTGCGGTTTTTGCGCGGTTTTGATGCAGTTTTTGGAAATAAATAAATAAATGGAAAATGTGCATGATTTGAATGGAAACATGCATGAAAAAACGGATTCGGAGGCCGGATTCATCATTTCACATCTCAGCTTCATACATTTTTTGCCGGATCCGTCACTGTGCGTTTTTTCGTATGTGTTTTCCGTCCGGCGGAAACAGCTTTTTTGACGGATCCTGCAAAAATGGATGAAATGTGTGGCCATCAGGCGCAATCCGGCGCTAATACAAATCTATGAGAAAAATCTGTATCCGGCTGAAAAAACGGATCTAACAAATGTGCTCGCAGGATGCGTTTTTCTACCCATAGACTTGTACTAGCGATGGATCGTGACGGATGTCCACACGTCGCATCTGTCGTGCAACGGATCCGTTGTGTTTTGGCAGACCATTGGCACGAAAAAATATTCAAGTGAACGTTTATGTCCGTCGCATCCACCATTTTCTACCGTGCATGCGCGGATGAAACTCCGCCCCCTCCTCCCCGGACTTCAGAATGGGCAGCAGATGCATTGAAAAACTGCATTCGCTGCCCACATCGTGCACAAATTTCACAACGTGCGTCGGTACGTCGGCCCGTCGCATAGCGATGGACCCATTCCGACGCAAGTATGAAAGAGGCCTTAATGAGCGTTACATTTTTTAAAAAATGGAAAAAACAGCGTGGGCTCTCGTGCAATTTTTTGCACCAGAGGGGGAAAGCCGACGGCCGGGGGCCAATATTTGTAGCCTGCTATGAATATCAGCCTGCAGCTCTCTGCATAGCCTTTACTGGCTATTAAAATATAGGGGGACCCCAAAAAAATGACGTGGGGTCCCCCTATATTTTATAGCCAGAAAGGCTATGCAGACAGCTGCGGGCTGATACTCATAGCCTAGAGAGGGGCCATGGATATTGGCCCCCCCGGCTACAAATACCAGTCCGTAGCCACCCAGGAAATGGGCACTTAGCCCCTCTCTTCTCACTCCCGTGTAGCGGTGGGATATGGGGTAATAAGGGGTTAATGTCACCTTGCTATCGTAAGGTGACATTAAGCCGGGTTAATAATGGAGAGGCGTCAATAAGACACCTATCCATTACTAATCCAATAGTAGTAAAGGGTTAATAAAACACACACACATTAGGAAAAAAGTATTTTAATATTCTTGATTTCACCATACTTACCATACTTTAGCGCCTGCAAAAAACGTGAAATAATAAACCGCACACTACCTGTCCGCCGTAGTCCAATTAATAACGAGTGTCCGATGACTATCTCCCCTATAGAACAGTGACATCTGGTGATGTCACTGCTCTATAGGACCTTCAGTGACACACTGACAGGAGACAATGGCTCCTGCAGTGCATCACTGAACTATAGTAACCTCTGAGTCTCACTTTATGGCAATTGCTGTGTGGGAAAATTTCTCACACAGCAATTGCATAAAGTGAGACTAGGGACTATTTTTTTTTACAGCGGTGGAGGAATACAGTGCAGAAGGATACCTTCCTCCCGTCATTGTGTTCTAGAGCCCCTGGAGAGCGGTCGCATCAGCTGATGCTGCCGATCTCCACAGGAGATCGTCGTGGGACACTCGTGGATTTCTGCGGACAGGGAGTATATTGGTTTTTTGCTATTTTAATCTTTTTTACAGATGACACTGGCTTCGGGGAGCAAAGTGACAAGTAATGGTGAGTATGAACTCTATGTTTAATGTACTCTATTTCTATAGGTATGTATTGTCTGTAATGTATGAATGTATTGTAAGTAGTATGTATGTAGTATGTATGTATGTATATGTAGTATGTGTGTATGTAGTATGTATGTAGTATGTATGTATGTAGTATGTATGTATGTAGCATGTATGTAATGCATGCAGTATGTATGTAGTATGTATGTAGTATGTATGTATGTAGTATGTAAGTAGTATGTACGTATGTATGTAGTATGTATGTAGTATGCATGTACTGTATGTATGTATGTAGTATGTATGTAGTATGTATGTAATGTATGTAGTATGTATGTAGTATGTATGTAATGTATGTAGCATGTATGTAGTATGTATGTAGTATGTATGTAATGTATGTAGTATGTATGTAATGTGTGTAGTATGTATGTAGTATATATGTAGTATGTATGTATGTAGTATGTATATGTGTATTATGTATGTTGTATGTATGTAGCATGTAGTATGTATGTAGCATGTATGTAGTATGTATGTAGCATGTATGTAGCAGGTATGTAGCATTTATGTAGCATGTAATATGTATGTAGTATGTAGCATGTATGTAGCATGTAGTATGTATGTAGTATGTATGTAGCATGTATGTAGCATGTAGGTAGCATGTAGGTAGCATGTAGTATGTATGTAGTATGTAGCATGTATGTAGCATGTAGTATGTATGTAGTATGTAGCATGTATGTAGCATGTTTGTAGTATGTATGTAGTATGTATTTAGTATGTATGTAGTATATACATAGTATGTCTGTAGCATGTATGTTGTATGCATGTAGTATGTATGTAGCATGGATGTAGCATGTATGTAGCATGGATGTAGCATGGATGAAGTATGTATGTTGTATGTATGTAGTATGTATGTAGTATATACATAGTATGTAGCATGTTTGTAGCATGTATGTAGCATGTATGTAGCATGTATGTAGTATGTACTGTATGTAGCATGTATGTAGTATTTTTTTTACATTCAACACATTAGCCGGATGATGGGACTACTACTGTCCCATCATTAGCTAATGTGTCAATCACTGTCATTGTAGCAGGCATCGTCCGATGGGACTTGTAGTCCTATCGGACGATGCCTGCACAGACACAAAGACCCCCCGGCAGCCCGCACAGACTCCCGAGAGGCCCATACAGACCCCCGAGAGGCCTGGACAGACCCCCTGCAGGCCGCACAGACCCCCGAGAGGCCGAACAGACCGCCGGCAGGCCACACAGACCCCCCGGCAGCCCGCACAGAGCTCTGGCAGGCACGCACAGACCCCCTCATGGTCCCGCACAGACACCGCCCACAAAGAGACATGCAGTCTCCACCCACGCACCGCCTACAGTCCATTATAGTGCATTATTGCACTATGGGAACTTCTGATTCCGGTATCTGATATCGCAAAAATATCGGAAGTCGGTATTGGAATTCCGATACAGCGAATATCGATGATACCCGATATTTGCAGTATCGGAATGCTCAACACTAATTGTGGCCCGCTGAAATGAAATGGTGAGGGATGGGAAGGAGAAGATTTTTACACTTTATAGTGGATTTATGCTTAGAAATCCTGTCATGAATAGGTTGCGATGTTTCGCCTATATAGAGAAGGCCACAAGGGCATTTGATTAGGTACACTACGTATGATAATTTGCAGGTAAAATACTCATGAATATTGAATGGCTTCCCAGAAAAGGGGTGTGTAAATGTATCACCTTTGAGCACATTGTTGCACTGTATACAATGCAAACATGGAAAGGTGCCTTTCCTTGGGTTCTGTAGGAACCGTTGTTTCGGTATACTGGATTTCTGGATTTCGTGCCCATATCTGCTTTCACTAAAGAGTCCTTTAGGTTAGGTGCCCTTTTGAAACATGGAAGGAACAGATTTTGAAATTCCTGGACATCTGGGTAGGCGGTTGATAACAAGTGCCAGTTCTTCCAAATGGACTTATGTAAAATATAGGCAAAAGGGTGAAAGCTGTGCACAAAGGGAATCCAATTCAAGGATTGTTTGGCTGACTGTGTAGGGGCATTATAAGATTCGGTTAGCACCTGTGAGGGGTAACCCCTTTCTTTAAATTTTGTAGTCATCTCATTAAGCCTGTGATGTCATGTATCTGTATCCGAGACAATATGTCTTACTCTCTGGTACTGAGATTTCGGTATTGCCCGTTTTGTTGCAGGGGGGTGGAGACTATGGAAATGTAGTATACTGTTCCGATCTGTCTCCTTAACATATAGATCGGTAGAGAGGATTCCTCTAGGATCTTTGATCACCATTGTGTTCAAGTAGTTAATACGATAGGGATCATGGCCCATTGTGAATTGTACCCCAGGCCATGAGGTATTCAGGAGATGAAAGAACATTGTGAGTGTCTTTGAAGAGTCCCCCATATACAAAAGACATCATCAATGTAGCTTTTCCATACAATTACGTTCTCTCGAAAAAGTGCTTGTTTGTAAATGATATTTTCCTCAAAATCAGCCATATAGGCGTTTGCGTACAGGGGTGCTACGTTGGACCCCAATGCGGTCCCCCATATCTGCAGGTAAAAATTGTCCTGGAACAAAAAGAAATTTGAGGTGAGCATTAGGCGGAGTAGATCTATGCAAAGATCCACCTGGTCTCCATCCATTTCTGTCGATCTTAGAAGGCAGGATGTTGAGTTAATTCCCTCATTATGGGGGATGGAGGTATACAGGTCATTCACGTCCAGTGTGACTAGTGTGACATCCGGTGGGATGGTATGTATACCTTGAATGACAGGAAGAGAGGAAGGCACCAGTGTCTATGATGAAGGAGTCAGTTTTTTGAATGATGGGCATCAAAATTTTTCCTAAAAAGATGGCCACGGGTGACAGGATGGAGTTAGTAGACACGACAATAGGTCTACCAGGGGGAGTAGGAGTCAGCCACAGAAGAAAAACACCTTCAGGAACTTCCTAAAGGACCAATGGGATTTGCTGCAGTATCCAAGCATGTGACCCTTGATCTCCAACAAGAGAACTTGCCCTGGGCATGCTCAGAAAGGGAAGAGCAGGACTTAGTCACAAACGCGTCTGCTCGCCGCTGCCCAGTACTGGCTAGGGTTGAGCGAAACGGGTCGGCCATTTTCAGAAGTCGCCGACTTTTGGCAAAGTCGGGTTTCATGAAACCCGACCCGACCCCTGTGTGGGGTCGGCCATGAGGTCGGCGATCTTCTGAATCTGGTATCGGAATTCCGATACCGAGTTCCGATATGTTTGCGATATCGGGAATCGGTATTGGAATCCATATTTAAGTGTTAAATAAAGAATCAAAATAAAAAATATTGATATACTCACCCTCGGACGCGCCCTGGTACTAATCGGCAGGCTTCCTTCCTAAGAATGAGCGCGTGAATGACCTGCGGTGACGTCGCGGCTTGTGATTGGTCGCGAGCAGTCACATGGACAAGCCGCGACGTCATCTAAGGTCCTTCACGCGCTCATTCTTAGGAAGGAAGGCTGCCAGAAAGAAGCAGGGCGCGTCCGAGGGTGAGTATATACCTAATAGGAATATACTCACCCTCGGACGCACCCTGCTTCTTTCCGGCAGCCTTCCTTCCTAAGAATGAGCGCGTGAAGGACCTTAGATGACGTCGCGACTTGTCCATGTGACCGCTCGCGACCAATCGCAAGCCGCGACGTCACCGCAGGTCATTCACGCGCTCATTCTTAGGAAGGAAGCCTGCCGATTAGTACCAGGGCACGTCCGAGGGTGAGTATATCAATATTTTTTATTTTTATTCTTTATTTTACACATTAATATGGATCCCAGGGCCTGAAGGAGAGTTTCCTCTCCTTCAGACCCTGGGAACCATAGTATCCCATTGCACTGCATTGGGTTTCGTGTTTCGGCCGACCACGACTTTTTTATAGGATCGGCCGATTTCACTCGACCCGACTTTTGAGAAAGTCGGGTTTCGTGAAACCCGACCCGATCCTATAAAAATAAAAGTCGCTCAACCCTAGTACTGGCTACAATGGCAGAAGCTGGAAAGGCAGCAGTAACCAGTTGTCCAGTATCAGCCTGAGCTAGACGCTGGGACCGACGTCTCCGCTGAGCAGACTCCACTGCAGCTGGAGAAGAATGGGAGACTGCAGTGGAGATGGTTCGAGATTCTCCCTGTGCAGAGGCGGGATCTCGACACCTAACATTACCCCTCCTCCTAGGGCCCCCCTCCTTGGACCTCGCTACGCTTGAAGGCAGCAATGAGATGTGGAGCTCGAATGTGCTCAGCAGGCTCCGAGGACCTGTCCTCTGGGCCATAACCCTTCCAATCCACCAAATATAATAATGTAATCGTCCGTAGATGAACCCGATGTCCTGGCAGATGACTCGGAAATCCGGTACATGTATACGGGCTTAAAGAGGGACACATGAAAGGTGTCGGTGATACCCAGGCGTGGAGGAAGGGCCAGACGGTAGACCACAGGGTTAACCTGTTCGAGGACCTTGAAGGGACCCAAGTAGTGAGGTGCAAACTTAGTGGACTCAACTCGCAGCCTGTTACGGGCGGAGAGCCACGCCAAGTCACCAGGAACAAAGGTCAGAGCGGGGCACCGATGAGCATCGGCGGAGGTCCTCATTCTCTCATTGGAGGCCCGAATGGCATCCTGAGTGCGGTCCCAAATGTCCCGTGCCTCCACAGCTCAGTCTGCCACCCTGGAGTCAGCGGAAGACATGGGCATGGGCACAGGGACACGCGGATGCTGGCCGTAATTTAGGAGGAATGGAGTCTGACTGGTGGAGTCGGCTACAGCGTTGTTAAGTGCAAATTCTGCCCATGGTAGCAAGGATGCCCAGTCATCCTGCCTGGCAGAAACAAAATGTTATAAATATGGGACCAGGGTCTGGTTGGCCCTCTCAACCAACCCATTCGTCTCAGGATGATATGTCGAGGAGAGATTCAACTCAATACTGAGTAGAGGACAAAGCTCTCTCCAGAATCGAGACTCAAACTGGGGACCCCAGTCACTGACAATTTTGAATTTTGTCAGCATACCGTGTAGGCGAAATATATGCTTGATGAACAATGCTGCCAGAACCCGTGCAGAAAGTAGCCGTGGAAGAGGCATCAAGTGCACCATTTTGGAAAAATGGCCGGTGATAACCCAGATAATGGTGCAGCTGCGAGACTTGGGTAAGACCACCACAAAGTCAATCCCGACCATCTCCCAGGGCCTGTTCGCCACTGGCAGGGGATAAAGCAACCCAACTGGCCGTTGCCGAGGAGACTTGTTCTTGGCGCAAGAGACACATGCCCGAACATAGTCTGCGACGTCACGAGCCATATGCGGCCACCAATATGTCCTCGCTAGTAGCTCAGATGTCCTTTTGGACCCAAAATGTCCATCCACCCGGGATGAGTGAGCCCAAGAGAGAACCTCTGGATGCAGATTGGAGGGTACAAAAGTCTTGCCCAGAGGCACACACTCGAGCGAAACTGGGGCCACAGTTCTCAGGCTCTCGGTGGGGACAATAAGCCGAGGCTCCTCTTCCTCCTCCTCAGATGATACAACGGAGCGAGAGAGAGCGTCAGCACGAATGTTCTTCTCCCCAGGAAGAAAATGGAGGGCGAAATGGAACCGGGAGAAGAACAAGGACCATCTTGCCTTGCGAGAATTTAACCTCTGGGCTGTCTGCAGGTACACCAAATTCTTGTGATCTGTGAAGACTTGGAAAGGAAAATGAGCTCCCTCCAAGAGATGTCTCCACTCCGAGAAGGCCAACTTCATGGCTAGCAACTCCCTGTCCCCAATGGAATAATTCCTCTCTGCTGGTGAGAAGGTCTTAGAAAAGAAGAAGCAAGGATGCTTCCGACCTTCAGCATCCTTTTGGAAAAGGACTGCTCCAGCATCAACAGATGAGGCATCCACCTCCATTATAAATGGCTTATCTACATCGGGGCGATGTAGGACGGGAGCACTAGCGAAGTGTGACTTAATGGACAGAAAGACCTTGGAGACCTCCTCAGACCACAATTTGGGATTTGCTCCCTCCTTGGTGAGGGCAACCAAGGGAGCTACCAAAGTTGAGAAGTGGGGAATGAACTGGCGATAGTAATTAATGAACCCCATAAAGCGCTGCACCACTTTAAGAGAATGGGGTTCATGCCACTCCATCACAGCCTGTAGTTTGGCAGGATCCATAGCCAATCCCTGGGCGGAGATGATGTAGCCCAGGAAAGGTAAGGACTCCTGCTCAAACACACATTTCTCCAACTTTGCGTAGAGGGAATTTGCCCGTAAGAGGTCGAAGACTCTGCAAACATCTCTCTGGTGGGAGTCAATATCTGGAGAGTAGATGGGAATATCATCCAGATAGACTACAACTGAGGTGGAGAGCATATCCCGGAAGCTGTCGTTCAAAGTCTTGGAAAACGGCTGGGGCATTACAGAGCCTGAAAGGCATCACCAGATATTCATAGTGCCCATCCCAGGTGTTAAAAGCCGTCTTCCATTCGTCCCCCTCACGGATGCGAATCAGGTTGTAAGCACCCCGCAGATCTAATTTTATAAATACACTTGCTCCCCAAAGCCTATCAAAGAGCTCATATATCAGGGGCAAAGGATACTTATTCTTAATGGTGATGGCGTTAAGACCCCTGTAATCCATGCATGGACGTAGTTCCCCGTTCTTCTTCTGCACGAAGAAGAACCCAGCCCCTGCAGGTGACACTGACTTCCTAATGAATCCTCTTGCCAGATTTTCCCCTACACGTACTGTGACATTGCCTCCGTCTCCGGGAGAGATAACGGATAGAATAGACCCCAGGGAGACTCAGCACCAGGCAAGGAGGTCAATAGGACTGTCATAGGGGCGGTGAGGCGGAAGGGTCTCCGCAGCTCTTTTGGAGAACATGTCCGCATAAGGCCATTATTGCTTGGGGAGAGAGGATAGATCTGCGGGTACCTCAGTAGTAGCAACCTGAACTCATTCCCTCTGACATCTACCCCCACAAGATTCACCCCATCCCAAAATTCTGCCTGTGGACCACTCAATATGTGGAGAATGGTACCGTAGCCAGGGCATCCCTAACAGGACCTCTTCGATTCCCTCAGGAATGATGAGCAGAGATATAATCTCCTGATGAGATGGCGACATGGACAGAGTGAAAGGGATGGTCTGGTGTGTTATCTGTGAGGGCAGTGTCGACCCATTTACCACTCATACGGTCACTGGTTGAGCTAACATTACCAGGGGAATTGCGTGACGTTGGGCGAAGGCAGATGGCATAAAATTGCCCTCCGCCCCAGAATCCACGCAGAGCTCTACCGAGTGGGAAAATGGGCCTATAGTAATTGTCCCCTTAAAGGACAATTTAGAGGCAAATGTCGCCGTGTCTAGTGTACCTCCACCTACTACCACTAGACGCTGACGTTTCCTCGACCACTGGGGACATCTGGTGGCAAGATGCCCTTACTGCTGGCAAACATGACAAACCTGGAGTGCACGAGTGGTCCTGGACTTAGATCCCGCTCGTGACACTTCCATGGCTACATGTGACTCAGAGGCCTGGACTGGAGATTCCAAAGGTTTGGTGAAGGTGGGGGCCAGCTGAAACCTCTGCCTACACTGGGCTCGCTCTAACCTCCGCTCATGAAAACGGAGATCAATACGAGTGGATACTGCTATTAACTCCTCCAGTGTGGCGGGAATCTCCCTAGTGGCCAGAGCGTCCTTCACGTAGTCAGCCAGCCCCCTCCAAAATATCGGAATAAGGGCTTTATCCGACCACTCCAGCTCAGATGCTAGGGTGTGAAAGTGGACGCCAAAATGGCTGACCAAGGACGAGATCTGAGTCAATGCCAACAGTTGGAGCACCGTATCATGGGTTACACGAGGTCCTAAAAAGACCTGTTTCAGAGTTCTCAAGAACAACAAAGCACTCTGTACCACATGATCGCCATGCTCCCACAGCAGCGTAGCCCACTCTAATGCCTTGTCCGACAGGAGAGACTCAATAAACCCCACCTTAGCCCGCTCTGTAGGGAAACAAGAGGCCAGAAGCTTGAGATGTATAGAGCACTTACTCACAAAACCCCTACAAGATTTACTATCACCAGAAAATTTTTCTGGCAGCGGGAGGCGAGATAGAGTCGGAACAGGGGTGGCAGTGGACAAGGTTGCTGCAGCCACGCTAGCAGCCTGAACAGCAACTGCGGTTACATCCACAGCTGAGGTTGTGCGCTGGAGAGCTGCCAACCTACCCTCCAGCTGCCAGATGTACAGCAAGGATTGCTGTTTGTCCGTCATTACTAGCCAAACCCTGGCATTAGTGTAATGTTAGGGCTAGCGGAATGCACCAAATTATAAGAGAGATGGTATAAGGTGCGTTCGCAGCTCTGGGTCCACCATGCAGAGATGGAACCTGCTGCTGAGTAATGACGGACTATATGGCGGTACAATGTGGATGCACACACAGGTTAACTTCACCCTGTGTGAAGGAAGCAAACCATGTTGCATCACAGGGCCGCGGTACCGCACCAAGAGCACAAGCAAGGAGTCTCAGGACTCTATCCCAAGACACAGGATTAGAGTACGTTCAGACCACTTGCACTCGACACCACAACTGGGGTGTCAAAGTAACAGAAAATATAACTTAAAGCACAAGAGTGCATGCTGTGCCGCTTTGGCGGACGCCACTAACCTCCCAGACTTGGGATAGTAAAGCGCTCTATAAGCGCACAGCGCCGCACTGGTGGTTACAGCAATAGACGCTGTATCATGTGTCTTTATGTTCACAGCTTAGTCAGGCGCTAGATAGCAAGCATCCACCTTTTGCGAACAGTCATACACAAGGGAGGGGATTTTAAAGAATGACTTGCACTCATCAACACACACACGATTCCAAATGTACACTAGCGCATGGCCGTGCGGCCATGCAAACCTTTTATAGCTGCAGAAAGAACAGGACCTTCCCAGAAGGACCAATGGGAGTCAGCCACAGAAGAAGAACACCTTCAGGACCTTCCTAAAGGACCAATGGGATTTGCTGCAGTATCTAAGCATGTGACTCTTGATCTCCAATGAGAGATCTTGCCCTGGGCATGCTCAGAAAGGGAAGAGCAGGACTTGGTCCCAAACACGTCTGCTCGCCGCTGCCCAGTACTGGCTACAATGGCAGAAGCTGGAAAGGCAGCAGTAACCAGTCATCCAGTATCAGCCTGAGCTAGATGCTGAGACCGACATCTCTGCTGAGCAGACTCCACTGCGGCTGGAGAAGAATGGGAGACCGCAGCGCAGATTGTTTGAGATTCCCCCTGTGTAGAGGTGGGATCTTGACACCTAACACCATGATGTCTCAGTTTCATACAACCTTAAAAGCTGGCCACTAGAGTTGAGTGACTTTTACTTTTTTCGGATGGAGTCGGTTTCGCGAAACCCAACTTTGTCAAAAGTCGGGTCGGGTGAAATCGGCCGATTATTGCGAAAAGTCAGGGGCCGACTGAAACACGAAACCCAATGCAAGTCAATAGGGAATCAAAGTCGGCAGTGAGTGGAGGACAGGAAAACACCTATAGTGCCCATTTTAATGCCAAAAACATCAAGTCTTATTACTGAAGCTTGTCAACCTTAATTTACTTTATAATAATAGTTAGGCATTGAAAACTGGGGGTCATTTGGCTAAAGTTGTGGGGGGGTAGGGCTGGCTCAAGATTTTCGTGGGACCAGGAAACGCGGAATACGTCACGGTGGTGGAGCAGGGAGAGGTAAGTATTTCAACTTTGCAAGTGCTGTGATCCTGAGCAAGCCGGGGGGCCCACTCATTGGCAATGGCACTGGCACAGGGCCCCTCATAGTACGGTGGTGTGTTTGACAGCGGGTGGCGCCTCCCACCGGCAGAGACACTTTTGCGTACTATGAGGGGCCCTGTGCCAGTGATGTCGCCAACGAGTATGCCCCCCACCTGATGAAGGAACCTGCACTTTCATCTGCACCTTCCACTTTGTCCCCGTGTAAGGTGGTATAGTATGCGGGAAGGGGAACCTGACTTTCAGCAGGGTCAGATTCTGGCTGTGTAGAGTGCAAGGGGAATGTAGTGGTCTGGGTCAATGTACCAGCAGACTCATCTAGCAGTGGCTGGGCAATGGGCAGGATGAGAGAAGGAAACACCGATATAGGCCCAAATAATAAAGTGGGCTAAATGCAGTTCAAATGTGGTAACAGGACTAAACAGGTGGCATTGCTTTGTTCAGTGAAGGAAAACTGTAATGAGTGGAAGACACAGTTAGTAGGCCCAAATAATAAAGTAGGCTAAATACAGTTCAAAATTGGTAACAGGACTAAACAGACGGCATTGCTTTGTTCAGTGGAGGACAGCTGTAATGAGTGGTAGACACAGTTAGTAGGCCCAAATAATAAAGTAGGCTAGATGCAGTTCAAAATCGGTAACAGGACTAAACAGGCAGCATTGCTTTGTTCAGTGGAGGACAACTGTAATGAGTGGAAGACACAGTTAGTAAGCCCAAATAATAAAGTAGGCTAGATGCAGTTCAAAATCGGTAACAGAACTAAACAGGCGGCATTGCTTTGTTCAGTGGAGGACAACTGTAATGAGTGGTAGACACAGTTAGTAGGCCCAAATAATAAAGTAGGCTAAATGCAGTTCAAAATTGGTAACAGGACTAAACAGGCGGCATTGCTTTGTTCAGTGGAGGACAACTGTAATGAGTGTCAGTCACAGTTAGTAGGCCCAAATAATAAAGTAGGCTAAATGCAGTTCAAAATTGGTAACAGGACTAAACAGGCGGCATTGCTTTGTTCAGTGGAGGACAACTGTAATGAGTGGCAGACACAGTTAGTAGGCCCAAATAATAAAGTAGCCTAAATGCAGTTCAAAATTGGTAACAGGACTAAACAGGCGGCATTGCTTTTTTCAGTGGAGGACAACTGTAATGAGTGGCAGACACAGTTAGTAGACCCAAATAATAAAGTGGGCTAAATGTCTGCCAAATGTCGGCCCCTGTATATTTTTACTATCATCTATCATTTCAACAAATTTGTATTGGCAGTGCCTTTGAAGGATTTAACAGCACAGTCTACACAGTGGTGGAGCAGGGAGAGGTAAGTATTGCAAGTGGTAGAGCACTGTTCGAGCTGGGGGGAACACTATCTCATGGGCGGCGGTACTGGCACAGGGCCCCTCATATTACAACCACCACCGTCAGAGACACTTCATTTTACTATGAGGGACCCTGTGCAAGTGCCGTCGCCCAAGAGTGGGCACACCCACCTGTCCAGGCAAACGGCACTCGCACGGGTGCTTGCGCCAGGTGGTGACCACAGCCCTGAGGGGGGAGTCAGCCCATTTAGGGAGGTATAAAAATGGCCTATGGTGGACATTCAGCAGCTGCAAATGGAGGAATTGGAGAAGTCAGTAAGAAGAGGCCAAAAGCAAGACATTTTTCAGGCAAGCTACGTGTCAGCAGGGGAAGGTGGGGCCAAATAATTTGAAATCCATGATTGGTTCATTGTAATGAAGGTTAGATCATTAACATTTTGGGTAGCCAGACGTGTCCTTTTTTCGGTCAGAATTGAACCAGCAGCACTGAAGACTCTTTCTGATAGCACACTAGCAGCAGGTCAAGCGAGCTCCTGTAATGCATATTCTGCCAATTCAAGCCAGGTGTCTATTTTAGATGCCCAGTAATCAAAGGGGAATGACCTGTGAGGGAGAACATCGATAAGGGAGGAAAAGTAGTTCGTAAGCATACTGTACAAATGCTGTCAGTGTCTCCTCTCACTTTGAATCGATGCAGCAGTACCTGTCGTGTCAGCGATCATTGCGAAATCACTCTACAACCTGGACATAAAACCCCTCTGTCCAATGCCACTTCGGATTTGTGCACCTCTAACACTTCTGCCATGATGCCCTCTACGGCTCGTGTGAGAACCATCACCACCTCTGTGTGCTGGGAATGCCTGAACCAAACGGCCTACAAGAGTTGCTTGTTTGGTAGCCAATATTTGGTCAAGGTTCTCATGTGGCATGATATTTTGTAATTTTCCTTTATATCATGGATCCAGGAGGCAGGCTAACCAGTAATTGTCATTGGTCATCATTTTGATAATGCGGGGAACCCTTTTTAGAATACGCAAGGCATACTCAGCCATGTGGGCCAATGTTCCAGGTGTCAATTCACTGCTTCTGCTGGGTTGATGAGCACTTTCTTGCAAATCAACATCACTTGTGTCCTGCAAAAACCCTGTACCTGACCTTGCAATGCCACCAGTCTCTATTGGCCCCTGAGAAGCATCCTCCTCCCATAAATATGCATCCCCATCATCCTCCTCCTCCTCTTCGTCCGCCACCTCGTCCAGGAGAGTTCCCTGAGCAGACAATGGCTGACTGTCATCAAGGCTTCCCTCATCCTCGGCTGCAGACGCCTGCTCCTTAATGTGCGTCAAACTTTGCATCAGCAGACGCATTAGTGGGATGCTCATGCTTATGATGGCGTCGTCTGCACTTACCAGCCATGTGCATTCCTCAAAATACTGAAGGACTTGACCGAGGTCTTGTAGCTTCGACCACTGCACACCTGACAACTCCATGTCTGCCATCCTAGTGCCTGCCCGTGTATGTGTATCCTACCACAAATTAATTACAGCATGCCTCTGTTCGCACAGCCTCTGAACCATGTGCAGTGTGGAGTTCCACCTTGTTGCAAGGTCGATTATTTGGCGGTGCTGGGGAAGATTCACCGATCGCTGTTCGTTCAGCATAAGGCTGGAGTGTACGGGTGACCGGCGGATGTGCAAGCAAAGACTTTGCACCTTCAGGAACAGGGCTGGTAACTCCAGAAAATTTTTGAGGAAGCATTGCACCACCAGGTTCAAGGTGTGAGCCAGGCTAGGTATGTGTTTCAGTTCTGAAAGGGCTATGGCAACCATAAAATTCCATCCGTTATCACTGACTACCTTGCTTGCCTCAAGATGTATACTGCCCAGCCATGACTGAGTTTGTTGCTGCAAGTACTCGGCCAGTACTTCTGCGGTGTGTCTGTTGTAGCCCAAACACTTCATTTGTAACACAGCCTGCTGATGCTTACCACTAGCTGTTCCATAATGGGACACCTCTTGTGCAACACTGGCATCTGCGGATGGAGTGGTCATGTGACTGCACTGTATGGACGAGCTTTCGCTTCTGGAGGAGGAGGAGGGGTGGCGAACGCCTACAGCCAACTGTTTCCTAGACTGTGGGCTAGGCAGAACTGTCCCACTATGGCTGTCCCCTGCGGACCCTGCATCCACCACATTAACCCAGTGCACCGTGATGAACACGTAACGTCCCTGGCCATGCCTACTGGTCCATGCATCTGTTGTAAGGTGCACCTTTCCACTGACTGATTGCCTGAGTGCATGGACAATGTGGTTTTTGACATGCTGTTGGAGGGCTGGGATGGCTTTTCTCGAAAAGAAGTGCAGACTGGGTAGGTCATAGCGTGGTACTGCATAGGCCATCAGGTCTTTGAAAGCTTCGCTTTCAACCAACTGGTAGGGCATCATCTCTAACGAGATTAGTATAGCAATGTGGGCATTCAAACCCTGTGTACGCAGATGAGAGGATGAGTACTTTCTTTTCCTAACAAGAGTCTCTTGTAGGGTGAGCTGGACTGGAGAGCTGCATATGGTGGAACTAGCGGTGGTGGTGGTGGTGGACATGGCGGATTGAGAAAGGGTTGGTGATGGTATTCTTGATGTTGGCCAATAACCTTGTGATTCCCTGACTGCTTTGGCCTTGCGACGATACCTCCACATTTGCTGCTGGTGGTGTCCTAAACGGTGGGCTTACAGTGAGGGAAGCAATGTAGCGTTGCTGACTACCTTCATTCTGAGCAGGTGCACCAACGGACGTTTGGTAGTTAGTCCAGGCTTGCAAGTGCATGCTGGTTAAATGTCTAAGCATGAACGTTGTATTTAAATTTTGAAGGTTCTTCCCTCTGCTAAAGGTCTTTGAGCATTTGTTACAGATAACTTTGCACTGATCATTCAGGTCTTGGTTAAAAAATTGCCACACTACACTCTTCCTACTATGGAATACCTTTTCAGGCATTGCACTCTGTGCTACTTTCGCCAGATGGCCACGCTGTCCTAAAACTGTTTTTGTTTTTGACAAACGTTTTTGGCCTGATACGGGCCTGCCAGATGACAGCTGTTGCGATGTAGATGGCTGCTGCGGATCATCCTCCTCCGCTTCTGAGCTACTGGCAGTGGCACCCTCTTCCCCCAAAGGCTGCCAATATGGGTCAACAACTGGGTCATCTATCACCTCCTCTTCAATGTCATGTGCACCTTCCTCTGTGTCACTGTGTAAGGTGCTATAGCGTTTGGGACGGGGCACCATAGTCTCATCAGGGTCAGATTCTGGCTCAGTACACTGCGAGGGCAATGTAGTGTTCTGAGTCAATGGAACAGCATAATAATCTAGCTGTGGCTGTGCATCAGTGCACTCCATGTCCGATTCATCTTGTAATGGGCAGTTAACAATTTCCCTTTCTAACCCAGGCACGGTATGTGTAAAGAGCTCCATGGAGTAACTTGTAGTGTCGCCTGACGCATCCTTCACTTTTGGTTTGGATGAAGGACACAAGGAAACGTCTTGTTTTTATATATCTTGTTTTTTATCTTGCTTTTATATTTGGAACTTTCTGAAGAGGAGGCGAAAGAGCTAGAGGCTGAGTCAGCAAGGAAAGCCAAAACTTTTTCCTGCTGCTCCGGCTTAAAAAGCTGTTTTCCTACTCCCAGATAAGGGAGCCTTTGAGGCCTTGTGTAGCCAGATGATGACGCTGGCTCAACACCTCCAGCCTTAGGTGCTATTGTGCTTTTCCCACTACCACCAGATGCACCCCCACCACCATCAGTACCAGCTGGCAATAACCGCCCACGGGCTCTTCCACCAGACTTCCTCATTTTTGGAAAATCTAACCAAAATAACAACCGTTATATGGTACTGTAAAACAAGGTAGACGGTGTATATTAACTTGTTGAGAATTTAAATCTCCCTTTTTTTGGGAGACTGAACCAAAACTCAGGCCCTGTGCATAAAACAACACATTGTAAGTTGCAGAAAGTGGCTGGCTGATATACGACAAACTAACAGGACTGAAGTTTATCCACTTTGTGAGAATTTGAATCTCACTTTTTTTGGAGGGAGACTGAACAAAAACTCAGGCCCAGGGTATAAAACAACACAATGTAAGTGGCAGAATGTGTCTGGCTGATAAACAACAAGCTAACAGGACTGAAGTTTATCCACTATGTGAGAATTTGAATCTCACTTTTTTGGGAGGGAGACTGAACCAAAACTCAGGCCCAGTGTATAAAACAACACAATGTAAGTGGCAGAAAGTGGCTGGATGATATACGACAAACTAACGGGACTGAAGTTTATCCACTTTGTGAGAATTTGAATCTCACTTTTTTGGGAGGGAGACTGAACCAAAACTCAGGCCCAGTGTATAAAACAACACAATGTAAGTGGCGGAAAGTGGCTGGCTGATATACGACAAACTAACAGGACAGAAGTATATCCACTTTGTGAGAATTTGAATCTCACTTTTTTTGGGGGGAGACTGAACCAAAACTCAGGCCCAGTGTATAAAACACAATGTAAGTGGCAGAAAGTGGCTTGCTGATATACGACAAACTAAAAGGACAGAAGTATTTCCACTTTGTGAGAATTTGAATCTCACTTTTTTTGGGGGGAGACTGAACCAAAACTCAGGCCCAGTATATAAAACAATGCAATGTAAGTGGCAGAAAGTGGCTGGCTGATATACGACAAACTAACAGGACAGAAGTATATCCACTTTGTGAGAATTTGAATCTCACTTTTTTGGGGGGAGACTGAACCAAAACTCAGGCGCTGTGCATAAAACAACACAAGGTAAGTGGCAGAAAGTGGCTGGCTGAAATACGACCAACTAACAGGACTGAAGTTTACTCACTTTGTGAGAATTTGAATCTCACTTTTGGGGGGTGAGACTGAACCAAACTCAGGCCCAGTGTGTAAAACAACACAATGTAAGTGGCAGAAAGTGGCTGGCTGATATACGACAAACTAACGGGACTGAAATTTATCCACTTTGTGAGAATTTGAATCTCACTTTTTTGGGAGGGAGACTGAACCAAAACTCAGGCCCAGTGTATAAAACAACACAATGTAAGTGGCAGAAAGTTGCTGGCTGATATACGACAAACTAACAGTAAAGAAGTATATGCACTTTGTGAGAATTTGAATCTCACTTTTCTGGGGGGGAGACTGAACCAAAACTCAGGCCCAGTGTATAAAACAACACAATGTAAGTGGCAGAAAGTGGCTGGCTGATATACGACAAACTAACAGGACATAAGAATATCCACTTTGTGAGAATTTGAATCTCACTTTTTTGGAGGGGAGACTGAACCAAAACTCAGGCCCAGTGTATAAAACAACACAATCTAGGTGGCAGAAAGTGGCTGGCTGATATACAACAAACTAACAGGTCAGAAGTATATCCACTTTGTGAGAATTTGAATCTCACTTTTTTTGGTGGGAGACTGCACCAAAACTCAGGCCCAGTGTATAAAACAACACAATGTAAGTGGCAGAAAGTGGCTGGCTAATATACGACAAACTAACAGGACAGAAGTATATCCACTTTGTGAGAATGTAAATCTCACTTTTTTTGGGGGGAGACTGAACCAAAACTCAGATCCTGTGTATAAAACACAATGTAAGTGGCAGAAAGTGGCTGGCTGATATACGACAAACTAAAAGGACAGAAGTATTTCCACTTTGTGAGAATTTGAATCTCACTTTTTTGGGGGGGAGACTGAACCAAAACTCAGGCCCAGTATATAAAACAATGCAATGTAAGTGGCAGAAAGTGGCTGGCTGATATACGACAAACTAACAGGACAGAAGTATATCCACTTTGTGAGAATTTGAATCTCACTTTTTTGGGAGGGAGACTGAACCAAAACTCAGGCCCAGTGTATAAAACAACACAATGTAAGTGGCGGAAAGTGGCTGGCTGATATACGACAAACTAACAGGACAGAAGTATACCCACTTTGTGAGAATTTGAATCTCACTTTTTTGGGGGGGAGACTGAACCAAAACTCAGGCCCAGTATATAAAACAATGCAATGTAAGTGGCAGAAAGTGGCTGGCTGATATACGACAAACTAACAGGACAGAAGTATATCCACTTTGTGAGAATTTGAATCTCACTTTTTTGGGGGGAGACTGAACCAAAACTCAGGCGCTGTGCATAAAACAACACAAGGTAAGTGGCAGAAAGTGGCTGGCTGAAATACGACCAACTAACAGGACTGAAGTTTACTCACTTTGTGAGAATTTGAATCTCACTTTTTGGGGGTGAGACTGAACCAAACTCAGGCCCAGTGTGTAAAACAACACAATGTAAGTGGCAGAAAGTGGCTGGCTGATATACGACAAACTAACGGGACTGAAATTTATCCACTTTGTGAGAATTTGAATCTCACTTTTTTGGGAGGGAGACTGAACCAAAACTCAGGCCCAGTGTATAAAACAACACAATGTAAGTGGCAGAAAGTTGCTGGCTGATATACGACAAACTAACAGTACAGAAGTATATGCACTTTGTGAGAATTTGAATCTCACTTTTCTGGGGGGGAGACTGAACCAAAACTCAGGCCCAGTGTATAAAACAACACAATGTAAGTGGCAGAAAGTGGCTGGCTGATATACGACAAACTAACAGGACATAAGAATATCCACTTTGTGAGAATTTGAATCTCACTTTTTTGGAGGGGAGACTGAACCAAAACTCAGGCCCAGTGTATAAAACAACACAATCTAGGTGGCAGAAAGTGGCTGGCTGATATTCGACAAACTAACAGGTCAGAAGTATATCCACTTTGTGAGAATTTGAATCTCACTTTTTTGGTGGGAGACTGAACCAAAACTCAGGCCCAGTGTATAAAACAACACAATGTAAGTGGCAGAAAGTGGCTGGCTAATATACGACAAACTAACAGGACATAAGTATATCCACTTTGTGAGAATTTGAATCTCACTTTTTTTGGGGGGAGACTGAACCAAAACTCAGGCCCAGTGTATAAAACACAATGTAAGTGGCAGAAAGTGGCTGGCTGATATACGACAAACTAAAAGGACAGAAGTATTTCCACTTTGTGAGAATATGAATCTCACTTTTTTTGGGGGGAGACTGAACCAAAACTCAGGCCCAGTATATAAAACAATGCAATGTAAGTGGCAGAAAGTGGCTGGCTGATATACGACAAACTAACAGGACAGAAGTATATCCACTTTGTGAGAATTTGAATCTCACTTTTTTGGGGGGAGACTGAACAAAAACTCAGGCGCTGTGCATAAAACAACACAAGGTAAGTGGCAGAAAGTGGCTGGCTGAAATACGACCCACTAACAGGACTGAAGTTTACTCACTTTGTGAGAATTTGAATCTCACTTTTTGGGGGTGAGACTGAACCAAACTCAGGCCCAGTGTGTAAAACAACACAATGTAAGTGGCAGAAAGTGGCTGGCTGATATACGACAAACTAACGGGACTGAAATTTATCCACTTTGTGAGAATTTGAATCTCACTTTTTTGGGAGGGAGACTGAACCAAAACTCAGGCCCAGTGTATAAAACAACACAATGTAAGTGGCAGAAAGTTGCTGGCTGATATACGACAAACTAACAGTACAGAAGTATATCCACTTTGTGAGAATTTGAATCTCACTTTTTTTGGGGGGAGACTGAACCAAAACTCAGGCCCAGTGTATAAAACAACACAATGTAAGTGGCAGAAAGTGGCTGGCTGATATACGACAAACTAACAGGACATAAGAATATCCACTTTGTGAGAATTTGAATCTCACTTTTTTGGGGGGGAGACTGAACCAAAACTCAGGCCCAGTGTATAAAACAACACAATCTAGGTGGCAGAAAGTGGCTGGCTAATACACGACAAACTAACAGGACAGAAGTATATCCACTTTGTGAGAATTTGAATCTCACTTTTTTTGGGGGGAGACTGAACCAAATCTCAGGCCCAAAGTATAAAACAACACAATGTAAGTGGCAGAAAGTGGCTGGCTGATATACGACAAACTAACGGGACTGAAGTTTATCCACTTTGTGAGAATTTGAATCTCAATTTTTGGGGAGGGAGACTGAACCAAAACTCAGGCCCAGTGTATAAAACAACACAATGTAAGTGGCGGAATGTGGCTGGCTGATATACGACAAACTAACAGGACAGAAGTATTTCCACTTTGTGAGAATTTGAATCTCACTTTTTTTGGGGGGAGACTGAACCAAAACTCAGGCCCAGTATATAAAACAATGCAATGTAAGTGGCAGAAAGTGGCTGGCTGATATACGACAAACTAACAGGACAGAAGTATATCCACTTTGTGAGAATTTGAATCTCACTTTTTTGGGGGGAGACTGAACCAAAACTCAGGCGCTGTGCATAAAACAACACAAGGTAAGTGGCAGAAAGTGGCTGGCTGAAATACGACCAACTAACAGGACTGAAGTTTACTTACTTTGTGAGAATTTGAATCTCACTTTTTGGGGGTGAGACTGAACCAAACTCAGGCCCAGTGTGTAAAACAACACAATGTAAGTGGCTGGCTGGTATATGACAAACTAACAGGACATAAGTATATCCACTTTGTGAGAATTTGAATCTCACTTTTTTTGGGGGGAGACTGAACCAAAACTCAGGCCCAGTGTACAAAACAACACAATGTAAGTGGCAGAAAGTGGCTGGCTGATATACGATACACTAACAGGACAGAAGTATATCCACTTTGTGAGAATTTGAATCTCCATTTTTTTGGGGGGAGACTGAACCAAAACTCAGGCCCAGTGTATAAAACAACACAATGTAAGTGGCAGAAAGTGGCTGGCTGATATACGACAAACTAACAGGACAGAAGTATATCCAATTTATGAGAATTTGAATCTCCCTTTTTTGGGGGGGAAACTGAACCAAAATTCAGGTCCAGTGTATAAAACAACACAATGTAAGTGGCAGAAAGTGGCTGGCTGATATACGACAAACTAACAGGACAGAAGTATATACACTTTGTGAGAATTTGAATCTCACTTTTTTGGGAGGTAGACTGAACCAAAACTCAGGCCCAGTGTATAAAACAACATAATGTAAGTGGCAGAAAGTGGCTGGCTGATATACGACACACTAACAGGACAGAAGTATATCCACTTTGTGAGAATGTGAATCTCATTTTTTTTGGAGGGAGACTGAACCAAAACTCAGGCCCAGTGTATAAAACAACACAATGTAAGTGGCAGAAAGTGGCTGGCTGATATATGACAAACTAACAGGGCAGAAGTATATCCACTTTGTGAGAATTAGAATCTCACTTTTTTTGGGGGGAGACTGAACCAAAACTCAGGTCCAGTGTATAAAACAACACAATGTAAGTGGCAGAAAGTGGCTGGCTGATATACAACAAACTAACAGGACCGAAGTATATCCACTTTGTGAGAATTTGAATCTCGCTTTTTTTTTTGGAGACTGAACCAAAACTTAGGCTCAGTGTATAAAACAACACAATGTAAGTGGCAGAAAGTGGCTAGAAGATACAGAATATGAAAAAATACAATGACTGTAGTACAATTTCAATCTCCCTACAATGATCTCAGGCGAAGTATGGCAGCAATAAAAAGGACTGCTGCACACAAAAGTGTGGACAAATAAACAAGATAACTGTGCAGAAAGGAGCAACAGGATTTTTGCTTTTAAAAAAGCAGTTGGTTTGCACAGCAGCGTGCAAACAGCAATGCAGCTATCAGGGAGCCTTATAAAGCAGCCTAATAAGCTACAGAGCTGATGCACAAAAATATAGCCTCCACTGTCCCTGCAAACAAAAGGTGGTGTTGGACAGTGGAAATCGCTACAGCACAAGCAGTTTGGGGGTTAATCTTCCCTCCCTAACTATATTTCTTCTTCTGATGAAGCTGCAGCAACCTCTCCCTATGCTAAGATCGGCAGAAGTAAGATGGCGGTCGGCGTGCACGCCCCTTTATAGCCCCTGTGATGCTGCAGAAAGCAAGCCAATCACTGTCATGCCCTTCTCTAAGATGGTGGGGACCGAGGCCTATGTCATCATGCTGAAAATTATGAAGTATAAACTTATGAAGTTCCTTAAAATTAGGGAATAATTTTAAACTGTGTGAACATGTAAACCCTTAAAATACTTTTTATTAAATATCTTTAAAATACAAATATCCCAGTGACAAAAAACAGGATCAAAAAAAGTGCACCTCTCCTAATGCTCTCCCTGCACTTGGCTGCTCTCCCTACCTAGCAGTGGAGGTTGGCACCCTGATAGAATGATTTTGGCGCCCCCACTCAACGGTGGCTGTCCACTGCTACCCCTATTTTCTTCCTGGATAGCTATAGGTGGGAAAACAATGAGCTTTAAGAAGAGATGAAATGAAGCACACGAAAAAAACACAAAACTAGGTGCACATAAAAAATCCCCAATTATTGTCCACTTAGGAAAAAAATTCACATAAGACAATGATGGCATGGGGAATGGCAATATATTAATACCCAAGAAAATGGTTCACAAAGAGAATTATAATGTTTAAACCAGAACTAGGACCAAATTAGCCTCTTACGGCCACACATGGATTCTGCCCAATAATATACTCAGTAACCTCTTTTTGCACCAAGGCATATAATGAAGGGCCACAGAGTGAACAACAGAAAAGGAAAAACTAATGATACATAGTCTGGTAATGCATGCAAAGCTATTGTGGGTAGCCAACAGGGGATCATAGCCCCAATTGATTAATACTTAGCTTCCCAGCTTCACAGCGGTCGTCTCAGTCGCCTCGACGCGTTTCCCCGAACTACGGTTCATCAGGAGGCAGTTCAAGATAGGAACCATTAAGAAAAAGATGCAGGTGCCATGATGTGAAGCAGACCTGAAGATCCAGGGGAAGGGGAGGTGTCTTTATACCAAAGGATTCACTTTTACTGGTCGGCAATCCCCAGCCAATGTGGTATCCACCCCCTATCTCCGGAAAAACACTGAGTGTCATAATAAATCAGTCAAACATATGGACTTAATTAATGTAGTCATGTCTACAGACATCTGTGGGTCCCTCCCCCACAGGCAAAACAGATCATTAATAAACAAATGCATAGCATACCGGCAATATAGATCAGGTGACCTCCTCATAGCCACGCTTGTGCAGCGCCAAGGACGGCGCCATCTTAATATCACAGAGTGCGCACGCGCCAGACCGGCAAACTCGCGCATGCGCATAGCGCTTATGGAACGGCATGTTTAACAATATAGTGCGCACGCGCCAGACCGGCAAAACTCGCGCATGCGCATAACGCTTATGGAACGGGATATTTAACAATATAGCGCGCATGACAGGAATCACCAGTCATGATCTAGACTGCGCACGCATGCACCGTTCTGACCCACAATCTGTCAGCGCGCAAGACGTAATATAAAGGCATTATATCTAGAAACTATATAGCCCAATGTGAAAAACAACAATGTGTGACTGGAAAGATCTGTTATTATTTAAATAAATGATAAGTACATATAAGCTCAATAATTTTTCAAGATATGAGCTACTACAGAAAGACATCCCGATAGAGTCTAGGATGTACCAGCAATTATAACACGGTGACCAAACATGTCACCAGGCTAATATCCAGTATACAAAGCCCGACACTTAGTTAATCTTCAACGAGGAGAGGCATATAATATTGCCATAAGTTCTACTTAATGTAAGCACATAGACTACCAAAAAATGTAAGAGCCGCTACTGCATAAGAAGATATTAATGATAGAGGGATATGACAAATATATTAAATGTTAGTCACAACAATAGACTGCTGCAAAATATCAAATGCAGTTTTTATAGCGGTTCCTACGTCAGTTTACCCCCTATAAATATATAAATATGCAAAATCCAAATCCAGAGTGGATAGAAAGAGTTACCAGAATGATGGATAAAGGGTATCATAGAAAACAGGTGTAGGTCAAAGACTCATTCAGTCCCCTCGGTGATACCGATTGCATCCGAAAAATTCATTCTGCCTCACGTTTTAGGAGGGCTTTATCAAAATCACCTCCTCTAGTTCTTGGCTTTAGCAACTCAATCATACAAAATGTTATTCCTTCCAGCCTCCCTCCATGTGTTTGATTTACATGCCGGGCCAGTGGGGTATCTCTACCGTGTTTTATGTCACCAAGATGTTCCCCAAATCTCGTTTTTATCTCTCTGGTGGTCTTTCCTATGTAGTCCAGAGGGCAGGGACAAGTGATCTTATATACTACTCCCACTGACCGGCAATTACCAAAGTCCCTTATATCAAAACACCTCCCATTTGCAGCACTAGTGAACTGTCTTGATGGTTTTACATATTGACACTTAGTACAGTTTCCACACTTATAGAAACCAAGCGGTTTCCTATCCAGCCACGTACCCTTTGGTTGTGGTTTTTGATACAAGCTATGTACCAGCCTGTCTCCGATGGACTTTCCTCTCCTATACGTGATGCCGGGTGTGTATGGGACAATGTCTCTAAGGTCTGGATCCGCCCGAAGCACCCCCCAATGCCTTTTCAAGATCTGATGTATTCTTTCAGATTGATTATCGAAGGTCCCTATCAGTCTAACTGGACATGAGACATCCCTGGTTTTCTCTTTTGTTCTCAATAGTAGGGATCTGTCCCTGTCAAGCGCCTCCTTATAGGATCTTACCAAAACTCCTGTAGGGTATCCCCTCTCCTTAAACCTCCGATGTAGATCACCAGCCTGATGTTTATAAGTGGCCACATCGGAGCAGTTTCTTCTGATACGGAGAAATTGGCCCTTGGGTATGCCACGTTTAAGGGGGGCAGGGTGATGGCTCTGCCATTGCAGCAGACTATTTGTTGCTGTTGGTTTACGATAAGTACATGTACTTATACCCCCTTTTTCATTTTTCGTGATAGTCAAGTCCAAGAAGGCAATACTTTTCTCCTGAAGGTCAAAAGTAAACTTCATCCCGATGTCATTGAGGTTAATCTCCCTCATAAACCTCTCAAAGTCTGCCTCTGAGCCAGACCAGAGAACCAAGATATCGTCAATGTATCTGGCCCAGAGGCAGACAAAGGGGCGCCACCACATATCCTCACCCGGAAAAATATGGGTTTCCTCCCACCAGCCCAGGAACAAATTGGCATACGTGGGGGCACAAGGGCTCCCCATCGCCGTGCCCCTGAGCTGGTGGAAGTATTTCCCATTGAAGATGAAATAATTCCGGGTGAGTACAAAATGAAGGAGATCCTTGAAAAAGACATTGTGCTCCATACACTCAATAGCTCTTGTTTTGAGAAAGTGATTAACCGCTCTCATGCCACCCTCATGAGGGATACTGCTGTAAAGCGCCTCCACATCAATGGAGGCGAGTTTGACATGGGGTTCCACAACCACATCCTCCAACATGCCAAGCAGATGGGATGTGTCTCTCACATATGATGGCAATGAGAGTACAAAAGGTCTCAAGATGTGGTCTAAATACACCCCAACATTCTGAGACAGAGAATCTATACCTGCCACAATTGGACGGCCTCTAAGTGGAGACAAACCCTTATGCACCTTCGGGAGGGCGTAGAAGGTTGGTACCGAAGGGGTGCGTGGGGTAAGAAAGGTACATTCATTCTGTGATATGAGTTTTTTACACAAGGCTAGATTCAAAATGCACACTAATTCATCAGAATACATAATTGTTGGATTACTCGGCAGAATTTCGTAGGTCTCTCTATCATTTAGGAGTGAGCCACACATCTCCAGGTATATTATATGATTCATGACCACCAGGTTGCCACCTTTGTCAGACGATTTAAATATTAAATCAGTGTTCTTTTCCAGTCTCTTCAAGACCTGAAATTCACTGTCTCTCATATTGTTTTCTCCTTTTCTGTTATTATTGGAGATTTTACATAGGTCAGCTTCCACTAATTTAACAAAGATGTCAACACTGGTGACCTCATTACCTGGTGGCATCTTTTTACTCCTATTCTTGAGGGTAGTGAAAGGTCCCTCACCCCTGTTTCTCTCATTTTCCTGTAACAAACCACACAAAGCATGGTACCCCTCCAGGTCATCCTGAGTTAGGCCCAATTCTCTGCATTTTTCTAAATCATTTTTTTGAAAAAATAATTTCCATTTTAGTTTCCGTCCGAACAAGTTTAAGTCTTTTACCCAGTTGAAACAGTTGAACGTGTTTGTAGGGACAAAATTCAGACCCTTTTGCATGACAGCATACTCTTCTCTTGAGAATACATAAGAGGTCAGATTTATAATCTGACCTTGTACTATTGGTGTCTCCTTCTCAGGTCGTAGTTTGCTGTCGGTCTGCTGTCTAAAAAAGAAGACGATGAAGACGCAGAGGGCAAGGAGGGTGTTGACTGCATAGAGCCATAGGTTAGGCCCATAGGGCCCCTTCCCCCCCCGTCCCTTCCTCCTCTTCCCCTTTGTTTGCGTTGGTTCCTGTTTGGTCGCCATCTATTATGAGGTATGCTACCTTGATGTATGTTTGTAGCCGTACCTAGTTCTGATCGTTCCGTGTCTGATGTATCTACATCTGATGAGGAAACATCCACACTGTTCTGGGATTGATAATCATAGGCTCTATTATCTTTGAACTCTGCCAAGTCCCTAATAAACTGTGTGTGTTTCCTTTCTTTTAATCTATTTTGGAATTTCTCAATAGACGTCTGCAAGAAGTTTTCTCTCCTACTGTAGTCTGGGTCTGTCTTATATTTTTGTACCTGTTCTATCAGTAGGTTCAACTTCTTACTGGACTCCTCAAATAGTGATTTTTCTTCTGTCAATAGTATTTGCATGAAACGTACGGAAGACTCAATAGACTCTTTAGTCCAAGCCGCCAACACAGCAGGGCTTGTTGTACGGGGAGAGGGCCTGATAGCAATACGTAATCCTTTAGGTACTATTTTATTTTTGATATAGTTCTCAAGCCCTTTGATCTCCCACCAGGATTTTATATTGTCTTTATAGCAGAGATATATGTCTTTGAATTGATTTTGCAGAGAAGGGTTCTCAGTATTCTGAAGGGAGGCACCACTAGTGGAAAAAACTAGACTTGCATCCTGCGCCCATATATCAGTGTTAATGGGACCTGAGAGGAAACCTGCCATAGCAATTTACTCAAAATTATGAAGTATAAACAATTTCTTAAAATTAGGGAATAATTTTAAACTGTGTGAACATGTAAACCCTTAAAATACTTTTTATTAAATATCTTTAAAATACAAATATCCCAGTGACAAAAAACAGGATCAAAAAAAGTGCACCTCTCCTAATGCTCTCCCTGCACTTGGCTGCTCTCCCTACCCAGCAGTGGAGGTTGGCACCCTGATAGAATGATTTTGGCGCCCCCACTCAACGGTGGCTGTCCACTGCTACCCCTATTTTCTTCCTGGATAGCTATAGGTGGGAAAACAATGAGCTTTAAGAAGAGATGAAATGAAGCACACGAAAAAAACACAAAACTAGGTGCACATAAAAAGCTGCAGCAACCTCTCCCTATGCTAAGATCGGCAGAAGTAAGATGGCGGTCGGCGTGCACGCCCCTTTATAGCCCCTGTGATGCTGCAGAAAGCAAGCAAGCAAGCCAATCACTGTCATGCCCTTCTCTAAGATGGTGGGGACCGAGGCCTATGTCATCATGCTGCCCACACTCTGCGTCCTCCTTCATTGGCTGAAAAATGGCACTGAAAGCGTCATACGAAACGTGACTTTGGCGCGCAGATCGCCGACCGCATGGCCGATTCCACACTAGGATCGGGTCGGGTTTCATGAAACACGACTTTGCCGAAAGTCGGCAATTTTTGCATTTGTCCTATCCGTTTCGCTCAACCCTACTGGCCACTTGAAGGGCTGGGTGACACTAGAGTTAATACATAGTGTAAATCACTAAATAAGACCAGAGAAACATGACTAAGACTGATGCCAAAACTGGGGCACCTCTACATGTACAGTGTGCTGATACCTGCATAACTGGGGACGCCCATGCAGTGTAGGTAATCTCCCAGGGGTTCTCTGTCTTGGTGTTGCTTCTCTGATATTCCAGACGGATGTTGTTTAAAAGCCTCTTGGTGATGATCTAAGTATACTGTATGTAGTTAATCTTCATATATACGTAATCACTATATTTATTTAATCCTTATATGTACTTATTAACCTGTGCATGTTAACACATACAAAAGTGTACGCACTCACACTATTCAATCATACTATTCCTTGAATTTTGTAGTTTGCAATAAAATTGCCTTGTATTGCAAGTATTAACCTTTTTTAAAGCCGTATCTAAACCTTAGTGTTAAAAACATGTCAAATAAAATTGCAAAATTCTCCTGTAAATAATTGTGCAAAGAGGGAACCATCATACCATTAAAAAATACGAGTGACTTTTCCTGAGCCCATCCAGTATGTGGGTTCCAAGGCCTAATGGGGTGCATATGACTATGCAGCAGGGCTCGCCTTCCTGCCAATGTATAAAACAAAGGAGTATGGAGCACACAATGCATACTGTGAAGTGTATTTTCATGGGTCGTCCACTATGTGGGTTCCAAGGCCTAATGGGGTGCATATGACTGACTATGCATCAGGATCTTCCTGCCAATGTATAAAACAAAAGAGTATGGAATGCGAAATGCATATTGTGAAGTGGATTTTCATGGGCCCATCCAGTATGTGGGTTCCAAGGCATAATGGGGTGCAAATGACTATGCAGCAGGGCTGGCCTTGTTGCCAATGTGTAAAACAAAGGAGTACGAGAGTACAGAATGCATAATGTGAAGTGGATTTGCATGGGCCTATCCAGTACGTGGGTTCAAAAGCTTATTGGTGTGCATATGAATTGGTAGCAAGGCCTTGCATTCAATGCAACATTTTTTTCAGGAGGCCCTCCACTCACAGCATAGTCTGCAACAGTTTAGGAGACCCACTGTTTAATAATTACCCTTTAAGAAGATTAACCCCATCCCGACCTGTGACACAGCGTATGCGTCATGAAAGTCGGTGCCAATCCGACCTGTGTCACAGAATGATCGCGTTCCTGCAGGCCGGGTGAAAGGGTTAACTCCAATTTCACCCGACCTGCAAGGACAGGGGGAGTGGTACTACAGCCCAGGGGGGGTGTCTTCACCCCCCATGGCTACGATCGCTCTGATTGGCTGTTGAAAGTGAAACAGCCAATCAGAGCAATCTGTAATATTTCACCTATGAAAATTGGTGAAATATTACAATCCAGCCAGGGCCGATGCTGCAATAGCATCGGCCATGGCTGGAGACCCCAATCTGGCCCCCCCACCGACTGATGGCGGCGATCTGCAGCCGCCGTCATTGTTCCCTACCCCTCCGTCCTGTCCTATGCGCCTTCCTCTCCCCTCCGACCCACCCCCGTCCTCCCCTCCGCCCCCGCTGTCCGATCGCACCCCCCCATACTTACCTAGTCCCGGTGTCCCTCCCGGTGTCCTCGGTCTTCTCGCATGGGCGCCACAATCTTGGAAAATGGCGGGCGCATGCGCAGTGCGCCCGCCGAATCTACCGGCCGGCAGATTCGTTCCCTGTACATTTTGATCGCTGTGATAGGTTCTATCACAGTGATCAAAATAAAAAAAATAGTAAATAACCCCCCCCCTTATCACCCCCATAGGTAGGGACAATATTAAAATACAGAAAATATATTTATTTTTGTTTTTCCGTTAGGGTTAGGGGTAGGGTTAGGGTTGCACTTAGGGTTAGGGTTGCACTTAGGGTTAGGGTTGCACTTAGGGTTAGGGTTGCACTTAGGGATAGGGTTGCACTTAGGGATAGGGTTGCACTTAGGGTTGCACTTAGGGTTAGGGTTGCACTTAGGGCTAGGGTTGCACTTAGGGTTAGGGTTACAATTAGGGTTAGGGTTACAATTAGGGTTAGGGTTAGACTTAGGGCTAGGGTTGGAATTAGGGTTAGAATTAGCGGATTGGTCGCTGCGGATTCGTAGCAGTTTTCCATCACGTTTACAGTACCACGTAAACCTATGGAAAACCAAAACCGCTGTGCCCATGGTGCGGAAAATACAGCAAGGAAACGCTGCATTGTATTTTCCGCAGCATGTCAATTCTTTGTGCGGATTCTGCAGCGTTTTACACCTGCTCCATAATAGGAATCCGCAGGTGAAATCCACACAAAAAACACTGGAAATCCACGGTAAATCCGCAGGTAAAGTGCAGTGCATTTTACCTGCAGATTTTTCTAAGACGGTGCGGAAAAAGCCGCACACAAATCTGCAACGTGAGCACATAGCCTTAGGGTTAGGGTTGGAATTAGAGTTAGGGTTGGAATTAGGGTTAAGACTAGGGTTAGGGGTGTGTTGTGGTTAGGGTTGGGATTAGGGTTAGGGGTGTGTTGGGGTTAGTGTTGGAGTTAGAATTGAGGGGTTTCCACTATTTAGGCACATCAGGGGGTCTCCAAACGCGACATGGCGCCACCATTGATTCCAGCCAATCTTGCGTTGAAAAAGTCAAATGGTGTTCTCTCCCTTCCGTGCCCCGACGTGTGCCCAAACAATGGTTTACCCCCACATATGGGGTACCAGCGTACACAGGAGAAACGTGACAACTTTTGGGGTCAAATTTCTCCCGTAACCCTTGGGAAAATAAAAATTTGCGGGCTTAAATATTATTTTTGAGGAAAGAAAAATTATTTTTTATTTTCACTGCTCTGCGTTATAAACTTCTGTGAAGCACTTGGGGGTTCAAAGTGCTCACCACACATCTAGATTAGTTCCTTGGGAGGTCTAGTTTCCAAATTGGGGATACTTGTGGGGAGTTTCTACTGTTTAGGCACATCAGGGGCTCTGCAAACGCAACGTGACGCCCGCAGAGCATTCCATCAAAGTCTGCATTTCAAAACATCACTACTTCCCTTCCGAACACCGACGTGTGCCCAAACAGTTGTTTACCCCCACATATGGGGTATCAGCGTACTCAGGAGAAACTGACCAACAACTTTTGGGGTCAAATTTCTCCTGTTACCCTTGGGAAAATAAAAAATTGCGGGCTAAAAAATCATTTTTGAGAAAAGAAAAATAATTTTTTATTTTCATTGCTATGCGTTATAATCTTCTGTGAAGCACTTTGGGATTGAAAGTGCTCACCACACATCCAGGTTAGTTTCTTGGGAGGTCTAGTTTCCAAAATGGGGTCACTTGTGGGGGAGCTCCAATGTTTAGGCACACAGGGGCTCTCCAAACGCGACATGGTGTCCGCTAATGATTGGAGCTAATTTTCCATTCAAAAAGCCAAATGGCGTGCCTTCCCTTCCGAGCCCTGCCGTGCGCCCAAACAGTGGTTTACCCCCACAAATGGGGTATCAGCGTGCTCAGAACAAACTGGACAACAACATTTGGGGTCCAATTTCTCCTGTTACCCTTGGGAAAATAAAAAATTCCGGGCTAAAAAAAATAATTTTGAGAAAAGAAAAATTATTTTTTATTTTCACGGCTCTGCGTTATAAACTTCTGTGAAGCACCTGGGGGTTTAAAGTGCTTTTATCCTGTTGCCCATGTGAAAATGAAAATATTGAGGCTAAAAGAATTTTTTTGTGAAAAAAGTACTTTCTCATTTTTACGGATCAATTTGTGAAGCACCTGAGGGTTTAAAGTGCTTACTATGCATCTAGATAAGTTCCTTGGGGGGTCTAGTTTCCAAAATGGGGTAATTTGTGGGGGAGCTCCAATGTTTAGGCACACAGGGGCTCTCCAAACGCGACATGGTGTCCGCTAATGATGGAGATAATTTTTCATTCAAAAAGTCAAATGGCGCTCCTTCCCTTCCGAACCTTACCATGTGCCCAAACAGTGGTTTAACCCCACATATGAGGTATCGGTGTACTCAGGAGAAATTTCCCAACAAATTTTGGGATCCATTTTATCCTGTTGCCCATGTGAAAATGAAAATATTGAGGCTAAAATAAATTTTTTGTGAATAAAAGTACTTTTTCATTTTTACGGATCAATTTGTGAAGCACCTGAGGGTTTAAAGTGCTCACTATGCATCTAGATAAGTTCCTTGGGGCGTCTAGTTTCCAAAATGGGGTCACTTGTGGGGGCGCCCCAAAGTTTAGGCACACGCGACATGGTGTCCGCTGAAGATTGGAGCCAAATTTTCATTCAAAAAGTCAAATGGCGCTCCTTCCCTTCCAAGCCCTGCCGTGCGCCCAAACAGTAGTTTACCCCCACATATAAGGTACTCAAAACAAATTGGACAACAACT
The DNA here is from genome assembly GCF_051348905.1 of Ranitomeya variabilis. NCBI lineage: Eukaryota > Metazoa > Chordata > Amphibia > Anura > Dendrobatidae > Ranitomeya > Ranitomeya variabilis. The sequence goes on from NC_135236.1 coordinate 596,008,188, forward strand.
TTCGTGGTCCAGTTTCTCCTTTTACCCTTGGGAAAATAAAAAAATTGTTGCTAAAATATCATTTTTGTGACTAAAAAGTTAAACGTTCATTTTTTCCTTCCATGTTGCTTCTGCTGCTGTGAAACACCTAAAGGGTTAACAAACTTCTTGAATGTGGTTTTGAGCACCTTGAGGGGTATAGTTTTTAGAATGGTGTCACTTTTGGGTATTTTCAGCCATATAGAACCCTCAAACTGACTTCAAATGTGAGGTGGTCCCTAAAAAAAAATGGTTTTGTAAATTTTGTTGTAAAAATGAGAAATCACTGGTCAAATTTTAACCCTTATAACTTCCTAGAAAAAAAAAATTTGTTTCCAAAATTGTGCTGATGTAAACTGGACATGTGGGAAATGTTATTTATTAACTATTTTTTGTCACATAACTCTATGATTTAACAGAATAAAAATTAAAAATGTGAAAATTGCGAAATTTTCAAAATTTTCGCCAAATTTCCATTTTTTTCACAAATAAACGCAGAAATTATCGACCTAAATTTACCACTGACATGAAGCCCAATATGTCATGAAAAAATAATCTCAGAATCGCTAGGATCCGTTGAAGCGTTCCTGAGTTATTACCTCATAAACGGACACTGGTCAGAATTGCAAAAACTGGCCAGGTCATTAAGGTCAAAATAGGCTGGGTCATGAAGGGGTTAATGCCACCTGATGCACCAGTAAGAATAGGCTCTGTGACTTTAAGAGTCCCTCCTTTTTAAATGAAACAAGATGGGTCTGCTTATGTGTCACACACCACATGGCCAGCTTGCTTTGTTAAATGTTACAATGACATTTCACAGTGAATGCATTTGTAGTGGTTGAAAGCAATGTTAAAGTTCAAAAATGCTGCATCTGAATTAAGCCAAAGTGGGTGAGGAAATTTTCGGTCTGGGTTTAAGTATTTGGCCTTACAGGCAAGTCATTAACCTGCAAAGGATGTGCCTTAACACATTTCCCAGCAAAATCCGTTTTGGTTTTGTTTCAGAGTGTTTTTTGTTGCACCAGGAAAAATGGCATGAATCTTGGAAAAAAATGTTTACAGCTGTGAACTAGGAGTCAGGAATGCTTCCAGGGGCGATCTCCATGATGTCCCTGTTTCATTTGAGCAGTGTTTACATCATTTTCAGATGTTTTTAGACCTTAAAAGGACCCCCGAGGGGGATCGCTCTAAAAATACTTGGGTCTCCGTGTCTGCGAATTGAGATACTGATTTGGCTTTTATCCTAAGTCATACTCAATGACTCGTTAAAGGGTTGATTGTGACTTGTAGGATCGCCACTACCAACTGGTGGTGCTATAGAGTTAAGTCCTCTTTTTCTCAGAAGAGGCAATTTGCATATTTAATTTCCCAGAGGAGCATTGCACGGCGAATAAGCCTCCTTACCTTGACAAGCCAGCTGGTATGTCACTCTCCATAAGGAGAAATGTTACCCCTTAGACCCCAGTCCAGAGCCTCTCACCTACCCAAATCAGTTCTCATGCTTCGCACTGACGAGGGCCAGCAGCCTGAAACACCGTGTCTGCGAATTGAGATACTGATTTGGCTTTTATCCTAAGTCATATTGCACGACTCGTTAAAGGGTTGATTGTGACTTGTAGGATCACTACTACCAACAGGTGGCGCTATAGAGTTAAGTCCTCTTTTTCTCAGAAGAGGCAATTTGCATATTGGGTCTCCCATAGACTTACATTGGGCTCGTTGTTCTGGCCGAGTAACCGAGTATACCAATCTGCACCCGAGCACCAAAGCATTTTAGTGCTCGCTCATCACTAATAGTAACACATGCAGTTGACTCCAAGGAAGTGGAGGCCTGACAGTCTTGGAGATGTACTGCAACAGGCAACACGCATGAAGAAGGACTATAAACCAGCTCACCCGTGATGCATAAACCAATCTTCGGGAGCACGGACCCGCTGTGTCCAGGCGTATAGAATCCAAAAAAGAAGAGAATGTCCAGCTTCACCGAATCCGTATAAAAGAGTTTTCTTTATTCACAAACTTTAAGCATAGAGGATACAGACTTCAGCACGAGCCATATGGGTAAGAATCTCAACGCGTTTCTGGAGACTAAGCTCCCTTAATCATGACAATAATTATCAAGGGTTAAGCTTGAGGGCTGGACCAGTAGCCTAAAGGCAACAGAAAGCTCCGGCTTCCAGTCAGTACCCCGTACAGGCTTGCCCAGGCAGGTCCTCCACCATGATCAGGAGCATGCCAAACCCCAGGAGGGGAACAGAAACTGCTGCCCCGGACCCACAGGCAGTGAAGCGGGCATTGGGAGAGAGAAGTGCCCTGCTGAGGACCATAAGGGTTCAGAAATCAGCTTGAGGACTGTGACTGTAGCTGTTGCTGCCATTGATACAGCAGTGAAGAATACTAGGGAAAGAGTAGGAAATTCTGTTCCATTTGCTGCATCAACTTTTTATATATTTGAAGCTGGGTACTAATCCAATAGGAATAGGTAGTATTAGCGATTGGATAAAACTTAACCTTTAATTGGTCTGGATAAAATGGTGCATATACATAGACTAAAAAAATACAATAGGATAGAACAACAAACACCCTTGTGCTGAGTGCAACCTAACCAAACAGAATGAGGGGAAAACAAATGAAAAACGAAACAAATTGACAGTAATAAGGAGTCACTATGTACCAATGACCCTGATGCCTGGCTAGGGATTCAATCTAATAAACAATGCCTGTTTTGATATGTAGAGCTCCTAGATTTGGCAATACGTTATCCCTTTATGTTTTGGACATGTTCCACGTGTGTGCCGTGGTCGTGGTATTGGTCACATGAAATGGTCAATTGACTCAATTAATTTCACGTACCCCCATATGATACCAAGGTCCCTCACATGAGCACATGCAAGTAATCAATCAAAATGCCTATTGGCCCAGGGTATAAAAACCTTAATTTAAGAGCCTAAATAGGGTGCTCTCCAGGCATATTTCATACTTATAACACTGTCAACAGTAAATAGCAGCAATGTAAGAGGCTTTTACAAGCAATTCACGACCCAACAATGTGCCACTATACTTGAATAAATTAGGATCATGCTACCTCATGAACATATGCCACGAGCGTCCCTTCCAATCAAGATAGTGAGGTCAATGTATTTTTGCACAAGGCATTGTTACCATCAGGCCCCATATATGCAGATACATGTGAAATGCAAAGTATCCCTATATCGGATAGATCTCACCCATAGATGGAGAGAGTGACGTTATCTCTCAAAGGGTGAGATAGCCTCTGTTCTGTGTAGCGTCTCCCGACGCGTTTCGTCCATACGGACTCATCAGGGGAGTGTGAAGACCTAGAATAGCCGCTTTACAGGTCTCCCCACTTCTGTGGTTTAACCCCTTAGTGACGGAGCCAAATTTTTGAAATCTGACCAGTGTCACTTTATGTGGTAATAACTCTGCTACGCTTCAACAAATCCAAGTGATTTTGAGACTGTTTTTTCGTGACACATTATACTTTATGATAATCGAAAATTTAGGTCAATATGTTTTGTGTTTATTTATAAAAAATATCAAAAATTTGAGAAAAATGTTAAAAAATTAGCAATTTTCAAAATTTGAATGATTTTCCCTTTAATCCAGATGGTCATACCTGTTGTGGATTCTGTTTGTGGGCTCCCTCTGGTGGTTACTGCTGGTACTGGGTGACTTTGGTGGGTTGCGGCCTTTGGTTTCCACCTGTCCATCAGAGGCTGGGTGTTTCCTATTTTACCTGGCCTTTCTGTCATTCCCTTGCCGGCTATCAATGTATTCAGATGTGCTCTGTTTGGTTCCTGCCTACCTGCTCCCAGATCTTTCAGGATAAGCTAAGTGCTGATTTTCAGTTGTTGGTTTTTTTGTCCAGCTTGCTTATTATGTCTCTATGCTAGCTGGTAGCTCTAGTGGACTGAGGTTCTCCCCATGTGCCATGAGTTGGCACATGGGTTCTTGTAATCTCAGGATGGTTTTTTGATTAGGGTTTTTTGCTGACCGCTCAGACCCCTTTTGTATCGTTCTGCTTTCTAGTTTACAGCGGGCCTCAATTTGCTGAACCTATATATATCTTCTCTATGTGTGTGCCTTCCTCTCATTTCACCGTCAATACATGTGGGGGGCAACTATACCTTTTGGGGTTCATTCCTCTGGAGGCAAGTGAGGTCTTTATTTTCTCTGCAGTACTAGTTAGCTCTTAGGCTGGTGCGTGGCGTCTAGAACCAACGTAGGCACGCTCCCTGGCTATCTCTAGTTGCGTTTGTCAGGCGTAGGGCAGCGGTCAGCCCAGGTTCCATCACCCTAGAGCTCGTCCGATATTTTGTATTACTTTGCTTGTCCCTTGCTATCCCTAGCCATTGGGATTCATGACAGTATAGCCGGCCCACAAAGTGTTAATTGTTTGGGCTGAAGCAGGAGAAAAAGAAGTGTTTAAGGGAAATTTTTTTTTTTTTTTTCCTTCAGAGTTTTGCTGCCTAGCCCTTAATTGCTGTCTAGCTGCTTCTTACCTCCTCTTAACCCTTGAATGGCTCTGATATTAGCTGTTTAACATGGATGTCCAGAGTTTGGCTTCCAGCCTGAGTAATCTCGCGGCAAAAGTTCAAAACATACAGGATTTTGTTGTTCACACTCCCATGTCTGAACCTAGAATTCCTATTCCAGAGTTCTTTTCTGGAGATAGATCTACCTTCCTGAATTTCAGGAACAATTGTAAATTGTTTCTTTCTTTAAAATCTCGCTCCTCTGGAGACCCTGCTCAACAGGTCAAGATTGTAATATCTTTCCTGCGAGGCGACCCTCAGAATTGGGCATTTGCATTGGCACCAGGGGATCCTGCATTGCTCAATGTGGATGCGTTTTTTCTGGCATTGGGATTGCTCTATGAGGAACCCAACCTGGAGATTCAGGCTGAAAAGGCTTTATTAGCCCTCTCTCAGGGGTATGATGAAGCGGAAATATATTGTCAAAAATTTCGGAAATGGTCGGTGCTTACTCAGTGGAATGAGTGCGCCCTGGCTGCAAACTTCAGAAATGGTCTTTCCGAGGCCATTAAGGATATTATGGTGGGGTTCCCTACGCCTACAGGTCTGAATGAGTCGATGGCTATGGCCATTCAGATTGATCGGCGTTTACGGGAGCGCAAATCCGTGCACCAGTTGGCGGTGTCTTTTGAACAGGCACCTGAGACTATGCAATGTGATAGAATTCAGTCCAGAAGTGAACGGCAAAATTATAGGCGGAAAAATGGATTGTGTTTTTATTGTGGTGATTCAGCTCATGTTATATCAGCATGCTCTAAACGCACAAAAAGGGTTGATAAATCTTTTGCCATTGGTACTCTGCAGCCTAAGTTCATTTTGTCTGTGACTCTGATTTTTTCACTGTCTTCCATTTCCGTCGATGCCTATGTGGATTCGGGCGCTGCCCTGAGTCTTATGGATTGGTCATTTGCTAAACGCTGCGGTTTTAGTCTGGAACCTCTGGAAGTTCCTATTCCTCTGAAGGGAATTGACTCTACACCATTGGCTATGAATAAACCGCAGTATTGGACACAAGTGACCATGCGCATGACTCCCGTTCATCAGGAGGTGATTCGCTTCCTTGTACTGTATAATTTACATGATGTACTAGTGCTTGGTCTGCCATGGTTACAAACTCATAATCCTGTCCTGGACTGGAAAACAATGTCTGTGTTAAGCTGGGGATGTCAGGGGGTTCATGATTATGCACCTCCGATTTCAATCGCTTCATCTACTCCTTCTGAGATCCCTGCATTTTTGTCTGACTATAGGGATGTTTTTGAGGAGCCTAAGCTCAATTCGCTCCCTCCGCATAGAGATTGTGACTGTGCTATAGAATTGATTCCTGGCAGTAAGTTCCCTAAGGGTCGTTTATTTAATCTGTCACTGCCAGAGCATACTGCTATGCGGAATTATATTAAGGAGTCCTTGGAAAAGGGACATATTCGTCCATCTTCGTCCCCTCTGGGAGCAGGTTTTTTTTTCGTGGCAAAAAAAGATGGTTCCCTGAGGCCTTGTATAGATTATCGCCTTCTGAATAAGATTACAGTCAAGTATCAGTATCCATTGCCATTATTGACTGATTTGTTTGCTCGCATTAAGGGGGCTAGGTGGTTCACTAAGATAGATCTTCGCGGTGCGTATAATCTGGTGCGGATAAAACAGGGTGATGAGTGGAAAACCGCATTTAATACGCCTGAGGGCCATTTTGAGTATTTGGTAATGCCTTTTGGACTCTCCAATGCTCCGTCAGTCTTTCAGTCCTTTATGCACAATATTTTCCGTGAATATCTGGATAAGTTTATGATTGTGTATTTGGATGATATTTTGGTGTTTTCTGATGACTGGGAGTCTCATGTTCTACAGGTCAGGAAGGTGTTTCAGGTTCTGCGGGCCAATTCTCTGTTTGTGAAGGGCTCAAAGTGTCTCTTCGGAGTCCAGAAGATTTCTTTTTTGGGGTACATTTTTTCTCCTTCTACTATTGAGATGGATCCCGTCAAGGTTCAGGCGATTTGTGACTGGACACAACCTACATCTGTTAAGAGCCTTCAGAAGTTCTTGGGGTTTGCTAATTTTTATCGTCGGTTCATTGCTAATTTTTCCAGTATTGTTAAACCTTTGACTGATTTGACTAAAAAGGGTGCTGATGTTGCTGATTGGTCTCCTGCGGCCGTGGAGGCCTTTCAGGAACTTAAGCGCCGGTTTTCTTCTGCTCCTGTGTTGTGTCAACCAGATGTTTCACTTCCTTTTCAGGTTGAGGTTGATGCTTCCGAGATTGGAGCGGGGGCGGTTTTGTCACAGAGAAGTTCTAATGGCTCGGTGATGAAGCCATGTGCATTCTTCTCTAGAAAATTCTCGCCCGCCGAGCGCAATTATGATGTGGGTAATCGGGAGCTTTTGGCCATGAAGTGGGCATTTGAGGAGTGGCGTCATTGGCTTGAGGGTGCTAAACATCGTGTGGTGGTCTTGACTGATCACAAGAATCTCATTTACCTTGAGTCTGCCAGGCGTTTGAATCCTAGACAGGCTCGTTGGTCGTTGTTTTTTTCTCGTTTCAATTTCGTGGTTTCATACCTGCCAGGTTCAAAGAATGTGAAGGCAGATGCTCTTTCCAGGAGTTTTGTGCCTGACTCTCCTGGAGACTCTGGGCCTACTGGTATCCTTAGGGATGGGGTAATATTGTCCGCCGTATCCCCAGACTTGCGACGTGCATTGCAGGAGTTTCAGGTGGATAAACTGGATCGTTGTCCACCAGAAAGACTGTTTGTTCCGGATGATTGGACCAGTAGAGTCATCTCCGAGGTCCATTCTTCTGTGTTGGCTGGTCATCCTGGAATATTTGGTACTAGAGACTTGGTGGCCAGGTCTTTTTGGTGGCCTTCCTTGTCTAGGGATGTGCGTACCTTTGTGCAGTCTTGTGAAGTGTGTGCTCGATCTAAGCCTTGCTGTTCTCGGGCCAGTGGGTTGTTGTTATCCTTGCCCATCCCGAAGAGGCCTTGGATGCACATTTCCATGGATTTTATTTCTGATCTCCCGGTTTCACAGAAAATGTCCGTTATCTGGGTTGTGTGTGACCGCTTTTCTAAGATGGTTCATTTGGTGCCCTTGCCTAAGTTGCCTTCCTCCTCTGAGTTGGTCCCTTTATTTTTTCAGAACGTGGTTCGTTTGCATGGGATTCCGGAGAATATCGTTTCTGACAGGGGATCCCAGTTTGTGTCTAGATTTTGGCGGACGTTTTGTGCCAAGATGGGCATTGATTTGTCTTTCTCGTCTGCATTCCATCCTCAGACGAATGGCCAGACGGAGCGAACTAATCAGACCTTGGAAACTTATTTGAGGTGTTTTGTTTCTGCTGATCAAGATGACTGGGTTGCTTTTTTGCCACTGGCCGAATTTGCTCTTAATAATCGGGCTAGTTCTGCCACGTTGGTCTCTCCTTTTTTTTGTAATTCGGGGTTTCATCCTCGTTTTTCCTCTGGTCAGGTGGAGTCTTCGGATTGTCCTGGAGTGGACGTGGTGGTGGACAGGCTGCATCAGATTTGGAACCAGGTGGTGGACAATTTGAAGTTATCTCAGGAGAAGACTCAGCAGTTTGCTAATTGCCGTCGCCGCGTGGGTCCCCGACTTCTTGTTGGGGATTTGGTGTGGTTGTCTTCTCGTTTTGTCCCTATGAAGGTCTCTTCTCCTAAGTTCAAGCCTCGGTTCATCGGTCCTTATAGGATCTCGGAGATTCTTAACCCTGTATCTTTTCGTTTGGATCTCCCAGCATCGTTTGCTATTCATAATGTGTTCCATCGGTCGTTGTTGCGGAGGTATGAGGTGCCCGTTGTTCCTTCGGTTGAGCCTCCTGCTCCGGTGCTGGTGGAGGGAGAATTGGAGTATGTTGTTGAGACGATCTTGGATTCTCGTGTTTCCAGACGCAAACTCCAGTATTTGGTTAAGTGGAAGGGTTATGGTCAGGAGGATAATTCCTGGGTGGTCGCCTCCGATGTTCATGCGACTGATTTGGTCCGTGCCTTCCATAGAGCTCACCCTGATCGCCCTGGGGGTTCTCGTGAGGGTTCGGTGACCCCTCCTCAAGGGGGGGGTACTGTTGTGGATTCTGTTTGTGGGCTCCCTCTGGTGGTTACTGCTGGTACTGGGTGACTTTGGTGGGTTGCGGCCTTTGGTTTCCACCTGTCCATCAGAGGCTGGGTGTTTCCTATTTTACCTGGCCTTTCTGTCATTCCCTTGCCGGCTATCAATGTATTCAGATGTGCTCTGTTTGGTTCCTGCCTACCTGCTCCCAGATCTTTCAGGATAAGCTAAGTGCTGATTTTCAGTTGTTGGTTTTTTTGTCCAGCTTGCTTATTATGTCTCTATGCTAGCTGGTAGCTCTAGTGGACTGAGGTTCTCCCCATGTGCCATGAGTTGGCACATGGGTTCTTGTAATCTCAGGATGGTTTTTTGATTAGGGTTTTTTGCTGACCGCTCAGACCCCTTTTGTATCGTTCTGCTTTCTAGTTTACAGCGGGCCTCAATTTGCTGAACCTATATATATCTTCTCTATGTGTGTGCCTTCCTCTCATTTCACCGTCAATACATGTGGGGGGCAACTATACCTTTTGGGGTTCATTCCTCTGGAGGCAAGTGAGGTCTTTATTTTCTCTGCAGTACTAGTTAGCTCTTAGGCTGGTGCGTGGCGTCTAGAACCAACGTAGGCACGCTCCCTGGCTATCTCTAGTTGCGTTTGTCAGGCGTAGGGCAGCGGTCAGCCCAGGTTCCATCACCCTAGAGCTCGTCCAATATTTTGTATTACTTTGCTTGTCCCTTGCTATCCCTAGCCATTGGGATTCATGACACATACCACAGCAAACCATTAATAAATAACATTTCCCACATGTCGGCTTTACATCAGCACCATTTGTAAAATGTTATTTTATTTTGTTAGCATTTTAGGAGGTTTAAAAATGTAGCAGCAATTTTTCATTTTTTCAAGGAAATTTGCTAAATTTATTTTTTTAGGGACCTATCCATGTTTGAAGTAACTTTAGGGGTCTCATATATTGGGAAACCCCCAAACGTGATACCATTTAAAAAACAGCACCCCCTGACATATCGAAAACTGCTGTCAGGTAGTTTATTAACCCTTCAGGTGTTTTACAGGAATTAATGCAAAGTGTCGTGACTGAAATGAAAATGTGTATTTTTACCACCTAAACGCATCTAACTTCTGAACAGATTACTACAGCTGACAGACTCTAAGGCCGCTATTTTGTCATGAAGTGCCATGACAAACATCAGGACCACACAATCATGATCTGAGGGCACCAATTGGGATAAAGAGGAAGCCCCCACACTCTGTTAACCATATATAATGATGTAGTCACTATTTACAGCAGCATCTAAGGGGTTAAACAGATTTGGACGGTGCAAACACTGATCGTGGCTGATGCAGAAAGTTGTCAGCTGTAGTGTACAACCGACAGATGCTGGATTGTTACCTGTATGGGGAGGCTATGCTCTTATATGTCAGGTCAGTTAAAAGACGTATTGGCTGTCATTAAGGGGTTAAAAGCTCTAAGCACGGAGGCGCGCCAGAGAGGCTCCGCCCCCAGCATGTGACGCGTCTCCTGTGCTTTGCTAGGTATTTCCGGTATGACGGAGCTAACTCACGGACTGTGCAGCGCTAGGTGCCATGGAGATGGAACGATCACGCTCCCCTCGCATGCCCTACGCCGTCCGGCTCAGTAACTATCTCGGCTCCATACCTAAGTATAATAGAAATAGAACCATTATGGTGCCTATTACAGATTGCGCCCAATGCATTCAAAAACATGCCCAACTGTACATAATAGGCATGATTGATAGGCACGGCACAATAAAGGAAGGACAATTTATTATAATCTTGTCCTATCCACCCATTGATATGGTGCAGTGTTCTTCTCATCATTATATCGACAACTTTGCAGTGGTAAGCGAACAGATGTTTCAAAAGAGACATATATAGTAATATCAAAACAACATTACTACTGATTAGAGACAAATATGGATGGAGAAGGAGGAGAAGAATATGTATGAAAAAATGACAAAACGGGCCCGGAAACGATATAAAAGTATATATCCCTGATCTGTAAACAATGAAAAAAGGGGAATGAAAAAAGAGATATACGGGACACCACTGGCACTCCAAAATAGGCAAAAGAGATGAAGGAAGGCGCCCTGTTATGCCCTTGCAAGCTCCAACTGTACTGCTGAACCCTGCCTAACGCGGAGGTTGGCACCCTGAAGATATCCTGCGCAAATGGCGCCCCCACTCAACGTAGGCTCTCCCTATCTATCTGTCCCTATTATCCCTGTATTGGTACAGATAGGGAGGAAAAACACATATGAACCTGATATGGAGTCTGTGTGAGATGTATAAGGGATCGATGTTTAGGCATTTTATAGGATGTATTAAGTGGGATGGTACAGACACATGCCTAGGAGGAATTAAATATTGCTGAGGTCCTGCCTAACGCGGGGGTTGGCACCCTAAGAACCTTACGCCATGGCGCCCCCACTCGGCGGCGGCTGTCCCTCCCTACTTAGTCTAAATGCCGAAATACCAGATAAATATGTATAAAAGACAGAGAGGGGATATAACGGATTACAGGGAGTAAGTTAGTCAAAGTGGAATTTACAGAAAGCAGCTGAAGGGCTGTAACTCGTTCAGCCCTAATGGTTGAACAGTCTTTAAATTAAAAATCCACCTGCTTTCCTTTTGGAGGATTTGTTTGTCCCAGTCACCCCCCCTCACGGGTGGTAGAATTCTGTCTATCCCCACAAAGGTGATTTTTTTGGGGTCACCCTGATGCACAACATTCATGTGGGTTGCAACCATGGGTTTCCCTTTTGTTTGCAATGTCTCGAAGATGCTCCCTCACTCTTCTTCGGAATTCCCTCTTGGTTTTTCCCACATACTCCAAACCACATTCACAATTAGCCTTGTAGACTACCCCCTTAGTACGACAGTTAATGAAGTGCCGAATGGAGTAGGAGGTACCAGTTACATTACTGGTGAAATTCTTCGTGGTTGTTATAGACAAACAGGCTTTACAGTTACCGCATTTAAAGCAACCTTTTGTATGCTCCATGCGGTGACCTAGGTTGCCTCTTGGATCATAATGGCTGTGAACCAGTCTGTCCCCCAGAGATCTTCCTTTCCTGTAAGTAATTTGTGGGTATGAGGCGATCTGTCCCCTGATATCTCTGTCCATCAAAAGGACCGGCCAGTGTTTTTGGAAGATATCTCGGATGTCATTTGCTCCATTACAGTACCTAGTGATAAACCGGATAGTTGTATCCGTTTCTGGCTCCAGTTTAGGTGTCAATAGATCTTTCCTTTCTCTTGTCAACGTCTCCCTGTAAGCTTTTTTCAAAACCCCCTCAGGGTAACCCCTATCCAAGAACCTGCCTCGCAGGTCCCTGGCTTGTTCATGAAACAGTCTATCATCAGAGCAATTCCTCCGAATTCTCAAATACTGTCCCTTAGGGATCCCTCTCTTCAAAGGGGCAGGGTGATTACTCTCCCATCGCAAGAGGGAGTTCGTGGCCGTTTCCTTTCTGTGGGTTTTAGTGGAGATTACCCCATTGCCATCTCTTTCTATACAGATGTCCAGGAATGCCAATTTTGTAGGGCTGGCCTCATGTGTAAAATGTAGGCCTATATCATTCACGTTTAGACCCTCAACAAAATTCCCAAAATCAGCAATACTTCCTCTCCAGATGACCAGCACGTCATCTATATACCTCAGCCAAAGTATTATCCTGTCATCTGGAACAGAGGTACAGTCCTCAAAAACGACTGTTTCCTCCCACCAGCCCAGGAGCAAGTTAGCGTACGAAGGCGCACAAGGGCTACCCATCGCAGTGCCCCTGAGCTGGTGGAAGTACTTATGATCAAATAAAAACACATTCCTGGTAAGACAAAACTCCAAGGCCTCCAGAACAAATTTATTGTGTCTGTCATATTGTATGCCCCTAGTTCTGAGGTAGTGGTTCACAGCCAGAAGACCTTTTTCGTGTGGGATGGAGGAGTATAATGCCTCCACATCTATACTGGCTAGTATCATGTCATCTTCGAGACAAACCCCATCCAGTTTACTTAAGAGGTCAGTGGTGTCCCGTACATAAGAGTTTAAGGCAATTACAAAGGGTTTAAGTATTTTGTCTCCATACATCCCCAATCTTTCTGTAAGGCTATTGTTGCCTGAGACTATAGGTCTCCCCTTGAGGGGAGTCGTCCCTTTGTGTATTTTTGGGAGACAATAAAAAGTGGGGATAGTTGGGTTCTTTGGTATTAAAAAATCTTTCTCCTCCTTCCCCACCAAAAGGAAAGCAGGTGGATTTTTAATTTAAAGACTGTTCAACCATTAGGGCTGAACGAGTTACAGCCCTTCAGCTGCTTTCTGTAAATTCCACTTTGACTAACTTACTCCCTGTAATCCGTTATATCCCCTCTCTGTCTTTTATACATATTTATCTGGTATTTCGGCATTTAGACTAAGTAGGGAGGGACAGCCGCCGCCGAGTGGGGGCGCCATGGCGTAAGGTTCTTAGGGTGCCAACCCCCGCGTTAGGCAGGACCTCAGCAATATTTAATTCCTCCTAGGCATGTGTCTGTACCATCCCACTTAATACATCCTATAAAATGCCTAAACATCGATCCCTTATACATCTCGCACAGACTCCATATCAGGTTCATATGTGTTTTTCCTCCCTATCTGTACCAATACAGGGATAATAGGGACAGATAGATAGGGAGAGCCTACGTTGAGTGGGGGCGCCATTTGCGCAGGATATCTTCAGGGTGCCAACCTCCGCGTTAGGCAGGGTTCAGCAGTACAGTTGGAGCTTGCAAGGGCATAACAGGGCGCCTTCCTTCATCTCTTTTGCCTATTTTGGAGTGCCAGTGGTGTCCCGTATATCTCTTTTTTCATTCCCCTTTTTTCATTGTTTACAGATCAGGGATATATACTTTTATATCGTTTCCGGGGCCCGTTTTGTCATTTTTTCATACATATTCTTCTCCTCCTTCTCCATCAATATTTGTCTCTAATCAGTAGTAATGTTGTTTTGATATTTCTATATATGTCTCTTTTGAAACATCTGTTCGCTTACCACTGCAAAGTTGTCGATATAATGATGAGAAGAACACTGCACCATATCAATGGGTGGATAGGACAAGATTATAATAAATTGTCCTTCCTTTATTGTGCCGTGCCTATCAATCATGCCTATTATGTACAGTTGGGCATGTTTTTGAATGCATTGGGCGCAATCTGTAATAGGCACCATAATGGTTCTATTTCTATTATACTTAGGTATGGAGCCGAGATAGTTACTGAGCCGGACGGCGTAGGGCATGCGAGGGGGGCGTGATCGATCCATCTCCATGGCACCTAGCGCTGCACAGTCCGTGAGTTAGCTCCGTCATACCGGAAATACCTAGCAAAGCACAGGAGACGCGTCACATGCTGGGGGCGGAGCCTCTCTGGCGCGCCTCCGTGCTTAGAGCTTTTAAACCACAGAAGTGGGGAGACCTGTAAAGCGGCTATTCTAGGTCTTCACACTCCCCTGATGAGTCCGTATGGACGAAACGCGTCGGGAGACGCTACACAGAACAGAGGCTATCTCACCCTTTGAGAGATAACGTCACTCTCTCCATCTATGGGTGAGATCTATCCGATATAGGGATACTTTGCATTTCACATGTATCTGAATATATGGGGCCTGATGGTAACAATGCCTTGTGCAAAAATACATTGACCTCACTATCTTGATTGGAAGGGACGCTCGCGGCATATGTTCATGAGGTAGCATGATCCTAATTTATTCAAGTATAGTGGCACATTGTTGAGTCGTGAATTGCTTGTAAAAGCCTCTTACATTGCTGCTATTTACTGTTGACAGTGTTATAAGTATGAAATATGCCTGGAGAGCACCCTATTTAGGCTCTTAAATTAAGGTTTTTATACCCTGGGCCAATAGGCATTTTGATTGATTACTTGCATGTGCTCATGTGAGGGACCTTGGTATCATATGGGGGTACGTGAAATTAATTGAGTCAATTGACCATTTCATGTGACCAATACCACGACCACGGCACACACGTGGAACATGTCCAAAACATAAAGGGATAACGTATTGCCAAATCTAGGAGCTCTACATATCAAAACAGGCATTGTTTATTAGATTGAATCCCTAGCCAGGCATCAGGGTCATTGGTACATAGTGACTCCTTATTACTGTCAATTTGTTTCGTTTTTCATTTGTTTTCCCCTCATTCTGTTTGGTTAGGTTGCACTCAGCACAAGGGTGTTTGTTGTTCTATCCTATTGTATTTTTTTAGTCTATGTATATGCACCATTTTATCCAGACCAATTAAAGGTTAAGTTTTATCCAATCGCTAATACTATCAACTTTTTATACTTCTTTTGTTCTACAATAAATTGTTTCCCTGTTGGATTACAACTGTGTTCCTGGATTCTGATTATCCGTGCTGCAGAGACTGTGGAGAAGGGGTAAATTGCCTGGGGTTGCATATGTCCTGTCTGTTTTATATGCAAGGGGCCGGGGTGCTTGTGGACTGTTGCTTTGAGTGGCCTCGCCTATTAAAACCACCCCGTGCCACCTTGTTACAACTCCATGTTGTCAGATTTCCCTCCTACAGCCGCTTTCACCCAGGACATGTGGTATTAGCAGTCACGCTGCCTCTTGGGATTCATGCCTGTGCTTCTAGTCAGCTGCAGTTGAGTTAGGTAGAGGAAGCAGCATTACTGAAATGTCCAAGCAAGTTTATTAAACTGCATAAACCACTCTAGAAAGAAAAGCAAATTAACAGCCTTTTCCGGCACAACGTGAAACAAACAGAAAATAAGCACTACATAAAGACTGTGGGTCTGCCCACTCTGGTCAGTGTGTTCAGCAACACACACATGGAGGTCTCTACACCTCCAGCTACAGACACTGAATGAGGCAATTGGCCTCCATTTTATAAGCCAAACCATGCCCCTGGGGTGGGGATATGTGAGCGGTCATTCCCACCCATCTCTTATGACCGCTCGTAAAACCAGACCCT
Source organism: Ranitomeya variabilis (assembly GCF_051348905.1). Lineage (NCBI taxonomy): Eukaryota > Metazoa > Chordata > Amphibia > Anura > Dendrobatidae > Ranitomeya > Ranitomeya variabilis. The sequence goes on from NC_135236.1 coordinate 596,023,842, forward strand.
GGAGCAGCCCAAACAACTCTCTCAGCACTATATGTGCTGGAGCATACTTCCGAGTTCACATCACTGCAGCTAATAGCTGTGATGACACATATCTCCACTCAGGGATTTGTCCAACAGCCATCTTACAGATTGCAGAATGAAACAAATTAACACCTGAATATGGAGAACTAAAGTAATAGACAACAGGCGTTGAAGAAGTAAACTAATAAACATCTATGATTGCAGAATGAAATAAATTAATGCCGGAACATGGAGAACTAAAGTAATAGACAACAGGTATTGGATAACTAACTAACCACTTAATGACCACCAATACATCATTTTTTTGACCTGAGATTTAAGAGACTTTTATCCCCATTCAGGTGACAATCCAGCAGCTGTTGGCTGTACACTATAGCTGACAACTTGCTGCATCAGCCACGATTAGTGTTTGCACCGTCTATATATGTTTAACCCATTAGATGCTGCTGTCAATAGTGACTACTACATATAAATGGTTAACTGAATGTGGTGGGGGTTTCTCTTTATCCCCATCGATGCCCTCAGATCATGATTGTGTGGTCTTGATGTTTGCCATGGCAGTTCACGACCAAATAGCGGCCTTAGAGTCTGCCGCCTATAGTAACCTGTATAGATGTTACCAACATTTAGGTGCTAAAAATACACTTTTTCATTCCTGTCATGTCACTTTGCATTAATTCCTGAAAATTATCTGAAGGGTTATTAAACTACCTGACTGCAGTTTTCAATATGTCAGGGTGTGCTGTTTTTAAAATGGTATCACTTTTGGGGTTCCCCTATAGGACCCCCAAAGTCACTTTAAACGTTGATAGGTCCCTAAAAAAATAAATTTTGTAAATTTCCTTGAAACAAAGCAAAATGACTGCTACATTTTTAAACCTTTTAAAATGCTAACAAAATAAAAGAACATTTTAAAAACTGTGCTGATGTAAAGCAGACATGAGGGAAATGTAATTTATTAAGGTTTTTCTATGGAACAACTATCTGGATTAAAGGGATAATCATTCAAATTTTGAAAATTGTTAATTTTTTTAAATTTTTCTCATATTTCTGATATTTTTGTAAATAAGCACAAAACATAACGACCTAAATTTACCTTTATCATAAAGTATAATGTGCCACAAATAAACAGTCTCAAAATCATTGGGATTTGTTGAACCGTTCCAGAGTTTTTACCACATAAAGTGACACTAGTCAGATTTAAAAAATTTGGCCCGGTCACTAAGGGGCTAAACTACTAAACAGCTATGATTACAGAAGGAAAGAAATACACAACAAAACATGGAGAAATTAACTAATAGACAACAGGGGTTGGGGAACTAAACTATTAAACAGTTTGGATTGGAGAACTAAACTAGTCAACACCAGGGAATGGAGAACTAAAGTAGTAGACACCAAGGTGTCACTAGACACCAAGTCTTGGAGTCCTCAGAGCTTGCGGAACAAACCTCTGTATGTAACAGTTCCTCCAGTGCTTCTACCTCCTCTAGGGCCTCCACCTCTGCCTTAATTAAACACTTTCCAACACTGCAGAGAAAATCAGACTTTTAGGAGATGTATTCACATCTACCCAGGAATTGAGACTTCAGTCTTAGAGTGGTATTCACACTAGATATGTTAGGACCCAGAAGATTTGAGACCACCTTGTTGTTGGCCATCATCGGCATACCTATTTGTTGTGATTTTGGATTCTGGGCTCCCCCGGTGGCTACTGGTGGAATTGAACTGGTGTCTTCATCTTCTCTGTTCACCTGTTCCCATCAAGATGTGGGAGTCGCTATATAACCTTGCTTCTCTGTTAGTTGCTTGCCGGTCAACAATGTTATCAGAAGCCTCTCTGTGCTTGTTCCTGCTCCTAGACAACTACTAGATAAGTTGGACTCTTGTCCATGTTTGTTTTTGCATTTTTGTTCCAGTTCACAGCTGTAGTTTCATTACTGTGTCTGGAAAGCTCTTGTGAACAGGAATTGCCACTCTGGTGTTATGAGTTAATGCCAGAGTTTTAAAGTAATTTCTGGATGGTGTTTTGATAGGGTTTTCAGCTGACCATGAAAGTGTCCTTTCTGTCTTCTGCTATGTAGTAAGTGGACCTCAAATTTGCTAAACCTATTTTCATACTACGTTTGTTATTTCATCTTAATTCACCGCCAATACATGTGGGGGGCCTCTGTCTCCTTTCGGGGTATTTCTCTAGAGGTGAGCTAGGACTAATATTTTCCTCTGCTAGCTTTATTTAGTCCTCCGGCTGGTGCTGGGCATCTAGAATCAACGTAGGCATGCTACCCGGCCACTGCTAGTTGTGCGTTAGGTTTAGTTTATGGTCAGCTCAGTTCCCATCTTCCAAGAGCTAGTTCCTATATATGCTGATGCTATGTTCTCTTGCCATTGAGATCATGACAGTTTGACCGGCCCACTAAAGGGTTAAAATCCTTGGCTGAGAAAGGAGAGAAATAAGAAGTCTGCTGAAATTTTTTTTTTTTTTTTTTTCTCTCCTTCTAATCTTTGAATGGCTTTGTGTCCACCTGTTTGTAATGGATCTTCAGAGTGTAACTGCAGGTTTGAATAATCTCGCCACGAAGGTACAAAATTTGCAAGACTTTGTTTGTCATGCACCTGTATCTGAGCCGAGAATTCCTTTGCCGGAATTTTTCTCGGGGAATAGATCTGGGTTTCAGAATTTTCGAAATAATTGCAAATTATTTTTGTCCCTGAAATTTCGCTCTGCCGGAGACCCTGCACAGCAGGTCAGGATTGTGATTTCCTTGCTCCGGGGCGACCCTCAAGACTGGGCTTTTTCATTGACACCAAGGGATCCTGCGTTGCTCAATGTAGATGCGTTTTTTCTGGCCTTGGGGTTGCTTTATGACGAACCTCATTTGGAGCTTCAGGCAGAAAAAACTTTGATGTCCCTATCTCAGGGGCAAGATGAAGCGGAAATTTACTGCCAAAGATTCCGTAAATGGTCTGTGCTTACTCAGTGGAATGAGTGCGCCCTGGCGGCGACTTTCAGAGAGGGTCTCTCTGATGCCATTAAGGATGTTATGGTGGGGTTCCCTGTGCCTGCGGGTCTGAATGAGTCCATGACAATGGCTATTCAGATCGATAGGCGTTTGCGGGAGCGCAAACCAGTGCACCATCTGGCGGTGTCCACTGAGAACTCGCCAGAGAGTATGCAGTGTGATAGAATTCTGTCCCGAAGCGAGCGGCAGAATTTTAGACGGAAAAATGGGTTGTGTTTCTATTGTGGTGATTCTACTCATGTTATATCAGCATGCTCTAAGCGCACTAAAAAGCTTGATAAATCTGTTTCCATTTGCACCTTACCGTCTAAGTTTATTCTATCTGTGACCCTGATTTGCTCTTTGTCATCTATTACCACGGACGCCTATGTAGACTCTGGCGCCGCTTTGAGTCTTATGGATTGGTCCTTTGCCAAACGCTGTGGGTATGATTTAGAGCCTTTGGAGACTCCTATTCCTCTGAAGGGGATTGACTCCACCCCATTGGCTAATAATAAACCACAATACTGGACACAAGTAACTATGCGTATTAATCCGGATCACCAGGAGATTATTCGCTTTCTGGTGCTGTATAATCTACATGATGATTTGGTGCTAGGATTGCCTTGGCTGCAATCTCACAACCCAGTCCTCGACTGGAGAGCTATGTCTGTGTTGAGCTGGGGATGTAAGGGGGCTCATGGGGATGTACCTGTGGTTTCCATTTCATCATCTATTCCCTCTGAAATTCCTGAGTTCCTGTCTGACTATCGTGACGTCTTTGAAGAATCCAAGCTTGGTTCGTTACCTCCGCACCGAGAGTGCGATTGTGCCATAGATTTAATCCCGGGTAGTAAATACCCAAAGGGTCGTTTATTTAATCTGTCTGTGCCTGAACATGCTGCTATGCGAGAATATATAAAGGAGTCCTTGGAAAAGGGACATATTCGTCCATCGTCATCTCCCTTAGGAGCCGGTTTTTTCTTTGTGTCAAAAAAAGACGGCTCTTTGAGACCATGTATTGATTATCGGCTTTTGAATAAAATCACTGTTAAATATCAATACCCATTGCCGTTGCTGACTGATTTGTTTGCTCGCATAAAGGGGGCCAAGTGGTTCTCTAAGATTGACCTTCGTGGGGCGTATAATTTGGTGCGAATTAGGCAGGGGGATGAGTGGAAAACCGCATTTAATACGCCCGAGGGCCACTTTGAGTATTTAGTGATGCCTTTTGGTCTTTCAAATGCTCCGTCAGTTTTCCAGTCCTTTATGCATGATATTTTTCGCGATTATTTGGATAAATTTATGATTGTGTATCTGGATGATATTCTGATTTTTTCGGATGACTGGGACTCTCATGTCCAGCAAGTCAGGAGGGTTTTTCAGGTTTTGCGGTCTAATTCTTTGTGTGTGAAGGGTTCTAAGTGTGTTTTTGGGGTACAGAGGATTTCCTTTTTGGGATATATTTTTTCTCCCTCTTCCATTGAAATGGATCCTGTCAAGGTTCAAGCTATTTGTGATTGGACGCAGCCCTCTTCTCTTAAGAGTCTTCAGAAATTTTTGGGCTTTGCTAACTTTTATCGTCGATTTATTGCTGGTTTTTCGGATATTGCTAAGCCATTGACCGATTTGACTAAGAAGGGTGCTGATGTTGCTGATTGGTCCCCTGATGCTGTGGAGGCCTTTCGGGAGCTTAAGCGCCGTTTTTCCTCTGCCCCTGTGTTGCGTCAGCCTGATGTTGCTCTACCTTTTCAGGTTGAGGTCGACGCTTCTGAGATCGGAGCTGGGGCAGTGTTGTCGCAGAAAAGTTCTGACTGCTCCGTGATGAGGCCTTGTGCCTTCTTTTCCCGTAAATTTTCGCCCGCTGAGCGGAATTATGATGTTGGGAATCGGGAGCTTTTGGCCATGAAGTGGGCTTTTGAGGAGTGGCGCCATTGGCTTGAGGGGGCCAGACATCAGGTGGTGGTATTGACTGACCACAAAAATTTGATTTATCTTGAGACCGCCAGGCGCCTGAATCCTAGACAGGCGCGCTGGTCATTATTTTTCTCTCGGTTTAATTTTGTGGTGTCATACCTACCGGGTTCTAAGAATGTTAAGGCGGATGCCCTTTCTAGGAGTTTTGAGCCTGACTCGCCTGGTAACTCTGAGCCCACAGGTATCCTTAAGGATGGAGTGGTATTGTCTGCCGTTTCTCCAGACCTGCGGCGGGCCTTGCAGGAGTTTCAGGCGGATAGACCGGATCGTTGCCCACCTGATAAACTGTTTGTTCCTGATGATTGGACCAGTAGAGTCATCTCTGAGGTTCATTCTTCTGCGTTGGCAGGTCATCCTGGCATTTTTGGCACCAGGGATTTGGTGGCAAGGTCCTTCTGGTGGCCTTCCCTGTCACGAGATGTGCGAGGCTTTGTGCAGTCTTGTGACGTTTGTGCTCGGGCCAAGCCTTGTTGTTCTCGGGCTAGTGGATTATTGTTGCCCTTGCCTATTCCTAAGAGGCCTTGGACGCACATCTCGATGGATTTTATTTCAGATCTGCCTGTTTCTCAGAAGATGTCTGTCATCTGGGTGGTGTGTGACCGTTTCTCTAAGATGGTCCATTTGGTTCCTCTGCCCAAGTTGCCTTCTTCTTCCGAGTTGGTTCCTCTGTTTTTTCAAAATGTTGTTCGTTTGCATGGTATTCCTGAGAATATCATTTCTGACAGAGGGACCCAATTCGTGTCTAGATTTTGGCGGGCATTCTGTGCTAGGATGGGCATAGATTTATCTTTTTCGTCCGCTTTCCATCCTCAGACGAATGGCCAGACCGAGCGGACTAATCAGACCCTGGAGACATATCTGAGGTGTTTTGTGTCTGCTGACCAGGATGATTGGGTTGCTTTTTTGCCATTGGCGGAGTTCGCTCTCAATAATCGGGCCAGCTCTGCCACTTTGGTGTCCCCGTTTTTCTGTAATTCGGGGTTTCATCCTCGATTTTCCTCTGGTCAGGTGGAATCTTCGGATTGTCCTGGAGTGGATGCTGTGGTGGAGAGATTGCATCAGATCTGGGGGCAGGTGGTGGACAATTTGAGGTTGTCCCAGGAGAAGACTCAGCTTTTTGCCAACCGCCACCGTCGTGTTGGTCCTCGGCTTTGCGTTGGGGATTTGGTGTGGTTGTCTTCTCGTTTTGTCCCTATGAGGGTCTCTTCTCCTAAGTTTAAGCCTCGGTTCATCGGCCCGTATAAGATATTGGAGATTCTTAACCCTGTTTCCTTCCGTTTGGACCTCCCTGCATCCTTTTCTATTCATAACGTTTTTCATCGGTCATTATTGCGCAGGTATGAGGTACCGGTTGTGCCTTCCGTTGAGCCTCCTGCTCCGGTGTTGGTTGAGGGTGAGTTGGAGTACGTTGTGGAGAAAATCTTAGACTCCCATGTTTCCAGACGGAGACTCCAGTATCTGGTCAAGTGGAAGGGATACGGCCAGGAGGATAATTCTTGGGTGAATGCATCTGATGTTCATGCCTCTGATCTGGTTCGTGCCTTTCATAGGGCCCATCCTGATCGCCCTGGTGGTTCTGGTGAGGGTTCGGTGCCCCCTCCTTGAGGGGGGGGTACTGTTGTGATTTTGGATTCTGGGCTCCCCCGGTGGCTACTGGTGGAATTGAACTGGTGTCTTCATCTTCTCTGTTCACCTGTTCCCATCAAGATGTGGGAGTCGCTATATAACCTTGCTTCTCTGTTAGTTGCTTGCCGGTCAACAATGTTATCAGAAGCCTCTCTGTGCTTGTTCCTGCTCCTAGACAACTACTAGATAAGTTGGACTCTTGTCCATGTTTGTTTTTGCATTTTTGTTCCAGTTCACAGCTGTAGTTTCGTTACTGTGTCTGGAAAGCTCTTGTGAACAGGAATTGCCACTCTGGTGTTATGAGTTAATGCCAGAGTTTTAAAGTAATTTCTGGATGGTGTTTTGATAGGGTTTTCAGCTGACCATGAAAGTGTCCTTTCTGTCTTCTGCTATGTAGTAAGTGGACCTCAAATTTGCTAAACCTATTTTCATACTACGTTTGTTATTTCATCTTAATTCACCGCCAATACAAAAAGCCTCTGTCTCCTTTCGGGGTATTTCTCTAGAGGTGAGCTAGGACTAATATTTTCCTCTGCTAGCTTTATTTAGTCCTCCGGCTGGTGCTGGGCATCTAGAATCAACGTAGGCATGCTACCCGGCCACTGCTAGTTGTGCGTTAGGTTTAGTTTATGGTCAGCTCAGTTCCCATCTTCCAAGAGCTAGTTCCTATATATGCTGATGCTATGTTCTCTTGCCATTGAGATCATGACACCTATTACTGTCATCTACATACTAGAGTACACTTTAAATAGTGTGGGTCAGGAGGTGGTGGTGGTGGTCCCGGGGGAAGAGGAGGAAGCAGAGGAGGAAACATTTAGAGTTAACAATATCTATAAGTTCAGGTCTGTCATCTCACATCCGGTTGCCATGGGAGGAACAAATGGAGAAAAACCATAAAACATGAGAAGGAAGGAGTGACAGGAGATGAAGATGATACTGATTTCCTGGTAGGCGGCTGAGCTGACTTTGGTCTTGGTAAAACACAGTGGACCTACACCAGCAGATGACATGGCTCCCAACATCATCATTGATTGTGGATACTTGACACTAGACCTTGGAAATCAAAGTCCCAGAGTCTGGAGGATGAGTGGAGAGACAGAAAATCCAAGCTCCTTGAGGTCAATTGTGAAGTTTCCACAATCAATGATGGTTTGGGGAGCCATGTCATCTGCTGGTGTAGGTACACTGTGTTTTATCAAGACCAAAGTCAGCGTAGCCGTCTACCAGGAAATTTTAGAGCACTTCATGCTTCCATCTGCCGACAAGCTTTTTGGAGATGGAAACTTAATTCTCCAACAGGACTAGGCACCTGTCCACCCTGCCAAAAGTACCAATACCTGGTTTAAAAACAACAGTATTACTGTGCTTGATTGGCCAGCAAGCTCTCCTGACCTTAACCCATAAAGAATCTATGGGGCATTGTCAAGAGGAAGATGAGAGACACCAGACCCAACAATGCAGATGAGCTGAAGGCTGCTATCAAAGCAAACTGGGCTTCCATAACACCTCAGCAGTTACACAGGCTAATCGCCTCCATACCACGCCACATTGATGCAGTAATTGATGCAAAAGGAGCCCCAACCAAGTATTGAGTGCATTTACTGAACATATGGAGCGGCCCCCAGACGCAGGGCGGCGGGGTACTCGGTACCGGGTCTCTCGGTTCTGGGAATGTCACGGTGGCCCAACCCGGTCCGTGGCCCTGCTAAGGGGCGCCCAATAAAAGGTGTAGGTGATGGTGTAGGTTGCAGTAAATGACGAGGACACAGGGTTGCAGTCTCTTTACCTCTTTACTGAAGGCTTCGGCATCCACAATTCAGAGCACTGCTAACAGGGCTGGCTGAGACCGGCCGGTCCAAAGGCACATCCAGAGTTCCCTTTGCAGGTGAAAATCAGTAGCCTACCTACTAGCACCTGGGTGTTGTAGTACTTCCCTGCTGAGCACCATGGGATAGTCCTCACAACTGTCGTGTATGTTTCTGTTCTTTCTCTCCGTCCCCCAGATGATATGGATAGGACGCACCCGTATGATGGGGTAGGCATGGAGTTATTTTATAGGGACCCTAGAGACGCCCCTCTCTCACAATTGCCTCCGTTGTCTTCATTAGGTGTAAAAGGTGAGACAGCCAACCTAAAGTTAACTGCCCTGCCGTAGTTCAAGTAATGCGTAGAGTCCATTACTTCCTCGGCGTTCCGGCCGCCGGCTACGCGCCTCAGAAGGATGTTACCAATCTCGGGGCACGACTCCTTCTGGTTCTATCACCTTTGTGCTGTGATCTTGTTTCTCACTTCTCCACAATATACCTCGCTTCGTGTCCTTTCTTAAGATGCCGCCACAATTAAGTGCAGGCACGGCTCCGTAACGATCTGTCCTTTAGCTAGGCCACTGTCAGGATCCCACCCCTGACAGGGACCCCCCTCAATCTTCCCAAGTAATGCTCTCCTCTCACTAGATGTTACCTGGGCAAAACCCAGTCAGCTTCTCCCTAACTTCCTATCCAACCCCCAGTTTTACCAGAGTGTGAGGAGTGGCCTAATACATAGAACCCTTTGCTCCCCCTGGTGGCCGGAGTGTGAAGTGTAATGTGTGACTGTGATACCTGGTCAGGTGAACTCTTTTAGTACAATCAGACGTACCATCACTCCCCTTAGCGGCAGAGCGATGTTACTGCAACGACCAGGACTCTGGGCGCTGCACATACATTTAAGTAGGACAACATTTCGGATTTTAAATTCATTTTTCAAGCTGGTGTTATAAAGTATTCCAATTTACTGAGATAATGACTTTTGGGTTTTCATTGGCTGTAAGTAGTGTTGAGCATTCCGATACCGCAAGTATCGGGTATCGGCCGATACTTGCCGGTATTGGAATTCCGATACCGAGATCCGATACTTTTGTTGTATCAGGAATCGGTATCGGGATTAATATCAATGTGTAAAAGAAAGAATTAAAATAAAAAATAGGGATATACTCACCTCTCCGGCGCAGCCTGGACTTTACCGCCGTAACCGGGAGCCGTTGTACCTAAGAATGCGCGCTTGAAGGTCCTTAGATGAGGTCACTGCGCTCTGATTGGTCCGTAGCAGTCGCATGACCGCTACGCGACCAATCACAAAGCCATGACGTCACCTAAGGTCTTTCAAGCGCTTGAAATACCTTAGAAGACGTCACGGCTTTGTGATTGGTCGCGTAGCGGTCACGCGACCGCTATGCGACCAATCAGAAGCTGCGGACGTCTTCTAAGGTATTTCAAGCGCTTGAAAGACCTTAGGTGACGTCACGGCTTTGTGATTGGTCGCGTAGCGGTCACGCGACCGCTACGGACCAATCAGAGTGCAGTGACCTCATCTAAGGCCCTTCAAGCGCGCATTCTTAGGTACAACGGCTCCCGGTTACGGCGGTAAAGTCCAGGCTGCGCCGGAGAGGTGAGTATATCCCTATTTTTTATTTTAATTCTTTCTTTTACACATTGATATGGATCCCAGGGCCTGAAGGAGAGTTTCCTCTCCTTCAGACCCTGGGAACCATACAGGATACCGTCCGATACTTGGTGTCCCATTGACTTGTATTGGTATCGGGTATCGGTATCGGATTAGATCCGATACTTTGCCGGTATCGGCCGATACTTTCCGATACCGATACTTTCAAGTATCGGACGGTATCGTTCAACACTAGCTGTAAGTCATAATCATGAACATTAACAGAAATAAACACTTGAAATACATCACTCTGTTTGGAATGATCTATCTAATATATGAATTTCACTTTTCGTTTTGAAGAACTGAAATAAGTTAATTTTTTGACGATATTCTAATTTTGTGAGATTCACCTGTATATGCTGTTAGTTTGAAAATTATACCCACACATCCCATTATAAAGGGAAATTCGACATAATACCTGTGTTAGCATACGCCATATACTGCTAACATATGCAGCACCCCAGTAGGTGGGCTGAACGCCTGGGTGCAATTTCTGTGTCTGAGAGTGAAAACACTGCCCCTTCCCCTGTGTTACGTCCTTTCTAATCTGCTGTACAGGAAGCAGGCGCTGATGACTCTTGCCCACAACCTACAGTTGCATGTACAGTAAGAACATTCAGCAACTACATCCACTTTTTGGTCCCAGTGCAGTGTTCAGTTTTTCCTTGTCAGCATATATCATATATGTCAGTGTAGGCTTGTGCAGATTGGTCAATGGCACTCCTGTCTCTTTCCCTTAAGGAGGCTGCTTCCAAGGAAAATGAGGTTTGTACATATTCCTGACATGGGATTCAGGTCTGACAGACTGACCTCAACACAGGCGCTCGCTTGCATAAACTGTATTCAGAATTTAATTCAAATGCTTTTGGTGTCTGATAGAATCCAATTTACTGGCATTAAACATACAGCTCCAACAACCCCTGTATTATATTTGCCTTACAGTGGCTTCACCCGCTATGTCAGTGTCTCTTTTGAGATCCAGTGGCCAAAGTGAAGTGTGGAGCTCACAAATTTCAGGTCTTATGTCACCTAATGGCCCTCTGAAAATCTGAAGCAAGGGCAGCATAATGACATGGTGGTGGACGTGGTGGTGGTGACGGGCAAATATCAAAATTCAAATGGGCATGTTATATCTGGCATTGTAAAGTGATGGGGAACATGTATTCCACTATCAAGCTAACAATTTTCAATGAGGGAGACCCTCATAAATGTAAAAGAAAAACTAAAGCCAAATTGCTACGTGTGAACATTTGCTAAAGGGGAGGTATCATTTTTTTATTTTATTTCATTTGTTTTTATTTTGTGTTATATACAAGTAATTGTGAAGGAAAAATGTTTCTTAGCATTTTTCCCTGTAAAACACAATTTAGGTTTGGTTTTGTAGGTCTTCTTTTAAATCCATAAAACCTGCGCAATAGTATGACAAGATTATTCCCAGAAACCATATGTGAGTCAGAAATGTATGCAGGCATCTTCTCCATGTTATTCCCATTTAGTTTTAGCTCTTTAACATCCATTTCTGCTATTTTCTCAAGCATCCAGACCTGTTTGTTGGGTCCAGCAGAAAAATATTTGGCTTTCCCATTGATTGCATTTTACTCGTTATTCGGTACGAATATTAGAAATTATTCTGAATGACTTTCATGGATCTAATTTTTTTCTATTTGATCACCACTAGTAAGTACCCATGAACCCTGTTACCAAAATCCTTAAGTTTACTCAGTTCTCAATGTGTCCATCAGTGAACTTATTTATCAAACTGGTAACGGTAATGACATTGAGAAAATAGTCTCTCACCAGAGATAATCTCACAACAGCGCAAAGAATAGCCAATTAATAACTGCAATCAATGAAGGGGGTTGTAATTAGACCATCTGATAAAGGAGATAACGTGGTGATTTGGCTTACCTCTAAGTACGAATGAGAAATGTACAAACAACTACGCAATGAAAAATGTTTTAAGAAACTAACATTTAACACTCTCACTTCATTAAAGTGACAATTACATGAACTATTGACAAACGCAATGGAAAATGGAATCCTTATGAAACATCAAATGGAAGGAATTTATCTCTGCCGAAGATACATAAAAAAACCCTCAATCCAATGGGCTGAACAATTGACTTCTTCCTAAAACCAATTGTTGAAACTCTGCCTTCATACATTCAAGATACGGGGAATGTACTTCTAAAGTTGGATGGTCTACACATCGAGAATGACATAATACTTGCTACGTGTGATGTAAAGTCCCTTTACACCTCAATTCAACATCAAGATGGAATTGAAGAACTTTCCTGATTATGAATTACACCTAGGAACTCAAGAGGGATTTTTTCATTGAAGCCCTCTCTTTGATACTTACGAATAGTTTTTTTCTGTTTAAAGACTTCCTCTACCTGCAGCTCAAAGGCCCTTCAATGGGGGCTGCCTTTGCACCTTCACCTTTGCACGTGTGGGAGATGGAAGTCTTTTTCATTCAATTCAGAATCAATGACCCAACAGGTACAGTTCTGGGGCCGGTATATTGATGATATACTGCTGATCTGGCAAGGCACCGAACAAGACCTCGATAACTTTGTTTCCAATCTCAATCACAATAAATACAACATCAAACTGATACATTCAGCTAGCCCCACTACAATTAATTTCTTTCATATCTCCATACAGGTTGACCAATTTGGCTATTTGTAAACTGATATTTACCGGAAGGAGACTGCGGCAAATACTCTCCTACATTCCTCCTCTTCTCATTCCACCCATCTGATCAAAAATATCCTGACAGGTCAGTTCCTGTAGACCCACGGGATTTATTCAGATGACGTAAGATATGATCAACAGGTGATTGATCTGACCAATTTCTGTTTAGAATGTGGCTATATGCAAATGCATTGAAATGGCTAAGAATCAGGCAATTCTAAATGCACAGATCTTCTGGCATCTAAAATAAACTAAAACAGTGACATGGACAAAATTCATTTTATATGTGACTTCAAAACATGACACCATCATGTAAGAAATACCTTACTTAGACACTGGCCAATTATACTATGTGACCCCACTTTGAGTAAACATATTCCTAGTTATCCATCTATGTCCTTAAGGAGATGCAAGAATCTTCGTTATATGGTAGTGCATAGTCACCATCAGAACAATGACAAAAAATGACATATATCTTTTGATCACTGGGACCAAAATGGGGTAGTTCTGAGTGCAACAGATGTGTTGCTTGGCCCAATATGGTTAAGGCTTTGGACTTTCAAAACTCTGTGGGTACCGTCATGTATAAAATTACCCACTTTATCAATTGTAACACAACTGGGGTAACATATTATGTGACATGCCCCTGCCAAAAGATATATATTGGGATGACCACCAGGAAATTAAAAAGGAGAATCAGAGAACATATGCGAGACATCATCGCAAAAAAAGCGGCAAAAACTAACTCTCGTCTAAAGCCAATACCCGAACATTTTTGGTCAATCCATGGTTGTGATGAATCACTTCTTAAAGTGCGAGATATCGACCATGTAATAATAGGGCCAAGAGTCAGCCATTGGAAACAAAGACTAGCCAAAAATGAAGTACAATGGATATACAGACAGTTACCACTGGGACTTAATGAATACATCTCCCTTTTCTATATACTCCTGTGACTCTGTGCCTTCCCTGTAGCCCTCCTCTGTTTTTATGCAACACAGTGTGTGGTTGGTTTTAATTCTTTGTTTAGCCTGTCTGTCATATACATGTGCTAATCTCAGATTTTCCCCAGCCCTTGAGCTCAAGATAAGCAACAAAGGAGAGAGAGAGAAAAGGAAATTACCCCAATAATTACTACATGATTCCTTTTTCAGTCCTTACTTCTATAGATCCTTATGTGCTAGTCCACATTCACGTTGATCCTTATATCTATTTGGCGTTATATATTTTTATGTCTCTATGCACCAATACACTTGCTGACAATACCTTCTTTGGCACATATATATATATATATATATATATATATATATATATATATATATATATATATATATATATATATATATATATATACCAAAGAAGATATATGTCCTACATGTACAGTGTGTACAGAAAGTATGAAAGTATTCAGACCCTTTTAAATTTTTCACTCTTTGTTTCATTGTAACTAGGGTTGAGCGACTTTCATTTTTTAAAGATCGAGTCGGGTTTTGTGAAACCCGACTTTGTCCAGAGTCGAGTCGAGTGCAGTCGGACGATTATCGCTTAAAGTCGGGGATCGACCGTAACACGAAACCCAATGCAAGTCAATGGGGAAGCATAGTCGGCAGTGAGTGGAGGCCAGGAAAACACCTACAGTGCCCATTTTAATGCCAAAAACATCCATTCTTGTTTCTGAAGCTTGTCAATCTTAATTAACTTTATAATAATAGTTGTTCAATGGAACTTGGGTCATTTGGCAAAAGTTGTGGGGGGTAGGGCTGGTTCAAGGTTTTAGTGGGCCCAGGAATCGTGGACTATGTCACGGCGGTGGAGCAGGGAGAGGTAATTATTTAAACGTTGAAAGTGCTGTGATCCTGAGCAAGCAGGGGGGCACACTTGTTCGCATTGGCACTGGCACAGGGCCCCTCAAAGTACAGCGGTGTGTTTGCACGGCGGGGGCGCCTCCCACCAGCAGCGACACTTTTGCGTACTCTGAGGGGCCCTGTGCCAGTGACGTCGCCAACGAGTATGCCCCCCCCCCCACCTGATGAAGGAACCTGCACTTTCATCTGCACCTTCCTCTTTGTCCCTGTGTAAGGTGGTATAACATGCGGGAAGGGGAACCTTACTTTCAGCAGGGTCAGATTCTGGCTGTGTAGAGTGCAAGGGGAATGTAGTGGTCTAGGTCAATGTACCAGCAGACTCATCTAGCAGTGGCTGGGCAATGGGCAGGATGAGGAGGAAACAGATATAGGGCCAAAGAATAAAGTAGGCTAAATGCAGTTCAAAATTGGTAACAGGACTAAACAGGCGGCATTGCTTTGTTCAGTGGAGTAGCAAACCCAGGAGCAGCAGACACTGATTTAAGGGCCCAAACACACTAATAGGCCAAATGCAGTTTAATATCTGATACTTTAGGCCAAAAGCCTAAGACTGAAGCTCAGCTTTATTCAGTTGAGGGCAAACACCAGGGAGGGGCAGACACCGTTAGTAGGCCCTAACCACCAATTTTTAAAAACACAGCACTTAATGAGAGCCAGAAGGTTGAAGCTCAGCTTTATTCAGTTGAGGACAAACACCAGGCAGGGGCAGACACCGTTAGTAGGCCGTAACCAAAGTTGAAGGCCAAATGCAGTTTAATATCTGATACTATAGGCCGAAAGCCAGAAGGTGGAAGCTCAGCTTTATTCAGTTGAGGGCAAACACCAGGGAGGGGCAGACACCGTTAGTAGGCCCTAACCACCAATTTTTAAAAACACAGCACTTAATGAGAGCCAGAATGTTGAAGCTCAGCTTTATTCTGTTGAGGACAAACACCAGGGAGGGGCAGACACCGTTAGTAGGCCGTAACCAAAGTTGAAGGCCAAATGCAGTTTAATATCTGATACTATAGGCCGAAAGCCAGAAGGTGGAAGCTCAGCTTTATTCAGTTGAGGGCAAACACCAGGGAGGGGCAGACACCGTTAGTAGGCCCTAACCACCAATTTTTAAAAACACAGCACTTAATGAGAGCCAGAAGGTTGAAGCTCAGCTTTATTCAGTTGAGGACAAACACCAGGCAGGGGAAGACACCGTTAGTAGGCCGTAACCAAAGTTGAAGGCCAAATGCAGTTTAATTTCTGATACTATAGGCCGAAAGCCAGAAGGTGGAAGCTCCGATTTAGACAGTGGAGGACAATTTGAATTAGGGACTGCAGACAGACTTAGTAGGCTGTCCCCTGTGGACCATGCATCCACCACATTAACCCATTGCACCTTAATGGACACGTAATCTTCCGTGGCCATGCCTATAGGTCCATGTGTCTGTTGTCAGGTGCACCTTTGTACTCACAGATTGCCAGAGTGCATGGACAATGCGGTCTTTTACATGCTGGTGGAGGGTTGGGATGGCTTTTCTCGCAAAAGAAGTGTCGACTGGTTAGCTTGTAGAATGGTACAGCGTAGTCCATCATGGCCTTATTAATAGTAAATAAAATATATAACTAGGCTCTATGAACTTTTAAATAGGTTCCAGGGGTACACGGGCAGCATTGGTGTGGTCAGTGGAGGAGTATTGCAAGTAGGGGCCGCAGACAGGCTGTCAAAGGCCTAAAATAACAAACAATAGGCAGGCATGGCAGTTTTAAATCGGTTACATGGATACACAGGCAGGCACTCCAGGCAGCATTGTGGTCAGTGGAGGAGTATTGCAAGTAGGGGCCGCAGACAGGCTATCAAAGGCCTAAAATAACAAACAATAGGCAGGCATGGCAGTTTTAAATCGGTTACATGGATACACAGGCAGGTACTCCAGACAGCATTGTGGTCAGTGGAGGAGTATTGCAAGTAGGGGCCGCAGACAGGCTATTAAAGGCCTAAAATAACAAACAATAGGCAGGCATGGCAGTTTTAAATCGGTTACATGGATACACAGGCAGGCACTCCAGGCAGCATTGTGGTCAGTGGAGGAGTATTGCAAGTAGGGGCCGCAGACAGGCTATCAAAGGCCTAAAATAACAAACAATAGGCAGGCATGGCAGTTTTAAATCGGTTACATGGATACACAGGCAGGCACTCCAGGCAGCATTGTGGTCAGTGGAGGAGTATTGCAAGTAGGGGCCGCAGACAGGCTATCAAAGGCCTAAAATAACAAACAATAGGCAGGCATGGCAGTTTTAAATCGGTTACATGGATACACAGGCAGGCAGCATTGTGGTCAGTGGAGGAGTATTGCAAGTAGTGGCTGCAGACAGGCTATCAAAGGCCTAAAATAACAAACAATAGGCAGGCATGGCAGTTTTAAATCGGTTACATGGATACACAGGCAGGCACTCCAGGCAGCATTGTGGTCAGTGGAGGAGTATTGCAAGTAGGGGTCGCAGACAGGCTATTAAAGGCCTAAAATAACAAACAATAGGCAGGCATGGCAGTTTTAAATCGGTTACATGGATACACAGGCAGGCACTCCAGGCAGCATTGTGGTCAGTGGAGGAGTATTGCAAGTAGGGGCCGCAGACAGGCTATCAAAGGCCTAAAATAACAAACAATAGGCAGGCATGGCAGTTTTAAATCGGTTACATGGATACACAGGCAGGCAGCATTGTGGTCAGTGGAGGAGTATTGCAAGTAGGGGCCGCAGACAGGCTATCAAAGGCCTAAAATAACAAACAATAGGCAGGCATGGCAGTTTTAAATCGGTTACATGGATACACAGGCAGGCAGCATTGTGGTCAGTGGAGGAGTATTGCAAGAAGTGTCTGACACAGTTAGTACTCCCAAAAAATAAATAGATGTTAATGTCTCGCAAAACAACTATAAATAAAAAAAAGGGTGGCATGCTTAGGTACAGGGGTGGGCTCATCTGCAGAGTTTATGACAAAGTAATTTGGCAGTAAATTAGTATTTACTGGTGTCAATATAGGACACTGACCCAGACTACTGTAACTATCATCATAGATGTCAACAAACTGGTATTGATTGTCAGTGCCAGGCATTGAATGATGTCAGCGCATAGACTAAACATTGGTGGAGCTGTGCGAGATAATTTGGCACGTGGTAGAGCACAGTTTGAGCTGGGGGGGGGACTCTCTTGTGGCCGGCGGTACCGCCCCAGGGCCCCTCATGTTACAACGGTGTGTCTGACGTTGGGTGCGCACCACCACCGCCAGAGACACTACATTGTACTATGAGGGACCCAGTGGCAGTGCCGTCGACCAAAAGCGAGCACACCCACCTCTTCTGACAAACAGCACTGTAACTAACGGGTGCTTGCGCCAAGTGTCGAGAGTGAGACAACGGCCCCGTGGGGGGAGTTTTCCCATTGGGGGATGTGTAAACATGTCGTATGCTGGTCAAACAGCTGCTGCAAATTAAGAGATTTTAACACTCAGTAAGACCAGTCCACAAGCAAGACCTTTTTATAGGAAAGCTAGGTGTCAGCCGGGAAAGGTGGGGCAAAATAATTTGAAATCCAGGAGTGGTTCATTTTAATGAAGGTGAGATCATCCACATTTTGGGTAGCCAGACGAGTCCTTTTTTCAGTTAATATTGAACCAGCAGCACTGAATACTCTTTCTGATAGCACACTAGCTGCTGGGCAAGCAAGCTCCTGCAACGCATATTCTGCCAATTCAGGCCAGGTGTCTAATTTGGATGCCCAGTAATCAAATGGGAATGACGGTTGAGGGAGAACATCAATAAGGGCTGAAAAATAGTTAGTAACCATACTGGACAAATGTTGTCTCCTGTCACTTTGAATAGATGCTGCAGTACCTGTCCTGTCTGCGGTCATTGCGAAATCACTCCACAACCTGGTCAGAAAACCCCTCTGTCCAACGCCACTTCTGATCTGTGCACCTCTAACACCTCTGCCCTGTAGCCCCCTGCAGCTCGTGTGAGAACCATCACCGGCGCTGTGTGCTGGGAATGCCTGAATCAAACGGTCTACAAGAGTAGCTTGTTTGGTTGCTAATATTTGTTCGAGGTTCTCATGTGGCATAATATTTTGCAATTTGCCTTTATAGCGAGGGTCAAGGATGCAGGCCAACCAGTAATCGTCATCGCTCATCATTTTAATAATGTGTGGGTCCTTTTTGAGGATACGTAAGGCATAATCCGCCATGTGGGCCAAAGTTCCAGTTGGCAAATCTGCGGTTGTGCTGGTTTGAGGGGCAGTTACAGGCAAATCTACGTCACTTGTCTCCCTTACAAAAACAGAACCCGGCCTTGCAACGCCACTAATTTCTGTTGGCCCAGGAGAAGCTTCCTCAGTAAAAAAGTACTCATCCCCATCATCCTCCTCGTCCTCCTCCTCCTCTTCGCCCGCTACCGCGTCCTCTACACGGCCCTGACCAGACATTGGCTGACTGTCATCAAGGCTTTCCTCTTCCTCGGCTGCAGACGCCTGCTCCTTTATGTGCGTCCAACTTTGCATCAGCAGACGCATTAGGGGGATGCTCATGCTTATTATTGCGTTGTCTGCACTAACCAGCCGTGTGCATTCCTCAAAACACTGAAGGACTTGACACAGGTCTTGTAGCTTCGACCACTGCACTCCTGACAACTCCATGTCTGCCATCCAACTGCCTGCCTGTGTATCCTCCCACAAATACATAACAGCACGCCTCTGTTCGCACACTCTCTGAAGCATGTGCAGTGTGGAGTTCCACCTTGTTGCAACGTCGATGATTAGGCGATGCTGAGGAAGGTTCAAAGAACGCTGATAGTTCTGCATACGGCTGGAGTGTACAGGCGAACGGCGGATATGCGAGCAAAGTCTGCGCACTTTGAGGAGCAGGTCGGGTAACCCCGGATAACTTTTCAGGAAGCACTGCACCACCAGGTTTAAGGTGTGAGCCAGGCAAGGAATGTGTTTCAGTTGGGAAAGGGCTATGGCAGCCATGAAATTCCTTCCGTTATCACTCACTACCTTGCCTGCCTCAAGATGTACAGTGCCCAGCCATGACTGAGTTTCTTTCTGCAAGAACTCGGACAGAACTTCCGCGGTGTGTCTGTTGTCGCCCAAACACTTCATTGCCAATACAGCCTGCTGACGCTTGCCACTAGCTGTCACATAATGGCACACCTGGTGTGCAACAGTGGCAGCTGCGGATGGAGTGGATGTGCGACTGCGGTCTGTGGACGAGCTCTCGCTTCTGCAGGAGGAGGAGGAAGAGGAGGAGGGGGGGCGAACGCCTACAGCCAACTCTTTCCTTGACCGTGGGCTAGGCAGAACTGTCCCAATATTGCTGTCCCCTGTGGAGCCTGCATCCACCACATTCACCCAGTGTGCCGTGATGGACACGTAACGTCCCTGGCCATGCCTACTGGTCCATGCATCTGTTGTCAGGTGCACCTTTGTAGTCACAGACTGCCTGAGTGCATGGACGATGCGGTCTTTAACATGCTGTTAGAGGGCTGGGATGGCTTTTCTAGAAAAGAAGTGCCGACTGGGTAGCTCGTAGCGTGGTACAGCGTAGTCCATCAGCGCTTTGAAAGCTTCGCTTTCAACTAACCGGTAGGGCATCATCTCTAATGAGATTAGTCTAGCAATGTGGGCGTTCAAACCCTGTGTACGTGGATGCGAGGATGAGTACTTCCTTTTCCTAACAAGAGTCTCATGTAGGGTGAGCTGGACTGGAGAGCTGGAGATCTGTCATGATTCCCAATGGCAGGGAAACATCAAAACACAAAGATAACGGACGAGCTCTGGGTGATGGAATCTCGAGCTGACCGTGAGCTAAATCTACCACACAACTAATAGTAGCCAGGGAGCATACCTGATTAACCCTAGATGCCACGCGCCAGCCGGAGGACTAACTACCCCTGGTAGAGGAAGGAACAGACCTGGCTTACCTCTAGGGAAATACCCCAAAAGATGATAGCAGCCCCCCACATGTAATGACGGTGAGTTTAGAGGAAAAGACATACACAGTATGAAGGTAGATTTAGCAAAGAGAGGTCCACTTACTAGATAGCAGAAGGATACAAAAGAGGACTTCACGGTCAACTGAAAACCGTATCAAAAAACCATCCTGAAATTACTTTAAGACTCCTGTGTCAACTCATGACACAGGAGTGGCAATTTCAGCCCACAAGAGCTTCCAGCTACAGAGAATAACAAAACTGCAAACTGGACAAAAGATACAAAACAAAAGGACAAAGTCCACTTAGCTGATCAGCAGACTAGTAGCAGGAACATGCAACTGAAGGCTCTGGTTACAATGATGACCGGCAAGGAAATGACTGGAGAGCAAGGCTAAATAGGAAACTCCCAAACACTGATGGGAGCAGGTGAACTGAGACAGCAAAGACACACAAGTCACCAGTACCACCAGCAACCACCAGGGGAGCCCAAAAGCGGATTCACAACAGTACCCCCCCCTTAAGGAGGGGGCACCGAACTCTCACGAGAACCACCAGGACGATCTGGATGAGCCCTATGAAAGGCACGAACCAAATCCGAGGCATGAACATCAGAGGCAGTTACCCAAGAATTATCTTCTTGACCATAGCCCTTCCATTTAACCAGATACTGAAGTCTCCGTCTGGAAATACGGGAGTCCAGGATCTTCTCCACAACGTACTCCAATTCACCCCCTACCAGCACAGGAGCAGGAGGTTCAGTAGAAGGAACCACCGGTACCTCATACCTCCGCAACAACGACCGATGGAATACATTATGGATAGCGAAAGATGCCGGGAGGTCCAAACGAAAGGACACAGGGTTAGAAATCTCCAAAATCCTATAAGGACCGATGAACCGGGGCTTAAACTTAGGAGAAGAAACCCTCATAGGGACAAAACGGGAAGACAACCACACCAAGTCCCCAACACGAAGGCGAGGACCAACACGACGCCGGCGGTTAGCAAACTGCTGAGTCCTCTCCTGGGACAACTTCAAATTGTCCACCACTTGTCCCCAAATCCGATGCAACCGATCCACCACAGCATCAACTCCCGGACAATCCGAAGATTCCACCTGACCAGTTGAAAAACGAGGGTGAAACCCTGAATTGCAAAAGAAAGGGGAAACCAAAGTGGCAGAACTAGCCCGATTATTAAGAGCAAACTCTGCCAACGGCAAAAAGGCAACCCAGTCATCCTGATCCACAGACACAAAACACCTCAAATAAGTCTCCAAAGTTTGATTAGCTCGCTCCGTCTGGCCATTAGTCTGAGGATGGAATGCAGACGAAAAAGACAAATCAATTCCCAACCTGGAACAGAATGTCCGCCAAAATCTAGACACGAACTGGGTTCCCCTGTCAGAAACGATGTTTTCCGGAATCCCATGCAGGCGAACCACATTTTGAAAAAATAGAGGGACCAATTCAGATGAGGAAGGCAATTTAGGCAATGGCACCAAATGGACCATTTTAGAAAAACGGTCACACACCACCCAGATGACAGACATCTTCTGAGAAACAGGGAGATCAGAAATAAAGTCCATAGAGATGTGCGTCCAAGGCCTCTTCGGAATAGGCAAGGGCAACAATAACCCACTAGCCCTAGAACAACAAGGCTTGGCCCGAGCACAAACATCACAAGACTGCACAAAAACACGCACATCTCGAGACAGGGAAGGCCACCAGAAGGACCTAGCCACCAAATCTCTAGTACCAAAAATTCCAGGATGACCTGCCAGAGCAGAAGAATGAACTTCCGAGATGACTCTACTGGTCCAATCATCAGGAACAAACAGTCTACCAGGTGGACAACGATCAGGTCTATCTGCCTGAAATTCTTGCAAAGCACGTCGCAAGTCTGGGGAGACAGCAGACAAAACCACCCCATCCTTAAGGATACCAGCAGGTTCAGAATCCCCAGGAGAGTCAGGCTCAAAACTCCTAGAAAGAGCATCTGCCTTCACATTTTTAGAACCCGGTAAGTATGAGACCACAAAATTAAACCGAGAAAAAAACAACGACCAGCGTGCCTGTCTAGGATTCAGGCGCCTGGCAGACTCCAGATAAATCAGATTCTTGTGATCAGTCAAAACCACCACCTGATGTCTGGCACCCTCAAGCCAATGACGCCACTCCTCAAACGCCCACTTCATGGCCAAAAGCTCCCGATTACCAAAATCATAGTTTCGCTCGGCGGCCGAAAATTTACGAGAAAAGAACGCACAAGGTCTCATCACTGAGCAATCGGAACTTTTCTGCGACAAAACCGCCCCTGCTCCGATCTCGGAAGCATCGACCTCAACCTGAAAGGGAAGAGAAACATCAGGCTGGCGCAACACAGGAGCAGACGAAAAGCGGCGCTTA
This sequence comes from Ranitomeya variabilis, assembly GCF_051348905.1. NCBI lineage: Eukaryota > Metazoa > Chordata > Amphibia > Anura > Dendrobatidae > Ranitomeya > Ranitomeya variabilis. Next base: position 596,046,874 of record NC_135236.1, read on the forward strand.
AGCTCCCGAAAGGCCTCCACAGCAGCAGGGGACCAATCGGCAACATCAGCACCCTTTCTAGTCAAATCAGTCAAAGGTTTAGCAACGCCAGAAAACCCAGTTATAAATCGATGATAGAAATTAGCAAAGCCCAAGAATTTCTGAAGACTCTTAAGAGAAGTAGGCTGCGTCCAGTCACAAATAGCCCGAACCTTAACAGGGTCCATCTCAACAGAAGAAGGGGAAAAAATGTACCCCAAAAAAAGAAATCTTTTGAACCCCAAAAACACACTTTGAACCCTTTACACACAAAGAACTAGTCCGCAAAACCTGAAAAACCCTCCTGACCTGTTGAACATGAGACTCCCAGTCATCAGAAAAAATCAAAATATCGTCCAAATACACAATCATAAATTTATCCAAATATTCACGGAAAATATCATGCATAAAGGACTGAAAGACCGAAGGTGCATTTGAAAGGCCGAAAGGCATTACTAAATACTCAAAATGGCCCTCAGGCGTATTAAATGCGGTTTTCCACTCATCTCCCTGCTTAATTCGCACCAAATTATACGCCCCACGAAGATCAATCTTAGAGAACCACTTAGCTCCTCTTATGCGAGCAAACAAATCAGTCAACAAAGGCAACGGATACTGATATTTGACTGTAATTTTATTCAGGAGTCGATAATCAATACAAGGCCTCAGAGAGCCATCCTTCTTAGACACAAAGAAAAAACCAGCTCCTAAAGGAGATGAAGAAGGACGAATATGTCCCTTTTCCAGGGACTCCTTAATATACTCTCGCATAGCAGCATGTTCACATGTTCAGGCACAGATAAATTAAACAAACGACCCTTTGGAAATTTACTGCCAGGAATCAGATCTATGGCGCAATCACAATCTCTGTGGGGAGGGAGAGAACCAATCTTAGGCTCTTCAAAAACATCACGATAATCAGACAAAAATGCTGGAATCTCAGAGGGAGTAGATGACGAAATGGAAACCAAAGGTACATCCCCATGAGCCCCGACATCCCCAGCTTATCACAGACATTGTTTTCCAGTCAAGGACTGGGTTATGAGATTGTAACCATGGTAATCCAAGCACTGAAACATCATGTAAATTGTACAACACAAGGAAGCGAATCACCTCCTGATGGTCTGGAGTCATACGCATAGTCACTTGCGTCCAGAATTGTGGTTTATTACTAGCCAAAGGGGTAGAATCAATACCCTTCAGAGGTATAGGGACTTCCAGTGGCTCTAAATCAAACCCACAGCGCCTGGCAAAGGACCAATCCATAAGACTCAGGGCGGCGCCAGAGTCCACATAGGCATCCACAGTAATAACTGATAATGAACAAATCAAGGTTACAGACAGAATAAATTTAGACTGTAAAGTGCAAATAGACTTGTCAGCCTTCTTTGTGCGTTTAGAGCATGCTGATATAACATGAGCAGAATCACCACAATAGAAACATAACCCATTTTTACGCCTGTAATTCTGCTGCTCGCTTCTGGACAGAGTTCTGTCACATTGCATATTCTCTGGCGACTTTTCAGAAGATACCGCCAAATGGTGCACAGGCTTGCGCTCCCGCAAACGCCGATCAATCTGAATAGCCATTGTCATGGACTCATTCAGACCTGTAGGCGCAGGGAACCCGACCATAACATCCTTAACGACATCAGAGAGGCCCTCTCTGAAATTTGCCGCTAGGGCGCACTCATTCCACTGAGTAAGCACAGACCATTTACGAAATTTTTGGCAGTATATCTCAGCTTCATCTTGCCCTTGAGATAGGGCTATCAAAGCTTTTTCAGCTTGAATCTCCAAATTAGGTTCCTCATAAAGCAAGCCTAAAGCCAGAAAAAAGGCATCCACATTGAGCAACGCAGGATCCCCTGGTGACAATGAAAATGCCCAGTTTTGAGGGTCACCTCGCAGCAAAGAAATCACAATCTTAACCTGCTGGACAGGATCTCCAGAGGAGTGAGGTCTGAGAGAAAGGAATAATTTACAATTATATTTGAAATTCAGAAACCGAGATCTATCTCCGGAAAACACCTCTGGTGTAGGAATCTTAGGTTCAGACATCGGAGTATGTATAACAAATTCTTGTACATTTTGAACCTTAGTAGCAAGATTATTTAAACCTGCTGCCAAGCTCTGAGGATCCATCTTTAAACAGGTGAGATCAGAGCCATTCAAGGATTAGAAGGAGAGAAAGGCAAAGGCTGTAATTAGAGCTGAAATACAACTGATCCAACTATGGAGCAAACATAGGGAAAAAAAAAAAAAAACTCTACAGACTTCTTTTTCTCTCCTTTCTTCTGCCAGTAACTTTAACACGGGCCGGTCATACTGTCATGATTCCCAATGGCAGGGAAACATCAAAACACAAAGATAACGGACGAGCTCTGGGTGATGGAATCTCGAGCTGACCGTGAGCTAAATCTACCACACAACTAATAGTAGCCAGGGAGCATACCTGATTAACCCTAGATGCCACGCGCCAGCCGGAGGACTAACTACCCCTGGTAGAGGAAGGAACAGACCTGGCTTACCTCTAGGGAAATACCCCAAAAGATGATAGCAGCCCCCCACATGTAATGACGGTGAGTTTAGAGGAAAAGACATACACAGTATGAAGGTAGATTTAGCAAAGAGCACTTACTAGATAGCAGAAGGATACAAAAGAGGACTTCACGGTCAACTGAAAACCCTATCAAAAAACCATCCTGAAATTACTTTAAGACTCCTGTGTCAACTCATGACACAGGAGTGGCAATTTCAGCCCACAAGAGCTTCCAGCTACAGAGAATAACAAAACTGCAAACTGGACAAAAGATACAAAACAAAAGGACAAAGTCCACTTAGCTGATCAGCAGACTAGTAGCAGGAACATGCAACCGAAGGCTCTGGTTACAATGATGACCGGCAAGGAAATGACTGGAGAGCAAGGCTAAATAGGAAACTCCCAAACACTGATGGGAGCAGGTGAACTGAGACAGCAAAGACACACAAGTCACCAGTACCACCAGCAACCACCAGGGGAGCCCAAAAGCAGATTCACAACAGAGATCGTGGAACTAGCGGTGGTGCCGGTGGACATGGGTGAGTGAGAGAGGGTTGGAGATGGTATTCTTGCCGGTGCCCTACATGCAGTGTTTCCTACTACTAACCTGGTGATTCCCTGACTGCTTTGGCCTGGCAACGAAAGCTGCACAGATACTGCAGGTGGTGTGGGAAATGGTCGGCTTACAGGGAGGGAAGGGATGTAGAGTTGCTGACTAGCTTCATTGGCCGAGGGTGCTGCAACCTTTAGGGACGTTTGGTAGTTAGTCCAGGCTTGCAAATGCATGGTGGATAAATGTCTATGCATGCAACTTGTATTTAGACTTTTAAGATTCTGACCTCTGCTTAAGGTAGTTGAACATTTTTGACAGATGACTTTGCGCTGATCATTTGGATGTTGTTTAAAAAAATGCCAGACTGCACTCTTTCTACTATCGGATACCTTTTCAGGCATTGCAGACTGAGCTTCTTTAACCGGATGGCCACGCTGTCCTCCAACTGGTTTTGGTTTTGCCACGCGTTTTTGGCCAGATACGGGCCCGGTAGATGGAACCCGTTGTGATGTTGATGCCTGCTGCGGCTCCTCCTCCTCCGCTTCAGAACTACTGCCGCCTGCACCCTGTTCCCCCAATGGCTGCCAATCGGGGTCCACAACTGGGTCATCTGTCATGGTTCCCAATGGCAAGGGAACGTAAGAAACATATAAATAACGAACGAGCTCTCGGGTGATGGAAACTCGAGTTGACCGTGAACTAAATCTACCACACAACTAATAGTAGCCAGGGAGCATACCTACGGCTTCCTAAATGCCACGCGCCAGCCGGAGGACTAACTAAGCCTGGTAGAGGAAGAAACAGACCTGGCTTACCTCTAGGGAAATACCCCCGAAAGATGATAGCAGCCCCCACATGTAATAACGGTGAAATAAGAGGAAAAGACATACACAGTATGAAAGTAGATTTAGCAAAGAGAGGTCCACTTACTAGATAGCAGAAGGATACAAAAGAGGACTTCACGGTCAACTGAAAACCCTTTCAAAAAACCATCCTGAAATTACTTTAAGACTCCTGTGTCAACTCATGACACAGGAGTGGCAATTTCAGCCCGCAAGAGCTTCCAGCTACAGAGAAATACAAAAACTGCAAACTGGACTAAAGATACAAAACAAAAGGACAAAGTCCACTTAGCTGATCAGCAGACTAGTAGCAGGAACATGCAACCGAAGGCTCTGGTTACAATGATGACCGGCAAGGAAATGACTGGAGAGCAAGGCTAAATAGGAAACTCCCAAACGCTGATGGAAGCAGGTGAACAGAAGCAGCAAAGTGCAAACAAGTCACCAGTACCACCAACAACCACCAGGGGAGCCCAAAAAGCGGATACACAACAGTACCCTCCCCTTAAGGAGGGGGCACCGAACCCTCACAAGAACCGCCAGGGCAATCTGGATGAGCCCTATGAAAGGCACGAACCAAATCCGAGGCATGAACATCAGAGGCAGTTACCCAAGAATTATCTTCCTGACCATAGCCCTTCCATTTAACCAGATATTGAAGTCTCCGTCTGGAAATACGGGAGTCCAAGATCTTTTCTACCACGTACTCCAATTCACCCTCCACCAGCACAGGAGCAGGAGGTTCAGTAGAAGGAACCACCGGTACCTCATATCTCCGCAACAGCGACCGATGGAACACATTATGGATAGCGAAAGATGCCGGGAGGTCCAAACGAAAGGAGACAGGGTTAAGAATCTCCAAAATCCTATAAGGACCGATGAACCGAGGCTTAAATTTAGGAGAAGAAACCCTCATAGGGACAAAACGGGAAGACAACCACACCAAGTCCCCAACACGAAGGTGGGGGCCAACACGACGACGGCGGTTAGCAAACTGCTGAGTCCTCTCCTGGGACAATTCCAAATTATCCACCACTTGTCCCCAAATCTGATGCAACCGATCCACTACCGCATCCACTCCAGGACAATCCGAAGATTCAACCTGACCAGATGAAAAACGCGGATGAAACCCTGAATTGCAAAAGAAAGGAGAAACCAAAGTGGCAGAACTAGCCCGATTATTAAGAGCAAACTCCGCCAACGGCAGAAAGGCAACCCAATCATCCTGATCCGCAGACACAAAACACCTCAAATAAGTCTCCAAAGTTTGATTAGTTCGTTCCGTCTGGCCATTGGTCTGAAGATGGAATGCAGACGAAAAAGACAAATCAATGCCCAACCTGGCACAGACTGCCCGCCAAAATCTAGACACGAACTGGGTACCCCTGTCAGAAACGATGTTTTCCGGAATACCATGCAGGCGAACCACATTTTGAAAAAACAGAGGGACCAACTCAGATGAGGAAGGCAACTTAGGCAATGGCACCAAATGAACCATTTTAGAAAAACGGTCACACACCAGCCAGATGACAGACATCTTCTGAGAAACAGGGAGGTCCGAGATAAAGTCCATAGAGATGTGCGTCCAAGGCCTCTTCGGAATAGGCAAGGGCACCAACAACCCACTAGCCCTAGAACAACAAGGCTTGGCCCGAGCACACACATCGCAAGACTGCACAAAAACACGCACATCTCGAGACAGGGAAGGCCACCAGAAGGATCTAGCCACCAAATCTCTGGTGCCAAAAATTCCCGGATGACCTGCCAGAGTAGAAGAATGAACTTCCGAGATGACTCTAGTGGTCCACTCGTCAGGAACAAACAGTCTACCAGACGGACAACGATCAGGTCTATCCGCCTGAAATTCTTGCAAAGCACGTCGCAAATCAGGAGAGACAGCAGACAAAACCACTCCATCCTTAAGGACACCAGCAGGTTCAGAATTCCCAGGAGAGTCAGGCTCAAAACTCCTAGAAAGAGCATCTGCCTTCACATTCCTAGAACCCGGTAAGTACGAGACCACAAAATTAAACCGGGAAAAGAACAACGACCAACGTGCCTGTCTAGGATTCAGGCGCCTGGCAGACTCCAAATAAATTAAATTCTTGTGTTCAGTCAAAACTACCACCTGATGTTTGGCACCCTCAAGCCAATGACGCCACTCCTCAAATGCCCACTTCATGGCCAAAAGCTCCCGATTACCGACATCATAGTTTCGCTCGGCGGCCGAAAATTTACGTGAAAAGAACGCACAAGGTCTCATCACTGAGCAGTCAGGACTTTTCTGCGACAAAACCGCCCCCGCTCCAATCTCGGAAGCATCGACCTCAACCTGAAAGGGAAGGGAAACATCAGGCTGGCGCAACACAGGGGCAGACAAAAAGCGGCGCTTAAGCTCCCGAAAGGCCTCCACGGCAGCAGGGGACCAATTGGCAACATCAGCACCCTTTTTAGTCAAATCCGTCAGAGGTTTAGCAACGCCAGAAAAACCAGCTATAAATCGACGATAAAAATTAGCAAAGCCCAAGAATTTCTGGAGACTCTTCAGAGAAGTAGGCTGCGTCCAGTCGTAAATAGCCCGAACCTTGACAGGGTCCATCTCAATAGAAGAAGGGGAAAAAATGTACCCCAAAAAGGAAATTTTTTGAACCCCAAAAACACACTTTGAACCCTTTACACACAAAGAATTCTCCCGCAAAACCTGAAAAACCCTCCTGACCTGCTGAACATGAGACTCCCAGTCATCAGAAAAAATCAAAATATCATCCAAGTACACTATCATAAATTTATCCAAATATTCACGGAAAATATCATGCATTAAGGACTGAAAGACAGAAGGTGCATTAGAAAGGCCGAAAGGCATTACCAAATACTCAAAATGGCCCTCAGGCATATTAAATGCGGTTTTCCACTCATCCCCCTGCTTAATTCGCACCAAATTATACGCCCCACGAAGATCAATCTTAGAGAACCACTTAGCCCCCCTTATGCGAGCAAACAAATCAGTCAGCAAAGGCAACGGATACTGATATTTGACTGTAATTTTATTCAGGAGTCGATAATCAATACAAGGCCTCAGAGAGCCATCCTTTTTAGAGACAAAGAAAAAACCGGCTCCTAAAGGTGATGAAGAAGGACGAATATGTCCCTTTTCCAGGGACTCCTTAATATACTCGCGCATAGCAGCATGTTCAGGTACAGATAGATTAAACAAACGACCCTTTGGAAATTTACTGCCAGGAATCAGATCTATGGCGCAATCACAATCCCTGTGAGGAGGGAGTGAACCAATCTTAGGCTCTTCAAAAATATCACGATAATCAGACAAAAATGCCGGAATCTCAGATGGAATAGATGACGAAATGGGCACCATAGGAGTGTCCCCATGAGCCCCCCGACATCCCCAGCTTAACACAGACATAGCTTTCCAGTCAAGGACTGGGTTATGAGACTGTAACCATGGTAATCCAAGCACCAAAACATCATGTAAATTGTACAACACAAGGAAGCGAATCACCTCCTGATGGTCTGGAGTCATACGCATAGTCACTTGCGTCCAGAACTGTGGTTTATTACAAGCCAAAGGTGTAGAATCAATACCCTTCAGAGGTATAGGGACTTCCAGAGGCTGTAAATCAAACCCACAGCGCCTGGCAAAGGACCAGTCCATAAGACTCAGAGCGGCGCCAGAGTCCACATAGGCATCCACGGTAATAACTGATAATGAACAAATCAAGGTTACAGACAAAATAAATTTGGACTGTAAAGTGCCAATTGAAATAGACTTATCAACCTTCCTATTACGTTTAGAGCATGCCGATATAACATGAGCAGAATCACCACAATAGAAGCATAACCCATTTTTACGCCTATAATTCTGCCGCTCGCTTCTGGACATAATTCTGTCACATTGCATTTTCTCTGGCGTCTCTTCAGAAGATACCGCCAAATGGTGCACGGGTTTGCGCTCCCGCAAACGCCGATCAATCTGAATTGCCATTGTCATGGACTCATTCAGACCTGTAGGCGCAGGGAACCCGACCATAACATCTTTAACGGCATCAGAAAGGCCCTCTCTGAAATTTGCCGCTAAGGCGCACTCATTCCACTGAGTAAGCACAGACCATTTACGAAATTTTTGGCAGTATATCTCAGCTTCATCTTGCCCTTGAGATAGGGCTATCAAAGCTTTTTCAGCTTGAATCTCCAAATTAGGTTCCTCATAAAGCAACCCTAAAGCCAGGAAAAACGCATCCACATTGAGCAACGCAGGATCCCCTGGTGCCAATGAAAATGCCCAATTTTGAGGGTCACCTCGCAGCAAAGAAATTACAATCTTAACCTGCTGGACAGGATCTCCTGAGGAGTGAGGTCTGAGAGAAAGGAATAATTTACAATTATATTTGAAATTCAGAAACCGAGATCTATCTCCAGAAAACACCTCTGGTGTAGGGATTTTAGGTTCAGAAATAGGAGTATGCATAACAAAATCTTGTAAATTTTGAACCTTTGTAGCAAGATTATTTAAACCTGCAGCCAAACTCTGAGGATCCATCTTTAAACAGGTGAGCTCAGAGCCATTCAAGGATTATAAGGAGAGAAAGGCAAAGGCAGTAATTAGAGCTGAAATACAACTGATCCAACTATGGAGCAAGCATAGGGAAAAAGAAAAAAAAAAATTTACAGACTTCCTTTTTCTCTCCTTTCTTCTGCCAATAAGTTTAACACATGGCCGGTCATACTGTCATGGTTCCCAATGGCAAGGGAACGTAAGAAACATATAAATAACGAACGAGCTCTCGGGTGATGGAAACTCGAGTTGACCGTGAACTAAATCTACCACACAACTAATAGTAGTCAGGGAGCATACCTACGGCTTCCTAAATGCCACGCGCCAGCCGGAGGACTAACTAAGCCTGGTAGAGGAAGAAACAGACCTGGCTTACCTCTAGGGAAATACCCCCGAAAGATGATAGCAGCCCCCCACATGTAATAACGGTGAAATAAGAGGAAAAGACATACACAGTATGAAAGTAGATTTAGCAAAGAGAGGTCCACTTACTAGATAGCAGAAGGATACAAAAGAGGACTTCACGGTCAACTGAAAACCCTTTCAAAAAACCATCCTGAAATTACTTTAAGACTCCTGTGTCAACTCATGACACAGGAGTGGCAATTTCAGCCCGCAAGAGCTTCCAGCTACAGAGAAATACAAAAACTGCAAACTGGACTAAAGATACAAAACAAAAGGACAAAGTCCACTTAGCTGATCAGCAGACTAGTAGCAGGAACATGCAACCGAAGGCTCTGGTTACAATGATGACCGGCAAGGAAATGACTGGAGAGCAAGGCTAAATAGGAAACTCCCAAACGCTGATGGAAGCAGGTGAACAGAAGCAGCAAAGTGCAAACAAGTCACCAGTACCACCAGCAACCACCAGGGGAGCCCAAAAAGCGGATACACAACAGTCATCTATGACCTCCTCTTCTATGTTGTGTGCAACTTTGTCTGTGTCACCGTGAAAGCCGGTGGTATTGCGTTCGTGACGGAGCACCATAGTCTCCGCTGGTTTTGATTCTGCCTCAGTACACTGCGAGGGCAATGTTCTGGTCTGAGTCAAAGGAACAGCATAGTAATCTGGCTGTGGCTGTGCATCTGTGCACTCCATGTCCGATTCAACTTCTAATGGGCATAGCCTGTTAACTGTTTCACTGTGTAACCCAGGAACAGTATGTGTAAAGAGCTCCATGGAGTAACCTGTTGTGTCAACTTACGCATCCTTCACTGTTGTTTTTAGTGAAGGACACAAGGAAGCGACTTGTTCCTGACCGGGAGCATCCACTGACGATGCACTGCTCTGACATTTGGCACTTTCCGAGGAGGAGGCAAAAGAGTTAGAGGCAGAGTCAGCAATGAAAGCCAATACTTGTTCCTCCTGCTCCGGCTTCAAAAGTGGTTTTCCTACTCCCAGAAAAGAGAGCGTTCGAGGCCTTGTGTAGCCAGACAACGAACCTGGCTCAACAACTCGAGACTTAGGTGCTGTACTGCTTTTACCACAACCACCTGATGCTCCACCACCACTACCATCATTACCAGCTGACAATGACCGCCCACGGCCACGACCTCTTCCACTAGACTTCCTCATAGTTTGCAAAACGTAACCAAAGTAACGCTATTTGTTACTGTAAAACAACTTATCAGGTGAACTCAAACTACTGTAGGATTTATATATACCTTTATAGGTGCCTGACACTGAAAGGAAAATCAGGCCCAATGTTACATACTAGGTTTTCTGTGCCCCAATAATTTGAGACAGATGGCACACACAGGACCAGCACTCAAGCAGAAATGCCAATCTTAATCTCCCACTATTTTTTTTTTTTTCTGGGAGAATGTACCCCCCCCAAAAAAAAACTGGCCAAGTATTACACAGTGTTTTCGGTGGCACACAATGAGAGACAGATACCACACACAGCAATGGCACGGAGGCAGACTTGCCAATATTTATCTCCCACTAATTTTTTTTGGGGAAAAGGGAGAATGTACCCCCCCCCCAAAAAAAGGGCCAAGTATTACACAGTGTTTTCGGTGCCACACAATAACAGACAGATGCCACACACAGCAATGGCACGGAGGCAGACTTGCCAATATTTATCTCCCACTAATTTTTTTTTTGGAAAAGGGAGAATTTAGCAAAAAAAAAAAATGGCCAAGTATTACACAGTGTTCTCGGTGGCACACAATGAGAGACAGATACCACACACAGCAATGGCACGGAGGCAGACTTGCCAATATTTATCTCCCACTAATTTTTTTTTTGGAAAAGGGAGAATGTACCCCCCCCAAAAAAAAAATGGCCAAGTATTACACAGTGTTTTCGGTGCCACACAATGACAGACAGATGCCACACACAGCAATGGCACGGAGGCAGACTTGCCAATATTTATCTCCCACTAATTTTTTTGGGGGAAAATGGAGAATTTAGCAAAAAAAAAAAAAAAACTGGCCAAGTATTACACAGTGTTTTCGGTGGCACACAATGAGAGACAGATACCACACACAGCAATGGCACGGAGGCAGACTTGCCAATATTTATCTCCCACTAATTTTTTTTTTGGAAAAGGGAGAATTTAGCAAAAAAAAAAAAATGGCCAAGTATTACACAGTGTTTTCGGTGCCACACAATGACAGACAGATGCCACACACAGCAATGGCACGGAGGCAGACTTGCCAATATTTATCTCCCACTAATTTTTTTTTTGGAAAAGGGAGAATTTAGCAAAAAAAAAAAAATGGCCAAGTATTTCACAGTGTTTTCGGTGCCACACAATGACAGACAGATGCCACACACAGCAATGGCACGGAGGCAGACTTGCCAATATTTATCTCCCACTAATTTTTTTTTTAGAAAAAGGAGAATTTAGCAAAAAAAAAAACTGGCCAAGAATTACACAGTGTTTTCGGTGGCACACAATGAGAGACAGATACCACACACAGCAATGGCACGGAGGCAGACTTGCCAATACAGGTCCTTCTCAAAAAATTAGCATATAGTGTTAAATTTCATTATTTACCATAATGTAATGATTACAATTAAACTTTCATATATTATAGATTCATTATCCACCAACTGAAATTTGTCAGGTCTTTTATTGTTTTAATACTGATGATTTTGGCCTACAACTCCTGATAACCCAAAAAACCTGTCTCAATAAATTAGCATATTTCAACCGTCCAATCAAATAAAAGTGTTTTTTAATAACAAACAAAAAAACCATCAAATAATAATGTTCAGTTATGCACTCAATACTTGGTCGGGAATCCTTTGGCAGAAATGACTGCTTCAATGCGGCGTGGCATGGAGGCAATCAGCCTGTGACACTGCTGAGATGTTATGGAGGCCCAGGATGCTTCAATAGCGGCCTTAAGCTCATCCAGAGTGTTGGGTCTTGCGTCTCTCAACTTTCTCTTCACAATATCCCACAGATTCTCTATGGGGTTCAGGTCAGGAGAGTTGGCAGGCCAATTGAGCACAGTAATACCATGGTCAGTAAACCATTTGGCACTGTGAGCAGGTGCCAGGAAGCATGAAGTGCTCCAAAATCTCCTGATAGCTAGCTGCATTGACCCTGCCCTTGATGAAACACAGTGGACCAACACCAGCAGCTGACATGGCACCCCACACCATCACTGACTGGGTACTTGACACTGGACTTCAGGCATTTTGGCATTTCCTTCTCCCCAGTCTTCCTCCAGACTCTGGCACCTTGATTTCCGAATGACATGCAAAATTTGCTTTCATCAGAAAAAAGTACTTGGGACCACTTAGCAACAGTCCAGTGCTGCTTCTCTGTAGCCCAGGTCAGGCGCTTCTGCCGCTGTTTATGGTTCAAAAGTGGCTTTACCTGGGGAATGCGGCACCTGTAGCCCATTTCCTGCACACGCCTGTGCACGGTGGCTCTGGATGTTTCCACACCAGACTCAGTCCACTGCTTCCTCAGGTTCCCCAAGGTCTGGAATTGGTCCTTCTCCACAATCTTCCTCAGGGTCCGGTCACCTCTTCTCGTTGTACAGCGTTTTCTGCCACATTGTTTCCTTCCAACAGACTTACCATTGAGGTGCCTTGATACAGCTCTCTGGGAACAGCCTATTTGTTGAGAAATTTCTTTCTGGGTCTTACCCTCTTGCTTGAGGGTGTCAATTATGGCCTTCTTGACATCTGTCAGGTCGCTAGTCTTACCCATGATGGGGGTTTTGAGTAATGAACCAGGCAGGGAGTTTTTAAAAGCCTCAGGTATCTTTTGCATGTGTTTAGAGTTAATTAGTTGATTCAGAAGATTAGGGTAATAGGTCGTTTAGAGAACCTTTTCTTGATATGCTAATTTATTGAGACAGGTTTTTTGGGTTATCAGGAGTTGTAGGCCAAAATCATCAGTATTAAAACAATAAAAGACCTGACAAATTTCAGTTGGTGGATAATGAATCTATAATATATGACAGTTTAATTGTAATCATTACATTATGGTAAATAATGAAATTTAACACTATATGCTAATTTTTTGAGAAGGACCTGTATTTATCTCCCACTAATTTTTTTTGGGGAAAAGGGAGAATGTACCCCCCCCAAAAAAAAATGGCCAAGTATTACACAGTGTTTTCGGTGCCACACAATGACAGACAGATGCCACACACAGCAATGGCATGGAGGCAGACTTGCCAATACTTATCTCCCACTAATTTTTTTTGGGAAAAGGGAGAATTTAGCAAAAAAAAAAAAAATAGCCAAGTATTACACAGTGTTTTCGGTGCCACACAATGACAGACAGATGCCACACACAGCAATGGCACGGAGGCAGACTTGCCAATATTTATCTCCCACTAATTTTTTTTTTGGAAAAAGGAGAATTTAGCAAAAAAAAAAAACTGGCCAAGTATTACACAGTGTTTTCGGTGGCACACAATGAGAGACAGAGACAATGAGAGACACACAGCAATGGCACGGAGGCAGACTTGCCAATATTTATCTCCCACTAATTTTTTTTTTGGAAAAGGGAGAATTTAGCAAAAAAAAAAAAAAATGGCCAAGAATTACACAGTGTTTTCGGTGGCACACAATGAGAGACAGATACCACACACAGCAATGGCACGAAGGCAGACTTGCCAATATTTATCTCCCACTAATTTTTTTTTTGGAAAAGGGAGAATGTACCCCCCCCCAAAAAAAATGGCCAAGTATTACGCAGTGTTTTCGGTGCCACACAATGACAGACAGATGCCACACACAGCAATGGCACGGAGGCAGACTTGCCAATATTTATCTCCCACTAATTTTTTTTTTGGAAAAGGGAGAATGTACCCCCCCCCAAAAAAAATGGCCAAGTATTACACAGTGTTTTCGGTGCCACACAATGACAGACAGATGCCACACACAGCAATGGCACGGAGGCAGACTTGCCAATATTTATCTCCCACTAATTTTTGGGGGGGAAAAAGGAGAATTTAGCAAAAAAAAAAAAAAAAATGGCCAAGTATTACACAGTGTTTTCGGTGCCACACAATGACAGACAGATGCCACACACAGCAATGGCACGGAGGCAGACTTGCCAATATTTATCTCCCACTAATTTTTTTGGGGAAAAGGGAGAATTTAGCAAAAAAAAAAAAAATGGCCCAGTATTACACAGTGTTTTCGGTGGCACACAATGACAGACAGATGCCACACACAGCAATGGCACGGAGGCAGACTTGCCAATATTTATCTCCCGCTAATTTTTTTTTTGGAAAAGGGAGAATTTAGCACAAAAAAAAAAAATGGCCAAGTATTACACAGTGTTTTCGGTGCCACACAATGACAGACAGATGCCACACACAGCAATGGCACGGAGGCAGACTTGCCAATATTTATCTCCCACTAATTTTTTTTTTGGAAAAAGGAGAATTTAGCAAAAAAAAAAAAAATGGCCAAGTATTACACAGTGTTTTCGGTGCCACACAATGACAGACAGATGCCACACACAGCAATGGCACGGAGGCAGACTTGCCAATATTTATCTCCCACTAATTTTTTTTTTGGAAAAGGGAGAATTTAGCAAAAAAAAAAAAAATGGCCAAGTATTACACAGTGTTTTCGGTGCCACACAATGACAGACAGATGCCACACACAGCAATGGCACGAAGGCAGACTTGCCAATATTTATCTCCCACTAATTTTTTTTTTGGAAAAGGGAGAATGTAACCCCCCCCCAAAAAAAAATGGACAAGTATTACACAGTAGGGTTGAGCGACTTTCATTTTTTTAAGGTCGAGTCGGGTTCTGTGAAACCCGACTTTGTCCAGAGTCGAGTCGAGTGCAGTCGGCCGATTATCGCTGAAAGTCGGGGATCGACCGAAACACGAAACCCAATGCAAGTCAATGGGGAAGCATAGTCGGCAGTGAGTGGAGGCCAGGAAAACACCTACAGTGCCCATTTTAATGCCAAAAAACATCCATTCTTGTTTCTGAAGCTTGTCAATCTTAATTAACTTTATAATAATAGTTGGGCATTGGAAATTGGGGGTCATTTGGCAAAAGTTGTGGGGGGTAGGGCTGGTTCAAGGTTTTAGTGGGCACAGGAAACGTGGACTACGTCACGGCGGTGGAGCAGTGAGAGGTAAGTATGTCAAGTTTGCAAGTGCTGTGATCCTAAGCAAGCAGGGAGGCCCACTCGTTGGCATTGGCACTGGCACAGGGCCCCTCAAAGTACAGCGTTGTGTTTGCACGGCGGGGGCGCCTCCCACCAGCAACGACACTTTTGCGTACTCTGAGGGGCCCTGTGCCAGTTACGTCGCCAACGAGTTTGCCCCCCCCACCTGATGAAGGAACCTGCACTTTCATCTGCACCTTCCTCTTTGTCCCTGTGTAAGGTGGTATAACATGCGGGAAGGGGAACCTTACTTTCAGCAGGGTCAGATTCTGGCTGTGTAGAGTGCAAGGGGAATGTAGTGGTCTGGGTCAATGTACCAGCAGACTCATCTAGCAGTGGCTGGGCAATGGGCAGGATGAGGAGGAAACAGATATAGGGCCAAAGAATAAAGTAGGCTAAATGCCGTTCAAAATTGGTAACAGGACTAAACAGGCGGCACTGCTTTGTTCAGTGGAGTAGCAAACCCAAGAGCAGCAGACACTGTTTTAAGGGCCCAACCACACTAGTAGGCCAAATGCAGTTTAATATCTGATACTATAGGCCGAAAGCCAGAAGGTAGAAGCTCAGCTGTATTCAGTTGAGGGCAACACCAGGGAGGGGCAGACACCGTTAGTAGGCCCTAACCACCAATTTTTAAAAACACAGCACTTAATGAGAGCCAGAAGGTTGAAGCACCGCTGTATTCAGTTGAGGACAAACACCAGGCAGGGGCAGACACCGTTAGTAGGCCGGAACCACCAATCTTTTAAAAAACAGCACTTAATGAGAGCCAGAAGGTAGAAGCTCAGCTTTATTCAGTTGAGGACAAACACCAGGGAGCAGCAAACAGAGGTATTAGGCCCCATCCAGCAATTAAGAAAAAAAAAAAAAAAAGCTTAATCAGAGCCAGAAGGTAGAAGCTCAGCTTTATTCAGTTGAGGACAACACCAGGCAGGGGCAGACACCGTTAGTAGGCCCATAACCACCAATTTTTAAAAACACAGCACTTAAAGAGAGCCAGAAGGTAGAAGCTCAGCTTTATTCAGTTGAGGACAACACCAGGCAGGGGCAGACACCGTTAGTAGGCCGGAACCACCAATCTTTTAAAAAACAGCACTTAATGAGAGCCAGAAGGTAGAAGCTCAGCTTTATTCAGTTGAGGACAAACACCAGGGAGCAGCAAACAGAGGTATTAGGCCCCATCCAGCAATTAACCCCTTCCCGACCTTTGACGCATACGCTGCGTCATGAAAGTCTGTGCCTTCCCGACCTATGACGCAGCGTATGCGTCATGGAATGATCGCGTCCCTGCAGATCGGGTGAAGGGGTTAATTCCTATTTTACCCGATCTGCAGGGAGAGGGGGAGTGGTGCTTCAGCCCAGGGGGGGTGGCTTCACCCCCCCGTGGCTACGATCGCTCTGATTGGCTGTTGAAAGTGAAACTGCCAATCAGAGCGATTTGTAATATTTCACCTAAAAAACTGGTGAAATATTACAATCCAGCCATGGCCGATGCTGCAATATCATCGGCCATGGCTGGAAATATTCACGTGACCCCCCCCACACCCACCGATCGCCCCCCCAGGCCTCTGTTATGGGGTCCGGTCCCCTCCGTCCGCCTGCCGGCTCCCCCGTCCTCCTGTCCGCTCCCTCCTTGTTAGTATTCACCCCCCCTGTGCTCCGATTACCCCCCCTGTGCTCCGATCACCCCCCCTCACCACCCCTTCATACTTACCGATCCTCCCGGTGTCCGGCCGTCTCCTCGCTGGGCGCCGCCATCTTGGAAAATGGCCGGCGCATGCTCAGTGCGCCCGCCGAATCTGCCAGTCGGCAGATTCCTTACAGGTACATTTTGATCGCTGTGGTAGGTTCTATCACAGCGATCAAAATAAAAAAAATAATAAATACCCCCCCCCCCTTTATCACCCCCATAGGGACAATAATAAAATAAAGAATTTTTTTTTTTTCTTTTTCCACTAGGGTTAGGGTTAGAACTAGGGTTAGAACTAGGGGTAGGGTTAGGGGTAGGGTTAGGGTTACGGGTAGGGTTAGGGGTAGGGTTATGGCATGTGCACACAGAGCGGATCGGCCGCGGATCGGCAGCGGATCCGCAGCGGATCGGCAGCGGATCGGCAGCGGATCGGCAGCGGATACGCAGCGGATTGGCAGCGGATACGCAGCGGATCCGCAGCGGATCGGCAGCGGATCCGCAGCGGATCGGCCGCGGATCGGCCGCGGATCGGCAGCGGATCCGCAGCGGATCCGCAGCGGATACACAGCGGATTGGCAGCGGATCGGCAGCGGATCGGCCGCGGATCGGCCGCGGATACGCAGCGGATCGGCAGCGGATATGCAGCGGATCCGCAGCGGATCGGCCGCGGATACGCAGCAGATCGGCAGCAGATACGCAGCGGATTGGCCGCGGATTCGCAGCGGATTGGCCGCGGATCCGCAGCGGATTGGCCGCTGCGAATTCGAAGCAGTTTTCCATCAGGTTTACAGTACCATGTACACCTAAGGAAAACCAAATCCGCTGTGCCCATGGTGCGGAAAATTCCATGCAGAATCGCTGCGTTGTATTTTCCGCAGCATGTCAATTCTTTGTGCGGATTCCGCAGCGTTTTACACCTGTTCCTCAATAGGAATCCGCAGGTGAAATCCGCACAAAAAAACACTGGAAATCCGCTGTAAATCCGTAGGTAAAACGCAGTGCCTTTTACCTGCGGATTTTTCAAAAATGGTGCGGAAAAATCTCACACGAATCCGCAAAGTGGGCACATAGCCTTAGGGTTAGGGTTGGAATTAGAGTTAGGGTATCGTCTCACAGTGGCACTTTGGTCGCTACGACGGTACGATCCGTGACGTTCCAGCGATATCCATACGATATCGCTGTGTCTGACACGCAGCAGCGATCAGGGACCCTGCTGAGAATCGTACGTCGTAGCAGATCGTTTGGAACTTTCTTTCGTCGCTGGATCTCCCGCTGTCATCGCTGGATCGTTGTGTGTGACAGCGATCCAGCGATGCATTCACTTGTAACCAGGGTAAACATCGGGTTACTAAGCGCAGGGCCGCGCTTAGTAACCCGATGTTTACCGTGGTTACCAGCGTAAAAGTAAAAAAAAAAACAAAAAACGTACATACTCACATTTCGGTGTCCTTCAGGTCCCTTGCCGTCTGCTTCCCGCTATGACTGTCTGCCGGCCGGAAAGTGAGAGCACAGCACAGCAGTGACGTCACCGCTGCGCTCTGCTCTCACTGTATGGCGGCACTCAGTCAGAGCGGGAAGCAGACGGCAAGGGACCTGAAGGACACCGAAATGTGAGTATGTACGTTTTTTTTTTTTTACTTTTACGCTGGTAACCACGGTAAACATCGGGTTACTAAGCGCGGCCCTGCGCTTAGTAACCCGATGTTTACCCTGGTTACCTGGGACCTTGGCATCGTTGGTCGCTGGAGAGCGGTCTGTGTGACAGCTCCCCAGCGACCACACAATGACTTTCCAACGATCACGGCCAGGTCGTATCGCTGGTCGTGATCGTTGGTAAATCGTTATGTGAGACGGTACCCTTAGGGTTGGAATTAGGGCTAGGGTTGGAAATAGGGTTAAGATTAGGCTTGTGGTTAGGGTTAAGGATAGGGTTAGGGTTGTGTTGGGGTTACAGTTGTGGGTAGGGTTGGGATTAGGGTTAGGATTAGGGTTGGATTTAGGGTTACGGGTGTGTTGGGGTTAGGGTTGTGGTTAGGGGTGTGTTGGGGTTAGGGTTGTGATTATGGTTATGGCTACAGTTGGGATTAGGGTTAGGGGTGTGTTGGGGTTAGTGTTGAAGTTAGAATTGAGGGGTTTCCACTGTTTAGGCACATCAGGGGTCTCCAAATGCAACATGGCGCCACCATTGATTCCAGCCAATCTTGCGTTCAAAAAGTCAAATGGTGCGCCCTCCCTTCCAAGCCCCGACGTGCGCCCAAACAGTGGTTTACCCCCACATATGGGATACCAGCGTACTCAGGACAAACTGGGCAACAACTATTGGGGTCCAATTTCTCCTGTTACCTTTGCAAAAAAAAAAAATTACTTGCTAAAACATAATTTTGAGGAAAGAACAATTATTTTTTATTTTCACGGCTCTACGTTATAAACTTATGTGAAACACTTGGGGGTTGAAAGTGCTCACCACACATCTAGATAAGATCCTTTTGGGGTCTTGTTTCCAAAATGGGGTCACTTGTGGGGTGTTTCTACTGTTTAGGCACATCAGGGGCTCTGCAAATGCAACATGACGCCCGCAGACCATTCCATCAAAGTCTGCATTTCAAATGTCACTACTTCCCTTCCGATCCCTGACGTGCGCCCAAACAGTGGTTTACCCCCACATATGAGGTATCAGCGTACTCAAAACAAACTGGGCAACAAATATTGGGGTCCAATTTCTCCTGTTACCCTTGTGAAAATAAACAATTGCTTGCTAAAACATCTTTTTTGAGGAAAGAAAAATTATTTTTTATTTTCACGGCTCTGCGTTGTAAACTTCTGTGAAGCACTTGGGGGTTGAACGTGCTCACCACACATCTAGATAAGTTCCGTGGGGGGTCTAGTTTCCAAAATGGGGTCACTTGTGGGGGGTTTCTACTGTTTAGGCACATCAGGGGCTCTGCAAACGTAACATGATTCCCGCAGATCATTCCATCAAAGTCTGCATTCCAAATCGTCACTACTTCCCTTCCGAGCCCCGCCATGTGCCCAAACAGTGGTTTACCCCCACATATGGGGTATCAGCGTACTCAGGAGAAACTGGACAACAACTTTTGGGGTCAAATTTTTCCTGTTACCCTTGGGAAAATTAAAAAATTCTGGGCTAAAAAAATATTTTTGAGGAAAGAAAACACATTTTTTATTTTCACGGCTCTGCGTTATAAACTTCTGTGAAGCACTTGGGGGTTCAAAGTGCTCACCACACATCTAGATAAGTTCCCTTGTGGGTCTAGTTTCCAAAGTGGGGTCAATTGTGGGGAGTTCCTACTGTTTAGGCACATCAGGGGCTCTGCAAATGCAACGTGACGCCCGCAGAGCATTCCATTAAAGTCTGCATTTCAAAACGTCACTACTTCCCTTCCGCTCCCCGACGTGTGCCAAAACAGTGGTTTACCCCCACATATGGGGTATCAGCGTACTCAGGAGAAACTGCACAACAACTTTTGGGGTCCAATTTCTCCTGTTACCCTTGGGAAAATAAAACATTGTGGGTTAAAATATCATTTTTGAGGAAAGAAAAATATTTTTTTATTTTCATGGCTCTGCGTTATAAACTTCTGTGAAGCACTTGAGGGTTCAAAGTGCTCACCACACATCTAGATTAGTTCCTTGGGAGGTCTAGTTTCCAAAATGGGGTCACTTGTGCGGGAGCTCCAATGTTTAGGCACACAGGAGCTCTCCAAACGCGACATGGTGTCCGCTAATGATTGAAGCTAATTTTCCATTCAAAAAGCCAAATGGCGTGCCTTCCCTTCCGAGTCCTGCCGTGCGCCCAAACAGTGGTTTACCCCCACATATGGGGTATCATCGTACTCAGGACAAACTGGACAACAACATTTGGGGTCCAATTTCTCCTATTATCCTTGGGAAAATAAAAAACTCCGGGCTAAAAATCATTTTTGAGGAAAGAAAAATATTTTTTTATTTTCATGGCTCTGCGTTATAAACTTCTGTGAAGCACCTGGGGGTTTTAAGTGCTCACTATACATCTAGATTAGTTCCTTGGGGGGTCTAGTTTCCAAAATGGGGTCACTTGTAGGGGAGCTCCAATGTTTAGGCACACAGGGGCTCTCCAAACGCGACATGGTGTCCGCTAATGATTGAAGCTAATTTTCCATTCAAAAAGCCAAATGGCGTGCCTTCCCTTCCGAGCCCTGCCGTGCGCCCAAACAGTGGTTTACCCCCACATATGGGGTATCATCGTACTCAGGACAAACTGGACAACAACATTTGGGGTCCAATTTCTCCTATTATCCTTGGGAAAATAAAAAACTCCGGGCTAAAAATCATTTTTGAGGAAAGAAAAATATTTTTTTATTTTCATGGCTCTGCGTTATAAACTTCTGTGAAGCACCTGGGGGTTTTAAGTGCTCACTATACATCTAGATTAGTTCCTTGGGGGGTCTAGTTTCCAAAATGGGGTCACTTGTAGGGGAGCTCCAATGTTTAGGCACACAGGGGCTCTCCGAACGCAACATGGTGTCCACTAACGATTGGAGCTAATTTTCCATTGAAAAAGTCAAATGGCGCGCCTTCCCTTCCAAGCCTTGCCGTGCACCCAAACAGTGGTTTACCCCCACATATGAGGTATCTGTGTACTCAGGAGAAATTGCCCAACAAATTTTAGGATCTATTTTATCCTGTTGCCCATGTGAAAATGAAAAAATTGAGGCTAAAAAAAATTTTGTGTGAAAAAAAAGTACTTTTTCATTTTTACGGATCAATTTGTGAAGCACCTGAGGGTTTAAAGTGCTCACTATGCATCTAGATAAGTTCCTTGGGGGGTCTAGTTTCCAAAATGGGGTCACTTGTGGGGGAGCTCCAATGTTTAGGCACACAGGGGCTCTCCAAACCTGACATGGTGTCCGCTAACGATGGAGATAATTTTTCATTCAAAAAGTCAAATGGCGCTCCTTCCCTTCCGAGCCTTACCATGTGCCCAAACAGTAGTTTACCCCCACATATGAGGTATTGGCGTACTCAGGAGAAATTGCCCAACAAATTTTAGGATCCATTTTATTCTGTTGCCCATGTGAAAATGAAAAAATTGAGGCTAAAAGAAAATTTGTGTGAAAAAAAAAGTACTTTTTCATTTTTACGGATTCATTTGTGAAGCACCTGGGGGTTTAAAGTGCTCACTATGCTTCTAGATACGTTCCTTGGGGGGTCTAGTTTCCAAAATGGGGTCACTTGTGGGGGAGCTCCAATGTTTAGGCACACGGGGGTTCTCCAAACGCGACATGGTGTCCGCTAAAGATTGGAGCCAATTTTTCATTCAAAAAGTCAAATGGCGCTCCTTCCCTTCCGAGCCCTGCCGTGCGCCCAAACAGTGGTTTACCCCCACATATGAGGCATCAGCGTACTCAGGACAAATTGGACAACAACATCCGTGGTCCAGTTTCTCCTTTTACCCTTGGGAAAATAAAAAAATTGTTGCGAAAAGATCATTTTTGTGACTAAAAAGTTAAATGTTAATTTTTCCCCTATTTGTTGCTTCTGCTGCTGTGAAACACCTGAAGGGTTAATAAACTTCTTGAATGTGGTTTTGAGCACCTTGAGGGGTGCAGTTTTTAGAATGGTGTCACTTTTGGGTATTTTCAGCCATATAGAACCCTCAAACTGACTTCAAATGTGAGGTGGTCCCTAAAAAAAATGGTTTTGTAAATTTTGTTGTAAAAATGAGAAATCACTGGTCAAATTTTAACCCTTATAACTTCCTAGCAAAAAAAAATTTTCTTTCCAAAATTGTGCTGATGTAAAGTAGACATGTGGGAAATGTTATTTATTAACTATTTTGTGTCACATAACTCTCTGGTTTAACAGAATAAAAATTCAAAATGTGAAAATTGCTAAATTTTCAAAATTTTCGCCAAATTTCCGTTTTTTTCACAAATAAACTCAGAAATTATCGACCTAAATTTACCACTAACATGAAGCCCAATATGTCACGAAAAAACAATCTCAGAACCGCAAGGATCCGTTGAAGCGTTCCTGAGTTATTACCTCATAAAGGGACACTGGTCAGAATTGCAAAAAATGGCAAGGTCATTAAGGCCAAAATAGGCTGGGTCATGAAGGGGTTAAGAAAAAAAAAAAAAAAAGCTTAATCAGAGCCAGAAGGTAGAAGCTCAGCTTTATTCAGTTGAGGACAACACCAGGCAGGGGCAGACACCGTTAGTAGGCCCATAACCACCAATTTTTAAAAACACAGCACTTAAAGAGAGCCAGAAGGTAGAAGCTCAGCTTTATTCAGTTGAGGACAACACCAGGCAGGGGCAGACACCGTTAGTAGGCCGGAACCACCAATCTTTAAAAAACAGCACTTAATGAGAGCCAGAAGGTGGAAGCTCAGATTTATTCATTTGAGGACAACTTGAATTAGGGACTGCAGACAGACTTACCAGGCTGTCCCCTGTGTGGACCATGCATCCAATACATTAACCCATTGCGCCACAAAGGACACGTAACCTTCCGTGGCCATGCCTACCGCTCCATGTGTCTGTTGTCAGGTGTACCTTTGGACTCACAGATTGACAGAATGAAAGGACAATGTGGTCTTTAACATGCTGGTGGAGGGGTGGGATGGCTTTTCTCGCAAAAGAATTGTCAACTGGGTAGCTCATAGCGTGGTACAGCGTAGTCCATCATGGCTTTATTAATATTAAATAAAATAAAAAAATAGGCTCTATGCACTGTAAAATTGGTTCCAGGGGTACACGGGCAGCAGTGGTCAGGTCAGTGGAGGCCTAGTGGAAGGAGGGACCGCAGACAGGCTTCCAAGGCCTAACATACTAAAATGGGCTAACTGTAGGCACTGTAAAATTGGTTCCAGGGGTACACGGGCAGCAGTGGTCAGGTCAGTGGAGGCCTAGTGGAAGGAGGGACCGCAGACAGGCTTCCAAGGCCTAACATACTAAAATGGGCTGGCTGTAGGCACTTTATAATTGTTTCCATGGGTACACGGGCAGCAGTGGTCAGGTGAGTGGAGGCCTAGTGGAAGGAGGGACCGCAGACAGGCTTCCAAGGCCTTACATACTAAAATGGGCTGGCTGTAGGCACTTTATAATTGATTCCAGGGGTACACGGGCAGCAGTGGTCTGGTCAGTGGAGGCCGATTGTAATGAGTGTCTGCCAGTTAGTAGTCCAAAACAACAAATAAATGTGAATGTCTCGCATTAAAACAAAACAAAAACACTAAAGGGTGCAATCATTAGGTTCAGGGGTGGGATCCTCTGCATTGTCTCAGACCTACTAATTTAGCGCAAAGTATTTACTGTGGTAAATAGAGGACACTGCCCCTGACTATGTTAAGTACCATCATACATGTCAACACAATGGTATTGTCAGTGGCAGGTATGGAAGGATGTCAGCGCATAGACTAAACATTGGTGGAAGTGTGAGAGATAACTGTGGAAGTGGTAGAGCAATGTTTGACCTGGGGGTGGGTGAACTCTCTTGTGGCCGGTGGTACAGGCCCAGGACCCCTCATGTTACAACAGTGTGTCTGACGTTGGGTGCGCACCACCACCGCCAGAGACACTTTATTGTACTATGAGGGACCCAGTAGCAATGCCGTCGACCAAAAGCGAGCACACCCACCTCTTCAGACAAACAGCAGTCTCACGGGTGCTTGCGCCAAGTCGCGATACCACGGCCCCGTGTGGGGACTTTGGCCATTTAGGGAGGTGTAAACATGTCGTATGCTGGACAATAAGCTGCAGCAAATTAGACATTAGAAAAGTAATTCACAGTAGTCCACAGGCAAGAGCTTTTCATAGGAAAGCTAGGTGTCGGCCGGGCAAGGTGGGGCAAAAGATTTCGAAATCCAGTTGTGGTTCATTTTAATGAATGTTAGATCATCAACATTTTGGGTAGCCAGACGAGTCCTTTTTTCGGTTAATATTGAACCTGCAGCACTGAATACTCTTTCTGATAGGACACTTGCTGTCGGGCAAGCAAGCTCCTGCAATGCATATTCTGCCAATTCTGGCCAGGTGTCTAATTTTGATGCCCAGTAATCAAATGGGAATGACGGTTGAGGGAGAACATCGATAAGGGATGAAAAATAGTTAGTAACCATACTGGACAAATGTTGTCTCCTGTCACTTTCAATTGATGCAGCAGTACCTGTCCTGTCTGCGGTCATAGCAAAATCACTCCACAACCTGGTCAGAAAACCCCTCTGTCCAACGCCACTTCTGATCTGTGCACCCCTAACACTCCTAGTCTGCTGCCCCCTGGAGCTCGTGTGAGAACGATCACGTGCGCTGTGTGCTGGGAATGCCTGAAGCAAACGGTCAACAAGAGTTGATTGTTTGGTTGCTAATATTAGTTCCAAGTTCTCATGTGGCATAATATTTTGCAATTTGCCTTTATAGCGTGGATCAAGGAGGCAGGCCAACCAGTAATCGTCATCGTTCATCATTTTCGTAATGCGTGTGTCCCTTTTGAGGATACGTAAGGCATAATCCGCCATGTGGGCCAAAGTTCCAGTTGTCAAATCTCCGGTTGTGATTGCTTGAGGGGCAGTTTCAGGCAAATCTACATCACTTGTGTCCCTCAAAAAACCAGAACCCGGCCTTGCCACGCAACCAATTTCCAGTGCCCCCGGGAAAGCTTCCGCATTCAAAATATACTCATCCCCATCATCCTCCTCGTCCTCCACCTCCTCTTCGCCCGCTACCTCGTCCTGTACACTGCCCTGACCAGACAATGGCAGACTGTCATCAAGGCTTTCCTCTTCCTCTGGTGCAGACGCCTGATCCTTTATGTGCGTCAAACTTTGCATCAGCAGACACATTAGGGGGATGCTCATGCTTATTATGGCGTTGTCTGCACTAACCAGCCGTGTGCATTCCTCAAAACACTGAAGGACTTGACACATGTCTTGTATCTTCGACCACTGCACACCTGACAACTCCATGTCTGCCATCCTACTGCCTGCCCGTGTATGTGTATCCTCCCACAAAAACATAACAGCCCGCCTCTGTTGGCACAGTCTCTGAAGCATGTGCAGTGTTGAGTTCCACCTTGTTGCAACGTCTATGATTAGGCAATGCTGGGGAAGGTTCAAAGACCGCTGATAGGTCTGCATACGGCTGGAGTGTACAGGCGAATGTCGGATATGTGAGCAAAGTCCACGCACTTTGAGGAGCAGGTCGGAGAACCCAGGATAAGTTTTCAATAAGCACTGCACCACCAGGTTTAAGGTGTGTAGAGAAGAAGTCAAAGCCAGCACTCAATTGATGTAGTCTGCGGTGCTAGTGAACGGGATGTTTTGATCCCATATATCATAAAGTCAGAAAAATCACTGCACTCGTATGATTTTTAGATGCATAAATTGAAAAGTTTATTCGGATTGAAGAGAATAAGATACTAGGCGAATTTGACGTTTCGGCCAACTTGTGGCCTTGTTCACAAAAGCCGCTGTAACAAGCAAAGAAACAAAAAAATATATTTACAAAACAGGTAAACATATACATATATACAAATATACATAAAAGAGCAAAGAATCCATATCAAAAGTCGATGAGCTGTCGATGGGCATACTATGTAACGACCAAACGGTAACGTATTCTGCACAACTGGAATATACAGAAAAGGCGGACTGTATAGGAAGAGGGAAGAAGACCATAACATTTGCAAACAACGGTACTGGAGGAAGAACATACCCTGTTGAATTTCTCTTGCATATAAGGAAGGATCCTTTAAATTGTGTTGAGTTATATACAATGATATGGCGATATACCTAAAGGGAACAATGTAGCATGAGATAGCAGCTAAGACTACACATCACCAGACAGCGGGCTAACCAAGACCTTGATAATATTTAACAGGTGGTATGGGCCAAGCGTCCCTTCGGTCGTATCTATATGGTGTAAGCACCCTGTGTAATGCCCGTGTAGCAAATACAAAGCAAGACACTGACCTAGCTGGAACGCTAAATAACGTATGTCCGTGCAAAAGAGCCGTATCCGCGGCTGGAACAGATCCTGTTATTTAAAATATACATACTTATGTGAGTATGAGGCATAAATCATGTGTACCAACGGGGTTGTGAAGTATAGAGACATAGTAATACCTGTCCTGTAGATACAGTGGGCAAAATTATGGATCAGGTACTGGTCATCCCGTGTATTCTCATATGCCCTCAAGATCACATAGGGATCTGGTGCTGTAGGCAGAACAGAGTGGAAGATACATAACCTTGTGAGGTGAATAGTCAGTGGGGCTGATACATATATGGCATGGCTCCACTAGATACCTGTGCTGCGTTGGTAAGTACGTGACCCAATGGGTACATACAGGAGACCCTCCCTGGGAATATGATATGCTGCCAGTGGGTAAAACAACCTCGTCCCTGTGGGGGGAGAATAATACATGCTATGAAAGATTCCCAAAATGGCAAGACACTTATCTGGTGGTGACTCCGTGGTCTCACGTTTCAGAGGTGCAGGCGAGGCGTACGCGTTGGTGGCGTGGTGGGGGAGGCCGACACAATCCTGTGTCTAGGCAAAGGAACCGCTGAATGAGGTGTATGGTGTCCGGCGTTAAATCCAGCTCCCCGGCCGGTCATGTGACCGGAAGTGCCAGGGGACGCCGGCGCCTGCGCAGAAGCAGCGCTTCTGCCGCTGTGAAGTGTAGCCTGGCGCTTGCGCACAAAACCCCATGCTAGGCGCCTGTGTACAGCGCCTGCGTCTCTAGTGTGACGCCTGTACCGTGTCGGGCAGAACGCTCGTGTGTGTTAGTTGGAGGGGGAGCGCCTAGGCGTGATGTTATGTGGCCCCATGTTTGAGTCAGTCCGACGCCCGTGTATACCACACTACTTAGAGTGTAATGAACTGGAGGAAGAGATCTAGTACCTAAATGTCTTTATGGCCATAGATGTTAATGACATATATAAGGGTGCCTGTAAGTGTGCCTAAAAAGGAATGGTGACTTGTCTGGTTGAATCATGTCTTAAAGAACGGGGGGAAAAAAGGATTAGACAATAACGGACCATCTTATAGGTACACACCAAGGCACACAACACTATTAATGTATATAACATAAATACACTAAATAATGGTAGGAGTCCAAACGAAATAAATAGGAAAAGAAAAGAAATGAAATAACGGAAATAAAAAGAAGAAATGAAAAAGTAAAAGAAAAATGGGGATAATGGTACGAAGGGAGGGAATGATTTAGTTATTAATCGGATATTATGGATTGAATACCAAGGTAAAAATGAAAATGAACCATATAGGGAAAATTAATTGGGTAAAAATTAGAAATAAAAATAAATAAAAATAATAAATATAAATAAGAATAAAAAATGAAAAAAATAAAAATAAATGAAAAATAAATGAAAAATGGGAACTGATGTAAGGAAACTTATAAAGGAGGCTATAGGGGTATGCGTCTTACCATCCAGAACGCGTTTGTCATAGAGGTTGGTTGTGCAAAAAGTCAATTGGCCTATATGGGAGAAAGATTAAGTTAGCCAGTCTATCTCGCGGTTCAAGCCACGTGGATGTAGAGTGTCAAGTGTGTAGATCCAAAAGGTCTCACGCTGTTTCAATAGTTTGATATGATTCCCTCCTCGTCTAGGACGAGGAACCCTTTCTATGACCTGGAATCTGAGTTGTGCTATGTTGTGGTTGGCCTCTTTGAAGTGAAAGGGGAGGGGGAGCCAAACTTTACCACACCGAATAGTAGATTTATGGTTAGAGATACGATCTCTAACCGCTTGGGTGGTCTCCCCTACATAAAGTAACCCACAGGGGCACTTGATGATGTACACCACAAAGTTTGTTTCACACGTGTAGTAGTCCTTTATTTTGTAGGATTTACCTGTCCTTGGGTGTACCACTTCGTTGCCCTTAATCACATTCGAGCAGCTCATACATCCCAAACATGGGAAGGTCCCTGTACGTTTCTGGCCTGTGAGTGTTCTATGTGTCGGTGTTTTAAGAGTGCCCAAATCCGCCCTGACGACTCTATCCCTTATGTTCTTAGGCCTTCTTGTACACATCAGGGGGGGTTCCTTAAATATAGGAATCGTGGGGTATGCTCTATTCAAGAGTGGCCAATGTGCCCTGATAAGATTGTGTACCCTGCGCATAGTGGGGTGGTGACTATGTACAAATGGGAGTCTGGGGTTTTTAATTCTAGACGTATCGTCTTCTTTTTCATTGAGAATTTTAGTGGATTCAGTTTCAAGAAGATCCGTGGGGTAGTTACGGGCCTTGAATTTAGTTGACATCTCTTGTAGTCTGGTGGCTTTCAGATCCGGGTCTGAAACAATTCTAGACACCCTTTTAAACTGGGACCTAGGGAGGTTTAAGGTGTGAGCCAGGCAAGGAATGTGTTTCAGTTGGGAAAGGGAGATGGCAGCCATGAAATTCCTTCCGTTATCACTCACTACCTTGCCTGCCTCAAGATCTACTGTGCCCAGCCACAACTGCGTTTCTTGTTGCAAGAACTCGGACAGAACTTCCGCGGTGTGTCTGTTGTCGCCCAAACACTTCATAGCCAATACAGCCTGCTGACGCTTGCCAGTAGCTGGCCCATAATGGGACAACTGGTGTGCAACAGTGTCATCTGCCGATGGAGTGGTTGTCCGACTGCGGTCTGTGGAAGAGCTGTAGCTTCTGCAGGAGGACAAGGAGGAGGGGGTGCGAACGCCTACAGCCAACTGTTTCCTAGACAGTGGGCTAGGCACAACTGTCCCGAAATTGATGTCCCCTGTGGACCCTGCATCCACCACATTCACCCAGTGTGCTGTGATGGACACATAACATTCCTGGCCATGCCTACTGGTCCATGCATCTGTAGTCAGGTGCACCTTTGTACTCACAGATTGCCTGAGTGCATGGATGATGCGCTGTTTAACATGCTGGTGCAGGGCTGGGATGGCTTTTCTGGAAAAAAGTGTCGACTGGGTAGCTCGTATCGTGGTTCAGCGTACTCCATCAGGGCTTTGAAAGCTTCGCTTTCAACTAACCGGTAGGGCATCATCTCTAACGAGATTAGTCTAGCTATGTGGGCGTTAAAACCCTGTGTACGCGGATGCGAGGATAAGTACTTCCTTTTCCTAACCAGAGTCTCATGTAGGGTGAGCTGGACTGGAGAGATGTAGATCGTGGAACTTTCGGGTGTGCCGGTGGACTTGGCAGACTGAGAGACGGTTGGAGACGGTATTGTTTCCACCGGTGCCCTAGATGCAATATTTCCTCCTACAAAACTGGTGATTCCCTGACCCTGACTGCTTTTGGCTGGCAAAGAAACCTGCACAGATACTGCCGGTGGTGCGGAAAATGGTGGCCTTACAGTGATGGAAGGGATGTTGCGTTGCTTACTAGCTTCATTGGCCGAGGGTGCTACAACCTTAAGGGATGTTTGGTAGTTACTCCAGGCTTGAAAATGCATGGTGGTTAAGTGTCTATGCATGCAACTAGTATTGAGACTTTTCAGATTCTGACCTCTGCTTAAGCTAGTTGAACATTTTTGACAGATGACTTTGCGCTGATCAATTGGATGTTGTTTAAAAAAATGCCAGACTGCACTCTTCCTAGCATCGGATCCCTTTTCAGGGATTGCAGACTGAGCTTTAACCGGATGGCCACGCTGTCCTCCAACAGGTTTTGGCTTTGACACGCGTTTTGGCCCAGATACGGGACTGGCAGATGGAACCTGTTGCGATGTTGATGCCTTCTGCGGCCCCTCCTCCACCTCCACTTCTGAACTACTGCCGCCTGCACCCTGTTCCCCCAATGGCTGCCAATCGGGGTCAGCAACTGGGTCATCTATTACCTCCTCTTCGAGCTCGTGTGCAACTTCGTCTGTGTCACCGTGTCGGTCGGTGGTATAGCGTTCGTGGCGGGGCAACATAGTCTCATCAGGGTCTGATTGTGGATCAGTACCCTGAGAGGGCAATGTTGTGGTCTGAGTCAAAGGAGCAGCATAGTACTCTGGCTGTGGCTGTGCATCAGTGCACTCCATGTCAGAATCTACTTGTAATGGGCATGGCCTGTTAAGTGTTTCACTTTCTAAGCCAGGGACGGTATGTGTAAAGAGCTCCATGGAGTAACCCGTTGTGTCGCCTGCTGCATCCTTCTCTCTTGTTGTTGTTTTTGCTGAAGAGGACAAGGAAGCGACTTGTCCCTGACCGTGAACATCCACAAGCGACGCGCTGTTTTTACATTTACCAGTTTCAGAAGAGGAGGCAAAAGAGCTAGAGGCTGAGTCTGCAAGGTAAGCCAAAACTTGCTGTTGCTGCTCCGGCTTTAAAAGCGGTTTTCCTACTCCCAGAAAAGAGAGCGTTCGAGGCCTTGTGTAGCCAGACAACGAACCTGGCTCCACAGCTCCAGACTTAGGTGGAATATTTTTTATCCCCACGACCACCTGATGCTCCATTACCACTACCATCATTACCAGCTGACAATGAGCGCCCACGGCCACGACCTCTTGCACAAGACTTCCTCATTGTTTTAAAAACTTAACCAAAGTAACTTTATTTGTTGCTGTCAAACAACTTACACGGTGAGCTATAACTTCAGTCTGATTTCAATATCCCTTTACAGGTTGGTGAGACCACAAGGAAAATCAGGCCCAATGTTACACACTCTGTGTTCTGTGGCACCAAATCACAGAGATGCCACACACGCAGGACTGTCACTCAAGCACAAATGTCAATATTAATCTCCCACCTATTTTATTTTTTATTTTTTTTTCAGGGAGACTTTAGAAACCAAATAATAAAAAAAAAAAGGCTTTCTATCGCCCACTGAGTGAGAGATGGCACACACAGGAGTCAGGAGTGGCACACAAGCCCTGAGGCCAATATTTTTCTCCCACTGATTGATGTAGTGATTTTTTTTCAGGTAGATTTTAGAACCCAAATCAAGCAAAAAAATTAATAGGCTTTCTATGGCCCACTGAGTGAGAGATGGCACACACAGGAGTCAGGAGTGGCACACAAGCCCTGAGGCCAATATTTTTCTCCCACTGATTGATGTAGTGATTTTATTTCAGGTAGATTTTAGAACCCAAATCAGGCAAAAAAATTAATAGGCTTTCTATGGCCCACAATTTGAGAGAGAGAGATGGCACACCCAGGAGTCAAGACTGGCACACAAGCAGAAAGGGCAATATTAATCTCCCACTGTTTGATTTTTTTATTTTTTTTTCAGGGAGACTTTAGAAACCAAATAATAATAATAAAAAAGGCTTTCTATGGCCCACTGAGTGAGAGATGGCACACACAGGAGTCAGGAGTGGCACACAAGCCCTGAGGCCAATATTTTTCTCCCACTGATTGATGTAGTGATTTTATTTCAGGTAGATTTTAGAACCCAAATCAAGCAAAAAAATTAACAGGCTTTCTATGGCCCACTGAGTGAGAGATGGCACACACAGGGATGGCACTCTAGCAGAAATGCCAATCTTAATCTCCCACAAAAAAAAAAAAAAACAGGGACTGTCCTACAATTACTATCTCCCTGCAGTAATCTCAGCCAGGTATGGAAGGCAGCAATAAGGAGTGGACTGATGCACAAATTAAATAAAAAGTGTGGACAAACAAAAAAGATAGCTGTGCAGAAAGGAAGGAACAAGAGGATTTGTGCTTTGAAAAAAGCAGTTGGTTTGCACAGCGTCGTACACACACAGGCACAGCAACGCAGCTATCAGGGTCAGGGAGCCTTCTAGGGCAGCCCAATGAGCGACAGCGCTGAGGAAAAAAAAATGTAGCTTCCACTGTCCCTGCAAACAAAAGGTGGTGTTGGACAGTGGAAATCGCTACAGCACAAGCGGTTTGCAGCTTTATGTATCCTGCCTATCACTATCCCTGCTTCTGAAGAAGCGGCAGCAACCTCTCCCTACGCTCAGATCAGCAGCAGTAAGATGGCGGTCGGCGGGAACGCCCCTTTATAGCCCCTGTGACGCTGCAGAAAGCAAGCCAATCACTGCAATGCCCTTCTCTAAGATGGTGGGGACCAGGACCTATGTCATCACGCTGCCCACACTCTGCGTTCACCTTCATTGGCTGAGAAATGGCGCTTTTCGCGTCATTGAAACGCGACTTTGGCGCGAAAGTCGCGTACCGCATGGCCGACCCCGCACAGGGGTCGGATCGGGTTTCATGAAACCCGACTTTGCCAAAAGTCGGCGACTTTTGAAAATGAACGACCTGTTTCGCTCAACCCTATTATACAGTGTTTTCGGTGCCACACAATGACAGACAGATGCCACACACAGCAATGGCACGGAGGCAGACTTGCCAATATTTATCTCCCACTAATTTTTTTTTGGGAAAAAGGAGAATTTAGCAAAAAAAAAAAAAAAACTGGCCAAGTATTACACAGTATTTTCGGTGGCACACAATGAGAGACAGATACCACACACAGCAATGGCACGGAGGCAGACTTGCCAATATTTATCTCCCACTAATTTTTTTTTGGGAAAAGGGAGAATGTACTCCCCCCCCAAAAAAAATGGCCAAGTATTACACAGTGTTTTCGGTGCCACACAATGACAGACAGATGCCACACACAGCAATGGCACGGAGGCAGACTTGCCAATATTTATCTCCCACTATTTTTTTGGGGGGAAAAAGGAGAATTTAGCAAAAAAAAAACAAAAAACTGGCCAAGTATTACACAATGTTTTCGGTGGCACACAATGAGAGACAGATACCACACACAGCAATGGCACGGAGGCAGACTTGCTAATATTTATCTCCCACTAATTTTTTTTGGGAAAAGCGAGAATGTACCCCCCCCAAAAAAAAATGGCCAAGTATTACACAGTGTTTTCGGTGCCACACAATGACAGACAGATGCCACACACAGCAATGGCACGGAGGCAGACTTGCCAATATTTATCTCCCACTAATTTTTTTTGGGGAAAAAGGAGAATTTAGCAAAAAAAATAAAAAATGGCCAAGTATTACACAGTGTTTTCGGTGCCACACAATGACAGACAGATGCCACACACAGCAATGGCACGGAGGCAGACTTGCCAATATTTATCTCCCACTAATTTTTTTTTTTTGGAAAAAGGAGAATTTAGCAAAAAAAAAAAAAATGGCCAAGTATTACACAGTGTTTTCGGTGGCACACAATGAGAGACAGATACCACACACAGCAATGGCACGGAGGCAGACTTGCCAATATTTATCTCCCACTAATTTTTTTTTTGAAAAGGGAGAATGTACCCCCCCCCAAAAAAAAAATGGCCAAGTATTACACAGTGTTTTCGGTGCCACACAATGACAGACAGATGCCACACACAGCAATGGCACGGAGGCAGACTTGCCAATATTTATCTCCCACTCATTTTTTTGGGGAAAAGGGAGAATTTAGCAAAAAAAAAAATGGCCAAGTATTACACAGTGTTTTCGGTGGCACACAATGAGAGACAGATACCACACACAGCAATGGCACGGAGGCAGACTTGCCAATATTTATCTCCCACTAATTTTTTTGGGGGAAAAGGGAGAATGTACCCAAAAAAAAAAAAAAATGGCCAAGTATTACACAGTGTTTTCGGTGCCACACAATGAGAGACAGATGCCACACGCTGCAATGGCACAGAGGCAGACTTGCCAATATTTATCTCCCACTAATTTTTTTTGGGGAAAAGGGAGAATGTACCCCCCCCAAAAAAAATGGCCAAGTATTACACAGTGTTTTCGGTGCCACACAATGAGAGACAGATGCCACACACAGCAATGGCACGGAGGCAGACTTGCCAATATTTATCTCCCACTAATTTTTTTGGGGGAAAAGGGAGAATGTACCCCCCTTAAAAAAAAAAATGGCCAAGTATTACACAGTGTTTTCGGTGCCACACAATGACAGACAGATGCCACACACAGCAATGGCACGGAGGCAGACTTGCCAATATTTATCTCCCACTAATTTTTTTTTTGGAAAGGGGAGAATGTACCCCCCCCCAAAAAAATGGCCAAGTATTACACAGTGTTTTCGGTGCCACACAATGACAGACAGATGCCACACACAGCAATGGCACGGAGGCAGACTTGCCAATATTTATCTCCCACTAATTTTTTTTTGGGAAAAGGGAGAATTTAGCAAAAAAAAAAAAAAAATGGCCAAGTATTACACAGTGTTTTCGGTGGCACACAATGAGAGACAGATTCCACACACAGCAATGGCACAGAGGCAGACTTGCCAATATTTATCTCCCACTAATTTTTTTTGGGGGAAAAGGGAGAATGTACACAAAAAAAAAAAAAAAGGCCAAGTATTACACAGTGTTTTCGGTGCCACACAATGAGAGACAGATACCACACACAGCAATGGCACGGAGGCAGACTTGCCAATATTTATCTCCCTGCAGTTATCTCAGAAAAGTATGGCAGGCAGCTATAAAAAGGACTGCTGCACACAAAAGTGTGGACAAACACACAAGATAGCTGTGCAGAAAGGAAGGAAAAACAGGATTTGTGCTTTGAAAAAAGCAGTTGTTTTGCACAGCGGCGTACACACAGGCACAGCAACGCAGCTATCAGGGTCAGGGAGCCTTCTAGTGCAGCCCAATGAGCTACAGCGCTGAGGAAAAAAAAATGTAGCTTCCACTGTCCCTGCAATCAAAAGGTGGTGTTGGACAGTGGAAATCGCTACAGCACAAGCGGTTTGTAGCTTTATGTACCCTGCCTATCACTATCCCTGCTTCCGAAGAAGCTGCAGCAAACTCTCCCTACGCTCAGATCAGCAGCAGTAAGATGGCGGTCGGCGGGAATGCCCCTTTATAGCCCCTGTGACGCCGCAGAAAGCAAGCCAATCACTGCAATGCCCTTCTCTAAGATGGTGGGGACTGAGATCTATGTCATCACGCTGCCCACACTCTGCGTCCACCTTCATTGGCTGAGAAATGGCGCTTTTAGCGTCATTGAAACGCGACTTTGGCGCGAAAGTCGCGTACCGCATGGCAGACCCCACACAGGGATCGGCTCGGTTTCATGAGACGCCGACTTTGCCAAAAGTCGGCGACTTATGAAAATGAACGATCCGTTTCGCTCAACCCTAATTGTAACCATTTGGTAAATTCAAAAAAGTTCATTTTTCCACAATAATGTGCACTCTGCACCGCACCTTGACTGAAAAAAACCAGAAATGTAGTAATTCCTGCAAATTTATTAAAAAAGGAAAACTGAAATATCACATGGACATAAGTATTCCAACCCTTTGCTTAGTAATGAGTACAAGCACCCTTTTGAGCTAGTACAGCCATGAGTCTACTTGGGAATGATGCAATAAGTTTTTCACACCTGGATTTGGGGATCTTCTGCCATTCTTCCTTGCACATCCTTTCCACTTCCATCAGGTTGGATGGTGAACGTTGGTGGACAGCCATTTTCAGGTCTCTCCAGAAATGCTCAACGGGGTTTAGGTCAGGGATCTGGCTGTGCCAGTCAAGAATGGTCACTGAGTTGTTCTGAAGCCACTCCTTTGTTATTTTAGCTTTGTGCTTAGGATCATTGTCTTGTTGGAAGGTAAACCTTCTGCCAAGTCTGTGTTTCAGAGCACTCTGGAAGATGCTTTCATCCAGGATATCTCTCTACTTGGCCGCATTCATGTTTCCTGCAATGACAACCAGTCTTCCTGTCCCTTCAGCTGAAAAATACTGAAAAATACCCCCATAGCACGATGCTGCCACCACCATGTTTCACTGTTGGGATTGTACTGGGCAGGTGATGAGCAGTGGCTGGTTTTCTTCACACATACTGTTTAGAATTATCACCAAAAAGGTCTATCTTCATCTCATCAGACCAGAGAATCTTATTTCTCATAGTCTGGGAATCCTTCATGTGTTTTTTAGCGTACTCTATGCAGGCTTTCATATGTCTTGCACCGAGGAGAGGCTTCCGTTGGGCCACTCTGCCATAAGGCCCAACTGGTGGAGGGCTGCAGTGATAGATGACTTTGTGGAACTCTCTCCCATCTCCCTATTGCATCTCTGGATGTCAGCCACAGTGATCTTGGGGTTCTTCTTTACCTCTCCCACCAAGGCTCTTCTCCCATTATTGCTCAGTTTCGCTGGACAGCCAGGTCTAGGAAGACTTCTGGTGGTCCCAAACATCTTCAATTTAAGGATTATGGAGGCCACTGTGCTCTTAGGAACCTTGAGTACTGCAGAAATTCTGTTGTAAACTTGGCCAGATCAGTGCCTTGCCACAATTCTGTCTCTGAGATCCTTGGCCAGTTCCATTGGCCTCATGATTCTCATTTTGTCTGACATGCACTGTGAGCTGTGAGGCCTTATATAGACTGGTGTGTCCCTTTGCAAATCAAGTCCTATTAATTTAAATAAACACAGCTGGACTCCAATGAAGGAGTAGAACCAACTTAAATATGAGTGTCTGAGCAAAGGGTCTGCATATACATTTGAAACCAGAAGTTTACACACTATATAAAAAGAAACATATGCTTGTTTTTTCTCAATATCTGACATGATATCAGAATAAACCTTTCCCATTTAAGGTCAGTCAGAATTATCATAATATTTGCCAAATGCCAGCATAATGAGAGAGAGAGAATGTTTCAAGGCATGTTTATTACCTGCTGCAAAGTCAAAAGTTTACATACACTAAGATTACTATGCCTTTCAGCAATCCTGGACTGCCCATATGATGATGGCATGTGTTTGTAAGCTTCTGATAGTTTATTAGGCAACATCTGAGTTAATTAAAGATACATCTGTGGATGTATTTTAATGCACACCTGAAACACATTGCTTCTTTCTATGTATCATGGGAAAGTCTAAAGAAATCAGCCAAGATACTAGGAAAAGAATTGTGGACTTGCACAAGTCTGGCTCATCCTTGCGTACAATATCAAGATACCTGAAGGTGCCTCGTTCATCTGTACAAACAATTCTACGCAACTATAAACAAGATGGGAATGTTTTAGGTGCAATTTTGTGAACAATAATGATTTTCAAGGATGATGAAGCACCATGTCACAAGACAATAGTTATAGCTAAGTGGCTTGGTGAGCAAACCACTCCTCAGATCTCAATCCCAAAGAGAACGTGATGTCAATCCTTACAAATTAGATGTACAAACAAAATCACAGAAATTGTGATAAGCTCCCAGTACCGATTATGCAAGCCAGCAGTCAGGATTTGGTCCAGAAGCTGATATCCAGCATGCCAAGGCAAATTGTGAAATCCTAAAGATCTAAGAACACTTAAGCAGCAAACCATATGAAATCCTAAATATATATCAGTCTCAAATTTTCTGTCCACAAGTGTAGTTTAATATTAGGTCTCTGACATCTCTATGACAGTCCTGTTATGGCTCTGCAGGAAAGGAGCCATTACCTGGCTATGTGCATAAGGCCCAAAGAGTTCAGATCAAAATGTCCAAACTTTTGATGAAGATTTTATGTAATACATTGCAAACATTTATGAAGTCACTTTTTGAAATATTTCTAAATATTTAATCAATCACGCCGAAAATGTATTGCATCAAGACTAATGTTCCTCTTTATAAGACACTTTGCTTCAAGGAATCTCATATATTTTATATGCGTTTAGAAATATTATTTACCTTTTAAAAACACTTCCTGTTAATTAGCTTTAATGGAAGTATTATGTTTGACCATTTGTATAGTATGTATAATAACTGTTTCTTCTTAAGTGTTTACCTGGCTTTTTTACAGCTGACTAAGATAAATGGAATCTTTTAATACATCCTGCTTCATCTCTTATGACTGTACATAAACTGTCTAACCTTCTTAAGATTAATAGCCAATTAGCAATTATTGGAGTACATATATAAATATCTGTGCTTTTTCTTATGCTTGTTGGCACTACTGACTGGCCTGAAGTGTAAGCATACCATTTTTGTTAAATAATTTGTATATTTTAGTTATATAAGGAGGATTGAAGGGATTTTCCACTACAAAATGCAAAGTAAAGCAGAGTACAAATTTTAAAATGCTATTTAAATGGTTTGTCCACTACTTAAAAACTCCTTCTTGACAGCTAAAATGCCCCACATAATAAAAGAGTATACTCCACATAATAAGAGAGTATACTAATCTCCCAACTAGCACCATTCCTCCAATATCAGTACAATGTCTTCTGGCAATTACGTGACATTGGTGGCATTGGTCAAATGACATAAGCAGAGGAAGCAGCCATATGTATTCCAACACAACAGTAGGCTCTGCTGGAATACTGAATGCTGCCATTGTTTGGCAGAAATGGTCAGGTGAGCTGGCAATGTAATGTGACAGCCAGGAGACAAGGAGCTGACATCAGAGGAACTACGCCACCAGAATTTTTTTTTATTTGTTCAAGGTAACTTAGTTTTATGAAGGGATAGTCCAGTAACATACCACATATTATATTAAAATGTGTAATGCTTTTTATGCTGTATTCTGTTCTGCTATTCTCTACAAAACGGAACATTTTCTCATGCCCATTTTCTCAGAAGAGTACTTTGTTGTTTTTTATGCTTTTTAGAGTAAAACCAAAAGCTACGAAATTTCATAAATCTCATGCACACGCATATTTTTTTATCTGATTGAATTTGAAAACTGCAGTATGTCAATTCTTTCGGCATTTTTGCTGCTTTTGCAGTATTTTGACACCCTAAGGCCTGTCCCACACGTCCAGATAATTCCGGCACCGGAAAAATCGGTACCGGAGTTATCCATGTCCGTGAGCTCACGTGGCACATCAGTGTGGCACACGTGCGGCAGCCGTGTGCCGCCCGTGTGCCTACTGGGTACCACACGGACCGTGCAGGAGAAAGCGCTAGAGTTAAGCGCTGTGCCCTGCTTTGGGTGCTGAAGCTGCTATTCATTTCTTCTCTCAAGCAGCGTTTGCTGGAGAGAAGAAATGAAAAATCATTGTTTTTTGGGTTTTTTTGCAGTTGAAATAAAGATCTTTGTCACCACCCCCTTCCACCCCCTGTGCGTCCCACCGCTGGAAAGAAAATACTCACGCTTATTACAGTGATGAATATGCGGCTCCACCTCCCATAGGGGTGGAGCCGCATATTCATGACTATAATGGGCGGCATCACGTGACCGCTCATACAGGAGAAGCTGTGGCGCAGAGAGGAATCTTCGAGGGAGCTGGGTGTGTATTTTCTTTCCAGCGGTGGGGCGCACAGGAGGTGGGAGGGGGGTGGTCCCATCCTGGTATGTGCTAGTCCAATTCTGCGCCCACATCCTGTCAAGTGGTGCTCTCATCCTGCGTCACCATCCTGTCATGTGGTGCTCTCATTCTGCGTCCCCAACCTGTCATGTGGTGCTCACATCCTGTCATGTGCTGCTCCCATCCTGTACCTCCATCTTGTCATGTGCTGCTCCCATCCTACACCCCCATTCTGTCATGTGTTGCTCCCATCCTGCTCCCCCATTCTGTAATGTGCTGCTCCCATGCTGCACCCCCATCTTGTCATGTGCTGGTCCCATCCTGCACCTCATCTTGTCTTGTGCTGCTCCCATCCTGCACCCCCATTCTGTCATGTGCTGCTCCCATCTTCCCCCCCCTGTTACGGAACCCCCCAGCACCCAGAATATGTTGTGCAGTTCTATGTATGTATAATAGGTTCCATGTGAGATTCATGTCCCTAATGCATCAGCCCACAGGCTGCGCCCCTGGGCAGGGGGACAAGATATCCCCCTTCTGACCTCCCCCATCTTTGTAATTCCCACAGTAAATATCGGCAGGCTCCGGCCACCTGCGGCTATTGTAATGTATGTCTGGCCGGCCGCTTTTCAATTGGCCTGCACTCTGAATCTGTGTGATATATATTCTGTGTCTTGTGAGTAAAGCGTTGTCACACTGGAAATACATGGAGAAGCAGTGTTCTTTTATATACGCCAATGTAACCAAGCAATTCCAGCCAGCGTCCTTCATTCAGACTCCAGCCAAAGCAGAGTGGACCTCCTGAAACACGGGGTAGTACTGAAAGAGGTACTCCAGCACGGTAGACCCCGTTACACCTCCATACTGTCATGTGCTGCTCCCATCTTGCACCCCCATCTTGTCATGTGCTGCTCCCATCCTGCACCCCCATTCTGTCATGTGCAGCTCCCATCCTGCGCCCCCATT
This sequence comes from Ranitomeya variabilis, assembly GCF_051348905.1. Classification (NCBI taxonomy): domain Eukaryota; kingdom Metazoa; phylum Chordata; class Amphibia; order Anura; family Dendrobatidae; genus Ranitomeya; species Ranitomeya variabilis. The sequence goes on from NC_135236.1 coordinate 596,087,826, forward strand.
CTGTCATGTGCTGCACCCATTCTGCGATCCCATTCTTTCTGTCATGTACTGCTCCTATCCTGCGTCCCCATTCTGTCATGTGCAGTAACAAATCACTGGCGTGCTGCGCTGATGTGTTTTCTATATATATTCAGTAGAGAGTGTCTGGATTGCTCCGCTGATGTATTTTATATATAGATTCAGTATATAAAAATGGCGCTGGAAAGCATGGACAGATTCCAGCACCACAACCCTCCACAACCCCGGATGCGTAACTTACAAAATGGCGCCTGAAGTGCGCTATACGCATGAGCCATTTCCGACGGAGGATTTATGTCCCAGTCTGCAGCCTGAAGAGACCCCGTGGCAATACCGGATAGGTGCCATATATACTCGAATATAAGATGACCCGAGTATAAGCCGAGACCTCTAATTTTGCCACAAAAGAAGTGGGAAAACTTATTGACCCGAATATAAGCCTATGGTGGGAAATGCAGCGGCTGCTGGTAAATTTCAAAAATAAAAATAGATACCAATTAAAGTGAAATTCACTGTGATATCAGTAGGTTAAATGTTTTTGAACATCCATATTGAATCAGGAGCCCCATAAGTTGCTCCATACAAAATATGCCCCATATAGTGCTCCATATAGTTCATGATAGGCCCCATAAGGTACTCCATACAAAAATATGCCCCATAAAATGCTGCACAAAGGTTAATGATGGTCCAATAAGATGCTCCATAGAATAATATGCCCCATTTGCTGCTCCATAAAGGTTGGTGGCCCTATAAGATGCTCCATAGCGTAATATGCCACACATGCTGTTCCATAAAGGTTGATAGCCCCATAAGATGCTCCATAGAATGTTATGCCCCATATGCTGCTCCATTAAGGTTGATGGCCTCATAAGATGCTCCATAGCATAATATGCCCCATATGCTGCTCCATAAAGGTTGATGGCCCCATAAGATGCAACATAGCATAATATGCCCCATATAATGCTCCATAAAAGTTGATTGCCCCATAACATGCTCCAAAGCATAGTATACCCCGTATGCTGCTCCATACAGGTTGATGGCCCCCATAAGACACTCCATAGCCTAATATGCTTCGCATGCTGCTCCATAAAGGTTTTTGGCCCCATAAGATGTTCCATAGCATAATGTGCCCCATATAATGTTCCATAAAAGTTGATGGCCCCATAAGATGCTCCATAGCATAATATGCCCCGTATGCTGCTCCATAAATGTTGATGGCCCCATAAGATGCTCCATAGCATAATATGTCCCATATGCTGCTGTGATAAAGAATAAAAGTGAGATACTCACCTCTCATCGCTGGGGGAGAGGTGCCGGGGGCCTGAGCAGGAGGTGACACCAGCATGCTATGGGGTTCAGGTGCCGGTGTTGTTATGGAAATTTGGTTTGGATAAATCTATCCCTGTGTGTGCTGCGGCCGTTCCCATTTAGACTGAGTATTTTGAGCGCTCAAGAATGAGACTGCACAACATTGTGACAATAACATTCCACCAATACTGATGATTTATTGTACATACATGGTTATATAATTGCATATAGAAAGGGGTGGTTAGGGGTGGTTAGTTAATTACCATACAATTTAGCTATTATTTCATTGGTTGACTGTGTGCATAAGATATTTTGACTGAGTACATGGCATATTCTGACTAAGGTCTACCTAGCAACAAGCTGATTTAGCACTCTTAGAAGTAGCTGTCACCCTTATCCTGCTATTCAGCAGGATTTTAGACATTAGTTCAAGACATCTGGCCTAAGTTCCTGTTTTTGGTGTCTGGAAAGTACCAAGGAACCATCTGGCCTAGCTCATGTGGCCAATTTGAGCAATTGATTATAAACTAGCTGAGTATATAGATATATATTTGCTTTTATGTGAGTATATATGATTATAAAGGAGTATACATGCAAGTGAGATCTATATGATATATATATATATTTCCATCACAATCCCCCCTTAGATATCACTTGCCCTAATCCTAGCCTCCTGTCCCAAAGCGCTGCAACTCTTTTATGCTGCCGGCGAGCTGGCCCATGCCTAGCGCATACACCCCCCTCCGTACAGACTTTTCGCAAAGGGGCGGTCAGGAGATCTGTCCCGAAAGGGGGTTCGTTGCAGTCAGTCTCTTAGTTAACAGCATGTGTAGTCAGCGCTGTGTATTCTTTATCAGGTAGGTCATCTATCCAGTCAGGCAGGGCATCCATTGCATTATTCTGTCTTGGGTGTCATCCTCTGGTAGGGGAGCTTTCTTGCAATGCGATGAGTGGATCCAAATTGGTCTTCCCTCCAGTTTTACAGAGGTTGGTGTCATCAGCAGCACTTGGAAAGGACCATCAAATCTGGGACCGAGTGGTGTTCTCCTTACAAACTTTTTCACCAACACCCAGTCTCCTGGCTTCAAGGAGTGAGTACCGTACACTGAATCTGGATCTGGCAATGAAGTTTCTTGGTGAGTTCAATTACATAAGCAGACAAAGTATCATATTGCATAGTCAGCTGCTGAGGGAAAGAATACCCCTAACCTGGGACTAGACCCAAACAAAATTTCATATGGTGACAGCTTTTCTGGGCCTCTGGAAGTATGTCTTACACTAAGTAGTGTGATTGGGAGTGTCTCGTGCCATGGTTTGTTTGTCTCTTGGGCAACTTTCAACATCCTGTTCTTAACCCTCCGTCACATACAATATTCGGACTAACGAGTTCACATACAATGTGCCTGTCAGGCGCCTGCTGGAAAAATACCTATAATATCTAATGTTTGCAATTTCAGTGCTCTAAAAGTGATCAGTGACCTTCATAGGGATGTAATAAAAGAGACTACACATAATCAGTTGCAAAAAAAAACATTTACTTAACATAAAACTAATAACTATGAAATACAAACTTTTCAAAACTCCCGCCAAATAGTCTGAAGCAAGAGAAGGAATATGTTAGGGAACTACTGTATATGCCTTAGCAGCACACTTTCTTTTATAAAATCTCCCTTATTTCTATGAAATATCCTCACATTTTGTGCTATACATTCATAAAACAAGCTAAATAAACTATTGTGATGAATAAAAACATAAAATACCAACCTTACTGAATGTGACGTATTCACATACAATGAGCCTGAGAGATCTGTGCAGCTATATCCTCTCCCCTGAAGCTCTGAAATCCAACTGTGATATCAGGTTTCACAGACCTTCAAGAGACAGGAGACTACCTGGAGGGAGGGGCTTTCCTCACAATCTGGTGAGGAAGGAGAAATGAAAGTAAAAGAGAAGCGCCTGTCAGATCAGTTGTATGTGACGGAGGGTTAAGTGTCCCATTCAGTCTTTCTACTTTCTCGCTACTCTGGGGATTGTAGGGAGTGTGCAGGCCTAAATCTGACCCTACTGCTGACCAGATCTCCCGAGTGAGATTTGCTGTGAATGCGAGTCCCTGGTCACTCTCTATCACTTCTGGGACCCCATATCTGCATATCTCATCTCTGAAAGTAGCTTCTTTGCAGTAGTCTTTGCTGACTGGTTCCTCACTGGGAAAGCTTCTGGCCATCCTGAGAACACGTCCACGATCACAAGGGCACATTGGAATCCTCCACTTGGTGGCATCTGGATGTGGTCTATCTGGATCCTCTGGAAGGGGTACAGTGGTCTGGCAAGATGATGTGTGGGAACTTTCTCCATTCTTTCAGGGTTGCATTTGCCGCAGGTAAAACATCTGCTATTGAACTTGGCTGTAAGGGTGGAGATCCCTAAAGCGAACCAGTAAGCACCAATCAGATCATTCATCTGTGTCTTTGATCTGTGTGTGGGCTCATGTGCCCACTGGACCACCATAGGGTACATGCTTTGGGGTAAACAGGGTTTGTAGTCCATTGCATATACCCTTCCTTCTTCATGTGTTGCTCCCTTCCTCATCCAGCATTCCTTCTTGTCCTTTGGGGCTTGCTCTTGCAGCTTTCTGAACAGATCCCAGGATGTCATCTGGTCTGGTTTCTCGTCTTCAGTTGTCATGTAGTAGCCGTCCGGCTCTACGATATCTCCCTCTTCTCCATATTGTCTTCCTTTGGCTGCTTCTTTGGCTGCCATATCCGCCATGTTATTACCCCGTGCCTCTACTGTGTTCAGTTTTCCATGTGCTTTGACCTTTAGTACTGCCACCATTTTTGGAAGTTGGAGTGCGTCCAGCAGGTCCTTGATGGCTCCATGATGCTTCACGGTTGTTCCGCTTGCTGTGATGAAGTCTCTTGCAGCCCAAATGGGTCCAAAGTCGTGTGCTATGCCATGCGAGTACCTTGAATCGGTGTATAAGTTCGCAGTTTTGCCTTCTGCAATCTGGCAGGCCTTCATCAGCACTATCAATTCTTCTTCCTGGGCTGACAGGCTAGACGGCAGACTTCTGGACCACAGGATTTCTGATTGCTGGTCACTGCACATCCCATGTGGAATCTTCCTTTATCATCTGAAAATCTGTAGCCATCCACATAGAGGACCAACTCTGGGTTGATCAGTGGCTCTTTTGCCACCTTGGGTAGTCCTGCAGTTTCCTGTTGCATGATGCTGAAGCAAATCCAAATCCCTGCGGAAGGTATCATGCAGATTTTGATCAGAATTGTGATCTGTATCCCACCTTGGGAGTGGGAGTAGAGTGGACGGGTTGAGGACTGTGCATCTGGATATGGTGACTTTGTTGGGCAGGAGTAGAGAGCACTGGAGGCGAAGATGCCTGGCGGTGGAGAGATGTTTTGGCTGGGTTTGGTTGAGGATTGCTGAGATGTCATGCGGAGCCAGGATTTCCAATGGATATCCAAGAATGATGTCAGCAGTCTTGTCCAGGAGGGCGTGTGCTGCAAATGCTGCTCTCATGCAGGAGGGGGCTCCCCTTTCAACTGGATCCAGGCAAGCTGAAAAGTAGCCTTAAGGTCTCTGCTTTCCCCCCTGAAGCTGCGTCAGGACTCCAGTAGCAAGGCCTTCTTTTTCCATCAGGTAGAGACGGTATGGCTTCTAGTAGTCAGGTAGGCCTAATGCTGGCGCTGAGACTATAGAGTCTTTTAACTTCTTGAATGAGCTGAAGGCTACATCTGTCAGGAGGAATGGGGTTATGTTGACGCAATCATACAGAGGCTGCATTAGGACTGAGGCATCAGGGATCCAGGCTCTGCAATACGAAACTAGACCAAAGAAGGCCTGTAGCTCCTTTGGAGTTGTTGGAGGAACCATCTTCTCCACTGTGGTCATCCGGTCATCTGTCATGTGTTTCATATGGTGAGCAATACAGTGTCCCTGGAACGTAACTCACTTCAGACACCACTGGACTTTGTTCTTTGAGACCTTGCAGTGCTGCTCCACCAAGTAGAGTAGGAGAGACAAGGAATGGGCTTTACACGTGCACAAAGGAGTAGATTGTCCACATATTGTAGCGGGGTTACTTCTGCATGTTCTGTGACCCAGTTAGCGAGGACTGTAAACATTGCTTTGGTGAACTGTGAAGGGCTGTTCTGGGCCCGCTGTGGCATCACTGTGTGCTGTGCCCCCTGGTGCATTAAGGCAAACAGGTACTGGTCATCCGAGTGAAGGGGAACGCTGAAGAAAGTATTAGCCAGGTCGATCACTGTGAACACTGTTGCTGTGGAAGGCACATTTGAGAGCAGAGTGTGCGGATTAGGCTCAATTGGAGTTTCAAACACCGTGGCGTGACTGGCGTCATTCACAGTTCTCAGGTCATGTACCATTCTGAATTTGGCTGGCTCTCCTTTTACAGTCTTTTTCCTGACTGGGAAAAGTGGGGTATTGCAAGGAGACATGCAGGGGATAATGACCCCTATTTCCAGGAACACCTTCAATTGGTCTGAGACAGCTTGACTCTGGGCGATGGGCAGGGGATACTGGGCCTTACGAGGATATGGAGTGCCTGGCTTGAGTGATACCCGCACTGGGGCAACTTGAGGTTTTCCCACATCCTGGGGTCCCTTAGACCATAGACTTTCTGGTACTATGTCCAGTACCTCCTTGGGTAGGCCTCCGTCTGTTGTTTGAGGTTCTTGTAGGGCTGCCAGCATGATTCTTCTTGGGTCAGGGATAAAGAAAGTGTTACGGTTCCATCTTCCTGGAACACTGTGGTCGCCTTCAGCTTCTGCAGTAGGTCCGCTCCCAGCAGATGGAGTGGCAGGTCCCTGACACCCCAAACTGGGACAGGATAGAGTGTCCTGGCTGAGTGCACACGCTCAGAGGCTTTGTAAGCTGAGAATGTCTGACGTGACCATCAATGCCCATGCAAGACACAGAGGATTCTGATAGGCAGGTGGGATTGGGGAGTTCCACATGTCTCATCACACTTCTGGCTGCATCGGTGTGCAGAAGAAAAGATCTGAAAACGCCATCCACTTTCAGGGTAATTTGAGGTATTGGTCCTGCAGATGGGGTTTTACTTGTCAGGAGCATAGTGTCTTGTGGACCTGGCTTGGCCCTGTCCTATGGACTGGGTACTTCTTCCTTGACCTGTTTCTCTGGACCAACTCTTGGGTTGCATGGGTGCTCTGCACTGGTTCTGGAAATGGCCAAACTTGCCACAGTTGTAACACTTGACACTTCTTCTGTCTTTGTAGGATGGTTGCGCTTCCAGGTCAGTGGTCACCATGAGAGGGGCCATCATCTGCACTCCTGGTTGGGACTCAATCCCTTTGGCTACTGTGGACAACGGCATGATGGTCACTGTAGCGGCAGTGGGGTCAGGCCTGCGGATTGAAGCTGCGGGCCCTGCGGGGCCTGGTGGTAAGATGGGGTCTGCAGGTGCGTCCGTGGTGAGGCCTGGGGGTGCCATGAGACTGGCAACTGCATCCAACCCATGGTCTTGAGGCATTACAGGGGCTGCAGCTGCATCTGCCACCACTTCTTCCCCCTGGTCTGACATAGCTTCTCCCCTTTGCTAACCTTATTGAGGTGGGTGTCTCCTCTCCGGAGTCTGCAGCGGTTCTTCCGGTGTGTCGCTCGGCACTGCAGCGTCTTCACTTCTGGCTCCCTTTCTGGTGTTCTCAGCAGCACGGTACCCGTTTACTTTTTCGCACTTTTTCCAGCTGGCTGCACCCACGAAGGTACGCCTCTTCTTCCCTTGTGCTCTTCGTGGCGCTATAATGGCGGCAGTTTTGGTGACAACTGGCAATAAACAGTCTCCTAGGCACACATGACCGGTTTTGTTTGGTCAGTCCACTGCTATTGACCTGTTCCCGGGCCTGACCACTATCAGTGGTTTCCTGACTGGCTCTCTTAGTCCATGCACAAAGGCCTGTACCAACATTTACCTGTGTATCTGGTCATGAATGGTGAAGCCCAAGTCTTGGAATACTTGCATTACTCTGCCATGAAACTTCTCCACAGACTCTGTTTTGTCTTGGCTCATGTCATGAAAGCTGATAGCTTGTCTGTTATGACCTGGTGATTACGGAGCAGCACTGAGATGACCTGGTGGGTAAAACAGATCATGAATAAGCTCCGGTGAGGTGGCAGCTCCACCGACCGCAATCACTATTATGACCTGGTGATTACGGAGCAGCACTGAAATGACCTGGTGGGTAAAACAAATAATAAACGAGCTCTGAGGTGGTGGTAGCTTTACTGACCGCAATCCCTACTCCTAGAACCAACACTAGAAATAGCCGTGGAGCGTTCCTATCTCTGCCTAGACGCCTCGTCACAGCCTAAGAACTAACTACCCCTGAAGAGGAAACGGAAAACTATCTCGCCTCAGAGAAACCCCCAAAAGGAAAGATAGCCCCCCACAAATATTGACGGTGAGTGGAGAGGGAAATGACAAACTCAGAAATGAAAATAGATTTTAGCAAAGGAGGCCAATACTATCTAAATAGACAGAGATAGAAAAGGATACTGTGCGGGCAGTATAAAAACTAAAAAATCCATGCAGAGTTTACAAAAATAGCCTCCACACCGACTCACAGTGTGGAGGAGCAAATCTGCTACCCCAGAGCTTCCAACTAGCCTAAGTATTTCATAATGACAAGCTGGACAAAAGAGACATAACTTAAACCTGGACAGAAGGTCAAAAGCAGGGAACAACCCAAGACTAGCAAAACTTATCTTAAGCTGAAATGGACTGGCCAACAGAGAACTTCCAGGAGTGAACTGAATCCAACAGGAAAACATTGACGGCTGGCATTGACTACAGACTAGAGCCAAGTTAAATAGGCAAGGCCAGGGAACCGATTAGTGAAAGCAGCTGCTAAGTTCCACTCGAAACCACCAGAGGGAGCCCAAGAGCAGAACTCCCAAAAATACCATTCATAACCACAGGATGGAGCCCAAGAACGGAATTCACAACACTTGTCCTGCCAATGTGCCTTTGGCCCACTCTCTGAGCTGTTCAATTAGCTGTGGCCCTGACTCCCAAGAGTGTACATCTAATTCTGCTGGAAGTTTGAATTGTTCCTTCATGATTGGCCAGAGTGAATCACTTGCTTTTATTTCCATTTATGGCCCAGAGATCATCCCAGGTGGCTGCATATGTGCCACGGGGAGACTAGGTGAGCGAGAGCTAAAACCACGGGCCCCTGCAGTTTCCCTCAGACTAGGGAAATCCTGACTGACCCTCTACCTGGAGTTTACACTGATGGTGTGCATGTCCAGGCCTCGAACCTCACCCTGACTCCTGTTTTAACCCTAGGCTGATACCTCCGCCCTCCACCCAGTGAAGAGGTAATATTCCAATACCCACAGTTAGCACAGACAAGGATAAAGGAAAATATACACCACGCCACAGTCACTCAGGAATACACTATAAATGTGCAGGGCAAAATAAATACAAATATAGGAAGGAGTAAATACGACAGAGGAAAATACACCACCAGCAACGAATCTCCAACAACCAGCTCTCCACTCCAGACCGAGACACACAAGACAGAAGCTATAATCGGCGATGCCCAATGAACAGGAGAACTATTTAAAGGCCTTGGGAATGGCCCAGCTTCCAATCCGAGGATTAGGTAAATTAACCCCGGAACAGCTAGATAAAATCTAGCAGACGCCAATGAGCAAACAGTGGTCAAAAGCGGAATTACCGCTGTCTGTCAGACGACCTGGTCTGAACAGCGTCCGACATGACAGTACCCCGCCTTCTACGAGGGACCCCAGGGCCCTCACGGCTTATAGGACCCGGCTTGTCTGGATGGCGACGATGAAAAAACCTGACCAGCCGATCCGCATGAATGTCGTCTCCTCAGGCCCATAACCACGCCAGTGTACCAAGTACTGTAAAGTGCGACGCACTACACGAGAGTCAACCACCTTGGAGACTTCAAACTCCAAATTACCATCCACCAAGACTGGAGGTGGCATAGGCGCCGCGTCCACAGAACCCACCACCTTCTTTAGAAGAGACCTGTGGAACACGTTGTGTATCTTATACACCGTAGGGAGCTCCAATCGGTACGCTACTGGGTTAATGACGGTGGTGACCCTAAATGGACCAATAAACCATGGACCCAATTTAAGGGACAGTATTTTGAGTCTTATGTTTTTTGTGGATAACCACACCCAGTCATCCACACTCAGGTCCGGACCTGGCACACGCCTACTGTCAGCCACACGCTTGTACCTAGCACCCACACTCAACAGGCGCTGCTCAACTCTCCTCCAGACTGATGACAATTGTGTCCCCAACTGGTCCTCCTCCGGAACGCCGGAAGAGCCCCTCTGACTCAAGGTACAAAATTGAGGATGTAGCCCGTAAACACAAAAAAACGGAGACTCCCCAGACGACTCCTGGCGGTGATTATTGATGGCAAACTCAGCCAAAGGAAGAAAGGTAGACCACTCCTCCTGGTTATCAGAGACAAAGCAGCGTAAGTACTGTTCCAAATTTTGGTTCATACGCTCAGTCTGACCATTTGACTGAGGATGAAACGCCGAAGAATGAGATAACTTGATCCCCAGCCGTGAGCAAAATGCTCTCCAAAATTTCGCCACAAACTGAGATCCCCTATCAGACATGATGTCAGACGGAACCCCATGAAGTCTGACCACCTCCTGCACAAACACCTGAGCCAGAGTCTTAGCGTTAGGCAACGAAGGCAAAGACACAAAGTGCGACATTTTAGAAAACCGATCAACAATCACCAAGATGACCGTGTTCCCAGCTGATGAGGGCAAATCAGTGATGAAATCCATGGAGATTTCCGTCCAAGGCTTACTAGGTACCTCAAGAGGAAGTAGTGTGCCAACAGGACGGGAGCGAGGCGTCTTAGCCCTAGCGCACGTGGTACAAGCTGTCACGTATGAGACCACGTCATGTCAGATCTTGGGCCACCAAAACCGACGTGACACCAACTCCAAGGTACCTCTAACCCCTGGGTGGCCAGCCAGGACAGCATCATGATGCTCCGCCAAAACCTTTAGGCGGAGATGAAGCGGTACAAAAGATTTGTTGACGGGAAGCTCAGATGGTACCTCCTCCTGAGCCTCGGCAATCTCAGCCTCAACCTCGGTAGTGAGAGCCGAAACCACAACACACTTTTGGAGGATGGGTACTGGATCCTCCCGAGGTTCTCCCCCTGGAAAACACCTGGACAGAGCATCCGCCTTAGTGTTTTTAGACCCCGGTCTGTAAGTGACCACAAAATTGAAACGCGTGAAAAACAATGCCCAGCGAGCCTGCCTGGGGGACAGACGCTTGGCTGACTCCAAATACAGCAGATTCTTATGATCGGTAATAACAGTAACCTGATGTACCGACCCCTCCAAGAAGTGTCGCCATTCCTCAAAGGCCAACTTAATTGCCAACAATTCCCTGTTGCCGATATCGTAGTTACGTTCGGCGGACGACAGTTTCTTGGAGAAATAGGCGCACGGACGTAAACCACTCAAAGATGAGCCTTGAGATAGTACCGCCCCCACACCAACCTCAGATGCATCGACTTCCACAACAAAGGGTTTAGATACGTCTGGCTGCACAAGAATGGGGGCTGAAACAAAACTGTTCTTAAGAAATTCAAATGCGCGCACAGCAGCCTCAGGTCAAATGGAGAAATTGGTACCCTTTTTAGTCATGTCAGTTAGCGGTTTAGCAATGACGGAAAAATCCTTGATAAATTTCCTATAGTAGTTTGAAAACCCAAGGACCCGCTGAAGTGCTTTCAGGTTATCAGGACGTTCCCAATGCAGCACCTCCTGCACCTTAGCGGCGTCCATTTTAAACCCAGAAGCAGACACAATATAACCCAAGAAAGGCAACTCTTGAACAGAAAATACACATTTCTCAAGTTTAGCATACAGCTTATTCTCTCTGAGAAGCTGTAACACCTGCCTGACATGATCTAAATGAGCATCATGGTCGCAAGAGTATATGAGAATGTCATCTAGATACACGATAACAAATTTCCCCAAAGCATGCGAGAACACATCATTTATGAAATGTTGGAACACTGCAGGTGCGTTAGTCAACCCAAACAGCATCACCAAATTTTCAAAATGACCCTCAGGGGTATTAAAAGCCGTCTTCCACTCATCACCTTGACGGACTCTTATGAGGTTGTACGCCCCCCTGAGGTCAAGCTTTGTAAACCACTTAGCACCTGCCACCTGGTTGAACAAATCTGGTATCAGAGGCATAGGGTATGGATCACGAACCGTAATCTGGTTCAACTCCCTGAAATCCAAACACGGGCGTAATCCGCCATCTTTCTTCTTCACGAAGAAGAACCCTGCTGCCACCGGCGAGGATGACGGCCTGATGTGCCCTTTACTCAAGCTTTCAGCAATGTAATCTTTTAACGCTTGTCTCTCTGGACCGGAGATGTTAAATATCCTTGCTTTAGGCAATTTGGCCCCTGGTTTAAACCTGATAGAACAGTCATAAGGACGATGTGGCGGCAACTCTGAACAACCCTTCTCAGAGAACACATCCACAAAATCCAGAAGTGACTCCGGAACGCTTCAAGTCACCGCAGCCACACATGTGGCCAGGCAATTCTCCTGGCAGAACTCGCTCCACCGAATTATGTCCTGAGTTTTCCAGTCAATTACCGGGTTGTGCATAGACAACCAAGGAAAACCCAAAACCACCTGAGCAGGAAGATTCCTGAGCACCTTACATGTAAGCCGCTCAGAATGTAGAACTCCTATGTGGAGTTTCACCTCAGCCACAAATTCAGTAATCTCCCCCTGAGAGAGAGGAGCAGCATTGATGGTGACCATGCGGATAGGATGAGACAGTTTTTCAATCCTAAAACCTGCTGTGCGCGCAAACTCCTCATCAATGAGATTTGTGGCTGAACCACTATCCACAAAAACAGTAATTGGCAGCTCACTGCCAGCGATAAAAACCTTAGCAGGGAGCATGCATTGAGAAACCACCATGGAGGATATACATAAGATCAGATTGGTCTCCTCAACACCCTCTGAGCTTAGAAGTTTTCCGCCGTTGCGTTTTTCTTAGACAGCAGAGGACAGATGTTAATAAAATGACCCGTTTTACCACAGTAAAAACAGGCTCCCTGCTTCCTGAGCTCAGGGGCTTGACGCTTGACATGTGACACCCCTGCGATTTGCATCAATTCCGTGGGCTCACCTGCAGCAACCTCACATGGACCTAAACCTTCTCCCACAGGCGGCGTCTCATGCTCCCCCTGACGCAAACGACGATCAATGCGGACAACCAGACTCATGGCGGAATCTAGAGGAGCAGGAGTCTCGTACATCAGAAGGGCTTTTTTAACCCTTCCAGAAATCCCATGTATAAACTAACTCCGCAATGCTGGATCATTCCATTGTGTATCGATTGCCCAGCGACGAAATTCAGAACAGTAATCCTCTGCAACTCGCTCCCCCTGGTGAATAGTGCGTATCTTAGATTCTGCTAGAGCCATTCTGTCAGGTTCATCGTAGATTTTCCCAAGAGAAGAAAAAAAACTCTCCACAGAGTCAAATGCAACAGAATTAGATGGCAAAGAAAACGCCCATGCTTGGGGATCCCCGCTTAACAATGACAACACCAGGCCCACACGCTGAGCCTCATTACCCGAGGAGATTGGGCGCATGTGGAAATATAGTTTGCAAGCTTCACGAAAGAAACAAATTTACTGCGTTCCCCAGTAAATCTTTCAGGCAAAGAAAATTTAGGCTCAGCAACTCTTCCTGTCGCTCCAGCCTGCACATTAGATACTGCTAGTCCCTGTTGCTGCACTGCCCCTCTCAACTCAGTGACTTGTAGGGACAGCGCCCTCAACTGGCAGGTTATGGAAGTCATGGGATCCATGACAAAACACACAAAAAAAAGAAACCCTTTTTTTTGTTGTTGTTGGGCCAATTATAATGTCACGGGGAGACTAGGTGAGCGAGAGCTAAAACCCCGGGCCCCTGCAGTTTCCCTCAGACTAGGGAAATCCTGACTGACCCTCTACCTGAAGTTTACACTGATGGTGTGCATGTCCAGGCCTCGAACCTCACCCTGACTCCTGTTTTAACCCTAGGCTGATACCTCTGCCCTCGACCCAGTGAAGAGGTAATATTCCAATACCCACAGTTAGCACAGACATGGATAAAGGAAAATATACACCATGCCGCAGTCACTCAGGAATACACTAAAAATGTGCAGGGCAAAATAAATACAAATATAGGAAGGAGTAAATAAGACAGAGGAAAATACACCACCAGCAACGAATCTCCAACAATCAGCTCTCCACTCCAGACGGAGATAATAACGCACAAGACAGAAGCTATAATCGGCGACGCCCAATGAACAGGAGAACTATTTAAAGGCCATGGGAATGGCCCAGCTTCCAATCCGAGGATTAGGTAAATTAACCCCGGAACAGCTAGATAAAATCTAGCAGACGCCAATGAGCAAACAGTGGTCAAAAGCGGAATTACCGCTGTCTGTCGGACGACCTGGTCCGAACAGCGTCCGACATGACAATATGTTCGCTGGTTCTGCTATATTCTTCGGTAAAATGGCATGGGATGCATCCCTGGGTCTGGAAGATTGTCACCTGACTTGGGGTGAAGTGCACATAGTGTAATGGTGCTGCCTCTATCTGCCCTTGCATTCTTGAGCCTGTGGGTTACTTTTCCTAGTACTGGGCAGCATGTATGATGTTCCCTCATGATTAAGATCTCATAGATAGAAACACGTTGTCTATCCTCATGACTAGGGTTGAGCGACCTTTACATTTATAGGATCGGGTCGGGTTTCACGAAACGCGACTTTTTCAAAAGTCGGGTCGAGTGAAATCGGCCGATCCTATAAAAAAGTCGGGGTCGGGGTCGGCCGAAACTCGAAACCCAATGCAGTGCATTGGGTTTCCAATGGTTCCCAGGGTCTGAAGGAGCGGAAACTCTCCTTCAGGCCCTGGGATCCATATTTAAGTGTAAAATAAAGAATTAAAATAAAAAATATCGCCATACTTACCCTCTGATGCGCCCTGGTACTAAGCGGGAACCTTCCTTCCTTAGAATCAGCCTTCCAGGACCTTGCGGTGACGTCGCGGTGACGTCGCGGCTTGTGATTGGTCGCGCGGCCGCCCATGTGACCGCTCGCGCTACCAATCACAAGGCTGCCGGAAAGAAGCCGAGGGTGAGTATATGCTTCTTTCCGGCAGCCTTCCTTCCTAAGAATCAGCCCTTCCAGGACCTTCGGTGACGTCACGGTGATGTCGCGGCTTGTGATTGGTCGCGCGAGCGGTCACATGGGCGGCCGCATGACCAATCACAAGCCGCGACGTCACCGCGATGTCACCGCAAGGTCCTGGAAGGCTGATTCTAAGGAAGGAAGGTTCCCGCTTAGTACCAGGGCGCATCAGAGGGTAAGTATAGCGATATTTTTTATTTTAATTCTTTATTTTACACTTAAATCTGAATTCCGATACCAATTCCCGATATCTTAAACATATCGGGAATCGGTATCGGAATTCCGATTCCAGATTCAGAAGATCGCCGACTTCATGGCCGACCCCACACAGGGGTCGGGTCGGGTTTCATGAAACCCGACTTTGCCAAAAGTCGGCGACTTCTGAAAATTGCCGACCCGTTTCGCTCAACCCTACTCATGACTGCATCCACCTTTGAGCAAGGATTTTAATCATGCTATATTTATATGCACCATTAAAGCATTTCAAGATTTTAGAAGCTGGAGTATACACCTTTTCTTCATCTTCCATTGCTGCACGTCTGTCATGAATCCCAATGGCTAGGGATAGCACAGGACAAGCAAAGTACAAATATATTACGGACGAGCTCTAGGGTGATGGAACCTGGGCTGACCGCTGCCCTACGCCTGACAAACGCAACTAGAGATAGCCAGGGAGCGTGCCTACGTTGGTTCTAGACGCCACGCACCAGCCTAAGAGCTAACTAGCACTGCAGAGAAAATAAAGACCTCACTTGCCTCCAGCGGAATGAACCCCAAAAGATATAGTTGCCCCCCACATGTATTGACGGTGAAATGAGAGGAAGGCACACACATAGAGATGATATATATAGTTTTAGCAAATTGAGGCCCGCTGTAAACTAGAAAGCAGAACGATACAAAAGGGGACTGAGCGGTCAGCAAAAAACCCTAATCAAAAAAAAACCATCCTGAGATTACAAGAACCCATGTGCCAACTCATGGCACATGGGGAGAACCTCAGTCCACCAGAGCTACCAGCTAGCATAGAGACATAATAAGCAAGCTGGACAAAAAACCAAACAACTGAAAATCAGCACTTAGCTTATCCTGAAAGATCTGGGAGCAGGTAGGCAGGAACCAAACAGAGCACATCTGAATACATTGATAGCCGGCAAGGGAAATGACAGAAAGGCCAGGTAAAATAGGAAACACCCAGCCACTGATGGACAGGTGGAAACCAAAGGCCGCAACCCACCAAAGTCACCCAGTACCAGCAGTAACCACCAGAGGGAGCCCACAAACAGAATCCACAACAGTACCCCCCCCTTGAGGAGGGGTCACCGAACCCTCACGAGAACCCCCAGGGCGATCAGGGTGAGCTCTATGGAAGGCGTGGACCAAATCAGTCGCATGAACATCGGAGGCGACCACCCAGAAATTATCCTCCTGACCATAACCCTTCCACTTAACCAAATACTGGAGTTTGCGTCTGGAAACACGAGAATCCAAGATCTTCTCAACAACATACTCCAATTCTCCCTCCACCAGCACCGGAGCAGGAGGCTCAACCGAAGGAACAACGGGCACCTCATACCTCCGCAACAACGACCGATGGAACACATTATGAATAGCAAACGATGCTGGGAGATCCAAACGAAAAGATACAGGGTTAAGAATCTCCGAGATCCTATAAGGACCGATGAACCGAGGCTTGAACTTAGGAGAAGAGACCTTCATAGGGACAAAACGAGAAGACAACCACACCAAATCCCCAACAAGAAGTCGGGGACCCACGCGGCGACGGCGATTAGCAAACTGCTGAGTCTTCTCCTGAGATAACTTCAAATTGTCCACCACCTGATTCCAAATCTGATGTAGCCTGTCCACCACCACGTCCACTCCAGGACAATCCGAAGGCTCCACCTGACCAGAGGAAAAACGAGGATGAAACCCCGAATTACAAAAAAAAGGAGAGACCAACGTGGCCGAACTAGCCCGATTATTAAGAGCAAATTCGGCCAGTGGCAAAAAAGCAACCCAGTCATCTTGATCAGCAGAAACAAAACACCTCAAATAAGTTTCCAAGGTCTGATTAGTTCGCTCCGTCTGGCCATTCATCTGAGGATGGAATGCAGACGAGAAAGACAAATCAATGCCCATCTTGGCACAAAACGTCCGCCAAAATCTAGACACAAACTGGGATCCCCTGTCAGAAACGATATTCTCCGGAATCCCATGCAAACGAACCACGTTCTGAAAAAATAAAGGGACCAACTCAGAGGAGGAAGGCAACTTAGGCAAGGGCACCAAATGAACCATCTTAGAAAAGCGGTCACACACAACCCAGATAACGGACATTTTCTGTGAAACCGGGAGATCAGAAATAAAATCCATGGAAATGTGCGTCCAAGGCCTCTTCGGGATGGGCAAGGATAACAACAACCCACTGGCCCGAGAACAGCAAGGCTTAGCTCGAGCACACACTTCACAAGACTGCACAAAGGTACGCACATCCCTAGACAAGGAAGGCCACCAAAAAGACCTGGCCACCAAGTCTCTAGTACCAAATATTCCAGGATGACCAGCCAACACAGAAGAATGGACCTCGGAGATGACTCTACTGGTCCAATCATCCGGAACAAACAGTCTTTCTGGTGGACAACGATCCGGTTTATCCACCTGAAACTCCTGCAATGCACGTCGCAAGTCTGGGGATACGGCGGACAATATTACCCCATCCCTAAGGATACCAGTAGGCCCAGAGTCTCCAGGAGAGTCAGGCACAAAACTCCTGGAAAGAGCATCTGCCTTCACATTCTTTGAACCTGGCAGGTATGAAACCACGAAATTGAAACGAGAAAAAAACAACGACCAACGAGCCTGTCTAGGATTCAAACGCCTGGCAGACTCAAGGTAAATGAGATTCTTGTGATCAGTCAAGACCACCACACGATGTTTAGCACCCTCAAGCCAATGACGCCACTCCTCAAATGCCCACTTCATGGCCAAAAGCTCCCGATTACCCACATCATAATTGCGCTCGGCGGGCGAGAATTTTCTAGAGAAGAATGCACATGGCTTCATCACCGAGCCATTAGAACTTCTCTGTGACAAAACCGCCCCCGCTCCAATCTCGGAAGCATCAACCTCAACCTGAAAAGGAAGTGAAACATCTGGTTGACACAACACAGGAGCAGAAGAAAACCGGCGCTTAAGTTCCTGAAAGGCCTCCACGGCCGCAGGAGACCAATCAGCAACATCAGCACCCGTTTTAGTCAAATCAGTCAAAGGTTTAACAATACTGGAAAAATTAGCAATGAACCGACGATAAAAATTAGCAAACCCCAAGAACTTCTGAAGGCTCTTAACAGATGTAGGTTGTGTCCAGTCACAAATCGCCTGAACCTTGACGGGATCCATCTCAATAGTAGAAGGAGAAAAAATGTACCCCAAAAAAGAAATCTTCTGGACTCCGAAGAGACACTTTGAGCCCTTCACAAACAGAGAATTGGCCCGCAGAACCTGAAACACCTTCCTGACCTGTAGAACATGAGACTCCCAGTCATCAGAAAACACCAAAATATCATCCAAATACACAATCATAAACTTATCCAGATATTCACGGAAAATATTGTGCATAAAGGACTGAAAGACTGACGGAGCATTGGAGAGTCCAAAAGGCATTACCAAATACTCAAAATGGCCCTCAGGCGTATTAAATGCGGTTTTCCACTCATCACCCTGTTTTATCCGCACCAGATTATACGCACCGCGAAGATCTATCTTAGTGAACCACCTAGCCCCCTTAATGCGAGCAAACAAATCAGTCAATAATGGCAATGGATACTGATACTTGACTGTAATCTTATTCAGAAGGCGATAATCTATACAAGGCCTCAGGGAACCATCTTTTTTTGCCACAAAAAAAAAACCTGCTCCCAGAGGGGACGAAGATGGACGAATATGTCCCTTTTCCAAGGACTCCTTAATATAATTCCGCATAGCAGTATGCTCTGGCAGTGACAGATTAAATAAACGACCCTTAGGGAACTTACTGCCAGGAATCAATTCTATAGCACAGTCACAATCTCTATGCGGAGGGAGCGAATTGAGCTTAGGCTCCTCAAAAACATCCCTATAGTCAGACAAAAACGCAGGGATCTCAGAAGGAGTAGATGAAGCGATTGAAATCGGAGGTGCATCATCATGAACCCCCTGACATCCCCAGCTTAACACAGACATTGCTTTCCAGTCCAGGACAGGATTATGAGTTTGTAACCATGGCAGACCAAGCACTAGTACATCATGTAAATTATAAAGTACAAGGAAGCGAATCACCTCCTGATGAACGGGAGTCATGCGCATGGTCACTTTTGTCCAATACTGCGGTTTATTCATAGCCAATGATGTAGAGTCAATTCCCTTCAGAGGAATAGGAACTTCCAGAGGTTCCAGACTAAAACCGCAGCGTTTAGCAAATGACCAATCCATAAGACTCAGGGCAGCGCCCGAATCCACATAGGCATCGACGGAAATGGAAGACAGTGAAAAAATCAGAGTCACAGACAAAATGAACTTAGGCTGCAGAGTACCAATGGCAAAAGATTTATCAACCCTTTTTGTGCGTTTAGAGCATGCTGATATAACATGAGCTGAATCACCACAATAGAAACACAATCCATTTTTCCGCCTATAATTTTGCCGTTCACTTCTGGACTGAATTCTATCACATTGCATAGTCTCAGGTGCCTGTTCAGAAGACACCGCCAACTGGTGCACGGGTTTGCGCTCCCGTAAACGCCGATCAATCTGAATGGCCATAGCCATAGACTCATTCAGACCTGTAGGCGTAGGGAACCCCACCATAATATCCTTAATGGCCTCAGAAAGACCATTTCTGAAGTTTGCAGCCAGGGCGCACTCATTCCACTGAGTAAGCACCGACCATTTCTGAAACTTCTGACAATATATCTCCGCTTCATCATGCCCCTGAGAGAGGGCTAATAAAGCCTTTTCAGCCTGAATCTCCAGGTTAGGTTCTTCATAGAGCAATCCCAATGCCAGAAAAAAACGCATCCACACTGAGCAATGCAGGATCCCCTGGTGCCAATGCAAATGCCCAATTCTGAGGGTCGCCCCGCAGGAAAGATATTACAATCTTGACCTGTTGAGCAGGGTCTCCAGAGGAGCGAGATTTTAAAGAAAGAAACAATTTACAATTGTTCCTGAAATTCAGGAAGGTAGACCTATCTCCAGAAAAGAACTCTGGAATAGGAATTCTAGGTTCAGACATGGGAGTGTGAACAACAAAATCCTGTATGTTTTGAATTTTTGCCGCGAGATTACTCAGGCTGGAAGCCAAACTCTGGACATCCATGTTAAACAGCTAAGATCAGAGCCATTCAAGGGTTAAGAGGAGGTAAGAAGCAGCTAGACAGCAATTAAGGGCTAGGCAGCAAAACTCTGAAGGGAAAAAAAAAAAAAATTCCCTTAAACACTTCTCTTTCTCCTGCTTCAGCCCAAACAATTAACACCTTGTCGTCCAGCTATACTGTCATGAATCCCAATGGCTAGGGATAGCACAGGACAAGCAAAGTACAAATATATTACGGACGAGCTCTAGGGTGATGGAACCTGGGCTGACCGCTGCCCTACGCCTGACAAACGCAACTAGAGATAGCCAGGGAGCGTGCCTACGTTGGTTCTAGACGCCACGCACCAGCCTAAGAGCTAACTAGCACTGCAGAGAAAATAAAGACCTCACTTGCCTCCAGCGGAATGAACCCCAAAAGATATAGTTGCCCCCCACATGTATTGACGGTGAAATGAGAGGAAGGCACACACATAGAGATGATATATATAGTTTTAGCAAATTGAGGCCCGCTGTAAACTAGAAAGCAGAACGATACAAAAGGGGACTGAGCGGTCAGCAAAAAACCCTAATCAAAAAAAAACCATCCTGAGATTACAAGAACCCATGTGCCAACTCATGGCACATGGGGAGAACCTCAGTCCACCAGAGCTACCAGCTAGCATAGAGACATAATAAGCAAGCTGGACAAAAAACCAAACAACTGAAAATCAGCACTTAGCTTATCCTGAAAGATCTGGGAGCAGGTAGACAGGAACCAAACAGAGCACATCTGAATACATTGATAGCCGGCAAGGGAAATGACAGAAAGGCCAGGTAAAATAGGAAACACCCAGCCACTGATGGACAGGTGGAAACCAAAGGCCGCAACCCACCAAAGTCACCCAGTACCAGCAGTAACCACCAGAGGGAGCCCACAAACAGAATCCACAACAACGTCTTGGTCAGGACGATATCTCCGTGCTCCTTTGGTCTGTTGGTGAGCTGGCTGTGGCTTTTTTAGCCTTATTTTTCTGTATATTGTGATGTTCCCTCCTCATCTTCATCAGAGGAATAGTTGTGATAGCATGTGCTGGGGTCATATACTGGCTGATTTTGGACTTAGAAGTTGTCTTTTTGTGTGAGGATGTCTCCCCCCTTGCTGAAGCATAGGCTTATAGTTCTATGTTGGTGTGAATGTACTCAGCTCTGACCGGTGCTGAAGTTGTACATTATCAGCAGCTAGTGATGTCAGTCCTCCCCCCTCTGCACCCAGGGCTGAGCTTTCTGCTGCCTGATGTGTCTGGGGGTTGCCTAATGCATTGTGTGTAGGGGGATTTTCACCTTCTTCCCCCGATATCATAACGGGCAATGGCTGGACTGTGCCAGGGACATAGAAGGGGTGCCTTGTGCTGTAAGCACTGGATACAGAGACACCACATTGTTTGAATTGGGCATTGGCCCAGTCAGCAACAAAGAAGAAGAATTAGAGTGTGAAACAGGAGGAGATATACAGATATGGGGCAAAGAAGAAGGAGGAAGAGAGGTTTAAGGTGCACAGTAGGCAGGAGAAGGGGGAGATGAAGAAGAAGGAGGGGTTGATGAAAGGTGTATAGAAGGAGGAGGTGAGGAGTGAGAAAAAGGAACAGAAGGAGGAGAAGATGGGAGGACTGGAGGAGAGCAGGAGGGGGAAAAGCAGGAGGCGATAGGTGTGGTTGGGGAGTGAAGAAGGAGGAGAGAAGGAGGAGAGAAAAAGTGTGAGTGAAGAAGGAGGAAAGAGGTGTGGAGAAGAAGAAGAAGGCAGAGTACAGAGGTGTGGAGAAGGAGGAGGGGAAAGGAGAGAGAGTGAAGAAGGAGGAAAGAGGTGTGGAGAAGAAGAAAAAAAGGAGTAGAGAGGTGTGGAGAAGAAGGAGAAAGAGAGAGAGAGTGAAGAAGGAGGAGAAAAAGACTGACAAAGAAAGAGGAGGACAGAGAAGAGAATTCCTCCCCCCTCTGTGCAGTCTGAGAGGGCAGGGTTGGAACAATGATGCCCTTTCCCTGTAGGGAGGGTCGGGGCGTGCCACATACTGTGCAAAAACTCCCTATACTATGGATTCTGTTGAGAGCAGACTGCACATCTAATATTTTCCATCCCCGTATGGGGAGGCGCTGATGGCTTAACACCTTTCCCCATTTTGTACACATAAAAATCACTTCCTGGTTTGCTCACATATCTGTCTGTACCACCTAAATGATGTAAGCTCTGCTGCTACTTTATACCATGTATTAGTATTCAGCAGTTTAACATCAGCTAACTTCCCTTATTTTCCTTTCTACGTCATGCCATTCCGCAGCTTGAATTCTGCCATTCTGATGGATTTCACATACTTTATACCTTCTAAAATTCTTCACATACTTAACACCTTGGTGTTCTGCCACTATCTGGGGGCCGTTTTCTCTTCAGGAAGTAAAAGACACTCCTGTTGCTTTGCCACCTTATTTCTCATGGCAAAAACAAAAACAAACAAAAATGGAAAAAACAACAACAAAAACTTCAAAAAGACTGTTATATAAAAACACACACAAAAAAGAAAAGAAAACCTTCAAAACGTTGGTACAAGAAGTTGAAACCAAAAGAAAAGAAAACCATCAAAAACTTGGTACACAACCAAAAAACAAAATTTTGATACAGAAGGAAAAACTAAGAAGTAAAGAGACAGAAGGAAAAACTTCAAAGAGTAAAAAGGGAAAACGGCTTTCCTTACACTTTGTCTGTGCTCAAATGCAGTCAGACACACACTTCCCCTTTTCTTATGCTGCTGTATCCAAAGTCACAAAAACCACGTATCTAAAAACAAGTAGCTCACAGCAAGTTACAGATACTGTACCACTTAGTTTCACTTCTTTCAAAAAAAGCTAGCACTTGTCTCAGAATGCAGAAACAGGAAACTTTGCAAAAACAGATGTGACAGTGTGATTTACAATGAATATATCTTTGCTAGCTGCAGAGGAGAAGCGTGGAGAAGGAAAAAAAACTTCTCTTTACAATTGTATGCACTTACAAGTGTTATCACTTGAAGCAACAGTACATGACATGAACAAAAACAGATACAGATGTCCGGGAGAACCGATGCCCTCTTTATTATTCTGTGACATGTGCAGGTTGCTCTGGGAACAGACTACTGCCAATCGCACTGGGCACACCTGTGCCTGGGCCGCCTGAGTGACAAGCACAACAAGCGGGGATCCTACCACCCTGGTCCAGTCATCCTAACTGGCTCGCTGGCACTATGGGAATATGTGGTAGCCCTCTAAGTTATCACTACCCGACCCTGGAGCCTGGGACCACCTGTCCCGGGACTACCTGTCCCTCCTATGTACGGGAATCCTGCAATAACTTATCGAGCTATTTGACCTCCTGCTGTCTGTTACCCAGCAACCACAAACAAAACAGTCACTGTTCCAACTATCTCCCGGATCTACACAGACATAGAACACATACACGGCACACAGCATAGATACCTTGACTTATATCCCAGGGTTTGGATATGTGTTTGGACTTTTTACACTACCTGGGAATGCAGTGGGGTGGTGACCACACCTGACTGGCAAGAGGTATAGACCCGGACTGGGCACAGGGGACTTTCAGGTAAGATGATAACATTTTCTTACCTTACTTATGGAGCTGCACAGTTTTCGTCCCGTGAACCAAGGCCGTGGCCAACAGCTCCGTCTCTCCGGTCAGCAGGGTCCCCATGCGTTTCATCCATTGCCCCACTTGCAGGCGCCAGTTGTTATTGAAATTTGATTTGGATAAATCTATTCCTGTGTGTGCTGTGGCCGTTCCCATTTAGACTGAGTATTTTGAGCGCTCAAGAATGAGACTGCACAACATTGTGACAATAACATTCCACCAATACTGATGATTTATTGTACATACATGGTTTTATAATTGCATATAGAAAGGGGTGGTTATGGGTGGTTAGTTAATTACCATACAATTTAGCTATTATTTCATTGGTTGACTGTGTACATAATATATTTTGACTGCATACATGGCATATTCTGACTAAGGTCTACCTAGCAACAAGCTGATTTAGCACTCTTAGAAGCAGCTGTTACCCTTATCCTGCTAATCAGCAGGATTCTGGACATTAGTTCAAGACATCTGGCCTAAGTTCCTGTTTTTGGTGTCTGGAAAGTACCAAGGAACCATCTGGCCTAGCTCATGTGGTCAAGTTGAGCAATTGATTATAAACTAGCTGAGTATATAGATATATATTTGCTTTTATGTGAGTATATATGATTATAAAGAAGTATACATGCAAGGGAGATCTATATGATATATATATTTCCATCACAGTGTCACCGCTGGCTCAGGCCCCCGGCACTTGCGATATTCACCTGTCCCCATTCCACCACCGCACGCCGCTGTGTTTTCCGGGTCCTCTCGCTGTGACTGTTCAGTCAGAGGGCACTCACTAACAACGTCATCGTGCCCTCTGACCTGGACGTCACAGCCACAGGACGCAGAAGACACAACGCGGCGGTGGAATAGGGACAAGTGAATATAGCATGGCTCCCCCTCCCCCGTTATACTCACCATATCCTGGTACATCCCTGCTTCTCAGTCATCCAGGGCTGACAGCGCCTTCCAGTGCTGAGCGGTCACATTCTACCGCTCATTAAAGTAATGAATATGTGTCCATATTCATTACTTTAACGTGACCGCTGAACACAGGAAGAGCTGCGGGCGCCAGAAAGATCGCAGTATGCGTTCAGTGCTTATGCAATACCTCGATCTCCTGGGCTGTGTCATTCTGCGGGGTCCAGACTGCGCAGGCACATCGCGCTTGCACAGTCTATAAAGGCTTCGGACAGCGTGACACTCCCAGTGTTATATTATACAGTTGTGGCCAAAAGTATTGACACCCCTGCAATTCTGTTAGATAATACTCAGTTTCTTCCTGAAAATGATTGCAAACACAAATTCTTTCTTATTATTATCTTCATTTAATTTGTCTTCAATGAAAAAACATAAAAAGAATTGTCCTAAAGCCAAATTCAATATAATTCCACACCAAACATAAAAAAGGGGTGGACAAAAGTATTGGCACTGTTCGAAAAATCATGTGATGCTTCTCTAAATTGTGTAATTAACAGCACCTGTAACTTACCTGTGGCACCTAACAGGTGTTAGCAATAACTAAATCACACTTGCAGCCAGTTGACATGGATTAAAGTTGACTCAACCTCTGACCTCTGTCCTTGTGTGTACCACATTGAGCATGGAGAAAAGAAAGAAGACTAAAGAACTGTCTGAGGATTTGAGAAACCAAATTGTGAGGAAGCATGAGCAATTTCAAGGCTACAAGTCCATCTCCAAAGACGTGAATGTTCCTGTCTACCGTGTGCAGAGTCATCAAGAAGTTTAAAGCCCATGGCACTGTGGCTAACCTCCCTAGATGTGGACGGAAAAGAAAAATTGACAAGAGATTTCAACGCAAGATTGTGTGGATGTTGGATAAAGAACCTCGACTAACATCCAAAAAAGTTCAAGCTGCCCTGCAGTCCGAGGGTACAACAGTGTCAACCCATACTATCCATCGGCGTCTGAATGAAGAGCGACTGTATGGTAGGAGACCCAGGAAGACCCCACTTCTTACCCCGAGACATAAAAAACCAGGCTGGAGTTTGCAAAAAACTTACCTGAATAATCCTAAAACGTTTTGGAAGAATGTTCTCTGGTCAGATGAGACAAAAGTAGAAATTTTTGGGCAAAGGCATCAACATAGAGTTTACAGGAGAAAAAAAGAGGCATTCAAAGAAAAGAACACGGTCCCTACAGTCAAACATGGCGGAGGTTCCCTGATGTTTTGGGGTTGCTTTGCTGCCTCTGGCACTGGCCTGCTTGACCGTGTGCATGGCATTATGAAGTCTGAAGACTATCAACAAATTTTGCAGCATAATTTAGGGCCCAGTGTGAGAAAGCTGGGTCTCCCTCAGAGGTCACGGGTCTTCCAGCAGGACAATGACCCGAAACACACTTCAAAAAGCACTAGAAAATGGTTTGAGAGAAAGCACTGGAGACTTCTAAGGTGGCCAGCAATGAGTCCAGACCTGAATCCCATAGAACTCCTGTGGAGAGATGTAAAAATGGCAGTTTGGAGAAGGCACCCTTCAAATATCAGGGACCTGGAGCAGATTGCCAAAGAAGAATGGTCTAAAATTCCAGCAGAGCATTGTCAGAAACTCATTGATGGTTACCGGAAGTGGTTGGTCGCAGTTATTTTGGCTAAAGGTTGTGCAAGCAAGTGTTAGGCTGAGGGTGCCAATACTTTTGTCTGGCCCATTTTTGGAGTTTTGTGTGAAATGATCAATGTTTTGCTTTTTGCTTCATTCTCTTTTATGTTTTTTCATTTAAGACAAATTAAATGAAGATAATAATACCAAAGAATTTGTGATTGCAATCATTTTCAGGAAGAAACTGAGTATTATCTGACAGAATTGCAGGGGTGTCAATGCCTCTGGCCACAACTGTAGATATGCATGCGTGATGTGTGCAATGTATTAGCATATGCATATTACAGGAGCTTCTCACAAAATTAGAATATTATCAACTAGTTAATTAATTTCAGTTCTTCAAAACAAAAAGTGAAACTATTATATATATATATTATATACAATCCCTGGCAAAAATTATGGAATCACCGGCCTTGAAGGATGTTCATTCAGTTGTTTAATTTTGTAGAATAAAAGCAGATTACAGACATAGCGCAAAACTAAATGATCCATGACAAGGCTCCAACCTGCAAAGCTGATCTGGCATCGGCAATCAGAGAAAGTTGGAGCCAGATTGATGAAGAGTACTGTTTGATACTCAAAAAGTCCATGCCTCACACACTGCAAATTGTTGTAAAAGCCAGAGGTGGTGCAACAAAATACTAGTGATGTTTTGGAGTGTTTTTTTGTTTGTTTTTCTTGATTCCATAAGTTTTTCCTCAGAATTGAGTGATTCCCTAATTTTTCCCCTACGCTTGGTTAAAAAAAAGTAGCCATTAGGGTTGAGCGAAACGGGTCGTTCATTTTCAAAAGTCGACGAATTTTGGCAAAGTCGACGTCTCATGAAACCGAGCCGATCCCAGCGTTGCATCGGCCATGCGGTACGCGACTTTCGCGCCAAAGTCGTGTTTCAATGACGCGAAAAGCGCCATTTCTCAGCCAATGAAGGTGAACGCAGAGTGTGGACAGCGTGATGACATAGATCTCAGTCCCCACCATCTTAGAGAAGGGCATTGCAGTGATTGGCCTGCTGTCTGCGGCGTCACAGGGGCTATAAAGGGGCGTTCCCGCCGACCGCCATCTCACTGCTGCTGATCTGAGCTTAGGGAGAGGTTGCTGCCACTTCGTTACAAGCAGGGAGAGCGTTAGGCAGGGTCCATAAACCACCAAACCGCTTGTGCTGTAGCGATTTCCACTGTCCAACACCACCTTCGGTGTGCAGGGACAGTGGAAGCTACATTTTTTTTTTTTCTCTCAGCGCTGTAGCTCATTGGGCTGCCCTAGAAGGCTCCCTGATAGCTGTATTGCTGTGTGTACGCCACTGTGGAAACCAACTGCTTTTTTCAAAGCACATATCCTCTTGTTCCTTCCTTTCTGCACAGCTATCTTTTTTGTTTGTCCACACTTTTTATTTAATTTGTGCATCAGTCCACTCCTTATTGCTGCCTGCCATACCTGGCTGAGATTACTGCAGGGAGATAGTAATTGTAGGACAGTCCCTGTTTTTTTTTTTTTGGTTGGAGATTAAGATTGGCATTCCTGCTAGAGTGCCATCCGTGTGTGTGCCATCTCTCACTGAGTGGGCCATAGAAAGCCTATTTATTTTTTTCCATGATTTGGGTTCTAAAATCTACCTGAAAAAAAAACACTACATAAATCAGTGGTAGAAAAATATTGGCCTCAGTCAGGGCTTGTGTGCCACTCCTGACTCCTGTGTGTGCCATCTCTCACTCAGTGGGCCATAGAAAGCCTTTTTTTATTATTATTATTATTTGGTTTCTAAAGTCTCCCTGAAAAAAAAAAAATTAAAAAAACAGTGGGAGATTAATATTGCCCTTTCAGCTTGTGTGCCAGTCTTGACTCCTGGGTGTGCCACCTCTCTCTCTCAAATTGTGGGCCATAGAAAGCCTATTTATTTTTTTCCTTGATTTGGGTTCTAAAATCTACCTGAAAAAAAAACACTACATCAATCAGTGGTAGAAAAATATTGGCCTCAGTCAGGGCTTGTGTGCCACTCCTGACTCCTGTGTGTGCCATCTCTCACTCAGTGGGCCATGGAAAGCCTTTTTTTTATTATTATTATTATTTGGTTTCTAAAGTCTCCCTGAAAAAAAAAAAAAATTAAAAAAACAGTGGGAGATTAATATTGCCCTTTCAGCTTGTGTGCCAGTCTTGACTCCTGGGTGTGCCACCTCTCTCTCTCAAATTGTGGGCCATAGAAAGCCTATTTATTTTTTTACTTGATTTGGGTTCTAAAATCTACCTTTAAAAAAATCACTACATCAATCAGTGGGAGAAAAATATTGGCCTCAGTCAGGGCTTGTGTGCCACTCCTGACTCCTGTGTGTGCCATCTCTCACTCAGTGGGCCATAGAAAGCCTTTTTTTTATTATTATTATTTGGTTTCTAAAGTCTCCCTGAAAAAAAAAATAAAATAAAATAAAAAAACAGTGGGAGATTAATATTGCCCTTTCAGCTTGTGTGCCAGTCTTGACTCCTGGGTGTGCCACCTCTCTCTCTCAAATTGTGGGCCATAGAAAGCCTATTTATTTTTTTGCTTGATTTGGGTTCTAAAATCTACCTTTAAAAAAATCACTACATCAATCAGTGGGAGAAAAATATTGGCCTCAGTCAGGGCTTGTGTGCCACTCCTGACTCCTGTGTGTGCCATCTCTCACTCAGTGGGCCATAGAAAGCCTATTTATTTTTTTGCTTGATTTGGGTTCTAAAATCTACCTGAAAAAAAAATAAAACATCAATCAGTGGGAGATTAATATTGGCCTCAGGGCTTGTGTGCCACTCCTGACTCCTGTGTGTGCCATCTCTCACTCAGTGGGCCATAGAAAGCCTATTTATTTTTTTGCTTCATTTGGGTTCTAAAATCTACCTTTAAAAAAATCACTACATCAATCAGTGGGAGAAAAATATTGGCCTCAGTCAGGGCTTGTGTGCAACTCCTGACTCCTGTGTGTGCCATCTCTCACTCAGTGGGCCATAGAAAGCCTATTTATTTTTTTGCTTGATTTGGGTTCTAAAATATACCTTTAAAAAAATCACTACATCAATCAGTGGGAGAAAAATATTGGCCTCAGTCAGGGCTTGTGTGCCACTCCTGACTCCTGTGTGTGCCATCTCTCACTCAGTAGGCCATAGAAAGCCTATTTATTTTTTTGCTTGATTTGGGTTCTAAAATCTACCTGAAAAAAAAATAAAACATCAATCAGTGGGAGATTAATATTGGCCTCAGGGCTTGTGTGCCACTCCTGACTCCTGTGTGTGCCATCTCTCACTCAGTGGGCCATAGAAAGCCTATTTATTTTTTTGCTTCATTTGGGTTCTAAAATCTACCTTTAAAAAAATCACTACATCAATCAGTGGGAGAAAAATATTGGCCTCAGTCAGGGCTTGTGTGCAACTCCTGACTCCTGTGTGTGCCATCTCTCACTCAGTGGGCCATAGAAAGCCTATTTATTTTTTTGCTTGATTTGGGTTCTAAAATATACCTTTAAAAAAATCACTACATCAATCAGTGGGAGAAAAATATTGGCCTCAGTCAGGGCTTGTGTGCCACTCCTGACTCCTGTGTGTGCCATCTCTCACTCAGTAGGCCATAGAAAGCCTATTTATTTTTTTGCTTGATTTGGGTTCTAAAATCTACCTTTAAAAAAATCACTACATCAATCAGTGGGAGAAAAATATTGGCCTCAGTCAGGGCTTGTGTGCCACTCCTGACTCCTGTGTGTGCCATCTCTCACTCAGTGGGCCATAGAAAGCCTATTTATTTTTTTGCTTGATTTGGGTTCTAAAATCTACCTGAAAAAAAAATAAAACATCAATCAGTGGGAGATTAATATTGGCCTCAGGGCTTGTGTGCCACTCCTGACTCCTGTGTGTGCCATCTCTCACTCAGTGGGCCATAGAAAGCCTATTTATTTTTTTGCTTGATTTGGGTTCTAAAATCTACCTTTAAAAAAATCACTACATCAATCAGTGGGAGATTAATATTGGCCTCAGGGCTTGTGTGCCACTCCTGACTCCTGTGTGTGCCATCTCTCACTCAGTGGGCCATAGAAAGCCTATTTATTTTTTTGCTTGATTTGGGTTCTAAAATCTACCTTTAAAAAAATCACTACATCAATCAGTGGGAGAAAAATATTGGCCTCAGTCAGGGCTTGTGTGCCACTCCTGACTCCTGTGTGTGCCATCTCTCACTCAGTAGGCCATAGAAAGCCTATTTATTTTTTTGCTTGATTTGGGTTCTAAAATCTACCTGAAAAAAAAATAAAACATCAATCAGTGGGAGATTAATATTGGCCTCAGGGCTTGTGTGCCACTCCTGACTCCTGTGTGTGCCATCTCTCACTCAGTGGGCCATAGAAAGCCTATTTATTTTTTTGCTTCATTTGGGTTCTAAAATCTACCTTTAAAAAAATCACTACATCAATCAGTGGGAGAAAAATATTGGCCTCAGTCAGGGCTTGTGTGCAACTCCTGACTCCTGTGTGTGCCATCTCTCACTCAGTGGGCCATAGAAAGCCTATTTATTTTTTTGCTTGATTTGGGTTCTAAAATATACCTTTAAAAAAATCACTACATCAATCAGTGGGAGAAAAATATTGGCCTCAGTCAGGGCTTGTGTGCCACTCCTGACTCCTGTGTGTGCCATCTCTCACTCAGTAGGCCATAGAAAGCCTATTTATTTTTTTGCTTGATTTGGGTTCTAAAATCTACCTTTAAAAAAATCACTACATCAATCAGTGGGAGAAAAATATTGGCCTCAGTCAGGGCTTGTGTGCCACTCCTGACTCCTGTGTGTGCCATCTCTCACTCAGTGGGCCATAGAAAGCCTATTTATTTTTTTGCTTGATTTGGGTTCTAAAATCTACCTGAAAAAAAAATAAAACATCAATCAGTGGGAGATTAATATTGGCCTCAGGGCTTGTGTGCCACTCCTGACTCCTGTGTGTGCCATCTCTCACTCAGTGGGCCATAGAAAGCCTATTTATTTTTTTGCTTGATTTGGGTTCTAAAATCTACCTTTAAAAAAATCACTACATCAATCAGTGGGAGAAAAATATTGGCCTCAGTCAGGGCTTGTGTGCAACTCCTGACTCCTGTGTGTGCAACATCTCTCACTCAGTGGGCCATAGAAAGCCTATTTATTTTTTTGCTTGATTTGGGTTCTAAAATCTACCTTAAAAAAAATCACTACATCAATCAGTGGGAGAAAAATATTGGCCTCAGTCAGGGCTTGTGTGCCACTCCTGACTCCTGTGTGTGCCATCTCTCACTCAGTGGGCCATAGAAAGCCTATTTATTTTTTTGCTTGATTTGGGTTCTAAAATCTACCTTTAAAAAAATCACTACATCAATCAGTGGGAGAAAAATATTGGCCTCAGTCAGGGCTTGTGTGCCACTCCTGACTCCTGTGTGTGCCATCTCTCACTCAGTGGGCCATAGAAAGCCTATTTATTTTTTTGCTTGATTTGGGTTCTAAAATATACCTTTAAAAAAATCACTACATCAATCAGTGGGAGAAAAATATTGGCCTCAGTCAGGGCTTGTGTGCCACTCCTGACTCCTGTGTGTGCCATCTCTCACTCAGTAGGCCATAGAAAGCCTATTTATTTTTTTGCTTGATTTGGGTTCTAAAATCTACCTGAAAAAAAAATAAAACATCAATCAGTGGGAGATTAATATTGGCCTCAGGGCTTGTGTGCCACTCCTGACTCCTGTGTGTGCCATCTCTCACTCAGTGGGCCATAGAAAGCCTATTTATTTTTTTGCTTCATTTGGGTTCTAAAATCTACCTTTAAAAAAATCACTACATCAATCAGTGGGAGAAAAATATTGGCCTCAGTCAGGGCTTGTGTGCAACTCCTGACTCCTGTGTGTGCCATCTCTCACTCAGTGGGCCATAGAAAGCCTATTTATTTTTTTGCTTGATTTGGGTTCTAAAATATACCTTTAAAAAAATCACTACATCAATCAGTGGGAGAAAAATATTGGCCTCAGTCAGGGCTTGTGTGCCACTCCTGACTCCTGTGTGTGCCATCTCTCACTCAGTAGGCCATAGAAAGCCTATTTATTTTTTTGCTTGATTTGGGTTCTAAAATCTACCTTTAAAAAAATCACTACATCAATCAGTGGGAGAAAAATATTGGCCTCAGTCAGGGCTTGTGTGCCACTCCTGACTCCTGTGTGTGCCATCTCTCACTCAGTGGGCCATAGAAAGCCTATTTATTTTTTTGCTTGATTTGGGTTCTAAAATCTACCTGAAAAAAAAATAAAACATCAATCAGTGGGAGATTAATATTGGCCTCAGGGCTTGTGTGCCACTCCTGACTCCTGTGTGTGCCATCTCTCACTCAGTGGGCCATAGAAAGCCTATTTATTTTTTTGCTTGATTTGGGTTCTAAAATCTACCTTTAAAAAAATCACTACATCAATCAGTGGGAGAAAAATATTGGCCTCAGTCAGGGCTTGTGTGCAACTCCTGACTCCTGTGTGTGCAACATCTCTCACTCAGTGGGCCATAGAAAGCCTATTTATTTTTTTGCTTGATTTGGGTTCTAAAATCTACCTTAAAAAAAATCACTACATCAATCAGTGGGAGAAAAATATTGGCCTCAGTCAGGGCTTGTGTGCCACTCCTGACTCCTGTGTGTGCCATCTCTCACTCAGTGGGCCATAGAAAGCCTATTTATTTTTTTGCTTGATTTGGGTTCTAAAATCTACCTTTAAAAAAATCACTACATCAATCAGTGGGAGAAAAATATTGGCCTCAGTCAGGGCTTGTGTGCCACTCCTGACTCCTGTGTGTGCCATCTCTCACTCAGTGGGCCATAGAAAGCCTATTTATTTTTTTGCTTGATTTGGGTTCTAAAATCTACCTGAAAAAAAAAATAAAACATCAATCAGTGGGAGATTAATATTGGCCTCAGGGCTTGTGTGCCACTCCTGACTCCTGTGTGTGCCATCTCTCACTCAGTGGGCCATAGAAAGCCTATTTATTTTTTTGCTTGATTTGGGTTCTAAAATCTACCTTTAAAAAAATCACTACATCAATCAGTGGGAGAAAAATATTGGCCTCAGTCAGGGCTTGTGTGCAACTCCTGACTCCTGTGTGTGCAACATCTCTCACTCAGTGGGCCATAGAAAGCCTATTTATTTTTTTGCTTGATTTGGGTTCTAAAATCTACCTTAAAAAAAATCACTACATCAATCAGTGGGAGAAAAATATTGGCCTCAGTCAGGGCTTGTGTGCCACTCCTGACTCCTGTGTGTGCCATCTCTCACTCAGTGGGCCATAGAAAGCCTATTTATTTTTTTGCTTGATTTGGGTTCTAAAATCTACCTTTAAAAAAATCACTACATCAATCAGTGGGAGAAAAATATTGGCCTCAGTCAGGGCTTGTGTGCCACTCCTGACTCCTGTGTGTGTCATCTCTCACTCAGTGGGCCATAGAAAGCCTATTTATTTTTTTGCTTGATTTGGGTTCTAAAATCTACCTGAAAAAAAAAAAAAAAAAAGGTGTGAGATTAATATTGACATTTGTGCTTGAGTGACAGTCCTGCGTGTGTGCCATCTCACATTGTGCCTGATTTTCCTTGTGGTCTCAACAACCTGTTAAGGGATATTGAAATCATACTGAAGTTATAGCTCACCGTGTAAGTTGTTTGACAGCAACAAATAAAGTTACTTTGGTTACGTTTTTAAAACAATGAGGAAGTCTGGTGCAAGAGGTCGTGGCCGTGGGCGTTCATTGTCAGCTGGTAATGATGGTAGTGGTAGTGGAGCATCAGGTGGGCGTGGGGATAAAAATATTCCACCTAAGTCTGGAGCTGTGGAGCCAGTTTCGTCGTCTGGCTACACAAGGCCTCGAAAGCTCTCTTTTCTGGGAGTAGGAAAACCGCTTTTAAAGCCAGAGCAGCAACAGCAAGTTTTGGCTTACATTGCAGACTCAGCCTCTAGCTCTTTTCCCTCCTCTTCTGAAACTGGTAAATGTAAAAGCAGCGTGTCGCTTGTGGATGTTCACGGTCAGGGACAAGTCGCTTCCTTGTCCTCTTCAGCAAAAACAACAACAAGAGAGAAGGATGCAGCAGGCGACACAACGGGTTACTCAATGGAGCTCTTTACACATACCGTCCCTGGCTTAGAAAGTGAAACACTTAACAGGCCATGCCCATTACAAGTAGATTCTGACATGGAGTGCACTGATGCACAGCCACAGCCAGAGTACTATGCTGCTCCTTTGACTCAGACCACAATATTGCCCTCTCAGGGTACTGATCCGCAATCAGACCCTGATGAGACTATGTTGCCCCGCCACGAACGCTATACCACCGACCGACACGGTGACACAGACGAAGTTGCACACGAGCTCGAAGAGGAGGTAATAGATGACCCAGTTGTTGACCCCGATTGGCAGCCATTGGGGGAACAGAGTGCAGGCAGCAGTAGTTCAGAGGCGGAGGTGGAGGAGGGGCCGCAGCAGGCATCAACATCGCAACAGGTTCCATCTGCCGGGCCCGTATCTGGCCCAAAACGCGTGTCAAAGCCAAAACCTGTTGGAGGACAGCGTGGCCATCCGGTTAAAGCTCAGTCTGCAATCCCTGAAAAGGGATCCGATGCTAGGAAGAGTGCAGTCTGGCATTTTTTTAAACAACATCCAATTGATCAGCGCAAAGTCATCTGTCAAAAATGTTCAACTAGCTTAAGCAGAGGTCAGAATCTGAAAAGTCTCAATACTAGTTGCATGCATAGACACTTAACCACCATGCATTTTCAAGCCTGGACTAACTACCAAACGTCCCTTAAGGTTGTAGCACCCTCGGCCAATGAAGCTAGTCAGCAACGCAACATCCCTTCCGTCACTGTAAGGCCACCATTTTCCGCACCACCGGCAGTATCTGTGCAGGTTTCTTTGCCAGCCAAAAGCAGTCAGGGTCAGGGAATCACCAGTTTTGTAGGAGGAAATATTGCATCTAGGGCACCGGCGGAAACAATACCGTCTCCAACCGTCTCTCAGTCTGCCATGTCCACCGGCACACCCGCAAGTTCCACGTTCTCCATCTCTCCAGTTCAGCTCACACTACATGAGACTCTGGTTAGGAAAAGGAAGTACTTATCCTCGCATCCGCGTACACAGGGTTTTAACGCCCACATAGCTAGACTAATCTCGTTAGAGATGATGCCCTACCGGTTAGTTGAAAACGAAGCTTTCAAAGCCCTGATGGAGTACGCTGAACCACGATACGAGCTACCCAGTCGACACTTTTTTTCAAGAAAAGCCATCCCAGCCCTGCACCAGCATGTTAAACAGCGCATCGTCCATGCACTCAGGCAATCTGTGAGTACAAAGGTGCACCTGACTATAGATGCATGGACCAGTAGTCATGGCCAGGGACGTTATGTGTCCATCACGGCACACTGGGTGAATGTGGTGGATGCAGGGTCCACAGGGGACATCAATTTCGGGACAGTTGTGCCTAGCCCACGGTCTAGGAAACAGTTGGCTGTAGGCGTTCGCACCCCCTCCTCCTCCTCGTCCTCCTGCAGAAGCTACAGCTCTTCCACAGACCGCAGTCGGCCAACCACTCCATCGGCAGATGACACTGTTGCACACCAGTTGTCCCATTATGGGCCAGCTACTGGCAAGCGTCAGCAGGCTGTATTGGCTATGAAGTGTTTGGGCGACAACAGACACACCGCGGAAGTTCTGTGCGAGTTCTTGCAACAAGAAACGCAGTCGTGGCTGGGCACAGTAGATCTTGAGGCAGGCAAGGTAGTGAGTGATAACGGCAGGAATTTCATGGCTGCCATCTCCCTTTCCCAACTGAAACACATTCCTTGCCTGGCTCACACCTTAAACCTGGTGGTGCAGT
Source organism: Ranitomeya variabilis (assembly GCF_051348905.1). Lineage (NCBI taxonomy): Eukaryota > Metazoa > Chordata > Amphibia > Anura > Dendrobatidae > Ranitomeya > Ranitomeya variabilis. The sequence continues at coordinate 596,123,933 of NC_135236.1, forward strand.
GCTTATTGAAAACTTATCCTGGGTTCTCCGACCTGCTCCTCAAAGTGCGTGGACTTTGCTCACATATCCGACGTTCGCCTGTACACTCCAGCCGTATGCAGACCTATCAGCGGTCTTTGAACCTTCCCCAGCATCGCCTAATCATAGACGTTGCAACAAGGTGGAACTCAACACTGCACATGCTTCAGAGACTGTGCCAACAGAGGCGGGCTGTTATGTTTTTGTGGGAGGATACACATACACGGGCAGGCAGTAGGATGGCAGACATGGAGTTGTCAGGTGTGCAGTGGTCCAAGATACAAGACATGTGTCAAGTCCTTCAGTGTTTTGAGGAATGCACACGGCTGGTTAGTGCAGACAACGCCGTAATAAGCATTAGCATCCCCCTAATGCGTCTGCTGATGCAAAGTTTGACGCACATAAAGGATCAGGCGTCTGCACCAGAGGAAGAGGAAAGCCTTGATGACAGTCAGCCATTGTCTGGTCAGGGCAGTGTACAGGACGAGGTAGCGGGCGAAGAGGAGGTGGAGGACGAGGAGGATGATGGGGATGAGTATATTTTTAATGCGGAAGCTTTCCCGGGGGCACTGGAAATTGGTTGCGTGGCAAGGCCGGGTTCTGGTTTTTTGAGGGACACAAGTGACGTAGATTTGCCTGAAACTGCCCCTCAACCAATCACAACCGGAGATTTGACAACTGGAACTTTGGCCCACATGGCGGATTATGCCTTACGTATCCTAAAAAGGGACACACGCATTACGAAAATGATGAACGATGACGATTACTGGTTGGCCTGCCTCCTTGATCCACGCTATAAAGGCAAATTGCAAAATATAATGCCACATGAGAACTTGGAACTAATATTAGCAACCAAACAATCAACTCTTGTTGACCATTTGCTTCAGGCATTCCCAGCACACAGCGCACGTGAACGTTCTCACACGAGCTCCAGGGGGCAGCAGACTAGGAGTGTTAGGGGTGCACACATCAGAAGTGGCGTTGGACAGAGGGGTTTTCTGACCAGGTTGTGGAGTGATTTTGCTATGACCGCAGACAGGACAGGTACTGCTGCATCAATTGAAAGTGACAGGAGACAACATTTGTCCAGTATGGTTACTAACTATTTTTCATCCCTTATCGATGTTCTCCCTCAACCGTCATTCCCATTTGATTACTGGGCATCAAAATTAGACACCTGGCCAGAATTGGCAGAATATGCATTGCAGGAGCTTGCTTGCCCGGCAGCAAGTGTCCTATCAGAAAGAGTATTCAGTGCTGCAGGTTCAATATTAACCGAAAAAAGGACTCGTCTGGCTACCCAAAATGTTGACGATCTAACATTCATTAAAATGAACCACAACTGCATTTCAAAATCTTTTGCGCCACCTTGCCTGGCCGACACCTAGCTTTCCTATGAAAAGCTCTTGCCTGTGAATTACTTTTCTAATGTCTAATTTGCTGCAGCTGATTGTACAGCATACGACATGTTTACACCTCCATAAATGGCCAAACTCACCACACCGGGCCGTGGTATCGCGACTTGGCGCAAGCACCCGTGAGACTGCTGTTTGTCTGAAGAGGTGGGTGTGCTCGCTTTTGGTTGACGGCATTGCTACTGGGTCCCTCATAGTACAATGTAGTGTCTCTGGCGGTGGTGGTGTGCACCCAACGTCAGACACACCGTTGTAACATGAGGGGCCCTGGGGCGGTCCCGCCGGCCACAAGAGAGTTCCCCCCTCCCCCAGCTCAAACTGTGCTCTACCACGTGCAAAATTATGTCTCACAGCTCCACCAATGTTTAGTCTATTCGCTGACATCATTCAATGTCTGGCACTGACAATACAAATTTGTAGACATCTATGATGCTACTTAAAGTAGTCTGTGTCAGTGTCCTATATTGCACCATTACATAGTTACTGCCAAATTACTATGTCAGAAACTCAGCAGATGAGCCCACCCCTGTACCTAAGTATGCCACCTTTTTTTTTTTTTTTTTTTTGGGTTGTTTTGCGAGACATTAACATCTATTTATATTTTGGGAGTACTGGGACAGACACTCCTTGCAATACTCCTCCACTGACCACAATGCTGCCTGCCTGTGTATCCATGTAACTGATGTAAAACTGCCTTGAGCCTATGTTTTGTTATTTTAGGCCTTTGATAGCCTGTCTGCGGTCCCTACTTTAAATACTCCTCCACTGACCACCAAGCTGCCTGTGTATCCATGTAACCGACGTAAAACTGCCATGAGCCTATGTTTTGTTATTTTAGGCCTTTGATAGCCTGTCTGCGGTCCCTACTTTAAATACTCCTCCACTGACCACCAAGCTGCCTGTGTATCCATGTAACCTATTTTAAACTGCCTTGAGCCTATGTTTTGTTATTTTAGGCCTTTGATAGCCTGTCTGCGGTCCCTACTTTAAATACTCCTCCACTGACCACCAAGCTGCCTGTGTATCCATGTAACCTATTTTAAACTGCCATGAGCCTATGTTTTGTTATTTTAGGCCTTTGATAGCCTGTGTGCGGTCCCTACTTTAAATACTCCTCCATTGACAACAATGCTGCCTGTGTATCCATGTAACCTATTTTAAACTGCCTTGAGCCTATGTTTTGTTATTTTAGGCCTTTGATAGCCTGTCTGCGGTCCCTACTTTAAATACTCCTCCATTGACAACAATGCTGCCTGTGTATCCATGTAACCTATTTTAAACTGCCTTGAGCCTATGTTTTGTTATTTTAGGCCTTTGATAGCCTGTCTGCGGTCCCTACTTTAAATACTCCTCCACTGACCACCAAGATGCCTGTGTATCCATGTAACCGATGTAAAACTGCCATAAGCCTATTTTTAGGTATTTTAGGCCTAGGAAGCCTGTCTGCAGTCCCTAATTCAAGTTGTCCTCAAATGAATAAAGCTGAGCTTCTACCTTCTGCCTCTCATTAACTGTTTTTTTTTTTTTTTTAAATGGTGTTTAGGGCCTACTAACGGTTTCTGCCCCTCCCTGGTGTTGCCCTCAACTGAATACAGCTGAGCTTCAACCTTCTGCCTCTCATTAACTGATGTTTTTTTAAAAAACAAAATGGTGTTTAGGGCCTACTAACGGTTTCTGCCGCTCCCTGGTGTTGTCCTCAACTGTATAAAGCTGAGCTTCAGTCTTTATGCTTTTGGCCTATAGTAGCAGATATTAAACTGCATTTGGCCTACTAGTGTGGTTGGGCCCTTAAAACAGTGTCTGCTGCTCCTGGGTTTGCTACTCCACTGAACAAAGCAATGTCGCCTGTTTAGTCCTGTTACCAATTTTGAACAGCATTTAGCCCACTTTATTCTTTGGGCCCATATCTGTTTCCCCCTCATCCTGCCCATTGCCCAGCCAGTGATAGATGAGTCTGCTGGTACATTGACCCATAATGCAACAGTCCCCGTGCACGCTACACTGCAAGATTGTGACCCTGCTGAAAGTCAGGTCCCCCTTCTCGCATAAAATACCACCTTACACGGGGACAAAGAGGAAGGTGCAGATGAAGGTGCAGGTTCCTTCATCAGGTGGGGGGAGGAATACTCGTTGGCGACGTCACTGCCACAGGGCCCCTCATAGTACGCAAAAGTGTTGCTACCGGTGGGAGGCGCCCCCGCCGTGCAAAGACACCGCTGTACTTTGATCGGTGACTACCCAGATAACGGTGCAGCTACGACACTTAAGTAAGCCCACCACGAAGTCCATCCCAACCATCTCCCAGGAACTGTCTGCCACTGGCAGGGGGTAAAGTAGCCCAGCAGGCCGTTGCCGAGTAGACCGATTCTTGGTGCAGGAGACACATGCCCGAATATTATCCCCGACGTCACGAGCCATATGCGGCCACCAGTATGTTCTCGCCAGAAGCTCAAATGTCCTCTTGATCCCGAAATGTGTACCCTCCTTGGACAAAGGAGCCCAACAGAGAAACTCCGGTCGCAAATTTGATGGTACAAAAGGCTTGCCCGGGGGAACAGACTCTAGTGAATCCGGAGCCACGGTTCTCAGGCTCTCAGAAGGGACAATAAGCCAAGGCTCCTCCTCCTCTGATGACACTACGGAGCGTGAGAGAGCGTCGGCACGAATGTTCTTCAACCTGGAGAAAAAAGTTAGGGTGAAATGGAACCGGGAGAAGAACAGGGACCATCTGGCCTGGCGAGAATTTTGCCGCTGGGCTGTCTGTTAGTACACAAAATTTTTTTGGTCTGTAAAAACTTTAGGAGGTGTCTCCACTCTGAGAAAGCCAACTTCATGGCTAGCAACTCCCTGTCCACGATGGAATAATTCCTCTCCGCTGGTGAGAAGGTCTTGGAGAAGAAGCAAGGATGCTTCCGACCTTGAGCATCCTTTTGGAAGAGGACTGCTCCAGCACCAACGGATGAGGCTTCCACCTCTATTATAAATGCCTTATCTACATTGGGGCGATGTAGGATGGGAGCGCTAGCTGTCATGATTCCCCAATGGCATGGGAACATCAGAAACACAAAAATAACAGACTAGCTCTCGGGTGATGGAAACTCAAGCTGACCGTGACCTAAATCTACCACACAACTAACAGTAGCCAGGAAGCATTCCTACGGCTGCCTAGATGCCATGCGCCAGCCAGAGAACTATCTACGCCTAGAAGAGGAAGGAACAGGCCTGGCTTACCTCTAGAGAAATTCCCAAAGATGATAGTAGCCCCCACGTATATTGACGGTGAGTTCAGAGGAAAAGACATACACAGTATGAAGGTAGATTTAGCAAAGCGAGGTCCACTTACTAGATAGAGGAAGGATACAAAAGAGGACTTCACGGTCAGCTGAAAAACCCTTTCAAAAACCCATCCTGAAATTACTTTAAGACTCCTGTGTCAACTCATGACACAGGAGTGGCAATTTCAGTCCACAAGAGCTTCCAGTAACAGGAAATGACAAAACTGTAAACTGGACAAGAAAAACAAAACAATAAGGACAAGAGTCCACTTAGCTGATCAGCAGACTAGTAGCAGGAACATGCAACTGAAAGACTCAGGTTACAATGATGACCGGCAAGGAAGTGACTGGAGAGCAAGGCTAAATAGGGAACTCCCAAAACTGATGGAAGCAGGTGAGCTGAGGCAGAAAAGCACACACAAGTCTCCAGTACAACCAGCCACCACCAGGGGAGCCAAAAAGCGGATCACAACAGTACCCCCCCCTTAAGGAGGGGGCACCGAACCCTCACAAGAACCGCCAGGGCGACCTGGATGAGCCCTATGAAAGGCACGAACCAAATCCGAGGCATGAACATCAGAGGCAGTTACCCAAGAATTATCTTCCTGACCATAGCCCTTCCATTTAACCAGGTACTGGAGTCTCCGCCTGGAAATACGGGAGTCCAAGATCTTCTCTATAACGTACTCCAATTCACCCTCAACCAGCACAGGAGCAGGAGGCCCAGCAGAAGGAACCACCGGCACCTCGTATCTCCGCAACAACGACCGATGGAACACATTATGGATAGCGAAAGATGCCGGAAGGTCCAAACGAAAGGAAACAGGGTTAATAATCTCCAAAATCCTATAGGGACCGATGAACCGAGGCTTAAATTTAGGAGAAGAAACCCTCATTGGGACAAAACGGGAAGACAACTGTTGTGAATTTACCTTTTGGCTCCCTCTAGTGGCTACTAGTGATTTTACTCTGGGTATGTCTATCATCCCTTGTATGCTCACCTGGGTCGTTAGGTCAGGGGTGTTGCTATATAAGCTCCCTGGACCTTCAGTTCAATGCCTGGCAACGTTGATATCAGAGCTAATCTGTAGTGCCCTTGTCTACTGATCCTGGTTCCTGCTTGATTAAGCTAAGTCTGCTTTCTTGCTTTTTGCTATTTGTTTTTGTTTGCATTTTTGTCCAGCTTGTACATAATCTGTATCCTATCCTTGCTGGAAGCTCTAGGGAGGCTGGAGTTCTCCCCCCGGGCCGTTAGACGGTTCGGGGGTTCTTGAATCTCCAGTGTGGATTTTTTAGGGTTTTTGTTGACCATATAAGTTATCTTACTACATTCTGCTATTAGTAAGTGGGCCTCTCTTTGCTAAACCTAGTTCATCTCTGTGTTTGTCATTTCCTCTTACCTCACCGTTATTATTTGTGGGGGGCTTGTATCCTGCTTTTGGGGTTTATTCTCTGGAGGCAAGAGAGGTCTTTGTTTTCCTCTTCTAGGGGTAGTTAGACCTCCGGCTGGCGCGAGACATCTAGCGACCAACATAGGCATGTTCCCCGGCTACTTCTAGTGTTGGCGTTAGGAGTAGATATATGGTCAACCCAGTTACCACTGCCCTATGAGCTGGATTTTTGTACTTCGCAGACTTGCTGATATCTCTGAGACCCTCGCCATTGGGGTCATAACAGTCTGCCAGGCCAGTATTAAATGTTAAATGCATTGCAGAAGTGAGATTATAAGAAAGAAAGTTCTGAGTTTTTTTTTCTCTTTCTCATTTTTTTTTATTTTCCCCTTTACCTCTGAGTGGCTTGTGTTTGCTGCAGACATGAATGTCCAGACCTTGATTACAAGTGTGGACCAGCTTGCTGCTCGTGTGCAGGGCATACAAGATTATGTTATCAGAAATCCTATGTCAGAACCTAAGATACCGATTCCTGAACCGTTTTCCGGAGACCGATTTAAATTTAGAAATTTCAGGAATAATTGTAAATTGTTTTTGTCCCTGAGACCCTGTTCATCTGGAGACTCCGCTCAGCAAGTAAAAATTGTTATTTCTTTTTTACGGGGCGACCCTCAGGATTGGGCTTTCTCGCTGGCGCCAGGAGATCCGGCATTGGCTGACATTGATGCGTTTTTTCTGGCGCTCGGTTTGCTTTATGAGGAACCCAATCTTGAGATTCAGGCAGAAAAAGCCTTGCTGGCGATGTCTCAGGGCCAGGACGAGGCTGAAGTGTATTGCCAAAAATTTCGGAAATGGTCCGTGCTGACCCATTGGAACGAGTGTGCATTGGCTGCAAATTTTAGGAATGGCCTTTCTGAAGCCATTAAGAATGTGATGGTGGGTTTTCCCATTCCCACAGGTCTGAATGATTCTATGGCCCTGGCTATTCAAATCGACCGGCGGTTGCGGGAGCGCAAAACCGCAAATTCCCTCATGGTGTTGTCTGAACAGGCACCTGATTTAATGCAATGTGATAGAATCTTGACTAGAAATGAGCGGAAAATTCATAGACGCCAGAATGGCTTGTGTTTCTACTGTGGTGATTCTACACATGTTATCTCAGCATGCTCTAAACGTCTTACTAAGGTTGTTAGTCCGGTCGCCATTGGTAATTTGCAACCTAAATTTATTCTGTCTGTAACTTTGATTTGCTCACTGTCATCGTATCCTGTCATGGCGTTTGTGGACTCAGGTGCGGCCCTGAGCCTTATGGATCTGTCATTTGCCAAGCGCTGCGGATTTGTTCTTGAGCCATTGGAAAATCCTATCCCTCTTAGGGGTATTGATTCTACGCCATTGGCAAAAAATAAACCGCAGTTTTGGACACAGGTTACCATGTGCATGACTCCCGAACATCGGGAGGTAATATGTTTTCTTGTTCTGCATAAAATGCATGATTTGGTTGTTTTGGGTTTGCCATGGTTACAGACCCATAATCCAGTCTTGGACTGGAAGGCTATGTCAGTGTCTAGTTGGGGCTGCCATGGAATTCATGGAGATTCCCTGCCCTTGTCTATTGCTTCTTCTACGCCTTCGGAAGTTCCGGCGTATTTGTCTGATTATCAGGATGTCTTCAGCGAGTCTAAGTCCAGTGCACTGCCTCCTCATAGGGAATGTGACTGTGCAATAGATTTGATTCCTGGCAGTAAGTTTCCTAAGGGGAGACTGTTTAATTTGTCGGTACCTGAACATACCGCGATGCGTTCATATATCAAGGAGTCTCTTGAGAAGGGGCATATCCGTCCTTCTTCTTCCCCTCTTGGTGCGGGATTCTTTTTTGTGGCCAAAAAGGACGGATCTTTGAGGCCTTGTATTGACTATCGGCTTTTAAATAAGATCACTGTCAAATTTCAGTATCCTTTGCCGCTGTTGTCAGATTTGTTTGCCCGGATTAAAGGTGCCAAGTGGTTCACCAAGATAGACCTTCGTGGTGCGTACAACCTTGTGCGCATTAGGCAGGGCGATGAATGGAAAACCGCATTCAATACGCCCGAAGGTCATTTTGAGTACTTGGTGATGCCATTTGGGCTCTCTAATGCACCTTCAGTTTTTCAGTCCTTCATGCATGACATTTTCCGGAAGTATCTGGATAGATTTTTGATTGTTTATCTGGATGATATTCTGGTTTTTTCTGATGATTGGGACTCGCATGTGGAGCAGGTCAGGATGGTTTTTGAGATTCTGCGTGAAAATTCTTTGTTTGTAAAAGGCTCAAAGTGTCTCTTTGGTGTACAGAAGGTTCCCTTTTTGGGATTCATTTTTTCCCCTTCTGCTGTGGAGATGGATCCAGTCAAGGTCCGAGCTATTCATGATTGGACTCAACCCTCGTCAGTTAAGAGTCTTCAGAAGTTCTTGGGTTTTGCTAACTTCTACCGTCGTTTTATCGCAAATTTCTCTAGCGTTGTTAAACCGCTGACGGATATGACCAAGAAAGGTTCTGATGTAGCTAACTGGGCTCCTGCTGCCGTGGAGGCTTTCCAGGAGTTGAAACGCCGGTTTACTTCAGCGCCTGTTTTGTGCCAGCCTGACGTCTCACTTCCCTTTCAGGTTGAGGTGGATGCTTCGGAGATTGGGGCAGGGGCCGTTTTGTCGCAGAGAGGCCCTGGTTGCTCTACTATGAGACCTTGTGCCTTTTTCTCTAGGAAGTTTTCGCCGGCAGAGCGAAATTATGATGTGGGCAATCGGGAGTTGTTGGCCATGAAGTGGGCATTTGAGGAGTGGCGTCATTGGCTCGAGGGTGCTAAGCATCGTGTGGTGGTCTTGACTGATCACAAGAATTTGATGTATCTCGAGTCTGCTAAGCGCCTGAATCCTAGACAGGCCCGTTGGTCATTGTTTTTCTCCCGTTTTGACTTTTTGGTCTCGTATTTACCAGGTTCTAAGAATGTGAAGGCCGATGCTCTGTCTAGGAGCTTTGTGCCTGATGCTCCTGGAGTCGCTGAACCTGAGGGTATTCTTAAGGAAGGAGTTATCTTGTCAGCTATTTCTCCAGATCTGCGACGTGTGTTGCAGAGATTTCAGGCTGGTAGGCCTGACTCTTGACCACCTGACAGATTGTTTGTGCCTGCTAAATGGACCAGCAGAGTCATTTCCGAGGTTCATTCCTCAGTGTTGGCAGGGCACCCGGGAATTTTTGGCACCAGAGATCTGGTGGCCAGGTCCTTTTGGTGGCCTTCCTTGTCAAGGGATGTGCGGTCATTTGTGCAGTCCTGTGGTACTTGTGCTCGAGCTAAGCCTTGCTGTTCTCATGCCAGCGGGTTGCTCTTGCCCTTGCCTGTCCCGAAGAGACCTTGGACACACATCTCTATGGATTTCATTTCGGATCTTCCGGTGTCTAAGGGCATGTCTGTCATCTGGGTGATATGTGATCGTTTCTCCAAGATGGTCCATCTGGTTCCTTTGCCTAAGCTGCCTTCCTCTTCTGATCTGGTTCCTGTGTTCTTCCAGAACGTGGTTCGTTTGCACGGCATTCCTGAGAATATTGTGTCGGACAGAGGATCCCAGTTTGTTTCCAGGTTCTGGCGATCCTTTTGTGGTCGGATGGGCATTGATTTGTCGTTTTCGTCCGCTTTTCATCCACAGACTAACGGACAAACGGAACGAACTAATCAGACTCTGGAGGCGTATTTGAGGTGTTTTGTCTCTTCTGATCAGGATGATTGGGTGACCTCCTTGCCGTTGGCTGAATTTGCCCTTAATAATCGGGCTAGTTCTGCCACCTTGGTTTCGCCATTTTTCTGCAACTCCGGTTTCCATCCTCGTTTTTCCTCGGGACATGTGGAGCCTTCTGACTGTCCTGGAGTGGATTCTGTGGTGGATAGGTTGCAGCGGATCTGGAGTGATGTGGTGGACAACTTGAAGTTGTCACAGGAGAAGGCTCAGCGTTTTGCCAACCGCCGCCGCGGTGTGGGTCCCCGACTTCGTGTTGGGGATTTGGTATGGCTGTCTTCTCGATTTGTTCCTATGAAGGTCTCCTCTCCCAAATTTAAGCCTCGATTCATTGGTCCTTGCAAGATATTGGAGATCCTTAATCCTGTATCCTTTCGCCTGGATCTTCCGGTGTCGTTTGCCATTCACAACGTATTTCATAGGTCCTTGTTGCGGCGGTACGTTGTGCCTGTGGTTCCTTCTGCTGAGCCTCCTGCTCCGGTGTTGGTTGAGGGCGAGTTGGAGTACGTGGTGGAGAAGATCTTAGATTCTCGTCTCTCCAGGCGGAGGCTTCAGTACCTGGTCAAGTGGAAGGGCTATGGTCAGGAAGATAATTCCTGGGTGGTCGCCTCTGATGTGCATGCGGCCGATTTAGTTCGTGCCTTTCACGCCGCTCATCCTGATCGCCCTGGTGGTCTTGGTGAGGGTTCGGTGACCCCTCACTAAGGGGGGGGTACTGTTGTGAATTTACCTTTTGGCTCCCTCTAGTGGCTACTAGTGATTTTACTCTGGGTATGTCTATCATCCCTTGTATGCTCACCTGGGTCGTTAGGTCAGGGGTGTTGCTATATAAGCTCCCTGGACCTTCGGTTCAATGCCTGGCAACGTTGATATCAGAGCTAATCTATAGTGCTCTTGTCTACTGATCCTGGTTCCTGCTTGATTAAGCTAAGTCTGCTTTCTTGCTTTTTGCTATTTGTTTTTGTTTGCATTTTTGTCCAGCTTGTACATAATCTGTATCCTATCCTTGCTGGAAGCTCTAGGGAGGCTGGAGTTCTCCCCCCGGGCCGTTAGACGGTTCGGGGGTTCTTGAATCTCCAGTGTGGATTTTTTAGGGTTTTTGTTGACCATATAAGTTATCTTACTACATTCTGCTATTAGTAAGTGGGCCTCTCTTTGCTAAACCTAGTTCATCTCTGTGTTTGTCATTTCCTCTTACCTCACCGTTATTATTTGTGGGGGGCTTGTATCCTGCTTTTGGGGTTTATTCTCTGGAGGCAAGAGAGGTCTTTGTTTTCCTCTTCTAGGGGTAGTTAGACCTCCGGCTGGCGCGAGACATCTAGCGACCAACGTAGGCATGTTCCCCGGCTACTTCTAGTGTTGGCGTTAGGAGTAGATATATGGTCAACCCAGTTACCACTGCCCTATGAGCTGGATTTTTGTACTTCGCAGACTTGCTGATATCTCTGAGACCCTCGCCATTGGGGTCATAACAGACAACCACACCAAGTCCCCAACACGAAGGCGAGGACCAACCCGACGCTGGCGGTTAGCAAACCGCTGAGTCCTCTCCTGGGACAAATTCAAATTGTCCACCACTTGTTCCCAAATCCGATACAACCGATCCACCACAGCATCTACTCCAGGACAATCCGAAGACTCCACCTGACCAGAAGAAAAACGGGGATGAAACCCCGAATTGCAAAAGAAAGGGGAAACCAAAGTGGCAGAACTGGCCCGATTATTAAGAGCAAACTCCGCCAACGGCAAAAAGGCAACCCAATCATCCTGATCCGCAGACACAAAACACCTCAAATACGTCTCCAAAGTTTGATTAGTTCGCTCCGTCTGGCCATTAGTCTGAGGATGGAAAGCAGACGAAAAAGACAAATCAATGCCCAACCTGGCACAGAATGCCCGCCAAAATCTAGAAACGAACTGGGTACCCCTATCAGAAACGATATTTTCGGGAATACCATGCAAGCGAACCACATTTTGAAAAAACAAAGGAACCAACTCAGACGAGGAAGGCAACTTCGGCAATGGCACCAAATGAACCATCTTAGAAAAACGGTCACACACCACCCAGATAACAGACATCCTCTGAGAGACAGGAAGATCAGAAATGAAGTCCATCGAGATGTGCGTCCAAGGCCTCTTCGGAACAGGCAAGGGCAACAACAACCCGCTAGCCCTAGAACAACAAGGCTTGGCCCGAGCACACACATCACAAGACTGCACAAAAACACGCACATCACGAGACAGAGATGGCCACCAGAAGGATCTAGCCACAAAATCCCTGGTACCAAAAATTCCAGGATGACCCGCCAGCGTAGAAGAATGAACCTCCGAGATGACTCTACTGGTCCAATCATCAGGAACAAACAGTCTACCAGGTGGACAGCGATCAGGTCTATCCGCCTGAAACTCTTGCAAAGCACGTCGCAGATCTGGGGAAATAGCGGATAATATCACCCCATCCTTAAGGATACCTGTAGGTTCCAAATCACCAGGGGAATCAGGCTCAAAACTCCTAGAAAGGGCATCCGCCTTCACATTCTTAGAACCTGGTAGATATGAGACCACAAAATTAAACCGAGAGAAAAACAACGACCAGCGCGCCTGTCTAGGATTCAGGCGCCTGGCAGACTCAAGGTAAATCAGATTCTTGTGATCAGTCAAAACCACCACCTGATGTCTAGCACCCTCAAGCCAATGACGCCACTCCTCAAATGCCCACTTCATGGCCAAAAGCTCCCGATTACCGACATCATAATTTCTTTCGGCGGCAGAAAATTTTCGAGAAAAGAACGCACAAGGTCTCATCACTGAGCAATCGGAACTTTTCTGCGACAAAACCGTCCCCGCTCCGATCTCGGAAGCATCGACCTCAACCTGAAAGGGGAGAGAGACATCGGGCTGGCGCAACACAGGGGCAGACGAAAAGCGGCGCTTAAGTTCCCGAAAGGCCTCCACAGCGGCAGAGGACCAATTGGCAACATCAGCACCCTTCTTAGTCAAATCCGTAAGAGGCTTAGCAACACCAGAAAAACCTGTTATAAATCGACGATAAAAATTAGCAAAGCCCAAGAACTTCTGAAGACCCTTTAGAGAAGTAGGCTGCGTCCAGTCACAAATAGCCCGAACCTTGACAGGGTCCATCTCAACAGAAGAAGGGGAAAAAATGTACCCCAAAAAGGAAATCTTTTGAACCCCAAAAACACACTTAGAACCCTTTACACACAGAGAATTCTCCCGCAAGACCTGAAAAACCCTCCTGACCTGCTGAACATGAGACTCCCAGTCCTCAGAAAAAATCAAAATATCGTCCAAATACACAATCATAAATTTATCCAGATATTCACAGAAAATATCATGCATAAAGGACTGAAAAACTGAAGGCGCATTAGAAAGGCCGAAAGGCATCACTAAATACTCAAAGTGGCCCTCAGGCGTATTAAATGCGGTTTTCCACTCATCCCCTTGCTTAATTCGCACCAAATTATACGCCCCACGGAGATCAATCTTGGAGAACCACTTAGCCCCCCTTATGCGAGCAAACAAATCAGTAAGCAGCGGCAACGGATACTGATATTTGACAGTAATTTTATTCAGGAGTCGATAATCAATACAAGGCCTCAGCGAGCCATCCTTTTTAGAGACAAAGAAAAACCCAGCTCCTAAAGGTGATGAAGAAGGACGAATATGTCCCTTTTCCAGGGACTCCTTAACATATTCTCGCATGGCAGCATGCTCAGGTACAGATAGGTTAAACAAACGACCCTTTGGAAATTTACTGCCTGGAATCAGATCTATGGCGCAATCACACTCTCTGTGGGGAGGGAGAGAACCAATTTTAGGCTCTTCAAAAATATCCCCAAAATCCGACAAAAATGCAGGAATCTCAGAGGGAATAGATGACGAGATAGGAACCAAAGGTATGTCCCCATGAGCCCCCCGACATCCCCAGCTTAACACAGACATAGTTTTCCAGTCCAGTACTGGGTTATGAGATTGTAACCATGGTAATCCAAGCACTAAAACATCATGTAAATTATACAACACGAGGAAGCGAATCATCTCCTGATGGTCTGGAGTCATACGCATAGTCACTTGCGTCCAGAACTGTGGTCTATTACAAGCCAGAGGTGTAGAATCAATACCCTTCAGAGGTATAGGGACTTCCAGAGGCTCCAAATCAAACCCACAGCGCCTGGCGAAGGACCAATCCATGAGACTCAGAGCGGCGCCAGAGTCCACATAGGCATCCACGGTAATAACTGATAATGAACAAATCAGAGTTACAGACAGAAGAAATTTAGACTGTAAAGTGCCGATAGAAACAGACTTGTCAACCTTCCTAGTACGTTTAGAGCATGCTGATATAACGTGCGCGGAATCACCACAGTAGAAGCACAAGCCATTTTTGCGCCTATAATTCTGCCGCTCGCTTCTTGACAGAATTCTGTCACATTGCATTTTCTCTGGCGTCCCTTCAGAAGATACCGCCAAATGGTGCACGGGTTTGCGCTCCCGCAAACGCCGATCAATCTGAATCGCCATTGTCATGGACTCATTCAGACCTGTGGGCGTAGGAAACCCCACCATGACATCCTTAACGGCATCAGAAAGGCCCTCTCTGAAATTTGCCGCTAGGGCACACTCATTCCACTGAGTAAGCACAGACCATTTACGAAATTTTTGGCAGTATATCTCAGCTTCATCTTGCCCTTGAGACAGGGCTATTAAAGCTTTTTCAGCTTGAATCTCCAAATTAGGTTCCTCATACAGCAACCCTAAAGCCAGAAAAAACGCATCCACATTGAGCAACGCAGGATCCCCTGGTGTCAATGAAAATGCCCAATTTTGAGGGTCACCTCGCAGCAAGGAAATCACAATCTTAACCTGCTGAACAGGATCTCCAGAGGAGTGAGGTCTGAGAGAAAGGAATAATTTACAATTACATTTGAAATTTAGAAACCGAGATCTATCTCCGGAAAATACCTCTGGTGTAGGAATCTTAGGTTCAGAAATAGGAGTACGTATAACATAATCTTGTAAATTCTGAACCTTCATAGCAAGATTATTTAAACCTGCAGCCAAACTCTGGACATCCATGTTAAACAGCTAAGGTCAGAGCCATTCAAGGGTTAAGAGGAGGTAAGAAGCAGCTAGACAGCAATTAAGGGCTAGGCAGCAAAACTCAGAGGGAAGGAAAAAAAAAAAAAAATTTTCCTTCAACACTTCTTTTTCTCCAGCTTCAGCCCAAACAATTAACACTTTGTTGGCCGGTCATACTGTCATGATTCCCCAATGGCATGGGAACATCAGAAACAGAAAAATAACAGACTAGCTCTCGGGTGATGGAAACTCAAGCTGACCGTGACCTAAATCTACCACACAACTAACAGTAGCCAGGAAGCATTCCTACGGCTGCCTAGATGCCATGCGCCAGCCGGAGAACTATCTACGCCTAGAAGAGGAAGGAACAGGCCTGGCTTACCTCTAGAGAAATTCCCAAAGATGATAGTAGCCCCCACGTATATTGACGGTGAGTTCAGAGGAAAAGACATACACAGTATGAAGGTAGATTTAGCAAAGCGAGGTCCACTTACTAGATAGAGGAAGGATACAAAAGAGGACTTCACGGTCAGCTGAAAAACCCTTTCAAAAACCCATCCTGAAATTACTTTAAGACTCCTGTGTCAACTCATGACACAGGAGTGGCAATTTCAGTCCACAAGAGCTTCCAGTAACAGGAAATGACAAAACTGTAAACTGGACAAGAAAAACAAAACAATAAGGACAAGAGTCCACTTAGCTGATCAGCAGACTAGTAGCAGGAACATGCAACTGAAAGACTCAGGTTACAATGATGACCGGCAAGGAAGTGACTGGAGAGCAAGGCTAAATAGGGAACTCCCAAAACTGATGGAAGCAGGTGAGCTGAGGCAGAAAAGCACACACAAGTCTCCAGTACCACCAGCCACCACCAGGGGAGCCAAAAAGCGGATCACAACAGCTAGCGAAGTGTGACTTAATAGTGAGTAGGGCCTTGGAGACCTCCTCCGACCACAACTTGGGATTTGCTCCCTTCTTGGTGAGGGCAACCAAGGGAGCTACCAAAGATGAGAAGTGTGGGATGAACTGGCGATAGTAATTAATGAACCCCATAAAGCGCTGCACTGCTTTAAGAGAATGGGGTTCTTGCCAGTCCATTACAGCCTGTAGCTTGGCAGGATCCATAGACAATCCCTGGTCAGAGATGATATAGCCAAGGAAAGGCAAAGACTCCTGCTCAAACACACACTTCAGTTTGCCCGTAAGAGGTCAAAAACTTTGCAAACATCTCTCTGATTGGAGTCAATATCTGGAGAGTAGATGAGAATATCATCCAGATAGACTACGACCGAGGTGGTGACGAGCATCACCCGGAAAATGTCGTTCACAAAGTCTTGGAAAACGGCTGGGGCATTACAGAGTCTATCAAAGAGCTCAGATATCAAGGGCAAAGGATACTTATTCTTAAGTGATGGCGTTAAGACCCCAGTAGTCTATGCATGGACGTAGTTCTCCCCATATTGACAGCAGCAACAGAGGGGCTAAATGCCCACGATCAATGCTAGCAGGGCGTCACCTCTCATATTGAGTTGACACCCACATTTGATCGTGACGGTGCTTTGTGTGAGCTCATATGATCCCACAGCACTGTACATATATGGCGCATGTTGGGAAGGGTTTAAGAAAGAAGTGTGTAAAGACAGAAGACACAACCTTCAAAGAAATCATGCATTTTGGAAATTAAGAAAAGTAAACACTGAATCAGAAGGCAAACATTTTAATAAAATTCACAATACTAATAACAATACCACACACAATACAATACAACCACTCACCGATTCATCAAACCTACATACTAACGATGACCTGCTAATAGTTGTTATCACATTTTACTGTCTTTATAAGTATAACAGCAGCTCTAGAATGTTGTCTTTATGTTGTTTTTTATCTATTTTGAAACACTACTGCTTTTGACAGAACAAACTTGACATTTCAGTCTGTCTTAAAATATTGTGCACAGGGCAACAAGCTCAGAGTACAAAACCAGCACTAAAACTACATATAAATTATGCAAAAGGAATCAATGAAGAAAGTAATGCAATAAAAGGAACAAATAATGTCATGTCAAATGCATACAGGTTGCTGGGGAGAGGATGTATGCCTACAAAAAAGTGCTGAATGATTGCCCACTGTCCTTAAAAGGTGATGATGATACCTATGGTGATAATTGCAATCAGTTCCTTCTATAAAATCTTGCAATGGCTTTAAAATATAACACATTAAGTAGCAATGAAGAAAGTGTTTAAGTAGGAAAGATGGATATGCTTCTTAGACCAGCTAATTTTCCTTACTGCTCAGTTCACAGATCTGGGGGTATGACCTAGCCTAGAATAATGGCCCAACAGACGGAACTTGATAACATTTCACCTGAGAAGAGCTGACAAGTGTCCATTCAGTTTTTATTATATATAACAGTAAAGGCATAACAATCATTTCCAAACCATGAAATCTTTGAGATCTCTTAGAGCCACAATTCCAAAAAATATATAATGTGACTCATTAGAAACACATATATAAGACACTTTATAAGCGTGTCCCGAGGAACACTCCGGTATAAAACATCAGAAAATATAAAAATAAGTATTTTGCTTATAAAAAAGAAAATACTGGAGAGATATCAAATGCAGACATTTTAACATTAAAAACAAAAACACATACAACAAAAAACTGGTACAGTACAAAAATTGGCCACCAGCTACAAAAACTTTCTCCTGCAAGTAGTTAACTGAAAGGTTTTTTTCAGTTGAAAACACAGATATGGCATCCACCGAGTGTTGTCCTGTCGCGTCTTCTTTATATTATTGCCAAGAAGCTGCAACTGAATAAAGCTGTGCTTTAACCTTATGGCTTTCGGCCTATAGTATCAGATATTAGCCCTCCATCAGGCGCAATATAGATTCTCGTCAGTTCAGGCGCAATGTGCCTGACAAGCACAGGTCAGAAAACCACCTATAGTAGCTACATATTTCAATTTCAGGACTATAGAAGTAGTCAGTGACCTTCATAGGAATGTATTAAAAGAGATTACACCAAATCAGATGCAAAAAAACCCATTTATTAACCATAAACTTATTAAAACTAAAAGTACCACTTTTCGGTAGTACCGCCAAATAGGCTCCAGTTATCTTTACTTCACTATTGCTTAAATATAAAATTATGGCAAAAAACTTAAAGGATATTGCACTTAGATGTTACTTAATTATTTTCTACTCATCTTCAGTGGTTTCAATTGCAGCAGAAGCAGCACAGGTACACTTAGAAAAGCAAGGCTGGCAGACGAAAGTTGCATGGGAAAGGCAGATTGATTCTTTACATATTTTGCAGTCATATTTAGAAAGCCTTCTGAAACCAGATACAAATGAGCAGGTAGTACAACTGCGTCTTTTAGAAGGTGGTAGAGTCAGTGTTTGTCCTGGAACGTCCGTGGGACGATATCTCTTCAACCGGTGTTGCAGGGCAAGGGGCATTCCAACCGTCTTTGTACTTCTTAGGCTTAGCTCTCCACTCACCAGTTCATTAGCCAATTGTTTTAGTTACATTCTTCTGCGCATTTGTTTAAGTTCATTACCGAGGTAAATTACTTGTGAGTTGATGCCACCCACATTCAGCATTGTAAAGAAGATTACCATCGGCCAGCGTTTGGTATTTCGACTTACATTGAAATTGCCACACATTTGGTCAGCAGTGTCAACGCCGCTTTTGGTCACATTATAAAAAGTTATGATTTCTGGTTTCCTTAGCTCCCCAGACTCTGGATCAATGGTGTAATCATTATGTAATGAAGAGACCAAAATCACATTTTTCCTCTCGCGTGGGATGTAAGAAACTAAAATCTTTCCATTACTGAACCCAAACATAGTGCTATACTGTTGTTTGCCTTTTGTATATAGAAAATCTGGCGGCAACTGCCTTTTGTTTTTTTCTAACAGTTCCAACTTCCCACATATGACAGCTTTTTCGTTTTTAAAAAATCAATCAGATCAAAGTCAGTAAACCAGTTGTCACTGTCAGCAGTGATATTTCGACCAGATCCAAACATTGGCTCAGCAATTCTCTTTACCACATCACTAGGCTTGTTGCTCACATTGAAAGGACCTGGTGGCTGTCTTCCACAATAAACTTCCATGTTCATAGTGTACATCATCCTTGCATCAACCATGGCAAAAATTTTAATTCCATATTTGTTTGGCTTCGATGGTATATATTGCCGAATACCACATCTTCCACGGAAACCTGGAAGCATCTCATCAATAGTGAGGTTTTGCCCCGGGCAATAGCTTTTTTGACAATTCATAATAAATTGTTGAAATATGTCCCGAATTGGTGCAAGCCGGTCATAACCTTTTTGTTCTGTCCGGGTACTTCGATCATCGAAACAGAGGCAACGGATCAGGACTTTGAATCGTTTCAGATTCATCACAAGGCTGAATTTTTCGATGCCATCACCGTCTGTCCCCCACAGCTCCTCCAAACTTTGCCTATTTGCTCTGAAAGCACCAGCTAGGTATAACAAGACAATAAATGCCTTGAGTTCAATCACATCAGTGTTTTTGATGTCCCTCTCTCTGGAGAATTGCTCTTTGATTGTGTCAATATACTGGTTAGTGAACTGAACAATAGTTTCCAACATGCTATCTGTAATTAGATTACTCCAACATTCCACTGCAGTTTTAGCTTTTCTAGCACTTCCAATAACTCCAGGAAGGTGTGTAATAATATTGTGGGATTCTCTGCGCTGTTTGTTCTTGGGTGCCTTTTTGTTCCACTTTGTATTTTTATCTTTGCCCAAATAATAAGCTAGATCTGTGTCTGTTTCCTCTGTATCAGTGTCATCACCATCCTGCTCTGTTCCAGAATCAGTGTTACATTCTGCTACCTCATCTTCAGATGAAATGTCACTAGATTCCTCTAAATCCTCAGTTACTGCTGGTTCTTCCTCATCATCTTCTAACAAAAAAATCTTCATTTCTTCTAAATGAAGGGGTTTAGATGAATCATACTGTTTTCTGGCCATTGCAGCAGAAAATCTGAAGCAAGAGAGAAAGAGTATGTGTTAGGGCGCAATGTGCCTTAGAAGCCACCCTCCTTTTGTCTAAGAAAACAGTACTTATGTACACTAACTTAACATTAATCCTTCATAAAACAAGCTAAATACACAATCGTGATGAATAAAAAAAGAAAATACTAACCTTTCAATTTGGGTAGAAATCAGGCGCAATGTGCCTGAGAAGCCAAAGTGTTGATATCTGCTCACTAGAAGGTCTGCTGAGTCACTGTGATATCAGGTTTCACAGAGCCTGTAGAGTCAGGAGATAACTAGGATGGGTGGGGTTTTCTGATAAGTGGGCAAGGAGAGAGAAGTGAAACTAATTACTGTGTGCCTGTCAGATGTATTGCGCCTGACGGAGGGTTAAACTGCATTTGGCCTTCAACTTTGGTTCCGGCCTACTAAAGGTGTCTGCCCCTCCCTGGTGTTGTCCTCAACTGAATAAAGCTGTGCTTCCACCTTCTGGCTCTTATTAACTGCTGTTTTTTAAAAGATTGGTGGTTCCGGCCTACTAATGGTGTCTGCCCCTCCCTGGTGTTGTCCTCAACTGAATAAAGCTGTGCTTCCACCTTCTGGGTCTTATTAACTGCTGTTTTTTAAAAGATTGGTGGTTCCGGCCTACTAACGGTGTCTGCCCCTCCCTGGTGTTGTCCTCAACTGAATAAAGCTGTGCTTCCACCTTCTGGGTCTTATTAACTGCTGTTTTTTAAAAGATTGGTGGTTCCGGCCTGCTAACGGTGTCTGCCCCTCCCTGGTGTTGTCCTCAACTGAATAAAGCTGTGCTTCCACCTTCTGGCTCTTATTAACTGCTGTTTTTTAAAAGATTGGTGGTTCCGGCCTACTAACGGTGTCTGCCCCTCCCTGGTGTTGTCCTCAACTGAATAAAGCTGTGCTTCCACCTTCTGGCTCTTATTAACTGCTGTTTTTTAAAAGATTGGTGGTTCCGGCCTACTAACGGTGTCTGCCCCTCCCTGGTGTTGTCCTCAACTGAATAAAGCTGTGCTTCCACCTTCTGGCTCTTATTAACTGCTGTTTTTTAAAAGATTGGTGGTTCCGGCCTACTAACGGTGTCTGCCCCTCCCTGGTGTTGTCCTCAACTGAATAAAGCTGTGCTTCCACCTTCTGGCTCTTATTAACTGCTGTTTTTTAAAAGATTGGTGGTTCCGGCCTACTAACGGTGTCTGCCCCTCCCTGGTGTTGTCCTCAACTGAATAAAGCTGTGCTTCCACCTTCTGGCTCTTATTAACTGCTGTTTTTTAAAAGATTGGTGGTTCCGGCCTACTAACGGTGTCTGCCCCTCCCTGGTGTTGTCCTCAACTGAATAAAGCTGAGCTTCCACCTTCTGGCTCTGATTAACTGCTGTTTTTTTAAAAATTGGCTGTTCTGGCCTACTAACGGTGTCTGCCCCTGCTTGGTGTTGTCCTCCACTGAATAAAGCTGAGCTTCCACCTTCTGGCTCTGATTAACTGCTGTTTTTTTTTAAATTGGCTGTTCCGGCCTACTAACGGTGTCTGCCCCTGCTTGGTGTTGTCCTCCACTGAATAAAGCTGAGCTTCCACCTTCTGGCTCTGATTAACTGCTGTTTTTTTAAAAATTGGCTGTTCCGGCCTACTAACGGTGTCTGCCCCTGCCTGGTGTTGTCCTCCACTGAATAAAGCTGTGCTTCAACCTTCTGTTCCAAATTAAGATTTTTAAAAAAGAAATTGGGTGTTTAGGGCCTACTAACGGTGTCTGCCCCTCCCTGGTGTTGTCCTCCACTGAATAAAGCTGTGCTTCAACCTTCTGTTCCAAATTAAGATTTTTAAAAAAGAAATTGGGTGTTTAGGGCCTACTAACGGTGTCTGCCCCTCCCTGGTGTTGTCCTCAACTGAACAAAGCTGAGCTTCCACATTCTGGCTTTCGGCCTATACTATCAGATATTAAACTGCATTTGGCCTACTAGTGTGGTTAGGCCCTTGAAACAGTGTCTGCTGCTCTTGGGTTTGCTACTCCACTGAACAAAGCAATGCCGCCTGTTTAGTCCTGTTACCAATTTTGAACTGCATTTAGCCTACTTTATTTTTTGGCCCTATATCTGTTTCCTCCTCATCCTGCCCATTGCCCAGCCACTGCTAGATGAGTCTGCTGGTACATTGACCTAGACCACTACATTCCCCTTGTACTCTACACAGCCAGAATCTGACCCTGCTGAAAGTAAGGTTCCCCTTCCCGCATGTTATACCACCTTACACAGGGACAAAGAGGAAGGTGCAGATGAAAGTGCAGGTTCCTTCATCAGGTGGGGGGGGCATACTCGTTGGCGACGTCACTGGCACAGGGCCCCTCAGAGTACGCAAAAGTGTCGCTGCTGGTGGGAGGCGCCCCCGCCATGCAAACACACCGCCGTACTTTGAGGGGCCCTGTGCCAGTGCCAATGCGAACGAGTGGGCCCCCCCTGCTTGCTCAGGATCACAGCACTTGCAACATTGAAATACTTACCTCTCCCTGCTCCACCACCATGACGTAGTCCGCATTTCCTGGGCCCACGAAAAACTTGAGCCAGCCCTACTCCCCCCACAACTTTAGCCAAATGACCCCCAATTTCCTATGCCCAACTATTATTATAAAGTTAATTAAGATTGACAAGCTTCAGAAACAAGAATGGATGTTTTTGGCATTAAAATGGGCACTGTAGGTGTTTTCCTGGCCTCCACTCACTGCCGACTATGCTTCCCCATTGACTTGCATTGGGTTTCGTGTTTCGGTCGATCCCCGACTTTTAGCGATAATCGGCCGACTGCACTCGACTCGACTCTGGACAAAGTCGGGTTTCACAAAACCCGACTCGATCTTAAAAAAATGAAAGTCGCTCAACCCTAGTAGCCATTACTGACTACCACATTTTTTGTTCTTGATTTCTTTTAGTGTTTCTTAAAGTCAGAAAGTTGCCATTTGAAATGACTTTAGTTTTGTGCCATGTCTGCAATCTGCTTTTTTCTACAAAATGAAACAACTGAATAAACATCCTCAAAGGCCGGTGATTCCATAATTTTTTCCAGCGGTTGTAGAGTCATTACAAACAGAGTGATCTATTTCCAGTGTTTATTTCTGTTAATGTTGATGATTATGGCTTGCAGCCAATGAAAACCCAAAAGTCGTTATCTCAGTAAATTAGAATAATTAACAAAAAGCCTGCAAATGCTTCCTAAGCATTTAAAAAGGTCCCTTAGTCTGTTTCAGTAGGTTCCACAATCATAGGGAAGGCTGCTGACTTGACAGATGTCCAGAAGGCAGTCACTGATACACTCCACAAGGAGGGTCAGCCACAAAAGGTCATTGCTAAAGAAGCTGGCTGTTCACCAGCCAGATTATATAATATTAATGATAATAAATTAAAATAAATGGGAAAATACTGACTGAATATAATGGCGTTGTGTGTCCTATAATCTGTGTTCAGGGATTACTTATTGCAGATTATGACATTTCTCAGATTACTATTAACTTCTGTATATATGAGATTTTTACAGTGAGAGGCATGGAGAACACACATGGAGGACAAGCCCCAGTACCACCGATCCCTCACAGCTGACAGTACTAGTACACGACTGGGCAGCATACATATATACATACACATACATTCACGGATAAACCATCTGTCAATGGGCGAGTGCACCTACTGCCTTTAGTCATACAGCTTTAGTCATACATCTGTATGGGATTGCATACGTATTATCATGTAGAGTCCCCCCACATGTTGACTTTCCCGCCTCCTGCCCTACAGCAGGTACTCACCTGTATTTAGCCCATACACCGAGCGCACAGAACAGAGATGGAGAGACTCCGCTGGCTGAGCAGCAGACTGTATGTGCAGCACTGGCAAGTGGTGATCAACCGATGTCAGAGTGGGACCCCCCTTTTGTCCTGAGCCCGGCCACTGCACGGTGGCTCAGTGGTGACGTTAGCCCTGCTCTATCAAGTTGTAGCTGTGCCTAAAAAAAGAATTATACTCTATTGTTATGTCTGTACGAGTTGTGGCCGGGCACAAAAACTAAATATACTCTTCCTCTGTGTCTATATGAGTTGTGGCTGTGCCAAAAAAAAATACTCATGCTCTGCTGTTGTCTGTACAAGTTGTGGTTGTGCCTAACATAATTATGCTTTATTGCTGTGTCTGTACAAGTTGTGGCAGGGCATAAAAATAATTATACTGTGCCACTGTTTCTATACCATTTGTGACCATTCCTAAAAGATTAATTATATTCAACCACCGTGTCTGTACAGGTTGTGGCCAAGCATAATAATTAAATATACTCTAATGATGTGGACGGAACAAGAAAACAAATGTTAGTCTATATCTGTGTGTGTACAAGTTATGACCGTGCCTAAAAATTAATTTTACTCTACCGCTGTCTGAACGAGTCGTGGCAGGGCAAAATAATAATTATACTCTGCCTCCGTGTGTGGGAGTAGTGTGCCAAAAAAGACTTACCCCCTTAACGACCAGAGGTATTTTTGGTTTTGCATTTCCATTTTTTGCTCCCCTTCTTTCGAGAGCCATACATTTTTTAAATTTTGGTCAAAATGGCCACTTGAGGGCTTGTTTTTTTCGGGACGAGTTGTACTTTTGAAAAACAATATCGGTATTACCATATTGTGTACTGGAAAATGTGAAAAAAAATCCAAGTGCAGTGAAATTGCAAAAAAAGTGCAATTCCACAAATGTTTTTTGTTTTGCTTTTTTTACTAGGTTCCCTAAACGCTATAACTGACTGGCCATTATGATTCTCCAGGTCATAGACACAAAACTTATCTAGGGTCTCTTTTTTTTTTAATTGGTGAAAAACAATTCCAAAGTTTGTTTAAAAAAAAAAAATTGCGCCAGTTTCCAATACCTGTAGCGTCTCCATTTTTCGGGATCTCGGGTAGGGTGAGGGCTTATTTTTTGCGTGCCAAGCTGAAGTTTTTAAAGATATCATTTTGGTGCAGATACGATCTTTTGATCACTCATTATTGCATTTTAATGCAATGTTGCGGTGAACAAAAATATGTAATTCTGGCTTTTTGATTTTTTTTTCTTGTTATGCTGTTTAGTGTTCAGGTTAATTTTTTTTATATAGATAGATCAGGCGATTCTTAATGCCGTGATACCAAATATATGTATGTTTGATTTTTTTTGTTTTATTTTGAATGTGGCAAAAGGGGGGTGATTTGAACTTTACTATTTTTTTATTTTTTTTATATTTTTAAAAACATTCTTTGTTACTTTTGGCATGCTTCAATAGTCTCCATATGAGATTAGAAGCTGCCATAACCCGATTGCCTCTGCTACATACAGGCGATGATCAGATCGCCTGTATGTAGCAGAATTGCTGACTTGCTGGAATCGAGTATTAAATGCCATCGTCAGTTTGAAAGCGGCATTTAAAGGATTAACAGTTGTGAGTGGATCACGATTCCACCTGTGGCTGTAAGAGGCATATGTCACCTGTTCAAAACAGCTCACATGTGTCGGAAAAGATGTGGGCTCAGCGCAGGAGCCCGCATCAAAAGTGTATGACAACGCAGTACTATTATGCCCGATGTCGGAAAGGGGTTAAAAAAATTAGTAGACCATCAATGAAGGGACAAGGATGTGGGTGTGGTGGTGCTGGTGTAGTTGCTGCTGGTTGTGATGGTGGTGGACCTGCTGCAGGGAGAGGATGTTTCCTCTACAAAGGCTACAGTTGTGCATAACTTTTTAGGGCTGAATGCCTCTACACAAATGTTTAGAATTGAGAGTCCTCAGTGGTCGACCACTGAGGACTCTCAATTCTAAATATTTTTCTATCTACTGGTTAACACAGTACCAAGATATATATCTTTTCTACACAAATGGTGAGGTGAGAACATGTTGAGGTGGTGTTAGATTGAATGGTGAGGGTGCCTCCAGTTCTCTTGCATTAACTTCCACCCAGTCCATTGCAGAAATTGCAGACTTAACACCTGTGTACCATGGTCATTGCGATCACCGAATTTACAATATTTGCCAATTAATTTGTCGAATATTCCCAGAACATAACCAAATGACACTCAGGTCAATGGGAGGCAAAAACAAATGCTTGCTCAACACCTTATAACTGTGCCAAATGCTGCCAAAACACACCAAATGAGGGACAGACCCCAGGACAGTGGCCTCAATTCACATACAGTACAAATTGCAGCATGGCACTGCAGCATTCAGCCATGCATGAGGTATCGGGGTCTGGGACAGCATTTACAGCTTTCAATTGAATGTCACAGTAAGACAAGGTGGGTGATGGATCAGTGTAGGCCTCCTTTGCTGGGAGCCCTGATAGCACATGCAACACCTCTACCTGCTTTCATGCTGAGCCACACTCAGGTGGCACAAATATCAGTTTTGTAGACTGCCATTGTCAGAAAAATGTAAGGATAGTAACACAGGTAGTTGAGTCCAATGAAGTGGATGCCTAACGGTCTCGAAGGTCTGCTGCTACAGGCAGCATGCATAAAGTAGACCCAACCAGGAGTCTACACAATTCCAAAAATTTTTGGCAGACAATAACAAAGCTGCATCAATTTCACCACAATATATGTCAGAGGCCGGGACTTCCCTGCTGTGTGGGATTTATCTCAGGTGCTGTTTGTTGCTCTGGTCTCCCATTCAGGTCCACCCACTGGGTCTGCTGCTCAGCACAGACATTGGTCCCAGCATCTTGCTCAGGCTCCTGTTATACATGTGGTTACTGCTGGCTCTCCAGCTAAAGTCTATGGTAACCAGAGGTATACAGAGGTAGCCACACTCTCTGGAGTCTAAGTCCAGAAATCACCATACTGAACATGTCCGTGATGTGGCACCTTGTCATTGGTACTCAGATGCTTTCTGCTCTGGTGATGTGGCAGCTTCGGATTGGCCCACGGGCGATGCCTCATCCGACTGGGCGTGAACATTTGGAGTGGAGCCTGGTGCTAAATGGCTTTCAGCGAAGCACTCAGGCGTGCTAGCGTCAATTGTGTTTGGTGTATGTGTGGGTGGATACGCTACCGCTCTGCTTTTTGTGTGGTTAGCACTGTATCTGCTACCAGTGGGACCTCAGTAATCTGTGTCAGCATGTGTTCAGGGCTGGCCCTATGCCATTAGAATTCCAGCACCTCCAGAGAGAAGATTGTCTGTGTGAGTTCAGTGCTGGCATCAAGCCATGATAATTCCGGCTCCTCCAGAACAGAGGTTTCCTGCGTGTTCCCACAGTGACTGTGAGTTTTTTTCTATCTGTTTCCATCCCGTGTGTATGCTATACTTCCCTGTGGGGTTAATAGGGTATTGCACTACAGAGCAAGTTCAAACCACATGTTCTTTCTCAGTGGTATAAATGGGGTAATGCACACTTAATATTTTCCCTGTGCCCCTCAGTGGTTAGCTGAGCTGGTACTTACCTTCCCTTTACCCCTCTATGGTTGGCTGAGCTGGTATTTACCCTCCCTGTACCCCTTGGTGGTTAGCTGAGCTGGTACTTACAATCCCTGTACCTCTCGGTGGTCAGCTGACTTGGTACTCCTCTCCCTGCGCATCTCTGAGTAGTATCTGGGTTTGGTTTTCTGCGTTCCATTCACACTGAGCGTAGTTAACTCAGAATGTTTAAGGAGGAACGTTAGCTAGTTTTTATCCATCTTTGATTATACTAGCAGCAGTTAACTGCATGGTGGACCCCGGGTTGTGATTGCACCTTATTTATTATTTATTTTTATTTGGTGTAATCTGCCAACCCTAACAGTATAGATAGTATAATAGGGACCAACAGGTCTTCCACTACACACAATACAACAGATGGACATCCAACCAGGAATGTTCACATTTAAACAAATGAGGGCCTTACACCACAAAAGTGGCATGAATTTCACCACAGTAGAAATAGTATAATATGGATCGACAGGTCTTCCACTACACCCAATACAGCAGATGGACACCCAACCAGGAGTGTTCACATTTCCAAAAATTACTGGCAGACACCACAAAAGTGGCATCAATTTCACCACAGTATAGATAGTATATTAGGGACTGACAGGTCTTCCACTACATCTAATCCAGCAGATGGACACCCAACCAGAAGTGTTCACATTTCCAAAAATTACTGGCATACATCACAAAAGTGGCATCAATTTCACCACAGTAGAAATAGTCTAATAGGAACCGACAGGTCTTCCACTACGCCCAATCCAGCAGATGGACACCCAACCAGGAGTGTTCACATTTAAACAAATGTGGGCCTTACACCATGGAAGTGGCATCAATTACACCACATTAGAAATAGTTTAATAGGGACTGACAGGTCTTCCACTACGCCCAGTCCAGCAGATGGACACTCAACCTGGAGTTTTCACATTTTGAAATATGAGGGCCTGACACCACCGAAGTGGAATAACTGTCATGAGAATAGAAATAGTATAATTGGGTCTGATACATCTTCCACTACAGCTACACCAGTAGATGTAGACCAACCATGACTGTTCACATTTCCACAAATTTGTGTTAACATCATCAGTAGCAGCAGTCACAACAGGCACAGAAGCCACACTAGAGATTTCACAGAGTGCAGTTACATGACATTAATGCATCACACTGAATAATGCAATATCACCTAGTATGCATAATCTGCGATTGGTGTGCAAAAGTCCTTGGAGATCCATGACTTGTTCATCTTGATTTAAGTTAGGCGGTCTACACTTTCAGGGGACAGCCGGCTGTGCTTATCCATCAGGACACCACCAGCAGCACTGAAGAAAAGTTCTGATTGTATTGACATTCAGTTCTTGATACTCCTACATCATATTCTCCATTCTTTCACCACGTGTAAGACTTGGACTCTGCTGTGCTGTTGTGCTGATGCACGAAGTGGTCTAAAAAAAAAGTGTCAAACGACTCACAGAAATTGCTTCTTCCACTTACAACACTGCTGCTGGAGCTGCTAATGTTTTGGCATTGAGTAGTTGAAGTGCCGGAGGTTGGAAATCTGGAGCTGTGATGCGAACTGTGTGTTTCACCGCTGTCTTGGGGGAAAGCTCTCTTAAGGTTATGGAAAAGTGTGTTTCGATGATCCAGCATTGCCAGGGCGGGAAGCATCTGTAAAAATTTGATTTTATAACGTGGATCTAACAGAGTGGCAACTCAGTAGTCAGCAGTATTCCTATTCATAACTATATGAGGATCATGTTGCAGATAGTGCAGCAAGAAGGCACTCGTAAGTCGGGCTCTACCACGAGGTCCCAGCCCATGCTGTGTTGGTGGCTGGGTAGAAAAGAGGCTTGTTTCCACCGTCTCCTCCCGCCAGCCACAAACAACAGAGAGAGGAGGATTAGACTTTTCATCTGACAGTTGCTCAGACATCACCTCTTCCTCCTCCATTTGTTCCTCGGATCTTGCACCTTCGGTACAGTTTGTCTTATCACCAGCCCCCCTCGATTGCAGTAATTCACCCTAAAAAGAAGAGAATGTCCAGCTTCACCGAATCCATAAAAAAGAGTTTTCTTTATTCACAAACTATAAAACATAGAGGATACAGACGTCAGCACGAACCATATGGGTAAGAATCTCAACGCGTTTCTGGAGACTAAGCTCCCTTAATCATGATGTTTAGGGATTCCAAGACTTGTGGAGCAGCACCTGGCCTCACAGCCACCAGAGTCACCCAGTGCCCAGTCAGCGAGATTTAACGCCCTTGGCCAACTTACTTTTCCAAGTAAATAATACAAAGAACCAGCCACACGTTATTGCAAAAGTGACCAATATATTGACTCAAACATAATATTGAAAAAATAGGAGAACATGAGTCTTCATATATTAAAAACAATGTTATTTATTAGTACCAAAAACATAATAAAAAATATAATAATAAATAAGTACAACTTCAATTATATATTACATTCATATGGATAAGATTTTGATCCTAATGGTGACAATGATAAGTGGCCGCCAACCTGAACACATGTAATACAGCACTGACGATAATGTCCAAATGGACAATTTATATAGCCGTTAAATTTAACCCTGAAAAAATCGTACGTGCATGCTCCACATATAGTGGGGCAAAAGTAACAACGTTAATCCGGGTCAGATCATATGACTAATCTAGACTAGAAAGGCATCATATGTCTCTCACAATGCAGCGCTGTTCAGAGAAATGTAAATAACATGGAATGAGTATAGAAGTTAATTACCCATAATAGTGTCTCCGATTCAGTCCAGTCCAGGGGGCGACCACCCATCCCGACGCGCGTTTTGCGAGCGTAACTGTCGCTTCCACAAGGGGGCGTGGTCTCAGCTAAGTAAACGTCGTCATTAAATACCCAGTTGTTCTGGTCACATGACCGGTAACAACCAATTGCATATTGTGCCATTCGCGCATGCTCAGAAGACATTCCTAGGTCCCGTCACGCTGAATCACATCGCTGATGCACAAGATATAAGCAGCGGCCGGCGCTTAGCCGCATACCGTTTGACCAGGGCAGAGCAATGCGAGAAGTACAGTGGAGCCCAGGGCATGGCAACTCTGCTACCAAAGAAAATACTGGCAAGTGATTAAAAAGAACAGTAGTGAATACTGAAGTGAAAAGATCATAAAAATATATAACATAAAAAAGGGGGAGGGAAAGAGTCGTGTATAATGGTGTTAAGGGGAGATACTGTATATTGATTACAAAGTGCACTTGAAAGTCATTTGTAAATATAATAAAGCAAGTGAAAAACTATAAGCATTTGACAAAAAATTTTTTACATAGTAAAAATCCACAAAAAATATAGTGCATATATATGACAAATATTAAATATGAATACAGTAATAAATACTCTTATCATATGTGGTACAACATGTACTGTAAAATGAAATAATATGAAAAAAATAAATGACATTATTGCATAAAATTGTCCTTATCTGCAATTATTTTTGTGAAATACTGTAATACTGTATCAAGCCAAGAATTTTCTAAAGGAAGGATCCATTGTGCAAATGCGCATTCCCCAGATGTCATAGTCATTCACTATAGGTCCAGATCACATCAAATGAATGTGTAACTAAAAAAGCAAAGAATGCACAATTAAAAACAATGAAGAATGAATATAAAAACAAAAGAGACCAAATTAACAGGAGGTAATATTTCTGGAGAAAAGGCCTCACCAGTGTAGAATCAGGGTATGGACATTTTAATTTTATAAGAAGGATGAATAACCTGCAGCCTCATTCAACCCATCGGGCACCATAGTGCCCAATGTAAAAATCCACTTGCATTCTTTTTGTGCCAGGAGTAGTGTTGAGCATTCCGATACCGCAAGTATCGGGTATCGGCCGATATTTGCTGTATCGGAATTCCGATACCGAGTTCCGATATTTTTGTGATATCGGAAATCGGAATCGGAAGTTCCCAGTGTATGGTTCCCAGGGTCTGGAGGAGAGGAGACTCTCCTTCAGGCCCTGGGATCCATATTCATGTAAAAAATAAAGAATAAAAATAAAAAATATGGATATACTCACCCCTCCGGCGGACCCTGGACCTTAGCGATGTAACCAGCAGCCTCCGTTCCTAAGAATGCAGTGAGTGTAGGACCTGTGATGATGTCGCGGCTTGTGATTGGTCGCGTGAGCGGTCACATGAGCGGTCACGCGACCAATCACAAGCCGCGACGTCATCGAAGGTCCTTCACTCTGCATTCTTAGGAACGGAGGCTGCCGGTTACATCGCTAAGGTCCAGGGTCCGCCGGAGGGGTGAGTATATCCATATTTTTTATTTGTATTCTTTATTTTTTACATGAATATGGATCCCAGGGCCTGAAGGAGAGTTTCCTCTCCTTCAGACCCTGGGAACCATACAGGATACCTTCCGATATTTGTGTCCCATTGACTTGTATTGGTATCGGGTATCCGCGAGATCCGATATTTTGCCAGTATCGGCTGATCCAATCCGATACCGATACTTTCGAATATCGGAAGGTATCGCTCAACACTAGCCAGGAGGCGTTTAATATCGCCTCCCCTAATCCCACATTGTACTTGTTCAATACCCCTTAGGGAAAAATACTTGGAATTCCAGTTGTGAAACAACCGAAAATGACGGGGCAATGTTTTTAAATGTGAAATTTCAGTTTCTGATTCCGCAGTCACAATATCCCGGACATGCTCGTGTGTGCCAAGACGTCTTGAAGTCAGACCAACATATATCTTTGGACAGGTACATTTTGCATAATAAATGACCTGTGTTGTATTACAAGTTATATGTTGTCTGATAGTAAATTGTTTTTTTACATCTGCTGATTCAAAATGTGTGGACACTTTTCCAAGGGTCTGTGGTGAAATTCACCCTGACAGACAGAGATTTAGTCAAGGAATGGGTGATGTTGTCTGCCACATGCTGGTGTAGCGCAGGCACAGCTTTCTTAAAAAGTAATGGCGACTGGGCAATTGGTACTGAGGGGATGCGATGGCCATCAGCTTTCGGAAACCATCTGTATCTATCAGGCAGAAATGCAGCATTTCCGTGGCCAACAGATTGGAGATGGTGGAGTTCAACCTCTTAGCTTTGTGTATGAGGAAACAATATTTTACGTGACCACAACTGCGGAACCGTGGACTGGCAGCAGTGCTGAGAGAGGGCGAAGTATGGTGAACCGAACAAACTGCTGGACCATGACAGAGGTGCAGGTGGAACTGTTATTGTGGAATGAGAAAGTTGTGATGTGCTCGTTCTCTGAGATCGGTCAAAAAGAGCAGGCATGTCCTCCAATTGCAGCTGACAGTGGGCTCTCAGTCAGCATGACAGGAGCAGGTAAAGAACTTGAGGTTCTGCAGTCAAAAACCTGCGTCTCAATAGTTGGCACGGTAACAAAGGAGGAGGGAGAAGAAGTAGATGTGATTGAGGCCCACTGGTCCACATTTAAGCACAGTGGGATTCCCATGGTAACGCATGTTGATTTCACATGTGAAGATTCATTCATGTAGTAGTCAAATTATTGCACTTTTTACCTCTACTCAGTTTTTTTTGCAAAGTTGGCAGATTACGTGAGTTGGTTCATCCCTTGCAGTGTAAAAAAGGCCCAGGATAGGCAACCCTTGCCACCCCTGCGAGCTGCAGACCTGCGGATGTTGCTAGTCACAGCCACAGTTGTGGCTGAGGATGCATTGCTCATCGTAGCTGCATCACTACATGTCTGAGACATATGGTACAATGTAACCTTCTCATCTTCCTCCTCAGATGACCTACTCAGCTGTGTGCCTCTATGTTCACGCCAACTGGGATCTTACACCTCATCATCATCATCCTCTGTGTTATCACATTACTCGCGCCTGGAGCTATACCCTTCCTCTTCCTGCCCTGACAGCACAGAACAGTCCACCTGAGCCTCAGATGTCTCATCACCTTCCTCCCATGGGTCAACGTCTGATGACGAAGGTGAGGATGCCGTTGGGACCTCTTGACTCTTTGATGCTTTTGAGTATACTTCTGATGACCATTTCACAGATTGTGTGAACAGCTCTTCTGACTCACCCATCTGTGGTTCTGAATAATCAGTTGTATGGCTGGAGAGTTAGGACCCAGGGGGAACCAAGGGGCATTTGTGTGCCACCTCTGTGGACTGTACTGGGTGTGATGTTGAGGTGGAGGAAGAGGAGGAGAGGCCACTTGAAGCTGTGCTTGCCATTCTTTCGAGCACATGGGGCTTATAAACAAGACATATCGCTGTATGTCTGCCAAAGAAAGGTAGTGGAGTAGCCCGTCCAGTAACAGAAGTTGTCAGTTGTCTTTGCTTAGGACTTGACGTTGGTTCACTCTAGTGCTTTCACAAATATTACCACCTACCCCAAGTACACCTGGAACACTAAGCCTAATTCCCCTACCACCATGGCCTAGCTTTTTCCCATGTTGCTCAGATAGTGTGGTAGGAACACAGTATTAGCAACAAAAAAACTAGATTTTAAACTCTGCACCACCTCTGCAAAACAGCTGAATCTCAGCGACAGTGAATTCCAAGGAGAAATATGGCGTGATATATCATGTTAGTCACAGAGGAAAGAATTGTTTGAGTGTGGATGATGCCTGTATGACAAAGAAGATATGCTACAAACAATTTGAAAGTCAAATGTCCCCTACTGTATGACGTTAGGAACACAAGATTTTTTTGGTGGCCTCTGGGTAAGGCCTCTAATAAAACACTACATGCTACAAACTATTTTAAAGTCAGATGCCCTACTGTAAGCCACTAGGAACAGAAAATTGTTTTGTGGTCTCCGGATCAGTCCTCCATAACACACTCGATGATGCAAACTCTTTGAAAGTCAGGTCTCCTACTGTATCACACTAGGAACAGAAGAATTTTTGTGGCCTCTGGATCAGGCCTCTATAACACACTAGATACTACAAACTATTTTAAAGTCAGGTCTCCTACTGTATGACACTAGGAACAGAAGGATTTTTTTGGTAGCTTCTGGATCAGGCCACTGTAACACAGTAGATGCTGCAAACTATTTTAAAATCAGGTCCCCTACTGTATGACAATACTGTATGACAATAGAAACAGAAGAATTTTTGTAGTCAAATCCCCAAATCCCCTACCGTATATGCAGCGCCCCAGAGTCCTGGTCGTTGCAGTAATGTCGCTCTGGGAGTGATGTTACGTCTGATTGCATTAAAGGAGTTCACCTCACCAGGTATCACAGTCACACACTACACTTCACACTCCGGCCACCAGGGGGAGCAAAAGGTTCTATGTATTAGGCCACTCCTCACACTCTGGTAAAACTGGGGGTTGGATAGGAAGTTAGGCAGAAGCTGACTGGGTTTTGCCCAGGTAACATCTAGTGAGAGGAGAGCGTTACTTGGGAAGATTCAGGGGGGTCCCTGTCAGGGGTGGGATGCTGACAGTGTCCTAGCAAGAGACAGATCATTATGGAGCTGCGCCTGCACTTCATTGTTGCGGCATCCTAAGAAAGGATACGAAGCGAAGTATATTGTGGAGAAGTGAGAAAGGAGATCACAGCACAAAGGAGATAATACCGGGAGGAGTCATGCCCTAAGATCGAGACAACATCCTTCTGAGGTGCGTAGCCGGTGGCCGGAACACCGAGGGAGTACTGGCTCTACGCACTACTCTGAATCACGGCAGGGCAGTTGACTTTAGGTTGTCTGTCTCACCTTTTCACCTAAGCAGACAACGGAGGCAATTGTGGGAGAGAGGCGTCTCTAGGGTCCCTATAAAATAACTCCAGGCCTACCCCGTCATACAGGTGCGTCCTAGCCATACCAACTGGGGGACGGAGAGAGAACATCTGCAAAGGGAACTCTGGATGTGCCTTCGGACCGGCCGGTCTCAGCCAGCCCGGTTAGCAGTGCTCTGGATAGTGGATGCTGAAGTTTACAGTAAAAGGTAAAGAGACTGCAACCCTGTGTCTTCGTTATTCATCGCGCCTTGCACCACTCACCATCACCTTTAATTGGACGCCCCTTAGCAGGGCCACGGACCGGGTCTAGCCACCGTGACATCCCCAGGACCGAGACAGAGAGACCCGGTACCAGGTACCCCATTGCCCTGCATCTGGGGGCGCTCCATATAACATTAGGAATAGAATAATTTTTTTGTGGCCACTGAATCAGGCCTCTATAACAAACTAGATGCTACAGACTATTTTAAAATCAGGTGCCCTACTGTATGACACCCAAATGAAGTATTCAAAGAGAAAACTGATACAAAAAATATATTTAATTTTATTAAAAATTAATGATACACGATTATACATAAAAACAAATTCTTTGTGTAAAATCATGTATCATTAATTTTTAATAAAGTTCAATATATATTTTTTATCAGTTTTATCTTTGAATACTTCTTCTGGGTGATATATTATGCTTGGTATTCTTTGTTATTTCCTTTCAATATGGGTGTTTTGCTTTTTTTTCCCCCTACTGTATGACACTAGGAGCAGAAGAATTTTTGTTGCCTATGGATCAGGCCTCTATAACACACTGGATGCTAAAACTATTTTAAAGTCAGGTCCCCTACTGTATGATGTTAGGAACACAAGATTTTTTGGGGTGGCCTCTGGATCAGGCCTCTACAGCTTAATTTCAACCCAACAAAATTACAAAGTGTGATACAGCAGGCTGTCTAACTTTTTGCAGCTGAAAAAATTATAATTTTTTTCCTTTGCCTTAGGTCTGCAGACAGTTTCACATCACCACAGCACTAAATAACAAGGTGGGATACAGCAGGCTGTTTCACATTTATCTAGTGAAAAAATATTATTTAGAATGCTATACTCGTGCATGGAGCACACTAGAAGTAGTGCACAACACACTTGTAGGACATGTGCCCTGCTGGCTTTGTCTGTGGACCTCAGTAAAGGCAAAAAAAAAATGTTGGAAGGTAAATTTAACAGCCATCCGGGACACTAGTAGCTACACTATCTGACTGATATACAACAATCTAGCTAACTATCTAGCTCTAAAATCTAGCTGCTAAGAGTGCCAGTGTCAGGAGTAGCCTCTCTGCCCTGTTATAGGTTCAAAAGGCGCTAAAACAAGATGTCCGCTCTTTATAT
This sequence comes from Ranitomeya variabilis, assembly GCF_051348905.1. Lineage (NCBI taxonomy): Eukaryota > Metazoa > Chordata > Amphibia > Anura > Dendrobatidae > Ranitomeya > Ranitomeya variabilis. Next base: position 596,160,501 of record NC_135236.1, read on the forward strand.
GGAGAGGGACATGTGATTTTAGGAGCCAGTGACACAATCCATTGTGTCAGGACGTTGTGGGTGTTTCCTGTGCCCTGTTTGGCTAGCTGCAATGTGCACATAAAGTTAGGAAAAAAAATTACTGTTTATAAGAACGCTGTGCTTTTGAGCCTTGCAAACCCCCTCCCCTCATCAAACACGTGTCAAATGCTCATGATACATCACCATTATTGTTGCTAAAGTGCTGAAAATAGTTTTGTGGCAACACAAATATTTCCCCACACTTTTTACCGAACGTTACCGATTTTTATTTTATTTTATAAAATTTCCCTTGTGTTTCTGATTCCGAATCTAAATGTGCCATATTTGTGCCAAATTTATGTTTGGCAATCATTTTCCAAACAAATTCACTCATCACTAGTCTTAACCCCAAATCATGCTGTAGTCACTTCTGCTTTTTAATGAATCCACTGACTGTGGTTCCGTGGCCCATCAACCTGGCCCTGCCCCATAAGTGGAAAACATTGAGTGCACTGATGCCCAACCACTTGTTCTATTGGAGGATGGGTACTGTAACGGGGTCTACCGTGCTGGGGTACCTCTCTCAGTACCACACCGTGTTTCAGGAGGTCCACTCTGCTTTGGACGGAGTCTGAATGAAGGACGCTGGCTGGAATTCCTTGGTACATGTGCGCATATAAAAGATCACTGCTTCTCCATGTATTTCCAGTGTGACAGCACTTTACTCACAGGACACAGAATATATATCACACAGATACAGAGGGCAGGCCAATTGAAAAGCGGCAGGCCAGACATACATTACAATAGCCGCAGGTGGCAGGAGCCTGCCGATATTTACTGTGGGAATTACAAAGGTGGGGGAGGTCAGAAGGAGAATATCTTGTCCCCTCTGCCCAGGGGCGCAGCCTGTGGACTGATGCATTTCACATGGAACCTATTATACATACATATGACTGCACAACATATTCTGGGTGCTGGGGGGTTCCGTAACAGGTACATGGGAGGGTTAGTGCACAGGGTCAGCAGCCCATCTCAGCACATCTCTAGTGATGAGAAAACACAAGTGCCAACTGATGCGTCTTTCTGCAGTGTTCAAACTGTCATGGAGAGTAGGGGTTTTAGATGATGCCGGGAATGATGAGGTCCTAGATTCCACATGGAGTGAAGGCCATCCTAATTATGTGAGCAGTTCAAAAGACGATGAGATGGTCATGCTGCCAAAGCAACACAGCTAACGAAGGAGCAGGGTGCAAAAGCACAGTGGATGGCGCCTAGCTATTACATCAGTTGCTACTGGCCACTGCACCGAGGAAATAAGAACAAAGCTAGCTCAATGGAGCTCCCTGGCACAGCATTTCTTCAAGCAATGTGCTGATGACAAGACACGAGTAGTTTGCACACTGTACCGTCAGAGCCTGTAGTAAGGAATAAATGTTCTTAAAGGGAACCTGTCACCCCCCAGGCATTTTTAACTAAAAGAGCCACCTTGTGCAGCATTAATGCTGCATTCTGTCAAGGTGGCTCTTTTATTTCGAGTCCCTGCAAATGCTGAAATAATCACTTTTATAATTTGTTCTTGATACCTCGAATTAGACCTGGGGGCATGTCTTTTCCCCTGGACAGAAACGCCTCCCAGCCGTCACTCAATACTCCTCGTGCCGGGCTCCACCTCCTCTGTCTTCATTAATGTCCCACAGGGGCTCCCGGATTTACCACCTTGTCAGTGACCACCGCGGTGCGTCCCTCCCTTCCCAGACGACCATCCGCAGTCTGATCCTCCTCCTGCTCTCTCTTCTGCTGTGGTTTCATCTTCCTCCCACTTAAGATCAATGGGGATACCTGCCTCCCTGCAAAGAGAGATTGTGACAGCATCATCACCAGCAGTGTCACTGAGCCCTGCCAGCCCACAAGCCATAATTCTGAATGACAGCATTTCAAAATTACTGGTCTTTGAAATACTGCCACCAAAACTAAAAATCTACCCCTATCTTTATTAATTATTCAAACTCGGATAATGCCAAAAGTGATACAAAATTCATTAAAAACATCCCAGAAAAAGAGGGAAATTTCAGCCCAGGAATCTGGGTAGCATAGAGGGAAAAAAGAAAAAACAACAATATGCCTTCCCTGTCCCTTGTAGGCTCTAAGGTCTGATAGCCTCCTGTCAACGGAGGGTGGCACCCTAATTTGCGATGTGGCGCCCTCACTACACGGCGGCTGTCCCTTCAATCCCTAGGCAATCCCTTAGTCTATCAAGATCACAGACAGAAAAAACAATTGAATACAGATCAAATTGAGCTATATCTCTTGTTTAGCACTGATGGCTACTGCATCCAGCACAAATAAATAAGTACAGTGCCTTGCAAAAGTATTCGGCCCCCTGGAACTTTTCAACCTTTTCCCACATATCATGCTTCAAACATAAAGATACCAAATGTACATTTTTGGTGAAGAATCAACAAGTGGAACACAATTGTGAAGTTGAATGAAATTCATTGGTTATTTTAAATTTTTGTGGAAATTCAATAACTGAAAAGTGGGGCGTGCAATGTTATTTGGCCCCTTTAACTTAATACTTTGTTGCGCCACCTTTTGCAGTGATTACAGCTGCAAGTTGCTTGGGGTATGTCTCTATCAGTTTTGTACATCGAGAGACTGAAATTTTTGCCCATTCTTCCTTGGCAAACAGCTCGAGCTCAGTGAGGTTTGACGGAGATCGTTTGTGACCAGCAGTTTTCATCTCTTTCCACAGATTCTCGATTGGATTGAGGTCTGGATTTTGACTTTGCCATTCTAACAGCTGGATATGTTTATTTGTGAACCATTCCATTGTATATTTTTCTTTATGTTTGGGATCATTGTCTTGTTGGAAGACAAATCTCCGTTCCAGTCTCAGGTCTTTTGCAGACTTCAACAGGTTTTCTTCAAGAATGGTCCTGTACAGTATTTGGCTCCATCCATCTTCCCATCAATTTTAACCATCTTCCCTGTCCCTGCTGAAGTAAAGCTGGACCAAACCATGATGCTGTCACCACCATGTTTGACAGTGGGGATGGTGTGTTCATATCGTTTGGAATTGTTGCCAAAAAGTTCGATTTTGGTTTCATCTGACCAGAGCACCCACTTCCACATGTTTTGTGTGTCTCCCAGATGGCTTGTTGCAAACTTTAAACAACACTTTTTATTGATATCCTTGAGAAATGGCTTCCTTCTTGCCACTCTTCCATAAAGGCCAGATTTGTGCAGTGTATGTCCTATTATGCATTGTTGTCCTATGGACATACTGTCCCACCTCAGCTGCAGATCTCTGCAGTTCATCCAGAGTAATTATGGGCCTCTTGGCTCCATTTCTGTTCAGTCTTTTCCTTGTTTGAGATGAAAGTTTAGAGGGATGGCCGGGTCTTGGTAGATTTGCAGTGGTATGATACTCCTTCCATTTCAATATGATCGTTTGCACAGTGCTCCTTGGGATGTTTAAAGTTTTGGAAATCATTTTGTATCCAAATCTGGCTTTAAACTTCTGCATTACAGTATCATGGCCCTGCCTGTTGTGTTCCTTGGTCTTCATGATGTTCTCTGTGTTTCAAACAGAACCCTGAGGCTATCACAGAGCAGGTGCATTCATACGGAGACTTGATTACACACAGGTGGATTATATTTATCATTATTAGGCTTTTAGGACAACACTGGATCATTCACAGATCCACAATGAACTTCTAGAGTGAGTTTGCTGCACTAAAAGTAAAGGGGCCAAATAATATTGCATGCCACACTTTTCAGTTTTTTGGGGATTTAATCACAGTAGGTCCACTACCCCTCCACAGAGAGAGATATTTTTAGTCAAAGAGAGGACTCCCTTTTAGGTTCCCATTCAGATGAAGACTTTATTCTCAGAGAGGAAAGGCATTGCTAGGACCTTGTATACGAGAAATGCCTTAACGTGGCTACAAGATAAAAATAAATTGGTCAATTTATGCGCTAAACTTTCTAAATTTTTCATATTTCTAGTGCAGTAATGCAATTCAATTTTCATGTTTCATGTTTGCAGGTTTTGGCGCTACAGTGTGCTGCCTTATTTATTTGACAATAAATTTCGTTCAACTTCATAATTGTGTTCCACTTGTTGTTGATTCTTCACCAAAAATTTACATTTGGTATCCTTATGTTTGAAGCATGATATGTGGGAAAAGGTTGAAAAGTTCCAGGTGGCCGAATACTTTTGCAAGGCATTGTATATATAAATCTCTATATAATAAGTGAACCCTCCTGCTCCAATTATGTAATAATATATCCACTATTAGTATTAAATAGAACTTCAATGAATATAATATACTATCACTCGTGAACAGAACTGAAATAGAGTGGGGGTATAGAGAACTATACTAGTTCTAAGCTGCCCTTATGGATATTAATTAGTCGCATCCAAAAAAAACCAAAAAGATTCTCAATACTCATAGGCAGAAAAAGGGGGAAATTCCCCAAGTATGTTAAATTCACCATTAGTTAATCATATAACACGAATCCAGGTTGCTTTTGGGCAAGAAAGGATCACATCCTATCACCCCAGGCATTAGCCCATATACTCCTAATCAGCAGAAAAATAATGTTTTCATGTACATCATATGCAGCTCAAATAACCAATATAATAAAGTGCTGAATGTGCAAATAAAGTGCTGAATCGTAGCTCATAAGCTTATACACTTAGCTTGTATATTCACGGCCGATCCCTTCAGTCAGCTACAACAGTGCGTTAGCTCCCACTGACCCGACGCGTTTCTCCCCCATGCATCCTTCTTAGGGGGTTCTTCAGAGGACTTCAACACCAATAAAGAAGACCTCAATGGGGTAGCGAGTAGGGTTGAGCGAAACGGATCGGTCATTTTCATAAGTCGCCGACTTTTGGCAAAGTCGGCGTCTCATGAAACCCGACCCGATCCCTGTGTGGGGTTGGCCATGCGGTACGCGACTTTCGCGCCAAAGTCGCGTTTCAATGACGCTAAAAGCGCCATTTCTCAGCCAATGAAGGTGGACGCAGAGTGTGGGCAGCGTGATGACATAGATCTCAGTCCCCGCCATCTTAGAGAAGGGCATTGCAGTGATTGGCTTGCTTTCTGCGGCGTCACAGGGGCTATAAAGGGGCGTTCCCGCCGACCGCCATCTTACTGCTGCTGATCTGAGCGTAGGAAGAGGTTGCTGCCGCTTCGTCAGAAGCAGGGATAGTGTTAGGCAGGGTACATTCACCCCCAAACCGCTTGTGCTGTAGCGATTTCCACTGTCCAACACCACCTTTTGTTTGCAGGGACAGTGGAAGCTACATTTTTTTTCCTCAGCGCTGTAGCTCATTGGGCTGCCCTAGAAGGCTCCCTGATAGCTGCGTTGCTGTGTGTGTACGCCGCTCTGCAAACCAACTGCTTTTTTCAAAGCACAAATCCTGTTGTTCCTTCCTTTCTGCACAGCTATCTTGTTTGTTTGTCCACACTTTTGTGTGCAGCAGTCCTTTTAATAGCTGCCTGCCATACTTTTCTGAGATTACTGCAGGGAGATAAAGATTGGCAAGTCTGCCTCTGTGCCAGTGCTGTGTGTGGCATCTGTCTCTCATTGTGTGCCACAGAAAACCTAGTGTGTAATACTGGGCCATTTTTTTTTTAATTCTCCCTGAAAAAAATAAATAAATAGTGGGAGATAAAGATTGGCAAGTCTGCCTCTGTGCCAGTGCTGTGTGTGGCATCTGTCTCAAATTATTGGGGCACAGAAAACCTAGTGTGTAATACTGGGCCATTTTTTTTTTTTAATTCTCCCTGAAAAAAATAAATAAATAGTGGGAGATAAAGATTGACAAGTCTGCCTCTGTGCCAGTGCTGTGTGTGGCATCTGTCTCTCATTGTGTGCCACAGAAAATCTAGTGTGTAATACTGGGCCATTTTTTTTTTAATTCTCCCTGAAAAAAAAATAAAAATAGTGGGAGATAAAGATTGGCAAGTCTGCCTCTGTGCCAGTGTTGTGTGTGGCATCTGTTTCTCATTGTGTGCCACAGAAAACCTAGTGTGTAATACTGGTCCATTTTTTTTTTTAATAATCCCTGAAAAAAAAAAATAAATAGTGGGAGATAAAGATTGGCAAGTCTGCCTCTGTGTCAGTGCTGTGTGTGGCATCTGTCTCTCATTGTGTGCCACAGAAAACCTAGTGTGTAATACTGGGCCATTTTTTTTTTTTTTTTAATTCTCCCTGAAAAAAATAAATAAATAGTGGGAGATAAAGATTGGCAAGTCTGCCTCTGTGCCAGTGCTGTGTGTGGCATCTGTCTCTCATTGTGTGCCACAGAAAACCTAGTGTGTAATACTGGGCCATTTTTTTTTTTTTTTATTCTCCCTGAAAAAAATAAATAAATAGTGGGAGATAAAGATTGGCAAGTCTGCCTCTGTGCCAGTGCTGTGTGTGGCATCTGTCTCTCATTGTGTGCCACAGAAAACCTAGTGTGTAATACTGGGCCATTTTTTTTTTTTTTTTTAATTCTCCCTGAAAAAAAAAAAAAATTAGTGGGAGATTAAGATTGGCATTTCTGCTTGAGTGCCGGTCCTGTGTGTGCCATCTGTCTCAAATTATTGGGGCACAGAAATCCTAGTGTGTAACATTTGGCCTGGTTTTCCTTTCAGTGTCAGCCACCTATAAAGGTGTATATAAATCCTACAGAAGTTTGAGTTCACCTTTTAAGTTGTTTTACAGTAACAAATACCGTTACTTTGGTTACGTTTTGCAAACAATGAGGAAGTCTGGTGGAAGAGGTCGTGGCCGTGGGCGGTCATTGTCAGCTGGTAATGATGGTAGTGGTGGTGGAGCATCAGGTGGTCATGGTAAAAGCAGTACAGCACCTAAGTCTCGAGTTGTTGAGCCAGGTTCGTCGTCTGGCTACACAAGGCCTCGAACGCTCCCTTTTCTGGGAGTAGGAAAACCGCTTTAAAGCCGGAGCAGCAAGAACAAGTTTTGGCTTTCCTTGCTGACTCAGCCTCTAGCTCTTTTGCCTCCTCTTCTGAAAGTGCTAAATGTAAAAGCAGCGCGTTGTTAGTGGATGTTCACGGTCAGGGACAAGTCGCTTCCTTGTCTTCTTCACCCAGAACAAGAGAGAAGGATGCGTCAGGAGACACAATGGGTTACTCCATGGAGCTCTTTACACATACCGTTCCTGGGTTAGACAGTGAAAGAGTTAACAGGCCATGCCCATTAGAATCGGACATGGAGTGCACTGATGCACAGCCACAGCCAGATTACTATGCTGTTCCTTTGACTCAGACCAGAACATTGCCCTCGCAGTGTACTGAGCCAGAATCAAACCCAGCTGAGACTATGGTGCCCCGTCACGAACGCTATACCACCGGCTTACACGGTGACACAGACGAAGTTGCACACGAGATAGAAGAGGAGGTCATAGATGACCCAGTTGTTGACCCTGATTGGCAGCCATTGGGGGAACAGGGTGCAGGCGGAAGTAGTTCTGAAGTGGAGGAGGAGGAGGAGCCGCAGCAGGTATCAACATCACAACAGGTTCCATCTGCCGGGCCCGTATCTGGCCAAAAACGCGTGGCAAAACCAAAACCAGTTGGAGGACAGCGTGGCCATCCGGTTAAAGAAGCTCAGTCTGCAATGCCTGAAAAGGTATCCGATAGTAGAAAGAGTGCAGTCTGGCATTTTTTTAAACAACATCCAAAAGATCAGCGCAAAGTCATCTGTCAAAAATGTTCAACTACCTTAAGCAGAGGTCAGAATCTTAAAAGTCTAAATACAAGTTGCATGCATAGACATTTAACCACCATGCATTTGCAAGCCTGGAATAACTACCAAACGTGCCTAAAGGTTGCAGCACCCTCAGCCAATGAAGCTAGTCAGCAACGCTACATCCCTTCCCTCACTGTAAGCCCACCATTTCCCGCAACACCTGCAGTATCTGTGCAGCTTTTGTCTCCAGGCCAAAGCAGTCAGGGAATCACCAGGTTTGTAGTAGGAAACACTGCATGTAGGGCACCGGCAAGAATACCATCTCCAACCCTCTCTCAGTCTGCCATGTCAACCGGCACCACCGCTAGTTCCACGATCTCCAGCTCTCCAGTCCAGCTCACCCTACATGAGACTCTTGTTAGGAAAAGGAAGTACTCATCCTCGCATCCGCGTACACAGGGTTTGAACGCCCACATTGCTAGACTAATCTCATTAGAGATGATGCCCTACCGGTTAGTTGAAAGCGAAGCTTTCAAAGCGCTGATGGACTACCCTGTACCACGCTACGAGCTACCCAGTCGACACTTCTTTTCTAGAAAAGCCATCCCAGCCCTCCAACAGCATGTTAAAGACCGCATCGTCCATGCACTCAGGCAGTCTGTGACTACAAAGGTGCAACAGATGCATGGACCAGTAGTCATGGCCAGGGACGTTACGTGTCCATCACGGCACACTGGGTGAATGTGGTGGATGCAGGGTCCACAGGGGACAGCAATATTGGGACAGTTCTGCCTAGCCCACGGTCAAGGAAACAGTTGGCTGTAGGCGTTCGCCCCCCCTCCTCCTCTTCCTCGTCCTCCTGCAGAAGCGAGAGCTCGTCCACAGACCGCAGTCGCACATCCACTCCATCCGCAGCTGCCACTGTTGCACACCAGGTGTGCCATTATGGGACAGCTAGTGGCAAGCGTCAGCAGGCTGTATTGGCAATGAAGTGTTTGGGCGACAACAGACACACCGCGGAAGTTCTGTCCGAGTTCTTGCAGAAAGAAACTCAGTCATGGCTGGGCACTGTACATCTTGAGGCAGGCAAGGTAGTGAGTGATAACGGAAGGAATTTCATGGCTGCCATAGCCCTTTCCAAACTGAAACACATTCCTTGCCTGGCTCACACCTTAAACCTGGTGGTGCAGTGCTTCCTGAAAAGTTATCCGGGGTTACCCGGCCTGCTCCTCAAAGTGCGCAGACTTTGCTCGCATATCCGCCGTTCGCCTGTACACTCCAGCCGTATGCAGAACTATCAGCGGTTTTTGAACCTTCCCCAGCATCGCCTAATCATCGAAGTTGCAACAAGGTGGAACTCCACACTGCACATGCTTCAGAGACTGTGCGAACAGAGGCGTGCTGTTATGTATTTGTGGGAGGATACACGGGCAGGCAGTTGGATGGCAGACATGGAGTTGTCAGGTGTGCAGTGGTCGAAGCTACAAGACCTGTGTCAAGTCCTTCAGTGTTTTGAGGAATGCACACGGCTGGTTAGTGCAGACAACGCCATAATAAGCATGAGCATCCCCCTAATGCGTCTCCTGATGCAAAGTTTGATGCACATAAAGGAGCAGGCGTCTGCAGCCGAGGAAGAGGAAAGCCTTGATGACAGTCAGCCATTGTCTGGTCAGGGCCGTGTAGAGGATGCGGTAGCGGGAGAAGAGGATGAGGAGGACGAGGAGGATGATGGGGATGAGTACTTTTTTAATGAGGAAGCTTCTCCTGGGCCAACAGAAATTAGTGGCGTTGCAAGGCCGGGTTCTGTTTTTTTAAGGGAGACAAGTGACGTAGATTTGCCTGTAACTGCCCCTCAAACCAGCACAACCGCAGATTTGACAACTGGAACTTTGGCCCACATGGCGGATTATGCCTTACGTATCCTCAAAAGGGACCCAAGCATTATTAAAATGATGATCGATGACGATTACTGGTTGGCCTGCATCCTTGACCCTCGCTATAAAGGCAAATTGCAAAATATTATGCCACATGAGAACCTCGAACAAATATTAGCAACCAAACAAGCAACTCTTGTAGACCGTTTGATTCAGGCATTGCCAGCACACAGCGCCGGTGATGGTTCTCACACGAGCTGCAGGGGGCTACAGGGCAGAGATGTTAGAGGTGCACAAATCTGAAGTGGCATTGGACAGAGGGGTTTTCTGACCAGGTTGTGGAGTGATTTTGCAATGACAGCAGACAGGACAGGTACTGCAGCATCTATTCAAAGTGACAGGAGACAACATTTGTCCAGTATGGTTACTAACTATTTTTCATCCCTTATCGATGTTCTCCCTCAACCGTCATTCCCATTTGATTACTGGGCATCCAAATTAGACACCTGGCCTGAATTGGCAGAATATGCATTACAGGAGCTTGCTTGCCCAGCAGCTAGTGTGCTATCAGAAAGAGTATTCAGTGCTGCTGGTTCAATATTAACGGAAAAAAGGACACGTCTGGCTACCCAAAATGTGGATGATCTAACCTTCATTAAAATGAACCAGTCCTGGATTTCAAATTATTTTGCCCCACCTTTCCCGGCTGACACCTAGCATTCCTATAAAAAGGTCTTGCTTGTGGACTGGTCTTACTGATTGTTCCAATCTCTTAATTTGCAGCAGCTGTTTGTCCAGCATACGACATGTTTACACCTCCCTCAATGGGAAAACTCCCCCCACGGGGCCGTGGTCTCGCCACTTGGCGCAAGCACCCGTTAGAGTGCCATTTGTCCGAAGAGGTGGGTGTGCCCGCTTTTGGTCGACGGCACTGCCACTGGGTCCCTCATAGTACAATAAAGTGTCTCTGCTGGTGGTGGCGCGCACCCAACGTCAGACACACCGTTGTAACATGAGGGGCCCTGGGACGGTACCGCCGGCCACAAGAGAGTTCACCCCCCCAGCTCAAACTGTGCTCTACCACGTGCAAAATTATCTCTCACAGCTCCACCAATGTTTAGTCTATGCGCTGACATCATTCAATGCCTGGCACTGACAATACCAATTTGTTGACATCTATGATGCTAGTTAAAATAGTCTGGGTCAGTGTCCTATATTGACACCAGTAAATGCTTACTGCCAAATTACTATGTCAGAAACTCAGCAGATGAGCCCACCCCTGTACCTAAGTATGCCACACTTTTGTATTTTTGTTTTGTTGTTTTGCGAGACATTAACATCTATTTATTTTTTGGGAGTACTAACTGTGTCAATCACTCCTTGCAATCGTCCTCCGCTGACCACACCAATGCTGCCTGTGTACCCATGTAACGTATTTAAAACTGCATAGAGCCTATTTTTATTTAATTTAGGCCTAGTAAGCCTGTCTGCGGTCCCTTCTTGCAATCCTCCTCCACTGACCACAACAATGCTGCCTGTGTACCCATGTAACCTATTTAAAACTGCATAGAGCCTATTTTTATTTATTTTAGGCCCAGTAAGCCTGTCTGCGGTCCCTCCTTGCAATCGTCCTCCGCTGACCACACCAATGCTGCCTGTGTACCCATGTAACCTATTTAAAACTGCATAGAGCCTATTTTTATTTATTTTAGGCCTAGTAAGCCTGTCTGCAGTCCCTCCTTGCAATCCTCCTCCACTGACCACAACAATGCTGCCTGTGTACCCATGTAACCTATTTAAAACTGCATAGAGCCTATTTTTATTTATTTTAGGCCCAGTAAGCCTGTCTGCGGTCCCTCCTTGCAATCCTCCTCCACTGACAACAACAATGCTGCCTGTGTACCCATGTAACCTATTTAAAACTGCAAAGAGCCTATTTTTATTTATTTTAGGCCCAGTAAGCCTGTCTGCTGTCCCTCCTTGCAATCCTCCTCCACTGACCACAACAATGCTGCCTGTGTACCCATGTAACCTATTTAAAACTGCATAGAGCCTATTTTTATTTATTTTAGGCCTAGTAAGCCTGTCTGCGGTCCCTCCTTGCAATCCTCCTCCACTGACCACAACAATGCTGCCTGTGTACCCATGTAACCTATTTAAAAATGCATAGAGCCTATTTTTATTTATTTTAGGCCCAGTAAGCCTGTCTGCGGTCCCTCCTTGCAATCGTCCTCTGCTGACCACACCAATGCTGCCTGTGTACCCATGTAACCTATTTAAAACTGCATAGAGCCTTTTTTTTTTTTTTAGGCCCAGTAAGCCTATCTGCGGTCCCTCCTTGCAATCGTCCTCCGCTGACCACACCAATGCTGGCTATGTACCCATGTAACCTATTTAAAACTGCATAGAGCCTATTTTTATTTATTTTAGGCCTAGTAAGCCTGTCTGCGGTCCCTCCTTGCAATCATCCTCCACTGACCACAACAATGCTACCTGTGTACCCATGTAACCTATTTAAAACTGCATAGAGCCTATTTTTATTTATTTTAGGCCCAGTGAGCCTGTCTGCGGTCCCTCCTTGCAATCCTCCTCCACTGACCACAACAATGCTGCCTGTGTACAAATGTAACCTATTTAAAACTGCATAGAGCCTATTTTTATTTATTTTAGGCCTAGTAAGCCTGTCTGCGGTCCCTCCTTGCAATCCTCCTCCACTGACCACAACAATGCTGCCTGTGTACCCATGTAACCTATTTAAAACAGCATAGAGCCTATTTTTATTTATTTTAGGCCCAGTAAGCCTGTCTGCGGTCCCTCCTTGCAATCGTCCTCCGCTGACCACACCAATGCTGCCTGTGTACCCATGTAACCTATTTAAAACTGCATAGAGCCTATTTTTATTTATTTTAGGCCCAGTAAGCCTGTCTGCGGTCCCTCCTTGCAATCCTCCTCCACTGACCACAACAATGCTGCCTGTGTACCCATGTAACCTATTTAAAACTGCATAGAGCCTATTTTTATTTATTTTAGGCCCAGTAAGCCTGTCTGCGGTCCCTCCTTGCAATCGTCCTCCGCTGACCACACCAATGCTGGCTATGTACCCATGTAACCTATTTAAAACTGCATAGAGCCTATTTTTATTTATTTTAGGCCCAGTAAGCCTGTCTGCGGTCCCTCCTTGCAATCGTCCTCCGCTGACCACACCAATGCTGCCTGTGTACCCATGTAACCTATTTAAAACTGCATAGAGCCTATTTTTATTTATTTTAGGCCCAGTAAGCCTGTCTGCGGTCCCTCCTTGCAATCCTCCTCCACTGACCACAACAATGCTGCCTGTGTACCCATGTAACCTATTTAAAACTGCATAGAGCCTATTTTTATTTATTTTAGGCCCAGTAAGCCTGTCTGCGGTCCCTCCTTGCAATCGTCCTCCGCTGACCACACCAATGCTGGCTATGTACCCATGTAACCTATTTAAAACTGCATAGAGCCTATTTTTATTTATTTTAGGCCCAGTAAGCCTGTCTGCGGTCCCTCCTTGCAATCGTCCTCAGCTGACCACACCAATGCTGGCTATGTACCCATGTAACCTATTTAAAACTGCATAGAGCCTATTTTTATTTATTTTAGGCCCAGTAAGCCTGTCTGCGGTCCCTCCTTGCAATCGTCCTCAGCTGACCACACCAATGCTGGCTATGTACCCATGTAACCTATTTAAAACTGCATAGAGCCTATTTTTATTTATTTTAGGCCTAGTAAGCCTGTCTGCGGTCCCTCCTTGCAATCATCCTCCACTGACCACAACAATGCTGCCTGTGTACCCATGTAACCTATTTAAAACTGCATAGAGCCTATTTTTATTTATTTTAGGCCCAGTAAGCCTGTCTGCGGTCCCTCCTTGCAATCCTCCTCCACTGACCACAACAATGCTGCCTTGGTACCCATGTAACCTATTTAAAACTGCTTAGAGCCTATTTTTATTTATTTTAGGCCCAGTTAGCCTGTCTGCGGTCCCTCCTTGCAATCCTCCTCCACTGACCACAACAATGCTGCCTGTGTATCCATGTAACCTATTTAAAACTGCATAGAGCCTATTTTTATTTATTTTAGGCCCAGTAAGCCTGTCTGAGGTCCCTCCTTGCAATCATCCTCCGCTGACCACACCGATGCTGCCTGTGTACCCCTGCGAGATAATTCTAAGTGCCTTGAGCCTATTTTTATTTATTTTAGGCCTAGTAAGCCTGTCTGCGGTCCCTCCTTGCAATCCTCCTCCACTGACCACAACAATGCTGCCTGTGTACCAATGTAACCTATTTAAAACTGCATAGAGCCTATTTTTATTTATTTTAGGCCTAGTAAGCCTGTCTGCGGTCCCTCCTTGCAATCCTCCTCCACTGACCACAACAATGCTGCCTGTGTACCCATGTAACCTATTTAAAACTGCATAGAGCCTATTTTTATTTATTTTAGGCCCAGTAAGCCTGTCTGCGGTCCATCCTTGCAATCCTCCTCCACTGTCCACAACAATGCTGCCTGTGTACCCATGTAACCTATTTAAAACTGCATAGAGCCTATTTTTATTTATTTTAGGCCCAGTAAGCCTGTCTGCGGTCCCTCCTTGCAATCCTCCTCCACTGACCACAACAATGCTGCCTGTGTACCCATGTAACCTATTTAAAACTGCATAGAGCCTATTTTTATTTATTTTAGGCCCAGTAAGCCTGTCTGCGGTCCCTCCTTGCAACCGTCCTCCGCTGACCACACCAATGCTGCCTGTGTACCCCTGCGAGATAACTCTAAGTGCCTTGAGCCTATTTTTATTTATTTTAGGCCTTGTAAGCCTGTCTGCGGTCCCTCCTTGCAATCATCCTCCACTGACCACACCAATGCTGCCTGTGTACCCATGTAACCTATTTAAAACTGCATAGAGCCTATTTTATTTATTTTAGGCCCAGTAAGCCTGACTGCGGTCCCTCCTTGCAATCCTCCTCCACTGACCACAACAATGCTGCCTGTGTACCCATGTAACCTATTTAAAACTGCATAGAGCCTATTTTTATTTATTTTAGGCCTAGTAAGCCTGTCTGCGGTCCCTCCTTGCAATCCTCCTCCACTGACCACAACAATGCTGCCTGTGTACCCATGTAACCTATTTAAAAATGCATAGAGCCTATTTTTATTTATTTTAGGCCCAGTAAGCCTGTCTGCGGTCCCTCCTTGCAATCGTCCTCTGCTGACCACACCAATGCTGCCTGTGTACCCATGTAACCTATTTAAAACTGCATAGAGCCTTTTTTTTTTTTTTAGGCCCAGTAAGCCTATCTGCGGTCCCTCCTTGCAATCGTCCTCCGCTGACCACACCAATGCTGGCTATGTACCCATGTAACCTATTTAAAACTGCATAGAGCCTATTTTTATTTATTTTAGGCCTAGTAAGCCTGTCTGCGGTCCCTCCTTGCAATCATCCTCCACTGACCACAACAATGCTACCTGTGTACCCATGTAACCTATTTAAAACTGCATAGAGCCTATTTTTATTTATTTTAGGCCCAGTGAGCCTGTCTGCGGTCCCTCCTTGCAATCCTCCTCCACTGACCACAACAATGCTGCCTGTGTACAAATGTAACCTATTTAAAACTGCATAGAGCCTATTTTTATTTATTTTAGGCCTAGTAAGCCTGTCTGCGGTCCCTCCTTGCAATCCTCCTCCACTGACCACAACAATGCTGCCTGTGTACCCATGTAACCTATTTAAAACTGCATAGAGCCTATTTTTATTTATTTTAGGCCCAGTAAGCCTGTCTGCGGTCCCTCCTTGCAATCGTCCTCCGCTGACCACACCAATGCTGCCTGTGTACCCATGTAACCTATTTAAAACTGCATAGAGCCTATTTTTATTTATTTTAGGCCCAGTAAGCCTGTCTGCGGTCCCTCCTTGCAATCCTCCTCCACTGACCACAACAATGCTGCCTGTGTACCCATGTAACCTATTTAAAACTGCATAGAGCCTATTTTTATTTATTTTAGGCCCAGTAAGCCTGTCTGCGGTCCCTCCTTGCAATCGTCCTCCGCTGACCACACCAATGCTGGCTATGTACCCATGTAACCTATTTAAAACTGCATAGAGCCTATTTTTATTTATTTTAGGCCCAGTAAGCCTGTCTGCGGTCCCTCCTTGCAATCGTCCTCAGCTGACCACACCAATGCTGGCTATGTACCCATGTAACCTATTTAAAACTGCATAGAGCCTATTTTTATTTATTTTAGGCCTAGTAAGCCTGTCTGCGGTCCCTCCTTGCAATCATCCTCCACTGACCACAACAATGCTGCCTGTGTACCCATGTAACCTATTTAAAACTGCATAGAGCCTATTTTTATTTATTTTAGGCCCAGTAAGCCTGTCTGCGGTCCCTCCTTGCAATCCTCCTCCACTGACCGCAACAATGCTGCCTTGGTACCCATGTAACCTATTTAAAACTGCATAGAGCCTATTTTTATTTATTTTAGGCCCAGTTAGCCTGTCTGCGGTCCCTCCTTGCAATCCTCCTCCACTGACCACAACAATGCTGCCTGTGTATCCATGTAACCTATTTAAAACTGCATAGAGCCTATTTTTATTTATTTTAGGCCCAGTAAGCCTGTCTGCGGTCCCTCCTTGCAATCATCCTCCGCTGACCACACCGATGCTGCCTGTGTACCCCTGCGAGATAATTCTAAGTGCCTTGAGCCTATTTTTATTTATTTTAGGCCTAGTAAGCCTGTCTGCGGTCCCTCCTTGCAATCCTCCTCCACTGACCACAACAATGCTGCCTGTGTACCAATGTAACCTATTTAAAACTGCATAGAGCCTATTTTTATTTATTTTAGGCCTAGTAAGCCTGTCTGCGGTCCCTCCTTGCAATCCTCCTCCACTGACCACAACAATGCTGCCTGTGTACCCATGTAACCTATTTAAAACTGCATAGAGCCTATTTTTATTTATTTTAGGCCCAGTAAGCCTGTCTGCGGTCCATCCTTGCAATCCTCCTCCACTGTCCACAACAATGCTGCCTGTGTACCCATGTAACCTATTTAAAACTGCATAGAGCCTATTTTTATTTATTTTAGGCCCAGTAAGCCTGTCTGCGGTCCCTCCTTGCAATCCTCCTCCACTGACCACAACAATGCTGCCTGTGTACCCATGTAACCTATTTAAAACTGCATAGAGCCTATTTTTATTTATTTTAGGCCCAGTAAGCCTGTCTGCGGTCCCTCCTTGCAACCGTCCTCCGCTGACCACACCAATGCTGCCTGTGTACCCCTGCGAGATAACTCTAAGTGCCTTGAGCCTATTTTTATTTATTTTAGGCCTTGTAAGCCTGTCTGCGGTCCCTCCTTGCAATCATCCTCCACTGACCACACCAATGCTGCCTGTGTACCCATGTAACCTATTTAAAACTGCATAGAGCCTATTTTATTTATTTTAGGCCCAGTAAGCCTGTCTGAGGTCCCTCCTTGCAATCGTCCTCAGCTGACCACACCAATGCTGCCTGTGTACCCCTGCGAGATAACTCTAAGTGCCTTGAGCCTATTTTTATTTATTTTAGGCCTAGTAAGCCTGTCTGCGGTCCCTCCTTGCAATCCTCCTCCACTGACCACAACAATGCTGCCTGTGTACCCATGTAACCTATTTAAAACTGCATAGAGCCTATTTTTATTTATTTTAGGCCCAGTAAGCCTGAATGCGGTCCCTCCTTGCAATCCTCCTCCACTGACCACAACAATGCTGCCTGTGTACCCATGTAACCTATTTAAAACTGGATAGAGCCTATTTTTATTTATTTTAGGCCCAGTAAGCCTGTCTGCGGTCCCTCTTTGTAATCGTCCTCCACTGACTACACCAATGCTGCCCGTGTACCCCTGCGAGATAACTCTAAGTGCCTTGAGACTATTTTTATTTATTTTAGGCCTAGTAAGCCTGTCTGCGGTCCCTCCTTGCAATCCTCCTCCACTGACCACAACAATGCTGCCTGTGTACCCATGTAACCTATTTAAAACTGCATAGAGCCTATTTTTATTTATTTTAGGCCCAGTAAGCCTGTCTGTGGTCCCTCCTTGCAATCCTCCTCCACTGACCACAACAATGCTGCCTGTGTACCCATGTAACCTATTTAAAACTGCATAGAGCCTATTTTTATTTATTTTAGGCCCAGTAAGCCTGTCTGCGGTCCCTCCTTGCAATCCTCCTCCACTGACCACAACAATGCTGCCTGTGTACCCATGTAACCTATTTAAAACTGCATAGAGCCTATTTTTATTTATTTTAGGCCCAGTAAGCCTGTCTGAGGTCCCTCCTTGCAATCCTCCTCCACTGACCACAACAATGCGGCCTGTGTACCCATGTAACCTATTTAAAACTGCATAGAGCCTATTTTTATTTATTTTAGGCCCAGTAAGCCTGTCTGCGGTCCCTCCTTGCAATCCTCCTCCACTGACCACAACAATGCTGCCTGTGTACCCATGTAACCTATTTAAAACTGCATAGAGCCTATTTTTATTTATGTTAGGCCCAGTAAGCCTGTCTGCGGTCCCTCCTTGCAATCCTCCTCCACTGACCACAACAATGCTGCCTGTGTACCCATGTAACCTATTTAAAACTGCATAGAGCCTATTTTTATTTATTTTAGGCCCAGTAAGCCTGTCTGAGGTCCCTCCTTGCAATCGTCCTCTGCTGACCACACCAATGCTGCCTGTGTACCCCTGCGAGATAACTCTAAGTGCCTTGAGCCTATTTTTATTTATTTTAGGCCCAGTAAGCCTGTCTGCGGTCCCTCCTTGCAATCCTCCTCCACTGACCACAACAATGCTGCCTGTGTACCCATGTAACCTATTTAAAACTGCATAGAGCCTATTTTTATTTATGTTAGGCCCAGTAAGCCTGTCTGCGGTCCCTCCTTGCAATCCTCCTCCACTGACCACAACAATGCGGCCTGTGTACCCATGTAACCTATTTAAAACTGCATAGAGCCTATTTTTATTTATTTTAGGCCCAGTAAGCCTGTCTGAGGTCCCTCCTTGCAATCGTCCTCTGCTGACCACACCAATGCTGCCTGTGTACCCCTGCGAGATAACTCTAAGTGCCTTGAGCCTATTTTTATTTATTTTAGGCCTAGTAAGCCTGTCTGCGGTCCCTCCTTGCAATCCTCCTCCACTGACCACAACAATGCTGCCTGTGTACCCATGTAACCTATTTAAAACTGCATAGAGCCTATTTTTATTTATTTTAGGCCCAGTAAGCCTGTCTGCGGTCCCTCCTTGCAATCCTCCTCCACTGACCACAACAATGCTGCCTGTGTACCCATGTAACCTATTTAAAACTGCATAGAGCCTATTTTTATTTATTTTAGGCCCAGTAAGCCTGTCTGAGGTCCCTCCTTGCAATCCTCCTCCACTGACCACAACAATGCGGCCTGTGTACCCATGTAACCTATTTAAAACTGCATAGAGCCTATTTTTATTTATTTTAGGCCCAGTAAGCCTGTCTGTGGTCCCTCCTTGCAATCCTCCTCCACTGACCACAACAATGCTGCCTGTGTACCCATGTAACCTATTTAAAACTGCATAGAGCCTATTTTTATTTATGTTAGGCCCAGTAAGCCTGTCTGCGGTCCCTCCTTGCAATCCTCCTCCACTGACCACAACAATGCTGCCTGTGTACCCATGTAACCTATTTAAAACTGCATAGAGCCTATTTTTATTTATTTTAGGCCCAGTAAGCCTGTCTGAGGTCCCTCCTTGCAATCGTCCTCTGCTGACCACACCAATGCTGCCTGTGTACCCCTGCGAGATAACTCTAAGTGCCTTGAGCCTATTTTTATTTATTTTAGGCCTAGTAAGCCTGTCTGCGGTCCCTCCTTGCAATCCTCCTCCACTGACCACAACAATGCTGCCTGTGTACCCATGTAACCTATTTAAAACTGCATAGAGCCTATTTTTATTTATTTTAGGCCCAGTAAGCCTGTCTGCGGTCCCTCCTTGCAATCCTCCTCCACTGACCACAACAATGCTGCCTGTGTACCCATGTAACCTATTTAAAACTGCATAGAGCCTATTTTTATTTATTTTAGGCCCAGTAAGCCTGTCTGCGGTCCCTCCTTGCAATCCTCCTCCACTGACCACAACAATGCTGCCTGTGTACCCATGTAACCTATTTAAAACTGCATAGAGCCAATTTTTATTTATTTTAGGCCCAGTAAGCCTGTCTGAAGTCCCTCCTTGCAATCCTCCTCCACTGACCACAACAATGCGGCCTGTGTACCCATGTAACCTATTTAAAACTGCATAGAGCCTATTTTTATTTATTTTAGGCCCAGTAAGCCTGTCTGCGGTCCCTCCTTGCAATCCTCCTCCACTGACCACAACAATGCTGCCTGTGTACCCATGTAACCTATTTAAAACTGCATAGAGCCTATTTTTATTTATGTTAGGCCCAGTAAGCCTGTCTGCGGTCCCTCCTTGCAATCCTCCTCCACTGACCACAACAATGCTGCCTGTGTACCCATGTAACCTATTTAAAACTGCATAGAGCCTATTTTTATTTATTTTAGGCCCAGTAAGCCTGTCTGAGGTCCCTCCTTGCAATCGTCCTCTGCTGACCACACCAATGCTGCCTGTGTACCCCTGCGAGATAACTCTAAGTGCCTTGAGCCTATTTTTATTTATTTTAGGCCCAGTAAGCCTGTCTGCGGTCCCTCCTTGCAATCCTCCTCCACTGACCACAACACTGCTGCCTGTGTACCCATGTAACCTATTTAAAACTGCATAGAGCCTATTTTTATTTATTTTAGGCCCAGTAAGCCTGTCTGCGGTCCCTCCTTGCAATCCTCCTCCACTGACCACAACAATGCTGCTTGTGTACCCATGTAACCTATTTAAAACTGCATAGAGCCTATTTTTATTTATTTTAGGCCCAGTAAGCCTGTCTGAGGTCCCTCCTTGCAATCGTCCTCTGCTGACCACACCAATGCTGCCTGTGTACCCCTGCGAGATAACTCTAAGTGCCTTGAGCCTATTTTTATTTATTTTAGGCCTAGTAAGCCTGTCTGCGGTCCCTCCTTGCAATCCTCCTCCACTGACCACAACAATGCTGCCTGTGTACCCATGTAACCTATTTAAAACTGCATAGAGCCTATTTTTATTTATTTTAGGCCCAGTAAGCCTGTCTGCGGTCCCTCCTTGCAATCCTCCTCCACTGACCACAACAATGCTGCCTGTGTACCCATGTAACCTATTTAAAACTGCATAGAGCCTATTTTTATTTATTTTAGGCCCAGTAAGCCTGTCTGAGGTCCCTCCTTGCAATCCTCCTCCACTGACCACAACAATGCGGCCTGTGTACCCATGTAACCTATTTAAAACTGCATAGAGCCTATTTTTATTTATTTTAGGCCCAGTAAGCCTGTCTGAGGTCCCTCCTTGCAATCGTCCTCTGCTGACCACACCAATGCTGCCTGTGTACCCCTGCGAGATAACTCTAAGTGCCTTGAGCCTATTTTTATTTATTTTAGGCCTAGTAAGCCTGTCTGCGGTCCCTCCTTGCAATCCTCCTCCACTGACCACAACAATGCTGCCTGTGTACCCATGTAACCTATTTAAAACTGCATAGAGCCTATTTTTATTTATTTTAGGCCCAGTAAGCCTGTCTGAGGTCCCTCCTTGCAATCGTCCTCTGCTGACCACACCAATGCTGCCTGTGTACCCCTGCGAGATAACTCTAAGTGCCTTGAGCCTATTTTTATTTATTTTAGGCCCAGTAAGCCTGTCTGCGGTCCCTCCTTGCAATCCTCCTCCACTGACCACAACAATGCTGCCTGTGTACCCATGTAACCTATTTAAAACTGCATAGAGCCTATTTTTATATATGTTAGGCCCAGTAAGCCTGTCTGCGGTCCCTCCTTGCAATCCTCCTCCACTGACCACAACAATGCTGCTTGTGTACCCATGTAACCTATTTAAAACTGCATAGAGCCTATTTTTATTTATTTTAGGCCCAGTAAGCCTGTCTGAGGTCCCTCCTTGCAATCGTCCTCTGCTGACCACACCAATGCTGCCTGTGTACCCCTGCGAGATAACTCTAAGTGCCTTGAGCCTATTTTTATTTATTTTAGGCCAAGTAAGCCTGTCTGCGGTCCCTCCTTGCAATCCTCCTCCACTGACCACAACAATGCTGCCTTTGTACCCATGTAACCTATTTAAAACTGCATAGAGCCTATTTTTATTTATTTTAGGCCCAGTAAGCCTGTCTGCGGTCCCTCCTTGCAATCCTCCTCCACTGACCACAACAATGCTGCCTGTGTACCCATGTAACCTATTTAAAACTGCATAGAGCCTATTTTTATTTATTTTAGGCCCAGTAAGCCTGTCTGAGGTCCCTCCTTGCAATCCTCCTCCACTGACCACAACAATGCGGCCTGTGTACCCATGTAACCTATTTAAAACTGCATAGAGCCTATTTTTATTTATTTTAGGCCCAGTAAGCCTGTCTGAGGTCCCTCCTTGCAATCGTCCTCTGCTGACCACACCAATGCTGCCTGTGTACCCCTGCGAGATAACTCTAAGTGCCTTGAGCCTATTTTTATTTATTTTAGGCCTAGTAAGCCTGTCTGCGGTCCCTCCTTGCAATCCTCCTCCACTGACCACAACAATGCTGCCTGTGTACCCATGTAACCTATTTAAAACTGCATAGAGCCTATTTTTATTTATTTTAGGCCCAGTAAGCCTGTCTGCGGTCCCTCCTTGCAATCCTCCTCCACTGACCACAACAATGCTGCCTGTGTACCCATGTAACCTATTTAAAACTGCATAGAGCCTATTTTTATTTATTTTAGGCCCAGTAAGCCTGTCTGAGGTCCCTCCTTGCAATCCTCCTCCACTGACCACAACAATGCGGCCTGTGTGCCCATGTAACCTATTTAAAACTGCATAGAGCCTATTTTTATTTATTTTAGGCCCAGTAAGCCTGTCTGTGGTCCCTCCTTGCAATCCTCCTCCACTGACCACAACAATGCTGCCTGTGTACCCATGTAACCTATTTAAAACTGCATAGAGCCTATTTTTATTTATGTTAGGCCCAGTAAGCCTGTCTGCGGTCCCTCCTTGCAATCCTCCTCCACTGACCACAACAATGCTGCCTGTGTACCCATGTAACCTATTTAAAACTGCATAGAGCCTATTTTTATTTATTTTAGGCCCAGTAAGCCTGTCTGAGGTCCCTCCTTGCAATCGTCCTCTGCTGACCACACCAATGCTGCCTGTGTACCCCTGCGAGATAACTCTAAGTGCCTTGAGCCTATTTTTATTTATTTTAGGCCTAGTAAGCCTGTCTGCGGTCCCTCCTTGCAATCCTCCTCCACTAACCACAACAATGCTGCCTGTGTACCCATGTAACCTATTTAAAACTGCATAGAGCCTATTTTTATTTATTTTAGGCCCAGTAAGCCTGTCTGCGGTCCCTCCTTGCAATCCTCCTCCACTGACCACAACAATGCTGCCTGTGTACCCATGTAACCTATTTAAAACTGCATAGAGCCTATTTTTATTTATTTTAGGCCCAGTAAGCCTGTCTGCGGTCCCTCCTTGCAATCCTCCTCCACTGACCACAACAATGCTGCCTGTGTACCCATGTAACCTATTTAAAACTGCATAGAGCCTATTTTTATTTATTTTAGGCCCAGTAAGCCTGTCTGAGGTCCCTCCTTGCAATCCTCCTCCACTGACCACAACAATGCGGCCTGTGTACCCATGTAACCTATTTAAAACTGCAAAGAGCCTATTTTTATTTATTTTAGGCCCAGTAAGCCTGTCTGCGGTCCCTCCTTGCAATCCTCCTCCACTGACCACAACAATGCTGCCTGTGTACCCATGTAACCTATTTAAAACTGCATAGAGCCTATTTTTATTTATGTTAGGCCCAGTAAGCCTGTCTGCGGTCCCTCCTTGCAATCCTCCTCCACTGACCACAACAATGCTGCCTGTGTACCCATGTAACCTATTTAAAACTGCATAGAGCCTATTTTTATTTATTTTAGGCCCAGTAAGCCTGTCTGAGGTCCCTCCTTGCAATCGTCCTCTGCTGACCACACCAATGCTGCCTGTGTACCCCTGCGAGATAACTCTAAGTGCCTTGAGCCTATTTTTATTTATTTTAGGCCCAGTAAGCCTGTCTGCGGTCCCTCCTTGCAATCCTCCTCCACTGACCACAACAATGCTGCCTGTGTACCCATGTAACCTATTTAAAACTGCATAGAGCCTATTTTTATTTATGTTAGGCCCAGTAAGCCTGTCTGCGGTCCCTCCTTGCAATCCTCCTCCACTGACCACAACAATGCTGCCTGTGTACCCATGTAACCTATTTAAAACTGCATAGAGCCTATTTTTATTTATTTCAGGCCCAGTAAGCCTGTCTGAGGTCCCTCCTTGCAATCGTCCTCTGCTGACCACACCAATGCTGCCTGTGTACCCCTGCGAGATAACTCTAAGTGCCTTGAGCCTATTTTTATTTATTTTAGGCCTAGTAAGCCTGTCTGCGGTCCCTCCTTGCAATCCTCCTCCACTGACCACAACAATGCTGCCTGTGTACCCATGTAACCTATTTAAAACTGCATAGAGCCTATTTTTATTTATTTTAGGCCCAGTAAGCCTGTCTGCGGTCCCTCCTTGCAATCCTCCTCCACTGACCACAACAATGCTGCCTGTGTACCCATGTAACCTATTTAAAACTGCATAGAGCCTATTTTTATTTATTTTAGGCCCAGTAAGCCTGTCTGAGGTCCCTCCTTGCAATCCTCCTCCACTGACCACAACAATGCGGCCTGTGTACCCATGTAACCTATTTAAAACTGCATAGAGCCTATTTTTATTTATTTTAGGCCCAGTAAGCCTGTCTGAGGTCCCTCCTTGCAATCGTCCTCTGCTGACCACACCAATGCTGCCTGTGTACCCCTGCGAGATAACTCTAAGTGCCTTGAGCCTATTTTTATTTATTTTAGGCCTAGTAAGCCTGTCTGCGGTCCCTCCTTGCAATCCTCCTCCACTGACCACAACAATGCTGCCTGTGTACCCATGTAACCTATTTAAAACTGCATAGAGCCTATTTTTATTTATTTTAGGCCCAGTAAGCCTGTCTGCGGTCCCTCCTTGCAATCCTCCTCCACTGACCACAACAATGCTGCCTGTGTACCCATGTAACCTATTTAAAACTGCATAGAGCCTATTTTTATTTATTTTAGGCCCAGTAAGCCTGTCTGCGGTCCCTCCTTGCAATCCTCCTCCACTGACCACAACAATGCTGCCTGTGTACCCATGTAACCTATTTAAAACTGCATAGAGCCTATTTTTATTTATGTTAGGCCCAGTAAGCCTGTCTGCGGTCCCTCCTTGCAATCCTCCTCCACTGACCACAACAATGCTGCCTGTGTACCCATGTAACCTATTTAAAACTGCATAGAGCCTATTTTTATTTATTTTAGGCCCAGTAAGCCTGTCTGAGGTCCCTCCTTGCAATCGTCCTCTGCTGACCACACCAATGCTGCCTGTGTACCCCTGCGAGATAACTCTAAGTGCCTTGAGCCTATTTTTATTTATTTTAGGCCTAGTAAGCCTGTCTGCGGTCCCTCCTTGCAATCCTCCTCCACTAACCACAACAATGCTGCCTGTGTACCCATGTAACCTATTTAAAACTGCATAGAGCCTATTTTTATTTATTTTAGGCCCAGTAAGCCTGTCTGCGGTCCCTCCTTGCAATCCTCCACTGACCACAACAATGCTGCCTGTGTACCCATGTAACCTATTTAAAACTGCATAGAGCCTATTTTTATTTATTTTAGGCCCAGTAAGCCTGTCTGCGGTCCCTCCTTGTAATCGTCCTCCGCTGACTACACCAATGCTGCCCGTGTACCCCTGGAACCTATTTAAAAGTTCATAGAGCCTATTTATATATTTTATTTAATATTAATAAAGCCATGATGGACTACGCTGTACCACGCTACAAGCTAACCAGTCGACACTTCTTTTGCGAGAAAAGCCATCCCAACCCTCCACCAGCATGTAAAAGACCACATTGTCCATGCACTCTGGCAATCTGTGAGTACAAAGGTGCACCTGACAACAGACGCATGGACCTGTAGGCATGGCCATGGAAGGTTAAGTGTCCATTACGGCGCAATGGGTTAATGTGGTGGATGCATGGTCCACAGGGGACAGCCTACTACGTCTGTCTGCAGTCCCTAATTAAAATTGTCCTCAATTCAGGTTTTCGGGCTTTTTTAAAAAATAGGAAACTGCATTTGGGCTACTAGTTTGGTTGGGGCCTACTAGTGATGTCTGCCGCTCCTGGGTGTTCTCCTCCTCTTGGTGTTCTCCTCCTCCTTGGTGTTCTCCTCCAGGTTTCCTTGTCTGAGCTTCAACCTTCTGGCTCTCATTAAGTATCTGTTGGTAAAAATTAGTGGTTGGGGCCTACTAACGGTGTCTGCCGCTCCCTGGTGTTGTCCTCCACTGTATAAATCTGAGCTTCAACCTTCTGGCTCTCATTAAGTATCTGTTGGTAAAAATTGGTGGTTGGGGCCTACTAATGGTGTCTGCCGCTCCCTGGTGTTGTCCTCCACTGTATAAATCTGAGCTTCAACCTTCTGGATCTCATTAAGTAGTTTTAAATGTAACACTACAGTTGCCATACTACTTGGGTTTGGGCCTAGTAACGGTGTTCTCCTCCTCCTTGGTGTTCTTCTCCTCCTTGGTGTTCTCCTCCAGGTTTCCTTGTCTGAGCTTCAACCTTCTGGCTCTCATTAGGTATCTGTTGGTAAAAATTAGTGGTTGGGGCCTACTAACGGTGTCTGCCGCTCCCTGGTGTTGTCCTCCACTGTATAAATCTGAGCTTCAACCTTCTGGCTCGCATTAAGTATCTGTTGGTAAAAATTGGTGGTTGGGGCCTACTAACGGTGTCTGCCGCTCCCTGGTGTTGTCCTCTACTGTCTAAATCTGAGCTTCAACCTTCTGGCTCTCATTAAGTATCTGTTGGTAAAAATTAGTGGTTGGGGCCTACTAACGGTGTCTGCCGCTCCCTGGTGTTGTCCTCCACTGTATAAATCTGAGCTTCAACCTTCTGGCTCTCATTAAGTATCTGTTGGAAAAAATTGGTGGTTGGGGCCTACTAACGGTGTCTGCCGCTCCCTGGTGTTGTCCTCCACTGTCTAAATCTGAGCTTCAACCTTCTGGCTCTCATTAAGTATCTGTTGGTAAGAATTGGTGGTTGGGGCCTACTAACGGTATCTGCCGCTCCCTGGTGTTGTCCTCCACTGTCTAAATCTGAGCTTCAACCTTCTGGCTCTCATTAAGTATCTGTTGGTAAAAATTAGTTGTTGGGGCCTACTAACGGTGTCTGCCGCTCCCTTGTGTTGTCCTCCACTGTATAAATCTGAGCTTCAACCTTCTGGCTCTCATTAAGTATTTTTAAATGTAACACTACAGTTGCCATACTACTTGGGTTGAGGCCTAGTAACGGTGTTCTCCTCCTCCTTGGTGTTCTCCTCCTCCTTGGTGTTCTCCTCCAGGTTTCCTTGTCTGAGCTTCAACCTTCTGGCTCTCATTAGGTATCTGTTGGTAAAAATTAGTGGTTGGGGCCTACTAATGGTGTCTGCCGCTCCCTGGTGTTGTCCTCCACTGTATAAATCTGAGCTTCAACCTTCTGGCTCTCATTAAGTATCTGTTGGTAAAAATTGGTGTTGGGGCCTACTAACGGTGTCTGCCGCTCCCTGGTGTTGTCCTCCACTGTCTAAATCTGAGCTTCAACCTTCTGGCTCTCATTAAGTATTTTTAAATGTAACACTACAGTTGCCATACTACTTGGGTTGGGGCCTAGTAACGGTGTTCTCCTCCTCCTTGGTGTTCTCCTCCTCCTTGGTGTTCTCCTCCAGGTTTCCTTGTCTGAGCTTCAACCTTCTGGCTCTCATTAAGTATCTGTTGGTAAAAATTGGTGGTTGGTGCCTACTAACGGTGTGTGTCGCTCCATGGTGTTGTCCTCCACTGTATAAAGCTGAGCTTCAATCTTAAAGCTCTCGTTAAGTAGTTGTTTTTAAAATGTGTGGTTGGGCCCTTAAAACGGTGTCTGACGCTACTGGGTTTTCTCCTGTTGTGTTGTCCCGACCTTCAATGTTCAGGCTTTCGGCTTACATTTTAAATAATTAAACTGCAGTTGGCCTACTACTTTGGTTGGGCCTAGTAACGGTGTGTGCCGCACCTTGGTGTTGTCCTGTGTTATTTTCCTGACCTTTAATCTTCAGGCTTTCGGCCTTCATTTGTAATATTAAACTGCATAGGGCCTACTAGTGTGGTTCGGCCCTACTAATGGTGTCTGTCTGCCGCTCCTGGGTTTTCTACTCCACTGAACTAAGCAATGCCACCTGGTTAGTCCTGTTACCAATTTTGACATGCATTTTACCCACTTTATTATTTGGCCCTATATCAGTGTTTCCGCCTCATCCTGCCCATTGCCCAGCCGGTGCTAGATGAGTTTTGTGGTACTTTGACCCAGACCACTACATTCCCCTTGCACGCTACACAGCCACAATCTGACCCTGCTGAAAGTCAGGTTCCCCTTCCCGCATACTATACCACCTTACACAGGGACAAAGAGGAAGGTGCAGATGAAAGTGCAGGTTTCTTCAACAGGTAGGGGGGCATACTCGTTGGCGACGTCACAGGCACAGGGCCCCTCAGAGTACGCAAAAGTGTCGCTGCCGGTGGGAGGCGCCCCCGCCGTGCAAACACACCACCGTACTTTGAGGGGCCCTGTGCCAGTGCCAATGCGAACGAGTGGGCCTCCCTGCTTGCTCAGGATCACAGCACTTGCAAAGTTGAAATACCTCTCACTGCTCCACCGCCGTGACGTAGTCCACGTTTCCTGGGCCCACTAAAACCTTGAACCCACAACTTTTGCCAAATGACCCCCAATTTCCAATGCCCAACTATTATTATAAAGTTAATTAAGATTGACAAGCTTCAGAAACAAGAATGGATGTTTTTGGCATTAAAATGGGCACTGTAGGTGTTTTCCTGGCCTCCACTCACTGCCGACTATGCTTCCCCATTGATTTGCATTGGGTTTCATGTTTCAGTCGATCCCCGACTTTTCGCGATAATCGGCCGACTTCACTCGACTCGACTTTGGACAAAGTCGGGTTTCGCAAAACACGACTCAATCTTAAAAAAATGAAAGTCGCTCAACCCTAGTAGCGAGCTAAGGACAGGAAATATTCTCCCCATCCAGATTCCCAGGCTGATATTTCCCTCTTTTTCTGGGATGTTTTTAATGAATTTTGTATCACTTTTGGTATTATCCATGTGTGAATAATTAATAAAGAGTATTTTGATAGGGGTAGATTTTTAGTTTTGGTGGTGTCTTTAAAATACTCCCCTTTGTTGTTACCGAATAGATAGTTGGTTTACATTTGAAATGCTGGCATTCCGACTACTGGAAATGGACAGTTTTAAAAAAACTGATAGTGGTGGCTGTCCTGCAGTACACTGTTCCCAGCTTCAGCTACTTTTTCAGGTGGGCCATCCCTGCCTTGCACACAAATCAGGTGTGCAGTGGGCAACGCCATCAATGGCAAAGTCCACATAATCACAAATACGTGGACTATTAAGCATGGAAAGGGGCGTAACATCTCCCTAACTGCCTACTGGGTAAATATAGTGGCGGCTGGGTGTTAGTAGGAGAGCGTTCAAGCACATGTCCTACCACCACCGAGGATTGCTGGACATTCCACTGCCCCAGACTGCCTCTTCCCCCTACTCTGTTTTGTACATTGCCTCCTCATGCACATTGACCGATGAGTTGCCCGGATTGTTACTACCGCTGATTATTTGGTGGCCACCCTGCTGGATCCCCTCTACAAGGACAACGTACCATCATTACTTCCATCACCTGAGCAGGATTGCAAAATGTGTGAATACAAGTGCACACTGGTAGAGCCATTACTGATGGCATTCCCACCTGACAGCAGGGGCTCACTGGAAGAACAAGGCAGAGAAGGAAGTCATCAATGTAGCTTGGGCACTGCCACCATTTTGGAGTGTAGGATTACCATGGCCAAAATGTGGCAAAACTTTCTCACCACTCCACACCATTCAGCACCACCATTTGATATAGTCCATATTAGTAGGAGGCAACATGGTGGAAGAGTACATGTCCAAATGTCTCCACATACTAATTGATGAGTCTGCTCCATTTAACTTCAGGTCCTCCAAATTGGACCCATGGCCTGAGCTTGCCCTTTATGCCTTGGAGGTGCTGGCCTTCCCTGCGGCAAGTGTACTGTTTAGTATGGCAGGGGTTGTGATCACAGACAGATGCATTTGCCTATTCAGAGCCAAAGTGGGGAAGCTAAGATTTATTAAAATAAACCACACATGGATCCCACAGTACTTGTCCATACCAGTGTACAAATCTATTTGCCATTCGTTTCATTTTTGGGCCTCTCCAAATAAAAAAAATTGTGGTGGCTTCCTCTGCCTGTTCCACCTACACCGCCATGTCCACCTCCACCTACTCCACCTCCTCCTCCACTTGGACCTCCATCACCTGGGTATACATTGTTGTTTTTGTTTAGCTAACGCTATGTTCCTTTAAAGGGGGTTTCCCCGGAACTAAGTTAAACTTAATCAACATTTTAATGAACAGATCTTTGAATAATATTAAATTCCACAATTGGATGTGTTTACAAAAAATGTTAATATGCTGAGATAATCTTATAAACCTGCCTCTTTTATGTACTACAGTGGGTACGGAAAGTATTCAGACTCCTTTAAATTTTTCACTTTTTGTTTCATTGCAGCCATTTGTTAAATTCAAAAAAGTTCATTTTGTTATCACTAATGTACACTCTGCAACCGATTTTGACTGAAAAAAAACAGAAATGTAGAAATTTTTGCAAATTTATTATTTAAAAAACCCTGAAATATCACATGGTCATAGGTATTCAGACCCTTTGCTCCATATTGAGTAGAAGCACCCTTTTGAGCTAGTATAGCCCTGAGTCTTCTTGGGAATGATGCAACAAGTTTTTCACACCCTGATTTGAGGATCTTCTGCCATTCTTCCTTGCAGATCCTCTCCAGTTCAGTCGGGTTGGATGGTGAATGTTGGTGGACAACCATTTTCAGATCTCTCCAGAGATGCTCAATTGGGTTTAGGTTAGGGCTCTGGCTGGGCCAGTCAAGAATGGTCACAGAGTTGTTCTGAAGCCACTCCTTTGTTATTTCAGCTGTGTGCTTAGAGTCATTGTCTTGTTGGAAGGTGAACCTTCAGCCAAGTCTGGGGTCCAGAGCACTCTGGAAAAGGTTTTCATCCAGGATATTTCTGTACTTGGCCACATTCATGTTTCCTTCAATGGCAACTAGTTGTCCTGTCCCTGCAGCTGAAAAAACACCCCCATAGCATGATGCTGCCGCCACCATGTTTGACTGTTGGGACTGCAGGTGATGAGCAGTGCCTGGTTTTCTCCACACATACCGCTTAGAATTATCACCAACAAGGACTATCTTCATCTCATCAGACCAGAGAATCTTATTTCTCATAGTCTGGGAGTCCTTCATGTGTTTTTTAGCTAACACAATGTGGGCTTTCATATGTCTTGCACTGAGGAGAGACTTCTGTCGGGTCACTCTGCTATAAAGGCCTGACTGGTTTAGGGCTGCTTGTGATAGCTGACTTTCTGGAACTTTCTCCCATCTCCCTACTGTATCTCTAGAGCTCAGCCACAGTGATCTTGGGTGGGGTCCTTTACCTCTCTCACCAAGGCTCTTCTCCCTTGATTGCTCAGTTTGGCTGGATGGCCATGTCTAGCAAGACTTCCCAGTTTCTTTGACCTCATGATTCTCATTTGGTCTGACATGGACTGTGAGCTGTGAGGTCTTATATAGACAAGTGTGTGCCTTTCCAAATCAAGTCCTATCAGTTTAATTAAACATAGCTGGACTCCAATGAAGGAGTAGAACCATCTCAAAGAGCATCACAAGGAAATGGACAGCATGTTACTTAAATATGAGTGTCAAAGCAAAGGGTCTGAATACTTATGACCATGTGATATTTCAGTTTTTCTTTTTTAATAAATATGCAAACACTTCTACATTTGTTTTCTGTCAGTCAAGATTGGGCAATTAATGAGAAAAAAATGAACTTTGTAGAATTTACCAAATTACTGCAATGAAACAAATAAATAAAATAAATAAAAGAGTGAAAAATTTTAAGGGGTCTGAATACTTTCCGTACTCATTGTAACAAGTTCAATATGACAATACAGTTTAAGTATATACAGTAGTGAATTAAAGTTTATAAAGCTTCAAAATTTTTCATATTTTTTCATAAATTGTACGTAAAACTACACCTGATATTCATACAAGCATTTTAAGTAGATAAAGAGAGCCAAATCAAACAAGTGAGTAAAAACATTAGACTTCATCATTTTTATGAGTAAAATGATCGAATTTCACATGTCTGCGAGTAGCAAACGTATGTTAACCTTTACTTTTAGTATCTGATGCGACCCCTTATGCAGTAATAATTGCATTACAGTACAAAAATATATATCTTTCCTGTATATAATTGCATCTAAACATTTTTGGTAATTGTTAATTAGTCCGGAGCATCAGCTTGTAGGAATTTTAGCCCATTCCCACCTTTCAAATAGGTACAACTTTGTTACGTGGGTGAGTTTTTTCCCATGAACTGCTCACTTCAGATTATTCTACAACATTTCTATGGTATTAAAGTTAGAACTTTGACCTTGCCATTCCCAAAATGTTTTTCTTTCTTTAACTATTCTTATGCAGAATGATTCATATGCTTTGGGTTATTGTCTTGCTAGATGACCCATGTTCGCTTGATAAATCATGATACCATCACCACGGTGTTTCGCAGACAGTATAACATTTTTATGCTGTAATGCAGTAGGATTTTCTTTCTCCAAACATAATTCTTGTCAGTTAAACCAAAAAGCTCTATTTTGATCTCATACACGTATGTATATAAAACATTGCTCAATAGCCTTCTGCTTGTCAGAGTGATTTTAGCAATCTGAAGACAGGCAGAAATTACTTTTTTGTAGAGAGTGGTTTTCTCTTTGCAATCCTGCCAGGCATACCGTTGTTGTTCAGTGTCCTTTAGGTGATGAACTCAGGAACATTATTAACAATAACAATATGTATTGTGAGAGAGACCTTTAGCTGGGTAGCGTTTACCTTAGATTCCTTTATGATCTCACAGTCTACTATACACCTTGTTCTTGGAGTAAACTTTGTTGGTGTTTATTTGTAGAGTCTAATAATAGTCTCTAATTTCCTTCATTGTGTAGTCTGTCTGACTGTGGATTGGTAAAAACATTTTAGATATGATTTATTGTATTTTCCAGCATGATGAGGAAAATCAACTTTGCTTCTGATCATCAGAAATGTTCTTTGCTCATGCCAGCATACACTTCCACAAATTTTGTTGTGAAAATGAGACTTTGATAGATCCCTGATATTTAACCCTTTCATGACCTTTCACGTACATTTTCATCAAACATTGCATCCCTGCATCTGATGCAGGCTCACACTCCAAGCCCACATCTTGCCCCAAGCATGATGACTGATTTAATTAGCCACCATATGCCTTTAACAGCCGTGGGTGGATCAGTGCTCTTCCCATGACTGTTAACCAGTTAAATTCTTCAGTTAAATCCTCATTCATCCCACCCATCACTGCATCCATCATGTGATTGCGGGGTGCCGATGGGTTGTCATGACAGCTGGGGATCTGCTAATGGCCCCTGTGCCTGTCATTACGATCCTTCGGTGAATGTCAGCCTGTGGCCAGCTTTCATAGGAGATCGTGATTTCAGCACAAGCGATGGGATTATCACAGCTTCAGGTCTCCTCAGTGTAAAAAATGAGAAAAAAGTTCTTATAAGTTTTAATGAAATAAAAAAAACACAAGAGTTCAAATCACCCTCCTTTTACCTTATTAAAAATAATTTAAAAAAACCAACACACATTTGGTGCTGTAGAGACTGCGGCACTCCTGATGTGAGAAATTGTGCTCAAGTAGGGTATCCAGCCCATACGTGATAAATAAAGTAACTTGGCACTCAGATGGACTTGCAGTGAATGGAATTATTTTATTCAGGCAAAAGTTAAACATTTTCAGTCTTACAATTAGACCTTCATCAGAACTGATTGTCACCAGCATAAAGAAAATACTGCATGCAGCTGCATTGATATGTGATCGCTAAGGAATGGAGCCATATTAACACAGATGTACACAATATTTTCTTTACACCGGTGCCAATCAGTTCTGAGGAAGGTCTGATTGTAAGATAATTCCATTCACTGCATGTCAATTTGAGTGCCAAGTTACTTTATTTGTTAACAACATATGGTGAAGCAAAAAAAAAAATATTCTTACAAATATCAGATTTTTTTTCACCACTTAGATAAAAATAAACTATACATGTTTGGTATCTGCATACTCGCATAAGGTAAGCAAAAAGTGGGTCGCAGCCCTCTGTATTATCTCTCACAAGGTAATGTATCAGCAATAGAGAATGCAATAAAATATAACTTTTAATTAGGTACTGAATAAAATGGAACTACCCTTGTAGGGAAATAAAGTACATAAAATATTAAAGAATGTAGGAGACCTCACTTCTCTCAATAAATGTAAAATTCTGAATTTATGGATATCAAATATAGTAAGTATATAGCAGCAGTCATCAATGTATATAGATCAGACAATAACCAGTTATGTAGAAAAATTGACTAGAACCAAATCCGCAGACTCATAGTGGAGCGGCCCCCAGACGCAGGACGGCGGGGTACTCGGTACCGGGTCTAACGGTTCTGAGGATGTCACGGTGGCCTGACCCGGTCTGTGGTCCTGCTAAGGGGCGCCCAATAAAAGGTGTAGGTGGTGGTGTAGGTCGCAGTAAATAACGAGGACACAGGGTTGCAGTCTCTTTACCTCTTTACTGAAGGCTTCGGCATCCGCAATCCAGAGCACTGCTAACAGGGCTGGCTGAGACCGGCCGGTCCGAAGGCACAACCAGAGTTCTCTTTGTAGGTGGAAATCAGTGCCTACCTACTAGCGCCTGGTTGTTGTAGTACTTCCCTGCTGAGCACCACGGGATAGTCCTCACAACTGTCGTGTATGTTTCTGTTCTTTCTCTCCGTCCCCCAGATGATATGGATAGGACGCACCCGTATGACGGGGTAGGCCTGGAGTTATTTTATAGGGACCCTAGAGATGCCCCTCTCCCACAATTGCCTCCATTGTCTTCATTAGGTGATTTAGGTGAGGCAGCCAACCTATAATTAACTGCCCTGCCGTTGGTTTGAAGTAATGCGTAGAGCCCAATACTTCCTCGGCGTTCCGGCCACCGGCTACGCGCCTCAGTAGAATGTTGCCGATCTCGGGGCACGACTCCTACTGGTTCTATCGCCTTTGTGCTGTGATCTCGTTTCTCACTTCTCCACAATAAACCTCGCTTCTTATCCTTTCTTGAGATGCCGCCGCAATGAAGTGCAGGCGTGGCTCTGTAACGATCTGTCCTTTTCGCTAGGCCTCTGTCAGGATCCCACCCCTGACAGGGACCCCTTGAATCTTCCCAAGCAAAATCTTCTCTCACTAGGTGTTGCCTGGCAAAACCCAGTCAGCTTCTCCCTCACTTCCTATCCAACCCCCAGTTTTACCAAAGTGTGAGGAGTGGCCTAATACATAGAACCCTTTGCTCCCCCTGGTGGCCAGAGTGTGAAGTGTAATGTGTGACTGTGATACCTGGTCAGGTGAACTCCTTAAGTGCCATCAGACGTACCATCACTCCCCTTAGTGGTGGAGCGTTAGTACTGCAACGACCAGGACTCTGGGGCGCTGCACTAGCATAAACAAAATACATAGAAGATAACAGAATGCGGCAATATAACCCTATAACCCTGTATGTAACCCCTTTTCACATGTACAGCACTATGGAATTAATGGTGCTATGTAAATAAATAATAATAATAATAATAATATCAAAGGTTAAATCAACTAGCAATGAACTAACAGTAGTCAAAAAATTCATGGATGCTTCTGCTATTGATGTACTTGAGATCCTCGTCACAGAGGATTTGAGACTTCTGACTAATAAAAAGATAGTGTCGGTTCAATTGTACTAAATCAGAGATGCCTATAGGTAACCAATTAGAACAGGAAAACCACGTTGTCATTAAACCTCAGACAAGTGGGACAACGTGGTCGTCCTGGACTGTCTACACTAGAGAAGATGTGTGAGGCCCTCCTTAATGATTGGGACAGTTATGAGGTTCTTACAAATAATCCTACGGCCGACTATGTCCCCAAGCTTAAGCGCATTCTTGATTAGGTATTCTCTGCGGGAGTCATTGACAAAATAGAGTATGACTTTCTCTTAACAAAGGATGTGGTCACATCCACATTCTGCTGCCTATTGTGGCTGGTGTAGGCATTTTGAGTCAGAATGCAGGAATCTAC
This sequence comes from Ranitomeya variabilis, assembly GCF_051348905.1. Lineage (NCBI taxonomy): Eukaryota > Metazoa > Chordata > Amphibia > Anura > Dendrobatidae > Ranitomeya > Ranitomeya variabilis. The sequence goes on from NC_135236.1 coordinate 596,196,645, forward strand.
CTTGACCGAGTTCTTAGACACTTTGTAACTTCTCTTCAATCTTTTGTGCAGGATATTACTGACCTGCTTCTTAGATTGGAGGGTGTTTCTGTGGACCCTGGGGTTCTGTTGGGCAGTATTGATGTAGAGGCCCTCTATACCTCCATACTACACATCAAAGGCTTGGAAGTTATCCAACACTTCCTCAGTACAAGGGATTGTCAATACCGAGCCCATAATGAGTTCTGCTTCACAAGGAATGTATTTATTTTTTATCACAAGGTGTACCACAAGCTCCGGGGCACAACCATAGGGAGTCCATGTGCTCCAATCTATGCCAATTTGTTCCTGGGCTGGTGGGAGGAGACCCAGGTATTCGAGAATGGCATGGAGAAGGCTGGGCAGATCGAATTCTGGATCTGCTATTTAGATGATATTTTGTGGTGTGGGGGGCACTCACAGGAGAATTTTCAGGCCTTTGTTGAGGCCCTCAACAATGATTGCAGTCTGTCCTTCACGTCGGTTACTGATTCCTCCTCCTTGCCATTCCTGGACATTGTGATCCAGAAGTGACTCAATGGGGATCTTGCCACCTGTACCTTCAGAAAACCCACAACAATTAACTCATTGCTTAAGTGGGACAGTACTCATCTGATACATCTTATAAAGAGTATTCCAAAGGGTCAGTTCCTTAGGGTCCGCAGAAACTGTTCCACTGTGGAAGCTTTTGAGACTCAGGCCAGAGAGCTCAGGGATAGATTCCTTTAAAGAGGGTATCCCCCTGATATCCTTACACATGCCTATAAGGAGGCAAAGAGTAGAAGTAGGATGGTCCTCCTCAGAACAACACCCAAACCAGTCACAACTGGTGAGATGAGATTTGTCATCACTTTTGACAATGGGGCACAGGAGGTACAGAGATTCCTTAAGGAACACTGGCCCATCTTATTGATGGACTCGGAGTTTGGTACCAAACTCCCCGTACAACCGCTCATTACCTACAGAAGGGGTAGCTCATTGAATGATAGATTTGTTAATAGTCACTACAAAAAAACTGTCCTAAGTACTTGGTTGCCCACGTGAAAGGATGCTTCAAATGCGGCCATTATATTGCCTGCTCCCACATTATTCCTGGGAATACGTTTACCAGCAATGTCATGGGCAAATATTACAATATAAAAGAATTTATCAACTGCAGTAGTAAGGGAATAATCTATGAGGCTACCTGCATACGTAGCATTGAAAACGTGGACAAGACCATCAGGGAATTTAAACACAGGATTAGCAAACGCATGGGATACATCCTGCACAAAAGAGACATCCTGATTTCACGACACATTAACAACTTGCATGGGGATGATACTCTCGTTATTAAATTTGTGGGCATTGAAAGGGTAGCCAAGCTGCAAAGAGGTGGTAACCGGAACAGGCTCATACTGCAAAAAGAAACAAGGGTGGGATTTTTGTTTGAATATGGTGTCCCCAACAGGCCTTAATGAACAGCTCAATTATACCTGCTATACACACGTGATCAAAATTGTTGGTGCCCCTCGTTTAGTGACAGAAAAACCCACAATTGTCATAGAAATAACTTGAATCTGACAAAAGTAATAATAAATGTAGGGCCCCTTTGCTGGGAGCCCTGATAACACATGCAACACCTCTACTTGCTTTCATGCTGAGCCACATTCAGGTGGCACAAATATCAGTTTTCTAGACTACCAATGTCAGAAAAATTTAAGGATTGTAACACTGGTAGCTGAGTGCAAGGAAGAGGAGGCCTGACAGTCTCGGAGGCCTACTGCTACAGGCAACACGCATGAAGGAGACCTAACCAGGAGTGTTCACATTTCCAAAAATTATTGGCAGACACCACAAAAGAGGCATCAATTAAACCACAGTAGAAATAGTAGAATAGGAACCAACAGGTTTTTCTCTACACCCAATCCAGCAGATTAACACCCTTCAAGGTGTGTTCACATTTAAAGAAATGAGGGACTTACACCACTGAAGTGGCATCAATTTCACCACAGTAGAAGTAATCTAATAGGTAAATAAATAATTTTTTTTATTTTATTATTTTTCCCTAACTAAAGGGGTGATAAAGGGGGGTTTGATTTACTATTTATAGTGGATTTTTATAGCAGGTTTTTATGTTTGGCAGCTGTCACACACTAAAAGACGCTTTTTATTGCAAAAAAACATTTTTCACATCACCACGTTTTGAGAGCTATAATCTTTCCATATTTTGGCCCACAGAGTCATGTGAGGTCTTATTTTTTTGCGGGACGACTTGATGTTTTTATTGGTTCCATTTTCGGGCACATGACATTTTTTGATCGCTTTTCATTACGATTTTTGGAAGGCAGAATGAACAAAAACCAGCCATTCATGAATTTCTTTTGGGTGGGGCATTTATACCATTTCGCGTGTGGTAAAATTGATAAGGCAGTTTTATTCTTTTATACAATAAAAGCTATTTTAAATAAAAATAATTATTTTTGCATCACTTTATTCTGAGGGCTATAACTTTTTTATTTTTTTGCTGATGACGCTGTATGGAGGCTCAGTTTTTGCGGGACAAGATGATGCTTTCAGCGGTACCATGTTTATTTATATCAGTCTTTTTGATCGCTTGTTATTTCTCTTTTTGTTTGGCGGTATGATGATAAAGCATTGTTTTTTGCCTCGTTTTTTATTTTTTTTACGGTGTTCATTGAAGGGATTAACTAGTGGGACAATTTTATAGGCCGGGTCGTTACGGACGCGGCGATACTAAATATGTTTAAGTTTATTGTTTGTTTTTTTTATTTACATAAAGAAATGTATTTATTGGAACAGTATTTATTTATTTATTTTTAAAATATTTTTACACAGTGCAATATATTTTTTTTTACATTGTCCCAAGGTGGGACACCACTGTATAAAGTTTGATCACTGATATGACACTTTGTACAGCGCTGAGTCAGATCAGCGATCTGACAAGCAGTGAAGGGGACTTCTCAGGTCCTGCTCTAAGCAGGCACTAACAAGCCAACTGCAGGACCCGGAAGGACCCTACGGCCATCTTGGATCCAGAGGTCTGCAGGCAGGGAGAAACTCAGAACAACGCGATCACATCACGTTGTTCTGAGTGTCTCAATGAAGCACGCAGGGAGCCCTCTTCCTGTGCGATTCTTCTCTATGCCACTGGAACGCTGCGATCTTGTTTGATCGCATTGTTCCATGGGTTAAAGTGCTGGGAGCCGTCCGTGACTGCTCCGGGCACTTAGTCCCGGGAGTCAGCTGTGATAATCGGCTGACACCCAGCCGCAATCGGCCGCGCTCCCCCCATGAGCGCGGCTGATCGCATATGACGTACTATATCAACCATGGAAAGCAAGGCTCAGGTCACATGGACGGAATAGTTCGTCGGATGGCAGAAAGGGGTTAAAGTATGTTTTTTCCCTGAAATGCTGCATAATAATAATAAAATAAAACAGACAAATTTGTAATTTTTTTTATCAACTGGTCTCCAAACATGGAATAAAAACCAAACATATGGAATAAAAAACCGTTCCATTTAACATCGTAATATAGTAACATAGTTATTAAGGTTAAAGGAATGTCCATCTTGTTCAACCCATAGCCTAACCTAACATGCCCTAACATGTTGATCCAGAGGAAGGCAAAAAAAAAAAAACATGTGGCAAACAGTATGCTCCACATTGGGGAAAAAAATTCCTTCCTGACTCCACATACGGCAATCAGACTAGTTCCCTGGATCAACGCCCTATCAAGGAATCTAGTATATATAACCTGTAACATTATGCTTTTCAAGAAAGATATCCAGTCCCCTCTTAAATTTAAGTAATGAATCACTCATTACAACATCATACGGCAGAGAGTTCCATAGTCTCACTGCTCTTACAGTAAAGAATCCGCGTCTGTTATTATGCTTAAACCTTCTTTCCTCCAGACGTAGAGGATGCCCCCTTGTCCCTGTCTTGTGCCTACGAGTAAAAAGGTTATTAGAAAGGTTTCTGTACTGTCCCCTCATATATTTATGCATTAAAATAAGATCACCCCTTAGCATTCATTTTTCCAAACTAAATAGCCCCAAGTGTAATAACCTATCTTGGTATTGCAGACCCCCCCAGTCCTCTAATAACCTTGGTTGCTCTTCTCTGCACCCGCTCTAGCTCAGCTATGTCTTTCTTATACACCGGATACCAGAACTGTACACAGTATTCTAAGTGTGGTCGCACAAGTGACTTGTATAGAGGTAAAATTATGTTCTCCTCATGAGCATCTATGCCTCTTTTAATGCATCCTTTTATTTTATTTGCCTTTGTAGCAGCTGCCTGACACTGGCCAATAAATGTGAGTTTGTCGTCCACCCATACACCCAGGTCTTTTTCATTGACGGTTTTGCCCAGTGTTTTACAATTAAGCACAAAATTATACATCTTATTACTTCTACCCAAGTGCACGACCTTACATTTATCCCCATTAAAGCTTAATTTGCCATTTATCAGCCCAAGCTTCTAGTTTACATAAATCCTCCTGTAATATAAAATTGTCCTCCTCTGTATCGATTACCCTGCAGAGTTTAGTGTCATCTGCAAATATTGAAATTCTACTCTGTATGCCCTCTACAAGGTAATTAATAAATATGTTAAAAAGAAGAGGGCCCAATCCTGACCCCTGTGGTACCCCACTGCTAACTGTTACCGAGTCCGAGTGTGCTCCATTAATAACCACCCTTTGTTTCCTATCCCTGAGCCAGTTCTTAACCCACTTACACATATTTTCCCATATCCTCATTGTTCACATTTTATGTATCAACCTTTTGTGTGGCACCGTATCAAAAGCTTTTGAAAAGTCCATATACACTACGTCCACTGGGTTCCATTGGTCCAGTCCGGACCTGTCAGTCCAAGTTTAAAGAAAAATAAATAAAACGTTATGGGATTTAGAATAAAGCAGCATACTGTAAATCATTATTATTTTAATAAAATATTATAATTTTTAAAAAGCAGTAAGATACTGTACAAATATTATCCAGATACATTTCCAAATCATACTGACCTGCAGAATAAAGTTAACAAGTAATTTTTACCATACAGTAATTGATCTAAAAATAAACTAGAGGAAAGTCAGAAATGCATTTTTTTCAACATTTCTACCCTGGAATTTTTTTCATTTGTTTTACAGAAATGTTAAGGTAATGTGAATGGCTCCATCTGTCTGTTTTTACAGAACTGCATTTTGACCATTTATAGGCATAGAGGGGATATATCAGTGTGGCTACACCTTTTTTGGCCTAAAACAAGTCACAATTATGGCACTCACCATATGTTTCTCATAATTTATGACTTTTATTAAACTTTTACACCAATTTTCTAAAGAAAAATGGATGGAGTTTTTTAATGGTTGGGCTCCTTATGGCCCAATAAATGTATTATAATGTACGTCAGAAAGTAGAGTAAAGACTGTTATGTCAAGAAAATGACTATTGCAAAGATGAGATAATAAATAAACCCTGAATTTTAGACCTAATTTTTAACCTCTCTATCTCAGGCCACGGCGAGTTGATGGATGAACAATTGTTCTTGTGCAAGCCTAGATGGGTCCACCAGGGTCTTCACAGCCGCTTTCTTGATTATATCAAGCCATCGGGTTGCTAGTCTTCCTCTTTGGAGTAAAAAAGCAGTTTAAGAGTGAACAATTCATTAAAGCTTTATAAAGCAATATAATTTTTGATCAGATGTCAGAGAAATGGTATAATCTCACTAAAGCAGTCCACCATGTTCAATATTCTTTCTACTGCAATGCACCATATTTCTATATTACATATATATCATATATTCTTTATGTTTAAGATGATTGTTTTAAAATCCATGTCTTTTAAAAATACTCAATACATTATTATAATTTTTATTATACCTCTGTTAATACTCGTATTAATAGCAAGTGGTTTGTTTTATTGTAATATGAATGATACTTTGTAATCCTTCAGTTTTACAGCATAAGACTAAGTAGTAATACATCTTTATTAAATCCATTATCAAAGGAATACATTGTATTTATTTTGAAATCAGGCTATTAGATGTTGTTTTAAACATTAATGAATGGTCTCTCTAGTAGTCAGCATAAATATGATTTGCATTAGTACTAGGGATATTCATTGAGGGCCTCTGATGTCAGCTGTTCAGTATAGTACTGTCTGACATCATCTCCCGAGGTCATTGACAATTCTGACCTTTTTTTCGTACATATTTTCTGTGCTTTCAAAAGCTCTTCTGAATTGATTCGAAATTTTGACTCTTCCCTTTATGAGGCAGTAAAATTGATAATTATTCAGATGGGAACTGAGTGCTGAGAGAAAAATCAATTCCACTCACTCTCAGCTGCATATAAAATTACTTGCAGACTTGCCTGTCTAAACGAATGGCCAGGGTAAATGCAGCAAAGAGGAAGAACAGAATGAAGTCGTAGCTGGTCAAAGCTGATAGCCTTGGGGATCACATTTGAGACTGCAAGAGTAAATTGGTGGGGGGTTATTATCAACAATGATGGTGCTCATTGATCATATGTTTACATTAGGTATCTGTTACCTTATAAATCAGTCGTGAATAGAAATGGAACCCAAGGCCACGGTCCTTACCAGAGGGACAATGTATTAAATTATTCTCATTTTCACACTCAGATGAAAAGTGAGCCATTGATTATTCATTGGCTGTCCATTAAATGCTGTTTTTGTAGATGATTTGTCTATCAGGCACTATAATGAACAAGGTTGCTTCTTTATAAGTAGAGGTTTCAGTTTTCAAGACATCTGTGAAGGATAAGTAATGCCAAAGCCTATTAAAATGAATGGCAAACAATTTGCTTAACAGCTCTGGGAAAGTAAACGATATTGATGATTTTTTCTTAAAGAGTTTTTGTCAACCATTTAAAGAATATCCACTGACTCACAGCCCTACCCTACATAATAAATGTAGCTTCTTACAATATTAATCAGTGAAAATCAAGCATTATTTCACATTAATTTATTTTATATTTTTATATGCACTGGAAATTTTCAATGCAGACATGAATTGTACTTCCTTCCACACAGATTTCTTTTACAGTATATCCTGTTGGGAAGAACATGCCCATTTAATGTTAAGAAAGTACATAACTAGAGAAGATGAGACTTATGTCATTTTGAGTTGTGCAGCAAAAGAAAGTCAATGATTAATCCCACTAGCCATTGAGGACTTTCATTTCATGTTGCTATAACACAAGATAATATAATAATGATTTTAGTGCAGTTGTAGTGCTGTATGCAGTTTGAAGTCTGCAGTCTGACTCAATTATTAGGGGAACAGATAGGGCAATCTGTCACAAAGACAGGGATCGTCGGACGGTGTGCTTGCCTACCTGGCGCTCGAGTCCGACACATCGCTGATCGGGTGGACAGATTACTGGGAGGGGCTGGTGAGGACCCAGCGGTCATGGTGCACATTGGCACAAATGACAAAGTTAGAGGTAGGTGGAAGGTCCTTAAAGATGATTTCAGGGAATTAGGCTGCAAGCTGAAAGCAAGGACCTCCAACGTGGTATTTTCCGAAATACTGCCTGTACCACGTGCCACGCCAGAGAGGCAACGGGAGATTAGGGAGGTTAATAAGTGGCTCAAGAAATGGTGTAGGAAGGAGGGGTTTGGTTTCCTGCAGAACTGGGCCGACTTCTCAGTTGGCTACAGGCTCTATGCTAGGGACGGGCTGCACCTCAATGGGGAAGGGGCAGCTGTGCTGGGGGAGAAAATGGTTAGAAGGTTGGAGGAGTGTTTAAACTAGGGATTGGGTGGGAGGGTATTCATTTTATAGGAGGGGAAGATAGTGCAGATAGTGACCTGGGCACAAATAAGGAAGTTGGGGGTGGCGGTGGCATGGGGGGTGGGGTTAGAACAGTTAGTAATTTAAGAAAGAATAGAGGTACAGAGAGTAACATCAAGTGCATGTATACTAATGCCAGAAGCCTCGCCAACAAAATGGATGAATTAGAACTAATGTTGTTGGAGCATAATTATGACATGGTGGGGATATCTGAGACGTGGCTGGATGAGAGCCATGACTGGGCTGTTAACTTGCAGGGCTATAGCCTGTTCAGAAATGACCGTACAGATAAGCGAGGGGGAGGGGTGTGTCTATATGTAAAATCTTCCTTAAAACCCATCCTGCGTGATAATATAGGTGAATTTAATGAAAATGTAGAGTCCCTGTGGGTGGAGATAAGGGGAGGGGGAAAAAATAATAAATTACTGATAGGGATTTGTTATAAATCTCCAAAAATAATGGAAGCAATGGAGAATATCCTCGTAAAGCAAATAGATGAAGCTGCGACTCAAGGAGAAGTCATTATTATGGGGGACTTCAACTACCCTGAAATAGATTGGGGAACAGAAACCTGCAGTTCCAGCAAAGGTAATCGGTTTTTGACAACTATGAGAGACAATTACCTTTCACAACTGGTTCAGGACCCAACAAGGAGGGGGGCACTGCTAGACCTAATATTAACCAACAGGCCAGACCGCATATCAAATATAAGGGTTGGGGGTCACTTGGGGAATAGTGATCACAAAATAATAAGTTTTCATGTAACCTTTAATAAGATGGGTAGTAGGGGGGTGACAAGGACACTAAACTTCAGGAGGGCAAATTTCCAACGGATGAGAGAGGATCTTGGTGCAATTATCTGGGACGATATCCTGAGACACAAAAATACACAAAGAAAATGGGAGACGTTTATTAGCATCCTGGATAGGACCTGTGCACAGTATATACCGTATGGGAATAAACATACTAGAAATAGGAGGAAACCAATATGGCTAAATAGAGCTGTAAGGGGCGCAATAAGGGACAAAAAGAAAGCATTTAGAGAATTAAAGGAAGTAGGTAGTGAGGAGGCATTAACTAAATACAGAAAATTAAATAAATTCTGTAAAAAGCAAATCAAGGCAGCAAAGATTGAGACAGAGAGACTCATTGCCAGAGAGAGTAAAAATAATCCCAAAATATTCTTTAACTATATAAATAGTAAGAAACTAAAAAATGACAGTGTTGGCCCCCTTAAAAATAATCTGGGGGAAATGGTGGATGAGGATGAGGAAAAAGCCAATATGCTAAATGACTTTTTTTCATCAGTATTTAGAAAAGAAAATCCCATGGCAGACAAAATGACTAGTGATAAAAATTCCCCATTAAATGTCACCTGCTTAACCCAGCAGGAAGTACAGCGGCGTCTAAAAATAACTAAAATTGACAAATCTCCGTGCCCGGATGGGATACACCCCCGAGTACTGCAGGAACTAAGTACAGTCATTGATAGACCATTATTTTTAGTCTTTAAAGACTCCATAATAACAGGGTCTGTACCACAGGACTGGCGTATAGCAAATGTGGTGCCAATATTCAAAAAAGGGGCAAAAACTGAACTTGGTAATTATAGGCCAGTAAGCTTAACCTCTACTGTGGGTAAAATCCTGGAGGGCATTCTAAGGGATACTATACTGGAGTATCTGAAGAGGAATAACCTTATGACCCAGTATCAGCACGGGTTTACTAGGGACCGTTCATGTCAGACTAATTTGATCAGCTTCTATGAAGAGGTAAGTTCCGGACTGGACCAAGGGAACCCAGTGGACGTAGTGTATATGGACTTTTCCAAAGCTTTTGATACGGTGCCACACAAAAGGTTGTTACATAAAATGAGAGTAATGGGGATAGGGGAAAATATGTGTAAGTGGGTTGAGAGCTGGCTCAGGGATAGGAAACAAAGGGTGGTTATTAATGGAGCACACTCGGACTGGGTTGCGGTTAGCAGTGGGGTACCACAGGGGTCAGTATTGGGCCCTCTTCTTTTTAACATATTTATTAATGACCTTGTAGGGGGCATTCAGAGTAGAATTTCAATATTTGCAGATGACACTAAACTCTGCAGGGTAATCAATACAGGGGAGGACAATTTTATATTACAGGATGATTTATGTAAACTAGAAGCTTGGGCTGATAAATGGCAAATGAGCTTTAATGGGGATAAATGTAAGGTCGTGCACTTGGGTAGAAGTAATAAGATGTATAACTATGTGCTTAATTCTAAAACTCTGGGCAAAACCGTCAATGAAAAAGACCTGGGTATATGGGTGGATGACAAACTCATATTCAGTGGCCAGTGTCAGGCAGCTGCTACAAAGGCAAATAAAATAATGGGATGTATTAAAAGAGGCATAGATGCTCATGAGGAGAACATAATTTTACCTCTATACAAGTCACTAGTTCGACCACACTTAGAATTCTGTGCACAGTTCTGGTCTCCGGTGTATAAGAAAGACACAGCTGAACTGGAGCGGGTGCAGAGAAGAGCGATCAAGGTTATTAGAGGACTGAGGGGTCTGCAATACCAAGATAGGTTATTACACTTGGGGCTATTTAGTTTGGAAAAACGAAGACTAAGGGGTGATCTTATGTTAATGTATAAATATATGAGGGGACAGTACAAAGACCTTTCTGATGATCTTTTTAATCATAGACCTGAGACAGGGACAAGGGGGCATCCTCTACGTCTGGAGGAAAGAAGGTTTAAGCATAATAACAGACGCGGATTCTTTACTGTAAGAGCAGTGAGACTATGGAACTCTCTGCCGTATGATGTTGTAATGAGTGATTCATTAATTAAATTTAAGAGGGGACTGGATACCTTTCTGGAAAAGTATAATGTTACAGGGTATATACACTAGATTCCTTGATAAGGCGTTGATCCAGGGAACTAGTCTGATTGCCGTATGTGGAGTCGGGAAGGAATTTTTTTCCCCATGGTGGAGTTACTCTTTGCCACATGGGGTTTTTTGCCTTCCTCTGGATCAACATGTTAGGGCATGTTAGGTTAGGCTATGGGTTGAACTAGATGTTCTTATAGTCTTCCTTCAACCTTAATAACTATGTAACTAAGTAGTTTATTCAGTCAAAGATAATGTTGAGTTGTTGGGTCAGCTGATGCTGGTACTTAAAGGGACCATGACTGGGCAGAAAACTGTTCAAACCAAGTACAGGCGCTCGGTACACCATGGCATGACCAAAAAGTTCAGTGCATCTTCCCACCTACTTGATTTTCCTCTGTGAACCCCTTTTCTTTGATTGACAACTCTCTTTGATAGAGAAACAGAAGGGAGGAGATAAATTGAAAACAAGTAGGTAGGAAAATGTACTTAAATGTTTGGCCACACCATGATGCACTCAGTGTCTGTATTTGGTATATTGTATTCTGTGCTGACAGACTCCCTTTACAAAAGGAAATTATGCCTCACTCTCGACTCAAAAAGCTCCAGCTGGCATATGGTTGAAGTTATTTTGTAAATGAAGTTATCCCCTTTCAGAAAATATTGGTCCATGGCAAGAAGCGTAGCTAAGGGTTCAGGTCGAGATGGGGGGCGAAACTCTTGAGTGGGCCCCTACCCAGGATTGCAACTATGGTGGTGCACAGTGGCGTAACTACAAAGTTATGGGCCCCGGTGTGAACTTCCAAATGGGCCCCCCCTGCAGCCCTGCCATACAACTCAATGTAACCCCCATAGAATACAACGCTGCCCCCCTCATAGTATAATGCAGCCCCTCCATACAGGGGCAGTGAGAAAGACACGAGCAAATGGTGACGAGGGGGCAGGGGAGAGGGCACAAGGGGGCTAGGGGAGACAGGCACAAGGGAAACATAGGGGGGCTAGGGAGCAAGGAAGACAGGCACACACACTACAGATATCACACACACACTACGATATCACACACACACATACTACAGATATCACACAAACACACACTACAGATATCACACACACACACACACACACATACTACAGATATCACACACACACACTACGATACCACACACACACACACTACAGATATCACACACACACACACACACACATACTACAGATATCACACACACACACACACACTACAGATATCACACACACATACTACAGATATCACACACACACACACACACACACACACACTCTACAGATATCAGACACACACACCAGATACCAGCTCATATACACAACTCACAATCTCCTCTCTGGTACAGGGGTGGCTGATGTAAATCGGCTGCAGCTCCTCAGCTTCTCCTGACTAAAGCAGCTCTGTCCCGCACCTCCCCCCTGCTCTCACCTTCTGTCCCGGGGCTGCAGAGCAGAAGCTGACAGTCTCACCATGATGACTGGAGCTGCTTCCAGTCTCTCACGTGCCCCGGCTGCCCCCTCCCCCTAGATACGCCTCGGACTGTTGCCGTGCAGGAGGAATCTGACTCCTGCACTGCAACATGGTGTTGGGTGCCTCTGACCTGCCGGGCCCGGGCCTCAGACCTGCCAGGCCCGGTCGCACTGGCGACCGCTGCGACCGCGGTAGTTACGCCCCTGGTGGTGCAACCCAAGGGCTCATTCTCACATGCGAGAAACTCGAATGAGTCTCGCACATCAATACCCGACACTGCACCTAGCACTCAGATTGGAGCATGTGGCCGCGTAGCAATACATGCAGCCGCACTCTCAGCTCCTGAGTGTCAGGTGCAGTGCCGGGTATTGATGTCCGAGACTCATCCGAGTTTCTCACATGTGAATATGAGCCCTAATAGTGGGTACAGGAGAATCTCAGCAGATGACAGTGCTGTTACTGAAAATAAATCTACATACAAAGACCCAACACTGATATTGCTACCATATGACCAAATAATGATAGATACCAGTGCTGCATAACATATAACAGATTATAGTACAGTTATAGATGGTGATTATAGATGGGCGGACCCATGGATGTTTGGGTCCGTTGAGTTCGGTCAAACAGTTAAAAAAAAGTTTGGGTTTGAGTACCAGAACAGTAACCAGATCTGAACCCTGACCCCATTCACTTGAATGGGGGGCCCAAACATCCAGTGTTTGAAACGCTGTCAAGTGCATGACAGTGCAGCAAAAACTGCTTCTGATCGGCGATAAAACCATTACCACCAGTCAGACAGCTGTGGTTCCCACGCTGTCAAATGACAGTGTGTGCCCGCAGCTGTCATTGGAGGTATAAAGTTTATCTCCAGTCACTGGAGTGGGCTCATGGGACTACTGCTCCCACCAACCTATGCCAGCTGCCGCTAATAACAGTGAGAGCATGAGCGGCTGATGGGATTATTCATTAGCTGGCACTTCCAAATAAATCATTTAAAAAAAAAACAGCATGGGTTCCCCTATATTTTTGATAACAAGCCAGTCAAAACTGAAAGCTGGGGGCTGCAACCCTCAGCTGTCAGCATTGGCAAGTTTGGATATCAAGAATAGAGGGTTCCCCTCGCTTTTTTTTTAAATAATTTTAAAAAATGTTGTGAGGTCCCCCCATTTTTGACAACCAGCCTTGCTAAAGCAGACAGATGGGATCTGGTATTCTCAGGTTGATATTGATATTTATATTGCCCCCAACCTATAAATAGCAGCTGCCGAGAAAAGGCGTATCTATTAGATGCGCCAGTTCTGGCGCCTTGCCTGGCTCTTCCCTCTTGCCCTGTAAAGGTGGCAAGTGGGGTTCATATAAACCATACTCACATCATCGCCCATTTAATTGAAGCCATCATCTCCTGTAATTAAAAAAAAACAAAAAAAAACCCATATCCATCATCTGTCCGTCGTTCTGTCCCACGCTGTAATCCATGTATGGGGATAAACAGTTTTAAACCTGGACGATGCCAAGATGTGACCATCCAGGCTGAGAACTACTGGAAGAATGTGCTGCTGCGAGCGCAGCATCGGTGACTAGCGGTGACATCATGGATTTTACCATCGACTGCATTCCCAGCTGGGCCCCTGAACTGCTGTGGCCTCGGTGAGATTCCTGCTAATACAATGAGAAAGTTTTATGGTGCCATGCTCAGCTCAGAGAGTTCACTATGAGAAATTTCTCCTGGCAAACTGCGGTAAACTCACGCTGCACCGTGAGGGTTTTTCTCACTGGGGTCTGGCTTAGAACGCAGACTCATTCATCAGAGGTAACTTCGATGACATCATCACCACTAGTCACTGAGGCTGCGCTCGCAGCAGTTCATTCATCAGTGGTTCTCAGTCTGGACGGTCGCAACTTGGAACATCATATGGTGGCAGTGGGGACATTAAACGTTGTATATTAGAGTTATGGGAGCATCATACTATGTATAGGGAAGCTGTGAGCCACCATACTGTGTATAGGGGAGCTGTACATGGGGAACTTAGGGACATTATTAAATGCTTAAGTGGGCACTTAAGCATCATTGGTATAGGGGCATATTGCATATGTGGTATTATTATAAGAAGTTGTAATGTTGGTCTGAGCCATATAGAAAATACCGGAAAAGTGAATGATTTCAAATTCCATTTAAAAAATCATCTATATGTTAACATTAGATATGGGCGAACCCGAACAGTAAAGTTTGGCGCTCGTACTTAACACTTACTCTTCGGGCACGGACACCGAACACGGACTTCACCAGGAGGTCTGTGTTACTGTTTCAGGTGTTTGTTGCACTGTCATATACATGACAGTGCAGAAAACACTGCTTCTGACCAGTGGTAAAAGCATTTCTGCCGGTCAGACAGCAGCGGTTCCCACATCGTAAGATGACAGCGAGAGCCCGCACCTGTGATCAGATTTAAAAAGTTTACCTCAGATCGCTGGCATCAGCTGATGGAACTACAGCTCCCATCAGCCTACGCCTGCTGCCACTAATTACAGCGAGAGCAGGCGGCGGCTGATGGCACTACTCATCAGCTGGCTCCTGCGCTCTAAATAATAATAAAAAAAAAAAAACGACATGGTTCCCCTGCATTTTTCATAACCAGCCAGGCAAAACTGACAGCTGGGGGCTGCAACATCAGCTGTCAGCGTTATAAAGGCTGGTTATCAAAAATAGATTGGTCTCCACGCTGTTTTTTTAAATTATTTAAATAAATAATTAAAAAAGAAGGATTTGGGGTCCCCACCATCTTTGACAACCAGCCTTGGAAAAGGAGACAACTGGGGGGCTGGTATTTTCAGGCTTGTAAAGGGGCCATGGATATTGCCCCCCCAGCCTAAAAATAGCAGCCCGCAGCCACCCAGAAAAGGCACATCTATTAGATGCGCCAATTCTGGGGCTTTGCCTGGCTCTTCCCAGTTGCCATGTAATGGTGGCAAGTAGGGTAATATTTGAGGGGTTGATGTCGCATTTGTGAAACTCACGTCTTTTTTTTTCATTATTTATTTAGACATCATGACAGAGAGGATTCCAGCTAGACTGTGTGAGGAAGATAAAAGTCCACGTTTAATGATTCATTTTATAATCTTGTAAATGTTCACCACATCTAGCAACTCATATAATAAACCTATGCGTTTCAGCAGATGTCAGCCTTACAGTTTTAGCATGCTAGTGCTGAAGTCATAGTTACATACAAAACAGTTAAAAACACATCTCTATTTGGCCAATCAAAGTGAAGCAGTTATAATGAATCACCTGGTGTTATTCAGGATCAAGCATAGGAAGAAAAATAAGTTTAGAGAGCAGGTGCCGTCTGATGAATTCTCCTATTAGTGGCATCAGGCGTAGGCTGATGGGAGAAGTAGCCCCATCAACCCACACCAGTGACTGAAGGTAAACTTTTTAGCTTCGATCACAGCTGTGGGCTCACGCTGTCATTTGACAGCTTAGGAGCTGCGGCTCTCTGACCAACAGTAATGATTTTACCATCGATCAGAAGCAATGTTTGCTGCTTTGTCATGCACATGACAGCATGTTAAACACTGGATGTTTGGGCCCCCCCATTCAAGTGAATGGGGTCTGGGTACTGTTGCGGTATCAGAACCCAAACTTTTTTTAACTGTTTAGCCAAACCCGCCAGGTCCAAATATCCAGGTGTCCGTCCACCTCTACTCCTGAGTCCATCTTGCCATCATTCCCTGTAGCTTCACAGGCTGAGTGCGCCCAAAGGCCCCGAGGTCCATCTTGAGGTTCCCCAGGATTGAAGACAGAATCACATGGATGGGTGTTTTTGGCAATCCACTTTCCAAAATATTAGGCTCACATTGTCCCCAGCAGCCACATGCATGAAAATGCTACTGCCACCTCACACTACTGTCCGACACTGAACTATAACTTCCTGAACTTGGCACTAACTCCCAGTTCCCCCTCCCTGAACTTACGGAACAGTAAGTAGGACAGCTAAGCAAATAAATATATTTTGTTCACAGTCTCTGTTTTTGAGAGTATCAGACCCTCAGGGTTACACCAGCTCCTGCAATTCCAGCAGAAAAAGGCAAATCATGTGCAACAAAAGAAATATAAACAATACTAGTGATAAACAAACCCTACTGCATCAGGCCTTTTCGGCCTCAAGAGAAACAGGAAACAGTCTTGAGAACCTTCTTTAAAAATGAACTTTCAGAAAACTCTGGGAACAGTCCTTCTGTTATAATGGGGCAGTTTGCCCCAATAGGCATTTTACTGCAGGTACCTCACCTGGCTGGTCTGAGTCAGCTCCCTGTGGAACTTTCAATTTTAATCATAGATCACATTGAGTGACAGGTCACCTTCTCTTTTAAGACTTTTTCAGGGTCTTCTGCTTCTCCTCCATGAAGGCGGTCCAGTCAGTGGGGGATGGCGACTTCCTCCACTTTCAGGGCTGATCCGAGAACTTGGTTGGGCTGCGTTCCTCCTCCCCTGATGTGACGCTCATACAGCCCACCTGGGTAGGGCCATAACTGGTGACCTTAACTTTTTGAACAACCTGGCCAGTTATGGCCTGGTTATCCTCACTGGGCCCTGACTTTGTGAGGCTCATCTCCCCAGTCTGCAGGTTCAGTAAGTTGGACATCTGTGCCTCTCTTAGAGATCTAGCCAGTCCACATCCCTAAAGGGACATCTCAACACTCTTTTCCTGAATCTGCCGAGACTCTTCAGGGCACCTTCTCCCCACAGAAGTCTTCGGTCCTGGGCATCCGCAAGAATTCCTTGGTGGCCCCTTCAGTCATCCATCCAGCAGACCTCTCCCTGAGCTCTCCGCTCAAAGATCTCCTGGTTTCTTTCCAACATGTCCTCCCAAGTATAAAGACAGACCAGAGCCTCTACTTACTAACCCCATCGACATTTGCATTTCACAAACTGCACAATCTCACCTCAGCAAAGACTGTGGAGACGGGAGGGCAGATATTTCCATTTCACTACATTGTGGCTCAAATAGACCTTGTCCCCGGTCCACTCTTCCTCTAAGAATCCATATCCATTGTCAATATCGAACTCGATGACTCACCCCCGAGTCTGGGTATCTTCAAGCTGGGTAATGTCAGAGCCCTCTGGCCACCTGCAGATATTGGATGGTCCACTTTCTATGGGCCAGAAGGTTCATTCTGGGTGGGCAACTGGTAGTTAGGGGGGCTATCATTTTGTGGTGTGCTGAGAATGTCCCTTTCAATTTCCTGACACTTAACGTGGGGGACTGTTAGGGGTCGAGTTCCCGTCTCTGCACAGGGGGAATCTCGGGCCATCTCCGCTGCGGTCTCACATTCTTCTCCTGCCGCAGTGGAGTCTGCTCAGCGGAGATGTCGGTCCCAGCGTCTCGCTCAGTCTGACTCTGTACAGAGAGTTACTGCTGCTTTTCCTGCTTCTGCCATTGAAGTCAGTGCTGGGCAGCGGCGAGCAGACGCTTCTGGGACTAAGTCCTGCTTTTCTCATTCTGAGCATGCCCAGAGTAAGATCTCTCAGTGGAGATCGAGGGTCACATGATCAGACACTTCAGCTGAGGTCCTGTAGGTGCTCACGCTCTGTGGCAGCCTCTCATTGGTCCTTCCAGGAAGGTCCTGTACGTGCTGCAAATATTTAAGGCTCACATGGCCGCACGGCCATGCGCTAGTATTGCTCTTTATTTATGTACTTTGCACCAGTGTGGTTTTGTATGAGTGTGTTCAGGGACCCGGCTGAAATAAGCCCCTAGAATGCTGGCACCTCCGGCGAGGAGTTTGTATGCTTGGGTATTCAGGGACCTGGCCGAAATAAGCCCCTAGAATGCTGGCACCTCCGGCGAGGAGTTTTGTGTGCATGCATGACCACTGACTGCTCTTGTTTAGGCAGTTAGCCTGTGCCTCTGTGGAGTCTAACAGGGTGCAGTGCTTTGAGTTCACGGCTGCTCTGTGAAGTAACAGAGTTAGCTAACACCGCCATTTAGTTCCGCTATTTGCTAGCAGCAGGTTCTCCTGCACGGTGGACCCCGGGCTGCGAACGCATCTATCATAATAAAATCTATATATTCATTTGGTGCGTTCCGCTAGCCCTAACATAATACTAGCGCCAGGGTCTGGCTAGTAAATGGCGGACATACAGCAATCTTTGCGGTATATCCAGCAGCTGGAGGGTAGGTTGGCGGCTCTCGAGAGCTCAACCTCAGCTGTGGATATTTCCGCAGTTGCTGTACAGGCTGCTAGCGTGGCTGCAGCAACCTTGTCCACTGCCACCCCTGTTCCGACATTTTCGCGCCTCCCGCTGCCAGAAAAATTTTCTGGAGAAAGCAGATCTTGTAGGGGATTCATGAGTCATTGCTATATTCACCTCGAGCTACTAGCTGCACGTTTTCCCACAGAGCGGGCTAAGGTGGGATTTATTGTGTCCCTGTTGTCGGACAGGGCGTTGGAATGGGCTACACCGCTGTGGGAGCGTGATGATAGTGTGGTGCAGAGTGCTCCATTGTTTCTGAGCACTCTGAAACAGGTCTTCCTAGGACCTCAAGTCACCCATGATATGGCGCTCCAACTGCTGGCATTAACTCAGGGTGAGTCCTTGGTCAGCCAATTTGCCATCCGTTTCCGAACTTTAGCATCAGAGCTGGAGTGGTCGGATAAAGCCCTTATCCCCATATTTTGGAGGGGGCTGGCTGATCACGTTAAGGACGCTCTGGCCACTAGGGAGATTCCAGCCACACTGGAGGAGTTGATAACTGTCTCTGCCCGTATTGATCTCCATTTTAACTAGTGGAGGTTAGAGCGAGCCCAGTGTAGGCAGAGGTTTCGGCTGGCTCCTACCTTCGCCAAACCTCTGGAATCTCCGGTCCAGGTTCCTGAGTCACATGAGTCCAGGGAGGTGTCTCGAGCGGGTTCTAAGTCCCAGACCACTTGGGCACCCAAGGTCTGTCATGTTTGCCAGCAGTCTGGACATCTTGCCTCCAGATGTTCCCAGCGGTCGAGGGGACGTCAGCCTCTAGTGGTAGTCGGTGGAGGTACACTAGATACGGCGACGTTTGCCTCAAAATTGTCCTTTAAGGGGACAATTATTATTGGCTCATCTTCCCACTCAGTAGAGCTCTGCGTGGATTCTTGGGCGGAGGGCAATATTATGTCTTCCGCCTTCGTCCTACGTCACGCAATACCCCTGGTTATGCTAGCGCAACAAGTTACGGTACGAGTGGTGAATGGGTCGACACTGCCCTCACAGATAACTCACCAGACCATTCCTTTTACTCTGTCCTTGTCGCCATCCCATCAGGAGACAATATCTCTGCTCGTCATACCTGAGGGAATTGATGAGGTCCTGTTGGGGATACCTTGGTTACGGTACCACTCTTCACATATCGAGTGGTCCTCTGGCAGAATTTTGGGATGGGGTGAGTCTTGTGAAGGTAGGTGTCAAAGGGAGTGTGTTCAGGTTGCTACTACAGAGGTACCCGCAGATCTATCCTCTCTCCCCAAGCAATACTGGTCTCATGCGGACGTGTTCTCCAAAAAGGCGGCAGAGACCCTTCCGCCTCACCGCCCCTATGACTGTCCTATTGACCTCTTGCCTGGTGCTGAGCCTCCCCGGGGTCGAGTTTATCCGTTATCTCTCCCGGAGACGGAGGCTATGTCTCAGTACATCCAAGAGAATCTGGCAAGAGGGTTCATCAGGAAGTCAGTGTAGCCTGCTGGGGCTGGGTTCTTCTTTGTTCAGAAGAAGAATGGGGAACTGCGCCCATGTATAGATTACAGGGGTCTTAACGCCATCACCGTTAAGAACAAGTACCCATTACCCCTGATATCTGAGCTTTTTGATAGGCTACGGGGAGCAAGGGTATTTACAAAATTAGATCTGTGGGATGCTTACAACCTGATTCGCATCTGTGAGGGGGACGAATGGAAGATGGCTTTTAACACCAGGGATGGGCACTATGAGTATCTGGTGATGCCCTTCGGGCTCTGTAATGCCCCAGCCGTTTTCCAAGACTTTGTGAACGACATCTTCCAGGATATGCTCACCACCACAGTCGTAGTCTATCTGGATGATATCCTCATCTACTCTCCAGATATTAACTCCCATCGGAGAGATGTTCGCAAAGTCTTTGACCTCTTGCGGGCAAACTCCCTCTACGCCAAGTTTGAGAAGTGTGTGTTTGAGCAAGAGTCCTTTCCATTTCTTGGTTATATCATCTCTGCCCAGGGTTTGGCTATGGATCCTGCCAAGCTACAGGTTGTGATGGACTGGCAGGAACCCCATTCTCTTAAAGCGGTGCAGCGCTTTATGGGGTTCATTAACTACTATCGACAGTTCATTCCACACTTCTCAACTTTGGTAGCTCCCTTGGTTGCCCTTACCAAGAAGGGAGAAAATCCCAAATTGTGGTCTGAGGAGGTCTCCAAGGCCTTTAATTCCATAAAGTCACACTCCGCTAGCGCTCCCATCCTACATCGCCCCGATGTAGACAAACCATTTATCATGGAGGTGGATGCCTCATCTGTTTGTGCTGGAGCAGTCTTCTTCCAAAAAGATGCTCAGGGTCGGAAGCATCCTTGCTTCTTCTTTTCTAAGACCTTCTCACCAGCAGAGAGGAATTATTCCATCGGGGACAGGGAGTTGCTGGCCATGAAGTTGGCTTTCTCGGAGTGGAGACATCTCTTGGAGGGAGCTTGTTTTCCTTTCCAAGTCTTCACAGACCATAAAAATTTGGTGTACCTGCAGACAGCCCAGCGGTTAAATTCTCGCCAGGCTAGATGGTCCTTGTTCTTCTCCCGGTTCCATTTCACGCTCCATTTTCTTTCGGGGGAGAAGAACATTCGTGCCTACGCTCTTTCTCACTCCGTTGTGTCATCTGTGGAGGAGGAAGAGGAGCCTCGGCTTATTGTCTCCACTGAGAGTCTGAGAACCGTAGCTCCGGTTTCGCTAGAGTCTGTGCCTCCGGGCAAGACATTTGTACCCATTAGTTTGCGACTGGAGGTTCTCTTGTGGGCTCATTCATCCAGGGTGGGTGGACATTTTGGGACAAAAAAGGACATCTGAGCTGTTGGCGAGGATGTACTGGTGGCCACATATGGTCCGTGATGTCAGGGATTATATTCAGGCATGTGTCTCCTGCTCCAAAAATAAGTCTCCTTGACAACGGCCAGCTGGGTTACTGTATCCATTGTCGGTGGCAGACAGGCCCTGGGAGATGGTCGGGATGGACTTTGTGGTGGGTTTGCCCAAGTCTCGGGGCTGTACCATCATTTGGGTTATCACTGATCATTTTTCCAAAATGGTGCATTTGGTGCCGCTTCCACGGTTACCTTCGGCACGGGCCTTGGCAGCGTTGTTCATAAAGCACATCTTCCGCCTACACGGTATGCCAGAAAAAATTGTCAGTGACCGGGGTCCCCAGTTTGCATCTCGGTTCTGGAGACAGCTTTGTCGTCTTCTCAGCATTGAGTTAAATCTCTCTTCCGCATATCATCCCGAGACAAATGGATTGGTAGAGAGGGCCAATCAGACCTTGGTCACATATCTGCGACATTTTGTCTCAGCCAGGCAGGATGACTGGGCATCCTTGCTACCGTGGGCAGAGTTTGCACTGAACAATGCGGTAGCCGACTCCACTGGACAAACCCCAATCCTCCTTAACTATGGTCAGCATCCGCGGGTACCTGTGCCTATGTCTTCTGCCGACTCCAGGGTGGCAGACTGGGCTGTGGAAGCACGGGCTATTTAGGACCGCACTCAGGATGCCATTCAGGCCTCCAAGGAGAGAATGAGGTCCTCCGCTGATGCACATCGGTGCCCCGCTCCGACCTTTGCTCCTGGCGACTTAGTGTGGCTCTCCGCCCATAACATCAGGCTGCGTGTTGAGTCCACTAAGTTTGCACCTCGCTACTTGGGTCCTTTCAATGTCCTCGAACAGGTTAACCCTGTGGTCTATCGTTTTGCCCTTCCGCCACACCTGGGTATCACCGACACCTTTCATGTGTCCCTCTTGAAACCTGTATACATGTCCCGGTTTTCCGAGTCATCTGCCGGGACATCGGGTTCGTCTACGGATGATTACGAGGTGAACGCTATTTTGGGGTGCAAGGTGGTTTGTGGCAAAAAATTTTATTTGGTGGAATGGAAGGGTTACGGTCCTGAGGATAGGTCCTGGGAGCCTGCTGAGCGCATTCAGGCTCCGCAGCTCATTGCTGCCTTCGAGCATAGCGAGGTCCAAGGGGGGGGCCCTAGGGGGGGTAATGTTAGGGGTCAAGTTCCCGCGGTCTCCCATTCTTCTCCTGCCACAGTGGAGTCTGCTCAGCGGAGATGTCGGTCCCAGCGTCTTGCTCAGTCTGACTCTGTACAGAGAGTTACTGCTGCTTTTCCTGCTTCTGCCATTGAAGTCAGTGCTGGGCAGCGGCGAGCAGACGCTTCTGGGACTAAGTCCTGCTTTTCTCATTCTGAGCATGCCCAGAGTAAGATCTCTCAGTGGAGATCGAGGGTCACATGATCAGACACTTCAGCTGAGGTCCTGTAGGTGCTCACGCTCTGTGGCAGCCTCTCATTGGTCCTTCCAGGAAGGTAATGTACGTGCTGCAACTATTTAAGGCTCGCATGGCCGCACGGCCATGCGCTAGTATTGCTCTTTATTTATGTACTTTGCGCCAGTGTGGTCTTGTATGAGTGTGTTCAGGGACCCGGCTGAAATAAGCCCTAGAATGCTGGCACCTCCGGCGAGGAGTTTGTATGCTTGGGTATTCAGGGACCTGGCTGAAATAAGCCCCTAGAATGCTGGCACCTCCGGCGAGCGAGGAGTTTCGTGTGCATGCATGACCACTGACTGCTCTTGTTTAGGCAGTTAGCCTGTGCCTCTGTGGAGTCTAACAGGGCGCAATGCTTTGAGTTCACGGCTGCTCTGTGAAGTAACAGAGTTAGCTAACACCGCCATTTAGTTCTGCTATTTGTTAGCAGCAGGATCTCCTGCACGGTGGACCCCGGGCTGCGAACGCATCTATCATAATAAAATCTATATATTCATTTGGTGCGTTCCGCTAGCCCTAACAGGGACCTTCTTCCTTGTCTCCCTTCCCATTTCCTCTCTGAGCTAATCGGAATCAAAATCAGCTCTATTGGAGTGTGCTCATCCTCCACTTCTGGTGGTATTGATCCTGCCCCAGCACCCTTTGAGGTCTTTCCTCCAAGAGTGGAGGTAGTGTCACCATCGGGCATTCGACTCCAGCACAACACCTTGAGCTCGTATATCAGAAGACCCATGTCCACTTGTGGTGTGGTCGTCTACTGAATCGTTACTTTTGGAGGTGGTGTCAGTCTTTGAGCATCGCCCGTCATTCAGTGACTTTAATTCTGTGACCCTGTGGTTGATAAACGCAGCCATCTCTTCCTCCTTACTTACATCCATTGGACAGTTGGGGGATCCAATATATTCCATCTTCTCTACGCCATGACAGCATAGGGCTCATCGCCGTCTCTCGGCTCCTCACTTTTTGTGTTCAGAAAGGAAAATGGTGTCGGTTGTCTTCTAGTGATGCGCTTTCTGCACATCCAGCTCCGAGGCGGAGTTCATTCGCCGAACGTCTGACATGCACACGCCTTCTGATGAAGACAAAACAAAAGTGCGTTGGGGCTGGGGAATCACTAAAGCAGACAGTGTGGCATACATGTGAGTATAACATTTCAATTCTAGCCCTTTGTTCATATACATTGGGATATACCTAATATTATTGCTATATATTAGGGATTATGCTTTAGTCATCTACTGAGACATGTATATATAATCACAATCTGTATATGTTAGTGTTCCCCTGCATTAGTGCTCAGCAGCCTCTGATTTATTGTGCAGTTTGTATTTGTTTATTTTCTAAATAATAAAATCTATTTTATGGGTATATTTCCTTACCTTTTTTGCTTACTGGATCTTTTAACTCTATTCTGATCTCAGATAAAAATATACCTGACTGTAATTGTGCACGCAGACGCTGATTCATGCTACTTATAGTTTGGGCGGCATGAGTAAAGTAACAGGTTCTTTTTAAGTTCAGGAGGCCAGTTAAATTCATTTGCTTTCCTTGCTGACTGTGGAAAAAGTAAAAGACTGAACAAAAGACAAGACAATAATTTTCTGGGCTAGCTCTGTTCTCATTAGTCTCAGCACCTATGTGGACCAATCCTTACCACCTGTGTCATAACATGTCAAAGTTACCAGTATTGGCCAACATAAGCCTTGTTTCTTTTTCAATCTCAGGCTTCAAAAAAAGGAAGCTAATAAGATATATAAGTTTATACTTCTG
Organism: Ranitomeya variabilis; assembly: GCF_051348905.1. Lineage (NCBI taxonomy): Eukaryota > Metazoa > Chordata > Amphibia > Anura > Dendrobatidae > Ranitomeya > Ranitomeya variabilis. Next base: position 596,221,172 of record NC_135236.1, read on the forward strand.
GTTTGTGTGGACATGTGATCATGCTGTTGAAGCGGGGCTTGACAATATGGACGTTATTTGTTAAAATTCACTACTCTAATCCTATAATTTAGTTACTACCCATTGTGTGACTGCTATAATTAAAGATTCTTATGCTTTTCAGTAGATAAATTATTTTTCATTTTATTCTTTGCTATTGTGCTGTGCACGTGACCTATCAGTTCAGCCTACATGTTAATATGGCAATAAATGCCTTTGTCTTATTACTCTGCCTACCTGAGCTTTTATGTGTCATAACCACTTATAGACCGCTGTGCAGAGCTTCTCCAAGTCACTCCCTTTTCTAGTGGTGGACACACACAGAATAAGGTCCCTGTGTGAGGACTTTACAGTGGGGAAAATAAGTATTTCATACACTTCTGATTTTGCAAATTTTTAAATACTTATTTTCCCCACTGTGTATAGATCCTTTGCCATCCAATAGTGCATGAAAATGCAGAATTTATCCTGATTTTAGGTAGAAGTGGGCTCCTTACTTCTTGGGCCCATGAGTGGCTACAATTGCACCAATGCATCAATGATAAATCTTCCCCTCTCCTCCTCCCACAACCATCCTCCATGCTAGTCGTGGGTTAAGGCACTGTGCAGATGAGTTGTACATAAGTGAAGGCATCCAAACATCTATCAATGTTAATGGCCCACATAGACAAGGCAATAATGAACTTTCATAGGAACAATTTTTACCAACCATTGGCCCATCTAAATAGGCCATCGATCACCAGACATACAAGCAAAATGCTTTTGCGGCATATGTGATGATTTTTTTAGGTCAGCATGAAAATAATCGTTTTTGCCATCTTGCCAGTGTAAACAGATTAGATAGGCTGCTGATAACATGATATTCTAAAGGTATAGAACATTCTAGCCATCCATTAGTCATTTAATGGCTTGGATTGGCTTGTGTAAAAGGGGCATACATTGTTACAGTATTAAAAGCATGATATATATAAAATGAGTTATAAAATGTGCCATATTTAATAATGGCCTACAACACTTATTTATTACATAAAATATGGTAAAATGGCTAACATATCTAGCTAATTAAGCCACATTTAGCATACAGTCAGTACTACTATAATAACTGTGGTGCAGTTTCTGAGTGTTTTATCTGGCTTTATACAGTCTAAATTATGAATACTTATAAATAATCTCTCCCATAGTCCTTCTGTGAATCAAGTTCTTTGGTAGCAGTCTTATATTTTCAGCAGTGTGGAAGGAATTTATTATGAGGGGAAATTTTAAAGTTAGTTTTGCTTGTGGCTATGCTGCCTTTATTAATGCACAAATTTATAGTGTTTGATACATTTGGTGCATCTTGTTCATAACCTTTCCCTCTAGAGCTGTATCTCAAGCTTCAACTTCAGCATTAGAGGGAAAGGGGCAACTGCTTTGTGACTTTTAACCCCTTAAGCCCCGAGGGTGGTTTGCACGTTAATGACCGGGCCAATTTTTACAATTCTGACCACTGTCCCTTTATGAGGTTATAACTCTGGAACGCTTCAACGGATCTTGGCGATTCTGACATTGTTTTCTCGTGAGATATTGTACTTCATGTTAGTGGTAAAATTTATTCGATATAACTTGTGTTTAATTGTGAAAAAACGGAAATTTGGCCAAAATTTTGAAAATTTCACAATTTTCCAACTTTGAATTTTTATGCCCTTAAATCACAGAGATATGTCACGCAAAATACTTAATAAGTAACATTTCCCACATGTCTACTTTACATCAGCACAATTTTGGAACCAAAAAAGTTGACCAGCAATTTCTCATTTTTACAACACCATTTTTTTTTAGGGACCACATCTCATTTGAAGTCATTTTGAGGGGTCTATATGATAGAAAATACCCAAGTGTGACACCATTCTAAAAACTACACCCCTCAAGGTGTTCAAAACCACATTCAAGAAGTTTATTAACCCTTCAGATGTTTCACAGGAATTTTTGGAATGTTTAAATAAAAATGAACATTTAACTTTTTTTCACACAAAATTTACTTCAACTCCAATTTGTTTTATTTTACCAAGGGTAACAGGAGAAAATAGACCACAAAAGATGTTGTACAATTTGTCCTGAGTACGCCGATACCCCATATGTGGGGGTAAACCACTTTTTGGGCACATGACAGAGCTCGGAAGCGAAGGAGCGCCATTTGACTTTTCAATGCAAAATTGACTGGAATTGAGATGGGATGCCATGTTGCGTTTGGAGAGCCCCTGATGTGCCTAAACATTGAAACCACCCACAAGTGACACCATTTTGGAAAGTAGACCCCTTAAGGAACTTATCTAGATGTGTGGTGAGCACTTTGACCCACCAAGTGCTTCACAGAAGTTTATAATGCAGAGCCGTGAAAATAAAAAATAATATTTTTTCACAAAAATGATCTTTTCACCCCCAATTTTTTATTTTTACAAGGGTATGAGAAGAAATTGGACCCCAAATGTTGTTGTGCAATTTGTCCTGAGTACGCTGATACCCCATATGTGGGTGTAAACCATTGTTTGGGTGCATGGCAGAGCTCGGAAGGGAAGGAGCGCCATTTGACTTTTCAATGCAAAATTGACTGGAATTGAGATGGGACGCCATGTTGCGTTTGGAGAGCCCCTGATGTGCCTAAACATTGAAACCCCCCACAAGTGACACCATTTTGGAAAGTAGACCCCTTAAGGAACTTATCTAGATGTGTGGTGAGCACTTTGACCCAACAAGTGCTTCACAGAAGTTTATAATGCAGAGCCGTAAAAATACAAAATCATATTTTTTCACAAAAATGATGTTTTTGCCCCCAATTTTTTTTTCTCAAGGGTAAGAGAAGAAATTAGACCACAAAAGTTGTTGTGCAATTTGTCCTGAGTACAACGATACCCCATATGGGGGGTAAACCACTGTTTGGGCGCCTAGCAGAGCTCGGAAGGGAAGGAGCGCCATTTGACTTTTTAATGCAATATTGACTGGAATTGAGATGGGACGCTGTTGTGATTCGGTTCGTGGGCTCCCCCGGTGGTCTCTTGTGGTACTGGTGTCCTGCAAGCTTTGCCTTCTCAGTTCACCTGTTCCTATCAGGATGTGGGAGTATCCTATTTAACCTTGCTCCTCAGTCATTCTAATGCTGGCCATCAATGTATCCAGAGTGATTCTGTTGCATGTTCCTGCTCCCAGTTTTCTGCTCAGCTAAGTTGGACACTTTAGTCCTTAAGTCTATTTTTGTATGTTTTGTCCAGTTTGCACTTATGTGAATCTCTGCAGCTGGAAGCTCTTGTTGGGCTGAAATTACCACTCCAGTGGCATGAGTTGTCACATGAGTTAAGGTAATTTCAGGATGGTGTTTTGAAGGGTTTTGCAGCTGACCGCGAAGTCCTCTGTTGTATCTTTCTGCTATTTAGTTAGCGGGCCTCTCTGTGCTAAATCTGCTTTCATACTACGTGTGTCTTTTCATCTGCTCTCACCGTTATTATATGTGGGGGGCTGCTATCTCCTGTGGGGACATTCTCTGGAGGCAAGCCAGGACTGTGTTTTCTTCTACCAGGGGTAGTTAGTTCTCCGGCTGGCGCGCGGCATCTAGAGACAACGCAGGAATGCCCCCTGGCTACTTCTAGTGTGGTGTGTAGGTTTAGCATCGCGGTCAGCTCTAGTTTCCATCACCCGAGAGCTTGTCCGTTTATTCTATGCTTCTGATGTTTCCTTGCCATTGGAAACCATAATAGTATGGCCAGCCCAAATGTTTAATCTATAGGCTGAAGCAGGAGAGAAAAGGAACTGTGTGAAACCTTTTTTTTTTTTTTTTTTTCCTTCCTCTGAAGTTGCACTCCAGCTCTAATTGCAGTCTCCTGTTTTCCTCTCCTCTTAACCCCTGAATGGCTCAGACTTTATCTGTTGAAATATGGATCCCCAGAGTCTGGCTACCAATTTGAATAATCTTGCCTCTAAAGTTCAGAATATACAAGATTTTTTGTTACATGCTCCTCGGTCTGAACCTAAAATTCCTATCCCGGAGTTTTTTTCTGGAGATCGATCTTGTTTTCTAAATTTTAAATACAATTGTAAATTGTTTCTTTCGCTGAGATCTCATTCTGCTGGAGATCCTGCCCAGCAAGTAAAAATTGTTATTTCTTTACTGCGGGGTGACCCCCAAAATTGGGCATTTTCATTGGCACCAGGGGATCCTGCGTTGCTCAATGTGGATGCGTTTTTTCTGGCTTTGGGGTTGCTTTATGAGGAACCAAATTTGGAGATTCAGGCTGAGAAAGCCCTAATAGCCCTCTCTCAGGGGCAAGATGAAGCCGAAATATATTGCCAAAAATTTCGAAAATGGTCTGTGCTTACTCAGTGGAATGAGTGCGCTCTGGCGGCAATTTTCAGAGAAGGTCTCTCTGATGCTGTAAAAGACGTCATGGTGGGGTTTCCTGCGCCTACTGGTCTGAATGAGTCCATGACAATGGCAATTCAGATTGATCGGCGTTTACGGGAACGCAAACCTGTGCACCAGTTGGCGGTGTCTTCTGAAGAGGCACCACAGAGTATGCAATGTGATAGCTTTCTGTCCAGAAGCGAACGACAGATTTATAGGCGCAAAAATCATTTGTGCTTCTATTGTGGAAATTCTACTCATGTTATATCAGCATGCTCTAAACGAACAAAGAAAGTTGATAAATCCTCTGCTATTGGCACTTTGCAGTCCAAGTTTATTTTGTCTGTAACTCTAATTTGTTCGTTATCTTCTATTGTTGCGGATGCGTATGTGGATTCTGGCGCCGCTTTGAGTCTTATGGATTGGTCCTTTGCCAGGCGCTGTGGGTTTGATCTAGAGCCTCTGGAAGTTCCTATACCTTTAAAGGGTATTGATTCTACACCATTGGCTAGTAATAAACCACAATACTGGACACAAGTGACTATGCGTATGACTCCAGACCATCAAGAGGTGATTCGCTTCCTTGTACTGTATAATCTACATGATGTGTTGGTGCTGGGATTGCCATGGTTGCAAACTCATAACCCAGTCCTTGACTGGAAAACAATGTCTGTACTAAGCTGGGGATGTCAGGGAAATCATGGGGACACATCTTTGGTCTCCATTGCTTCATCTATTCCCTCTGAAATTCCTGAGTTTTTGTCTGATTATCGTGAGGTTTTTGAGGAATCTACTCTTAATTCTCTTCCTCCTCACAGAGATTGCGATTGCGCCATAGATTTGATCCCTGGCAGTAAATTTCCTAAGGGTCATCTATTCAATCTGTCTGTACCTGAACATGCTGCCATGCGAGAGTATATTAGGGAGTCCTTGGAAAAGGGACATATTCGTCCTTCTTCGTCTCCTCTTGGAGCGGGGTTCTTTTTCGTAGCTAAAAGCGATGGTTCTTTGAGACCTTGTATTGATTATAGACTCTTGAATAAGATCACAGTCAAGTATCAGTATCCTTTGCCATTGCTGACAGATTTATTTGCTCGCATTGAGGGGGCGAAGTGGTTCTCTAAGATTGATCTTCGCGGTGCGTATAATTTGGTGCGAATTAAGCAGGGGGATGAGTGGAAAACCGCATTTAATACGCCCGAGGGCCATTTTGAGTATTTGGTGATGCCTTTTGGTCTGTCAAATGCCCCTTCGGTCTTTCAGTCTTTTATGCACAATATTTTCCGTGAATATCTGGATAAATTTATGATTGTGTATTTGGACGATATCTTGATTTTTTCGGATGACTGGGAATCTCATGTTCAACAAGTTAGGAGGGTTTTTCAGGTTTTGCGGACCAATTCTCTGTTTGTTAAAGGTTCAAAGTGTGTTTTTGGGGTTCAGAAGATTTCTTTTTTGGGGTACATTTTTTCCCCCTCTTCTATTGAGATGGATCCTGTGAAGGTTCGGGCTATTTGTGACTGGACGCAACCGACTTCTCTTAAGGGCCTTCAGAAATTTTTGGGCTTTGCTAACTTTTATCGTCGATTCATAACTGGTTTTTCTAGCGTTGTCAGGCCTTTGACTGATTTGACTAAAAAGGGTGCTGATGTTGCAGATTGGTCTCCTGCTGCTGTGGAGGCCTTTCGGGAGCTTAAGCGCCGTTTTTCTTCTGCTCCGGTGCTGTGCCAGCCTGATGTTTCTCTTCCTTTTCAGGTGGAAGTTGATGCTTCCGAGATCGGAGCGGGGGCGGTTTTGTCGCAGAAAAGTTCAGATTGTTCAGTGATGAGACCTTGTGCGTTCTTTTCTCGAAAATTTTCGCCCGCCGAGCGAAATTATGACGTCGGTAATCGGGAGCTTTTGGCGATGAAGTGGGCATTCGAGGAGTGGCGTCATTGGCTTGAGGGTGCTAAACATCAGGTGGTGGTCTTGACTGATCAAAAAATTTGATTTATCTTGAGTCGGCCAGACGTCTGAATCCTAGACAGGCGCGCTGGTCGTTGTTTTTCTCCCGGTTTAATTTTGTGGTTTCGTATCTGCCAGGTACTAAGAATGTGAAGGCGGATGCCCTTTCTAGGAGTTTTGAACCTGATTTCCCTGGTGATTCTAAACCTACGGGTATACTTAAGGATGGGTGATATTGTCTGCTGTCTTCCCAGACCTGCCACGTGCTTTACAAGAGTTTCAGGCGGATCGGCCTGATCATTGTCCGCCTGGTAGATTGTTTGTGCCGGATGAGTGTGCAGCGCCCCAGAGTCCTGGTCGTTGCAGTACTGTGGATCCGCCACTATGGGGAGCCATGGTGCGTTCGATGGCACTGAAGGAGTTCATCTGACCAGGTATCACAGACACCAATATGTTTCACAGCAGGGCCTCCGGGGGGAGCTAAGGGTTCTATTCATTAGGCCACTCCCCACCATAGTGGGTAAACTGGGGGTCAGGCAGGAAGTTAGAGGAGAAAGCTGACTGGATTGAACGAAGCAACACCTTGTGGCAGAGGGTGTTGTGGAGGAAGAGACAGTAGGGTCTCTGTCAGGGGTGGGATCCTGACAGAGGCTTGGCATTAGAAAGAACGTAACAGGACCGTGCCTGCTCAGCATAGCGGCGGTGCCCAAGAAAGGACTAGAAGCGAGATAGATTGTGCTGAGTGAGAAATGAGATCAAGCAAAAAGGAGAATACCAGTAGGGGTCATGCTGTAGGACCGGAGCAACATCCTACTGAGGCGCATTACCGGTGGCCGGAACGCCGAGGGAGTGGAATAGCATACAGCTTCAAGCCATACTCCAAACAGCGGCAGGGCAGTCATTTTAAGGCGGGCTGTCTACCACATATCACCTATGAAGTCTTGGGGGGCAATTGCGGGAGAGGGGCGTCTCTAGGGTCCCGGAAGAACTCCAGGCCTACCTGACAAACGGGTGCCGTTCCAACCTGAATAACAGGGAGGGATGGAATACGAGAAGAACATCAGTGAATCGAGTTGTGAGGGAACTTAAGAAACAGACACAACAGTTGTGGGGTACTTTCCGTGAGCACAGCAGGGAAGGACTACAACACATAGCGCTAAGAAGGAGGGCACTGATTTCCACCTGTGAGGAGAACTCTGGAAGTGCCATCGGACCGACCGGACTTGCGCAGCCTGGTGAACCGCATTCTGGACTGCGGACTTTGAGATCTCCAGTAAAGAGGTAAAGAGACTGCAACCTGGTGTCCTCGTTATTTACCGCGACCTGCACTCCACAACTGCACCGCTACACCACCGTTACTGCACCATCATCATCACTTATTCTACCGGACGTCCCCCACTGACAGACAGGGCCACGGACCGGGTCTAGCCACCGTGACAACCCCAGGACTGAGACCCAGAGGCCCGGCTCCGGGTACCCCTAGGCCCTGCGGTGGTGTGGGGGCGCTCCAACTTGGCGTCACGAACAGGATCTACTTAAGCCTGAAGAATCAGGTCATGTGTGCCTTGGAACTGTGATTTATCGTGCTTGGACTGTGCTTTATTACAAGGACTGTGTGTTGCCACTTGCCGCCAGGAGTTCCCGCCAAAACCGCCGCCATTACAGCGCTAAGGAGAGCGCAGGAGAAGAAGAAGGGCGTGGAAGTGGGCGTGAACAAGCTGAAGAGCGCGAAAGACAATGGCCGCCCAGTCTAAATATCTCGGCCCCTTGAGGACGTGTCCGTCAGCAGCCGAGATCCGCCTCCTGATCCTCAACGGTGGGCAGAGACAGAGAAAACGAAACCGCCCACGAAGGAGAGAGCGGGAAAAGGACCAGGAAGAAGAAGTCAGAGACATGGAGGACGCCATGGCGAGCCACCCGGAGCAGGAGCATGGGGTCGGAGCCGAGGACTCCCCCAGCTACCCGGAGGGGCACCGCAACCAGGCCTCCACCGCTGACGCTGAATTCCTGCAGGCCGGAGTGGACGAGCTCGGCGACCGACCCCGGCGGACGCAGCTGAGCACCGAGGCCGGGTGGAAGAAGGCCATCATCAGGAGCCTCACCGGACATCTGTCGGCAGCCTCATCTGGTCCGGAGCAGGAAAGAAGTCCCAGCGCTCCAAAGCTGGAAAGCAAGGCGCTGCCGGGAAGGGGTATGCTGCGAGCAGAGATGACAACGCCGCAGCACAAGGTCCCGCAACCAGCGTTCCAGACCCCAGTGGAGACGGAGCAGACCGGCACCGGAGGGACCGCATCTGAAGCAGGTATGAAGGACGACCCTGCCCTGACAACTGACACCACTCCCGTGACTGCTGGTGCCACAGCTGCTGACCCCGTTCCAGTGACTGATCTTGCAGCAGCCTCTACCTCTGCTGCAACAAATGCCCCTACTCAAGCTGCGCAGATCTCCATCGCTGCGCATGATTTAACCATACATGAAGGACGGATTAACGGCGTTTGTCCAGCACTGGGTGTAACCCTGGACCTCACTCTTCCCAGGCCGAGAAGGGTTAAGTGCCAGGTGCAGCCCTGGAAGCCGTCCAACTAAGCCTCGGAAACCTGAAACTGTAAATAGTTAACTGTTTATTTCCTTGCTGTTTTGCTGCTAAAACCCGTCCTGGGTTAACTCTTAAAGGGATCCCTTTGTTTACCCGGGATCCCTATTGCTTTTTATTTTTGCTTTCATTTTCATTTTTGCTTTTTTGTTCCACAATGTTATAAAAACTGCTGAATCATGAACAGTGCATGATACAAACTGCTTGTAAATAGTTTGCACCTTCTTAAAGGAGCTTCCTACTGGTTTTCCTTAAACAAAGACTCTTTGTGAAGATACCGTACCGGAACCTTTGTTGAGCATGGACTGGTAGTCTGAGAAGACGAACTACCTCAGAAAGACTTGATCCTCTCTTAAAGGGGATGTTCATTTGTTGATAATGCTTTAAGGCCAATAGCTATAATGCTGATAAAGAAAAGTGATGATAACGTTTACATGTAAAAGTTATGTGTATGCAATTAGTTAAATGTAAAGAAATGCTGATAATGTTTTTGGAAAGAAGAAAGTGAAAGGTAATGGAAGGATGCAGTGGACCCGTAGAGGTAGACGTGGTGTCCAGCATGCATAGTAGAGAGCAAGTTTAACGTTATGAAAAGAAGATAGTTAATAATGTTGGTAAGAAAAAGAAGGGGGGGATAGAAGGTATACCCTGCGGTCCCCATAGAAAGTTAATAATGTGTTACTAAGGACAGAAAGTGAACCCGTAGGGGTTAGTGAGTGAGTCCTTATAGGAGCCAAGTAGAGCCGGCTCAGTGTTCTCAAACTGAAAGAAAAGTTATGTTCTATACTGTGTATAGTAGTTGAAAAGGCAGTAGGCCCTGGCTGAACGGGGCGGTCCTGTAATAGAAAGGAGAGGCAGTAGGTCTGGTGCCGTTAGGACAGGCGGTCCTGCAGATTCCAAAGAAGGCGAATGCAAAGTTAAAATACCTTATAATGTGATTATAGGAAGGTATTTAGCGGATTAAGAGTGTATATCCTTAAAGGCAAAGTTAAATTATTGGTCAATAATGTTTGCATCTAGTAGAATACCCGGTTGGGTAATGAGAGCTAATTGTAGCCTGTTGCTATGATATTTAATTATGTTTGTAACGTTAAAGTGTCCTCACCTCCCATAAAGGGAAGCCTGTTCAAGTATACTTATTGTTTTGCACTCAACGAAAATTGTATGTCTTTTTGCTAACCTGTATTGTTGTTTTCTTCCCAGTCCCGGAGTACTGTGTTTAACCAGGGGGGAGTGCAGCGCCCCAGAGTCCTGGTCGTTGCAGTACTGTGGATCCGCCACTATGGGGAGCCATGGTGCGTTCGATGGCACTGAAGGAGTTCATCTGACCAGGTATCACAGACACCAATATGTTTCACAGCAGGGCCTCCGGGGGGAGCTAAGGGTTCTATTCATTAGGCCACTCCCCACCATAGTGGGTAAACTGGGGGTCAGGCAGGAAGTTAGAGGAGAAAGCTGACTGGATTGAACGAAGCAACACCTTGTGGCAGAGGGTGTTGTGGAGGAAGAGACAGTAGGGTCTCTGTCAGGGGTGGGATCCTGACAGAGGCTTGGCATTAGAAAGAACGTAACGGGACCGTGCCTGCTCAGCATAGCGGCGGTGCCCAAGAAAGGACTAGAAGCGAGATAGATTGTGCTGAGTGAGAAACGAGATCAAGCAAAAAGGAGAATACCAGTAGGGGTCATGCTGTAGGACCGGAGCAACATCCTACTGAGGCGCATTACCGGTGGCCGGAACGCCGAGGGAGTGGAATAGCATACAGCTTCAAGCCATACTCCAAACAGCGGCAGGGCAGTCATTTTAAGGCGGGCTGTCTACCACATATCACCTATGAAGTCTTGGGGGGCAATTGCGGGAGAGGGGCGTCTCTAGGGTCCCGGAAGAACTCCAGGCCTACCTGACAAACGGGTGCCGTTCCAACCTGAATAACAGGGAGGGATGGAATACGAGAAGAACATCAGTGAATCGAGTTGTGAGGGAACTTAAGAAACAGACACAACAGTTGTGGGGTACTTTCCGTGAGCACAGCAGGGAAGGACTACAACACATAGCGCTAAGAAGGAGGGCACTGATTTCCACCTGTGAGGAGAACTCTGGAAGTGCCATCGGACCGACCGGATTTGCGCAGCCTGGTGAACCGTATTCTGGACTGCGGACTGAGAGATCTCCAGTAAAGAGGTAAAGAGACTGCAACCTGGTGTCCTCGTTATTTACCGCGACCTGCACTCCACAACTGCACCGCTACACCACCGTTACTGCACCATCATCATCACTTATTCTACCGGACGTCCCCCACTGACAGACAGGGCCACGGACCGGGTCTAGCCACCGTGACAACCCCAGGACTGAGACCCAGAGGCCCGGCTCCGGGTACCCCTAGGCCCTGCGGCGGTGTGGGGGCGCTCCAACTGGACCAATAGAGTCATCTCGGAGGTTCATTCTTCTGCGTTGGCTGGTCATCCGGGAATTTTTGGTACCAGAGATTTGGTGGCTAGGTCCTTCTGGTGGCCTTCCCTGTCTCGGGACGTGCGTACTTTTGTGCAGTCTTGCGATGTTTGTGCTCGGGCCAAGCCTTGTTGTTCTCGGGCTAGTGGGTTGTTGTTGCCCTTGCCTGTTCCTAAGAGGCCTTGGACACACATCTCTATGGATTTTATTTCTGATCTCCCTGTTTCTCAGAAGATGTCCGTCATTTGGGTGGTGTGTGACCGCTTTTCTAAGATGGTTCATTTGGTGCCCTTGCCCAAGCTGCCTTCCTCATCTGAGTTGGTGCCCCTGTTTTTTCAGAATGTGGTTCGGCTGCATGGTATTCCGGAGAATATCGTTTCCGACAGGGGATCCCAGTTTGTGTCCAGATTTTGGCGGGCGTTTTGTGCCAGGATGGGCATTGATTTGTCTTTTTCGTCTGCATTTCATCCCCAGACAAATGGCCAGACGGAACGTACTAATCAGACCTTGGAGACTTATTTGAGGTGTTTCGTGTCTGCTGATCAGGATGACTGGGTCTCCTTTTTGCCGTTGGCTGAGTTTGCCCTTAATAATCGGGCCAGTTCTGCCACTTTGGTCTCCCCTTTCTTTTGCAATTCAGGGTTCCATCCTCGTTTTTCATCTGGTCAGGTGGAGTCTTCGGATTGTCCTGGAGTGGATACCATGGTGGATAGGTTGCATCATATTTGGGGGCAGGTGGTGGACAATTTGGAGTTGTCCCAGGAGAAGACTCAACGTTTTGCTAATCGCCATCGTCGTGTTGGTCCTCGTCTTCGTGTTGGGGACTTGGTGTGGTTGTCCTCCCGTTTTGTCCCCATGAGGGTCTCTTCTCCTAAGTTTAAGCCTCGGTTCATCGGTCCTTATAAGATTTTGGAAATTCTTAACCCTGCGTCTTTTCGTTTGGACCTCCCAGCATCCTTTGCTATCCATAATGTCTTCCATCGGTCATTATTGCGGAGGTATGAGGTACCACTTGTGCCTTCTGTTGAGCCTCCTGCTCCTGTGCTGGTTGAGGGTGAATTGGAGTATGTGGTGGAGAAAATCTTGGACTCCCGTGTTTCCAGACGGAGACTTCAATATCTGGTGAAATGGAAGGGCTACGGTCAAGAGGATAATTCTTGGGTTACAGCTTCTGATGTTCATGCTTCTGATTTGGTCCGTGCCTTTCATAGGGCTCATCCAGATCGCCCTGGTGGTTCTCGTGAGGGTTCGGTGCCCCCTCCTTAAGGGGGGGTACTGTTGTGATTCGGTTCGTGGGCTCCCCCGGTGGTCTCTTGTGGTACTGGTGTCCTGCAAGCTTTGCCTTCTCAGTTCACCTGTTCCTATCAGGATGTGGGAGTATCCTATTTAACCTTGCTCCTCAGTCATTCTAATGCTGGCCATCAATGTATCCAGAGTGATTCTGTTGCATGTTCCTGCTCCCAGTTTTCTGCTCAGCTAAGTTGGACACTTTAGTCCTTAAGTCTATTTTTGTATGTTTTGTCCAGTTTGCACTTATGTGAATCTCTGCAGCTGGAAGCTCTTGTTGGGCTGAAATTACCACTCCAGTGGCATGAGTTGTCACATGAGTTAAGGTAATTTCAGGATGGTGTTTTGAAGGGTTTTGCAGCTGACCGCGAAGTCCTCTGTTGTATCTTTCTGCTATTTAGTTAGCGGGCCTCTCTGTGCTAAATCTGCTTTCATACTACGTGTGTCTTTTCATCTGCTCTCACCGTTATTATATGTGGGGGGCTGCTATCTCCTGTGGGGACATTCTCTGGAGGCAAGCCAGGACTGTGTTTTCTTCTACCAGGGGTAGTTAGTTCTCCGGCTGGCGCGCGGCATCTAGAGACAACGCAGGAATGCCCCCTGGCTACTTCTAGTGTGGTGTGTAGGTTTAGCATCGCGGTCAGCTCTAGTTTCCATCACCCGAGAGCTTGTCCGTTTATTCTATGCTTCTGATGTTTCCTTGCCATTGGAAACCATAACAGGACGCCATGTTGGGTTTGGAGAGCCCCTAATGTGCCTAAACATTGAAACCCCCCACAAGTGACACCATTTTGGAAAGTAGACCCCTTAAGGAACTTATCTAGATGCGTGGTGAGCACTTTGACCCAACAAGTGCTTCACAGAAGTTTATAATGCAGAGCCGTAAAAATACAAAATCATATTTTTTCACAAAAAATGATATTTCGCCCCCAATTTTTTATTTTTCCAAGGGTAAGAGAAGAAATTAGACCACAAACGTTGTTGTGCAATTTGACCTGAGTACAACGATACCCCATATGTGGGGGTAAACCACTGTTTGGGCGCACAGCAGAGCTCGGAAGGGAAGGAGCGCCATTTGACTTTTCAATGCAAAATTGACTGGAATTGAGATGGGACACCATGTCGCGTTTGGAGAGCCCCTGATGTGCCTAAACATTAAAACCCCCCACAAGTGACACCATTTTGGAAAGTAGACCCCCTAAGGAACTTATCTTGATCTGTTATGAGAGCTTTGAACCCCCAAGTGTTTCACTACAGTTTATAACGCAGAGCCGTGAAAATAAAAATTCTTTTTTTTTTTCAGAAAAATTATTTTTTAGCCCCCAGTTTTCTATTTTCACAAGGGTAACAGGATAAATTACACTCCAAAAGTTGTTTTTCAATTTGTCCTGAGTACGCTGATACCCCATATGTGGGGGGGAACCACTGTTTGGGTGCATGGCAGAGCTTGGAAGGGAAGGAGCGCCATTTGGAATGCCGACTTAGATGGATTGGTCTGCAGGCGTCATGTTGCATTTGCAGAGCCCCTTATGTACCCAAACAGTATAAACCCCCCATAAGTGACCCCATGTTGGAAACGAGACCTCCCAAGGAACTTATCTTATCTAGATGTGTTGTGAGAACTTTGAACCTCCAAGTGTTTCACTACAGTTTACAACGCAGTGCCGTGAAAATAAAAAATCCTTTTTTTCCCACAAAAATGATTTTTAGCCCCCCAAATTTTTATTTTCCCAGAGATAACAAGAGAACTTGGACCCCAAAAGTTGTTGTCCAATTTGTCCCGAGTACGCTGATGCCCCATATGTTGGGGTAAACCCCTGTTTGGGCGCACGGGAGAGCTCGGAAGGGAAGGAGCACTGTTTTACTTTTTCAACGCAGAATTGTCAGGAATTGAGATCGGACGCCATGTCGCGTTTGGAGAGCCCCTGATGTGCCTGAACAGTGGAAACTCCCCAATTCTACCTGAAACTAATCCAAACACACCCCTAACCCTAATCCCAACTGTAACCCTAACCACACCCCTAACCCTGACACACCCCTAATTCTAAACCCAACCCTAATCCCAACCGTAAATTTAATCCAAACCCTAACCCTAACTTTAGCCCCAACCCTAACCCTAACTTTATCCTCAATCCTAACTTTAGCCCCAACCCTATCCCTAACTTTAGCCCCAACCCTAACTTTAGCTCCAACCATAGCCCCAACCCTAACCCTAACCCTAACCCTAGCCCTAACCCTAGCCCTAACTCTAGCCCTAACCCTAGCCCTAACCCTAGCCCTAACCCTAGCCTTAACCCTAGCCCTAACCCTAACCCTAGCCCTAACCCTAGCCCTAATGGGAAAATGGAAATAAATACATTTTTTTAATTTTATTATTTTTCCCTAACTAAGGGGGTGATGAAGGGGGGTTTGATTTACTTTTATAGCGTTTTTTATATCGGATTTTTATGATTGGCAGCTGTCACACACTAAAAGACGCTTTTTATAGCAAAAAAGTTTTTGCGTCTCCACATTTTGAGACCTATAATTTTTCCGTATTTTGGTCCACAGAGTCATGTGAGGTCTTGTTTTTTGCGGGACGAGTTGACATTTTATTAGTAACATTTTCGGACATGTGACAGTTTTTGATCACTTTTTATTCCGATTTTTGTGAGGCAGAATGACCAAAAACCAGCTATTCATGAATTTCTTTTGGGGGAGGCGTTTATACCGTTCCACGTTTGGTAAAATTGATAAAGCAGTTTTATTCTTCGGGTCAGTACGATTACAGCGATATCTCATTTATATCATTTTTTAATGTTTTGGCGCTTTTATACGATAAAAGCTATTTTATAGAAAAAATAATTATTTTGGCATTGCTTTATTCTGAGGACTATAACATTTTTATTTTTTTGGTTATGATGCTATATGGCGGCTCGTTTTTTGCGGGACAAGATGACGTTTTCAGCGGAACCATGGTTATTTATATCCGTCTTTTTGATCGCGTGTTATTTCAGTTTTTGTTCGGCGGTATGATAATAAAGCGTTGTTTTTTGGCTCGTTTTTTTTTCTTACGGTGTTCACTGAAGGGGTTAACTAGTGGGACAGTTTTATAGGTTGGGTCGTTACGGATGCGGCGATACTAAATATGTGCACTTTTATTGTTTTTGGGGGGGTTTTTAGATAAAGAAATGTATTTATGGGAATAATATATATTTTTTCTTCTTTATTTAGGATTTTTTTTTTTTTTTTTTACACACGTGGACATTTTTTTTTTTACTTTTTTACTTTGTCCCAGGGGGGGACATCACAGATCGCCGATCTGATAGTTTGCATAGCACTCTATCAGATCGGCGATCTCACTCACATCGCCGCAGGCTTACCAGCGCCTGCACCAGGGCCGTATTTGCCACTAGGCACTCGAGGGCACGTGCCTAGGTCGGGGACGATGCGGGGGGCGGCACCTGAGCAAGTGAGCAAGGTTTTTTTTTTTCACCTCCCGACTGCCCCAACCCCCGCCCGCCCCCCCCCCCCCGGGCCCAGCCTCCCACCCACCCTCCGACCGCCGCCCCCCGCCTCCCCCCGCCCTCCTTGAAGACGATACTCACCCTGCTCCAGCGATGCCTGGTCTCAGCTTCTGTAGCGCGTCCTGAGTAAGCAGTCACGTGGTACCGCTCATTAAGGCTCATGAATATGCGCATATTCATGAGCCTTAATGAGCGGTATCACGTGACCGCTCACGCAGGAAGAAGGTGCTGCGAGCCTGCGCCTGTGCGCCGGGTGTCGGGACAGAGCCGGAGGGATGTCGGCGCGCCCTCTCGGTGTGAGACAGCTGACAGGTGAGTATGACTGGGACGGGGGGATGAAGGAGGACGGTAAGCCGCCCGCGCCATGGGAGAAGGAGTGGGGAGCGGAGAGCGGAGGGGGGTGGTGGAGTGATCAGCCATGCATGGGGGGAATATGAGTCATGCATACAAGAGGTGGGGGGTTATGAGCCATGCATACAGCGGGGCGGGGGGGTGGATATGAGCCATGCATACAGGGGGGGAATTATGAGCCATGCATACAGGAGGTGGGGGGGAATTATGAGCCATGCATAGGGGGATATGAGCCATGCATACAGGGGGGGGGTGGAGAGATGAGCCATGCATAGGGGGGAATATGAGTCATGCATACAAGAGGTGGGGGGATATGAGCCATGTATACAGGAGGGCTGGGGGTGGTGGATATGAGCCATGCATACAGGGGGGGGGGAATTATGAGCCATGCATACAGGAGGTGGGGGGGAATTATGAGCCATGCATAGGGGTATATGAGCCATGCATACAGGGGGGGGTGGAGAGATGAGCCATGCATAGGGGGGAATATGAGTCATGCATACAAGAGGTGGGGGGATATGAGCCATGTATACAGGAGGGCTGGGGGGGTGGATATGAGCCATGCATACAGGGGGGGGGGAATTATGAGCCATGCATACAGGAGGTGGGGGGGAATTATGAGCCATGCATAGGGGTATATGAGCCATGCATACAGGGGGGGGTGGAGAGATGAGCCATGCATAGGGGGGAATATGAGTCATGCATACAAGAGGTGGGGGGATATGAGCCATGTATACAGGAGGGCTGGGGGGGGTGGATATGAGCCATGCATACAGGGGGGGAATTATGAGCCATGCATACAGGAGGTGGGGGGAATTATGAGCCATGCATAGGGGGGAATTATGAGCCATGCATAGGGGGATATGAGCCATGCATACAGGGGGGGGGGAATTATGAGCCATGCATACGCGGGGGGATATGAGCCATGCATATGAGATGGGAGGAAGATGAGCCATGCATACAAGATGGGAGGGGGGCATTATACACTATTGAGCATCATATGGGGTCATTATACAGTATTGATCATCATGTGGGGTCATTATACAGTATGGAGCACTGTGTGGTCATTATACAGTATGGAGCATCATGTGCGGTCATTATACAGTATTGAGCATCATGTGGGGCCATTATACAGTATTGAACATCATGTGGGGTCATTATACAGTATGGAGCATCATGTGTGGCCATTATACAATATGGAGCACTGTGTGGCCATTATACAGTATGGAGCATCATGTGTGGCCATTATACAGTATTGAGCATCATGTGTGGCAATTATACAGTATTGAGCATCATGTGGGGCCATTATACAGTATTGAACATCATGTGTGGTCATTATACAGTATGGAGCATTGTGTGGCCATAGTTTTTTGGTTATAATTATTGTATATGAAACAGTGTGATCAGCAGTGCTAAATGGGTGTGGTTGGGACTTGGATATGGGTGTGACTAGTTGTGAAATGGGTGTGGTCAGAGGCGTGGCCTAAAATTTGCCGCGGCGCACTGCCGCAACCTTTCTACCTCTTTCCCTTCAAGAGTTGGGAGGTATGGTACCGCATTTGCCAGATCACAGCAAGTGTCGCAAATCCCATAGGGAATGAATGAAGCCAAACGCAGTGTTGCCGTAAGTGATCTGTTACATGGCAGATGCGAAAAAACTGCCCGATCTGCTGCAAAAGGCTATTTTCACAACAGCGATTCTTGCCAAAGTCACTGGCGATAGTGTCATACTCACCAATGGGGGAGGCAGCACTAAAAGTGCCTAGGGGAGCAGAAACTCTAAATACGGCCCTGGCCTGCACGGCACCCGGAAGTAATCCCTGCAGGACCCGGATGCAGCCCCGCGGCCATTTTGGATCCGGGGCCTGCAGGGAGGAGACGCTCGGTACAAGGTGAGTACATTCCCTTGTACCGATCGTCTCAGGGAAGCACGCAGGGAGCCTCCTCCCTGCGCGATGCTTCCCTGTACCGCCGGTACACCGCGATCATGTTTTATCGCGGTGTGCCGGGGCTTAATGTGCCGGGGGCTGTCCGTGACCGCTCCTGGCACATAGTGCCGGATGTCAGCTGCGATAGGTAGCTGACACCCGGCCGCGATCGGCCGCGCTCCCCCCGTGAGTGCGGCCGATCGCTATGACGTACTATCCCATCACTGGGAATTAAGTCCCAGGTCACCTTGACGGGATAGTACGTCATATGGGATTAAGGGGTTAACCCCCTAAGCCCCAAGGGTGGTTTGCACGTTAATGACTGGGCCAATTTTTACAATTCTGACCACTGTCCCTTTATGATGTTATAACTCTGGAACGCATCAATGGATCTTGGCGATTTAGACATTCTTTTCTCGAGACATATGGTACTTCATGATAGTAGTAAAATTTATTCGATATAACTTGAGTTTATTTGTGAAAAAAACTGAAATTTGGCGAATATTTTGAAAATTTTGCAATTTTCCAACTTTTAATTTGTATGCCATTAAATCACAGAGATATGTCACACAAAATAATTAATAAGTAACATTTCCCACATGTCTACTTTACATCAGCACAATTTTGGAATCAAAATTTTTTTTATTAGGGAGTTATAAGGGTATGTGTCCACGATCAGGATGGCCGGCGGTATCGTCGGAGCGGCAAACCCGCTCGGCGCTAAGCCCCGCCCCCTTCTGGGATGCGATGATGCCGGATGTGTTCATTGCACACATCCGGGATCATCGCACCCCACGCATAGGGCCCCGTGTTATTCCTTGCGGCGTCGCAGCATCGCCGCAAGAAACACGGACATGCTGTGATCTTAAAAGACGCGCAGCATGTCCGGAGTCGCAGGGCCGACGGATGCGTGTTAACACGCATAGTGGAGACGGGATTTCATAAAATCCCGTCCACTATGCTGGAACATCTGGACGCTGCGTGTTTGACGCTGCGGCCCCATGCAGTGTCAAACACGCAGCGTTTCCTGAACGTGGACACATACCCTAAGGGTAAAAAGTTGCCCAGCAATTTCTCATTTTTACAACACCAATATTTTTTAGGGACCACATCACATTTGAAGTCATTTTGAGGGGTCTATATGATAGAAAACAACCAAGTGTGACACCATTCTAAAAACTGCATCCCTCAAGGTGCTCAAAACCACATTCAAGAAGTATATTAACTATTCAGGTGTTTTACAGGAATTTTTGGAATGTTTAAAAAAAATGAACATTTAACTTTTTTTCACAAAAAATTTATTTTTGCTCCAATTTGTTTTATTTTACCAAGGGTAAGAGGTGAAAATGGACTGCAAAAGTTGTTGTACAGTTTGTTCTGAGTACGCTGATACCCCATATGTGGGGGTAAACCACTGTTTTGGTGCATGGCAGAGCTCGGAAGGGAAGGAGCGCCGTTTAACTTTTCAATGCAAAATTGACTGGAATTGAGATGGGACGCCATGTTGCGTTGGAGAGTCCCTGATGTGCCTAAACATTGAAACCCCGCACAAGTGACACCATTTTGGAAAGTAGACCCCCTAAGGCCCACTGTTTGGGTGCATGGCAGAGCTCGAAAGGGAAGAAGCGCATTTGGAATGCAGACTTAGATAAATTGGTCTGCAGTAGTGTTGAGCATTCCGATACTGCAAATATCGGGTATCGGCCGATATTCGCTGTATCGGAATTCTGATACCGAGTTCCCATATTTTTGGGATATCTGAAATCGGAATCGGGATCCATATTCATGTAAAAAATAAAGAATAAAAATAAAAAATATGGATATACTCACCCACCGACGGCCCCTGGCTCTCAGCGGTGCAACCGAGAGCCTCCGTTCCTAAGAATGCAGTGAGTGTAGGACCTGCGATGACGTCGCGGTCTTGTGATTGGTCGCGTGACCGCTCATGTGACCGCGACTTCATCGAAGGTCCTTCACTCACTGCATTCTTAGGAACGGAAGCTGCCGGTTGCACCACTGAGAGCCAGGGGCCGTTCGAGGGTGAGTATATCCATATTTTTTATTTTTATTCTTTATTTTTTACATGAATATGGATCCCAGGGCCTGAAGTAGAGTTTCCTCTCCTTCAGACACTGGGAACCATCCAGGATCGCTCCCTATTACGTTCCGATATTTGTGTCCCATTGACTTGTATTGGTATCGGGTATCGGTATCGGCGATATCCGAAATTTTTTGGATATCGGCCGATCCAATCCGATACTGATACTTTCAAATATCCTCTTCCCGCTGTACCAGTCTGTCATTGTTAGTTTTGTTTACTGTAAGTGATATTTGTATTTTGATGTAACCCCTTCTCATGTACAGCACCATGGAATTAATGGTGCTATATAAATAAACAATAATAATAATAATAATAAATATCGGAAGGTATCGCTCAACACTAGTCTGCAGGCGTCACATTGCATTTGCAGAGCCCCTGATGCACCTAAACAGTAGAAATCCCCCACAAGTGACCACATATTGGAAACTAGACCCCTCAAGGAACTTATATAGATGTGTTGTGAGAACTTTGAACCCCCAAGTGTTTCAATACAGTTTATAATGCAGAGTCGTGAAAATAAAAATTATTTTTTTTTCCCACAAAAATGTTTTTTAGCCCCCCAAATTTTTATTTTCCCAAGGGTAACAAGAGAAATTGGACCCCAATTGTTTTTGTCCAATTTGTCGTGAGTACGCTGTTACCCCATATGTTGGGGTAAACTTCTGTTTTGGCGCACGGGAGATCTCGGAAGGGAAGGAGCACTGTTTTACTTTTTCAACTCAGAATTGGCTGGAATTGAGATCGGACGCCATGTTACGTTTTGAGAGCTCTGATGTGCCTAAACAGTGGAAACCCCCAATTCTAACTGAAACCCTATCCCAAACACACCCCTAACCATAATCCCAACCATAACCCTAACCACACCCCTAACCCTGACACACCCCTAACCCTAATCCCAACCGTAAATGTAATCCAAACCCTAACCTTAACTTTAGCCCCAACCCTAACTTTAGCCCCAAATCTAACCCTAACTTTAGCCCCAGCCCTAACCCTACCTTTAGCACCAACCCTAACTGTAGCCCTAACCCTAACTGTAGCCCTAACCCTAGCCCCAACCCTAACTCTAGCCCCAACCCTAACCCTAGCCCCACCCCTAACCCCAACCCTAACCCCAACCCTAGCCCCAACCCTAACCCCAACCCTAGCCCCAAACCTAGCCCTAACACTAGCCCTAACCCTAGCCCTAACCCTAACCCTATCCCTAGCCCTAGCCCTAACCCTAGCCCTAACCCTAGCCCTAACCCTAGCCCTAATCCTAGCCCTAACCCCAACCCTAGCCCTAATGGGAAAATGGAAATAAATACATTTTTTTAATTTTTTTATGTTTCCCTAACTAAGGGGGTGATGAAGGGGGGTTTGATTTACTTTTATAGCGAGTTTTTTAGCGGATTTTTATGATTGGCAGCTGTCACACACTAAAAGACGCTTTTTATTGCAAAAAATATTTTTTGCGTTACCACATTTTGAGACTTATATTTTTTTCATATTTTGGTCTACAGAGTCATGTGAGGTCTTGTTTTTTACGGGACGAGTTGACATTTTCATTGGTACCATTTTTGGGCATGTGACTTTTTTTATCGCTTTTTATTCCTATTTTTGTGAGGCAGAATGACCAAAAAACAGCTATTCATGAATTTCTTTTGGCGGGGGGGGGTCGTTTATACCGTTCCACGTTTGGTAAAATGGATAAGGTAGTTTTATTCTTCGGGTCAGTATGATTACAGCGATACCTCATTTACATATTTTTTTTATGTTTTGGCGCTTTTATACGATAAAAACTATTTTATAGAAAAAATAATTTATTTTTGCATTGCTTTATTCTGAGGACTATAACTTTTTTTAATTTTTTTGCTGATGATGCTGTATGGCGGTTCGTTTTTTGTGGGACAAGATGACGTTTTCATCGGTACCATGGTCATTTATATCATTTATGTCTTTTTGATTGCGTGTTATTCCACTGTTTGTTCGGCGGTATGGTAATAAAGCGTTGTTTTTTGCCGTCTTTTTTTTTATTTTTTTATGGTGTTCACTGAAGGGGTTAACTAGTGGGATAGTTTTATAGGTCGGGTCGTTACGGACACGGCGATACTAAATATGTGCACTTTTATTGTTTTTTTTATTTATTTAGATACAGAAATGTATTTATGGGAACAATATTATTTTTTTCTTTATTTAGGATTTTTTTTTTTTTTTTTTACACATTTAAAAAAAATTTTTCTTACTTTGGTGGGATATCACTGTATAGTGACAGATCGCTGATGTGCTTTGCAGAGCACTGTGTCAGATCAGTGATCTGACATGCAGGGCTCCTGGCTTACCAGCGCCTGCTCTGAGCAGGCACTTGGTAAGCCACCTCCCTGCAGGACCCGGCAGTAGCCCTGCAGCCATTTTGGATCCGGGGCCTGCAGGAATGAGACGATCGGTACAAGGTGAGCACATCGCCTTGTACCGATCGTCTCAGGGAAGCCCGCAGGGAGCCCCCTCCCTGCACGATGCTTCCCTGTACTGCCGGAATACTGCGATCATGTTTGATCGCAGTGTACCAGGGTTAATGTGCCGGGGGCAGTCCGTGACTACTCCTGGCACATAGTGCCGGATGTCAGCTGCGATAGTCAGCTGACACCCGGCCGCAATCGGCCGCGCTCACAGGGTATCGCATATGACGTACTATCCCGTCACTGGGAATTAAGTCCCAGGTCACCTTGAAGGGATCGTATGTCATAAGGGATTAAGGGGTTAAAGAATACTAAGTAGTGATGAGCGAGTATACTCGTTGCTTCGGTTTTTCCCGAGCACGCTCGGGTGGTCTTTGTAGCTGCTTGGAAATTTAGATTTTGTTGACGCAGCTGCATGATTTACAGCTGCAAGCCAGCCTGAGTACATGTGGGGGTTGCCTGGTTGCTAGGGAATCCCCACATGTAATCAAGCTGTCTAATAGCAAGCAAATCATACAAGGAAAACTAAATCTCCGAGCAGTCACAAAAACTCGGAGACCAACCGAGCGTGCTTGGGAAAACCCGAGCAGCGAGTATATTCCCTCATCACTAATACTAAGCCCTATTTGCATAGTGTTCCACAACCCTGCCAAAAATGTAAAAGTGCCAAAAGCAGCTTAAAATCACAAACAAAAAAAATAAAACAGATGAAAAAGTCTTAATAAATGTCCCTGTTTATATATTTTTGCAATAGTGAAAAATATATAAAAGAAATAAATGAAAGAATAAAACATTAACAGTAGTTATTAGTAAACATTAACAGTACCTTTTTAAGAGATTTTTTTTTTAATGCAATTATTGAATGAATCCTGTGTGTTGTGTTCCTATTCAGGTTAAAAAATAATTTTGTATGTGGTAGCTAGCAGAGTAGCAGAGAAGATTGAATTTGTTTGATGCAAATTAAATTTGAGTCAAAGGTCATAAAACTTGCAGGTTCTGATGAATTTGAACAATTTGTGATTTGATTTGGACAAATTGCCATAAAAATGCTTGCTGCCTTTTTAGACTGACGATTACAACAGTCACCGAAGGCTGACTTGACCTCAGGCTCAACTATGAGTTATATAAAATGCCATGCAGCTGTCATATCACAGCCAATAAAGCGAGTCTATCATAACCTGTATAAAAGCCTAAGCAGGGAATGTGGAAACCATTTAAGGGCTCTTTCACATGTCCTGATATTTCTGGTACTGGAAAAACCTGGACCGGAGATATTCTTGTCCGTGTGTTTAATACGTGTATCATATGTGGTTATCAATCGTGTGCTGCCCGTGTGCCGCATCAATATCACATGTACCGGTGCCTGGGAATTAGTACAGTTTGGAGACAGCTCTCATCACGCTCCCCTATGATAAATAATAAATTAATAATAAATAATAAAAAATCCCCCTAATTTTTGACAACCAGCCAAGCTAAAGCAGATAGCTGGGGGCCGGTAAGGGGGCCATGGATATTGGCCCCATCACCCTTAAAATAGCAGCCTGCAGCCACCACAGAAAAGGAGCATCTATTAGATGCACCAGTTCTGATGCTTTGCCTGGCTCCTCCCACTTGCCCTATGGCAGTGGCAAGTAGAGTTCACATTTGTGGGGATGATGTGGTGTGATAGCTGTGATGCTGGCCTTCTTAGGGTGGATGGAATAGACCGTGTTATTCCAATGGATAATGAGGATGGACTGTGTCTGACCCAATGACCTCAATGAGATCTTGAGTTATACCCCTTTCCTTTAGAATGAATTCTGGAGGGTTTGTATTCTATTTAATTATTTTTTTATAATGCATTTTGGTCTCACTCCCTTTGTCTTTATACAGGTTCCATGAGATTTTCCAGCTTCTCTCCTGCCCACCTTTATTTGAAGAATACTTACCATCTTTGGAGCATGGAATACTCTGAGAATATATTGTACAATATAATTTTTAGTATGTAAGAATAACTCATCTATGCCTTTCCCACTCATATGCATGACGTACACCTGTACACCACCCTTAATGCACTGGGCTTACTTTTTATTAGCACAATTTTTGATTTTATAATCTTTTTTACTTGGTGGTGCATTTGCGTACATCTTGCTGAATGTTTGTGATATTTACTTATTTTTTTGTATTTTTTTTTCCATTAACATTTTTGCCATTGCTCCCATTTGCACATGTAGCAACAGCAGATCACCGTGAGAAGTCACTGAGCTTGAACTGTAGTGACCTCATCACTGACTTTTTCTCACGGTGCTGAGGTCACGTCACTTCAGGCCTGCTGGAAATGCAGCCTCAGTGACCGGAGGTAACCTTGATGACATCACCGCTAGTCACTGAGGCTGCACTTGCAGCAGCTCATTTACCAGCGATTTTCAGCCTTGACGATCGCAACTTGGCACCGTCCAGGTTGAAAACTATTAATTCCCCCAGACATGGATTATGGTGTGGGGCAGAACAACAGACAGGTATGGTATATTGTTGTTTTTTTTCTTTTTCTCTTATTACAGGAGAATGAAGGCTTCTATGGAATTAGGTGTTAGGTGAGTATAACTGTGTTTGTTATTTTTAAATAAAATGGAAAACTGTGTTTAGTCTTAGTTCTAATAAAGGGCTTTATTCTGGCTGTGTCTTTATTTACCATGTAACTATAGGATTAGTAATGGATAGGTGTCTTATAGATATCTTTCCATTACTGAGCTGTTGGCATGATATCACCTGACAATACAAAGGAGTCATCAACCCCACAAATATGAACCCCACTTACCACCATTACAGGGCAAGTGGGAAGAGCTGGGCAAAGCCTTTTCTGGGTGGCCGTGGGCTGCTATTTTTAGGCTGGGGCAATATACATGGTCCCTTACCAGCCTGAGAATACCAGCCCCCAGCTGTCTGCTTTAGCAAGGCTGGTTGTCAAAAAGGGGGGGACCTCATGCCATTTTTTTCAATTATTTATTTAAATAATTAAAAATTACTGCATGGGGACCCCTCTATTCTTGTTAATCAGCCTTGCTGATACTGAAAGCTGAGGGTTGCAGCCCCCAGCTGTAAGTTTTGCTTGGCTGGCTAACAAAAATACAAGGAAACCATGTAGCTTTTTTTTTTAATTATTTATTTATTTACAGAGCAGGAGTGGTTGATGAAGGCCAGTGTCACACTACCGTAGAATATGCTATGCGAGAGAACATCACATAGCACTCTGCCCAGTGTTAATCTATGAGACAGTTCACATCAGCATTTATTTTCTCAGCCGTATTCATCAAGCATGTAAAATCACAGCATGCATGCATGTCACCGAGACTCGGAAAAGACATGGCAGCTGGAAATTCGTGTGCCACATACAGTAAAACCACACTGATAGATAAGAATAGAATAGATTGAAAAGATATATGCATATAGAATAGATTATTATTATAGAATGTATATGTATCTATATATATAATTGTCTAAGGGTTTTTCCGTCTGTCTGTCTGTCTGTCTGTCTGTCTTTCTGTCTGTCTGTCTGTCTTTCTGTCTGTCTGTCTGTCTGTCTGTCCTGGAAATCCCACATCTCTGATTGGTCGAGGCCGCCAGGCCTCGACCAATCAGAGACAGGCACAGCATGGCGACGATGATGTCATAATGGAAATCCCACGTCTCTGATTGGTCGAGGCCGCCAGCGAAGGGCACAGCATCGACGTAGATGTCATAATGGTTGCCATGGCGACGATGATGTCATAAAGGTTGCCTCGACCAATCAGCGACGGGCACAGTCTGCCGCGAATTCTGGAATCATCATTATCCATATACTACGGGGACATGCATATTCTAGAATACCCGATGCGTTAGAATCGGGCCACAGTCTAGTATATATATATATATATATATATATATATATATATATATGTCAATGACACACACATATACTGTATAAATATAGAAATAAAAATATAATATGATATGGCTAGCCTAGGAAGGGGCCATGGATATTTGCCCCCAGGCTAAAAACATCAGCTCTCAGCCACCCTAGAAAACGTGCATCTCTAATATGCACCAATTCTGGCACTTAATCTCACTCTTCTCACTTGCCCTGTAGCGGTGACAAGTGGCATGATAGTAGAGGGGTTGTTGTCAGGTGACATCATGTCTCAAGGTTAGTAATATAAAGGCATCAATAAGACGCCCTTTTACTAAGCCCATAGTCATATTGTATGAAAACACAAACACCCAGAATAAAGTCCTTTAATAAATCTTAATTAAACCATACTTACGAACTAGCCCATACCACCAACGCCCTTGTCTTCTGCAAAAGAGTTAAAAACAAAAAACAATATTCCTCACCTTTCAGCAGTGATGCTGCTAATCCACTTGTCCCACGACAGGTCTAGCTCTGCTACATCTAGGTGGCAGGCTGCATGATTGCATGATGCGACTATACAGCCTGTCATCCAGTAGAGACACTGAGAAGCATCTGAGCATCTGATCCTACTGCCCAGTATCTCACAGTGAACTCATAGGACCTGTCTGATGTCATTGCGAGCTTTAGACAGTTCTCACGCTCCGAGTGCCTTCAGAAAGGTCCTTGGAGTTTACATCCAATGAACTCACATCACCTATCTGACAGTAGCGCAAGCGAAATTAGAAATTTTCCCATGGCACTCACCCTAATGTCAGTGTCCGTGTGTGTAATACTTTTTTCTTTATTTGCCATGTGAGCTGTTTTTGTAATGCACTAGTTCAGACTAGTTGTTTGTTCATTCAGTTTTCCATTACTTATGAATATACCAGTTTTTCTGACTTGGACACCCTGCCCTTCACCATACTGTGATTTTAATTACATCCAATCACACTTTGTTCCAACCTACCAATAAATATAGGCTTTACCAAGACATTAGCCAGAGGTAAGTGTTCACATTAGGCAGTTAGGTCAGGGACCCATCCGATCCATGAGATTACCTTGATGTTGGTTGATGAGCTCACAATATTTGGCCAAATTTTGTGCTAAGCATCTCATGTGTTTTTTTGTAAAATTTCAAAAGCCATTATGCTATTCACAATTCATGTATTTCACATCGACTTGCCTTAGTGCAATTTAGTGCAACCTTTTTCTTTATTTGCTATTTAATACTTGCAGCACACATGTGGCAACTGTGTGTCGCCAGTGTGCTGCATCAGTACCACACGGCGGGCACCAGGGAGGCAGCAGTACAGTAAGCGCTGTCCCCTGACACCAGGTGCTGAAGAAGACTTTCAGCATTCTCACCTGTTCATGCTGATCGCTGGCAGAGCAGATGAGATTGCTGAAAGTCTTCTTCAGCACCTGGCATTGGGGAACAGCGCTTACTGTACCGCTGCTCCCCCGGCACCCATGTGGTAATGATGCGGCACACGGTTGCCACACGCATGCCGCAAGTATTACACACATGGATACTGACGTTAGCGCAAGTGCCGTGGGAAAATTTCTAATGGCGCTTGCGCTAACGTCAGACAGGTGAAGTGACTTCATTGGCTGTGAACTCCCAGGACCTTTCTGAAGGCACCAGGAGCGTGAAAATGTTCTCATGCTCACAGGGTATGTCAGACAGGTCCTATGATTTAACCGCAAGATACTGGGCAACAGTTGCAGATGCTGCTGATTGTCTCTGCTGAATGACAGGCTGTATAGTGGCATCATGCAAGCATGCAACCTGTCGTCTAGATGTAGCAAAGCTAGACCCATCATGGGACAAATGGATTAATATCTTCTCTGCAGAAAGGTGAGGAATATTGTTGTTTTTTATCTTAACTCTTTTGCAGAAGACAATGGCATCGGTGAAATGGGCGAGGTCGTAAGTATGGCTTAATTAAGATTTATTAAAGGATTTTGTGTCGTTCTTTCTATTAAAGGACTTTTTTCTGGGTGGGTGTGTTTTTATATGATATGACTTTGGGGATAGTAATGGGGCGTCTTATTGATGCCTCTCCATTACTAACCTCAGGACTTGAAGTCCCCTGACAATAGATAAGTGACATCAACCTCCCACAACTATCACCCCACTTTCCACGGCTACAGAGCAAGTGGGAAGAGCGAGGCTAAGTGCCAGAATTGGCACATCTTATAGATGCACCTTTTCTGGGGCAGCTGAGAGATGATGTTTTAAACCTTGGGGGGGCAAGTATCCATGGCCTTTTTCTAGACTATTAACCCCTTCATGACCTTGGGATTTTTTGTTTTCCCGTGTTCGTTTTTCACTCCCCTCCTTCCCAGAGCCATAACTTTTTTATTTTTCCGTCAATTTGGCCATGTGAGGGCTTATTTTTTGTGGGACGAGTTGTAATTTTGAACGACATCATTGGTTTTACCATGTCGTGTACTAGAAAATGGGAAAACAAATGCCAAGTGCGGTGAAATTGCAAAAAAAGTGCAATCCCACGCTGGTTTTTTGCTTGTTTTTTTTGCCATGTTCAATAAATGCTAAAAATGACCTGCCATTATGATTCTCCATGTCATTACGAGTTCATAGACACCAAACATGACTAGGTTATTTTTTACCTAAGTGGTGAAAAAAAATTCCAAACTTTGCTAAAAAAAAAAAAAAAAAAATTGCGCCATTTTCCGATACTCGTAGCGTCTCCATTTTTCATGATCTGGGGTCGGTTGAGGGCTTATTTTTTGTGTGCCGAGCTGGCATTTTTAATGATTCCAATTCAGTGCAGATACGTTCTTTTGATCGCCCGTTATTGCATTTTAATGCAATGTCGCGGCGACCAAAAAACGTAATTCTGGCGTTTCGATTTTTTTTCTCGTTACGCCGTTTAGCGATCAGGTTAATGTTTTTTTTTATTGATAGATCGGGCGATTCTGAACGTGGTGATACCAAATATGTGTAGGTTTAATTTTTTTTTATTGATTTATTTTGATTGAGGCGAAAGGGGGGTGATTTAAACTTTTATATTTTTTTTATTTTTTTCACATTTTTTTAAACTTTTTATTTTTACTTTTGCCATGCTTCAATAGCCTCCATGGGAGGCTAGAAGCAGGCACCACTCGATCGCCTCTGCTACATAGCAGCGATCATCAGATCGCTGCTATGCAGCAGAAATGCAGGTGTGCTGTGAGCGCCGACCACAGGGTGGCGCTCACAGCTGCCGGGGATCAGTAACCATAGAGGTCTCAAGGATCTCTATGGTTACCATTCAGAAGCATCGCCAACCTCTGATCATGTGACGGGGGTCGGCGATGCGCTCATATCCGGCCGCCCGGCCGGATGCAGCAGTTAAATGCTGCTGTCTGGGTTTGACAGCGGTATTTAACTAGTTAATAGCTGCGGGTGAATCGCGATTTCACCCGCCGCTATTGCGGGCACATGTCAGCTGTTCAAAACAGCTGACATGTCCC